>NC_071990.2:57970000-59220000 GCF_028885655.2 Pongo abelii | reverse complement strand
CAGCTTAAAGGAATTCATTGGAAACAGGTTATGCTCACACAAAAACTATACAGAAGCATTCTCACAAACTTCTTTGTAATGTGGGCATTCAGCTCACAGAGTTGAACGTGTCTTTTGATAGAGCAGTTTTGAAACACTGTTTTTGTAGAATCTGTAAGTGGACATTTGGAGAGCTTTGAGGCCTATGGTGGAAAAGGAAATGTCTTGAAATACAAACTACACAGAAGCATTCCCAGTAACTAATTTGTGGTGTGTGCATTCAACTGACAGAGTTGAACATTCCTTTTCATAGAGTAGATTTGAAACACTCTTTTGGTATAATCTGCATGTGGCTTTTTGGACCACTTTCAGGCCTTCGGTGGAAACGGGAATATCTTCAGATAAAAACTAGAAAAAAGCATTCTCAGAAATTTCTTCGTGATGTGTGCATTCAACTGACAGAGTTAAACCTTCCTTTTGAAAGAGCAGTTTTGAAACACTCCTCTCGTAGAATCTGCAAGTGGATATTTGGAGCACTCTGAGTCCTCTGGTAGAATAGGAGATCTCTTCATATAAAGACTAGGCAGAAGCATTCTCAGAGAGTTATTTGTAATGTGTGCATTCAACTCACATTGTTGAACCTTTCGTTTGATAGAGCAGTTTGAAACCCTCTTTTTGTAGAATCTGAAAGTGGACATTTGGAGCGCTATGAGGCCTATGGTTGAAAAGGAAATATCTTCAAATAGAAACTACACAGAAGGATTCTTAGTAACGTCTATGTGGTGTGTGTATTCAACTCACAGAGTTGAACGTGTCTTTTGATAGAGCAGTTTTGAAACACTGTTTTTGCAGAATCCGCAAGGGGATATTTGGAGCGCTTTGAGGCCCATGGTGGAAAAGGAAATATCTTCAAATAGAAACTACACAGCAGCATTCTCTCTAACATCTTTGTGGTGTGTGCATTCAGTTCACCGAGTTGAACATTCCTTTTGATAGAGTAGTTTTAAAACATTCTTTTTGTAGAATCTGCATGTGGCTATTTGGACTGCTTTCAGGCATTCGGTAGAAACGGGAATATCTTCAGATAAAAACAGGAAAGAAGCATTCCCCGAAATTTCTTTGTGACGTGTGCATTCAGCTGACAGAGTTGAACCTTCCTTTTCATAGAGCAGTTTGGAAACACTGTTTTTGTAGAATCTGCAAGAGGATATTTGGAGCGATTTGAGGTCTATGGTAGAAAAGGAGAGGTCTTCATATAAAGACTAGGCAAAAGCATTCTCAGAAAGCAATTTGTGATGTTTGCATTCACCACACAGAGTTGAACCTTTCTTTTGATAGAGAAGATTTAAACACTCTTTTTGTAAAATCTGAAAGTGGACATTTGCGGCTCTATGAGGCCTGTGGTGGAAAAGGAAATATCTTCACATAAAAACTACACAGAAGCTTTCTCAGTAACTTCTTTGTGGTGTGTGCATTCAACTCACAGAGTTGAACATTCCTTGTGATACAATAGTTTTGAAACACTCTTTTTATAGCATATGGAAGTCGATATTTGGACCGCTTATAGGAATTCATTGGAAACGGTATATCCTCACATAAAAACTAGACAGAAGAATTCTCAAAAATGCCTTTGTGATGTGTGCATTCAACTCACAGAATTGAATGTGTCTTTTGATAGAGCACTTTTGAAACACTCTTTTTGTAGAATCTGCAATTGCAGATTTGGAGCGCTTTGAGGCCTATTGTGGAAAAGCAAAGATCTTCAAATAGAAACTACACAGAAGCTTTCTCAGCAACTTCTTTTTAGTGTGTGCATTCCACTCACAGAGTTGAACATTCTTTTTGGTAGAGTAGTTTTGAAACATTCTTTTGGTAGAATCTGCATGTAGCTATTTGGTCTGCTTTCCGGCCTTCGGTGGAAACGGGAATAACTTCAGAAAAAAACCACTGAGAAGCATTCTCAGAAATTTCTTTGTGATGCGGGCATGCAACTGACAGGGTGGAACCTTCCTTTTGATAGAGCAGTTTTGAAACACTCTTTTTGTAGAATCTGCAAGTGGATATTTGGAGCGCTTTGAAACCTATGGTAGAAAAGGGGATATCTTCATAGAAAGACTAGGCAGAAGCATTCTCAGGAAGTAATTTGTGATGTGTGCATTCAACTCACAGAGTTGAACCTTTCTTTTGATAGAGCAGTTTGAAACACTCTATATGTACAATCTCAAAGTAGACAATTGGAGCACTATGAGGCCTACGGTGGAAAAGGAACCATCTTCACAAAAAGCTACACAGAATCATTCTCAGAAAGTAATTTGTGATGTGTGCATTCAACTCACAGAGTTGACTCTTTCTTTTGATAGAGCAATTTGAAACACTCTTTTTGTGGAATCTGGAAGTGGACAATTGGAGCGCTATGAGAAATACGGTGTAAAAGGAAATATCTTCACATAAAAATTACACAGAAGCATTCTTAGTAACTTCCTTGTGGTGTGTGAATCTAACTCGAGGAGTTGAACATTCCTTTTGATAGAGTAGTTTTGAAACACTCTTCTTGTAGAATCTGCAAGTGGATATTTGGACAGCTTATAGGAATTCTTTGGAAACGGGATAATCTCACACAAAAACTAGACAGAAGCATTCTCACAAACTTCTTTGTGATATGTGCATTCAGCTCAGAGAGTTGAACCTTTCTCTTCATGGAGGAGATTTGAAACAGTGTTTTTGTAGAATCTGCAGATGGACATTTGGAGAGCTTTGAGGCCTGTGGTAGAAAAGGAAATATCTTCATATAAAACCTAGCAAGAAGTCTTCTCAGAAACTACTGTGTGATGTTTACATTCAAGTTATAGAGTTGAATATTCCCTTTGTTAGAGCAGTTCAGAAACACACTTTTTGTGGAAACCGCAAGTGGACATTTGGAGAGCTTTGAGGCCTGTGGTGGAAAAGGAAATATCTTCACATAAAACCTTCAAAGAAGCATTTTCAGAAACTACTTTCTGATGTTTGCATTCAACTCATGGGGTTGAATATACTTTTTGATAGAGAACTTTTGAAACACTTTATTGGTAGAATCTGCAAGTGGATATTTGAATCGCTTAGAGGAATTCATTGGAAACGGGATATCCTCACAAAAACACTAGATAGAAGCATTCTCACAAACTTCTTTGTGATGTGTGCATTAAACTCACATAGTTGAACGTGTCTTTTGATAGAGCAGTTTTGGAACACTGCTTTTGTAGAATCTGCAATTGGACATTTGGAGAGCTGTGAGGCCTATGGTGGAAAAGGAAACAACTTCAAATAGAAACTACACAGAAGAATTCTCAGCAACTACTTTGTGGTGTGTGCATTCAACTCACCGGGTTGAACATTCCTTTGGCTATAGTAGTTTTGAAACACTCTTTTTGTAGAATCTGCAAGTGGATATTTGGATCGCTGATAGGAATTCATTGGAAACGGGATATCCTCACACAAAAACTAGAAAGAAACATTTTCACAAACTACTTTGTGATGTGTGCATTCAGCTCACAGAGTTGAACCTTTCTTTTCATGGAGCAGATTTGAAACACTCTCTTTGTAGAATCTGCAAGGGGACGTTTGGAGAGCTTTAAGGCCTGTGGTAGAAAAGAAAATCTCTTCACAAGAAACCTAGCAAGAAGCCTTCTCAGAAACTGCGTTCTGATGTTTGCATTCAAGTCACAGAGTTGATCATTCCCTTTGTTAGAGCAGTTCTGAAACACTCTTTTTGTAGGAGCTGCAAGTGGACATTTGGAGAGCTTTGAGGCCAGTGGTAGAAAAGGAAATATCTTCCCATAAAACCTAGCAAGAACCCTTATAAGACTACTTTTTGATGATTACATTCAAGTCACAGAGTTGAACATTCGCTTTGTGAGAGCAGTTCTGAAATAGTCTTTCTGTAGAAACTGCAAGTGGACATTTGGAGAGCTTTGAGGCCCGTGGTGGGAAAGGAAATATCTTCACATAAAACCTAGCAAGAAGCATTCTCATTCTCAGAACTACTTTGTGATGTTTACATTCAACTCACAGAGTTGAACATTTCTTTTGTTAGAGGAGTTTTGAAACATTACTTTTGTAGAAACTGCAAGTGGACATTTGGAGACCTTTGAGGCCTGTGGTGGAAAAGGAAATATCTTCACATAAAATCTAGAAAGAAGCATTCTCAGAAACTACTTTCTGATGTTTGCGTTCAACAAATGCAGTTGAATATACCTTTCTTTATAGCACTTTTTAAACAATATTTTTGTAGAATCTGCAAGTGAATATTTGGACCGCTTGTAGGAATTTGTTGGAAACGGGATATCCACTCACAAAAACTACACAGAAACATTCTCAAAAACATCTTAGTGATGAGACCATTCAACTCGCAGAGTTGAACATGTGTGTTGATAGAGCAGTTTTGAAACACTGTTTTTGTAGAATCTGCAAGTGGATACTTGGACCGCTTATAGGAATTCATTGGAAACGGGATATCCTCACTCAAAAACAAGACAGAAGCATTCTTACAAACTTCTTTGAGATGTGTGCATTCAACTCACCGGGTTGAACGTGTCTCTACATACAGCAGTTTTGAAACACTATTTTTGTAGAAACTGGAATTGGACATTTTGAGTGCTTTGAGGCCAATGATGGAAAAGGAAATATCTTCACATAAGAACTACACAGAAGAATTCTCAGCAACTTCTTTGTGGTGTGTGCATTCAACTGACAGAGTTGAACATTCCTTTTGATAGAATAGTTTTCAAACACTCTTTTTCTAGAATCTGCAATTGGATATTTGGACCGCTTATAGGAATTGGTTGGAAAAGGGATATCCTCACACAAAATCTAGACACAAGCATTCTCACAAACTTCTTTGTGATGTGTGCATTCAGCTCACAGAGTTGAAACTTACTTTTTATGGAGCAGATTTGAAAAACTGTTTGTAGAAATTGCAAGTGGACATTTGGAGAGCTTGAGGCCTGTGGTAGAAAAGGAAATATCTTCACATAAAACCCAGCAAGAAGCATTCTCAGAAACTACTTTGTGATGTTTGGATTCATCTCATGGAGTTGAACATTCCCTTTGTTAGAGCAGTTTTGAAACACTCTTTTTGTAGAAACTGGAAGTGGACATTTGGGGAGCTTGGAGGCCTGTGTTAGAAAAGGAAATACCTTCACATAAAACCTAGAAAGAAGAATTTTCAGAAACTAATTTCTGATATTTGCATTCAACACACGGAGTTGAATATCAGTTTTGTTAGAGCACTTTTGAAGCACTCTTTTAGTAGAATCTGCAAGTGGATATTTGGAATGCTTATGGGAATTCGTTGGAAACGGGATATCCTCACATAAAAACTACACAGAAGCATTCTCACAAACTACTTTGTGATGTGTGCATTCGACTCACAGAGTTGAATGTGTCTTTTGATAGATAGAGCAGCTTTGAAACACTGTTTTTGTAGAATCTGCAAGTGGACATTTTGAGCACTTTGAGGCCTATGGTGGAAGAGGAAATATCTTCAAATGAAAACTAAACGGAAGCATTTTCAGTAACTTCTATGTGGTGTGTGCATTCAACTCACAGAGTTGCACATTCTTTTTGATAGTGTAGTTTTCACACACTCTTTTTGTAGATGCTGCAAGTGGCTATTTGGACTGCTTTCAGGCCTTTGGTGTAAACGGGAATATCTTCAGATAAAAACTAGAAAGAAGCCTTCTCAGAAATTTCTTTGTGATGTGTGCATTCAATTGACCAAGTTGAACCTTCCTTCTGATAGAGCAGATTTGAAATAAGCTTTTTGTAGAATCTGCAAGTGGATATTTGGAGCACTTTGAGGCCTATAGTTGAAATGGAGATATCTTCGTGTAAAGACTAGGCAGAAGCATTCTCAGAAAGTAATTTGTGATGTGTGCATTCAACTCACAGAGTTGAACCTTTCTTTTGATAGAGCAGTTTGACACATTCTTTTTGTAGAATCTGAAAGTGGACATTTTGAGCACTATGAAGCCTCTGGTGGAAAAGGAAATATTTTAACATAAAAACTACACAGAATCATTCGCAGTAACTGCTTTGTGGTGTGTGCATTCAACTCACAGAGTTGAACATTCCTTTTGATAGAGTAGTTTTTAAAAACTCTTTCTGTAGTATCTGCAAGTGGATATTTGGACTGCTTATAGGAATTCGTTGGAAACGGTATATCCTCAGAGAAACACTAGACAGAAACACTCTCACAATCTTGTTGGTGATGTGTGCATTCAACTCACCGGGTTGAAGGTGTTTTTTGATGGAGCAGTTTTGAAATGCTGTTTTTGTAGGATCTGGAAGTGGACATTTTGACCGCTTTGAGGCCAATGATGGAAAAGGAAACATCTTCAAATGAAAACTACACAGAAGCATTCTCAGTAACTTCTATGTGGTGTGGGCATGCAACTCACAAACTTAAACATTCCTTTTGATAGTGTAGTTTTGAAACACTCTTTTTGTAGAATCTGCAAGTGGATATTTGGACCGCTTACAGGAATTCGTTGGAAACGGATATCCTCACACAAAAACTAGAGAAAAGCATTCTCACAAACTACTTTGTGATGTGTGCTTTCAGCTGACAGAGTTGAACCTTTATTTTCATGGAGCAGATTTGAAACAACCTTTTTGTAGAATCTGCATGTGGACATTTGAAGAGCTTGAGGCCTGTGGTAGAAAAGGAAATATCTTCACATAAAACGCAGCAAGAAGATTCTCAGAAACGACTTTGTGATGTTTGGATTCATCTCACGGAGTTGAACATTCCCTTTGTTAGAGCAGATTTGAAACACTCTTTTTGTAGAATCTGCAAGTGAACATTTGGAGAGCTTGGAGGCCTGTGGTAGAAAAGGGAATACCTTCACATAAAATCTAGAAAGAAGAATTTTCAGAAACTAATTTCTGATATTTGCATTCAACACACGGAGTTGAATATCAGTTTTGTTAGAGCACTTTTGAAGCACTCTTTTCGTAGATTCCGCAAGTGGATATTTGGAACGCATATGGGAATTCGTTGGAAACGGGATATCCTCACATAAAAACGACACAGAAGCATTCTCACAAACTACTTTGTGATGTGTGCATTCGACTCACAGAGTTGAATGTGTCTTTTGATAGAGCAGTTCTGAAACACTGTTTTTGTAGAATCTGCAAGTGAACATTTTGAGCGCTTTGAGGCCTATGGTGGAAAAGGAAATATCTTGAAATGAAAACTAAACAGAAGCATTCTCAGTAACTTCTATGTGGTGTGTGCATTCAACTCACAGAGTTGCACATTCTTTTTGATAGTGTAGTTTTCCCACACTCTTTTTGTAGATGCTGCAAGTGTCTATTTGGACTGCTTTCAGGCCTTTGGTGTAAACGGGAATATCTTCAGATAAAAACTAGAAAGAAGCCTTCTCAGAAATTTCTTTGTGATGTGTGCATTCAATTGACCGAGTTGAACCTTCCTTCTGATAGAGCAGATTTGAAACAATCTTTTTGTAGAATCTGTAAGTGTATATTTGGAGCGCTTTGAGGCCTAAAGTTGAAATGGAGAGATCTTCATATAAAGACTAGGCAGAAGCATTCTCAGAAAGTAATTTGTGATGTGTGCATTCAACTCACAGAGTTGAACCTTTCTTTTAATAGAGCAGTTTGACACATTCTTTTTGTAGAATCTGAAAGTGGACATTTTGAGCACTATGAAGCCTCTGGTGGAAAAGGAAATATTTTAACATAAAACCTACACAGAAGCATTCTCATTAACTGCTTTGTGGTGTGTGCATTCAACTCACAGAGTTGAACATTCCTTTTGATTGAGTAGTTTTGAAAAATTCTTTTTGTAGTATCTGCAAGTGGATATTTGGACTGCTTATAGGAATTCGTTGGAAACGGGATATCCTCAGAGAAACACTAGACAGAAGAAATCTCACAAACTTGTTGGTGATGTGTGCATTCAACTCACCGGGTTGAAGGTGTTTTTTGATGGAGCAGTTTTGAAATACTGTTTTTGTAGGATCTGGAAGTGGACATTTTGAGCGCTTTGAGGCCTATGGTGGAAAAGGAAATATCTTCAAATGAAAAATACACAGAAGCATGCTCAGTAACTTCTATGTGGTGAGGGATTGTAACTTACAGAGTTGAACATTCCTTTTGATAGTGTAGTTTTGAAACACTCTTTTTGTAGAATCTGCAAGTGGCTATTTGGACCACTTTCAGGCCTTTAGTGGAAACGGGAATATCTTCAGATAAAAACTAGAGAAAAGCCTTCTCAGAAATTTCTTTGCGATGTGTGCATTCAACTGACAGATTTGAACCTTCTTTTTGAAAGAGCAATTTTGAAACACTCTTTTGTAGAATCTGAAATTGGACATTTGCAGCACTATGAGGCCTATGGTGGAAAAGGAAATATCTTCACCTAAAAACCACACAGAAGCATTCTCAGTAACTTTTTGTGGTGTGTGCATTCAACTCACAGAGTTGAACATTCCTTTTGATAGAGTAGTTTTGAAACACTCTTTTTGTAGAAGCTGCAAGTGGATATTTGGACCGCTTATAGGAATTCGTTGGAAACGAATATCCTCACACAAAAACTAGAGAAAAGCATTCTCACAAACTACTTTGTGATGTGTGCATTCTGCTGACAGAGTTGAACCTTTCTTTTGATGGAGCAGATTTGAAACACCCTTTTTGTAGAATCTGCATGTGGACATTTGGAGAGCTTGAGGCCTGTGGTAGAAAAGGAAATATCTTCACATAAAACCCAGCAAGAAGCATTCTCAGAAACTACATTGTGATGTCTGGATACATCTCACGGAGTTGAACATTCCCTTTGTTAGAGCAGTTTTGAAACACTCTTTTTGTAGAATCTGCAAGTGGACATTTGGAGAGCTTGAAGGCCTGTGGTAGAAAAGGAAATATCTTCACATAAAACCTAGAAAGAATCATTTTCAGAAACTAATTTCTGATGTTTGCATTCAACTCATGGAGTTGAATGTAAGTTTTGTTAGAGCACTTTTGAAACACTCTTTTAGTAGAATCTGCAAGTGGATATTTGGAAAGCTTATGGGAATTCGTTGGAAACGGGATATCCTCACATAAAACTACACAGAAAAATTCTCACTAACTACTTTGTGATGTGTGCATTCGATTCACAGAGTTGAACGTGTCTTTTGACAGAGCAGTTTTGAAACACTGTTTTTGTAGAATCTGCAAGTGGATACTTTGAGCGCTTTGAGGCCTATGGTGGAAAAGGAAATATCTTCAAATGAAAACTAAAAAAGAAGCATTTTCAGTAACCTCTATTTGGTGTGTGCACTCAACTTACAGATTTGAACATTCTTTTTGATAGTGTAGTTTTCAAACACTCTTTCTTTAGATTCTGCAAGAGGCTATTTGGACTGTTTTCAGGCCTTTGGTGTAAACGGGAATATCTTTAGATAAAAACTAGAAAGAAGCCTTCTCAGAAATTTCTTTGTGATGTGTGCAGTCAGTTGACACAGTTGAACCTTCCTTCTGCTAGAGTAGATTTGAAACAATCTTTTTATAGAATCTGCAAGTGGATATTTGGAGGGCTTTGAGGCCTAAGGTTGAAATAGAGATACCTTCATATAAAGACTAGGCAGAAGAATTCTCAGAAAGTAATTTGTGACGTGTTCATTCAACTCACAGAGTTGAACCTGTCTTTTGATAGAGCAGTTTGACACACTCTTTTTGTAGAATCTGAAAGTGGACACTTTGAGTGGTATGAAACCTCTGGTGGAAAAGGAAATATTTTAACATGAAAACTACACATAAGCATTCTCAGTAACTTCTTTGTGGTGTGAGCATTCAACTCACAGAGTTCAAATTCCTTTTGATAGAGTAGTTTTGAAAAACTCTTTTTGTAGAATCTGCAATTGGATATTTGGGCTGCTTACGGGAATTCGTTGGAAACGGAATATCCTCTTACAAAAACTAGACAGAAGCATTCTCACAAACTTCTTTGTGATGTGTGCATTCAACTCACAGAGTTGAGCATTTCCTGTCATTTAGCAGATCTGAAACATTCTTTCGGTAGAATTTGCAAGTGGACATTTGGACTTCTTTGATGCCATTGGTAGAAAAGGAAATATCTTCCCATTAAGCCTAGCAAGAAGACTTCTAGAAACTACTTTGTGATGTTTGCATTCAAATCACAGAATTGAACATTCCCTTTGTTAGAGCAGTTCTAAAATACTCTTTTGGTAGATACTGCAAGTGGACATTTGGAGAGCTTTGAGGCCTGTGGTGAGAAAGGAAATATCTTCACATAAAACCTAGCAAGAAGAATTCTCAGAACTGCTTTGTGATGTTAACATTCAATTCAGAGAGTTGAACATTCCTTTTGTTAGAACAGTTTTGAAATGCTTTTTTTTGTAGAATCTGCAAGTGGATATTTGGACCGCTTATCGGAATTTGTTGGAAACGGGATATCCTCTCATAAAAACTAGACAGAAACATTCTCATAAACTTCTTTGTGATGTGTGAATTCAAGTCACAGAGTTGAACGTACCTTTGGATACAGCAGTTTTGAAACACTGTTTTTGTAGTATCTGCAGTTAGACCTTTGTGGTGCTTTGAGAAAAGGAAATATCTTCCAATAGAAACTACACAGGTTCATTCTCAGTAACTTCTTTCTGGTGTGTGCATTCAATTCACAGATTTGAACATTCCTTTTGATAGTATAGTTTTGAAACACTCTTTTTGTCGAATCTGCATGTGGCTGTTTGGACCGCTTTTAGGCCTTTGGTGGAAATGGGAATATCTTCAGATAAACACTAGAGATAAGCTTTCTCAGAAATTTCTTTGTGATGTGTGCATTCAACTGACAGAGTTGAAGCTTCCTGTTGATAGAGCAGTTTTGAAACAGTCTTTTTGTAGAATCTGTAAGTGGATATTTGGAGCGGTTTGAGGCCTATGATAGAAAAGGAGACATCTTCATATAAAGAATAGGCAGAAGCATTCTCAGAAAGTAATTTGTGATGTGCGGATTCAACACACAGAGTTGAAACTTTCTTTTGATTAGGCAGTTTGAAACACACTTTTTGTTGCAACTGAAATTGGACTTTTGGAGCGCTATGAGGCCTATGGTGGAAAAGGAAATATCTTCACATAAAAACGACACAGAAGCATTCTCAGTAATTCCTTTGTGGTGTGTGCATTCAACTCACAGAGTTGAACATTCCTTTTGATACAGTAGTTTTGAAACACTTTTTTTGTAGAATCTGCTAGTGGATATTTGGACCACTTACAGTAATTCGTTGGAAACAGTATATTCTCACACAAAAACTAGACAGAAGGATTCTCACAAACTTCTTTGTTATGTGTGCATTCAGCTCACAGATTTGAACCATTCTCTACATTTATCAGATATGAAACACTCTTTTTGTAGAATCTACAAGTGGACATTTAGAGAGCTTTGAGGCAGGTGGTAGGAAAGGAAATATCTCTGCACAAAACCTAGCAAGAAGACTTGTCAGAAAGTAGTTCGTGATGTTTGCATTCAACACAGAGAGTTGAACATTCCCTTTGTTAGAGCAGTTGTGAAACACTGCTTTTGTAGAATCTGCAAGTGGATATTTGGACAGCTTTGACACAGCTGGTAGAAATGAAATACCTTGACATAAAATCTTGCAAGAAATGTTCTCAGAAAGTACTTTGCGATGTTTGCATTGAACTCACACAGTTGAACATTCCTTGTTAGAGCAGTTCTGAAACTCTCTTTCTGTAGAATCCGCAAGTGGACATTTGGAGAGCTTTGTGGCCTGTGGTGGAATAGGAAATATCTTCACATAAAACGTAGAAAGAAACATTCTGAGAAACTATATTTTGATGTTTGCATTCAACTCACCGATTTGAATACACATTTTGTTAGAGCACATTTGAAACACTTTTTTTAGAATCTGCAAGTGGATATTTGGACTGCTTATAGAAATTCATTGGAAACGTTATATCCTCTCATAAAAACTAGACAGAAGCATTCTCACAAACTTCTTTGTGATGTGCTCATTCAACTCACAGAGTTGAAGGTGTCTTTTGATAGACCAGTTTTGAAACACTGTTTTTGTAGAGTCTGTAAGTGGACATCTGGAGCGCTTTGAGGCCTATGGTGGAAAAGGAAATATCTTCAGATAGACACTACCCAGAAGCATTCTCAGTAACTCTTTTGTGGTGTGTGCATTCAACTCACAGAGTTGAACATTCCTTTTGATAGAAAAGTTTTGAAACACAATTTTTGTAGGAACTGCATGTGGTTATTTGGACCGCTTTCAGGCCTTCGGTGGAAACTGGAATATCTTCAGATAAAAACTAGAGAGAAGCATTCTCAGAAATTTCTATGTGATGTGTGCATTCAACTGACACAGTTGAAACTTCCTTTTGATAGAGCAGTTTTGAAACACTCTTTATGTAGAATCTTCAAGTGGATATTTGTAGCAATTTGAGGCATACGGTTGAAAAGGAGATATCTTTGACTAAAGACGTGTCGGAAGCATTCTCAGAAAGTAATTTGTGATGGGTGTATTCAACTGACAGAGTTGAAACTTTCTTTTGATAGAGCAGTTTGAAACACTCTTTTTGTGGAATCTGCAAGTGGATATTTGGACCGCTTATAGGAATTCGTTGGAAACGGGATATCCTCACAGAAATACTAAACAGAAGAATTCTCCCAAACTTTTTGTGATGGGTGCATTCAGCTCACAGAGTTGAAAATTTTTTTTCATGGAGCAGATTTGAAACACTATTTTTGTAGACTCTGCAAGGGGACATTTGGAGAGCATTGATGCCTGTGTTAGACAAGGAAATCTATTCACATAAAACTTATCAAGAATCCTTCTCAGAAACTAGTTTGTGATGTTTGCATTCAACTCACAGAGTTGAATATACCTTTTGTTAGACCACTTTTGAAACACTAGTTTTGTAGAATCTGCAAGTAAATATTTGGACTGCTTTTAGGAATTCGTTGGAAACGGGATATCCTCACATAAAAACTACACAGAAGCATTCTCACAAACTTCTTTATGATGTGTGCATTCACCTCACAGAGTTGAACGTGTCTTTTGATAGAGCAGTTTTGAAACAATATTTTTGTAGAATCTTCATTGGACATTTGAGCGCTATGAGGCCTATGGTGGAAAAGGGAATATCTTCACATAAAAACTACACAGAAGCATTCTCAGTAACTTCTTTGTGGTGTGTGCATTCAACTCACAGAGTTGAATATTCCTCGTGATAGAGTAGTTTTGAAACACTCTTTTTGTAGAATCTGAAGGTGACATTTGGACCGCTTATAGGAATTTGTTGGAAAGGGTATATCCTCACATAAAAACTAGACAGAAGCATTCTCAAAAACTCCTTTGTGATGTGGGCATTCAACACACAGAGTTGAACGTGGCTTTTGATAGAGCAGTTTTGAAACACTCTTTTTGCAGAATCTGCAATTGGACATTTGGAGCGCTTTGAGGCCTGTGGTGGAAAAGGAAAGATCTTCAAATAGAAACTACACAGAAGTTTTCTCACAGCTACTTTGTGGTGTGTGCATTCAACTAACAGAGTTCAACCGTCTTTTGATAGATTAGTTTTGAAACACTCTTTTGGTAGAATCTGCAAGTGGCTATTTTGTCAACTTTCAGGCCTTCGGTGGAAACTGCAATATCTTCAGAAAAAAACTAGAGAGAAGCATTCTTAGAAATTTCTTTGTGACGTGTGCATTCAACTGAAAGAATGGAACTTTCCTTTTGATAGAGCAGTTTTGAAACACTCTTTTTGTAGAATCTGCAAGTGGATATTAGGAGCGATTTGAAGCCTATGGTAGAAAAGGAGACATCTTATTATAAAGACTAGGCAGAAGCATTCTCAGAAAGTAATTTGTGATGTGTGCATTCAACTCACAGAGTGGAACCTTTCTTTTGATAGAGCAGTTTGAAACACACTATATGTAGAATCTGAAAGTGGACAATTTGAGTGCTATGAGGCCTATGGTTGAAAAGGAAATATATTCACATAAAAACGACACAGAAGCATTCGCAGAAAGTAATTTGTGATGTGTGCATTCAACTCACAGAGTTGAATCTTTCTTTTGATAGAATACTTTGAAACACTCTTTTTATTGGATCTGAAAGTGGACAATTGGAGCGCTATGAGACCTATGGCGTAAAAGGAAATATCATCACATAAAAACTACACAGAAGGATTCTCAGTAACTTCCTAGTGGTATGTGAATTCAACTCAAGGAGTTGAACATTCCTTTTGATAGAGTAGTTTTGAAACACTCTTCTTGTAGAATCTGCAGGTGGATATTTGGACAGCTTAAAGGAATTCATTGGAAACAGGTTATGCTCACACAAAAACTATACAGAAGCATTCTCACAAACTTCTTTGTAATGTGGGCATTCAGCTCACAGAGTTGAACGTGTCTTTTGATAGAGCAGTTTTGAAACACTGTTTTTGTAGAATCTGTAAGTGGACATTTGGAGAGCTTTGAGGCCTATGGTGGAAAAGGAAATGTCTTGAAATACAAACTACACAGAAGCATTCCCAGTAACTAATTTGTGGTGTGTGCATTCAACTGACAGAGTTGAACATTCCTTTTCATAGAGTAGATTTGAAACACTCTTTTGGTATAATCTGCATGTGGCTTTTTGGACCACTTTCAGGCCTTCGGTGGAAACGGGAATATCTTCAGATAAAAACTAGAAAAAAGCATTCTCAGAAATTTCTTCGTGATGTGTGCATTCAACTGACAGAGTTAAACCTTCCTTTTGAAAGAGCAGTTTTGAAACACTCCTCTCGTAGAATCTGCAAGTGGATATTTGGAGCACTCTGAGTCCTCTGGTAGAATAGGAGATCTCTTCATATAAAGACTAGGCAGAAGCATTCTCAGAGAGTTATTTGTAATGTGTGCATTCAACTCACATTGTTGAACCTTTCGTTTGATAGAGCAGTTTGAAACCCTCTTTTTGTAGAATCTGAAAGTGGACATTTGGAGCGCTATGAGGCCTATGGTTGAAAAGGAAATATCTTCAAATAGAAACTACACAGAAGGATTCTTAGTAACGTCTATGTGGTGTGTGTATTCAACTCACAGAGTTGAACGTGTCTTTTGATAGAGCAGTTTTGAAACACTGTTTTTGCAGAATCCGCAAGGGGATATTTGGAGCGCTTTGAGGCCCATGGTGGAAAAGGAAATATCTTCAAATAGAAACTACACAGCAGCATTCTCTCTAACATCTTTGTGGTGTGTGCATTCAGTTCACCGAGTTGAACATTCCTTTTGATAGAGTAGTTTTAAAACATTCTTTTTGTAGAATCTGCATGTGGCTATTTGGACTGCTTTCAGGCATTCGGTAGAAACGGGAATATCTCCAGATAAAAACAGGAAAGAAGCATTCCCCGAAATTTCTTTGTGACGTGTGCATTCAGCTGACAGAGTTGAACCTTCCTTTTCATAGAGCAGTTTGGAAACACTGTTTTTGTAGAATCTGCAAGAGGATATTTGGAGCGATTTGAGGTCTATGGTAGAAAAGGAGAGGTCTTCATATAAAGACTAGGCAAAAGCATTCTCAGAAAGCAATTTGTGATGTTTGCATTCACCACACAGAGTTGAACCTTTCTTTTGATAGAGAAGATTTAAACATTCTTTTTGTAAAATCTGAAAGTGGACATTTGCGGCTCTATGAGGCCTGTGGTGGAAAAGGAAATATCTTCACATAAAAACTACACAGAAGCTTTCTCAGTAACTTCTTTGTGGTGTGTGCATTCAACTCACAGAGTTGAACATTCCTTGTGATACAATAGTTTTGAAACACTCTTTTTATAGCATATGGAAGTCGATATTTGGACCGCTTATAGGAATTCATTGGAAACGGTATATCCTCACATAAAAACTAGACAGAAGAATTCTCAAAAATGCCTTTGTGATGTGTGCATTCAACTCACAGAATTGAATGTGTCTTTTGATAGAGCACTTTTGAAACAGTCTTTTTGTAGAATCTGCAATTGCAGATTTGGAGTGCTTTGAGGCCTACTGTGGAAAAGCAAAGATCTTCAAATAGAAACTACACAGAAGCTTTCTCAGCAACTTCTTTTTAGTGTGTGCATTCCACTCACAGAGTTGAACATTCTTTTTGGTAGAGTAGTTTTGAAACATTCTTTTGGTAGAATCTGCATGTAGCTATTTGGTCTGCTTTCCGGCCTTCGGTGGAAACGGGAATAACTTCAGAAAAAAACCACTGAGAAGCATTCTCAGAAATTTCTTTGTGATGCGGGCATGCAACTGACAGGGTGGAACCTTCCTTTTGATAGAGCAGTTTTGAAACACTCTTTTTGTAGAATCTGCAAGTGGATATTTGGAGCGCTTTGAAACCTATGGTAGAAAAGGGGATATCTTCATAGAAAGACTAGGCAGAAGCATTCTCAGGAAGTAATTTGTGATGTGTGCATTCAACTCACAGAGTTGAACCTTTCTTTTGATAGAGCAGTTTGAAACACTCTATATGTACAATCTCAAAGTAGACAATTGGAGCACTATGAGGCCTACGGTGGAAAAGGAACCATCTTCACAAAAAGCTACACAGAATCATTCTCAGAAAGTAATTTGTGATGTGTGCATTCAACTCACAGAGTTGACTCTTTCTTTTGATAGAGCAATTTGAAACACTCTTTTTGTGGAATCTGGAAGTGGACAATTGGAGCGCTATGAGAAATACGGTGTAAAAGGAAATATCTTCACATAAAAATTACACAGAAGCATTCTTAGTAACTTCCTTGTGGTGTGTGAATCTAACTCGAGGAGTTGAACATTCCTTTTGATAGAGTAGTTTTGAAACACTCTTCTTGTAGAATCTGCAAGTGGATATTTGGACAGCTTATAGGAATTCTTTGGAAACGGGATAATCTCACACAAAAACTAGACAGAAGCATTCTCACAAACTTCTTTGTGATATGTGCATTCAGCTCAGAGAGTTGAACCTTTCTCTTCATGGAGGAGATTTGAAACAGTGTTTTTGTAGAATCTGCAGATGGACATTTGGAGAGCTTTGAGGCCTGTGGTAGAAAAGGAAATATCTTCATATAAAACCTAGCAAGAAGTCTTCTCAGAAACTACTGTGTGATGTTTACATTCAAGTTATAGAGTTGAATATTCCCTTTGTTAGAGCAGTTCAGAAACACACTTTTTGTGGAAACCGCAAGTGGACATTTGGAGAGCTTTGAGGCCTGTGGTGGAAAAGGAAATATCTTCACATAAAACCTTCAAAGAAGCATTTTCAGAAACTACTTTCTGATGTTTGCATTCAACTCATGGGGTTGAATATACTTTTTGATAGAGAACTTTTGAAACACTTTATTGGTAGAATCTGCAAGTGGATATTTGAATCGCTTAGAGGAATTCATTGGAAACGGGATATCCTCACAAAAACACTAGATAGAAGCATTCTCACAAACTTCTTTGTGATGTGTGCATTAAACTCACATAGTTGAACGTGTCTTTTGATAGAGCAGTTTTGGAACACTGTTTTTGTAGAATCTGCAATTGGACATTTGGAGAGCTGTGAGGCCTATGGTGGAAAAGGAAACATCTTCAAATAGAAACTACACAGAAGAATTCTCAGCAACTACTTTGTGGTGTGTGCATTCAACTCACCGGGTTGAACATTCCTTTGGCTATAGTAGTTTTGAAACACTCTTTTTGTAGAATCTGCAAGTGGATATTTGGATCGCTGATAGGAATTCATTGGAAACGGGATATCCTCACACAAAAACTAGAAAGAAACATTTTCACAAACTACTTTGTGATGTGTGCATTCAGCTCACAGAGTTGAACCTTTCTTTTCATGGAGCAGATTTGAAACACTCTCTTTGTAGAATCTGCAAGAGGACGTTTGGAGAGCTTTAAGGCCTGTGGTAGAAAAGAAAATCTCTTCACAAGAAACCTAGCAAGAAGCCTTCTCAGAAACTGCGTTCTGATGTTTGCATTCAAGTCACAGAGTTGATCATTCCCTTTGTTAGAGCAGTTCTGAAACACTCTTTTTGTAGGAGCTGCAAGTGGACATTTGGAGAGCTTTGAGGCCAGTGGTAGAAAAGGAAATATCTTCCCATAAAACCTAGCAAGAACCCTTATAAGACTACTTTTTGATGATTACATTCAAGTCACAGAGTTGAACATTCGCTTTGTTAGAGCAGGTCTGAAATAGTCTTTCTGTAGAAACTGCAAGTGGACATTTGGAGAGCTTTGAGGCCCGTGGTGGGAAAGGAAATATCTTCACATAAAACCTAGCAAGAAGCATTCTCAGAACTACTTTGTGATGTTTACATTCAACTCACAGAGTTGAACATTTCTTTTGTTAGAGGAGTTTTGAAACATTACTTTTGTAGAAACTGCAAGTGGACATTTGGAGACCTTTGAGGCCTGTGGTGGAAAAGGAAATATCTTCACATAAAATCTAGAAAGAAGCATTCTCAGAAACTACTTTCTGATGTTTGCATTCAACAAATGCAGTTGAATATACCTTTCTTTATAGCACTTTTTAAACAATATTTTTGTAGAATCTGCAAGTGAATATTTGGACCGCTTGTAGGAATTTGTTGGAAACGGGATATCCACTCACAAAAGCTACACAGAAACATTCTCAAAAACATCTTAGTGATGAGACCATTCAACTCGCAGAGTTGAACATGTGTGTTGATAGAGCAGTTTTGAAACACTGTTTTTGTAGAATCTGCAAGTGGATACTTGGACCGCTTATAGGAATTCATTGGAAACGGGATATCCTCACTCAAAAACAAGACAGAAGCATTCTTACAAACTTCTTTGAGATGTGTGCATTCAACTCACCGGGTTGAACGTGTCTCTACATACAGCAGTTTTGAAACACTATTTTTGTAGAAACTGGAATTGGACATTTTGAGTGCTTTGAGGCCAATGATGGAAAAGGAAATATCTTCACATAAGAACTACACAGAAGAATTCTCAGCAACTTCTTTGTGGTGTGTGCATTCAACTGACAGAGTTGAACATTCCTTTTGATAGAATAGTTTTCAAACACTCTTTTTCTAGAATCTGCAATTGGATATTTGGACCGCTTATAGGAATTGGTTGGAAAAGGGATATCCTCACACAAAATCTAGACACAACCATTCTCACAAACTTCTTTGTGATGTGTGCATTCAGCTCACAGAGTTGAAACTTACTTTTTATGGAGCAGATTTGAAAAACTGTTTGTAGAAATTGCAAGTGGACATTTGGAGAGCTTGAGGCCTGTGGTAGAAAAGGAAATATCTTCACATAAAACCCAGCAAGAAGCATTCTCAGAAACTACTTTGTGATGTTTGGATTCATCTCATGGAGTTGAACATTCCCTTTGTTAGAGCAGTTTTGAAACACTCTTTTTGTAGAAACTGGAAGTGGACATTTGGGGAGCTTGGAGGCCTGTGTTAGAAAAGGAAATACCTTCACATAAAACCTAGAAAGAAGAATTTTCAGAAACTAATTTCTGATATTTGCATTCAACACACGGAGTTGAATATCAGTTTTGTTAGAGCACTTTTGAAGCACTCTTTTAGTAGAATCTGCAAGTGGATATTTGGAATGCTTATGGGAATTCGTTGGAAACGGGATATCCTCACATAAAAACTACACAGAAGCATTCTCACAAACTACTTTGTGATGTGTGCATTCGACTCACAGAGTTGAATGTGTCTTTTGATAGAGCAGCTTTGAAACACTGTTTTTGTAGAATCTGCAAGTGGACATTTTGAGCACTTTGAGGCCTATGGTGGAAGAGGAAATATCTTCAAATGAAAACTAAACGGAAGCATTTTCAGTAACTTCTATGTGGTGTGTGCATTCAACTCACAGAGTTGCACATTCTTTTTGATAGTGTAGTTTTCACACACTCTTTTTGTAGATGCTGCAAGTGGCTATTTGGACTGCTTTCAGGCCTTTGGTGTAAACGGGAATATCTTCAGATAAAAACTAGAAAGAAGCCTTCTCAGAAATTTCTTTGTGATGTGTGCATTCAATTGACCAAGTTGAACCTTCCTTCTGATAGAGCAGATTTGAAATAAGCTTTTTGTAGAATCTGCAAGTGGATATTTGGAGCACTTTGAGGCCTATAGTTGAAATGGAGATATCTTCGTGTAAAGACTAGGCAGAAGCATTCTCAGAAAGTAATTTGTGATGTGTGCATTCAACTCACAGAGTTGAACCTTTCTTTTGATAGAGCAGTTTGACACATTCCTTTTGTAGAATCTGAAAGTGGACATTTTGAGCACTATGAAGCCTCTGGTGGAAAGGGAAATATTTTAACATAAAAACTACACAGAATCATTTGCAGTAACTGCTTTGTGGTGTGTGCATTCAACTCACAGAGTTGAACATTCCTTTTGATAGAGTAGTTTTTAAAAACTCTTTCTGTAGTATCTGCAAGTGGATATTTGGACTGCTTATAGGAATTCGTTGGAAACGGTATATCCTCAGAGAAACACTAGACAGAAACACTCTCACAATCTTGTTGGTGATGTGTGCATTCAACTCACCGGGTTGAAGGTGTTTTTTGATGGAGCAGTTTTGAAATGCTGTTTTTGTAGGATCTGGAAGTGGACATTTTGACCGCTTTGAGGCCAATGATGGAAAAGGAAACATCTTCAAATGAAAACTACACAGAAGCATTCTCAGTAACTTCTATGTGGTGTGGGCATGCAACTCACAAACTTAAACATTCCTTTTGATAGTGTAGTTTTGAAACACTCTTTTTGTAGAATCTGCAAGTGGCTATTTGGACCACTTTCAAGCCTTTAGTGGAAACGGGAATATCTTCAGATAAAAACTAGAGAAAAGCCTTCTCAGAAATTTCTTTGCGATGTGTGCATTCAACTGACAGATTTGAACCTTCTTTTTGAAAGAGCAATTTTGAAACACTCTTTTGTAGAATCTGAAATTGGACATTTGCAGCACTATGAGGCCTATGGTGGAAAAGGAAATATCTTCACCTAAAAACCACACAGAAGCATTCTCAGTAACTTTTTGTGGTGTGTGCATTCAACTCACAGAGTTGAACATTCCTTTTGATAGAGTAGTTTTGAAACACTCTTTTTGTAGAAGCTGCAAGTGGATATTTGGACCGCTTATAGGAATTCGTTGGAAACGAATATCCTCACACAAAAACTAGAGAAAAGCATTCTCACAAACTACTTTGTGATGTGTGCATTCTGCTGACAGAGTTGAACCTTTCTTTTGATGGAGCAGATTTGAAACACCCTTTTTGTAGAATCTGCATGTGGACATTTGGAGAGCTTGAGGCCTGTGGTAGAAAAGGAAATATCTTCACATAAAACCCAGCAAGAAGCATTCTCAGAAACTACTTTGTGATGTTTGGATACATCTCACGGAGTTGAACATTCCCTTTGTTAGAGCAGTTTTGAAACACTCTTTTTGTAGAATCTGCAAGTGGACATTTGGAGAGCTTGAAGGCCTGTGGTAGAAAAGGAAATATCTTCACATAAAACCTAGAAAGAATCATTTTCAGAAACTAATTTCTGATGTTTGCATTCAACTCATGGAGTTGAATGTAAGTTTTGTTAGAGCACTTTTGAAACACTCTTTTAGTAGAACCTGCAAGTGGATATTTGGAAAGCTTATGGGAATTCGTTGGAAACGGGATATCCTCACATAAAACTACACAGAAAAATTCTCACTAACTACTTTGTGATGTGTGCATTCGATTCACAGAGTTGAACGTGTCTTTTGACAGAGCAGTTTTGAAACACTGTTTTTGTAGAATCTGCAAGTGGATACTTTGAGCGCTTTGAGGCCTATGGTGGAAAAGGAAATATCTTCAAATGAAAACTAAAAAAGAAGCATTTTCAGTAACCTCTATTTGGTGTGTGCACTCAACTTACAGATTTGAACATTCTTTTTGATAGTGTAGTTTTCAAACACTCTTTCTTTAGATTCTGCAAGAGGCTATTTGGACTGTTTTCAGGCCTTTGGTGTAAACGGGAATATCTTTAGATAAAAACTAGAAAGAAGCCTTCTCAGAAATTTCTTTGTGATGTGTGCAGTCAGTTGACACAGTTGAACCTTCCTTCTGCTAGAGTAGATTTGAAACAATCTTTTTATAGAATCTGCAAGTGGATATTTGGAGGGCTTTGAGGCCTAAGGTTGAAATAGAGATATCTTCATATAAAGACTAGGCAGAAGAATTCTCAGAAAGTAATTTGTGACGTGTTCATTCAACTCACAGAGTTGAACCTGTCTTTTGATAGAGCAGTTTGACACACTCTTTTTGTAGAATCTGAAAGTGGACACTTTGAGCGGTATGAAACCTCTGGTGGAAAAGGAAATATTTTAACATGAAAACTACACATAAGCATTCTCAGTAACTTCTTTGTGGTGTGAGCATTCAACTCACAGAGTTCAAATTCCTTTTGATAGAGTAGTTTTGAAAAACTCTTTTTGTAGAATCTGCAATTGGATATTTGGGCTGCTTACGGGAATTCGTTGGAAACGGAATATCCTCTTACAAAAACTAGACAGAAGCATTCTCACAAACTTCTTTGTGATGTGTGCATTCAACTCACAGAGTTGAGCATTTCCTGTCATTTAGCAGATCTGAAACATTCTTTCGGTAGAATTTGCAAGTGGACATTTGGACTTCTTTGATGCCATTGGTAGAAAAGGAAATATCTTCCCATTAAGCCTAGCAAGAAGACTTCTAGAAACTACTTTGTGATGTTTGCATTCAAATCACAGAATTGAACATTCCCTTTGTTAGAGCAGTTCTAAAATACTCTTTTGGTAGATACTGCAAGTGGACATTTGGAGAGCTTTGAGGCCTGTGGTGAGAAAGGAAATATCTTCACATAAAACCTAGCAAGAAGAATTCTCAGAACTGCTTTGTGATGTTAACATTCAATTCAGAGAGTTGAACATTCCTTTTGTTAGAACAGTTTTGAAATACTTTTTTTTGTAGAATCTGCAAGTGGATATTTGGACCGCTTATCGGAATTTGTTGGAAACGGGATATCCTCTCATAAAAACTAGACAGAAACATTCTCATAAACTTCTTTGTGATGTGTGAATTCAAGTCACAGAGTTGAACGTACCTTTGGATACAGCAGTTTTGAAACACTGTTTTTGTAGTATCTGCAGTTAGACCTTTGTGGTGCTTTGAGAAAAGGAAATATCTTCCAATAGAAACTACACAGGTTCATTCTCAGTAACTTCTTTCTGGTGTGTGCATTCAATTCACAGATTTGAACATTCCTTTTGATAGTATAGTTTTGAAACACTCTTTTTGTCGAATCTGCATGTGGCTGTTTGGACCGCTTTTAGGCCTTTGGTGGAAATGGGAATATCTTCAGATAAACACTAGAGATAAGCTTTCTCAGAAATTTCTTTGTGATGTGTGCATTCAACTGACAGAGTTGAAGCTTCCTGTTGATAGAGCAGTTTTGAAACAGTCTTTTTGTAGAATCTGTAAGTGGATATTTGGAGCGGTTTGAGGCCTATGATAGAAAAGGAGACATCTTCATATAAAGAATAGGCAGAAGCATTCTCAGAAAGTAATTTGTGATGTGCGGATTCAACACACAGAGTTGAAACTTTCTTTTGATTAGGCAGTTTGAAACACACTTTTTGTTGCAACTGAAATTGGACTTTTGGAGCGCTATGAGGCCTATGGTGGAAAAGGAAATATCTTCACATAAAAACGACACAGAAGCATTCTCAGTAATTCCTTTGTGGTGTGTGCATTCAACTCACAGAGTTGAACATTCCTTTTGATACAGTAGTTTTGAAACACTTTTTTTGTAGAATCTGCTAGTGGATATTTGGACCACTTACAGTAATTCGTTGGAAACAGTATATTCTCACACAAAAACTAGACAGAAGGATTCTCACAAACTTCTTTGTTATGTGTGCATTCAGCTCACAGATTTGAACCATTCTCTACATTTATCAGATATGAAACACTCTTTTTGTAGAATCTACAAGTGGACAGTTAGAGAGCTTTGAGGCAGGTGGTAGGAAAGGAAATATCTCTGCACAAAACCTAGCAAGAAGACTTGTCAGAAAGTAGTTCGTGATGTTTGCATTCAACACAGAGAGTTGAACATTCCCTTTGTTAGAGCAGTTGTGAAACACTGCTTTTGTAGAATCTGCAAGTGGATATTTGGACAGCTTTGACACAGCTGGTAGAAATGAAATACCTTGACATAAAATCTTGCAAGAAATGTTCTCAGAAAGTACTTTGCGATGTTTGCATTGAACTCACACAGTTGAACATTCCTTGTTAGAGCAGTTCTGAAACTCTCTTTCTGTAGAATCCGCAAGTGGACATTTGGAGAGCTTTGTGGCCTGTGGTGGAATAGGAAATATCTTCACATAAAACGTAGAAAGAAACATTCTGAGAAACTATATTTTGATGTTTGCATTCAACTCACCGATTTGAATACACATTTTGTTAGAGCACATTTGAAACACTTTTTTTAGAATCTGCAAGTGGATATTTGGACTGCTTATAGAAATTCATTGGAAACGTTATATCCTCTCATAAAAACTAGACTGAAGCATTCTCACAAACTTCTTTGTGATGTGCTCATTCAACTCACAGAGTTGAAGGTGTCTTTTGATAGACCAGTTTTGAAACACTGTTTTTGTAGAGTCTGTAAGTGGACATCTGGAGCGCTTTGAGGCCTATGGTGGAAAAGGAAATATCTTCAGATAGACACTACCCAGAAGCATTCTCAGTAACTCTTTTGTGGTGTGTGCATTCAACTCACAGAGTTGAACATTCCTTTTGATAGAAAAGTTTTGAAACACAATTTTTGTAGGAACTGCATGTGGTTATTTGGACCGCTTTCAGGCCTTCGGTGGAAACTGGAATATCTTCAGATAAAAACTAGAGAGAAGCATTCTCAGAAATTTCTATGTGATGTGTGCATTCAACTGACACAGTTGAAACTCCCTTTTGATAGAGCAGTTTTGAAACACTCTTTATGTAGAATCTTCAAGTGGATATTTGTAGCAATTTGAGGCATACGGTTGAAAAGGAGATATCTTTGACTAAAGACGTGTCGGAAGCATTCTCAGAAAGTAATTTGTGATGGGTGTATTCAACTGACAGAGTTGAAACTTTCTTTTGATAGAGCAGTTTGAAACACTCTTTTTGTGGAATCTGCAAGTGGATATTTGGACCGCTTATAGGAATTCGTTGGAAACGGGATATCCTCACAGAAATACTAAACAGAAGAATTCTCCCAAACTTTTTGTGATGGGTGCATTCAGCTCACAGAGTTGAAAATTTTTTTTCATGGAGCAGATTTGAAACACTATTTTTGTAGACTCTGCAAGGGGACATTTGGAGAGCATTGATGCCTGTGTTAGACAAGGAAATCTATTCACATAAAACTTATCAAGAATCCTTCTCAGAAACTAGTTTGTGATGTTTGCATTCAACTCACAGAGTTGAATATACCTTTTGTTAGACCACTTTTGAAACACTAGTTTTGTAGAATCTGCAAGTAAATATTTGGACTGCTTTTAGGAATTCGTTGGAAACGGGATATCCTCACATAAAAACTACACAGAAGCATTCTCACAAACTTCTTTATGATGTGTGCATTCACCTCACAGAGTTGAACGTGTCTTTTGATAGAGCAGTTTTGAAACAATATTTTTGTAGAATCTTCATTGGACATTTGAGCGCTATGAGGCCTATGGTGGAAAAGGGAATATCTTCACATAAAAACTACACAGAAGCATTCTCAGTAACTTCTTTGTGGTGTGTGCATTCAACTCACAGAGTTGAATATTCCTCGTGATAGAGTAGTTTTGAAACACTCTTTTTGTAGAATCTGAAGGTGACATTTGGACCGCTTATAGGAATTTGTTGGAAAGGGTATATCCTCACATAAAAACTAGACAGAAGCATTCTCAAAAACTCCTTTGTGATGTGGGCATTCAACACACAGAGTTGAACGTGGCTTTTGATAGAGCAGTTTTGAAACACTCTTTTTGCAGAATCTGCAATTGGACATTTGGAGCGCTTTGAGGCCTGTGGTGGAAAAGGAAAGATCTTCAAATAGAAACTACACAGAAGTTTTCTCACAGCTACTTTGTGGTGTGTGCATTCAACTAACAGAGTTCAACCGTCTTTTGATAGATTAGTTTTGAAACCCTCTTTTGGTAGAATCTGCAAGTGGCTATTTTGTCAACTTTCAGGCCTTCGGTGGAAACTGCAATATCTTCAGAAAAAAACTAGAGAGAAGCATTCTTAGAAATTTCTTTGTGACGTGTGCATTCAACTGAAAGAGTGGAACTTTCCTTTTGATAGAGCAGTTTTGAAACACTCTTTTTGTAGAATCTGCAAGTGGATATTAGGAGCGATTTGAAGCCTATGGTAGAAAAGGAGACATCTTATTATAAAGACTAGGCAGAAGCATTCTCAGAAAGTAATTTGTGATGTGTGCATTCAACTCACAGAGTGGAACCTTTCTTTTGATAGAGCAGTTTGAAACACACTATATGTAGAATCTGAAAGTGGACAATTTGAGTGCTATGAGGCCTATGGTTGAAAAGGAAATATATTCACATAAAAACGACACAGAAGCATTCGCAGAAAGTAATTTGTGATGTGTGCATTCAACTCACAGAGTTGAATCTTTCTTTTGATAGAATACTTTGAAACACTCTTTTTATTGGATCTGAAAGTGGACAATTGGAGCGCTATGAGACCTATGGCGTAAAAGGAAATATCATCACATAAAAACTACACAGAAGGATTCTCAGTAACTTCCTAGTGGTATGTGAATTCAACTCAAGGAGTTGAACATTCCTTTTGATAGAGTAGTTTTGAAACACTCTTCTTGTAGAATCTGCAGGTGGATATTTGGACAGCTTAAAGGAATTCATTGGAAACAGGTTATGCTCACACAAAAACTATACAGAAGCATTCTCACAAACTTCTTTGTAATGTGGGCATTCAGCTCACAGAGTTGAACGTGTCTTTTGATAGAGCAGTTTTGAAACACTGTTTTTGTAGAATCTGTAAGTGGACATTTGGAGAGCTTTGAGGCCTATGGTGGAAAAGGAAATGTCTTGAAATACAAACTACACAGAAGCATTCCCAGTAACTAATTTGTGGTGTGTGCATTCAACTGACAGAGTTGAACATTCCTTTTCATAGAGTAGATTTGAAACACTCTTTTGGTATAATCTGCATGTGGCTTTTTGGACCACTTTCAGGCCTTCGGTGGAAACGGGAATATCTTCAGATAAAAACTAGAAAAAAGCATTCTCAGAAATTTCTTCGTGATGTGTGCATTCAACTGACAGAGTTAAACCTTCCTTTTGAAAGAGCAGTTTTGAAACACTCCTCTCGTAGAATCTGCAAGTGGATATTTGGAGCACCCTGAGTCCTCTGGTAGAATAGGAGATCTCTTCATATAAAGACTAGGCAGAAGCATTCTCAGAGAGTTATTTGTAATGTGTGCATTCAACTCACATTGTTGAACCTTTCGTTTGATAGAGCAGTTTGAAACCCTCTTTTTGTAGAATCTGAAAGTGGACATTTGGAGCGCTATGAGGCCTATGGTTGAAAAGGAAATATCTTCAAATAGAAACTACACAGAAGGATTCTTAGTAACGTCTATGTGGTGTGTGTATTCAACTCACAGAGTTGAACGTGTCTTTTGATAGAGCAGTTTTGAAACACTGTTTTTGCAGAATCCGCAAGGGGATATTTGGAGCGCTTTGAGGCCCATGGTGGAAAAGGAAATATCTTCAAATAGAAACTACACAGCAGCATTCTCTCTAACATCTTTGTGGTGTGTGCATTCAGTTCACCGAGTTGAACATTCCTTTTGATAGAGTAGTTTTAAAACATTCTTTTTGTAGAATCTGCATGTGGCTATTTGGACTGCTTTCAGGCATTCGGTAGAAACGGGAATATCTTCAGATAAAAACAGGAAAGAAGCATTCCCCGAAATTTCTTTGTGACGTGTGCATTCAGCTGACAGAGTTGAACCTTCCTTTTCATAGAGCAGTTTGGAAACACTGTTTTTGTAGAATCTGCAAGAGGATATTTGGAGCGATTTGAGGTCTATGGTAGAAAAGGAGAGGTCTTCATATAAAGACTAGGCAAAAGCATTCTCAGAAAGCAATTTGTGATGTTTGCATTCACCACACAGAGTTGAACCTTTCTTTTGATAGAGAAGATTTAAACACTCTTTTTGTAAAATCTGAAAGTGGACATTTGCGGCTCTATGAGGCCTGTGGTGGAAAAGGAAATATCTTCACATAAAAACTACACAGAAGCTTTCTCAGTAACTTCTTTGTGGTGTGTGCATTCAACTCACAGAGTTGAACATTCCTTGTGATACAATAGTTTTGAAACACTCTTTTTATAGCATATGGAAGTCGATATTTGGACCGCTTATAGGAATTCATTGGAAACGGTATATCCTCACATAAAAACTAGACAGAAGAATTCTCAAAAATGCCTTTGTGATGTGTGCATTCAACTCACAGAATTGAATGTGTCTTTTGATAGAGCACTTTTGAAACACTCTTTTTGTAGAATCTGCAATTGCAGATTTGGAGCGCTTTGAGGCCTATTGTGGAAAAGCAAAGATCTTCAAATAGAAACTACACAGAAGCTTTCTCAGCAACTTCTTTTTAGTGTGTGCATTCCACTCACAGAGTTGAACATTCTTTTTGGTAGAGTAGTTTTGAAACATTCTTTTGGTAGAATCTGCATGTAGCTATTTGGTCTGCTTTCCGGCCTTCGGTGGAAACGGGAATAACTTCAGAAAAAAACCACTGAGAAGCATTCTCAGAAATTTCTTTGTGATGCGGGCATGCAACTGACAGGGTGGAACCTTCCTTTTGATAGAGCAGTTTTGAAACACTCTTTTTGTAGAATCTGCAAGTGGATATTTGGAGCGCTTTGAAACCTATGGTAGAAAAGGGGATATCTTCATAGAAAGACTAGGCAGAAGCATTCTCAGGAAGTAATTTGTGATGTGTGCATTCAACTCACAGAGTTGAACCTTTCTTTTGATAGAGCAGTTTGAAACACTCTATATGTACAATCTCAAAGTAGACAATTGGAGCACTATGAGGCCTACGGTGGAAAAGGAACCATCTTCACAAAAAGCTACACAGAATCATTCTCAGAAAGTAATTTGTGATGTGTGCATTCAACTCACAGAGTTGACTCTTTCTTTTGATAGAGCAATTTGAAACACTCTTTTTGTGGAATCTGGAAGTGGACAATTGGAGCGCTATGAGAAATACGGTGTAAAAGGAAATATCTTCACATAAAAATTACACAGAAGCATTCTTAGTAACTTCCTTGTGGTGTGTGAATCTAACTCGAGGAGTTGAACATTCCTTTTGATAGAGTAGTTTTGAAACACTCTTCTTGTAGAATCTGCAAGTGGATATTTGGACAGCTTATAGGAATTCTTTGGAAACGGGATAATCTCACACAAAAACTAGACAGAAGCATTCTCACAAACTTCTTTGTGATATGTGCATTCAGCTCAGAGAGTTGAACCTTTCTCTTCATGGAGGAGATTTGAAACAGTGTTTTTGTAGAATCTGCAGATGGACATTTGGAGAGCTTTGAGGCCTGTGGTAGAAAAGGAAATATCTTCATATAAAACCTAGCAAGAAGTCTTCTCAGAAACTACTGTGTGATGTTTACATTCAAGTTATAGAGTTGAATATTCCCTTTGTTAGAGCAGTTCAGAAACACACTTTTTGTGGAAACCGCAAGTGGACATTTGGAGAGCTTTGAGGCCTGTGGTGGAAAAGGAAATATCTTCACATAAAACCTTCAAAGAAGCATTTTCAGAAACTACTTTCTGATGTTTGCATTCAACTCATGGGGTTGAATATACTTTTTGATAGAGAACTTTTGAAACACTTTATTGGTAGAATCTGCAAGTGGATATTTGAATCGCTTAGAGGAATTCATTGGAAACGGGATATCCTCACAAAAACACTAGATAGAAGCATTCTCACAAACTTCTTTGTGATGTGTGCATTAAACTCACATAGTTGAACGTGTCTTTTGATAGAGCAGTTTTGGAACACTGTTTTTGTAGAATCTGCAATTGGACATTTGGAGAGCTGTGAGGCCTATGGTGGAAAAGGAAACAACTTCAAATAGAAACTACACAGAAGAATTCTCAGCAACTACTTTGTGGTGTGTGCATTCAACTCACCGGGTTGAACATTCCTTTGGCTATAGTAGTTTTGAAACACTCTTTTTGTAGAATCTGCAAGTGGATATTTGGATCGCTGATAGGAATTCATTGGAAACGGGATATCCTCACACAAAAACTAGAAAGAAACATTTTCACAAACTACTTTGTGATGTGTGCATTCAGCTCACAGAGTTGAACCTTTCTTTTCATGGAGCAGATTTGAAACACTCTCTTTGTAGAATCTGCAAGAGGACGTTTGGAGAGCTTTAAGGCCTGTGGTAGAAAAGAAAATCTCTTCACAAGAAACCTAGCAAGAAGCCTTCTCAGAAACTGCGTTCTGATGTTTGCATTCAAGTCACAGAGTTGATCATTCCCTTTGTTAGAGCAGTTCTGAAACACTCTTTTTGTAGGAGCTGCAAGTGGACATTTGGAGAGCTTTGAGGCCAGTGGTAGAAAAGGAAATATCTTCCCATAAAACCTAGCAAGAACCCTTATAAGACTACTTTTTGATGATTACATTCAAGTCACAGAGTTGAACATTCGCTTTGTTAGAGCAGGTCTGAAATAGTCTTTCTGTAGAAACTGCAAGTGGACATTTGGAGAGCTTTGAGGCCCGTGGTGGGAAAGGAAATATCTTCACATAAAACCTAGCAAGAAGCATTCTCATTCTCAGAACTACTTTGTGATGTTTACATTCAACTCACAGAGTTGAACATTTCTTTTGTTAGAGGAGTTTTGAAACATTACTTTTGTAGAAACTGCAAGTGGACATTTGGAGACCTTTGAGGCCTGTGGTGGAAAAGGAAATATCTTCACATAAAATCTAGAAAGAAGCATTCTCAGAAACTACTTTCTGATGTTTGCATTCAACAAATGCAGTTGAATATACCTTTCTTTATAGCACTTTTTAAACAATATTTTTGTAGAATCTGCAAGTCAATATTTGGACCGCTTGTAGGAATTTGTTGGAAACGGGATATCCACTCACAAAAACTACACAGAAACATTCTCAAAAACATCTTAGTGATGAGACCATTCAACTCGCAGAGTTGAACATGTGTGTTGATAGAGCAGTTTTGAAACACTGTTTTTGTAGAATCTGCAAGTGGATACTTGGACCGCTTATAGGAATTCATTGGAAACGGGATATCCTCACTCAAAAACAAGACAGAAGCATTCTTACAAACTTCTTTGAGATGTGTGCATTCAACTCACCGGGTTGAACGTGTCTCTACATACAGCAGTTTTGAAACACTATTTTTGTAGAAACTGGAATTGGACATTTTGAGTGCTTTGAGGCCAATGATGGAAAAGGAAATATCTTCACATAAGAACTACACAGAAGAATTCTCAGCAACTTCTTTGTGGTGTGTGCATTCAACTGACAGAGTTGAACATTCCTTTTGATAGAATAGTTTTCAAACACTCTTTTTCTAGAATCTGCAATTGGATATTTGGACCGCTTATAGGAATTGGTTGGAAAAGGGATATCCTCACACAAAATCTAGACACAAGCATTCTCACAAACTTCTTTGTGATGTGTGCATTCAGCTCACAGAGTTGAAACTTACTTTTTATGGAGCAGATTTGAAAAACTGTTTGTAGAAATTGCAAGTGGACATTTGGAGAGCTTGAGGCCTGTGGTAGAAAAGGAAATATCTTCACATAAAACCCAGCAAGAAGCATTCTCAGAAACTACTTTGTGATGTTTGGATTCATCTCATGGAGTTGAACATTCCCTTTGTTAGAGCAGTTTTGAAACACTCTTTTTGTAGAAACTGGAAGTGGACATTTGGGGAGCTTGGAGGCCTGTGTTAGAAAAGGAAATACCTTCACATAAAACCTAGAAAGAAGAATTTTCAGAAACTAATTTCTGATATTTGCATTCAACACACGGAGTTGAATATCAGTTTTGTTAGAGCACTTTTGAAGCACTCTTTTAGTAGAATCTGCAAGTGGATATTTGGAATGCTTATGGGAATTCGTTGGAAACGGGATATCCTCACATAAAAACTACACAGAAGCATTCTCACAAACTACTTTGTGATGTGTGCATTCGACTCACAGAGTTGAATGTGTCTTTTGATAGAGCAGCTTTGAAACACTGTTTTTGTAGAATCTGCAAGTGGACATTTTGAGCACTTTGAGGCCTATGGTGGAAGAGGAAATATCTTCAAATGAAAACTAAACGGAAGCATTTTCAGTAACTTCTATGTGGTGTGTGCATTCAACTCACAGAGTTGCACATTCTTTTTGATAGTGTAGTTTTCACACACTCTTTTTGTAGATGCTGCAAGTGGCTATTTGGACTGCTTTCAGGCCTTTGGTGTAAACGGGAATATCTTCAGATAAAAACTAGAAAGAAGCCTTCTCAGAAATTTCTTTGTGATGTGTGCATTCAATTGACCAAGTTGAACCTTCCTTCTGATAGAGCAGATTTGAAATAAGCTTTTTGTAGAATCTGCAAGTGGATATTTGGAGCACTTTGAGGCCTATAGTTGAAATGGAGATATCTTCGTGTAAAGACTAGGCAGAAGCATTCTCAGAAAGTAATTTGTGATGTGTGCATTCAACTCACAGAGTTGAACCTTTCTTTTGATAGAGCAGTTTGACACATTCTTTTTGTAGAATCTGAAAGTGGACATTTTGAGCACTATGAAGCCTCTGGTGGAAAAGGAAATATTTTAACATAAAAACTACACAGAATCATTCGCAGTAACTGCTTTGTGGTGTGTGCATTCAACTCACAGAGTTGAACATTCCTTTTGATAGAGTAGTTTTTAAAAACTCTTTCTGTAGTATCTGCAAGTGGATATTTGGACTGCTTATAGGAATTCGTTGGAAACGGTATATCCTCAGAGAAACACTAGACAGAAACACTCTCACAATCTTGTTGGTGATGTGTGCATTCAACTCACCGGGTTGAAGGTGTTTTTTGATGGAGCAGTTTTGAAATGCTGTTTTTGTAGGATCTGGAAGTGGACATTTTGACCGCTTTGAGGCCAATGATGGAAAAGGAAACATCTTCAAATGAAAACTACACAGAAGCATTCTCAGTAACTTCTATGTGGTGTGGGCATGCAACTCACAAACTTAAACATTCCTTTTGATAGTGTAGTTTTGAAACACTCTTTTTGTAGAATCTGCAAGTGGATATTTGGACCGCTTACAGGAATTCGTTGGAAACGGATATCCTCACACAAAAACTAGAGAAAAGCATTCTCACAAACTACTTTGTGATGTGTGCTTTCAGCTGACAGAGTTGAACCTTTATTTTCATGGAGCAGATTTGAAACAACCTTTTTGTAGAATCTGCATGTGGACATTTGAAGAGCTTGAGGCCTGTGATAGAAAAGGAAATATCTTCACATAAAACGCAGCAAGAAGATTCTCAGAAACGACTTTGTGATGTTTGGATTCATCTCACGGAGTTGAACATTCCCTTTGTTAGAGCAGATTTGAAACACTCTTTTTGTAGAATCTGCAAGTGAACATTTGGAGAGCTTGGAGGCCTGTGGTAGAAAAGGGAATACCTTCACATAAAATCTAGAAAGAAGAATTTTCAGAAACTAATTTCTGATATTTGCATTCAACACACGGAGTTGAATATCAGTTTTGTTAGAGCACTTTTGAAGCACTCTTTTAGTAGATTCCGCAAGTGGATATTTGGAACGCATATGGGAATTCGTTGGAAACGGGATATCCTCACATAAAAATGACACAGAAGCATTCTCACAAACTACTTTGTGATGTGTGCATTCGACTCACAGAGTTGAATGTGTCTTTTGATAGAGCAGTTCTGAAACACTGTTTTTGTAGAATCTGCAAGTGAACATTTTGAGCGCTTTGAGGCCTATGGTGGAAAAGGAAATATCTTGAAATGAAAACTAAACAGAAGCATTCTCAGTAACTTCTATGTGGTGTGTGCATTCAACTCACAGAGTTGCACATTCTTTTTGATAGTGTAGTTTTCCCACACTCTTTTTGTAGATGCTGCAAGTGTCTATTTGGACTGCTTTCAGGCCTTTGGTGTAAACGGGAATATCTTCAGATAAAAACTAGAAAGAAGCCTTCTCAGAAATTTCTTTGTGATGTGTGCATTCAATTGACCGAGTTGAACCTTCCTTCTGATAGAGCAGATTTGAAACAATCTTTTTGTAGAATCTGTAAGTGTATATTTGGAGCGCTTTGAGGCCTAAAGTTGAAATGGAGAGATCTTCATATAAAGACTAGGCAGAAGCATTCTCAGAAAGTAATTTGTGATGTGTGCATTCAACTCACAGAGTTGAACCTTTCTTTTAATAGAGCAGTTTGACACATTCTTTTTGTAGAATCTGAAAGTGGACATTTTGAGCACTATGAAGCCTCTGGTGGAAAAGGAAATATTTTAACATAAAACCTACACAGAAGCATTCTCATTAACTGCTTTGTGGTGTGTGCATTCAACTCACAGAGTTGAACATTCCTTTTGATTGAGTAGTTTTGAAAAATTCTTTTTGTAGTATCTGCAAGTGGATATTTGGACTGCTTATAGGAATTCGTTGGAAACGGGATATCCTCAGAGAAACACTAGACAGAAGAAATCTCACAAACTTGTTGGTGATGTGTGCATTCAACTCACCGGGTTGAAGGTGTTTTTTGATGGAGCAGTTTTGAAATACTGTTTTTGTAGGATCTGGAAGTGGACATTTTGAGCGCTTTGAGGCCTATGGTGGAAAAGGAAATATCTTCAAATGAAAAATACACAGAAGCATGCTCAGTAACTTCTATGTGGTGAGGGATTGTAACTTACAGAGTTGAACATTCCTTTTGATAGTGTAGTTTTGAAACACTCTTTTTGTAGAATCTGCAAGTGGCTATTTGGACCACTTTCAGGCCTTTAGTGGAAACGGGAATATCTTCAGATAAAAACTAGAGAAAAGCCTTCTCAGAAATTTCTTTGCGATGTGTGCATTCAACTGACAGATTTGAACCTTCTTTTTGAAAGAGCAATTTTGAAACACTCTTTTGTAGAATCTGAAATTGGACATTTGCAGCACTATGAGGCCTATGGTGGAAAAGGAAATATCTTCACCTAAAAACCACACAGAAGCATTCTCAGTAACTTTTTGTGGTGTGTGCATTCAACTCACAGAGTTGAACATTCCTTTTGATAGAGTAGTTTTGAAACACTCTTTTTGTAGAAGCTGCAAGTGGATATTTGGACCGCTTATAGGAATTCGTTGGAAACGAATATCCTCACACAAAAACTAGAGAAAAGCATTCTCACAAACTACTTTGTGATGTGTGCATTCTGCTGACAGAGTTGAACCTTTCTTTTGATGGAGCAGATTTGAAACACCCTTTTTGTAGAATCTGCATGTGGACATTTGGAGAGCTTGAGGCCTGTGGTAGAAAAGGAAATATCTTCACATAAAACCCAGCAAGAAGCATTCTCAGAAACTACATTGTGATGTCTGGATACATCTCACGGAGTTGAACATTCCCTTTGTTAGAGCAGTTTTGAAACACTCTTTTTGTAGAATCTGCAAGTGGACATTTGGAGAGCTTGAAGGCCTGTGGTAGAAAAGGAAATATCTTCACATAAAACCTAGAAAGAATCATTTTCAGAAACTAATTTCTGATGTTTGCATTCAACTCATGGAGTTGAATGTAAGTTTTGTTAGAGCACTTTTGAAACACTCTTTTAGTAGAATCTGCAAGTGGATATTTGGAAAGCTTATGGGAATTCGTTGGAAACGGGATATCCTCACATAAAACTACACAGAAAAATTCTCACTAACTACTTTGTGATGTGTGCATTCGATTCACAGAGTTGAACGTGTCTTTTGACAGAGCAGTTTTGAAACACTGTTTTTGTAGAATCTGCAAGTGGATACTTTGAGCGCTTTGAGGCCTATGGTGGAAAAGGAAATATCTTCAAATGAAAACTAAAAAAGAAGCATTTTCAGTAACCTCTATTTGGTGTGTGCACTCAACTTACAGATTTGAACATTCTTTTTGATAGTGTAGTTTTCAAACACTCTTTCTTTAGATTCTGCAAGAGGCTATTTGGACTGTTTTCAGGCCTTTGGTGTAAACGGGAATATCTTTAGATAAAAACTAGAAAGAAGCCTTCTCAGAAATTTCTTTGTGATGTGTGCAGTCAGTTGACACAGTTGAACGTTCCTTCTGCTAGAGTAGATTTGAAACAATCTTTTTATAGAATCTGCAAGTGGATATTTGGAGGGCTTTGAGGCCTAAGGTTGAAATAGAGATACCTTCATATAAAGACTAGGCAGAAGAATTCTCAGAAAGTAATTTGTGACGTGTTCATTCAACTCACAGAGTTGAACCTGTCTTTTGATAGAGCAGTTTGACACACTCTTTTTGTAGAATCTGAAAGTGGACACTTTGAGTGGTATGAAACCTCTGGTGGAAAAGGAAATATTTTAACATGAAAACTACACATAAGCATTCTCAGTAACTTCTTTGTGGTGTGAGCATTCAACTCACAGAGTTCAAATTCCTTTTGATAGAGTAGTTTTGAAAAACTCTTTTTGTAGAATCTGCAATTGGATATTTGGGCTGCTTACGGGAATTCGTTGGAAACGGAATATCCTCTTACAAAAACTAGACAGAAGCATTCTCACAAACTTCTTTGTGATGTGTGCATTCAACTCACAGAGTTGAGCATTTCCTGTCATTTAGCAGATCTGAAACATTCTTTCGGTAGAATTTGCAAGTGGACATTTGGAGTTCTTTGATGCCATTGGTAGAAAAGGAAATATCTTCCCATTAAGCCTAGCAAGAAGACTTCTAGAAACTACTTTGTGATGTTTGCATTCAAATCACAGAATTGAACATTCCCTTTGTTAGAGCAGTTCTAAAATACTCTTTTGGTAGATACTGCAAGTGGACATTTGGAGAGCTTTGAGGCCTGTGGTGAGAAAGGAAATATCTTCACATAAAACCTAGCAAGAAGAATTCTCAGAACTGCTTTGTGATGTTAACATTCAATTCAGAGAGTTGAACATTCCTTTTGTTAGAACAGTTTTGAAATACTTTTTTTTGTAGAATCTGCAAGTGGATATTTGGACCGCTTATCGGAATTTGTTGGAAACGGGATATCCTCTCATAAAAACTAGACAGAAACATTCTCATAAACTTCTTTGTGATGTGTGAATTCAAGTCACAGAGTTGAACGTACCTTTGGATACAGCAGTTTTGAAACACTGTTTTTGTAGTATCTGCAGTTAGACCTTTGTGGTGCTTTGAGAAAAGGAAATATCTTCCAATAGAAACTACACAGGTTCATTCTCAGTAACTTCTTTCTGGTGTGTGCATTCAATTCACAGATTTGAACATTCCTTTTGATAGTATAGTTTTGAAACACTCTTTTTGTCGAATCTGCATGTGGCTGTTTGGACCGCTTTTAGGCCTTTGGTGGAAATGGGAATATCTTCAGATAAACACTAGAGATAAGCTTTCTCAGAAATTTCTTTGTGATGTGTGCATTCAACTGACAGAGTTGAAGCTTCCTGTTGATAGAGCAGTTTTGAAACAGTCTTTTTGTAGAATCTGTAAGTGGATATTTGGAGCGGTTTGAGGCCTATGATAGAAAAGGAGACATCTTCATATAAAGAATAGGCAGAAGCATTCTCAGAAAGTAATTTGTGATGTGCGGATTCAACACACAGAGTTGAAACTTTCTTTTGATTAGGCAGTTTGAAACACACTTTTTGTTGCAACTGAAATTGGACTTTTGGAGCGCTATGAGGCCTATGGTGGAAAAGGAAATATCTTCACATAAAAACGACACAGAAGCATTCTCAGTAATTCCTTTGTGGTGTGTGCATTCAACTCACAGAGTTGAAAATTCCTTTTGATACAGTAGTTTTGAAACACTTTTTTTGTAGAATCTGCTAGTGGATATTTGGACCACTTACAGTAATTCGTTGGAAACAGTATATTCTCACACAAAAACTAGACAGAAGGATTCTCACAAACTTCTTTGTTATGTGTGCATTCAGCTCACAGATTTGAACCATTCTCTACATTTATCAGATATGAAACACTCTTTTTGTAGAATCTACAAGTGGACATTTAGAGAGCTTTGAGGCAGGTGGTAGGAAAGGAAATATCTCTGCACAAAACCTAGCAAGAAGACTTGTCAGAAAGTAGTTCGTGATGTTTGCATTCAACACAGAGAGTTGAACATTCCCTTTGTTAGAGCAGTTGTGAAACACTGCTTTTGTAGAATCTGCAAGTGGATATTTGGACAGCTTTGACACAGCTGGTAGAAATGAAATACCTTGACATAAAATCTTGCAAGAAATGTTCTCAGAAAGTACTTTGCGATGTTTGCATTGAACTCACACAGTTGAACATTCCTTGTTAGAGCAGTTCTGAAACTCTCTTTCTGTAGAATCCGCAAGTGGACATTTGGAGAGCTTTGTGGCCTGTGGTGGAATAGGAAATATCTTCACATAAAACGTAGAAAGAAACATTCTGAGAAACTATATTTTGATGTTTGCATTCAACTCACCGATTTGAATACACATTTTGTTAGAGCACATTTGAAACACTTTTTTTAGAATCTGCAAGTGGATATTTGGACTGCTTATAGAAATTCATTGGAAACGTTATATCCTCTCATAAAAACTAGACAGAAGCATTCTCACAAACTTCTTTGTGATGTGCTCATTCAACTCACAGAGTTGAAGGTGTCTTTTGATAGACCAGTTTTGAAACACTGTTTTTGTAGAGTCTGTAAGTGGACATCTGGAGCGCTTTGAGGCCTATGGTGGAAAAGGAAATATCTTCAGATAGACACTACCCAGAAGCATTCTCAGTAACTCTTTTGTGGTGTGTGCATTCAACTCACAGAGTTGAACATTCCTTTTGATAGAAAAGTTTTGAAACACAATTTTTGTAGGAACTGCATGTGGTTATTTGGACCGCTTTCAGGCCTTCGGTGGAAACTGGAATATCTTCAGATAAAAACTAGAGAGAAGCATTCTCAGAAATTTCTATGTGATGTGTGCATTCAACTGACACAGTTGAAACTTCCTTTTGATAGAGCAGTTTTGAAACACTCTTTATGTAGAATCTTCAAGTGGATATTTGTAGCAATTTGAGGCATACGGTTGAAAAGGAGATATCTTTGACTAAAGACGTGTCGGAAGCATTCTCAGAAAGTAATTTGTGATGGGTGTATTCAACTGACAGAGTTGAAACTTTCTTTTGATAGAGCAGTTTGAAACACTCTTTTTGTGGAATCTGCAAGTGGATATTTGGACCGCTTATAGGAATTCGTTGGAAACGGGATATCCTCACAGAAATACTAAACAGAAGAATTCTCCCAAACTTTTTGTGATGGGTGCATTCAGCTCACAGAGTTGAAAATTTTTTTTCATGGAGCAGATTTGAAACACTATTTTTGTAGACTCTGCAAGGGGACATTTGGAGAGCATTGATGCCTGTGTTAGACAAGGAAATCTATTCACATAAAACTTATCAAGAATCCTTCTCAGAAACTAGTTTGTGATGTTTGCATTCAACTCACAGAGTTGAATATACCTTTTGTTAGACCACTTTTGAAACACTAGTTTTGTAGAATCTGCAAGTAAATATTTGGACTGCTTTTAGGAATTCGTTGGAAACGGGATATCCTCACATAAAAACTACACAGAAGCATTCTCACAAACTTCTTTATGATGTGTGCATTCACCTCACAGAGTTGAACGTGTCTTTTGATAGAGCAGTTTTGAAACAATATTTTTGTAGAATCTTCATTGGACATTTGAGCGCTATGAGGCCTATGGTGGAAAAGGGAATATCTTCACATAAAAACTACACAGAAGCATTCTCAGTAACTTCTTTGTGGTGTGTGCATTCAACTCACAGAGTTGAATATTCCTCGTGATAGAGTAGTTTTGAAACACTCTTTTTGTAGAATCTGAAGGTGACATTTGGACCGCTTATAGGAATTTGTTGGAAAGGGTATATCCTCACATAAAAACTAGACAGAAGCATTCTCAAAAACTCCTTTGTGATGTGGGCATTCAACACACAGAGTTGAACGTGGCTTTTGATAGAGCAGTTTTGAAACACTCTTTTTGCAGAATCTGCAATTGGACATTTGGAGCGCTTTGAGGCCTGTGGTGGAAAAGGAAAGATCTTCAAATAGAAACTACACAGAAGTTTTCTCACAGCTACTTTGTGGTGTGTGCATTCAACTAACAGAGTTCAACCGTCTTTTGATAGATTAGTTTTGAAACCCTCTTTTGGTAGAATCTGCAAGTGGCTATTTTGTCAACTTTCAGGCCTTCGGTGGAAACTGCAATATCTTCAGAAAAAAACTAGAGAGAAGCATTCTTAGAAATTTCTTTGTGACGTGTGCATTCAACTGAAAGAGTGGAACTTTCCTTTTGATAGAGCAGTTTTGAAACACTCTTTTTGTAGAATCTGCAAGTGGATATTAGGAGCGATTTGAAGCCTATGGTAGAAAAGGAGACATCTTATTATAAAGACTAGGCAGAAGCATTCTCAGAAAGTAATTTGTGATGTGTGCATTCAACTCACAGAGTGGAACCTTTCTTTTGATAGAGCAGTTTGAAACACACTATATGTAGAATCTGAAAGTGGACAATTTGAGTGCTATGAGGCCTATGGTTGAAAAGGAAATATATTCACATAAAAACGACACAGAAGCATTCGCAGAAAGTAATTTGTGATGTGTGCATTCAACTCACAGAGTTGAATCTTTCTTTTGATAGAATACTTTGAAACACTCTTTTTATTGGATCTGAAAGTGGACAATTGGAGCACTATGAGACCTATGGCGTAAAAGGAAATATCATCACATAAAAACTACACAGAAGGATTCTCAGTAACTTCCTAGTGGTATGTGAATTCAACTCAAGGAGTTGAACATTCCTTTTGATAGAGTAGTTTTGAAACACTCTTCTTGTAGAATCTGCAGGTGGATATTTGGACAGCTTAAAGGAATTCATTGGAAACAGGTTATGCTCACACAAAAACTATACAGAAGCATTCTCACAAACTTCTTTGTAATGTGGGCATTCAGCTCACAGAGTTGAACGTGTCTTTTGATAGAGCAGTTTTGAAACACTGTTTTTGTAGAATCTGTAAGTGGACATTTGGAGAGCTTTGAGGCCTATGGTGGAAAAGGAAATGTCTTGAAATACAAACTACACAGAAGCATTCCCAGTAACTAATTTGTGGTGTGTGCATTCAACTGACAGAGTTGAACATTCCTTTTCATAGAGTAGATTTGAAACACTCTTTTGGTATAATCTGCATGTGGCTTTTTGGACCACTTTCAGGCCTTCGGTGGAAACGGGAATATCTTCAGATAAAAACTAGAAAAAAGCATTCTCAGAAATTTCTTCGTGATGTGTGCATTCAACTGACAGAGTTAAACCTTCCTTTTGAAAGAGCAGTTTTGAAACACTCCTCTCGTAGAATCTGCAAGTGGATATTTGGAGCACTCTGAGTCCTCTGGTAGAATAGGAGATCTCTTCATATAAAGACTAGGCAGAAGCATTCTCAGAGAGTTATTTGTAATGTGTGCATTCAACTCACATTGTTGAACCTTTCGTTTGATAGAGCAGTTTGAAACCCTCTTTTTGTAGAATCTGAAAGTGGACATTTGGAGCGCTATGAGGCCTATGGTTGAAAAGGAAATATCTTCAAATAGAAACTACACAGAAGGATTCTTAGTAACGTCTATGTGGTGTGTGTATTCAACTCACAGAGTTGAACGTGTCTTTTGATAGAGCAGTTTTGAAACACTGTTTTTGCAGAATCCGCAAGGGGATATTTGGAGCGCTTTGAGGCCCATGGTGGAAAAGGAAATATCTTCAAATAGAAACTACACAGCAGCATTCTCTCTAACATCTTTGTGGTGTGTGCATTCAGTTCACCGAGTTGAACATTCCTTTTGATAGAGTAGTTTTAAAACATTCTTTTTGTAGAATCTGCATGTGGCTATTTGGACTGCTTTCAGGCATTCGGTAGAAACGGGAATATCTTCAGATAAAAACAGGAAAGAAGCATTCCCCGAAATTTCTTTGTGACGTGTGCATTCAGCTGACAGAGTTGAACCTTCCTTTTCATAGAGCAGTTTGGAAACACTGTTTTTGTAGAATCTGCAAGAGGATATTTGGAGCGATTTGAGGTCTATGGTAGAAAAGGAGAGGTCTTCATATAAAGACTAGGCAAAAGCATTCTCAGAAAGCAATTTGTGATGTTTGCATTCACCACACAGAGTTGAACCTTTCTTTTGATAGAGAAGATTTAAACACTCTTTTTGTAAAATCTGAAAGTGGACATTTGCGGCTCTATGAGGCCTGTGGTGGAAAAGGAAATATCTTCACATAAAAACTACACAGAAGCTTTCTCAGTAACTTCTTTGTGGTGTGTGCATTCAACTCACAGAGTTGAACATTCCTTGTGATACAATAGTTTTGAAACACTCTTTTTATAGCATATGGAAGTCGATATTTGGACCGCTTATAGGAATTCATTGGAAACGGTATATCCTCACATAAAAACTAGACAGAAGAATTCTCAAAAATGCCTTTGTGATGTGTGCATTCAACTCACAGAATTGAATGTGTCTTTTGATAGAGCACTTTTGAAACACTCTTTTTGTAGAATCTGCAATTGCAGATTTGGAGCGCTTTGAGGCCTATTGTGGAAAAGCAAAGATCTTCAAATAGAAACTACACAGAAGCTTTCTCAGCAACTTCTTTTTAGTGTGTGCATTCCACTCACAGAGTTGAACATTCTTTTTGGTAGAGTAGTTTTGAAACATTCTTTTGGTAGAATCTGCATGTAGCTATTTGGTCTGCTTTCCGGCCTTCGGTGGAAACGGGAATAACTTCAGAAAAAAACCACTGAGAAGCATTCTCAGAAATTTCTTTGTGATGCGGGCATGCAACTGACAGGGTGGAACCTTCCTTTTGATAGAGCAGTTTTGAAACACTCTTTTTGTAGAATCTGCAAGTGGATATTTGGAGCGCTTTGAAACCTATGGTAGAAAAGGGGATATCTTCATAGAAAGACTAGGCAGAAGCATTCTCAGGAAGTAATTTGTGATGTGTGCATTCAACTCACAGAGTTGAACCTTTCTTTTGATAGAGCAGTTTGAAACACTCTATATGTACAATCTCAAAGTAGACAATTGGAGCACTATGAGGCCTACGGTGGAAAAGGAACCATCTTCACAAAAAGCTACACAGAATCATTCTCAGAAAGTAATTTGTGATGTGTGCATTCAACTCACAGAGTTGACTCTTTCTTTTGATAGAGCAATTTGAAACACTCTTTTTGTGGAATCTGGAAGTGGACAATTGGAGCGCTATGAGAAATACGGTGTAAAAGGAAATATCTTCACATAAAAATTACACAGAAGCATTCTTAGTAACTTCCTTGTGGTGTGTGAATCTAACTCGAGGAGTTGAACATTCCTTTTGATAGAGTAGTTTTGAAACACTCTTCTTGTAGAATCTGCAAGTGGATATTTGGACAGCTTATAGGAATTCTTTGGAAACGGGATAATCTCACACAAAAACTAGACAGAAGCATTCTCACAAACTTCTTTGTGATATGTGCATTCAGCTCAGAGAGTTGAACCTTTCTCTTCATGGAGGAGATTTGAAACAGTGTTTTTGTAGAATCTGCAGATGGACATTTGGAGAGCTTTGAGGCCTGTGGTAGAAAAGGAAATATCTTCATATAAAACCTAGCAAGAAGTCTTCTCAGAAACTACTGTGTGATGTTTACATTCAAGTTATAGAGTTGAATATTCCCTTTGTTAGAGCAGTTCAGAAACACACTTTTTGTGGAAACCGCAAGTGGACATTTGGAGAGCTTTGAGGCCTGTGGTGGAAAAGGAAATATCTTCACATAAAACCTTCAAAGAAGCATTTTCAGAAACTACTTTCTGATGTTTGCATTCAACTCATGGGGTTGAATATACTTTTTGATAGAGAACTTTTGAAACACTTTATTGGTAGAATCTGCAAGTGGATATTTGAATCGCTTAGAGGAATTCATTGGAAACGGGATATCCTCACAAAAACACTAGATAGAAGCATTCTCACAAACTTCTTTGTGATGTGTGCATTAAACTCACATAGTTGAACGTGTCTTTTGATAGAGCAGTTTTGGAACACTGCTTTTGTAGAATCTGCAATTGGACATTTGGAGAGCTGTGAGGCCTATGGTGGAAAAGGAAACATCTTCAAATAGAAACTACACAGAAGAATTCTCAGCAACTACTTTGTGGTGTGTGCATTCAACTCACCGGGTTGAACATTCCTTTGGCTATAGTAGTTTTGAAACACTCTTTTTGTAGAATCTGCAAGTGGATATTTGGATCGCTGATAGGAATTCATTGGAAACGGGATATCCTCACACAAAAACTAGAAAGAAACATTTTCACAAACTACTTTGTGATGTGTGCATTCAGCTCACAGAGTTGAACCTTTCTTTTCATGGAGCAGATTTGAAACACTCTCTTTGTAGAATCTGCAAGAGGACGTTTGGAGAGCTTTAAGGCCTGTGGTAGAAAAGAAAATCTCTTCACAAGAAACCTAGCAAGAAGCCTTCTCAGAAACTGCGTTCTGATGTTTGCATTCAAGTCACAGAGTTGATCATTCCCTTTGTTAGAGCAGTTCTGAAACACTCTTTTTGTAGGAGCTGCAAGTGGACATTTGGAGAGCTTTGAGGCCAGTGGTAGAAAAGGAAATATCTTCCCATAAAACCTAGCAAGAACCCTTATAAGACTACTTTTTGATGATTACATTCAAGTCACAGAGTTGAACATTCGCTTTGTTAGAGCAGGTCTGAAATAGTCTTTCTGTAGAAACTGCAAGTGGACATTTGGAGAGCTTTGAGGCCCGTGGTGGGAAAGGAAATATCTTCACATAAAACCTAGCAAGAAGCATTCTCAGAACTACTTTGTGATGTTTACATTCAACTCACAGAGTTGAACATTTCTTTTGTTAGAGGAGTTTTGAAACATTACTTTTGTAGAAACTGCAAGTGGACATTTGGAGACCTTTGAGGCCTGTGGTGGAAAAGGAAATATCTTCACATAAAATCTAGAAAGAAGCATTCTCAGAAACTACTTTCTGATGTTTGCATTCAACAAATGCAGTTGAATATACCTTTCTTTATAGCACTTTTTAAACAATATTTTTGTAGAATCTGCAAGTGAATATTTGGACCGCTTGTAGGAATTTGTTGGAAACGGGATATCCACTCACAAAAACTACACAGAAACATTCTCAAAAACATCTTAGTGATGAGACCATTCAACTCGCAGAGTTGAACATGTGTGTTGATAGAGCAGTTTTGAAACACTGTTTTTGTAGAATCTGCAAGTGGATACTTGGACCGCTTATAGGAATTCATTGGAAACGGGATATCCTCACTCAAAAACAAGACAGAAGCATTCTTACAAACTTCTTTGAGATGTGTGCATTCAACTCACCGGGTTGAACGTGTCTCTACATACAGCAGTTTTGAAACACTATTTTTGTAGAAACTGGAATTGGACATTTTGAGTGCTTTGAGGCCAATGATGGAAAAGGAAATATCTTCAAATGAAAACTACACAGAAGCATTCTCAGTAACTTCTATGTGGTGTGGGCATGCAACTCACAGACTTAAACATTCCTTTTGATAGAGTAGTTTTGAAACTCTCTTTTTGTAGAATCTGCAAGTGGATATTTGGACCACTTATAGGAATTCGTTGGAAACAGATATCCTCACACAAAAACTAGTGAAAAGCATTCTCACAAACTACTTTGTGATGTGTGCTTTCAGCTGACAGAGTTGAACCTTTCTTTTGATGGAGCAGATTTGAAACACCCTTTTTGTAGAATCTGGATGTGGACACTTGGAGAGCTTGAGGCCTGTGGTAGAAAAGGAAATATCTTCACATAAAACCCAGCAAGAAGCATTCTCAGAAACTACTTTGTGATGTTTGGATTCATCTCATGGAGTTGAACATTCCCTTTGTTAGAGCAGTTTTGAAACACTCTTTTTGTAGAAACTGGAAGTGGACATTTGGGGAGCTTGGAGGCCTGTGTTAGAAAAGGAAATACCTTCACATAAAACCTAGAAAGAAGAATTTTCAGAAACTAATTTCTGATATTTGCATTCAACACACAGAGTTGAATATCAGTTTTGTTAGAGCACTTTTGAAGCACTCTTTTAGTAGAATCTGCAAGTGGATATTTGGAATGCTTATGGGAATTCGTTGGAAACGGGATATCCTCACATAAAAACTACACAGAAGCATTCTCACAAACTACTTTGTGATGTGTGCATTCGACTCACAGAGTTGAATGTGTCTTTTGATAGATAGAGCAGCTTTGAAACACTGTTTTTGTAGAATCTGCAAGTGGACATTTTGAGCACTTTGAGGCCTATGGTGGAAGAGGAAATATCTTCAAATGAAAACTAAACGGAAGCATTTTCAGTAACTTCTATGTGGTGTGTGCATTCAACTCACAGAGTTGCACATTCTTTTTGATAGTGTAGTTTTCACACACTCTTTTTGTAGATGCTGCAAGTGGCTATTTGGACTGCTTTCAGGCCTTTGGTGTAAACGGGAATATCTTCAGATAAAAACTAGAAAGAAGCCTTCTCAGAAATTTCTTTGTGATGTGTGCATTCAATTGACCAAGTTGAACCTTCCTTCTGATAGAGCAGATTTGAAATAAGCTTTTTGTAGAATCTGCAAGTGGATATTTGGAGCACTTTGAGGCCTATAGTTGAAATGGAGATATCTTCGTGTAAAGACTAGGCAGAAGCATTCTCAGAAAGTAATTTGTGATGTGTGCATTCAACTCACAGAGTTGAACCTTTCTTTTGATAGAGCAGTTTGACACATTCTTTTTGTAGAATCTGAAAGTGGACATTTTGAGCACTATGAAGCCTCTGGTGGAAAAGGAAATATTTTAACATAAAAACTACACAGAATCATTCGCAGTAACTGCTTTGTGGTGTGTGCATTCAACTCACAGAGTTGAACATTCCTTTTGATAGAGTAGTTTTTAAAAACTCTTTCTGTAGTATCTGCAAGTGGATATTTGGACTGCTTATAGGAATTCATTGGAAACGGTATATCCTCAGAGAAACACTAGACAGAAACACTCTCACAATCTTGTTGGTGATGTGTGCATTCAACTCACCGGGTTGAAGGTGTTTTTTGATGGAGCAGTTTTGAAATGCTGTTTTTGTAGGATCTGGAAGTGGACATTTTGACCGCTTTGAGGCCAATGATGGAAAAGGAAACATCTTCAAATGAAAACTACACAGAAGCATTCTCAGTAACTTCTATGTGGTGTGGGCATGCAACTCACAAACTTAAACATTCCTTTTGATAGTGTAGTTTTGAAACACTCTTTTTGTAGAATCTGCAAGTGGATATTTGGACCGCTTACAGGAATTCGTTGGAAACGGATATCCTCACACAAAAACTAGAGAAAAGCATTCTCACAAACTACTTTGTGATGTGTGCTTTCAGCTGACAGAGTTGAACCTTTATTTTCATGGAGCAGATTTGAAACAACCTTTTTGTAGAATCTGCATGTGGACATTTGAAGAGCTTGAGGCCTGTGGTAGAAAAGGAAATATCTTCACATAAAACGCAGCAAGAAGATTCTCAGAAACGACTTTGTGATGTTTGGATTCATCTCACGGAGTTGAACATTCCCTTTGTTAGAGCAGATTTGAAACACTCTTTTTGTAGAATCTGCAAGTGAACATTTGGAGAGCTTGGAGGCCTGTGGTAGAAAAGGGAATACCTTCACATAAAATCTAGAAAGAAGAATTTTCAGAAACTAATTTCTGATATTTGCATTCAACACACGGAGTTGAATATCAGTTTTGTTAGAGCACTTTTGAAGCACTCTTTTCGTAGATTCCGCAAGTGGATATTTGGAACGCATATGGGAATTCGTTGGAAACGGGATATCCTCACATAAAAACGACACAGAAGCATTCTCACAAACTACTTTGTGATGTGTGCATTCGACTCACAGAGTTGAATGTGTCTTTTGATAGAGCAGTTCTGAAACACTGTTTTTGTAGAATCTGCAAGTGAACATTTTGAGCGCTTTGAGGCCTATGGTGGAAAAGGAAATATCTTGAAATGAAAACTAAACAGAAGCATTCTCAGTAACTTCTATGTGGTGTGTGCATTCAACTCACAGAGTTGCACATTCTTTTTGATAGTGTAGTTTTCCCACACTCTTTTTGTAGATGCTGCAAGTGTCTATTTGGACTGCTTTCAGGCCTTTGGTGTAAACGGGAATATCTTCAGATAAAAACTAGAAAGAAGCCTTCTCAGAAATTTCTTTGTGATGTGTGCATTCAATTGACCGAGTTGAACCTTCCTTCTGATAGAGCAGATTTGAAACAATCTTTTTGTAGAATCTGCAAGTGTATATTTGGAGCGCTTTGAGGCCTAAAGTTGAAATGGAGATATCTTCATATAAAGACTAGGCAGAAGCATTCTCAGAAAGTAATTTGTGATGTGTGCATTCAACTCACAGAGTTGAACCTTTCTTTTAATAGAGCAGTTTGACACATTCTTTTTGTAGAATCTGAAAGTGGACATTTTGAGCACTATGAAGCCTCTGGTGGAAAAGGAAATATTTTAACATAAAACCTACACAGAAGCATTCTCATTAACTGCTTTGTGGTGTGTGCATTCAACTCACAGAGTTGAACATTCCTTTTGATTGAGTAGTTTTGAAAAATTCTTTTTGTAGTATCTGCAAGTGGATATTTGGACTGCTTATAGGAATTCATTGGAAACGGGATATCCTCAGAGAAACACTAGACAGAAGAAATCTCACAAACTTGTTGGTGATGTGTGCATTCAACTCACCGGGTTGAAGGTGTTTTTTGATGGAGCAGTTTTGAAATACTGTTTTTGTAGGATCTGGAAGTGGACATTTTGAGCGCTTTGAGGCCTATGGTGGAAAAGGAAATATCTTCAAATGAAAAATACACAGAAGCATGCTCAGTAACTTCTATGTGGTGAGGGATTGTAACTTACAGAGTTGAACATTCCTTTTGATAGTGTAGTTTTGAAACACTCTTTTTGTAGAATCTGCAAGTGGCTATTTGGACCACTTTCAGGCCTTTAGTGGAAACGGGAATATCTTCAGATAAAAACTAGAGAAAAGCCTTCTCAGAAATTTCTTTGCAATGTGTGCATTCAACTGACAGATTTGAACCTTCTTTTTGAAAGAGCAATTTTGAAACACTCTTTTGTAGAATCTGAAATTGGACATTTGCAGCACTATGAGGCCTATGGTGGAAAAGGAAATATCTTCACCTAAAAACCACACAGAAGCATTCTCAGTAACTTTTTGTGGTGTGTGCATTCAACTCACAGAGTTGAACCTGTCTTTTGATAGAGCAGTTTGACACACTCTTTTTGTAGAATCTGAAAGTGGACACTTTGAGCGGTATGAAACCTCTGGTGGAAAAGGAAATATTTTAACATGAAAACTACCCATAAGCATTCTCAGTAACTTCTTTGTGGTGTGAGCATTCAACTCACAGAGTTCAAATTCCTTTTGATAGAGTAGTTTTGAAAAACTCTTTTTGTAGAATCTGCAATTGGATATTTGGGCTGCTTACGGGAATTCGTTGGAAACGGAATATCCTCTTACAAAAACTAGACAGAAGCATTCTCACAAACTTCTTTGTGATGTGTGCATTCAACTCACAGAGTTGAGCATTTCCTGTCATTTAGCAGATCTGAAACATTCTTTCGGTAGAATTTGCAAGTGGACATTTGGAGTTCTTTGATGCCATTGGTAGAAAAGGAAATATCTTCCCATTAAGCCTAGCAAGAAGACTTCTAGAAACTACTTTGTGATGTTTGCATTCAAATCACAGAATTGAACATTCCCTTTGTTAGAGCAGTTCTAAAATACTCTTTTGGTAGATACTGCAAGTGGACATTTGGAGAGCTTTGAGGCCTGTGGTGAGAAAGGAAATATCTTCACATAAAACCTAGCAAGAAGAATTCTCAGAACTGCTTTGTGATGTTAACATTCAATTCAGAGAGTTGAACATTCCTTTTGTTAGAACAGTTTTGAAATACTTTTTTTTGTAGAATCTGCAAGTGGATATTTGGACCGCTTATCGGAATTTGTTGGAAACGGGATATCCTCTCATAAAAACTAGACAGAAACATTCTCATAAACTTCTTTGTGATGTGTGAATTCAAGTCACAGAGTTGAACGTACCTTTGGATACAGCAGTTTTGAAACACTGTTTTTGTAGTATCTGCAGTTAGACCTTTGTGGTGCTTTGAGAAAAGGAAATATCTTCCAATAGAAACTACACAGGTTCATTCTCAGTAACTTCTTTCTGGTGTGTGCATTCAATTCTCAGATTTGAACATTCCTTTTGATAGTATAGTTTTGAAACACTCTTTTTGTCGAATCTGCATGTGGCTGTTTGGACCGCTTTTAGGCCTTTGGTGGAAATGGGAATATCTTCAGATAAACACTAGAGATAAGCTTTCTCAGAAATTTCTTTGTGATGTGTGCATTCAACTGACAGAGTTGAAGCTTCCTGTTGATAGAGCAGTTTTGAAACAGTCTTTTTGTAGAATCTGTAAGTGGATATTTGGAGCGGTTTGAGGCCTATGATAGAAAAGGAGACATCTTCATATAAAGAATAGGCAGAAGCATTCTCAGAAAGTAATTTGTGATGTGCGGATTCAACACACAGAGTTGAAACTTTCTTTTGATTAGGCAGTTTGAAACACACTTTTTGTTGCAACTGAAATTGGACTTTTGGAGCGCTATGAGGCCTATGGTGGAAAAGGAAATATCTTCACATAAAAACGACACAGAAGCATTCTCAGTAATTCCTTTGTGGTGTGTGCATTCAACTCACAGAGTTGAACATTCCTTTTGATACGGTAGTTTTGAAACACTTTTTTTGTAGAATCTGCTAGTGGATATTTGGACCACTTACAGTAATTCGTTGGAAACAGTATATTCTCACACAAAAACTAGACAGAAGGATTCTCACAAACTTCTTTGTTATGTGTGCATTCAGCTCACAGATTTGAACCATTCTCTACATTTATCAGATATGAAACACTCTTTTTGTAGAATCTACAAGTGGACATTTAGAGAGCTTTGAGGCAGGTGGTAGGAAAGGAAATATCTCTGCACAAAACCTAGCAAGAAGACTTGTCAGAAAGTAGTTCGTGATGTTTGCATTCAACACAGAGAGTTGAACATTCCCTTTGTTAGAGCAGTTGTGAAACACTGCTTTTGTAGAATCTGCAAGTGGATATTTGGACAGCTTTGACACAGCTGGTAGAAATGAAATACCTTGACATAAAATCTTGCAAGAAATGTTCTCAGAAAGTACTTTGTGATGTTTGCATTGAACTCACACAGTTGAACATTCCTTGTTAGAGCAGTTCTGAAACTCTCTTTCTGTAGAATCCGCAAGTGGACATTTGGAGAGCTTTGTGGCCTGTGGTGGAATAGGAAATATCTTCACATAAAACGTAGAAAGAAACATTCTGAGAAACTATATTTTGATGTTTGCATTCAACTCACCGATTTGAATACACATTTTGTTAGAGCACATTTGAAACACTTTTTTTAGAATCTGCAAGTGGATATTTGGACTGCTTATAGAAATTCATTGGAAACGTTATATCCTCTCATAAAAACTAGACAGAAGCATTCTCACAAACTTCTTTGTGATGTGCTCATTCAACTCACAGAGTTGAAGGTGTCTTTTGATAGACCAGTTTTGAAACACTGTTTTTGTAGAGTCTGTAAGTGGACATCTGGAGCGCTTTGAGGCCTATGGTGGAAAAGGAAATATCTTCAGATAGACACTACCCAGAAGCATTCTCAGTAACTCTTTTGTGGTGTGTGCATTCAACTCACAGAGTTGAACATTCCTTTTGATAGAAAAGTTTTGAAACACAATTTTTGTAGGAACTGCATGTGGTTATTTGGACCGCTTTCAGGCCTTCGGTGGAAACTGGAATATCTTCAGATAAAAACTAGAGAGAAGCATTCTCAGAAATCTCTATGTGATGTGTGCATTCAACTGACACAGTTGAAACTTCCTTTAGATAGAGCAGTTTTGAAACACTCTTTATGTAGAATCTTCAAGTGGATATTTGTAGCAATTTGAGGCATACGGTTGAAAAGGAGATATCTTTGACTAAAGACGTGTCGGAAGAATTCTCAGAAAGTAATTTGTGATGGGTGTATTCAACTGACAGAGTTGAAACTTTCTTTTGATAGAGCAGTTTGAAACACTCTTTTTGTGGAATCTGCAAGTGGATATTTGGACCGCTTATAGGAATTCGTTGGAAACGGGATATCCTCACAGAAATACTAAACAGAAGAATTCTCCCAAACTTTTTGTGATGGGTGCATTCAGCTCACAGAGTTGAAAATTTTTTTTCATGGAGCAGATTTGAAACACTATTTTTGTAGACTCTGCAAGGGGATATTTGGAGAGCATTGATGCCTGTGTTAGACAAGGAAATCTATTCACATAAAACTTATCAAGAATCCTTCTCAGAAACTAGTTTGTGATGTTTGCATTCAACTCACAGAGTTGAATATACCTTTTGTTAGACCACTTTTGAAACACTAGTTTTGTAGAATCTGCAAGTAAATATTTGGACTGCTTTTAGGAATTCGTTGGAAACGGGATATCCTCACATAAAAACTACACAGAAGCATTCTCACAAACTTCTTTATGATGTGTGCATTCACCTCACAGAGTTGAACGTGTCTTTTGATAGAGCAGTTTTGAAACAATATTTTTGTAGAATCTTCATTGGACATTTGAGCGCTATGAGGCCTATGGTGGAAAAGGGAATATCTTCACATAAAAACTACACAGAAGCATTCTCAGTAACTTCTTTGTGGTGTGTGCATTCAACTCACAGAGTTGAATATTCCTCGTGATAGAGTAGTTTTGAAACACTCTTTTTGTAGAATCTGAAGGTGACATTTGGACCGCTTATAGGAATTTGTTGAAAAGGGTATATCCTCACATAAAAACTAGACAGAAGCATTCTCAAAAACTCCTTTGTGATGTGGGCATTCAACACACAGAGTTGAACGTGGCTTTTGATAGAGCAGTTTTGAAACACTCTTTTTGCAGAATCTGCAATTGGACATTTGGAGCGCTTTGAGGCCTGTGGTGGAAAAGGAAAGATCTTCAAATAGAAACTACACAGAAGTTTTCTCACAGCTACTTTGTGGTGTGTGCATTCAACTAACAGAGTTCAACCGTCTTTTGATAGATTAGTTTTGAAACACTCTTTTGGTAGAATCTGCAAGTGGCTATTTTGTCAACTTTCAGGCCTTCGGTGGAAACTGCAATATCTTCAGAAAAAAACTAGAGAGAAGCATTCTTAGAAATTTCTTTGTGACGTGTGCATTCAACTGAAAGAGTGGAACTTTCCTTTTGATAGAGCAGTTTTGAAACACTCTTTTTGTAGAATCTGCAAGTGGATATTAGGAGCGATTTGAAGCCTATGGTAGAAAAGGAGATATCTTATTATAAAGACTAGGCAGAAGCATTCTCAGAAAGTAATTTGTGATGTGTGCATTCAACTCACAGAGTGGAACCTTTCTTTTGATAGAGCAGTTTGAAACACACTATATGTAGAATCTGAAAGTGGACAATTTGAGTGCTATGAGGCCTATGGTTGAAAAGGAAATATATTCACATAAAAACGACACAGAAGCATTCGCAGAAAGTAATTTGTGATGTGTGCATTCAACTCACAGAGTTGAATCTTTCTTTTGATAGAATACTTTGAAACACTCTTTTTATTGGATCTGAAAGTGGACAATTGGAGCGCTATGAGACCTATGGCGTAAAAGGAAATATCATCACATAAAAACTACACAGAAGGATTCTCAGTAACTTCCTAGTGGTATGTGAATTCAACTCAAGGAGTTGAACCTTCCTTTTGATAGAGTAGTTTTGAAACACTCTTCTTGTAGAATCTGCAGGTGGATATTTGGACAGCTTAAAGGAATTCATTGGAAACAGGTTATGCTCACACAAAAACTATACAGAAGCATTCTCACAAACTTCTTTGTAATGTGGGCATTCAGCTCACAGAGTTGAACGTGTCTTTTGATAGAGCAGTTTTGAAACACTGTTTTTGTAGAATCTGTAAGTGGACATTTGGAGAGCTTTGAGGCCTATGGTGGAAAAGGAAATGTCTTGAAATACAAACTACACAGAAGCATTCCCAGTAACTAATTTGTGGTGTGTGCATTCAACTGACAGAGTTGAACATTCCTTTTCATAGAGTAGATTTGAAACACTCTTTTGGTATAATCTGCATGTGGCTTTTTGGACCACTTTCAGGCCTTCGGTGGAAACGGGAATATCTTCAGATAAAAACTAGAAAAAAGCATTCTCAGAAATTTCTTCGTGATGTGTGCATTCAACTGACAGAGTTAAACCTTCCTTTTGAAAGAGCAGTTTTGAAACACTCCTCTCGTAGAATCTGCAAGTGGATATTTGGAGCACCCTGAGTCCTCTGGTAGAATAGGAGATCTCTTCATATAAAGACTAGGCAGAAGCATTCTCAGAGAGTTATTTGTAATGTGTGCATTCAACTCACATTGTTGAACCTTTCGTTTGATAGAGCAGTTTGAAACCCTCTTTTTGTAGAATCTGAAAGTGGACATTTGGAGCGCTATGAGGCCTATGGTTGAAAAGGAAATATCTTCAAATAGAAACTACACAGAAGGATTCTTAGTAACGTCTATGTGGTGTGTGTATTCAACTCACAGAGTTGAACGTGTCTTTTGATAGAGCAGTTTTGAAACACTGTTTTTGCAGAATCCGCAAGGGGATATTTGGAGCGCTTTGAGGCCCATGGTGGAAAAGGAAATATCTTCAAATAGAAACTACACAGCAGCATTCTCTCTAACATCTTTGTGGTGTGTGCATTCAGTTCACCGAGTTGAACATTCCTTTTGATAGAGTAGTTTTAAAACATTCTTTTTGTAGAATCTGCATGTGGCTATTTGGACTGCTTTCAGGCATTCGGTAGAAACGGGAATATCTTCAGATAAAAACAGGAAAGAAGCATTCCCCGAAATTTCTTTGTGACGTGTGCATTCAGCTGACAGAGTTGAACCTTCCTTTTCATAGAGCAGTTTGGAAACACTGTTTTTGTAGAATCTGCAAGAGGATATTTGGAGCGATTTGAGGTCTATGGTAGAAAAGGAGAGGTCTTCATATAAAGACTAGGCAAAAGCATTCTCAGAAAGCAATTTGTGATGTTTGCATTCACCACACAGAGTTGAACCTTTCTTTTGATAGAGAAGATTTAAACACTCTTTTTGTAAAATCTGAAAGTGGACATTTGCGGCTCTATGAGGCCTGTGGTGGAAAAGGAAATATCTTCACATAAAAACTACACAGAAGCTTTCTCAGTAACTTCTTTGTGGTGTGTGCATTCAACTCACAGAGTTGAACATTCCTTGTGATACAATAGTTTTGAAACACTCTTTTTATAGCATATGGAAGTCGATATTTGGACCGCTTATAGGAATTCATTGGAAACGGTATATCCTCACATAAAAACTAGACAGAAGAATTCTCAAAAATGCCTTTGTGATGTGTGCATTCAACTCACAGAATTGAATGTGTCTTTTGATAGAGCACTTTTGAAACACTCTTTTTGTAGAATCTGCAATTGCAGATTTGGAGCGCTTTGAGGCCTATTGTGGAAAAGCAAAGATCTTCAAATAGAAACTACACAGAAGCTTTCTCAGCAACTTCTTTTTAGTGTGTGCATTCCACTCACAGAGTTGAACATTCTTTTTGGTAGAGTAGTTTTGAAACATTCTTTTGGTAGAATCTGCATGTAGCTATTTGGTCTGCTTTCCGGCCTTCGGTGGAAACGGGAATAACTTCAGAAAAAAACCACTGAGAAGCATTCTCAGAAATTTCTTTGTGATGCGGGCATGCAACTGACAGGGTGGAACCTTCCTTTTGATAGAGCAGTTTTGAAACACTCTTTTTGTAGAATCTGCAAGTGGATATTTGGAGCGCTTTGAAACCTATGGTAGAAAAGGGGATATCTTCATAGAAAGACTAGGCAGAAGCATTCTCAGGAAGTAATTTGTGATGTGTGCATTCAACTCACAGAGTTGAACCTTTCTTTTGATAGAGCAGTTTGAAACACTCTATATGTACAATCTCAAAGTAGACAATTGGAGCACTATGAGGCCTACGGTGGAAAAGGAACCATCTTCACAAAAAGCTACACAGAATCATTCTCAGAAAGTAATTTGTGATGTGTGCATTCAACTCACAGAGTTGACTCTTTCTTTTGATAGAGCAATTTGAAACACTCTTTTTGTGGAATCTGGAAGTGGACAATTGGAGCGCTATGAGAAATACGGTGTAAAAGGAAATATCTTCACATAAAAATTACACAGAAGCATTCTTAGTAACTTCCTTGTGGTGTGTGAATCTAACTCGAGGAGTTGAACATTCCTTTTGATAGAGTAGTTTTGAAACACTCTTCTTGTAGAATCTGCAAGTGGATATTTGGACAGCTTATAGGAATTCTTTGGAAACGGGATAATCTCACACAAAAACTAGACAGAAGCATTCTCACAAACTTCTTTGTGATATGTGCATTCAGCTCAGAGAGTTGAACCTTTCTCTTCATGGAGGAGATTTGAAACAGTGTTTTTGTAGAATCTGCAGATGGACATTTGGAGAGCTTTGAGGCCTGTGGTAGAAAAGGAAATATCTTCATATAAAACCTAGCAAGAAGTCTTCTCAGAAACTACTGTGTGATGTTTACATTCAAGTTATAGAGTTGAATATTCCCTTTGTTAGAGCAGTTCAGAAACACACTTTTTGTGGAAACCGCAAGTGGACATTTGGAGAGCTTTGAGGCCTGTGGTGGAAAAGGAAATATCTTCACATAAAACCTTCAAAGAAGCATTTTCAGAAACTACTTTCTGATGTTTGCATTCAACTCATGGGGTTGAATATACTTTTTGATAGAGAACTTTTGAAACACTTTATTGGTAGAATCTGCAAGTGGATATTTGAATCGCTTAGAGGAATTCATTGGAAACGGGATATCCTCACAAAAACACTAGATAGAAGCATTCTCACAAACTTCTTTGTGATGTGTGCATTAAACTCACATAGTTGAACGTGTCTTTTGATAGAGCAGTTTTGGAACACTGCTTTTGTAGAATCTGCAATTGGACATTTGGAGAGCTGTGAGGCCTATGGTGGAAAAGGAAACATCTTCAAATAGAAACTACACAGAAGAATTCTCAGCAACTACTTTGTGGTGTGTGCATTCAACTCACCGGGTTGAACATTCCTTTGGCTATAGTAGTTTTGAAACACTCTTTTTGTAGAATCTGCAAGTGGATATTTGGATCGCTGATAGGAATTCATTGGAAACGGGATATCCTCACACAAAAACTAGAAAGAAACATTTTCACAAACTACTTTGTGATGTGTGCATTCAGCTCACAGAGTTGAACCTTTCTTTTCATGGAGCAGATTTGAAACACTCTCTTTGTAGAATCTGCAAGAGGACGTTTGGAGAGCTTTAAGGCCTGTGGTAGAAAAGAAAATCTCTTCACAAGAAACCTAGCAAGAAGCCTTCTCAGAAACTGCGTTCTGATGTTTGCATTCAAGTCACAGAGTTGATCATTCCCTTTGTTAGAGCAGTTCTGAAACACTCTTTTTGTAGGAGCTGCAAGTGGACATTTGGAGAGCTTTGAGGCCAGTGGTAGAAAAGGAAATATCTTCCCATAAAACCTAGCAAGAACCCTTATAAGACTACTTTTTGATGATTACATTCAAGTCACAGAGTTGAACATTCGCTTTGTTAGAGCAGTTCTGAAATAGTCTTTCTGTAGAAACTGCAAGTGGACATTTGGAGAGCTTTGAGGCCCGTGGTGGGAAAGGAAATATCTTCACATAAAACCTAGCAAGAAGCATTCTCAGAACTACTTTGTGATGTTTACATTCAACTCACAGAGTTGAACATTTCTTTTGTTAGAGGAGTTTTGAAACATTACTTTTGTAGAAACTGCAAGTGGACATTTGGAGACCTTTGAGGCCTGTGGTGGAAAAGGAAATATCTTCACATAAAATCTAGAAAGAAGCATTCTCAGAAACTACTTTCTGATGTTTGCGTTCAACAAATGCAGTTGAATATACCTTTCTTTATAGCACTTTTTAAACAATATTTTTGTAGAATCTGCAAGTGAATATTTGGACCGCTTGTAGGAATTTGTTGGAAACGGGATATCCACTCACAAAAACTACACAGAAACATTCTCAAAAACATCTTAGTGATGAGACCATTCAACTCGCAGAGTTGAACATGTGTGTTGATAGAGCAGTTTTGAAACACTGTTTTTGTAGAATCTGCAAGTGGATACTTGGACCGCTTATAGGAATTCATTGGAAACGGGATATCCTCACTCAAAAACAAGACAGAAGCATTCTTACAAACTTCTTTGAGATGTGTGCATTCAACTCACCGGGTTGAACGTGTCTCTACATACAGCAGTTTTGAAACACTATTTTTGTAGAAACTGGAATTGGACATTTTGAGTGCTTTGAGGCCAATGATGGAAAAGGAAATATCTTCAAATGAAAACTACACAGAAGCATTCTCAGTAACTTCTATGTGGTGTGGGCATGCAACTCACAGACTTAAACATTCCTTTTGATAGAGTAGTTTTGAAACTCTCTTTTTGTAGAATCTGCAAGTGGATATTTGGACCACTTATAGGAATTCGTTGGAAACAGATATCCTCACACAAAAACTAGTGAAAAGCATTCTCACAAACTACTTTGTGATGTGTGCTTTCAGCTGACAGAGTTGAACCTTTCTTTTGATGGAGCAGATTTGAAACACCCTTTTTGTAGAATCTGGATGTGGACACTTGGAGAGCTTGAGGCCTGTGGTAGAAAAGGAAATATCTTCACATAAAACCCAGCAAGAAGCATTCTCAGAAACTACTTTGTGATGTTTGGATTCATCTCATGGAGTTGAACATTCCCTTTGTTAGAGCAGTTTTGAAACACTCTTTTTGTAGAAACTGGAAGTGGACATTTGGGGAGCTTGGAGGCCTGTGTTAGAAAAGGAAATACCTTCACATAAAACCTAGAAAGAAGAATTTTCAGAAACTAATTTCTGATATTTGCATTCAACACACGGAGTTGAATATCAGTTTTGTTAGAGCACTTTTGAAGCACTCTTTTAGTAGAATCTGCAAGTGGATATTTGGAATGCTTATGGGAATTCGTTGGAAACGGGATATCCTCACATAAAAACTACACAGAAGCATTCTCACAAACTACTTTGTGATGTGTGCATTCGACTCACAGAGTTGAATGTGTCTTTTGATAGATAGAGCAGCTTTGAAACACTGTTTTTGTAGAATCTGCAAGTGGACATTTTGAGCACTTTGAGGCCTATGGTGGAAGAGGAAATATCTTCAAATGAAAACTAAATGGAAGCATTTTCAGTAACTTCTATGTGGTGTGTGCATTCAACTCACAGAGTTGCACATTCTTTTTGATAGTGTAGTTTTCACACACTCTTTTTGTAGATGCTGCAAGTGGCTATTTGGACTGCTTTCAGGCCTTTGGTGTAAACGGGAATATCTTCAGATAAAAACTAGAAAGAAGCCTTCTCAGAAATTTCTTTGTGATGTGTGCATTCAATTGACCAAGTTGAACCTTCCTTCTGATAGAGCAGATTTGAAATAAGCTTTTTGTAGAATCTGCAAGTGGATATTTGGAGCACTTTGAGGCCTATAGTTGAAATGGAGATATCTTCGTGTAAAGACTAGGCAGAAGCATTCTCAGAAAGTAATTTGTGATGTGTGCATTCAACTCACAGAGTTGAACCTTTCTTTTGATAGAGCAGTTTGACACATTCTTTTTGTAGAATCTGAAAGTGGACATTTTGAGCACTATGAAGCCTCTGGTGGAAAAGGAAATATTTTAACATAAAAACTACACAGAATCATTCGCAGTAACTGCTTTGTGGTGTGTGCATTCAACTCACAGAGTTGAACATTCCTTTTGATAGAGTAGTTTTTAAAAACTCTTTCTGTAGTATCTGCAAGTGGATATTTGGACTGCTTATAGGAATTCATTGGAAACGGTATATCCTCAGAGAAACACTAGACAGAAACACTCTCACAATCTTGTTGGTGATGTGTGCATTCAACTCACCGGGTTGAAGGTGTTTTTTGATGGAGCAGTTTTGAAATGCTGTTTTTGTAGGATCTGGAAGTGGACATTTTGACCGCTTTGAGGCCAATGATGGAAAAGGAAACATCTTCAAATGAAAACTACACAGAAGCATTCTCAGTAACTTCTATGTGGTGTGGGCATGCAACTCACAAACTTAAACATTCCTTTTGATAGTGTAGTTTTGAAACACTCTTTTTGTAGAATCTGCAAGTGGATATTTGGACCGCTTACAGGAATTCGTTGGAAACGGATATCCTCACACAAAAACTAGAGAAAAGCATTCTCACAAACTACTTTGTGATGTGTGCTTTCAGCTGACAGAGTTGAACCTTTATTTTCATGGAGCAGATTTGAAACAACCTTTTTGTAGAATCTGCATGTGGACATTTGAAGAGCTTGAGGCCTGTGGTAGAAAAGGAAATATCTTCACATAAAACGCAGCAAGAAGATTCTCAGAAACTACTTTGTGATGTTTGGATTCATCTCACGGAGTTGAACATTCCCTTTGTTAGAGCAGATTTGAAACACTCTTTTTGTAGAATCTGCAAGTGAACATTTGGAGAGCTTGGAGGCCTGTGGTAGAAAAGGGAATACCTTCACATAAAATCTAGAAAGAAGAATTTTCAGAAACTAATTTCTGATATTTGCATTCAACACACGGAGTTGAATATCAGTTTTGTTAGAGCACTTTTGAAGCACTCTTTTCGTAGATTCCGCAAGTGGATATTTGGAACGCATATGGGAATTCGTTGGAAACGGGATATCCTCACATAAAAACGACACAGAAGCATTCTCACAAACTACTTTGTGATGTGTGCATTCGACTCACAGAGTTGAATGTGTCTTTTGATAGAGCAGTTCTGAAACACTGTTTTTGTAGAATCTGCAAGTGAACATTTTGAGCGCTTTGAGGCCTATGGTGGAAAAGGAAATATCTTGAAATGAAAACTAAACAGAAGCATTCTCAGTAACTTCTATGTGGTGTGTGCATTCAACTCACAGAGTTGCACATTCTTTTTGATAGTGTAGTTTTCCCACACTCTTTTTGTAGATGCTGCAAGTGTCTATTTGGACTGCTTTCAGGCCTTTGGTGTAAACGGGAATATCTTCAGATAAAAACTAGAAAGAAGCCTTCTCAGAAATTTCTTTGTGATGTGTGCATTCAATTGACCGAGTTGAACCTTCCTTCTGATAGAGCAGATTTGAAACAATCTTTTTGTAGAATCTGTAAGTGTATATTTGGAGCGCTTTGAGGCCTAAAGTTGAAATGGAGATATCTTCATATAAAGACTAGGCAGAAGCATTCTCAGAAAGTAATTTGTGATGTGTGCATTCAACTCACAGAGTTGAACCTTTCTTTTAATAGAGCAGTTTGACACATTCTTTTTGTAGAATCTGAAAGTGGACATTTTGAGCACTATGAAGCCTCTGGTGGAAAAGGAAATATTTTAACATAAAAACTACACAGAAGCATTCTCATTAACTGCTTTGTGGTGTGTGCATTCAACTCACAGAGTTGAACATTCCTTTTGATTGAGTAGTTTTGAAAAATTCTTTTTGTAGTATCTGCAAGTGGATATTTGGACTGCTTATAGGAATTCGTTGGAAACGGGATATCCTCAGAGAAACACTAGACAGAAGAAATCTCACAAACTTGTTGGTGATGTGTGCATTCAACTCACCGGGTTGAAGGTGTTTTTTGATGGAGCAGTTTTGAAATACTGTTTTTGTAGGATCTGGAAGTGGACATTTTGAGCGCTTTGAGGCCTATGGTGGAAAAGGAAATATCTTCAAATGAAAAATACACAGAAGCATGCTCAGTAACTTCTATGTGGTGAGGGATTGTAACTTACAGAGTTGAACATTCCTTTTGATAGTGTAGTTTTGAAACACTCTTTTTGTAGAATCTGCAAGTGGCTATTTGGACCACTTTCAGGCCTTTAGTGGAAACGGGAATATCTTCAGATAAAAACTAGAGAAAAGCCTTCTCAGAAATTTCTTTGCAATGTGTGCATTCAACTGACAGATTTGAACCTTCTTTTTGAAAGAGCAATTTTGAAACACTCTTTTGTAGAATCTGAAATTGGACATTTGCAGCACTATGAGGCCTATGGTGGAAAAGGAAATATCTTCACCTAAAAACCACACAGAAGCATTCTCAGTAACTTTTTGTGGTGTGTGCATTCAACTCACAGAGTTGAACCTGTCTTTTGATAGAGCAGTTTGACACACTCTTTTTGTAGAATCTGAAAGTGGACACTTTGAGCGGTATGAAACCTCTGGTGGAAAAGGAAATATTTTAACATGAAAACTACCCATAAGCATTCTCAGTAACTTCTTTGTGGTGTGAGCATTCAACTCACAGAGTTCAAATTCCTTTTGATAGAGTAGTTTTGAAAAACTCTTTTTGTAGAATCTGCAATTGGATATTTGGGCTGCTTACGGGAATTCGTTGGAAACGGAATATCCTCTTACAAAAACTAGACAGAAGCATTCTCACAAACTTCTTTGTGATGTGTGCATTCAACTCACAGAGTTGAGCATTTCCTGTCATTTAGCAGATCTGAAACATTCTTTCGGTAGAATTTGCAAGTGGACATTTGGAGTTCTTTGATGCCATTGGTAGAAAAGGAAATATCTTCCCATTAAGCCTAGCAAGAAGACTTCTAGAAACTACTTTGTGATGTTTGCATTCAAATCACAGAATTGAACATTCCCTTTGTTAGAGCAGTTCTAAAATACTCTTTTGGTAGATACTGCAAGTGGACATTTGGAGAGCTTTGAGGCCTGTGGTGAGAAAGGAAATATCTTCACATAAAACCTAGCAAGAAGAATTCTCAGAACTGCTTTGTGATGTTAACATTCAATTCAGAGAGTTGAACATTCCTTCTGTTAGAACAGCTTTGAAATACTTTTTTTTGTAGAATCTGCAAGTGGATATTTGGACCGCTTATCGGAATTTGTTGGAAACGGGATATCCTCTCATAAAAACTAGACAGAAACATTCTCATAAACTTCTTTGTGATGTGTGAATTCAAGTCACAGAGTTGAACGTACCTTTGGATACAGCAGTTTTGAAACACTGTTTTTGTAGTATCTGCAGTTAGACCTTTGTGGTGCTTTGAGAAAAGGAAATATCTTCCAATAGAAACTACACAGGTTCATTCTCAGTAACTTCTTTCTGGTGTGTGCATTCAATTCACAGATTTGAACATTCCTTTTGATAGTATAGTTTTGAAACACTCTTTTTGTCGAATCTGCATGTGGCTGTTTGGACCGCTTTTAGGCCTTTGGTGGAAATGGGAATATCTTCAGATAAACACTAGAGATAAGCTTTCTCAGAAATTTCTTTGTGATGTGTGCATTCAACTGACAGAGTTGAAGCTTCCTGTTGATAGAGCAGTTTTGAAACAGTCTTTTTGTAGAATCTGTAAGTGGATATTTGGAGCGGTTTGAGGCCTATGATAGAAAAGGAGACATCTTCATATAAAGAATAGGCAGAAGCATTCTCAGAAAGTAATTTGTGATGTGCGGATTCAACACACAGAGTTGAAACTTTCTTTTGATTAGGCAGTTTGAAACACACTTTTTGTTGCAACTGAAATTGGACTTTTGGAGCGCTATGAGGCCTATGGTGGAAAAGGAAATATCTTCACATAAAAACGACACAGAAGCATTCTCAGTAATTCCTTTGTGGTGTGTGCATTCAACTCACAGAGTTGAACATTCCTTTTGATACGGTAGTTTTGAAACACTTTTTTTGTAGAATCTGCTAGTGGATATTTGGACCACTTACAGTAATTCGTTGGAAACAGTATATTCTCACACAAAAACTAGACAGAAGGATTCTCACAAACTTCTTTGTTATGTGTGCATTCAGCTCACAGATTTGAACCATTCTCTACATTTATCAGATATGAAACACTCTTTTTGTAGAATCTACAAGTGGACATTTAGAGAGCTTTGAGGCAGGTGGTAGGAAAGGAAATATCTCTGCACAAAACCTAGCAAGAAGACTTGTCAGAAAGTAGTTCGTGATGTTTGCATTCAACACAGAGAGTTGAACATTCCCTTTGTTAGAGCAGTTGTGAAACACTGCTTTTGTAGAATCTGCAAGTGGATATTTGGACAGCTTTGACACAGCTGGTAGAAATGAAATACCTTGACATAAAATCTTGCAAGAAATGTTCTCAGAAAGTACTTTGTGATGTTTGCATTGAACTCACACAGTTGAACATTCCTTGTTAGAGCAGTTCTGAAACTCTCTTTCTGTAGAATCCGCAAGTGGACATTTGGAGAGCTTTGTGGCCTGTGGTGGAATAGGAAATATCTTCACATAAAACGTAGAAAGAAACATTCTGAGAAACTATATTTTGATGTTTGCATTCAACTCACCGATTTGAATACACATTTTGTTAGAGCACATTTGAAACACTTTTTTTAGAATCTGCAAGTGGATATTTGGACTGCTTATAGAAATTCATTGGAAACGTTATATCCTCTCATAAAAACTAGACAGAAGCATTCTCACAAACTTCTTTGTGATGTGCTCATTCAACTCACAGAGTTGAAGGTGTCTTTTGATAGACCAGTTTTGAAACACTGTTTTTGTAGAGTCTGTAAGTGGACATCTGGAGCGCTTTGAGGCCTATGGTGGAAAAGGAAATATCTTCAGATAGACACTACCCAGAAGCATTCTCAGTAACTCTTTTGTGGTGTGTGCATTCAACTCACAGAGTTGAACATTCCTTTTGATAGAAAAGTTTTGAAACACAATTTTTGTAGGAACTGCATGTGGTTATTTGGACCGCTTTCAGGCCTTCGGTGGAAACTGGAATATCTTCAGATAAAAACTAGAGAGAAGCATTCTCAGAAATCTCTATGTGATGTGTGCATTCAACTGACACAGTTGAAACTTCCTTTAGATAGAGCAGTTTTGAAACACTCTTTATGTAGAATCTTCAAGTGGATATTTGTAGCAATTTGAGGCATACGGTTGAAAAGGAGATATCTTTGACTAAAGACGTGTCGGAAGAATTCTCAGAAAGTAATTTGTGATGGGTGTATTCAACTGACAGAGTTGAAACTTTCTTTTGATAGAGCAGTTTGAAACACTCTTTTTGTGGAATCTGCAAGTGGATATTTGGACCGCTTATAGGAATTCGTTGGAAACGGGATATCCTCACAGAAATACTAAACAGAAGAATTCTCCCAAACTTTTTGTGATGGGTGCATTCAGCTCACAGAGTTGAAAATTTTTTTTCATGGAGCAGATTTGAAACACTATTTTTGTAGACTCTGCAAGGGGATATTTGGAGAGCATTGATGCCTGTGTTAGACAAGGAAATCTATTCACATAAAACTTATCAAGAATCCTTCTCAGAAACTAGTTTGTGATGTTTGCATTCAACTCACAGAGTTGAATATACCTTTTGTTAGACCACTTTTGAAACACTAGTTTTGTAGAATCTGCAAGTAAATATTTGGACTGCTTTTAGGAATTCGTTGGAAACGGGATATCCTCACATAAAAACTACACAGAAGCATTCTCACAAACTTCTTTATGATGTGTGCATTCACCTCACAGAGTTGAACGTGTCTTTTGATAGAGCAGTTTTGAAACAATATTTTTGTAGAATCTTCATTGGACATTTGAGCGCTATGAGGCCTATGGTGGAAAAGGGAATATCTTCACATAAAAACTACACAGAAGCATTCTCAGTAACTTCTTTGTGGTGTGTGCATTCAACTCACAGAGTTGAATATTCCTCGTGATAGAGTAGTTTTGAAACACTCTTTTTGTAGAATCTGAAGGTGACATTTGGACCGCTTATAGGAATTTGTTGGAAAGGGTATATCCTCACATAAAAACTAGACAGAAGCATTCTCAAAAACTCCTTTGTGATGTGGGCATTCAACACACAGAGTTGAACGTGGCTTTTGATAGAGCAGTTTTGAAACACTCTTTTTGCAGAATCTGCAATTGGACATTTGGAGCGCTTTGAGGCCTGTGGTGGAAAAGGAAAGATCTTCAAATAGAAACTACACAGAAGTTTTCTCACAGCTACTTTGTGGTGTGTGCATTCAACTAACAGAGTTCAACCGTCTTTTGATAGATTAGTTTTGAAACACTCTTTTGGTAGAATCTGCAAGTGGCTATTTTGTCAACTTTCAGGCCTTCGGTGGAAACTGCAATATCTTCAGAAAAAAACTAGAGAGAAGCATTCTTAGAAATTTCTTTGTGACGTGTGCATTCAACTGAAAGAGTGGAACTTTCCTTTTGATAGAGCAGTTTTGAAACACTCTTTTTGTAGAATCTGCAAGTGGATATTAGGAGCGATTTGAAGCCTATGGTAGAAAAGGAGATATCTTATTATAAAGACTAGGCAGAAGCATTCTCAGAAAGTAATTTGTGATGTGTGCATTCAACTCACAGAGTGGAACCTTTCTTTTGATAGAGCAGTTTGAAACACACTATATGTAGAATCTGAAAGTGGACAATTTGAGTGCTATGAGGCCTATGGTTGAAAAGGAAATATATTCACATAAAAACGACACAGAAGCATTCGCAGAAAGTAATTTGTGATGTGTGCATTCAACTCACAGAGTTGAATCTTTCTTTTGATAGAATACTTTGAAACACTCTTTTTATTGGATCTGAAAGTGGACAATTGGAGCGCTATGAGACCTATGGCGTAAAAGGAAATATCATCACATAAAAACTACACAGAAGGATTCTCAGTAACTTCCTAGTGGTATGTGAATTCAACTCAAGGAGTTGAACCTTCCTTTTGATAGAGTAGTTTTGAAACACTCTTCTTGTAGAATCTGCAGGTGGATATTTGGACAGCTTAAAGGAATTCATTGGAAACAGGTTATGCTCACACAAAAACTATACAGAAGCATTCTCACAAACTTCTTTGTAATGTGGGCATTCAGCTCACAGAGTTGAACGTGTCTTTTGATAGAGCAGTTTTGAAACACTGTTTTTGTAGAATCTGTAAGTGGACATTTGGAGAGCTTTGAGGCCTATGGTGGAAAAGGAAATGTCTTGAAATACAAACTACACAGAAGCATTCCCAGTAACTAATTTGTGGTGTGTGCATTCAACTGACAGAGTTGAACATTCCTTTTCATAGAGTAGATTTGAAACACTCTTTTGGTATAATCTGCATGTGGCTTTTTGGACCACTTTCAGGCCTTCGGTGGAAACGGGAATATCTTCAGATAAAAACTAGAAAAAAGCATTCTCAGAAATTTCTTCGTGATGTGTGCATTCAACTGACAGAGTTAAACCTTCCTTTTGAAAGAGCAGTTTTGAAACACTCCTCTCGTAGAATCTGCAAGTGGATATTTGGAGCACTCTGAGTCCTCTGGTAGAATAGGAGATCTCTTCATATAAAGACTAGGCAGAAGCATTCTCAGAGAGTTATTTGTAATGTGTGCATTCAACTCACATTGTTGAACCTTTCGTTTGATAGAGCAGTTTGAAACCCTCTTTTTGTAGAATCTGAAAGTGGACATTTGGAGCGCTATGAGGCCTATGGTTGAAAAGGAAATATCTTCAAATAGAAACTACACAGAAGGATTCTTAGTAACGTCTATGTGGTGTGTGTATTCAACTCACAGAGTTGAACGTGTCTTTTGATAGAGCAGTTTTGAAACACTGTTTTTGCAGAATCCGCAAGGGGATATTTGGAGCGCTTTGAGGCCCATGGTGGAAAAGGAAATATCTTCAAATAGAAACTACACAGCAGCATTCTCTCTAACATCTTTGTGGTGTGTGCATTCAGTTCACCGAGTTGAACATTCCTTTTGATAGAGTAGTTTTAAAACATTCTTTTTGTAGAATCTGCATGTGGCTATTTGGACTGCTTTCAGGCATTCGGTAGAAACGGGAATATCTTCAGATAAAAACAGGAAAGAAGCATTCCCCGAAATTTCTTTGTGACGTGTGCATTCAGCTGACAGAGTTGAACCTTCCTTTTCATAGAGCAGTTTGGAAACACTGTTTTTGTAGAATCTGCAAGAGGATATTTGGAGCGATTTGAGGTCTATGGTAGAAAAGGAGAGGTCTTCATATAAAGACTAGGCAAAAGCATTCTCAGAAAGCAATTTGTGATGTTTGCATTCACCACACAGAGTTGAACCTTTCTTTTGATAGAGAAGATTTAAACACTCTTTTTGTAAAATCTGAAAGTGGACATTTGCGGCTCTATGAGGCCTGTGGTGGAAAAGGAAATATCTTCACATAAAAACTACACAGAAGCTTTCTCAGTAACTTCTTTGTGGTGTGTGCATTCAACTCACAGAGTTGAACATTCCTTGTGATACAATAGTTTTGAAACACTCTTTTTATAGCATATGGAAGTCGATATTTGGACCGCTTATAGGAATTCATTGGAAACGGTATATCCTCACATAAAAACTAGACAGAAGAATTCTCAAAAATGCCTTTGTGATGTGTGCATTCAACTCACAGAATTGAATGTGTCTTTTGATAGAGCACTTTTGAAACACTCTTTTTGTAGAATCTGCAATTGCAGATTTGGAGCGCTTTGAGGCCTATTGTGGAAAAGCAAAGATCTTCAAATAGAAACTACACAGAAGCTTTCTCAGCAACTTCTTTTTAGTGTGTGCATTCCACTCACAGAGTTGAACATTCTTTTTGGTAGAGTAGTTTTGAAACATTCTTTTGGTAGAATCTGCATGTAGCTATTTGGTCTGCTTTCCGGCCTTCGGTGGAAACGGGAATAACTTCAGAAAAAAACCACTGAGAAGCATTCTCAGAAATTTCTTTGTGATGCGGGCATGCAACTGACAGGGTGGAACCTTCCTTTTGATAGAGCAGTTTTGAAACACTCTTTTTGTAGAATCTGCAAGTGGATATTTGGAGCGCTTTGAAACCTATGGTAGAAAAGGGGATATCTTCATAGAAAGACTAGGCAGAAGCATTCTCAGGAAGTAATTTGTGATGTGTGCATTCAACTCACAGAGTTGAACCTTTCTTTTGATAGAGCAGTTTGAAACACTCTATATGTACAATCTCAAAGTAGACAATTGGAGCACTATGAGGCCTACGGTGGAAAAGGAACCATCTTCACAAAAAGCTACACAGAATCATTCTCAGAAAGTAATTTGTGATGTGTGCATTCAACTCACAGAGTTGACTCTTTCTTTTGATAGAGCAATTTGAAACACTCTTTTTGTGGAATCTGGAAGTGGACAATTGGAGCGCTATGAGAAATACGGTGTAAAAGGAAATATCTTCACATAAAAATTACACAGAAGCATTCTTAGTAACTTCCTTGTGGTGTGTGAATCTAACTCGAGGAGTTGAACATTCCTTTTGATAGAGTAGTTTTGAAACACTCTTCTTGTAGAATCTGCAAGTGGATATTTGGACAGCTTATAGGAATTCTTTGGAAACGGGATAATCTCACACAAAAACTAGACAGAAGCATTCTCACAAACTTCTTTGTGATATGTGCATTCAGCTCAGAGAGTTGAACCTTTCTCTTCATGGAGGAGATTTGAAACAGTGTTTTTGTAGAATCTGCAGATGGACATTTGGAGAGCTTTGAGGCCTGTGGTAGAAAAGGAAATATCTTCATATAAAACCTAGCAAGAAGTCTTCTCAGAAACTACTGTGTGATGTTTACATTCAAGTTATAGAGTTGAATATTCCCTTTGTTAGAGCAGTTCAGAAACACACTTTTTGTGGAAACCGCAAGTGGACATTTGGAGAGCTTTGAGGCCTGTGGTGGAAAAGGAAATATCTTCACATAAAACCTTCAAAGAAGCATTTTCAGAAACTACTTTCTGATGTTTGCATTCAACTCATGGGGTTGAATATACTTTTTGATAGAGAACTTTTGAAACACTTTATTGGTAGAATCTGCAAGTGGATATTTGAATCGCTTAGAGGAATTCATTGGAAACGGGATATCCTCACAAAAACACTAGATAGAAGCATTCTCACAAACTTCTTTGTGATGTGTGCATTAAACTCACATAGTTGAACGTGTCTTTCGATAGAGCAGTTTTGGAACACTGTTTTTGTAGAATCTGCAATTGGACATTTGGAGAGCTGTGAGGCCTATGGTGGAAAAGGAAACATCTTCAAATAGAAACTACACAGAAGAATTCTCAGCAACTACTTTGTGGTGTGTGCATTCAACTCACCGGGTTGAACATTCCTTTGGCTATAGTAGTTTTGAAACACTCTTTTTGTAGAATCTGCAAGTGGATATTTGGATCGCTGATAGGAATTCATTGGAAACGGGATATCCTCACACAAAAACTAGAAAGAAACATTTTCACAAACTACTTTGTGATGTGTGCATTCAGCTCACAGAGTTGAACCTTTCTTTTCATGGAGCAGATTTGAAACACTCTCTTTGTAGAATCTGCAAGAGGACGTTTGGAGAGCTTTAAGGCCTGTGGTAGAAAAGAAAATCTCTTCACAAGAAACCTAGCAAGAAGCCTTCTCAGAAACTGCGTTCTGATGTTTGCATTCAAGTCACAGAGTTGATCATTCCCTTTGTTAGAGCAGTTCTGAAACACTCTTTTTGTAGGAGCTGCAAGTGGACATTTGGAGAGCTTTGAGGCCAGTGGTAGAAAAGGAAATATCTTCCCATAAAACCTAGCAAGAACCCTTATAAGACTACTTTTTGATGATTACATTCAAGTCACAGAGTTGAACATTCGCTTTGTTAGAGCAGTTCTGAAATAGTCTTTCTGTAGAAACTGCAAGTGGACATTTGGAGAGCTTTGAGGCCCGTGGTGGGAAAGGAAATATCTTCACATAAAACCTAGCAAGAAGCATTCTCAGAACTACTTTGTGATGTTTACATTCAACTCACAGAGTTGAACATTTCTTTTGTTAGAGGAGTTTTGAAACATTACTTTTGTAGAAACTGCAAGTGGACATTTGGAGACCTTTGAGGCCTGTGGTGGAAAAGGAAATATCTTCACATAAAATCTAGAAAGAAGCATTCTCAGAAACTACTTTCTGATGTTTGCGTTCAACAAATGCAGTTGAATATACCTTTCTTTATAGCACTTTTTAAACAATATTTTTGTAGAATCTGCAAGTGAATATTTGGACCGCTTGTAGGAATTTGTTGGAAACGGGATATCCACTCACAAAAACTACACAGAAACATTCTCAAAAACATCTTAGTGATGAGACCATTCAACTCGCAGAGTTGAACATGTGTGTTGATAGAGCAGTTTTGAAACACTGTTTTTGTAGAATCTGCAAGTGGATACTTGGACCGCTTATAGGAATTCATTGGAAACGGGATATCCTCACTCAAAAACAAGACAGAAGCATTCTTACAAACTTCTTTGAGATGTGTGCATTCAACTCACCGGGTTGAACGTGTCTCTACATACAGCAGTTTTGAAACACTATTTTTGTAGAAACTGGAATTGGACATTTTGAGTGCTTTGAGGCCAATGATGGAAAAGGAAATATCTTCAAATGAAAACTACACAGAAGCATTCTCAGTAACTTCTATGTGGTGTGGGCATGCAACTCACAGACTTAAACATTCCTTTTGATAGAGTAGTTTTGAAACTCTCTTTTTGTAGAATCTGCAAGTGGATATTTGGACCACTTATAGGAATTCGTTGGAAACAGATATCCTCACACAAAAACTAGTGAAAAGCATTCTCACAAACTACTTTGTGATGTGTGCTTTCAGCTGACAGAGTTGAACCTTTCTTTTGATGGAGCAGATTTGAAACACCCTTTTTGTAGAATCTGGATGTGGACACTTGGAGAGCTTGAGGCCTGTGGTAGAAAAGGAAATATCTTCACATAAAACCCAGCAAGAAGCATTCTCAGAAACTACTTTGTGATGTTTGGATTCATCTCATGGAGTTGAACATTCCCTTTGTTAGAGCAGTTTTGAAACACTCTTTTTGTAGAAACTGGAAGTGGACATTTGGGGAGCTTGGAGGCCTGTGTTAGAAAAGGAAATACCTTCACATAAAACCTAGAAAGAAGAATTTTCAGAAACTAATTTCTGATATTTGCATTCAACACACGGAGTTGAATATCAGTTTTGTTAGAGCACTTTTGAAGCACTCTTTTAGTAGAATCTGCAAGTGGATATTTGGAATGCTTATGGGAATTCGTTGGAAACGGGATATCCTCACATAAAAACTACACAGAAGCATTCTCACAAACTACTTTGTGATGTGTGCATTCGACTCACAGAGTTGAATGTGTCTTTTGATAGATAGAGCAGCTTTGAAACACCGTTTTTGTAGAATCTGCAAGTGGACATTTTGAGCACTTTGAGGCCTATGGTGGAAGAGGAAATATCTTCAAATGAAAACTAAACGGAAGCATTTTCAGTAACTTCTATGTGGTGTGTGCATTCAACTCACAGAGTTGCACATTCTTTTTGATAGTGTAGTTTTCACACACTCTTTTTGTAGATGCTGCAAGTGGCTATTTGGACTGCTTTCAGGCCTTTGGTGTAAACGGGAATATCTTCAGATAAAAACTAGAAAGAAGCCTTCTCAGAAATTTCTTTGTGATGTGTGCATTCAATTGACCAAGTTGAACCTTCCTTCTGATAGAGCAGATTTGAAATAAGCTTTTTGTAGAATCTGCAAGTGGATATTTGGAGCACTTTGAGGCCTATAGTTGAAATGGAGATATCTTCGTGTAAAGACTAGGCAGAAGCATTCTCAGAAAGTAATTTGTGATGTGTGCATTCAACTCACAGAGTTGAACCTTTCTTTTGATAGAGCAGTTTGACACATTCTTTTTGTAGAATCTGAAAGTGGACATTTTGAGCACTATGAAGCCTCTGGTGGAAAAGGAAATATTTTAACATAAAAACTACACAGAATCATTCGCAGTAACTGCTTTGTGGTGTGTGCATTCAACTCACAGAGTTGAACATTCCTTTTGATAGAGTAGTTTTTAAAAACTCTTTCTGTAGTATCTGCAAGTGGATATTTGGACTGCTTATAGGAATTCATTGGAAACGGTATATCCTCAGAGAAACACTAGACAGAAACACTCTCACAATCTTGTTGGTGATGTGTGCATTCAACTCACCGGGTTGAAGGTGTTTTTTGATGGAGCAGTTTTGAAATGCTGTTTTTGTAGGATCTGGAAGTGGACATTTTGACCGCTTTGAGGCCAAAGATGGAAAAGGAAACATCTTCAAATGAAAACTACACAGAAGCATTCTCAGTAACTTCTATGTGGTGTGGGCATGCAACTCACAAACTTAAACATTCCTTTAGATAGTGTAGTTTTGAAACACTCTTTTTGTAGAATCTGCAAGTGGATATTTGGACCGCTTACAGGAATTCGTTGGAAACGGATATCCTCACACAAAAACTAGAGAAAAGCATTCTCACAAACTACTTTGTGATGTGTGCTTTCAGCTGACAGAGTTGAACCTTTATTTTCATGGAGCAGATTTGAAACAACCTTTTTGTAGAATCTGCATGTGGACATTTGAAGAGCTTGAGGCCTGTGGTAGAAAAGGAAATATCTTCACATAAAACGCAGCAAGAAGATTCTCAGAAACGACTTTGTGATGTTTGGATTCATCTCACGGAGTTGAACATTCCCTTTGTTAGAGCAGATTTGAAACACTCTTTTTGTAGAATCTGCAAGTGAACATTTGGAGAGCTTGGAGGCCTGTGGTAGAAAAGGGAATACCTTCACATAAAATCTAGAAAGAAGAATTTTCAGAAACTAATTTCTGATATTTGCATTCAACACACGGAGTTGAATATCAGTTTTGTTAGAGCACTTTTGAAGCACTCTTTTAGTAGATTCCGCAAGTGGATATTTGGAACGCATATGGGAATTCGTTGGAAACGGGATATCCTCACATAAAAACGACACAGAAGCATTCTCACAAACTACTTTGTGATGTGTGCATTCGACTCACAGAGTTGAATGTGTCTTTTGATAGAGCAGTTCTGAAACACTGTTTTTGTAGAATCTGCAAGTGAACATTTTGAGCGCTTTGAGGCCTATGGTGGAAAAGGAAATATCTTGAAATGAAAACTAAACAGAAGCATTCTCAGTAACTTCTATGTGGTGTGTGCATTCAACTCACAGAGTTGCACATTCTTTTTGATAGTGTAGTTTTCCCACACTCTTTTTGTAGATGCTGCAAGTGTCTATTTGGACTGCTTTCAGGCCTTTGGTGTAAACGGGAATATCTTCAGATAAAAACTAGAAAGAAGCCTTCTCAGAAATTTCTTTGTGATGTGTGCATTCAATTGACCGAGTTGAACCTTCCTTCTGATAGAGCAGATTTGAAACAATCTTTTTGTAGAATCTGTAAGTGTATATTTGGAGCGCTTTGAGGCCTAAAGTTGAAATGGAGAGATCTTCATATAAAGACTAGGCAGAAGCATTCTCAGAAAGTAATTTGTGATGTGTGCATTCAACTCACAGAGTTGAACCTTTCTTTTAATAGAGCAGTTTGACACATTCTTTTTGTAGAATCTGAAAGTGGACATTTTGAGCACTATGAAGCCTCTGGTGGAAAAGGAAATATTTTAACATAAAACCTACACAGAAGCATTCTCATTAACTGCTTTGTGGTGTGTGCATTCAACTCACAGAGTTGAACATTCCTTTTGATTGAGTAGTTTTGAAAAATTCTTTTTGTAGTATCTGCAAGTGGATATTTGGACTGCTTATAGGAATTCGTTGGAAACGGGATATCCTCAGAGAAACACTAGACAGAAGAAATCTCACAAACTTGTTGGTGATGTGTGCATTCAACTCACCGGGTTGAAGGTGTTTTTTGATGGAGCAGTTTTGAAATACTGTTTTTGTAGGATCTGGAAGTGGACATTTTGAGCGCTTTGAGGCCTATGGTGGAAAAGGAAATATCTTCAAATGAAAAATACACAGAAGCATGCTCAGTAACTTCTATGTGGTGAGGGATTGTAACTTACAGAGTTGAACATTCCTTTTGATAGTGTAGTTTTGAAACACTCTTTTTGTAGAATCTGCAAGTGGCTATTTGGACCACTTTCAGGCCTTTAGTGGAAACGGGAATATCTTCAGATAAAAACTAGAGAAAAGCCTTCTCAGAAATTTCTTTGCAATGTGTGCATTCAACTGACAGATTTGAACCTTCTTTTTGAAAGAGCAATTTTGAAACACTCTTTTGTAGAATCTGAAATTGGACATTTGCAGCACTATGAGGCCTATGGTGGAAAAGGAAATATCTTCACCTAAAAACCACACAGAAGCATTCTCAGTAACTTTTTGTGGTGTGTGCATTCAACTCACAGAGTTGAACCTGTCTTTTGATAGAGCAGTTTGACACACTCTTTTTGTAGAATCTGAAAGTGGACACTTTGAGCGGTATGAAACCTCTGGTGGAAAAGGAAATATTTTAACATGAAAACTACCCATAAGCATTCTCAGTAACTTCTTTGTGGTGTGAGCATTCAACTCACAGAGTTCAAATTCCTTTTGATAGAGTAGTTTTGAAAAACTCTTTTTGTAGAATCTGCAATTGGATATTTGGGCTGCTTACGGGAATTCGTTGGAAACGGAATATCCTCTTACAAAAACTAGACAGAAGCATTCTCACAAACTTCTTTGTGATGTGTGCATTCAACTCACAGAGTTGAGCATTTCCTGTCATTTAGCAGATCTGAAACATTCTTTCGGTAGAATTTGCAAGTGGACATTTGGAGTTCTTTGATGCCATTGGTAGAAAAGGAAATATCTTCCCATTAAGCCTAGCAAGAAGACTTCTAGAAACTACTTTGTGATGTTTGCATTCAAATCACAGAATTGAACATTCCCTTTGTTAGAGCAGTTCTAAAATACTCTTTTGGTAGATACTGCAAGTGGACATTTGGAGAGCTTTGAGGCCTGTGGTGAGAAAGGAAATATCTTCACATAAAACCTAGCAAGAAGAATTCTCAGAACTGCTTTGTGATGTTAACATTCAATTCAGAGAGTTGAACATTCCTTCTGTTAGAACAGTTTTGAAATACTTTTTTTTGTAGAATCTGCAAGTGGATATTTGGACCGCTTATCGGAATTTGTTGGAAACGGGATATCCTCTCATAAAAACTAGACAGAAACATTCTCATAAACTTCTTTGTGATGTGTGAATTCAAGTCACAGAGTTGAACGTACCTTTGGATACAGCAGTTTTGAAACACTGTTTTTGTAGTATCTGCAGTTAGACCTTTGTGGTGCTTTGAGAAAAGGAAATATCTTCCAATAGAAACTACACAGGTTCATTCTCAGTAACTTCTTTCTGGTGTGTGCATTCAATTCACAGATTTGAACATTCCTTTTGATAGTATAGTTTTGAAACACTCTTTTTGTCGAATCTGCATGTGGCTGTTTGGACCGCTTTTAGGCCTTTGGTGGAAATGGGAATATCTTCAGATAAACACTAGAGATAAGCTTTCTCAGAAATTTCTTTGTGATGTGTGCATTCAACTGACAGAGTTGAAGCTTCCTGTTGATAGAGCAGTTTTGAAACAGTCTTTTTGTAGAATCTGTAAGTGGATATTTGGAGCGGTTTGAGGCCTATGATAGAAAAGGAGACATCTTCATATAAAGAATAGGCAGAAGCATTCTCAGAAAGTAATTTGTGATGTGCGGATTCAACACACAGAGTTGAAACTTTCTTTTGATTAGGCAGTTTGAAACACACTTTTTGTTGCAACTGAAATTGGACTTTTGGAGCGCTATGAGGCCTATGGTGGAAAAGGAAATATCTTCACATAAAAACGACACAGAAGCATTCTCAGTAATTCCTTTGTGGTGTGTGCATTCAACTCACAGAGTTGAACATTCCTTTTGATACGGTAGTTTTGAAACACTTTTTTTGTAGAATCTGCTAGTGGATATTTGGACCACTTACAGTAATTCGTTGGAAACAGTATATTCTCACACAAAAACTAGACAGAAGGATTCTCACAAACTTCTTTGTTATGTGTGCATTCAGCTCACAGATTTGAACCATTCTCTACATTTATCAGATATGAAACACTCTTTTTGTAGAATCTACAAGTGGACATTTAGAGAGCTTTGAGGCAGGTGGTAGGAAAGGAAATATCTCTGCACAAAACCTAGCAAGAAGACTTGTCAGAAAGTAGTTCGTGATGTTTGCATTCAACACAGAGAGTTGAACATTCCCTTTGTTAGAGCAGTTGTGAAACACTGCTTTTGTAGAATCTGCAAGTGGATATTTGGACAGCTTTGACACAGCTGGTAGAAATGAAATACCTTGACATAAAATCTTGCAAGAAATGTTCTCAGAAAGTACTTTGTGATGTTTGCATTGAACTCACACAGTTGAACATTCCTTGTTAGAGCAGTTCTGAAACTCTCTTTCTGTAGAATCCGCAAGTGGACATTTGGAGAGCTTTGTGGCCTGTGGTGGAATAGGAAATATCTTCACATAAAACGTAGAAAGAAACATTCTGAGAAACTATATTTTGATGTTTGCATTCAACTCACCGATTTGAATACACATTTTGTTAGAGCACATTTGAAACACTTTTTTTAGAATCTGCAAGTGGATATTTGGACTGCTTATAGAAATTCATTGGAAACGTTATATCCTCTCATAAAAACTAGACAGAAGCATTCTCACAAACTTCTTTGTGATGTGCTCATTCAACTCACAGAGTTGAAGGTGTCTTTTGATAGACCAGTTTTGAAACACTGTTTTTGTAGAGTCTGTAAGTGGACATCTGGAGCGCTTTGAGGCCTATGGTGGAAAAGGAAATATCTTCAGATAGACACTACCCAGAAGCATTCTCAGTAACTCTTTTGTGGTGTGTGCATTCAACTCACAGAGTTGAACATTCCTTTTGATAGAAAAGTTTTGAAACACAATTTTTGTAGGAACTGCATGTGGTTATTTGGACCGCTTTCAGGCCTTCGGTGGAAACTGGAATATCTTCAGATAAAAACTAGAGAGAAGCATTCTCAGAAATCTCTATGTGATGTGTGCATTCAACTGACACAGTTGAAACTTCCTTTAGATAGAGCAGTTTTGAAACACTCTTTATGTAGAATCTTCAAGTGGATATTTGTAGCAATTTGAGGCATACGGTTGAAAAGGAGATATCTTTGACTAAAGACGTGTCGGAAGAATTCTCAGAAAGTAATTTGTGATGGGTGTATTCAACTGACAGAGTTGAAACTTTCTTTTGATAGAGCAGTTTGAAACACTCTTTTTGTGGAATCTGCAAGTGGATATTTGGACCGCTTATAGGAATTCGTTGGAAACGGGATATCCTCACAGAAATACTAAACAGAAGAATTCTCCCAAACTTTTTGTGATGGGTGCATTCAGCTCACAGAGTTGAAAATTTTTTTTCATGGAGCAGATTTGAAACACTATTTTTGTAGACTCTGCAAGGGGACATTTGGAGAGCATTGATGCCTGTGTTAGACAAGGAAATCTATTCACATAAAACTTATCAAGAATCCTTCTCAGAAACTAGTTTGTGATGTTTGCATTCAACTCACAGAGTTGAATATACCTTTTGTTAGACCACTTTTGAAACACTAGTTTTGTAGAATCTGCAAGTAAATATTTGGACTGCTTTTAGGAATTCGTTGGAAACGGGATATCCTCACATAAAAACTACACAGAAGCATTCTCACAAACTTCTTTATGATGTGTGCATTCACCTCACAGAGTTGAACGTGTCTTTTGATAGAGCAGTTTTGAAACAATATTTTTGTAGAATCTTCATTGGACATTTGAGCGCTATGAGGCCTATGGTGGAAAAGGGAATATCTTCACATAAAAACTACACAGAAGCATTCTCAGTAACTTCTTTGTGGTGTGTGCATTCAACTCACAGAGTTGAATATTCCTCGTGATAGAGTAGTTTTGAAACACTCTTTTTGTAGAATCTGAAGGTGACATTTGGACCGCTTATAGGAATTTGTTGGAAAGGGTATATCCTCACATAAAAACTAGACAGAAGCATTCTCAAAAACTCCTTTGTGATGTGGGCATTCAACACACAGAGTTGAACGTGGCTTTTGATAGAGCAGTTTTGAAACACTCTTTTTGCAGAATCTGCAATTGGACATTTGGAGCGCTTTGAGGCCTGTGGTGGAAAAGGAAAGATCTTCAAATAGAAACTACACAGAAGTTTTCTCACAGCTACTTTGTGGTGTGTGCATTCAACTAACAGAGTTCAACCGTCTTTTGATAGATTAGTTTTGAAACCCTCTTTTGGTAGAATCTGCAAGTGGCTATTTTGTCAACTTTCAGGCCTTCGGTGGAAACTGCAATATCTTCAGAAAAAAACTAGAGAGAAGCATTCTTAGAAATTTCTTTGTGACGTGTGCATTCAACTGAAAGAGTGGAACTTTCCTTTTGATAGAGCAGTTTTGAAACACTCTTTTTGTAGAATCTGCAAGTGGATATTAGGAGCGATTTGAAGCCTATGGTAGAAAAGGAGATATCTTATTATAAAGACTAGGCAGAAGCATTCTCAGAAAGTAATTTGTGATGTGTGCATTCAACTCACAGAGTGGAACCTTTCTTTTGATAGAGCAGTTTGAAACACACTATATGTAGAATCTGAAAGTGGACAATTTGAGTGCTATGAGGCCTATGGTTGAAAAGGAAATATATTCACATAAAAACGACACAGAAGCATTCGCAGAAAGTAATTTGTGATGTGTGCATTCAACTCACAGAGTTGAATCTTTCTTTTGATAGAATACTTTGAAACACTCTTTTTATTGGATCTGAAAGTGGACAATTGGAGCGCTATGAGACCTATGGCGTAAAAGGAAATATCATCACATAAAAACTACACAGAAGGATTCTCAGTAACTTCCTAGTGGTATGTGAATTCAACTCAAGGAGTTGAACCTTCCTTTTGATAGAGTAGTTTTGAAACACTCTTCTTGTAGAATCTGCAGGTGGATATTTGGACAGCTTAAAGGAATTCATTGGAAACAGGTTATGCTCACACAAAAACTATACAGAAGCATTCTCACAAACTTCTTTGTAATGTGGGCATTCAGCTCACAGAGTTGAACGTGTCTTTTGATAGAGCAGTTTTGAAACACTGTTTTTGTAGAATCTGTAAGTGGACATTTGGAGAGCTTTGAGGCCTATGGTGGAAAAGGAAATGTCTTGAAATACAAACTACACAGAAGCATTCCCAGTAACTAATTTGTGGTGTGTGCATTCAACTGACAGAGTTGAACATTCCTTTTCATAGAGTAGATTTGAAACACTCTTTTGGTATAATCTGCATGTGGCTTTTTGGACCACTTTCAGGCCTTCGGTGGAAACGGGAATATCTTCAGATAAAAACTAGAAAAAAGCATTCTCAGAAATTTCTTCGTGATGTGTGCATTCAACTGACAGAGTTAAACCTTCCTTTTGAAACAGCAGTTTTGAAACACTCCTCTTGTAGAATCTGCAAGTGGATATTTGGAGCACTCTGAGTCCTCTGGTAGAATAGGAGATCTCTTCATATAAAGACTAGGCAGAAGCATTCTCAGAGAGTTATTTGTAATGTGTGCATTCAACTCACATTGTTGAACCTTTCGTTTGATAGAGCAGTTTGAAACCCTCTTTTTGTAGAATCTGAAAGTGGACATTTGGAGCGCTATGAGGCCTATGGTTGAAAAGGAAATATCTTCAAATAGAAACTACACAGAAGGATTCTTAGTAACGTCTATGTGGTGTGCGTATTCAACTCACAGAGTTGAACGTGTCTTTTGATAGAGCAGTTTTGAAACACTGTTTTTGCAGAATCCGCAAGGGGATATTTGGAGCGCTTTGAGGCCCATGGTGGAAAAGGAAATATCTTCAAATAGAAACTACACAGCAGCATTCTCTCTAACATCTTTGTGGTGTGTGCATTCAGTTCACCGAGTTGAACATTCCTTTTGATAGAGTAGTTTTAAAACATTCTTTTTGTAGAATCTGCATGTGGCTATTTGGACTGCTTTCAGGCATTCGGTAGAAACGGGAATATCTTCAGATAAAAACAGGAAAGAAGCATTCCCCGAAATTTCTTTGTGACGTGTGCATTCAGCTGACAGAGTTGAACCTTCCTTTTCATAGAGCAGTTTGGAAACACTGTTTTTGTAGAATCTGCAAGAGGATATTTGGAGCGATTTGAGGTCTATGGTAGAAAAGGAGAGGTCTTCATATAAAGACTAGGCAAAAGCATTCTCAGAAAGCAATTTGTGATGTTTGCATTCACCACACAGAGTTGAACCTTTCTTTTGATAGAGAAGATTTAAACACTCTTTTTGTAAAATCTGAAAGTGGACATTTGCGGCTCTATGAGGCCTGTGGTGGAAAAGGAAATATCTTCACATAAAAACTACACAGAAGCTTTCTCAGTAACTTCTTTGTGGTGTGTGCATTCAACTCACAGAGTTGAACATTCCTTGTGATACAATAGTTTTGAAACACTCTTTTTATAGCATATGGAAGTCGATATTTGGACCGCTTATAGGAATTCATTGGAAACGGTATATCCTCACATAAAAACTAGACAGAAGAATTCTCAAAAATGCCTTTGTGATGTGTGCATTCAACTCACAGAATTGAATGTGTCTTTTGATAGAGCACTTTTGAAACACTCTTTTTGTAGAATCTGCAATTGCAGATTTGGAGCGCTTTGAGGCCTATTGTGGAAAAGCAAAGATCTTCAAATAGAAACTACACAGAAGCTTTCTCAGCAACTTCTTTTTAGTGTGTGCATTCCACTCACAGAGTTGAACATTCTTTTTGGTAGAGTAGTTTTGAAACATTCTTTTGGTAGAATCTGCATGTAGCTATTTGGTCTGCTTTCCGGCCTTCGGTGGAAACGGGAATAACTTCAGAAAAAAACCACTGAGAAGCATTCTCAGAAATTTCTTTGTGATGCGGGCATGCAACTGACAGGGTGGAACCTTCCTTTTGATAGAGCAGTTTTGAAACACTCTTTTTGTAGAATCTGCAAGTGGATATTTGGAGCGCTTTGAAACCTATGGTAGAAAAGGGGATATCTTCATAGAAAGACTAGGCAGAAGCATTCTCAGGAAGTAATTTGTGATGTGTGCATTCAACTCACAGAGTTGAACCTTTCTTTTGATAGAGCAGTTTGAAACACTCTATATGTACAATCTCAAAGTAGACAATTGGAGCACTATGAGGCCTACGGTGGAAAAGGAACCATCTTCACAAAAAGCTACACAGAATCATGCTCAGAAAGTAATTTGTGATGTGTGCATTCAACTCACAGAGTTGACTCTTTCTTTTGATAGAGCAATTTGAAACACTCTTTTTGTGGAATCTGGAAGTGGACAATTGGAGCGCTATGAGAAATACGGTGTAAAAGGAAATATCTTCACATAAAAATTACACAGAAGCATTCTTAGTAACTTCCTTGTGGTGTGTGAATCTAACTCGAGGAGTTGAACATTCCTTTTGATAGAGTAGTTTTGAAACACTCTTCTTGTAGAATCTGCAAGTGGATATTTGGACAGCTTATAGGAATTCTTTGGAAACGGGATAATCTCACACAAAAACTAGACAGAAGCATTCTCACAAACTTCTTTGTGATATGTGCATTCAGCTCAGAGAGTTGAACCTTTCTCTTCATGGAGGAGATTTGAAACAGTGTTTTTGTAGAATCTGCAGATGGACATTTGGAGAGCTTTGAGGCCTGTGGTAGAAAAGGAAATATCTTCATATAAAACCTAGCAAGAAGTCTTCTCAGAAACTACTGTGTGATGTTTACATTCAAGTTATAGAGTTGAATATTCCCTTTGTTAGAGCAGTTCAGAAACACACTTTTTGTGGAAACCGCAAGTGGACATTTGGAGAGCTTTGAGGCCTGTGGTGGAAAAGGAAATATCTTCACATAAAACCTTCAAAGAAGCATTTTCAGAAACTACTTTCTGATGTTTGCATTCAACTCATGGGGTTGAATATACTTTTTGATAGAGAACTTTTGAAACACTTTATTGGTAGAATCTGCAAGTGGATATTTGAATCGCTTAGAGGAATTCATTGGAAACGGGATATCCTCACAAAAACACTAGATAGAAGCATTCTCACAAACTTCTTTGTGATGTGTGCATTAAACTCACATAGTTGAACGTGTCTTTTGATAGAGCAGTTTTGGAACACTGTTTTTGTAGAATCTGCAATTGGACATTTGGAGAGCTGTGAGGCCTATGGTGGAAAAGGAAACATCTTCAAATAGAAACTACACAGAAGAATTCTCAGCAACTACTTTGTGGTGTGTGCATTCAACTCACCGGGTTGAACATTCCTTTGGCTATAGTAGTTTTGAAACACTCTTTTTGTAGAATCTGCAAGTGGATATTTGGATCGCTGATAGGAATTCATTGGAAACGGGATATCCTCACACAAAAACTAGAAAGAAACATTTTCACAAACTACTTTGTGATGTGTGCATTCAGCTCACAGAGTTGAACCTTTCTTTTCATGGAGCAGATTTGAAACACTCTCTTTGTAGAATCTGCAAGAGGACGTTTGGAGAGCTTTAAGGCCTGTGGTAGAAAAGAAAATCTCTTCACAAGAAACCTAGCAAGAAGCCTTCTCAGAAACTGCGTTCTGATGTTTGCATTCAAGTCACAGAGTTGATCATTCCCTTTGTTAGAGCAGTTCTGAAACACTCTTTTTGTAGGAGCTGCAAGTGGACATTTGGAGAGCTTTGAGGCCAGTGGTAGAAAAGGAAATATCTTCCCATAAAACCTAGCAAGAACCCTTATAAGACTACTTTTTGATGATTACATTCAAGTCACAGAGTTGAACATTCGCTTTGTTAGAGCAGGTCTGAAATAGTCTTTCTGTAGAAACTGCAAGTGGACATTTGGAGAGCTTTGAGGCCCGTGGTGGGAAAGGAAATATCTTCACATAAAACCTAGCAAGAAGCATTCTCATTCTCAGAACTACTTTGTGATGTTTACATTCAACTCACAGAGTTGAACATTTCTTTTGTTAGAGGAGTTTTGAAATATTACTTTTGTAGAAACTGCAAGTGGACATTTGGAGACCTTTGAGGCCTGTGGTGGAAAAGGAAATATCTTCACATAAAATCTAGAAAGAAGCATTCTCAGAAACTACTTTCTGATGTTTGCGTTCAACAAATGCAGTTGAATATACCTTTCTTTATAGCACTTTTTAAACAATATTTTTGTAGAATCTGCAAGTGAATATTTGGACCGCTTGTAGGAATTTGTTGGAAACGGGATATCCACTCACAAAAACTACACAGAAACATTCTCAAAAACATCTTAGTGATGAGACCATTCAACTCGCAGAGTTGAACATGTGTGTTGATAGAGCAGTTTTGAAACACTGTTTTTGTAGAATCTGCAAGTGGATACTTGGACCGCTTATAGGAATTCATTGGAAACGGGATATCCTCACTCAAAAACAAGACAGAAGCATTCTTACAAACTTCTTTGAGATGTGTGCATTCAACTCACCGGGTTGAACGTGTCTCTACATACAGCAGTTTTGAAACACTATTTTTGTAGAAACTGGAATTGGACATTTTGAGTGCTTTGAGGCCAATGATGGAAAAGGAAATATCTTCAAATGAAAACTACACAGAAGCATTCTCAGTAACTTCTATGTGGTGTGGGCATGCAACTCACAGACTTAAACATTTCTTTTGATAGAGTAGTTTTGAAACTCTCTTTTTGTAGAATCTGCAAGTGGATATTTGGACCACTTATAGGAATTCGTTGGAAACAGATATCCTCACACAAAAACTAGTGAAAAGCATTCTCACAAACTACTTTGTGATGTGTGCTTTCAGCTGACAGAGTTGAACCTTTCTTTTGATGGAGCAGATTTGAAACACCCTTTTTGTAGAATCTGGATGTGGACACTTGGAGAGCTTGAGGCCTGTGGTAGAAAAGGAAATATCTTCACATAAAACCCAGCAAGAAGCATTCTCAGAAACTACTTTGTGATGTTTGGATTCATCTCATGGAGTTGAACATTCCCTTTGTTAGAGCAGTTTTGAAACACTCTTTTTGTAGAAACTGGAAGTGGACATTTGGGGAGCTTGGAGGCCTGTGTTAGAAAAGGAAATACCTTCACATAAAACCTAGAAAGAAGAATTTTCAGAAACTAATTTCTGATATTTGCATTCAACACACGGAGTTGAATATCAGTTTTGTTAGAGCACTTTTGAAGCACTCTTTTAGTAGAATCTGCAAGTGGATATTTGGAATGCTTATGGGAATTCGTTGGAAACGGGATATCCTCACATAAAAACTACACAGAAGCATTCTCACAAACTACTTTGTGATGTGTGCATTCGACTCACAGAGTTGAATGTGTCTTTTGATAGATAGAGCAGCTTTGAAACACTGTTTTTGTAGAATCTGCAAGTGGACATTTTGAGCACTTTGAGGCCTATGGTGGAAGAGGAAATATCTTCAAATGAAAACTAAACGGAAGCATTTTCAGTAACTTCTATGTGGTGTGTGCATTCAACTCACAGAGTTGCACATTCTTTTTGATAGTGTAGTTTTCCCACACTCTTTTTGTAGATGCTGCAAGTGGCTATTTGGACTGCTTTCAGGCCTTTGGTGTAAACGGGAATATCTTCAGATAAAAACTAGAAAGAAGCCTTCTCAGAAATTTCTTTGTGATGTGTGCATTCAATTGACCAAGTTGAACCTTCCTTCTGATAGAGCAGATTTGAAATAAGCTTTTTGTAGAATCTGCAAGTGGATATTTGGAGCACTTTGAGGCCTATAGTTGAAATGGAGATATCTTCGTGTAAAGACTAGGCAGAAGCATTCTCAGAAAGTAATTTGTGATGTGTGCATTCAACTCACAGAGTTGAACCTTTCTTTTGATAGAGCAGTTTGACACATTCTTTTTGTAGAATCTGAAAGTGGACATTTTGAGCACTATGAAGCCTCTGGTGGAAAAGGAAATATTTTAACATAAAAACTACACAGAATCATTCACAGTAACTGCTTTGTGGTGTGTGCATTCAACTCACAGAGTTGAACATTCCTTTTGATAGAGTAGTTTTTAAAAACTCTTTCTGTAGTATCTGCAAGTGGATATTTGGACTGCTTATAGGAATTCATTGGAAACGGTATATCCTCAGAGAAACACTAGACAGAAACACTCTCACAATCTTGTTGGTGATGTGTGCATTCAACTCACCGGGTTGAAGGTGTTTTTTGATGGAGCAGTTTTGAAATGCTGTTTTTGTAGGATCTGGAAGTGGACATTTTGACCGCTTTGAGGCCAAAGATGGAAAAGGAAACATCTTCAAATGAAAACTACACAGAAGCATTCTCAGTAACTTCTATGTGGTGTGGGCATGCAACTCACAAACTTAAACATTCCTTTTGATAGTGTAGTTTTGAAACACTCTTTTTGTAGAATCTGCAAGTGGATATTTGGACCGCTTACAGGAATTCGTTGGAAACGGATATCCTCACACAAAAACTAGAGAAAAGCATTCTCACAAACTACTTTGTGATGTGTGCTTTCAGCTGACAGAGTTGAACCTTTATTTTCATGGAGCAGATTTGAAACAACCTTTTTGTAGAATCTGCATGTGGACATTTGAAGAGCTTGAGGCCTGTGGTAGAAAAGGAAATATCTTCACATAAAACGCAGCAAGAAGATTCTCAGAAACGACTTTGTGATGTTTTGATTCATCTCACGGAGTTGAACATTCCCTTTGTTAGAGCAGATTTGAAACACTCTTTTTGTAGAATCTGCAAGTGAACATTTGGAGAGCTTGGAGGCCTGTGGTAGAAAAGGGAATACCTTCACATAAAATCTAGAAAGAAGAATTTTCAGAAACTAATTTCTGATATTTGCATTCAACACACGGAGTTGAATATCAGTTTTGTTAGAGCACTTTTGAAGCACTCTTTTAGTAGATTCCGCAAGTGGATATTTGGAACGCATATGGGAATTCGTTGGAAACGGGATATCCTCACATAAAAACGACACAGAAGCATTCTCACAAACTACTTTGTGATGTGTGCATTCGACTCACAGAGTTGAATGTGTCTTTTGATAGAGCAGTTCTGAAACACTGTTTTTGTAGAATCTGCAAGTGAACATTTTGAGCGCTTTGAGGCCTATGGTGGAAAAGGAAATATCTTGAAATGAAAACTAAACAGAAGCATTCTCAGTAACTTCTATGTGGTGTGTGCATTCAACTCACAGAGTTGCACATTCTTTTTGATAGTGTAGTTTTCCCACACTCTTTTTGTAGATGCTGCAAGTGTCTATTTGGACTGCTTTCAGGCCTTTGGTGTAAACGGGAATATCTTCAGATAAAAACTAGAAAGAAGCCTTCTCAGAAATTTCTTTGTGATGTGTGCATTCAATTGACCGAGTTGAACCTTCCTTCTGATAGAGCAGATTTGAAACAATCTTTTTGTAGAATCTGTAAGTGTATATTTGGAGCGCTTTGAGGCCTAAAGTTGAAATGGAGAGATCTTCATATAAAGACTAGGCAGAAGCATTCTCAGAAAGTAATTTGTGATGTGTGCATTCAACTCACAGAGTTGAACCTTTCTTTTAATAGAGCAGTTTGACACATTCTTTTTGTAGAATCTGAAAGTGGACATTTTGAGCACTATGAAGCCTCTGGTGGAAAAGGAAATATTTTAACATAAAAACTACACAGAAGCATTCTCATTAACTGCTTTGTGGTGTGTGCATTCAACTCACAGAGTTGAACATTCCTTTTGATTGAGTAGTTTTGAAAAATTCTTTTTGTAGTATCTGCAAGTGGATATTTGGACTGCTTATAGGAATTCGTTGGAAACGGGATATCCTCAGAGAAACACTAGACAGAAGAAATCTCACAAACTTGTTGGTGATGTGTGCATTCAACTCACCGGGTTGAAGGTGTTTTTTGATGGAGCAGTTTTGAAATACTGTTTTTGTAGGATCTGGAAGTGGACATTTTGAGCGCTTTGAGGCCTATGGTGGAAAAGGAAATATCTTCAAATGAAAAATACACAGAAGCATGCTCAGTAACTTCTATGTGGTGAGGGATTGTAACTTACAGAGTTGAACATTCCTTTTGATAGTGTAGTTTTGAAACACTCTTTTTGTAGAATCTGCAAGTGGCTATTTGGACCACTTTCAGGCCTTTAGTGGAAACGGGAATATCTTCAGATAAAAAGTAGAGAAAAGCCTTCTCAGAAATTTCTTTGTGATGTGTGCATTCAACTGACAGATTTGAACCTTCTTTTTGAAAGAGCAATTTTGAAACACTCTTTTGTAGAATCTGAAATTGGACATTTGCAGCACTATGAGGCCTATGGTGGAAAAGGAAATATCTTCACCTAAAATCCACACAGAAGCATTCTCAGTAACTTTTTGTGGTGTGTGCATTCAACTCACAGAGTTGAACATTCCTTTTGATAGAGTAGTTTTGAAACACTCTTTTTGTAGAAGCTGCAAGTGGATATTTGGACCGCTTATAGGAATTCGTTGGAAACGAATATCCTCACACAAAAACTAGAGAAAAGCATTCTCACAAACTACTTTGTGATGTGTGCATTCTGCTGACAGAGTTGAACCTTTCTTTTGATGGAGCAGATTTGAAACACCCTTTTTGTAGAATCTGCATGTGGACATTTGGAGAGCTTGAGGCCTGTGGTAGAAAAGGAAATATCTTCACATAAAACCCAGCAAGAAGCATTCTCAGAAACTACTTTGTGATGTTTGGATACATCTCACGGAGTTGAACATTCCCTTTGTTAGAGCAGTTTTGAAACACTCTTTTTGTAGAATCTGCAAGTGGACATTTGGAGAGCTTGAAGGCCTGTGGTAGAAAAGGAAATATCTTCACATAAAACCTAGAAAGAATCATTTTCAGAAACTAATTTCTGATGTTTGCATTCAACTCATGGAGTTGAATGTAAGTTTTGTTAGAGCACTTTTGAAACACTCTTTTAGTAGAATCTGCAAGTGGATATTTGGAAAGCTTATGGGAATTCGTTGGAAACGGGATATCCTCACATAAAACTACACAGAAAAATTCTCACTAACTACTTTGTGATGTGTGCATTCGATTCACAGAGTTGAACGTGTCTTTTGACAGAGCAGTTTTGAAACACTGTTTTTGTAGAATCTGCAAGTGGATACTTTGAGCGCTTTGAGGCCTATGGTGGAAAAGGAAATATCTTCAAATGAAAACTAAAACAGAAGCATTTTCAGTAACTTAAAAAGAAGCATTTTCACTCAACTTACAGATTTGAACATTCTTTTTGATAGTGTAGTTTTCAAACACTCTTTCTTTAGATTCTGCAAGAGGCTATTTGGACTGTTTTCAGGCCTTTGGTGTAAACGGGAATATCTTTAGATAAAAACTAGAAAGAAGCCTTCTCAGAAATTTCTTTGTGATGTGTGCAGTCAGTTGACACAGTTGAACCTTCCTTCTGCTAGAGTAGATTTGAAACAATCTTTTTATAGAATCTGCAAGTGGATATTTGGAGGGCTTTGAGGCCTAAGGTTGAAATAGAGATATCTTCATATAAAGACTAGGCAGAAGAATTCTCAGAAAGTAATTTGTGACGTGTTCATTCAACTCACAGAGTTGAACCTGTCTTTTGATAGAGCAGTTTGACACACTCTTTTTGTAGAATCTGAAAGTGGACACTTTGAGCGGTATGAAACCTCTGGTGGAAAAGGAAATATTTTAACATGAAAACTACACATAAGCATTCTCAGTAACTTCTTTGTGGTGTGAGCATTCAACTCACAGAGTTCAAATTCCTTTTGATAGAGTAGTTTTGAAAAACTCTTTTTGTAGAATCTGCAATTGGATATTTGGGCTGCTTACGGGAATTCGTTGGAAACGGAATATCCTCTTACAAAAACTAGACAGAAGCATTCTCACAAACTTCTTTGTGATGTGTGCATTCAACTCACAGAGTTGAGCATTTCCTGTCATTTAGCAGATCTGAAACATTCTTTCGGTAGAATTTGCAAGTGGACATTTGGACTTCTTTGATGCCATTGGTAGAAAAGGAAATATCTTCCCATTAAGCCTAGCAAGAAGACTTCTAGAAACTACTTTGTGATGTTTGCATTCAAATCACAGAATTGAACATTCCCTTTGTTAGAGCAGTTCTAAAATACTCTTTTGGTAGATACTGCAAGTGGACATTTGGAGAGCTTTGAGGCCTGTGGTGAGAAAGGAAATATCTTCACATAAAACCTAGCAAGAAGAATTCTCAGAACTGCTTTGTGATGTTAACATTCAATTCAGAGAGTTGAACATTCCTTTTGTTAGAACAGTTTTGAAATACTTTTTTTTGTAGAATCTGCAAGTGGATATTTGGACCGCTTATCGGAATTTGTTGGAAACGGGATATCCTCTCATAAAAACTAGACAGAAACATTCTCATAAACTTCTTTGTGATGTGTGAATTCAAGTCACAGAGTTGAACGTACCTTTGGATACAGCAGTTTTGAAACACTGTTTTTGTAGTATCTGCAGTTAGACCTTTGTGGTGCTTTGAGAAAAGGAAATATCTTCCAATAGAAACTACACAGGTTCATTCTCAGTAACTTCTTTCTGGTGTGTGCATTCAATTCACAGATTTGAACATTCCTTTTGATAGTATAGTTTTGAAACACTCTTTTTGTCGAATCTGCATGTGGCTGTTTGGACCGCTTTTAGGCCTTTGGTGGAAATGGGAATATCTTCAGATAAACACTAGAGATAAGCTTTCTCAGAAATTTCTTTGTGATGTGTGCATTCAACTGACAGAGTTGAAGCTTCCTGTTGATAGAGCAGTTTTGAAACAGTCTTTTTGTAGAATCTGTAAGTGGATATTTGGAGCGGTTTGAGGCCTATGATAGAAAAGGAGACATCTTCATATAAAGAATAGGCAGAAGCATTCTCAGAAAGTAATTTGTGATGTGCGGATTCAACACACAGAGTTGAAACTTTCTTTTGATTAGGCAGTTTGAAACACACTTTTTGTTGCAACTGAAATTGGACTTTTGGAGCGCTATGAGGCCTATGGTGGAAAAGGAAATATCTTCACATAAAAACGACACAGAAGCATTCTCAGTAATTCCTTTGTGGTGTGTGCATTCAACTCACAGAGTTGAACATTCCTTTTGATACAGTAGTTTTGAAACACTTTTTTTGTAGAATCTGCTAGTGGATATTTGGACCACTTACAGTAATTCGTTGGAAACAGTATATTCTCACACAAAAACTAGACAGAAGGATTCTCACAAACTTCTTTGTTATGTGTGCATTCAGCTCACAGATTTGAACCATTCTCTACATTTATCAGATATGAAACACTCTTTTTGTAGAATCTACAAGTGGACATTTAGAGAGCTTTGAGGCAGGTGGTAGGAAAGGAAATATCTCTGCACAAAACCTAGCAAGAAGACTTGTCAGAAAGTAGTTCGTGATGTTTGCATTCAACACAGAGAGTTGAACATTCCCTTTGTTAGAGCAGTTGTGAAACACTGCTTTTGTAGAATCTGCAAGTGGATATTTGGACAGCTTTGACACAGCTGGTAGAAATGAAATACCTTGACATAAAATCTTGCAAGAAATGTTCTCAGAAAGTACTTTGCGATGTTTGCATTGAACTCACACAGTTGAACATTCCTTGTTAGAGCAGTTCTGAAACTCTCTTTCTGTAGAATCCGCAAGTGGACATTTGGAGAGCTTTGTGGCCTGTGGTGGAATAGGAAATATCTTCACATAAAACGTAGAAAGAAACATTCTGAGAAACTATATTTTGATGTTTGCATTCAACTCACCGATTTGAATACACATTTTGTTAGAGCACATTTGAAACACTTTTTTTAGAATCTGCAAGTGGATATTTGGACTGCTTATAGAAATTCATTGGAAACGTTATATCCTCTCATAAAAACTAGACAGAAGCATTCTCACAAACTTCTTTGTGATGTGCTCATTCAACTCACAGAGTTGAAGGTGTCTTTTGATAGACCAGTTTTGAAACACTGTTTTTGTAGAGTCTGTAAGTGGACATCTGGAGCGCTTTGAGGCCTATGGTGGAAAAGGAAATATCTTCAGATAGACACTACCCAGAAGCATTCTCAGTAACTCTTTTGTGGTGTGTGCATTCAACTCACAGAGTTGAACATTCCTTTTGATAGAAAAGTTTTGAAACACAATTTTTGTAGGAACTGCATGTGGTTATTTGGACCGCTTTCAGGCCTTCGGTGGAAACTGGAATATCTTCAGATAAAAACTAGAGAGAAGCATTCTCAGAAATTTCTATGTGATGTGTGCATTCAACTGACACAGTTGAAACTTCCTTTTGATAGAGCAGTTTTGAAACACTCTTTATGTAGAATCTTCAAGTGGATATTTGTAGCAATTTGAGGCATACGGTTGAAAAGGAGATATCTTTGACTAAAGACGTGTCGGAAGAATTCTCAGAAAGTAATTTGTGATGGGTGTATTCAACTGACAGAGTTGAAACTTTCTTTTGATAGAGCAGTTTGAAACACTCTTTTTGTGGAATCTGCAAGTGGATATTTGGACCGCTTATAGGAATTCGTTGGAAACGGGATATCCTCACAGAACTACTAAACAGAAGAATTCTCCCAAACTTTTTGTGATGGGTGCATTCAGCTCACAGAGTTGAAAATTTTTTTTCATGGAGCAGATTTGAAACACTATTTTTGTAGACTCTGCAAGGGGACATTTGGAGAGCATTGATGCCTGTGTTAGACAAGGAAATCTATTCACATAAAACTTATCAAGAATCCTTCTCAGAAACTAGTTTGTGATGTTTGCATTCAACTCACAGAGTTGAATATACCTTTTGTTAGACCACTTTTGAAACACTAGTTTTGTAGAATCTGCAAGTAAATATTTGGACTGCTTTTAGGAATTCGTTGGAAACGGGATATCCTCACATAAAAACTACACAGAAGCATTCTCACAAACTTCTTTATGATGTGTGCATTCACCTCACAGAGTTGAACGTGTCTTTTGATAGAGCAGTTTTGAAACAATATTTTTGTAGAATCTTCATTGGACATTTGAGCGCTATGAGGCCTATGGTGGAAAAGGGAATATCTTCACATAAAAACTACACAGAAGCATTCTCAGTAACTTCTTTGTGGTGTGTGCATTCAACTCACAGAGTTGAATATTCCTCGTGATAGAGTAGTTTTGAAACACTCTTTTTGTAGAATCTGAAGGTGACATTTGGACCGCTTATAGGAATTTGTTGGAAAGGGTATATCCTCACATAAAAACTAGACAGAAGCATTCTCAAAAACTCCTTTGTGATGTGGGCATTCAACACACAGAGTTGAACGTGGCTTTTGATAGAGCAGTTTTGAAACACTGTTTTTGCAGAATCTGCAATTGGACATTTGGAGCGCTTTGAGGCCTGTGGTGGAAAAGGAAAGATCTTCAAATAGAAACTACACAGAAGTTTTCTCACAGCTACTTTGTGGTGTGTGCATTCAACTAACAGAGTTCAACCGTCTTTTGATAGATTAGTTTTGAAACACTCTTTTGGTAGAATCTGCAAGTGGCTATTTTGTCAACTTTCAGGCCTTCGGTGGAAACTGCAATATCTTCAGAAAAAAACTAGAGAGAAGCATTCTTAGAAATTTCTTTGTGATGTGTGCATTCAACTGAAAGAGTGGAACTTTCCTTTTGATAGAGCAGTTTTGAAACACTCTTTTTGTAGAATCTGCAAGTGGATATTAGGAGTGATTTGAAGCCTATGGTAGAAAAGGAGATATCTTATTATAAAGACTAGGCAGAAGCATTCTCAGAAAGTAATTTGTGATGTGTGCATTCAACTCACAGAGTGGAACCTTTCTTTTGATAGAGCAGTTTGAAACACACTATATGTAGAATCTGAAAGTGGACAATTTGAGTGCTATGAGGCCTATGGTTGAAAAGGAAATATATTCACATAAAAACGACACAGAAGCATTCGCAGAAAGTAATTTGTGATGTGTGCATTCAACTCACAGAGTTGAATCTTTCTTTTGATAGAATACTTTGAAACACTCTTTTTATTGGATCTGAAAGTGGACAATTGGAGCGCTATGAGACCTATGGCGTAAAAGGAAATATCATCACATAAAAACTACACAGAAGGATTCTCAGTAACTTCCTAGTGGTATGTGAATTCAACTCAAGGAGTTGAACATTCCTTTTGATAGAGTAGTTTTGAAACACTCTTCTTGTAGAATCTGCAGGTGGATATTTGGACAGCTTAAAGGAATTCATTGGAAACAGGTTATGCTCACACAAAAACTATACAGAAGCATTCTCACAAACTTCTTTGTAATGTGGGCATTCAGCTCACAGAGTTGAACGTGTCTTTTGATAGAGCAGTTTTGAAACACTGTTTTTGTAGAATCTGTAAGTGGACATTTGGAGAGCTTTGAGGCCTATGGTGGAAAAGGAAATGTCTTGAAATACAAACTACACAGAAGCATTCCCAGTAACTAATTTGTGGTGTGTGCATTCAACTGACAGAGTTGAACATTCCTTTTCATAGAGTAGATTTGAAACACTCTTTTGGTATAATCTGCATGTGGCTTTTTGGACCACTTTCAGGCCTTCGGTGGAAACGGGAATATCTTCAGATAAAAACTAGAAAAAAGCATTCTCAGAAATTTCTTCGTGATGTGTGCATTCAACTGACAGAGTTAAACCTTCCTTTTGAAAGAGCAGTTTTGAAACACTCCTCTCGTAGAATCTGCAAGTGGATATTTGGAGCACCCTGAGTCCTCTGGTAGAATAGGAGATCTCTTCATATAAAGACTAGGCAGAAGCATTCTCAGAGAGTTATTTGTAATGTGTGCATTCAACTCACATTGTTGAACCTTTCGTTTGATAGAGCAGTTTGAAACCCTCTTTTTGTAGAATCTGAAAGTGGACATTTGGAGCGCTATGAGGCCTATGGTTGAAAAGGAAATATCTTCAAATAGAAACTACACAGAAGGATTCTTAGTAACGTCTATGTGGTGTGTGTATTCAACTCACAGAGTTGAACGTGTCTTTTGATAGAGCAGTTTTGAAACACTGTTTTTGCAGAATCCGCAAGGGGATATTTGGAGCGCTTTGAGGCCCATGGTGGAAAAGGAAATATCTTCAAATAGAAACTACACAGCAGCATTCTCTCTAACATCTTTGTGGTGTGTGCATTCAGTTCACCGAGTTGAACATTCCTTTTGATAGAGTAGTTTTAAAACATTCTTTTTGTAGAATCTGCATGTGGCTATTTGGACTGCTTTCAGGCATTCGGTAGAAACGGGAATATCTTCAGATAAAAACAGGAAAGAAGCATTCCCCGAAATTTCTTTGTGACGTGTGCATTCAGCTGACAGAGTTGAACCTTCCTTTTCATAGAGCAGTTTGGAAACACTGTTTTTGTAGAATCTGCAAGAGGATATTTGGAGCGATTTGAGGTCTATGGTAGAAAAGGAGAGGTCTTCATATAAAGACTAGGCAAAAGCATTCTCAGAAAGCAATTTGTGATGTTTGCATTCACCACACAGAGTTGAACCTTTCTTTTGATAGAGAAGATTTAAACACTCTTTTTGTAAAATCTGAAAGTGGACATTTGCGGCTCTATGAGGCCTGTGGTGGAAAAGGAAATATCTTCACATAAAAACTACACAGAAGCTTTCTCAGTAACTTCTTTGTGGTGTGTGCATTCAACTCACAGAGTTGAACATTCCTTGTGATACAATAGTTTTGAAACACTCTTTTTATAGCATATGGAAGTCGATATTTGGACCGCTTATAGGAATTCATTGGAAACGGTATATCCTCACATAAAAACTAGACAGAAGAATTCTCAAAAATGCCTTTGTGATGTGTGCATTCAACTCACAGAATTGAATGTGTCTTTTGATAGAGCACTTTTGAAACACTCTTTTTGTAGAATCTGCAATTGCAGATTTGGAGCGCTTTGAGGCCTATTGTGGAAAAGCAAAGATCTTCAAATAGAAACTACACAGAAGCTTTCTCAGCAACTTCTTTTTAGTGTGTGCATTCCACTCACAGAGTTGAACATTCTTTTTGGTAGAGTAGTTTTGAAACATTCTTTTGGTAGAATCTGCATGTAGCTATTTGGTCTGCTTTCCGGCCTTCGGTGGAAACGGGAATAACTTCAGAAAAAAACCACTGAGAAGCATTCTCAGAAATTTCTTTGTGATGCGGGCATGCAACTGACAGGGTGGAACCTTCCTTTTGATAGAGCAGTTTTGAAACACTCTTTTTGTAGAATCTGCAAGTGGATATTTGGAGCGCTTTGAAACCTATGGTAGAAAAGGGGATATCTTCATAGAAAGACTAGGCAGAAGCATTCTCAGGAAGTAATTTGTGATGTGTGCATTCAACTCACAGAGTTGAACCTTTCTTTTGATAGAGCAGTTTGAAACACTCTATATGTACAATCTCAAAGTAGACAATTGGAGCACTATGAGGCCTACGGTGGAAAAGGAACCATCTTCACAAAAAGCTACACAGAATCATTCTCAGAAAGTAATTTGTGATGTGTGCATTCAACTCACAGAGTTGACTCTTTCTTTTGATAGAGCAATTTGAAACACTCTTTTTGTGGAATCTGGAAGTGGACAATTGGAGCGCTATGAGAAATACGGTGTAAAAGGAAATATCTTCACATAAAAATTACACAGAAGCATTCTTAGTAACTTCCTTGTGGTGTGTGAATCTAACTCGAGGAGTTGAACATTCCTTTTGATAGAGTAGTTTTGAAACACTCTTCTTGTAGAATCTGCAAGTGGATATTTGGACAGCTTATAGGAATTCTTTGGAAACGGGATAATCTCACACAAAAACTAGACAGAAGCATTCTCACAAACTTCTTTGTGATATGTGCATTCAGCTCAGAGAGTTGAACCTTTCTCTTCATGGAGGAGATTTGAAACAGTGTTTTTGTAGAATCTGCAGATGGACATTTGGAGAGCTTTGAGGCCTGTGGTAGAAAAGGAAATATCTTCATATAAAACCTAGCAAGAAGTCTTCTCAGAAACTACTGTGTGATGTTTACATTCAAGTTATAGAGTTGAATATTCCCTTTGTTAGAGCAGTTCAGAAACACACTTTTTGTGGAAACCGCAAGTGGACATTTGGAGAGCTTTGAGGCCTGTGGTGGAAAAGGAAATATCTTCACATAAAACCTTCAAAGAAGCATTTTCAGAAACTACTTTCTGATGTTTGCATTCAACTCATGGGGTTGAATATACTTTTTGATAGAGAACTTTTGAAACACTTTATTGGTAGAATCTGCAAGTGGATATTTGAATCGCTTAGAGGAATTCATTGGAAACGGGATATCCTCACAAAAACACTAGATAGAAGCATTCTCACAAACTTCTTTGTGATGTGTGCATTAAACTCACATAGTTGAACGTGTCTTTTGATAGAGCAGTTTTGGAACACTGTTTTTGTAGAATCTGCAATTGGACATTTGGAGAGCTGTGAGGCCTATGGTGGAAAAGGAAACATCTTCAAATAGAAACTACACAGAAGAATTCTCAGCAACTACTTTGTGGTGTGTGCATTCAACTCACCGGGTTGAACATTCCTTTGGCTATAGTAGTTTTGAAACACTCTTTTTGTAGAATCTGCAAGTGGATATTTGGATCGCTGATAGGAATTCATTGGAAACGGGATATCCTCACACAAAAACTAGAAAGAAACATTTTCACAAACTACTTTGTGATGTGTGCATTCAGCTCACAGAGTTGAACCTTTCTTTTCATGGAGCAGATTTGAAACACTCTCTTTGTAGAATCTGCAAGAGGACGTTTGGAGAGCTTTAAGGCCTGTGGTAGAAAAGAAAATCTCTTCACAAGAAACCTAGCAAGAAGCCTTCTCAGAAACTGCGTTCTGATGTTTGCATTCAAGTCACAGAGTTGATCATTCCCTTTGTTAGAGCAGTTCTGAAACACTCTTTTTGTAGGAGCTGCAAGTGGACATTTGGAGAGCTTTGAGGCCAGTGGTAGAAAAGGAAATATCTTCCCATAAAACCTAGCAAGAACCCTTATAAGACTACTTTTTGATGATTACATTCAAGTCACAGAGTTGAACATTCGCTTTGTTAGAGCAGTTCTGAAATAGTCTTTCTGTAGAAACTGCAAGTGGACATTTGGAGAGCTTTGAGGCCCGTGGTGGGAAAGGAAATATCTTCACATAAAACCTAGCAAGAAGCATTCTCATTCTCAGAACTACTTTGTGATGTTTACATTCAACTCACAGAGTTGAACATTTCTTTTGTTAGAGGAGTTTTGAAACATTACTTTTGTAGAAACTGCAAGTGGACATTTGGAGACCTTTGAGGCCTGTGGTGGAAAAGGAAATATCTTCACATAAAATCTAGAAAGAAGCATTCTCAGAAACTACTTTCTGATGTTTGCGTTCAACAAATGCAGTTGAATATACCTTTCTTTATAGCACTTTTTAAACAATATTTTTGTAGAATCTGCAAGTGAATATTTGGACCGCTTGTAGGAATTTGTTGGAAACGGGATATCCACTCACAAAAACTACACAGAAACATTCTCAAAAACATCTTAGTGATGAGACCATTCAACTCGCAGAGTTGAACATGTGTGTTGATAGAGCAGTTTTGAAACACTGTTTTTGTAGAATCTGCAAGTGGATACTTGGACCGCTTATAGGAATTCATTGGAAATGGGATATCTTCACTCAAAAACAAGACAGAAGCATTCTTACAAACTTCTTTGAGATGTGTGCATTCAACTCACCGGGTTGAACGTGTCTCTACATACAGCAGTTTTGAAACACTATTTTTGTAGAAACTGGAATTGGACATTTTGAGTGCTTTGAGGCCAATGATGGAAAAGGAAATATCTTCAAATGAAAACTACACAGAAGCATTCTCAGTAACTTCTATGTGGTGTGGGCATGCAACTCACAGACTTAAACATTCCTTTTGATAGAGTAGTTTTGAAACTCTCTTTTTGTAGAATCTGCAAGTGGATATTTGGACCACTTATAGGAATTCGTTGGAAACAGATATCCTCACACAAAAACTAGTGAAAAGCATTCTCACAAACTACTTTGTGATGTGTGCTTTCAGCTGACAGAGTTGAACCTTTCTTTTGATGGAGCAGATTTGAAACACCCTTTTTGTAGAATCTGGATGTGGACACTTGGAGAGCTTGAGGCCTGTGGTAGAAAAGGAAATATCTTCACATAAAACCCAGCAAGAAGCATTCTCAGAAACTACTTTGTGATGTTTGGATTCATCTCATGGAGTTGAACATTCCCTTTGTTAGAGCAGTTTTGAAACACTCTTTTTGTAGAAACTGGAAGTGGACATTTGGGGAGCTTGGAGGCCTGTGTTAGAAAAGGAAATACCTTCACATAAAACCTAGAAAGAAGAATTTTCAGAAACTAATTTCTGATATTTGCATTCAACACACGGAGTTGAATATCAGTTTTGTTAGAGCACTTTTGAAGCACTCTTTTAGTAGAATCTGCAAGTGGATATTTGGAATGCTTATGGGAATTCGTTGGAAACGGGATATCCTCACATAAAAACTACACAGAAGCATTCTCACAAACTACTTTGTGATGTGTGCATTCGACTCACAGAGTTGAATGTGTCTTTTGATAGATAGAGCAGCTTTGAAACACTGTTTTTGTAGAATCTGCAAGTGGACATTTTGAGCACTTTGAGGCCTATGGTGGAAGAGGAAATATCTTCAAATGAAAACTAAACGGAAGCATTTTCAGTAACTTCTATGTGGTGTGTGCATTCAACTCACAGAGTTGCACATTCTTTTTGATAGTGTAGTTTTCACACACTCTTTTTGTAGATGCTGCAAGTGGCTATTTGGACTGCTTTCAGGCCTTTGGTGTAAACGGGAATATCTTCAGATAAAAACTAGAAAGAAGCCTTCTCAGAAATTTCTTTGTGATGTGTGCATTCAATTGACCAAGTTGAACCTTCCTTCTGATAGAGCAGATTTGAAATAAGCTTTTTGTAGAATCTGCAAGTGGATATTTGGAGCACTTTGAGGCCTATAGTTGAAATGGAGATATCTTCGTGTAAAGACTAGGCAGAAGCATTCTCAGAAAGTAATTTGTGATGTGTGCATTCAACTCACAGAGTTGAACCTTTCTTTTGATAGAGCAGTTTGACACATTCTTTTTGTAGAATCTGAAAGTGGACATTTTGAGCACTATGAAGCCTCTGGTGGAAAAGGAAATATTTTAACATAAAAACTACACAGAATCATTCGCAGTAACTGCTTTGTGGTGTGTGCATTCAACTCACAGAGTTGAACATTCCTTTTGATAGAGTAGTTTTTAAAAACTCTTTCTGTAGTATCTGCAAGTGGATATTTGGACTGCTTATAGGAATTCATTGGAAACGGTATATCCTCAGAGAAACACTAGACAGAAACACTCTCACAATCTTGTTGGTGATGTGTGCATTCAACTCACCGGGTTGAAGGTGTTTTTTGATGGAGCAGTTTTGAAATGCTGTTTTTGTAGGATCTGGAAGTGGACATTTTGACCGCTTTGAGGCCAAAGATGGAAAAGGAAACATCTTCAAATGAAAACTACACAGAAGCATTCTCAGTAACTTCTATGTGGTGTGGGCATGCAACTCACAAACTTAAACATTCCTTTAGATAGTGTAGTTTTGAAACACTCTTTTTGTAGAATCTGCAAGTGGATATTTGGACCGCTTACAGGAATTCGTTGGAAACGGATATCCTCACACAAAAACTAGAGAAAAGCATTCTCACAAACTACTTTGTGATGTGTGCTTTCAGCTGACAGAGTTGAACCTTTATTTTCATGGAGCAGATTTGAAACAACCTTTTTGTAGAATCTGCATGTGGACATTTGAAGAGCTTGAGGCCTGTGGTAGAAAAGGAAATATCTTCACATAAAACGCAGCAAGAAGATTCTCAGAAACGACTTTGTGATGTTTGGATTCATCTCACGGAGTTGAACATTCCCTTTGTTAGAGCAGATTTGAAACACTCTTTTTGTAGAATCTGCAAGTGAACATTTGGAGAGCTTGGAGGCCTGTGGTAGAAAAGGGAATACCTTCACATAAAATCTAGAAAGAAGAATTTTCAGAAACTAATTTCTGATATTTGCATTCAACACACGGAGTTGAATATCAGTTTTGTTAGAGCACTTTTGAAGCACTCTTTTAGTAGATTCCGCAAGTGGATATTTGGAACGCATATGGGAATTCGTTGGAAACGGGATATCCTCACATAAAAACGACACAGAAGCATTCTCACAAACTACTTTGTGATGTGTGCATTCGACTCACAGAGTTGAATGTGTCTTTTGATAGAGCAGTTCTGAAACACTGTTTTTGTAGAATCTGCAAGTGAACATTTTGAGCGCTTTGAGGCCTATGGTGGAAAAGGAAATATCTTGAAATGAAAACTAAACAGAAGCATTCTCAGTAACTTCTATGTGGTGTGTGCATTCAACTCACAGAGTTGCACATTCTTTTTGATAGTGTAGTTTTCCCACACTCTTTTTGTAGATGCTGCAAGTGTCTATTTGGACTGCTTTCAGGCCTTTGGTGTAAACGGGAATATCTTCAGATAAAAACTAGAAAGAAGCCTTCTCAGAAATTTCTTTGTGATGTGTGCATTCAATTGACCGAGTTGAACCTTCCTTCTGATAGAGCAGATTTGAAACAATCTTTTTGTAGAATCTGTAAGTGTATATTTGGAGCGCTTTGAGGCCTAAAGTTGAAATGGAGAGATCTTCATATAAAGACTAGGCAGAAGCATTCTCAGAAAGTAATTTGTGATGTGTGCATTCAACTCACAGAGTTGAACCTTTCTTTTAATAGAGCAGTTTGACACATTCTTTTTGTAGAATCTGAAAGTGGACATTTTGAGCACTATGAAGCCTCTGGTGGAAAAGGAAATATTTTAACATAAAAACTACACAGAAGCATTCTCATTAACTGCTTTGTGGTGTGTGCATTCAACTCACAGAGTTGAACATTCCTTTTGATTGAGTAGTTTTGAAAAATTCTTTTTGTAGTATCTGCAAGTGGATATTTGGACTGCTTATAGGAATTCGTTGGAAACGGGATATCCTCAGAGAAACACTAGACAGAAGAAATCTCACAAACTTGTTGGTGATGTGTGCATTCAACTCACCGGGTTGAAGGTGTTTTTTGATGGAGCAGTTTTGAAATACTGTTTTTGTAGGATCTGGAAGTGGACATTTTGAGCGCTTTGAGGCCTATGGTGGAAAAGGAAATATCTTCAAATGAAAAATACACAGAAGCATGCTCAGTAACTTCTATGTGGTGAGGGATTGTAACTTACAGAGTTGAACATTCCTTTTGATAGTGTAGTTTTGAAACACTCTTTTTGTAGAATCTGCAAGTGGCTATTTGGACCACTTTCAGGCCTTTAGTGGAAACGGGAATATCTTCAGATAAAAACTAGAGAAAAGCCTTCTCAGAAATTTCTTTGCAATGTGTGCATTCAACTGACAGATTTGAACCTTCTTTTTGAAAGAGCAATTTTGAAACACTCTTTTGTAGAATCTGAAATTGGACATTTGCAGCACTATGAGGCCTATGGTGGAAAAGGAAATATCTTCACCTAAAAACCACACAGAAGCATTCTCAGTAACTTTTTGTGGTGTGTGCATTCAACTCACAGAGTTGAACCTGTCTTTTGATAGAGCAGTTTGACACACTCTTTTTGTAGAATCTGAAAGTGGACACTTTGAGCGGTATGAAACCTCTGGTGGAAAAGGAAATATTTTAACATGAAAACTACACATAAGCATTCTCAGTAACTTCTTTGTGGTGTGAGCATTCAACTCACAGAGTTCAAATTCCTTTTGATAGAGTAGTTTTGAAAAACTCTTTTTGTAGAATCTGCAATTGGATATTTGGGCTGCTTACGGGAATTCGTTGGAAACGGAATATCCTCTTACAAAAACTAGACAGAAGCATTCTCACAAACTTCTTTGTGATGTGTGCATTCAACTCACAGAGTTGAATCTTTCTTTTGATAGAATACTTTGAAACACTCTTTTTATTGGATCTGAAAGTGGACAATTGGAGCGCTATGAGACCTATGGCGTAAAAGGAAATATCATCACATAAAAACTACACAGAAGGATTCTCAGTAACTTCCTAGTGGTATGTGAATTCAACTCAAGGAGTTGAACCTTCCTTTTGATAGAGTAGTTTTGAAACACTCTTCTTGTAGAATCTGCAGGTGGATATTTGGACAGCTTAAAGGAATTCATTGGAAACAGGTTATGCTCACACAAAAACTATACAGAAGCATTCTCACAAACTTCTTTGTAATGTGGGCATTCAGCTCACAGAGTTGAACGTGTCTTTTGATAGAGCAGTTTTGAAACACTGTTTTTGTAGAATCTGTAAGTGGACATTTGGAGAGCTTTGAGGCCTATGGTGGAAAAGGAAATGTCTTGAAATACAAACTACACAGAAGCATTCCCAGTAACTAATTTGTGGTGTGTGCATTCAACTGACAGAGTTGAACATTCCTTTTCATAGAGTAGATTTGAAACACTCTTTTGGTATAATCTGCATGTGGCTTTTTGGACCACTTTCAGGCCTTCGGTGGAAACGGGAATATCTTCAGATAAAAACTAGAAAAAAGCATTCTCAGAAATTTCTTCGTGATGTGTGCATTCAACTGACAGAGTTAAACCTTCCTTTTGAAAGAGCAGTTTTGAAACACTCCTCTCGTAGAATCTGCAAGTGGATATTTGGAGCACTCTGAGTCCTCTGGTAGAATAGGAGATCTCTTCATATAAAGACTAGGCAGAAGCATTCTCAGAGAGTTATTTGTAATGTGTGCATTCAACTCACATTGTTGAACCTTTCGTTTGATAGAGCAGTTTGAAACCCTCTTTTTGTAGAATCTGAAAGTGGACATTTGGAGCGCTATGAGGCCTATGGTTGAAAAGGAAATATCTTCAAATAGAAACTACACAGAAGGATTCTTAGTAACGTCTATGTGGTGTGTGTATTCAACTCACAGAGTTGAACGTGTCTTTTGATAGAGCAGTTTTGAAACACTGTTTTTGCAGAATCCGCAAGGGGATATTTGGAGCGCTTTGAGGCCCATGGTGGAAAAGGAAATATCTTCAAATAGAAACTACACAGCAGCATTCTCTCTAACATCTTTGTGGTGTGTGCATTCAGTTCACCGAGTTGAACATTCCTTTTGATAGAGTAGTTTTAAAACATTCTTTTTGTAGAATCTGCATGTGGCTATTTGGACTGCTTTCAGGCATTCGGTAGAAACGGGAATATCTTCAGATAAAAACAGGAAAGAAGCATTCCCCGAAATTTCCTTGTGACGTGTGCATTCAGCTGACAGAGTTGAACCTTCCTTTTCATAGAGCAGTTTGGAAACACTGTTTTTGTAGAATCTGCAAGAGGATATTTGGAGCGATTTGAGGTCTATGGTAGAAAAGGAGAGGTCTTCATATAAAGACTAGGCAAAAGCATTCTCAGAAAGCAATTTGTGATGTTTGCATTCACCACACAGAGTTGAACCTTTCTTTTGATAGAGAAGATTTAAACACTCTTTTTGTAAAATCTGAAAGTGGACATTTGCGGCTCTATGAGGCCTGTGGTGGAAAAGGAAATATCTTCACATAAAAACTACACAGAAGCTTTCTCAGTAACTTCTTTGTGGTGTGTGCATTCAACTCACAGAGTTGAACATTCCTTGTGATACAATAGTTTTGAAACACTCTTTTTATAGCATATGGAAGTCGATATTTGGACCGCTTATAGGAATTCATTGGAAACGGTATATCCTCACATAAAAACTAGACAGAAGAATTCTCAAAAATGCCTTTGTGATGTGTGCATTCAACTCACAGAATTGAATGTGTCTTTTGATAGAGCACTTTTGAAACACTCTTTTTGTAGAATCTGCAATTGCAGATTTGGAGCGCTTTGAGGCCTACTGTGGAAAAGCAAAGATCTTCAAATAGAAACTACACAGAAGCTTTCTCAGCAACTTCTTTTTAGTGTGTGCATTCCACTCACAGAGTTGAACATTCTTTTTGGTAGAGTAGTTTTGAAACATTCTTTTGGTAGAATCTGCATGTAGCTATTTGGTCTGCTTTCCGGCCTTCGGTGGAAACGGGAATAACTTCAGAAAAAAACCACTGAGAAGCATTCTCAGAAATTTCTTTGTGATGCGGGCATGCAACTGACAGGGTGGAACCTTCCTTTTGATAGAGCAGTTTTGAAACACTCTTTTTGTAGAATCTGCAAGTGGATATTTGGAGCGCTTTGAAACCTATGGTAGAAAAGGGGATATCTTCATAGAAAGACTAGGCAGAAGCATTCTCAGGAAGTAATTTGTGATGTGTGCATTCAACTCACAGAGTTGAACCTTTCTTTTGATAGAGCAGTTTGAAACACTCTATATGTACAATCTCAAAGTAGACAATTGGAGCACTATGAGGCCTACGGTGGAAAAGGAACCATCTTCACAAAAAGCTACACAGAATCATTCTCAGAAAGTAATTTGTGATGTGTGCATTCAACTCACAGAGTTGACTCTTTCTTTTGATAGAGCAATTTGAAACACTCTTTTTGTGGAATCTGGAAGTGGACAATTGGAGCGCTATGAGAAATACGGTGTAAAAGGAAATATCTTCACATAAAAATTACACAGAAGCATTCTTAGTAACTTCCTTGTGGTGTGTGAATCTAACTCGAGGAGTTGAACATTCCTTTTGATAGAGTAGTTTTGAAACACTCTTCTTGTAGAATCTGCAAGTGGATATTTGGACAGCTTATAGGAATTCTTTGGAAACGGGATAATCTCACACAAAAACTAGACAGAAGCATTCTCACAAACTTCTTTGTGATATGTGCATTCAGCTCAGAGAGTTGAACCTTTCTCTTCATGGAGGAGATTTGAAACAGTGTTTTTGTAGAATCTGCAGATGGACATTTGGAGAGCTTTGAGGCCTGTGGTAGAAAAGGAAATATCTTCATATAAAACCTAGCAAGAAGTCTTCTCAGAAACTACTGTGTGATGTTTACATTCAAGTTATAGAGTTGAATATTCCCTTTGTTAGAGCAGTTCAGAAACACACTTTTTGTGGAAACCGCAAGTGGACATTTGGAGAGCTTTGAGGCCTGTGGTGGAAAAGGAAATATCTTCACATAAAACCTTCAAAGAAGCATTTTCAGAAACTACTTTCTGATGTTTGCATTCAACTCATGGGGTTGAATATACTTTTTGATAGAGAACTTTTGAAACACTTTATTGGTAGAATCTGCAAGTGGATATTTGAATCGCTTAGAGGAATTCATTGGAAACGGGATATCCTCACAAAAACACTAGATAGAAGCATTCTCACAAACTTCTTTGTGATGTGTGCATTAAACTCACATAGTTGAACGTGTCTTTTGATAGAGCAGTTTTGGAACACTGTTTTTGTAGAATCTGCAATTGGACATTTGGAGAGCTGTGAGGCCTATGGTGGAAAAGGAAACATCTTCAAATAGAAACTACACAGAAGAATTCTCAGCAACTACTTTGTGGTGTGTGCATTCAACTCACCGGGTTGAACATTCCTTTGGCTACAGTAGTTTTGAAACACTCTTTTTGTAGAATCTGCAAGTGGATATTTGGATCGCTGATAGGAATTCATTGGAAACGGGATATCCTCACACAAAAACTAGAAAGAAACATTTTCACAAACTACTTTGTGATGTGTGCATTCAGCTCACAGAGTTGAACCTTTCTTTTCATGGAGCAGATTTGAAACACTCTCTTTGTAGAATCTGCAAGAGGACGTTTGGAGAGCTTTAAGGCCTGTGGTAGAAAAGAAAATCTCTTCACAAGAAACCTAGCAAGAAGCCTTCTCAGAAACTGCGTTCTGATGTTTGCATTCAAGTCACAGAGTTGATCATTCCCTTTGTTAGAGCAGTTCTGAAACACTCTTTTTGTAGGAGCTGCAAGTGGACATTTGGAGAGCTCTGAGGCCAGTGGTAGAAAAGGAAATATCTTCCCATAAAACCTAGCAAGAACCCTTATAAGACTACTTTTTGATGATTACATTCAAGTCACAGAGTTGAACATTCGCTTTGTTAGAGCAGTTCTGAAATAGTCTTTCTGTAGAAACTGCAAGTGGACATTTGGAGAGCTTTGAGGCCCGTGGTGGGAAAGGAAATATCTTCACATAAAACCTAGCAAGAAGCATTCTCAGAACTACTTTGTGATGTTTACATTCAACTCACAGAGTTGAACATTTCTTTTGTTAGAGGAGTTTTGAAACATTACTTTTGTAGAAACTGCAAGTGGACATTTGGAGACCTTTGAGGCCTGTGGTGGAAAAGGAAATATCTTCACATAAAATCTAGAAAGAAGCATTCTCAGAAACTACTTTCTGATGTTTGCGTTCAACAAATGCAGTTGAATATACCTTTCTTTATAGCACTTTTCAAACAATATTTTTGTAGAATCTGCAAGTGAATATTTGGACCGCTTGTAGGAATTTGTTGGAAACGGGATATCCACTCACAAAAACTACACAGAAACATTCTCAAAAACATCTTAGTGATGAGACCATTCAACTCGCAGAGTTGAACATGTGTGTTGATAGAGCAGTTTTGAAACACTGTTTTTGTAGAATCTGCAAGTGGATACTTGGACCGCTTATAGGAATTCATTGGAAACGGGATATCCTCACTCAAAAACAAGACAGAAGCATTCTTACAAACTACTTTGAGATGTGTGCATTCAACTCACCGGGTTGAACGTGTCTCTACATACAGCAGTTTTGAAACACTATTTTTGTAGAAACTGGAATTGGACATTTTGAGTGCTTTGAGGCCAATGATGGAAAAGGAAACATCTTCAAATGAAAACTACACAGAAGCATTCTCAGTAACTTCTATGTGGTGTGGGCATGCAACTCACAAACTTAAACATTCCTTTTGATAGTGTAGTTTTGAAACACTCTTTTTGTAGAATCTGCAAGTGGATATTTGGACCGCTTACAGGAATTCGTTGGAAACGGATATCCTCACACAAAAACTAGAGAAAAGCATTCTCACAAACTACTTTGTGATGTGTGCTTTCAGCTGACAGAGTTGAACCTTTATTTTCATGGAGCAGATTTGAAACAACCTTTTTGTAGAATCTGCATGTGGACATTTGAAGAGCTTGAGGCCTGTGGTAGAAAACGAAATATCTTCACATAAAACGCAGCAAGAAGATTCTCAGAAACGACTTTGTGATGTTTGGATTCATCTCACGGAGTTGAACATTCCCTTTGTTAGAGCAGATTTGAAACACTCTTTTTGTAGAATCTGCAAGTGAACATTTGGAGAGCTTGGAGGCCTGTGGTAGAAAAGGGAATACCTTCACATAAAATCTAGAAAGAAGAATTTTCAGAAACTAATTTCTGATATTTGCATTCAACACACGGAGTTGAATATCAGTTTTGTTAGAGCACTTTTGAAGCACTCTTTTCGTAGATTCCGCAAGTGGATATTTGGAACGCATATGGGAATTCGTTGGAAACGGGATATCCTCACATAAAAACGACACAGAAGCATTCTCACAAACTACTTTGTGATGTGTGCATTCGACTCACAGAGTTGAATGTGTCTTTTGATAGAGCAGTTCTGAAACACTGTTTTTGTAGAATCTGCAAGTGAACATTTTGAGCGCTTTGAGGCCTATGGTGGAAAAGGAAATATCTTGAAATGAAAACTAAACAGAAGCATTCTCAGTAACTTCTATGTGGTGTGTGCATTCAACTCACAGAGTTGCACATTCTTTTTGATAGTGTAGTTTTCCCACACTCTTTTTGTAGATGCTGCAAGTGTCTATTTGGACTGCTTTCAGGCCTTTGGTGTAAACGGGAATATCTTCAGATAAAAACTAGAAAGAAGCCTTCTCAGAAATTTCTTTGTGATGTGTGCATTCAATTGACCGAGTTGAACCTTCCTTCTGATAGAGCAGATTTGAAACAATCTTTTTGTAGAATCTGCAAGTGTATATTTGGAGCGCTTTGAGGCCTAAAGTTGAAATGGAGATATCTTCATATAAAGACTAGGCAGAAGCATTCTCAGAAAGTAATTTGTGATGTGTGCATTCAACTCACAGAGTTGAACCTTTCTTTTAATAGAGCAGTTTGACACATTCTTTTTGTAGAATCTGAAAGTGGACATTTTGAGCACTATGAAGCCTCTGGTGGAAAAGGAAATATTTTAACATAAAACCTACACAGAAGCATTCTCATTAACTGCTTTGTGGTGTGTGCATTCAACTCACAGAGTTGAACATTCCTTTTGATTGAGTAGTTTTGAAAAATTCTTTTTGTAGTAACTGCAAGTGGATATTTGGACTGCTTATAGGAATTCATTGGAAACGGGATATCCTCAGAGAAACACTAGACAGAAGAAATCTCACAAACTTGTTGGTGATGTGTGCATTCAACTCACCGGGTTGAAGGTGTTTTTTGATGGAGCAGTTTTGAAATACTGTTTTTGTAGGATCTGGAAGTGGACATTTTGAGCGCTTTGAGGCCTATGGTGGAAAAGGAAATATCTTCAAATGAAAAATACACAGAAGCATGCTCAGTAACTTCTATGTGGTGAGGGATTGTAACTTACAGAGTTGAACATTCCTTTTGATAGTGTAGTTTTGAAACACTCTTTTTGTAGAATCTGCAAGTGGCTATTTGGACCACTTTCAGGCCTTTAGTGGAAACGGGAATATCTTCAGATAAAAACTAGAGAAAAGCCTTCTCAGAAATTTCTTTGTGATGTGTGCATTCAACTGACAGATTTGAACCTTCTTTTTGAAAGAGCAATTTTGAAACACTCTTTTGTAGAATCTGAAATTGGACATTTGCAGCACTATGAGGCCTATGGTGGAAAAGGAAATATCTTCACCTAAAAACCACACAGAAGCATTCTCAGTAACTTTTTGTGGTGTGTGCATTCAACTCACAGAGTTGAACATTCCTTTTGATAGAGTAGTTTTGAAACACTCTTTTTGTAGAAGCTGCAAGTGGATATTTGGACCGCTTATAGGAATTCGTTGGAAACGAATATCCTCACACAAAAACTAGAGAAAAGCATTCTCACAAACTACTTTGTGATGTGTGCATTCTGCTGACAGAGTTGAACCTTTCTTTTGATGGAGCAGATTTGAAACACCCTTTTTGTAGAATCTGCATGTGGACATTTGGAGAGCTTGAGGCCTGTGGTAGAAAAGGAAATATCTTCACATAAAACCCAGCAAGAAGCATTCTCAGAAACTACTTTGTGATGTTTGGATACATCTCACGGAGTTGAACATTCCCTTTGTTAGAGCAGTTTTGAAACACTCTTTTTGTAGAATCTGCAAGTGGACATTTGGAGAGCTTGAAGGCCTGTGGTAGAAAAGGAAATATCTTCACATAAAACCTAGAAAGAATCATTTTCAGAAACTAATTTCTGATGTTTGCATTCAACTCATGGAGTTGAATGTAAGTTTTGTTAGAGCACTTTTGAAACACTCTTTTAGTAGAATCTGCAAGTGGATATTTGGAAAGCTTATGGGAATTCGTTGGAAACGGGATATCCTCACATAAAACTACACAGAAAAATTCTCACTAACTACTTTGTGATGTGTGCATTCGATTCACAGAGTTGAACGTGTCTTTTGACAGAGCAGTTTTGAAACACTGTTTTTGTAGAATCTGCAAGTGGATACTTTGAGCGCTTTGAGGCCTATGGTGGAAAAGGAAATATCTTCAAATGAAAACTAAAACAGAAGCATTTTCAGTAACTTAAAAAGAAGCATTTTCACTCAACTTACAGATTTGAACATTCTTTTTGATAGTGTAGTTTTCAAACACTCTTTCTTTAGATTCTGCAAGAGGCTATTTGGACTGTTTTCAGGCCTTTGGTGTAAACGGGAATATCTTTAGATAAAAACTAGAAAGAAGCCTTCTCAGAAATTTCTTTGTGATGTGTGCAGTCAGTTGACACAGTTGAACCTTCCTTCTGCTAGAGTAGATTTGAAACAATCTTTTTATAGAATCTGCAAGTGGATATTTGGAGGGCTTTGAGGCCTAAGGTTGAAATAGAGATATCTTCATATAAAGACTAGGCAGAAGAATTCTCAGAAAGTAATTTGTGACGTGTTCATTCAACTCACAGAGTTGAACCTGTCTTTTGATAGAGCAGTTTGACACACTCTTTTTGTAGAATCTGAAAGTGGACACTTTGAGCGGTATGAAACCTCTGGTGGAAAAGGAAATATTTTAACATGAAAACTACACATAAGCATTCTCAGTAACTTCTTTGTGGTGTGAGCATTCAACTCACAGAGTTCAAATTCCTTTTGATAGAGTAGTTTTGAAAAACTCTTTTTGTAGAATCTGCAATTGGATATTTGGGCTGCTTACGGGAATTCGTTGGAAACGGAATATCCTCTTACAAAAACTAGACAGAAGCATTCTCACAAACTTCTTTGTGATGTGTGCATTCAACTCACAGAGTTGAGCATTTCCTGTCATTTAGCAGATCTGAAACATTCTTTCGGTAGAATTTGCAAGTGGACATTTGGACTTCTTTGATGCCATTGGTAGAAAAGGAAATATCTTCCCATTAAGCCTAGCAAGAAGACTCCTAGAAACTACTTTGTGATGTTTGCATTCAAATCACAGAATTGAACATTCCCTTTGTTAGAGCAGTTCTAAAATACTCTTTTGGTAGATACTGCAAGTGGACATTTGAAGAGCTTTGAGGCCTGTGGTGAGAAAGGAAATATCTTCACATAAAACCTAGCAAGAAGAATTCTCAGAACTGCTTTGTGATGTTAACATTCAATTCAGAGAGTTGAACTTTCCTTCTGTTAGAACAGCTTTGAAATACTTTTTTTTGTAGAATCTGCAAGTGGATATTTGGACCGCTTATCGGAATTTGTTGGAAACGGGATATCCTCTCATAAAAACTAGACAGAAACATTCTCATAAACTTCTTTGTGATGTGTGAATTCAAGTCACAGAGTTGAACGTACCTTTGGATACAGCAGTTTTGAAACACTGTTTTTGTAGTATCTGCAGTTAGACCTTTGTGGTGCTTTGAGAAAAGGAAATATCTTCCAATAGAAACTACACAGGTTCATTCTCAGTAACTTCTTTCTGGTGTGTGCATTCAATTCACAGATTTGAACATTCCTTTTGATAGTATAGTTTTGAAACACTCTTTTTGTCGAATCTGCATGTGGCTGTTTGGACCGCTTTTAGGCCTTTGGTGGAAATGGGAATATCTTCAGATAAACACTAGAGATAAGCTTTCTCAGAAATTTCTTTGTGATGTGTGCATTCAACTGACAGAGTTGAAGCTTCCTGTTGATAGAGCAGTTTTGAAACAGTCTTTTTGTAGAATCTGTAAGTGGATATTTGGAGCGGTTTGAGGCCTATGATAGAAAAGGAGACATCTTCATATAAAGAATAGGCAGAAGCATTCTCAGAAAGTAATTTGTGATGTGCGGATTCAACACACAGAGTTGAAACTTTCTTTTGATTAGGCAGTTTGAAACACACTTTTTGTTGCAACTGAAATTGGACTTTTGGAGCGCTATGAGGCCTATGGTGGAAAAGGAAATATCTTCACATAAAAACGACACAGAAGCATTCTCAGTAATTCCTTTGTGGTGTGTGCATTCAACTCACAGAGTTGAACATTCCTTTTGATACAGTAGTTTTGAAACACTTTTTTTGTAGAATCTGCTAGTGGATATTTGGACCACTTACAGTAATTCGTTGGAAACAGTATATTCTCACACAAAAACTAGACAGAAGGATTCTCACAAACTTCTTTGTTATGTGTGCATTCAGCTCACAGATTTGAACCATTCTCTACATTTATCAGATATGAAACACTCTTTTTGTAGAATCTACAAGTGGACATTTAGAGAGCTTTGAGGCAGGTGGTAGAAAAGGAAATATCTCTGCACAAAACCTAGCAAGAAGACTTGTCAGAAAGTAGTTCGTGATGTTTGCATTCAACACAGAGAGTTGAACATTCCCTTTGTTAGAGCAGTTGTGAAACACTGCTTTTGTAGAATCTGCAAGTGGATATTTGGACAGCTTTGACACAGCTGGTAGAAATGAAATACCTTGACATAAAATCTTGCAAGAAATGTTCTCAGAAAGTACTTTGCGATGTTTGCATTGAACTCACACAGTTGAACATTCCTTGTTAGAGCAGTTCTGAAACTCTCTTTCTGTAGAATCCGCAAGTGGACATTTGGAGAGCTTTGTGGCCTGTGGTGGAATAGGAAATATCTTCACATAAAACGTAGAAAGAAACATTCTGAGAAACTATATTTTGATGTTTGCATTCAACTCACCGATTTGAATACACATTTTGTTAGAGCACATTTGAAACACTTTTTTTAGAATCTGCAAGTGGATATTTGGACTGCTTATAGAAATTCATTGGAAACGTTATATCCTCTCATAAAAACTAGACAGAAGCATTCTCACAAACTTCTTTGTGATGTGCTCATTCAACTCACAGAGTTGAAGGTGTCTTTTGATAGACCAGTTTTGAAACACTGTTTTTGTAGAGTCTGTAAGTGGACATCTGGAGCGCTTTGAGGCCTATGGTGGAAAAGGAAATATCTTCAGATAGACACTACCCAGAAGCATTCTCAGTAACTCTTTTGTGGTATGTGCATTCAACTCACAGAGTTGAACATTCCTTTTGATAGAAAAGTTTTGAAACACAATTTTTGTAGGAACTGCATGTGGTTATTTGGACCGCTTTCAGGCCTTCGGTGGAAACTGGAATATCTTCAGATAAAAACTAGAGAGAAGCATTCTCAGAAATCTCTATGTGATGTGTGCATTCAACTGACACAGTTGAAACTTCCTTTAGATAGAGCAGTTTTGAAACACTCTTTATGTAGAATCTTCAAGTGGATATTTGTAGCAATTTGAGGCATACGGTTGAAAAGGAGATATCTTTGACTAAAGACGTGTCGGAAGCATTCTCAGAAAGTAATTTGTGATGGGTGTATTCAACTGACAGAGTTGAAACTTTCTTTTGATAGAGCAGTTTGAAACACTCTTTTTGTGGAATCTGCAAGTGGATATTTGGACCGCTTATAGGAATTCGTTGGAAACGGGATATCCTCACAGAAATACTAAACAGAAGAATTCTCCCAAACTTTTTGTGATGGGTGCATTCAGCTCACAGAGTTGAAAATTTTTTTTCATGGAGCAGATTTGAAACACTATTTTTGTAGACTCTGCAAGGGGACATTTGGAGAGCATTGATGCCTGTGTTAGACAAGGAAATCTATTCACATAAAACTTATCAAGAATCCTTCTCAGAAACTAGTTTGTGATGTTTGCATTCAACTCACAGAGTTGAATATACCTTTTGTTAGACCACTTTTGAAACACTAGTTTTGTAGAATCTGCAAGTAAATATTTGGACTGCTTTTAGGAATTCGTTGGAAACGGGATATCCTCACATAAAAACTACACAGAAGCATTCTCACAAACTTCTTTATGATGTGTGCATTCACCTCACAGAGTTGAACGTGTCTTTTGATAGAGCAGTTTTGAAACAATATTTTTGTAGAATCTTCATTGGACATTTGAGCGCTATGAGGCCTATGGTGGAAAAGGGAATATCTTCACATAAAAACTACACAGAAGCATTCTCAGTAACTTCTTTGTGGTGTGTGCATTCAACTCACAGAGTTGAATATTCCTCGTGATAGAGTAGTTTTGAAACACTCTTTTTGTAGAATCTGAAGGTGACATTTGGACCGCTTATAGGAATTTGTTGGAAAGGGTATATCCTCACATAAAAACTAGACAGAAGCATTCTCAAAAACTCCTTTGTGATGTGGGCATTCAACACACAGAGTTGAACGTGGCTTTTGATAGAGCAGTTTTGAAACACTCTTTTTGCAGAATCTGCAATTGGACATTTGGAGCGCTTTGAGGCCTGTGGTGGAAAAGGAAAGATCTTCAAATAGAAACTACACAGAAGTTTTCTCACAGCTACTTTGTGGTGTGTGCATTCAACTAACAGAGTTCAACCGTCTTTTGATAGATTAGTTTTGAAACCCTCTTTTGGTAGAATCTGCAAGTGGCTATTTTGTCAACTTTCAGGCCTTCGGTGGAAACTGCAATATCTTCAGAAAAAAACTAGAGAGAAGCATTCTTAGAAATTTCTTTGTGACGTGTGCATTCAACTGAAAGAGTGGAACTTTCCTTTTGATAGAGCAGTTTTGAAACACTCTTTTTGTAGAATCTGCAAGTGGATATTAGGAGCGATTTGAAGCCTATGGTAGAAAAGGAGACATCTTATTATAAAGACTAGGCAGAAGCATTCTCAGAAAGTAATTTGTGATGTGTGCATTCAACTCACAGAGTGGAACCTTTCTTTTGATAGAGCAGTTTGAAACACACTATATGTAGAATCTGAAAGTGGACAATTTGAGTGCTATGAGGCCTATGGTTGAAAAGGAAATATATTCACATAAAAACGACACAGAAGCATTCGCAGAAAGTAATTTGTGATGTGTGCATTCAACTCACAGAGTTGAATCTTTCTTTTGATAGAATACTTTGAAACACTCTTTTTATTGGATCTGAAAGTGGACAATTGGAGCGCTATGAGACCTATGGCGTAAAAGGAAATATCATCACATAAAAACTACACAGAAGGATTCTCAGTAACTTCCTAGTGGTATGTGAATTCAACTCAAGGAGTTGAACATTCCTTTTGATAGAGTAGTTTTGAAACACTCTTCTTGTAGAATCTGCAGGTGGATATTTGGACAGCTTAAAGGAATTCATTGGAAACAGGTTATGCTCACACAAAAACTATACAGAAGCATTCTCACAAACTTCTTTGTAATGTGGGCATTCAGCTCACAGAGTTGAACGTGTCTTTTGATAGAGCAGTTTTGAAACACTGTTTTTGTAGAATCTGTAAGTGGACATTTGGAGAGCTTTGAGGCCTATGGTGGAAAAGGAAATGTCTTGAAATACAAACTACACAGAAGCATTCCCAGTAACTAATTTGTGGTGTGTGCATTCAACTGACAGAGTTGAACATTCCTTTTCATAGAGTAGATTTGAAACACTCTTTTGGTATAATCTGCATGTGGCTTTTTGGACCACTTTCAGGCCTTCGGTGGAAACGGGAATATCTTCAGATAAAAACTAGAAAAAAGCATTCTCAGAAATTTCTTCGTGATGTGTGCATTCAACTGACAGAGTTAAACCTTCCTTTTGAAAGAGCAGTTTTGAAACACTCCTCTCGTAGAATCTGCAAGTGGATATTTGGAGCACTCTGAGTCCTCTGGTAGAATAGGAGATCTCTTCATATAAAGACTAGGCAGAAGCATTCTCAGAGAGTTATTTGTAATGTGTGCATTCAACTCACATTGTTGAACCTTTCGTTTGATAGAGCAGTTTGAAACCCTCTTTTTGTAGAATCTGAAAGTGGACATTTGGAGCGCTATGAGGCCTATGGTTGAAAAGGAAATATCTTCAAATAGAAACTACACAGAAGGATTCTTAGTAACGTCTATGTGGTGTGTGTATTCAACTCACAGAGTTGAACGTGTCTTTTGATAGAGCAGTTTTGAAACACTGTTTTTGCAGAATCCGCAAGGGGATATTTGGAGCGCTTTGAGGCCCATGGTGGAAAAGGAAATATCTTCAAATAGAAACTACACAGCAGCATTCTCTCTAACATCTTTGTGGTGTGTGCATTCAGTTCACCGAGTTGAACATTCCTTTTGATAGAGTAGTTTTAAAACATTCTTTTTGTAGAATCTGCATGTGGCTATTTGGACTGCTTTCAGGCATTCGGTAGAAACGGGAATATCTTCAGATAAAAACAGGAAAGAAGCATTCCCCGAAATTTCTTTGTGACGTGTGCATTCAGCTGACAGAGTTGAACCTTCCTTTTCATAGAGCAGTTTGGAAACACTGTTTTTGTAGAATCTGCAAGAGGATATTTGGAGCGATTTGAGGTCTATGGTAGAAAAGGAGAGGTCTTCATATAAAGACTAGGCAAAAGCATTCTCAGAAAGCAATTTGTGATGTTTGCATTCACCACACAGAGTTGAACCTTTCTTTTGATAGAGAAGATTTAAACACTCTTTTTGTAAAATCTGAAAGTGGACATTTGCGGCTCTATGAGGCCTGTGGTGGAAAAGGAAATATCTTCACATAAAAACTACACAGAAGCTTTCTCAGTAACTTCTTTGTGGTGTGTGCATTCAACTCACAGAGTTGAACATTCCTTGTGATACAATAGTTTTGAAACACTCTTTTTATAGCATATGGAAGTCGATATTTGGACCGCTTATAGGAATTCATTGGAAACGGTATATCCTCACATAAAAACTAGACAGAAGAATTCTCAAAAATGCCTTTGTGATGTGTGCATTCAACTCACAGAATTGAATGTGTCTTTTGATAGAGCACTTTTGAAACACTCTTTTTGTAGAATCTGCAATTGCAGATTTGGAGCGCTTTGAGGCCTACTGTGGAAAAGCAAAGATCTTCAAATAGAAACTACACAGAAGCTTTCTCAGCAACTTCTTTTTAGTGTGTGCATTCCACTCACAGAGTTGAACATTCTTTTTGGTAGAGTAGTTTTGAAACATTCTTTTGGTAGAATCTGCATGTAGCTATTTGGTCTGCTTTCCGGCCTTCGGTGGAAACGGGAATAACTTCAGAAAAAAACCACTGAGAAGCATTCTCAGAAATTTCTTTGTGATGCGGGCATGCAACTGACAGGGTGGAACCTTCCTTTTGATAGAGCAGTTTTGAAACACTCTTTTTGTAGAATCTGCAAGTGGATATTTGGAGCGCTTTGAAACCTATGGTAGAAAAGGGGATATCTTCATAGAAAGACTAGGCAGAAGCATTCTCAGGAAGTAATTTGTGATGTGTGCATTCAACTCACAGAGTTGAACCTTTCTTTTGATAGAGCAGTTTGAAACACTCTATATGTACAATCTCAAAGTAGACAATTGGAGCACTATGAGGCCTACGGTGGAAAAGGAACCATCTTCACAAAAAGCTACACAGAATCATTCTCAGAAAGTAATTTGTGATGTGTGCATTCAACTCACAGAGTTGACTCTTTCTTTTGATAGAGCAATTTGAAACACTCTTTTTGTGGAATCTGGAAGTGGACAATTGGAGCGCTATGAGAAATACGGTGTAAAAGGAAATATCTTCACATAAAAATTACACAGAAGCATTCTTAGTAACTTCCTTGTGGTGTGTGAATCTAACTCGAGGAGTTGAACATTCCTTTTGATAGAGTAGTTTTGAAACACTCTTCTTGTAGAATCTGCAAGTGGATATTTGGACAGCTTATAGGAATTCTTTGGAAACGGGATAATCTCACACAAAAACTAGACAGAAGCATTCTCACAAACTTCTTTGTGATATGTGCATTCAGCTCAGAGAGTTGAACCTTTCTCTTCATGGAGGAGATTTGAAACAGTGTTTTTGTAGAATCTGCAGATGGACATTTGGAGAGCTTTGAGGCCTGTGGTAGAAAAGGAAATATCTTCATATAAAACCTAGCAAGAAGTCTTCTCAGAAACTACTGTGTGATGTTTACATTCAAGTTATGGAGTAGAATATTCCCTTTGTTAGAGCAGTTCAGAAACACACTTTTTGTGGAAACCGCAAGTGGACATTTGGAGAGCTTTGAGGCCTGTGGTGGAAAAGGAAATATCTTCACATAAAACCTTCAAAGAAGCATTTTCAGAAACTACTTTCTGATGTTTGCATTCAACTCATGGGGTTGAATATACTTTTTGATAGAGAACTTTTGAAACACTTTATTGGTAGAATCTGCAAGTGGATATTTGAATCGCTTAGAGGAATTCATTGGAAACGGGATATCCTCACAAAAACACTAGATAGAAGCATTCTCACAAACTTCTTTGTGATGTGTGCATTAAACTCACATAGTTGAACGTGTCTTTTGATAGAGCAGTTTTGGAACACTGTTTTTGTAGAATCTGCAATTGGACATTTGGAGAGCTGTGAGGCCTATGGTGGAAAAGGAAACATCTTCAAATAGAAACTACACAGAAGAATTCTCAGCAACTACTTTGTGGTGTGTGCATTCAACTCACCGGGTTGAACATTCCTTTGGCTATAGTAGTTTTGAAACACTCTTTTTGTAGAATCTGCAAGTGGATATTTGGATCGCTGATAGGAATTCATTGGAAACGGGATATCCTCACACAAAAACTAGAAAGAAACATTTTCACAAACTACTTTGTGATGTGTGCATTCAGCTCACAGAGTTGAACCTTTCTTTTCATGGAGCAGATTTGAAACACTCTCTTTGTAGAATCTGCAAGAGGACGTTTGGAGAGCTTTAAGGCCTGTGGTAGAAAAGAAAATCTCTTCACAAGAAACCTAGCAAGAAGCCTTCTCAGAAACTGCGTTCTGATGTTTGCATTCAAGTCACAGAGTTGATCATTCCCTTTGTTAGAGCAGTTCTGAAACACTCTTTTTGTAGGAGCTGCAAGTGGACATTTGGAGAGCTTTGAGGCCAGTGGTAGAAAAGGAAATATCTTCCCATAAAACCTAGCAAGAACCCTTATAAGACTACTTTTTGATGATTACATTCAAGTCACAGAGTTGAACATTCGCTTTGTTAGAGCAGTTCTGAAATAGTCTTTCTGTAGAAACTGCAAGTGGACATTTGGAGAGCTTTGAGGCCCGTGGTGGGAAAGGAAATATCTTCACATAAAACCTAGCAAGAAGCATTCTCAGAACTACTTTGTGATGTTTACATTCAACTCACAGAGTTGAACATTTCTTTTGTTAGAGGAGTTTTGAAACATTACTTTTGTAGAAACTGCAAGTGGACATTTGGAGACCTTTGAGGCCTGTGGTGGAAAAGGAAATATCTTCACATAAAATCTAGAAAGAAGCATTCTCAGAAACTACTTTCTGATGTTTGCGTTCAACAAATGCAGTTGAATATACCTTTCTTTATAGCACTTTTTAAACAATATTTTTGTAGAATCTGCAAGTGAATATTTGGACCGCTTGTAGGAATTTGTTGGAAACGGGATATCCACTCACAAAAACTACACAGAAACATTCTCAAAAACATCTTAGTGATGAGACCATTCAACTCGCAGAGTTGAACATGTGTGTTGATAGAGCAGTTTTGAAACACTGTTTTTGTAGAATCTGCAAGTGGATACTTGGACCGCTTATAGGAATTCATTGGAAACGGGATATCCTCACTCAAAAACAAGACAGAAGCATTCTTACAAACTTCTTTGAGATGTGTGCATTCAACTCACCGGGTTGAACGTGTCTCTACATACAGCAGTTTTGAAACACTATTTTTGTAGAAACTGGAATTGGACATTTTGAGTGCTTTGAGGCCAATGATGGAAAAGGAAACATCTTCAAATGAAAACTACACAGAAGCATTCTCAGTAACTTCTATGTGGTGTGGGCATGCAACTCACAAACTTAAACATTCCTTTTGATAGTGTAGTTTTGAAACACTCTTTTTGTAGAATCTGCAAGTGGATATTTGGACCGCTTACAGGAATTCGTTGGAAACGGATATCCTCACACAAAAACTAGAGAAAAGCATTCTCACAAACTACTTTGTGATGTGTGCTTTCAGCTGACAGAGTTGAACCTTTATTTTCATGGAGCAGATTTGAAACAACCTTTTTGTAGAATCTGCATGTGGACATTTGAAGAGCTTGAGGCCTGTGGTAGAAAAGGAAATATCTTCACATAAAACGCAGCAAGAAGATTCTCAGAAACGACTTTGTGATGTTTGGATTCATCTCACGGAGTTGAACATTCCCTTTGTTAGAGCAGATTTGAAACACTCTTTTTGTAGAATCTGCAAGTGAACATTTGGAGAGCTTGGAGGCCTGTGGTAGAAAAGGGAATACCTTCACATAAAATCTAGAAAGAAGAATTTTCAGAAACTAATTTCTGATATTTGCATTCAACACACGGAGTTGAATATCAGTTTTGTTAGAGCACTTTTGAAGCACTCTTTTCGTAGATTCCGCAAGTGGATATTTGGAACGCATATGGGAATTCGTTGGAAACGGGATATCCTCACATAAAAACGACACAGAAGCATTCTCACAAACTACTTTGTGATGTGTGCATTCGACTCACAGAGTTGAATGTGTCTTTTGATAGAGCAGTTCTGAAACACTGTTTTTGTAGAATCTGCAAGTGAACATTTTGAGCGCTTTGAGGCCTATGGTGGAAAAGGAAATATCTTGAAATGAAAACTAAACAGAAGCATTCTCAGTAACTTCTATGTGGTGTGTGCATTCAACTCACAGAGTTGCACATTCTTTTTGATAGTGTAGTTTTCCCACACTCTTTTTGTAGATGCTGCAAGTGTCTATTTGGACTGCTTTCAGGCCTTTGGTGTAAACGGGAATATCTTCAGATAAAAACTAGAAAGAAGCCTTCTCAGAAATTTCTTTGTGATGTGTGCATTCAATTGACCGAGTTGAACCTTCCTTCTGATAGAGCAGATTTGAAACAATCTTTTTGTAGAATCTGTAAGTGTATATTTGGAGCGCTTTGAGGCCTAAAGTTGAAATGGAGAGATCTTCATATAAAGACTAGGCAGAAGCATTCTCAGAAAGTAATTTGTGATGTGTGCATTCAACTCACAGAGTTGAACCTTTCTTTTAATAGAGCAGTTTGACACATTCTTTTTGTAGAATCTGAAAGTGGACATTTTGAGCACTATGAAGCCTCTGGTGGAAAAGGAAATATTTTAACATAAAACCTACACAGAAGCATTCTCATTAACTGCTTTGTGGTGTGTGCATTCAACTCACAGAGTTGAACATTCCTTTTGATTGAGTAGTTTTGAAAAATTCTTTTTGTAGTATCTGCAAGTGGATATTTGGACTGCTTATAGGAATTCGTTGGAAACGGGATATCCTCAGAGAAACACTAGACAGAAGAAATCTCACAAACTTGTTGGTGATGTGTGCATTCAACTCACCGGGTTGAAGGTGTTTTTTGATGGAGCAGTTTTGAAATACTGTTTTTGTAGGATCTGGAAGTGGACATTTTGAGCGCTTTGAGGCCTATGGTGGAAAAGGAAATATCTTCAAATGAAAAATACACAGAAGCATGCTCAGTAACTTCTATGTGGTGAGGGATTGTAACTTACAGAGTTGAACATTCCTTTTGATAGTGTAGTTTTGAAACACTCTTTTTGTAGAATCTGCAAGTGGCTATTTGGACCACTTTCAGGCCTTTAGTGGAAACGGGAATATCTTCAGATAAAAAGTAGAGAAAAGCCTTCTCAGAAATTTCTTTGTGATGTGTGCATTCAACTGACAGATTTGAACCTTCTTTTTGAAAGAGCAATTTTGAAACACTCTTTTGTAGAATCTGAAATTGGACATTTGCAGCACTATGAGGCCTATGGTGGAAAAGGAAATATCTTCACCTAAAAACCACACAGAAGCATTCTCAGTAACTTTTTGTGGTGTGTGCATTCAACTCACAGAGTTGAACATTCCTTTTGATAGAGTAGTTTTGAAACACTCTTTTTGTAGAAGCTGCAAGTGGATATTTGGACCGCTTATAGGAATTCGTTGGAAACGAATATCCTCACACAAAAACTAGAGAAAAGCATTCTCACAAACTACTTTGTGATGTGTGCATTCTGCTGACAGAGTTGAACCTTTCTTTTGATGGAGCAGATTTGAAACACCCTTTTTGTAGAATCTGCATGTGGACATTTGGAGAGCTTGAGGCCTGTGGTAGAAAAGGAAATATCTTCACATAAAACCCAGCAAGAAGCATTCTCAGAAACTACTTTGTGATGTTTGGATACATCTCACGGAGTTGAACATTCCCTTTGTTAGAGCAGTTTTGAAACACTCTTTTTGTAGAATCTGCAAGTGGACATTTGGAGAGCTTGAAGGCCTGTGGTAGAAAAGGAAATATCTTCACATAAAACCTAGAAAGAATCATTTTCAGAAACTAATTTCTGATGTTTGCATTCAACTCATGGAGTTGAATGTAAGTTTTGTTAGAGCACTTTTGAAACACTCTTTTAGTAGAATCTGCAAGTGGATATTTGGAAAGCTTATGGGAATTCGTTGGAAACGGGATATCCTCACATAAAACTACACAGAAAAATTCTCACTAACTACTTTGTGATGTGTGCATTCGATTCACAGAGTTGAACGTGTCTTTTGACAGAGCAGTTTTGAAACACTGTTTTTGTAGAATCTGCAAGTGGATACTTTGAGCGCTTTGAGGCCTATGGTGGAAAAGGAAACATCTTCAAATGAAAACTAAAAAAGAAGCATTTTCAGTAACCTCTATTTGGTGTGTGCACTCAACTTACATATTTGAACATTCTTTTTGATAGTGTAGTTTTCAAACACTCTTTCTTTAGATTCTGCAAGAGGCTATTTGGACTGTTTTCAGGCCTTTGGTGTAAACGGGAATATCTTTAGATAAAAACTAGAAAGAAGCCTTCTCAGAAATTTCTTTGTGATGTGTGCAGTCAGTTGACACAGTTGAACCTTCCTTCTGCTAGAGTAGATTTGAAACAATCTTTTTATAGAATCTGCAAGTGGATATTTGGAGGGCTTTGAGGCCTAAGGTTGAAATAGAGATATCATCATATAAAGACTAGGCAGAAGAATTCTCAGAAAGTAATTTGTGACGTGTTCATTCAACTCACAGAGTTGAACCTGTCTTTTGATAGAGCAGTTTGACACACTCTTTTTGTAGAATCTGAAAGTGGACACTTTGAGCGGTATGAAACCTCTGGTGGAAAAGGAAATATTTTAACATGAAAACTACACATAAGCATTCTCAGTAACTTCTTTGTGGTGTGAGCATTCAACTCACAGAGTTCAAATTCCTTTTGATAGAGTAGTTTTGAAAAACTCTTTTTGTAGAATCTGCAATTGGATATTTGGGCTGCTTACGGGAATTCGTTGGAAACGGAATATCCTCTTACAAAAACTAGACAGAAGCATTCTCACAAACTTCTTTGTGATGTGTGCATTCAACTCACAGAGTTGAGCATTTCCTGTCATTTAGCAGATCTGAAACATTCTTTCGGTAGAATTTGCAAGTGGACATTTGGAGTTCTTTGATGCCATTGGTAGAAAAGGAAATATCTTCCCATTAAGCCTAGCAAGAAGACTCCTAGAAACTACTTTGTGATGTTTGCATTCAAATCACAGAATTGAACATTCCCTTTGTTAGAGCAGTTCTAAAATACTCTTTTGGTAGATACTGCAAGTGGACATTTGGAGAGCTTTGAGGCCTGTGGTGAGAAAGGAAATATCTTCACATAAAACCTAGCAAGAAGAATTCTCAGAACTGCTTTGTGATGTTAACATTCAATTCAGAGAGTTGAACATTCCTTCTGTTAGAACAGCTTTGAAATACTTTTTTTTGTAGAATCTGCAAGTGGATATTTGGACCGCTTATCGGAATTTGTTGGAAACGGGATATCCTCTCATAAAAACTAGACAGAAACATTCTCATAAACTTCTTTGTGATGTGTGAATTCAAGTCACAGAGTTGAACGTACCTTTGGATACAGCAGTTTTGAAACACTGTTTTTGTAGTATCTGCAGTTAGACCTTTGTGGTGCTTTGAGAAAAGGAAATATCTTCCAATAGAAACTACACAGGTTCATTCTCAGTAACTTCTTTCTGGTGTGTGCATTCAATTCACAGATTTGAACATTCCTTTTGATAGTATAGTTTTGAAACACTCTTTTTGTCGAATCTGCATGTGGCTGTTTGGACCGCTTTTAGGCCTTTGGTGGAAATGGGAATATCTTCAGATAAACACTAGAGATAAGCTTTCTCAGAAATTTCTTTGTGATGTGTGCATTCAACTGACAGAGTTGAAGCTTCCTGTTGATAGAGCAGTTTTGAAACAGTCTTTTTGTAGAATCTGTAAGTGGATATTTGGAGCGGTTTGAGGCCTATGATAGAAAAGGAGACATCTTCATATAAAGAATAGGCAGAAGCATTCTCAGAAAGTAATTTGTGATGTGCGGATTCAACACACAGAGTTGAAACTTTCTTTTGATTAGGCAGTTTGAAACACACTTTTTGTTGCAACTGAAATTGGACTTTTGGAGCGCTATGAGGCCTATGGTGGAAAAGGAAATATCTTCACATAAAAACGACACAGAAGCATTCTCAGTAATTCCTTTGTGGTGTGTGCATTCAACTCACAGAGTTGAACATTCCTTTTGATACAGTAGTTTTGAAACACTTTTTTTGTAGAATCTGCTAGTGGATATTTGGACCACTTACAGTAATTCGTTGGAAACAGTATATTCTCACACAAAAACTAGACAGAAGGATTCTCACAAACTTCTTTGTTATGTGTGCATTCAGCTCACAGATTTGAACCATTCTCTACATTTATCAGATATGAAACACTCTTTTTGTAGAATCTACAAGTGGACATTTAGAGAGCTTTGAGGCAGGTGGTAGAAAAGGAAATATCTCTGCACAAAACCTAGCAAGAAGACTTGTCAGAAAGTAGTTCGTGATGTTTGCATTCAACACAGAGAGTTGAACATTCCCTTTGTTAGAGCAGTTGTGAAACACTGCTTTTGTAGAATCTGCAAGTGGATATTTGGACAGCTTTGACACAGCTGGTAGAAATGAAATACCTTGACATAAAATCTTGCAAGAAATGTTCTCAGAAAGTACTTTGCGATGTTTGCATTGAACTCACACAGTTGAACATTCCTTGTTAGAGCAGTTCTGAAACTCTCTTTCTGTAGAATCCGCAAGTGGACATTTGGAGAGCTTTGTGGCCTGTGGTGGAATAGGAAATATCTTCACATAAAACGTAGAAAGAAACATTCTGAGAAACTATATTTTGATGTTTGCATTCAACTCACCGATTTGAATACACATTTTGTTAGAGCACATTTGAAACACTTTTTTTAGAATCTGCAAGTGGATATTTGGACTGCTTATAGAAATTCATTGGAAACGTTATATCCTCTCATAAAAACTAGACAGAAGCATTCTCACAAACTTCTTTGTGATGTGCTCATTCAACTCACAGAGTTGAAGGTGTCTTTTGATAGACCAGTTTTGAAACACTGTTTTTGTAGAGTCTGTAAGTGGACATCTGGAGCGCTTTGAGGCCTATGGTGGAAAAGGAAATATCTTCAGATAGACACTACCCAGAAGCATTCTCAGTAACTCTTTTGTGGTGTGTGCATTCAACTCACAGAGTTGAACATTCCTTTTGATAGAAAAGTTTTGAAACACAATATTTGTAGGAACTGCATGTGGTTATTTGGACCGCTTTCAGGCCTTCGGTGGAAACTGGAATATCTTCAGATAAAAACTAGAGAGAAGCATTCTCAGAAATTTCTATGTGATGTGTGCATTCAACTGACACAGTTGAAACTTCCTTTTGATAGAGCAGTTTTGAAACACTCTTTATGTAGAATCTTCAAGTGGATATTTGTAGCAATTTGAGGCATACGGTTGAAAAGGAGATATCTTTGACTAAAGACGTGTCGGAAGAATTCTCAGAAAGTAATTTGTGATGGGTGTATTCAACTGACAGAGTTGAAACTTTCTTTTGATAGAGCAGTTTGAAACACTCTTTTTGTGGAATCTGCAAGTGGATATTTGGACCGCTTATAGGAATTCGTTGGAAACGGGATATCCTCACAGAACTACTAAACAGAAGAATTCTCCCAAACTTTTTGTGATGGGTGCATTCAGCTCACAGAGTTGAAAATTTTTTTTCATGGAGCAGATTTGAAACACTATTTTTGTAGACTCTGCAAGGGGACATTTGGAGAGCATTGATGCCTGTGTTAGACAAGGAAATCTATTCACATAAAACTTATCAAGAATCCTTCTCAGAAACTAGTTTGTGATGTTTGCATTCAACTCACAGAGTTGAATATACCTTTTGTTAGACCACTTTTGAAACACTAGTTTTGTAGAATCTGCAAGTAAATATTTGGACTGCTTTTAGGAATTCGTTGGAAACGGGATATCCTCACATAAAAACTACACAGAAGCATTCTCACAAACTTCTTTATGATGTGTGCATTCACCTCACAGAGTTGAACGTGTCTTTTGATAGAGCAGTTTTGAAACAATATTTTTGTAGAATCTTCATTGGACATTTGAGCGCTATGAGGCCTATGGTGGAAAAGGGAATATCTTCACATAAAAACTACACAGAAGCATTCTCAGTAACTTCTTTGTGGTGTGTGCATTCAACTCACAGAGTTGAATATTCCTGGTGATAGAGTAGTTTTGAAACACTCTTTTTGTAGAATCTGAAGGTGACATTTGGACCGCTTATAGGAATTTGTTGGAAAGGGTATATCCTCACATAAAAACTAGACAGAAGCATTCTCAAAAACTCCTTTGTGATGTGGGCATTCAACACACAGAGTTGAACGTGGCTTTTGATAGAGCAGTTTTGAAACACTCTTTTTGCAGAATCTGCAATTGGACATTTGGAGCGCTTTGAGGCCTGTGGTGGAAAAGGAAAGATCTTCAAATAGAAACTACACAGAAGTTTTCTCACAGCTACTTTGTGGTGTGTGCATTCAACTAACAGAGTTCAACCGTCTTTTGATAGATTAGTTTTGAAACACTCTTTTGGTAGAATCTGCAAGTGGCTATTTTGTCAACTTTCAGGCCTTCGGTGGAAACTGCAATATCTTCAGAAAAAAACTAGAGAGAAGCATTCTTAGAAATTTCTTTGTGATGTGTGCATTCAACTGAAAGAGTGGAACTTTCCTTTTGATAGAGCAGTTTTGAAACACTCTTTTTGTAGAATCTGCAAGTGGATATTAGGAGTGATTTGAAGCCTATGGTAGAAAAGGAGATATCTTATTATAAAGACTAGGCAGAAGCATTCTCAGAAAGTAATTTGTGATGTGTGCATTCAACTCACAGAGTGGAACCTTTCTTTTGATAGAGCAGTTTGAAACACACTATATGTAGAATCTGAAAGTGGACAATTTGAGTGCTATGAGGCCTATGGTTGAAAAGGAAATATATTCACATAAAAACGACACAGAAGCATTCGCAGAAAGTAATTTGTGATGTGTGCATTCAACTCACAGAGTTGAATCTTTCTTTTGATAGAATACTTTGAAACACTCTTTTTATTGGATCTGAAAGTGGACAATTGGAGCGCTATGAGACCTATGGCGTAAAAGGAAATATCATCACATAAAAACTACACAGAAGGATTCTCAGTAACTTCCTAGTGGTATGTGAATTCAACTCAAGGAGTTGAACATTCCTTTTGATAGAGTAGTTTTGAAACACTCTTCTTGTAGAATCTGCAGGTGGATATTTGGACAGCTTAAAGGAATTCATTGGAAACAGGTTATGCTCACACAAAAACTATACAGAAGCATTCTCACAAACTTCTTTGTAATGTGGGCATTCAGCTCACAGAGTTGAACGTGTCTTTTGATAGAGCAGTTTTGAAACACTGTTTTTGTAGAATCTGTAAGTGGACATTTGGAGAGCTTTGAGGCCTATGGTGGAAAAGGAAATGTCTTGAAATACAAACTACACAGAAGCATTCCCAGTAACTAATTTGTGGTGTGTGCATTCAACTGACAGAGTTGAACATTCCTTTTCATAGAGTAGATTTGAAACACTCTTTTGGTATAATCTGCATGTGGCTTTTTGGACCACTTTCAGGCCTTCGGTGGAAACGGGAATATCTTCAGATAAAAACTAGAAAAAAGCATTCTCAGAAATTTCTTCGTGATGTGTGCATTCAACTGACAGAGTTAAACCTTCCTTTTGAAAGAGCAGTTTTGAAACACTCCTCTCGTAGAATCTGCAAGTGGATATTTGGAGCACTCTGAGTCCTCTGGTAGAATAGGAGATCTCTTCATATAAAGACTAGGCAGAAGCATTCTCAGAGAGTTATTTGTAATGTGTGCATTCAACTCACATTGTTGAACCTTTCGTTTGATAGAGCAGTTTGAAACCCTCTTTTTGTAGAATCTGAAAGTGGACATTTGGAGCGCTATGAGGCCTATGGTTGAAAAGGAAATATCTTCAAATAGAAACTACACAGAAGGATTCTTAGTAACGTCTATGTGGTGTGTGTATTCAACTCACAGAGTTGAACGTGTCTTTTGATAGAGCAGTTTTGAAACACTGTTTTTGCAGAATCCGCAAGGGGATATTTGGAGCGCTTTGAGGCCCATGGTGGAAAAGGAAATATCTTCAAATAGAAACTACACAGCAGCATTCTCTCTAACATCTTTGTGGTGTGTGCATTCAGTTCACCGAGTTGAACATTCCTTTTGATAGAGTAGTTTTAAAACATTCTTTTTGTAGAATCTGCATGTGGCTATTTGGACTGCTTTCAGGCATTCGGTAGAAACGGGAATATCTTCAGATAAAAACAGGAAAGAAGCATTCCCCGAAATTTCTTTGTGACGTGTGCATTCAGCTGACAGAGTTGAACCTTCCTTTTCATAGAGCAGTTTGGAAACACTGTTTTTGTAGAATCTGCAAGAGGATATTTGGAGCGATTTGAGGTCTATGGTAGAAAAGGAGAGGTCTTCATATAAAGACTAGGCAAAAGCATTCTCAGAAAGCAATTTGTGATGTTTGCATTCACCACACAGAGTTGAACCTTTCTTTTGATAGAGAAGATTTAAACACTCTTTTTGTAAAATCTGAAAGTGGACATTTGCGGCTCTATGAGGCCTGTGGTGGAAAAGGAAATATCTTCACATAAAAACTACACAGAAGCTTTCTCAGTAACTTCTTTGTGGTGTGTGCATTCAACTCACAGAGTTGAACATTCCTTGTGATACAATAGTTTTGAAACACTCTTTTTATAGCATATGGAAGTCGATATTTGGACCGCTTATAGGAATTCATTGGAAACGGTATATCCTCACATAAAAACTAGACAGAAGAATTCTCAAAAATGCCTTTGTGATGTGTGCATTCAACTCACAGAATTGAATGTGTCTTTTGATAGAGCACTTTTGAAACACTCTTTTTGTAGAATCTGCAATTGCAGATTTGGAGCGCTTTGAGGCCTACTGTGGAAAAGCAAAGATCTTCAAATAGAAACTACACAGAAGCTTTCTCAGCAACTTCTTTTTAGTGTGTGCATTCCACTCACAGAGTTGAACATTCTTTTTGGTAGAGTAGTTTTGAAACATTCTTTTGGTAGAATCTGCATGTAGCTATTTGGTCTGCTTTCCGGCCTTCGGTGGAAACGGGAATAACTTCAGAAAAAAACCACTGAGAAGCATTCTCAGAAATTTCTTTGTGATGCGGGCATGCAACTGACAGGGTGGAACCTTCCTTTTGATAGAGCAGTTTTGAAACACTCTTTTTGTAGAGTCTGCAAGTGGATATTTGGAGCGCTTTGAAACCTATGGTAGAAAAGGGGATATCTTCATAGAAAGACTAGGCAGAAGCATTCTCAGGAAGTAATTTGTGATGTGTGCATTCAACTCACAGAGTTGAACCTTTCTTTTGATAGAGCAGTTTGAAACACTCTATATGTACAATCTCAAAGTAGACAATTGGAGCACTATGAGGCCTACGGTGGAAAAGGAACCATCTTCACAAAAAGCTACACAGAATCATTCTCAGAAAGTAATTTGTGATGTGTGCATTCAACTCACAGAGTTGACTCTTTCTTTTGATAGAGCAATTTGAAACACTCTTTTTGTGGAATCTGGAAGTGGACAATTGGAGCGCTATGAGAAATACGGTGTAAAAGGAAATATCTTCACATAAAAATTACACAGAAGCATTCTTAGTAACTTCCTTGTGGTGTGTGAATCTAACTCGAGGAGTTGAACATTCCTTTTGATAGAGTAGTTTTGAAACACTCTTCTTGTAGAATCTGCAAGTGGATATTTGGACAGCTTATAGGAATTCTTTGGAAACGGGATAATCTCACACAAAAACTAGACAGAAGCATTCTCACAAACTTCTTTGTGATATGTGCATTCAGCTCAGAGAGTTGAACCTTTCTCTTCATGGAGGAGATTTGAAACAGTGTTTTTGTAGAATCTGCAGATGGACATTTGGAGAGCTTTGAGGCCTGTGGTAGAAAAGGAAATATCTTCATATAAAACCTAGCAAGAAGTCTTCTCAGAAACTACTGTGTGATGTTTACATTCAAGTTATAGAGTTGAATATTCCCTTTGTTAGAGCAGTTCAGAAACACACTTTTTGTGGAAACCGCAAGTGGACATTTGGAGAGCTTTGAGGCCTGTGGTGGAAAAGGAAATATCTTCACATAAAACCTTCAAAGAAGCATTTTCAGAAACTACTTTCTGATGTTTGCATTCAACTCATGGGGTTGAATATACTTTTTGATAGAGAACTTTTGAAACACTTTATTGGTAGAATCTGCAAGTGGATATTTGAATCGCTTAGAGGAATTCATTGGAAACGGGATATCCTCACAAAAACACTAGATAGAAGCATTCTCACAAACTTCTTTGTGATGTGTGCATTAAACTCACATAGTTGAACGTGTCTTTTGATAGAGCAGTTTTGGAACACTGTTTTTGTAGAATCTGCAATTGGACATTTGGAGAGCTGTGAGGCCTATGGTGGAAAAGGAAACATCTTCAAATAGAAACTACACAGAAGAATTCTCAGCAACTACTTTGTGGTGTGTGCATTCAACTCACCGGGTTGAACATTCCTTTGGCTACAGTAGTTTTGAAACACTCTTTTTGTAGAATCTGCAAGTGGATATTTGGATCGCTGATAGGAATTCATTGGAAACGGGATATCCTCACACAAAAACTAGAAAGAAACATTTTCACAAACTACTTTGTGATGTGTGCATTCAGCTCACAGAGTTGAACCTTTCTTTTCATGGAGCAGATTTGAAACACTCTCTTTGTAGAATCTGCAAGAGGACGTTTGGAGAGCTTTAAGGCCTGTGGTAGAAAAGAAAATCTCTTCACAAGAAACCTAGCAAGAAGCCTTCTCAGAAACTGCGTTCTGATGTTTGCATTCAAGTCACAGAGTTGATCATTCCCTTTGTTAGAGCAGTTCTGAAACACTCTTTTTGTAGGAGCTGCAAGTGGACATTTGGAGAGCTCTGAGGCCAGTGGTAGAAAAGGAAATATCTTCCCATAAAACCTAGCAAGAACCCTTATAAGACTACTTTTTGATGATTACATTCAAGTCACAGAGTTGAACATTCGCTTTGTTAGAGCAGTTCTGAAATAGTCTTTCTGTAGAAACTGCAAGTGGACATTTGGAGAGCTTTGAGGCCCGTGGTGGGAAAGGAAATATCTTCACATAAAACCTAGCAAGAAGCATTCTCAGAACTACTTTGTGATGTTTACATTCAACTCACAGAGTTGAACATTTCTTTTGTTAGAGGAGTTTTGAAACATTACTTTTGTAGAAACTGCAAGTGGACATTTGGAGACCTTTGAGGCCTGTGGTGGAAAAGGAAATATCTTCACATAAAATCTAGAAAGAAGCATTCTCAGAAACTACTTTCTGATGTTTGCGTTCAACAAATGCAGTTGAATATACCTTTCTTTATAGCACTTTTCAAACAATATTTTTGTAGAATCTGCAAGTGAATATTTGGACCGCTTGTAGGAATTTGTTGGAAACGGGATATCCACTCACAAAAACTACACAGAAACATTCTCAAAAACATCTTAGTGATGAGACCATTCAACTCGCAGAGTTGAACATGTGTGTTGATAGAGCAGTTTTGAAACACTGTTTTTGTAGAATCTGCAAGTGGATACTTGGACCGCTTATAGGAATTCATTGGAAACGGGATATCCTCACTCAAAAACAAGACAGAAGCATTCTTACAAACTACTTTGAGATGTGTGCATTCAACTCACCGGGTTGAACGTGTCTCTACATACAGCAGTTTTGAAACACTATTTTTGTAGAAACTGGAATTGGACATTTTGAGTGCTTTGAGGCCAATGATGGAAAAGGAAACATCTTCAAATGAAAACTACACAGAAGCATTCTCAGTAACTTCTATGTGGTGTGGGCATGCAACTCACAAACTTAAACATTCCTTTTGATAGTGTAGTTTTGAAACACTCTTTTTGTAGAATCTGCAAGTGGATATTTGGACCGCTTACAGGAATTCGTTGGAAACGGATATCCTCACACAAAAACTAGAGAAAAGCATTCTCACAAACTACTTTGTGATGTGTGCTTTCAGCTGACAGAGTTGAACCTTTATTTTCATGGAGCAGATTTGAAACAACCTTTTTGTAGAATCTGCATGTGGACATTTGAAGAGCTTGAGGCCTGTGGTAGAAAAGGAAATATCTTCACATAAAACGCAGCAAGAAGATTCTCAGAAACGACTTTGTGATGTTTGGATTCATCTCACGGAGTTGAACATTCCCTTTGTTAGAGCAGATTTGAAACACTCTTTTTGTAGAATCTGCAAGTGAACATTTGGAGAGCTTGGAGGCCTGTGGTAGAAAAGGGAATACCTTCACATAAAATCTAGAAAGAAGAATTTTCAGAAACTAATTTCTGATATTTGCATTCAACACACGGAGTTGAATATCAGTTTTGTTAGAGCACTTTTGAAGCACTCTTTTCGTAGATTCCGCAAGTGGATATTTGGAACGCATATGGGAATTCGTTGGAAACGGGATATCCTCACATAAAAACGACACAGAAGCATTCTCACAAACTACTTTGTGATGTGTGCATTCGACTCACAGAGTTGAATGTGTCTTTTGATAGAGCAGTTCTGAAACACTGTTTTTGTAGAATCTGCAAGTGAACATTTTGAGCGCTTTGAGGCCTATGGTGGAAAAGGAAATATCTTGAAATGAAAACTAAACAGAAGCATTCTCAGTAACTTCTATGTGGTGTGTGCATTCAACTCACAGAGTTGCACATTCTTTTTGATAGTGTAGTTTTCCCACACTCTTTTTGTAGATGCTGCAAGTGTCTATTTGGACTGCTTTCAGGCCTTTGGTGTAAACGGGAATATCTTCAGATAAAAACTAGAAAGAAGCCTTCTCAGAAATTTCTTTGTGATGTGTGCATTCAATTGACCGAGTTGAACCTTCCTTCTGATAGAGCAGATTTGAAACAATCTTTTTGTAGAATCTGTAAGTGTATATTTGGAGCGCTTTGAGGCCTAAAGTTGAAATGGAGAGATCTTCATATAAAGACTAGGCAGAAGCATTCTCAGAAAGTAATTTGTGATGTGTGCATTCAACTCACAGAGTTGAACCTTTCTTTTAATAGAGCAGTTTGACACATTCTTTTTGTAGAATCTGAAAGTGGACATTTTGAGCACTATGAAGCCTCTGGTGGAAAAGGAAATATTTTAACATAAAACCTACACAGAAGCATTCTCATTAACTGCTTTGTGGTGTGTGCATTCAACTCACAGAGTTGAACATTCCTTTTGATTGAGTAGTTTTGAAAAATTCTTTTTGTAGTATCTGCAAGTGGATATTTGGACTGCTTATAGGAATTCGTTGGAAACGGGATATCCTCAGAGAAACACTAGACAGAAGAAATCTCACAAACTTGTTGGTGATGTGTGCATTCAACTCACCGGGTTGAAGGTGTTTTTTGATGGAGCAGTTTTGAAATACTGTTTTTGTAGGATCTGGAAGTGGACATTTTGAGCGCTTTGAGGCCTATGGTGGAAAAGGAAATATCTTCAAATGAAAAATACACAGAAGCATGCTCAGTAACTTCTATGTGGTGAGGGATTGTAACTTACAGAGTTGAACATTCCTTTTGATAGTGTAGTTTTGAAACACTCTTTTTGTAGAATCTGCAAGTGGCTATTTGGACCACTTTCAGGCCTTTAGTGGAAACGGGAATATCTTCAGATAAAAACTAGAGAAAAGCCTTCTCAGAAATTTCTTTGCGATGTGTGCATTCAACTGACAGATTTGAACCTTCTTTTTGAAAGAGCAATTTTGAAACACTCTTTTGTAGAATCTGAAATTGGACATTTGCAGCACTATGAGGCCTATGGTGGAAAAGGAAATATCTTCACCTAAAAACCACACAGAAGCATTCTCAGTAACTTTTTGTGGTGTGTGCATTCAACTCACAGAGTTGAACATTCCTTTTGATAGAGTAGTTTTGAAACACTCTTTTTGTAGAAGCTGCAAGTGGATATTTGGACCGCTTATAGGAATTCGTTGGAAACGAATATCCTCACACAAAAACTAGAGAAAAGCATTCTCACAAACTACTTTGTGATGTGTGCATTCTGCTGACAGAGTTGAACCTTTCTTTTGATGGAGCAGATTTGAAACACCCTTTTTGTAGAATCTGCATGTGGACATTTGGAGAGCTTGAGGCCTGTGGTAGAAAAGGAAATATCTTCACATAAAACCCAGCAAGAAGCATTCTCAGAAACTACTTTGTGATGTTTGGATACATCTCACGGAGTTGAACATTCCCTTTGTTAGAGCAGTTTTGAAACACTCTTTTTGTAGAATCTGCAAGTGGACATTTGGAGAGCTTGAAGGCCTGTGGTAGAAAAGGAAATATCTTCACATAAAACCTAGAAAGAATCATTTTCAGAAACTAATTTCTGATGTTTGCATTCAACTCATGGAGTTGAATGTAAGTTTTGTTAGAGCACTTTTGAAACACTCTTTTAGTAGAATCTGCAAGTGGATATTTGGAAAGCTTATGGGAATTCGTTGGAAACGGGATATCCTCACATAAAACTACACAGAAAAATTCTCACTAACTACTTTGTGATGTGTGCATTCGATTCACAGAGTTGAACGTGTCTTTTGACAGAGCAGTTTTGAAACACTGTTTTTGTAGAATCTGCAAGTGGATACTTTGAGCGCTTTGAGGCCTATGGTGGAAAAGGAAATATCTTCAAAAGAAAACTAAAAAAGAAGCATTTTCAGTAACCTCTATTTGGTGTGTGCACTCAACTTACAGATTTGAACATTCTTTTTGATAGTGTAGTTTTCAAACACTCTTTCTTTAGATTCTGCAAGAGGCTATTTGGACTGTTTTCAGGCCTTTGGTGTAAACGGGAATATCTTTAGATAAAAACTAGAAAGAAGCCTTCTCAGAAATTTCTTTGTGATGTGTGCAGTCAGTTGACACAGTTGAACCTTCCTTCTGCTAGAGTAGATTTGAAACAATCTTTTTATAGAATCTGCAAGTGGATATTTGGAGGGCTTTGAGGCCTAAGGTTGAAATAGAGATATCTTCATATAAAGACTAGGCAGAAGAATTCTCAGAAAGTAATTTGTGACGTGTTCATTCAACTCACAGAGTTGAACCTGTCTTTTGATAGAGCAGTTTGACACACTCTTTTTGTAGAATCTGAAAGTGGACACTTTGAGCGGTATGAAACCTCTGGTGGAAAAGGAAATATTTTAACATGAAAACTACACATAAGCATTCTCAGTAACTTCTTTGTGGTGTGAGCATTCAACTCACAGAGTTCAAATTCCTTTTGATAGAGTAGTTTTGAAAAACTCTTTTTGTAGAATCTGCAATTGGATATTTGGGCTGCTTACGGGAATTCGTTGGAAACGGAATATCCTCTTACAAAAACTAGACAGAAGCATTCTCACAAACTTCTTTGTGATGTGTGCATTCAACTCACAGAGTTGAGCATTTCCTGTCATTTAGCAGATCTGAAACATTCTTTCGGTAGAATTTGCAAGTGGACATTTGGAGTTCTTTGATGCCATTGGTAGAAAAGGAAATATCTTCCCATTAAGCCTAGCAAGAAGACTCCTAGAAACTACTTTGTGATGTTTGCATTCAAATCACAGAATTGAACATTCCCTTTGTTAGAGCAGTTCTAAAATACTCTTTTGGTAGATACTGCAAGTGGACATTTGGAGAGCTTTGAGGCCTGTGGTGAGAAAGGAAATATCTTCACATAAAACCTAGCAAGAAGAATTCTCAGAACTGCTTTGTGATGTTAACATTCAATTCAGAGAGTTGAACATTCCTTTTGTTAGAACAGTTTTGAAATACTTTTTTTTGTAGAATCTGCAAGTGGATATTTGGACCGCTTATCGGAATTTGTTGGAAACGGGATATCCTCTCATAAAAACTAGACAGAAACATTCTCATAAACTTCTTTGTGATGTGTGAATTCAAGTCACAGAGTTGAACGTACCTTTGGATACAGCAGTTTTGAAACACTGTTTTTGTAGTATCTGCAGTTAGACCTTTGTGGTGCTTTGAGAAAAGGAAATATCTTCCAATAGAAACTACACAGGTTCATTCTCAGTAACTTCTTTCTGGTGTGTGCATTCAATTCACAGATTTGAACATTCCTTTTGATAGTATAGTTTTGAAACACTCTTTTTGTCGAATCTGCATGTGGCTGTTTGGACCGCTTTTAGGCCTTTGGTGGAAATGGGAATATCTTCAGATAAACACTAGAGATAAGCTTTCTCAGAAATTTCTTTGTGATGTGTGCATTCAACTGACAGAGTTGAAGCTTCCTGTTGATAGAGCAGTTTTGAAACAGTCTTTTTGTAGAATCTGTAAGTGGATATTTGGAGCGGTTTGAGGCCTATGATAGAAAAGGAGACATCTTCATATAAAGAATAGGCAGAAGCATTCTCAGAAAGTAATTTGTGATGTGCGGATTCAACACACAGAGTTGAAACTTTCTTTTGATTAGGCAGTTTGAAACACACTTTTTGTTGCAACTGAAATTGGACTTTTGGAGCGCTATGAGGCCTATGGTGGAAAAGGAAATATCTTCACATAAAAACGACACAGAAGCATTCTCAGTAATTCCTTTGTGGTGTGTGCATTCAACTCACAGAGTTGAACATTCCTTTTGATACAGTAGTTTTGAAACACTTTTTTTGAAGAATCTGCTAGTGGATATTTGGACCACTTACAGTAATTCGTTGGAAACAGTATATTCTCACACAAAAACTAGACAGAAGGATTCTCACAAACTTCTTTGTTATGTGTGCATTCAGCTCACAGATTTGAACCATTCTCTACATTTATCAGATATGAAACACTCTTTTTGTAGAATCTACAAGTGGACATTTAGAGAGCTTTGAGGCAGGTGGTAGGAAAGGAAATATCTCTGCACAAAACCTAGCAAGAAGACTTGTCAGAAAGTAGTTCGTGATGTTTGCATTCAACACAGAGAGTTGAACATTCCCTTTGTTAGAGCAGTTGTGAAACACTGCTTTTGTAGAATCTGCAAGTGGATATTTGGACAGCTTTGACACAGCTGGTAGAAATGAAATACCTTGACATAAAATCTTGCAAGAAATGTTCTCAGAAAGTACTTTGCGATGTTTGCATTGAACTCACACAGTTGAACATTCCTTGTTAGAGCAGTTCTGAAACTCTCTTTCTGTAGAATCCGCAAGTGGACATTTGGAGAGCTTTGTGGCCTGTGGTGGAATAGGAAATATCTTCACATAAAACGTAGAAAGAAACATTCTGAGAAACTATATTTTGATGTTTGCATTCAACTCACCGATTTGAATACACATTTTGTTAGAGCACATTTGAAACACTTTTTTTAGAATCTGCAAGTGGATATTTGGACTGCTTATAGAAATTCATTGGAAACGTTATATCCTCTCATAAAAACTAGACAGAAGCATTCTCACAAACTTCTTTGTGACGTGCTCATTCAACTCACAGAGTTGAAGGTGTCTTTTGATAGACCAGTTTTGAAACACTGTTTTTGTAGAGTCTGTAAGTGGACATCTGGAGCGCTTTGAGGCCTATGGTGGAAAAGGAAATATCTTCAGATAGACACTACCCAGAAGCATTCTCAGTAACTCTTTTGTGGTGTGTGCATTCAACTCACAGAGTTGAACATTCCTTTTGATAGAAAAGTTTTGAAACACAATTTTTGTAGGAACTGCATGTGGTTATTTGGACCGCTTTCAGGCCTTCGGTGGAAACTGGAATATCTTCAGATAAAAACTAGAGAGAAGCATTCTCAGAAATTTCTATGTGATGTGTGCATTCAACTGACACAGTTGAAACTTCCTTTTGATAGAGCAGTTTTGAAACACTCTTTATGTAGAATCTTCAAGTGGATATTTGTAGCAATTTGAGGCATACGGTTGAAAAGGAGATATCTTTGACTAAAGACGTGTCGGAAGCATTCTCAGAAAGTAATTTGTGATGGGTGTATTCAACTGACAGAGTTGAAACTTTCTTTTGATAGAGCAGTTTGAAACACTCTTTTTGTGGAATCTGCAAGTGGATATTTGGACCGCTTATAGGAATTCGTTGGAAACGGGATATCCTCACAGAAATACTAAACAGAAGAATTCTCCCAAACTTTTTGTGATGGGTGCATTCAGCTCACAGAGTTGAAAATTTTTTTTCATGGAGCAGATTTGAAACACTATTTTTGTAGACTCTGCAAGGGGACATTTGGAGAGCATTGATGCCTGTGTTAGACAAGGAAATCTATTCACATAAAACTTATCAAGAATCCTTCTCAGAAACTAGTTTGTGATGTTTGCATTCAACTCACAGAGTTGAATATACCTTTTGTTAGACCACTTTTGAAACACTAGTTTTGTAGAATCTGCAAGTAAATATTTGGACTGCTTTTAGGAATTCGTTGGAAACGGGATATCCTCACATAAAAACTACACAGAAGCATTCTCACAAACTTCTTTATGATGTGTGCATTCACCTCACAGAGTTGAACGTGTCTTTTGATAGAGCAGTTTTGAAACAATATTTTTGTAGAATCTTCATTGGACATTTGAGCGCTATGAGGCCTATGGTGGAAAAGGGAATATCTTCACATAAAAACTACACAGAAGCATTCTCAGTAACTTCTTTGTGGTGTGTGCATTCAACTCACAGAGTTGAATATTCCTCGTGATAGAGTAGTTTTGAAACACTCTTTTTGTAGAATCTGAAGGTGACATTTGGACTGCTTATAGGAATTTGTTGGAAAGGGTATATCCTCACATAAAAACTAGACAGAAGCATTCTCAAAAACTCCTTTGTGATGTGGGCATTCAACACACAGAGTTGAACGTGGCTTTTGATAGAGCAGTTTTGAAACACTCTTTTTGCAGAATCTGCAATTGGACATTTGGAGCGCTTTGAGGCCTGTGGTGGAAAAGGAAAGATCTTCAAATAGAAACTACACAGAAGTTTTCTCACAGCTACTTTGTGGTGTGTGCATTCAACTAACAGAGTTCAACCGTCTTTTGATAGATTAGTTTTGAAACCCTCTTTTGGTAGAATCTGCAAGTGGCTATTTTGTCAACTTTCAGGCCTTCGGTGGAAACTGCAATATCTTCAGAAAAAAACTAGAGAGAAGCATTCTTAGAAATTTCTTTGTGACGTGTGCATTCAACTGAAAGAGTGGAACTTTCCTTTTGATAGAGCAGTTTTGAAACACTCTTTTTGTAGAATCTGCAAGTGGATATTAGGAGCGATTTGAAGCCTATGGTAGAAAAGGAGACATCTTATTATAAAGACTAGGCAGAAGCATTCTCAGAAAGTAATTTGTGATGTGTGCATTCAACTCACAGAGTGGAACCTTTCTTTTGATAGAGCAGTTTGAAACACACTATATGTAGAATCTGAAAGTGGACAATTTGAGTGCTATGAGGCCTATGGTTGAAAAGGAAATATATTCACATAAAAACGACACAGAAGCATTCGCAGAAAGTAATTTGTGATGTGTGCATTCAACTCACAGAGTTGAATCTTTCTTTTGATAGAATACTTTGAAACACTCTTTTTATTGGATCTGAAAGTGGACAATTGGAGCGCTATGAGACCTATGGCGTAAAAGGAAATATCATCACATAAAAACTACACAGAAGGATTCTCAGTAACTTCCTAGTGGTATGTGAATTCAACTCAAGGAGTTGAACATTCCTTTTGATAGAGTAGTTTTGAAACACTCTTCTTGTAGAATCTGCAGGTGGATATTTGGACAGCTTAAAGGAATTCATTGGAAACAGGTTATGCTCACACAAAAACTATACAGAAGCATTCTCACAAACTTCTTTGTAATGTGGGCATTCAGCTCACAGAGTTGAACGTGTCTTTTGATAGAGCAGTTTTGAAACACTGTTTTTGTAGAATCTGTAAGTGGACATTTGGAGAGCTTTGAGGCCTATGGTGGAAAAGGAAATGTCTTGAAATACAAACTACACAGAAGCATTCCCAGTAACTAATTTGTGGTGTGTGCATTCAACTGACAGAGTTGAACATTCCTTTTCATAGAGTAGATTTGAAACACTCTTTTGGTATAATCTGCATGTGGCTTTTTGGACCACTTTCAGGCCTTCGGTGGAAACGGGAATATCTTCAGATAAAAACTAGAAAAAAGCATTCTCAGAAATTTCTTCGTGATGTGTGCATTCAACTGACAGAGTTAAACCTTCCTTTTGAAAGAGCAGTTTTGAAACACTCCTCTCGTAGAATCTGCAAGTGGATATTTGGAGCACTCTGAGTCCTCTGGTAGAATAGGAGATCTCTTCATATAAAGACTAGGCAGAAGCATTCTCAGAGAGTTATTTGTAATGTGTGCATTCAACTCACATTGTTGAACCTTTCGTTTGATAGAGCAGTTTGAAACCCTCTTTTTGTAGAATCTGAAAGTGGACATTTGGAGCGCTATGAGGCCTATGGTTGAAAAGGAAATATCTTCAAATAGAAACTACACAGAAGGATTCTTAGTAACGTCTATGTGGTGTGTGTATTCAACTCACAGAGTTGAACGTGTCTTTTGATAGAGCAGTTTTGAAACACTGTTTTTGCAGAATCCGCAAGGGGATATTTGGAGCGCTTTGAGGCCCATGGTGGAAAAGGAAATATCTTCAAATAGAAACTACACAGCAGCATTCTCTCTAACATCTTTGTGGTGTGTGCATTCAGTTCACCGAGTTGAACATTCCTTTTGATAGAGTAGTTTTAAAACATTCTTTTTGTAGAATCTGCATGTGGCTATTTGGACTGCTTTCAGGCATTCGGTAGAAACGGGAATATCTTCAGATAAAAACAGGAAAGAAGCATTCCCCGAAATTTCTTTGTGACGTGTGCATTCAGCTGACAGAGTTGAACCTTCCTTTTCATAGAGCAGTTTGGAAACACTGTTTTTGTAGAATCTGCAAGAGGATATTTGGAGCGATTTGAGGTCTATGGTAGAAAAGGAGAGGTCTTCATATAAAGACTAGGCAAAAGCATTCTCAGAAAGCAATTTGTGATGTTTGCATTCACCACACAGAGTTGAACCTTTCTTTTGATAGAGAAGATTTAAACACTCTTTTTGTAAAATCTGAAAGTGGACATTTGCGGCTCTATGAGGCCTGTGGTGGAAAAGGAAATATCTTCACATAAAAACTACACAGAAGCTTTCTCAGTAACTTCTTTGTGGTGTGTGCATTCAACTCACAGAGTTGAACATTCCTTGTGATACAATAGTTTTGAAACACTCTTTTTATAGCATATGGAAGTCGATATTTGGACCGCTTATAGGAATTCATTGGAAACGGTATATCCTCACATAAAAACTAGACAGAAGAATTCTCAAAAATGCCTTTGTGATGTGTGCATTCAACTCACAGAATTGAATGTGTCTTTTGATAGAGCACTTTTGAAACACTCTTTTTGTAGAATCTGCAATTGCAGATTTGGAGCGCTTTGAGGCCTACTGTGGAAAAGCAAAGATCTTCAAATAGAAACTACACAGAAGCTTTCTCAGCAACTTCTTTTTAGTGTGTGCATTCCACTCACAGAGTTGAACATTCTTTTTGGTAGAGTAGTTTTGAAACATTCTTTTGGTAGAATCTGCATGTAGCTATTTGGTCTGCTTTCCGGCCTTCGGTGGAAACGGGAATAACTTCAGAAAAAAACCACTGAGAAGCATTCTCAGAAATTTCTTTGTGATGCGGGCATGCAACTGACAGGGTGGAACCTTCCTTTTGATAGAGCAGTTTTGAAACACTCTTTTTGTAGAATCTGCAAGTGGATATTTGGAGCGCTTTGAAACCTATGGTAGAAAAGGGGATATCTTCATAGAAAGACTAGGCAGAAGCATTCTCAGGAAGTAATTTGTGATGTGTGCATTCAACTCACAGAGTTGAACCTTTCTTTTGATAGAGCAGTTTGAAACACTCTATATGTACAATCTCAAAGTAGACAATTGGAGCACTATGAGGCCTACGGTGGAAAAGGAACCATCTTCACAAAAAGCTACACAGAATCATTCTCAGAAAGTAATTTGTGATGTGTGCATTCAACTCACAGAGTTGACTCTTTCTTTTGATAGAGCAATTTGAAACACTCTTTTTGTGGAATCTGGAAGTGGACAATTGGAGCGCTATGAGAAATACGGTGTAAAAGGAAATATCTTCACATAAAAATTACACAGAAGCATTCTTAGTAACTTCCTTGTGGTGTGTGAATCTAACTCGAGGAGTTGAACATTCCTTTTGATAGAGTAGTTTTGAAACACTCTTCTTGTAGAATCTGCAAGTGGATATTTGGACAGCTTATAGGAATTCTTTGGAAACGGGATAATCTCACACAAAAACTAGACAGAAGCATTCTCACAAACTTCTTTGTGATATGTGCATTCAGCTCAGAGAGTTGAACCTTTCTCTTCATGGAGGAGATTTGAAACAGTGTTTTTGTAGAATCTGCAGATGGACATTTGGAGAGCTTTGAGGCCTGTGGTAGAAAAGGAAATATCTTCATATAAAACCTAGCAAGAAGTCTTCTCAGAAACTACTGTGTGATGTTTACATTCAAGTTATGGAGTAGAATATTCCCTTTGTTAGAGCAGTTCAGAAACACACTTTTTGTGGAAACCGCAAGTGGACATTTGGAGAGCTTTGAGGCCTGTGGTGGAAAAGGAAATATCTTCACATAAAACCTTCAAAGAAGCATTTTCAGAAACTACTTTCTGATGTTTGCATTCAACTCATGGGGTTGAATATACTTTTTGATAGAGAACTTTTGAAACACTTTATTGGTAGAATCTGCAAGTGGATATTTGAATCGCTTAGAGGAATTCATTGGAAACGGGATATCCTCACAAAAACACTAGATAGAAGCATTCTCACAAACTTCTTTGTGATGTGTGCATTAAACTCACATAGTTGAACGTGTCTTTTGATAGAGCAGTTTTGGAACACTGTTTTTGTAGAATCTGCAATTGGACATTTGGAGAGCTGTGAGGCCTATGGTGGAAAAGGAAACATCTTCAAATAGAAACTACACAGAAGAATTCTCAGCAACTACTTTGTGGTGTGTGCATTCAACTCACCGGGTTGAACATTCCTTTGGCTATAGTAGTTTTGAAACACTCTTTTTGTAGAATCTGCAAGTGGATATTTGGATCGCTGATAGGAATTCATTGGAAACGGGATATCCTCACACAAAAACTAGAAAGAAACATTTTCACAAACTACTTTGTGATGTGTGCATTCAGCTCACAGAGTTGAACCTTTCTTTTCATGGAGCAGATTTGAAACACTCTCTTTGTAGAATCTGCAAGAGGACGTTTGGAGAGCTTTAAGGCCTGTGGTAGAAAAGAAAATCTCTTCACAAGAAACCTAGCAAGAAGCCTTCTCAGAAACTGCGTTCTGATGTTTGCATTCAAGTCACAGAGTTGATCATTCCCTTTGTTAGAGCAGTTCTGAAACACTCTTTTTGTAGGAGCTGCAAGTGGACATTTGGAGAGCTTTGAGGCCAGTGGTAGAAAAGGAAATATCTTCCCATAAAACCTAGCAAGAACCCTTATAAGACTACTTTTTGATGATTACATTCAAGTCACAGAGTTGAACATTCGCTTTGTTAGAGCAGTTCTGAAATAGTCTTTCTGTAGAAACTGCAAGTGGACATTTGGAGAGCTTTGAGGCCCGTGGTGGGAAAGGAAATATCTTCACATAAAACCTAGCAAGAAGCATTCTCAGAACTACTTTGTGATGTTTACATTCAACTCACAGAGTTGAACATTTCTTTTGTTAGAGGAGTTTTGAAACATTACTTTTGTAGAAACTGCAAGTGGACATTTGGAGACCTTTGAGGCCTGTGGTGGAAAAGGAAATATCTTCACATAAAATCTAGAAAGAAGCATTCTCAGAAACTACTTTCTGATGTTTGCGTTCAACAAATGCAGTTGAATATACCTTTCTTTATAGCACTTTTTAAACAATATTTTTGTAGAATCTGCAAGTGAATATTTGGACCGCTTGTAGGAATTTGTTGGAAACGGGATATCCACTCACAAAAACTACACAGAAACATTCTCAAAAACATCTTAGTGATGAGACCATTCAACTCGCAGAGTTGAACATGTGTGTTGATAGAGCAGTTTTGAAACACTGTTTTTGTAGAATCTGCAAGTGGATACTTGGACCGCTTATAGGAATTCATTGGAAACGGGATATCCTCACTCAAAAACAAGACAGAAGCATTCTTACAAACTTCTTTGAGATGTGTGCATTCAACTCACCGGGTTGAACGTGTCTCTACATACAGCAGTTTTGAAACACTATTTTTGTAGAAACTGGAATTGGACATTTTGAGTGCTTTGAGGCCAATGATGGAAAAGGAAACATCTTCAAATGAAAACTACACAGAAGCATTCTCAGTAACTTCTATGTGGTGTGGGCATGCAACTCACAAACTTAAACATTCCTTTTGATAGTGTAGTTTTGAAACACTCTTTTTGTAGAATCTGCAAGTGGATATTTGGACCGCTTACAGGAATTCGTTGGAAACGGATATCCTCACACAAAAACTAGAGAAAAGCATTCTCACAAACTACTTTGTGATGTGTGCTTTCAGCTGACAGAGTTGAACCTTTATTTTCATGGAGCAGATTTGAAACAACCTTTTTGTAGAATCTGCATGTGGACATTTGAAGAGCTTGAGGCCTGTGGTAGAAAAGGAAATATCTTCACATAAAACGCAGCAAGAAGATTCTCAGAAACGACTTTGTGATGTTTGGATTCATCTCACGGAGTTGAACATTCCCTTTGTTAGAGCAGATTTGAAACACTCTTTTTGTAGAATCTGCAAGTGAACATTTGGAGAGCTTGGAGGCCTGTGGTAGAAAAGGGAATACCTTCACATAAAATCTAGAAAGAAGAATTTTCAGAAACTAATTTCTGATATTTGCATTCAACACACGGAGTTGAATATCAGTTTTGTTAGAGCACTTTTGAAGCACTCTTTTCGTAGATTCCGCAAGTGGATATTTGGAACGCATATGGGAATTCGTTGGAAACGGGATATCCTCACATAAAAACGACACAGAAGCATTCTCACAAACTACTTTGTGATGTGTGCATTCGACTCACAGAGTTGAATGTGTCTTTTGATAGAGCAGTTCTGAAACACTGTTTTTGTAGAATCTGCAAGTGAACATTTTGAGCGCTTTGAGGCCTATGGTGGAAAAGGAAATATCTTGAAATGAAAACTAAACAGAAGCATTCTCAGTAACTTCTATGTGGTGTGTGCATTCAACTCACAGAGTTGCACATTCTTTTTGATAGTGTAGTTTTCCCACACTCTTTTTGTAGATGCTGCAAGTGTCTATTTGGACTGCTTTCAGGCCTTTGGTGTAAACGGGAATATCTTCAGATAAAAACTAGAAAGAAGCCTTCTCAGAAATTTCTTTGTGATGTGTGCATTCAATTGACCGAGTTGAACCTTCCTTCTGATAGAGCAGATTTGAAACAATCTTTTTGTAGAATCTGTAAGTGTATATTTGGAGCGCTTTGAGGCCTAAAGTTGAAATGGAGAGATCTTCATATAAAGACTAGGCAGAAGCATTCTCAGAAAGTAATTTGTGATGTGTGCATTCAACTCACAGAGTTGAACCTTTCTTTTAATAGAGCAGTTTGACACATTCTTTTTGTAGAATCTGAAAGTGGACATTTTGAGCACTATGAAGCCTCTGGTGGAAAAGGAAATATTTTAACATAAAACCTACACAGAAGCATTCTCATTAACTGCTTTGTGGTGTGTGCATTCAACTCACAGAGTTGAACATTCCTTTTGATTGAGTAGTTTTGAAAAATTCTTTTTGTAGTATCTGCAAGTGGATATTTGGACTGCTTATAGGAATTCGTTGGAAACGGGATATCCTCAGAGAAACACTAGACAGAAGAAATCTCACAAACTTGTTGGTGATGTGTGCATTCAACTCACCGGGTTGAAGGTGTTTTTTGATGGAGCAGTTTTGAAATACTGTTTTTGTAGGATCTGGAAGTGGACATTTTGAGCGCTTTGAGGCCTATGGTGGAAAAGGAAATATCTTCAAATGAAAAATACACAGAAGCATGCTCAGTAACTTCTATGTGGTGAGGGATTGTAACTTACAGAGTTGAACATTCCTTTTGATAGTGTAGTTTTGAAACACTCTTTTTGTAGAATCTGCAAGTGGCTATTTGGACCACTTTCAGGCCTTTAGTGGAAACGGGAATATCTTCAGATAAAAACTAGAGAAAAGCCTTCTCAGAAATTTCTTTGTGATGTGTGCATTCAACTGACAGATTTGAACCTTCTTTTTGAAAGAGCAATTTTGAAACACTCTTTTGTAGAATCTGAAATTGGACATTTGCAGCACTATGAGGCCTATGGTGGAAAAGGAAATATCTTCACCTAAAAACCACACAGAAGCATTCTCAGTAACTTTTTGTGGTGTGTGCATTCAACTCACAGAGTTGAACATTCCTTTTGATAGAGTAGTTTTGAAACACTCTTTTTGTAGAAGCTGCAAGTGGATATTTGGACCGCTTATAGGAATTCGTTGGAAACGAATATCCTCACACAAAAACTAGAGAAAAGCATTCTCACAAACTACTTTGTGATGTGTGCATTCTGCTGACAGAGTTGAACCTTTCTTTTGATGGAGCAGATTTGAAACACCCTTTTTGTAGAATCTGCATGTGGACATTTGGAGAGCTTGAGGCCTGTGGTAGAAAAGGAAATATCTTCACATAAAACCCAGCAAGAAGCATTCTCAGAAACTACTTTGTGATGTTTGGATACATCTCACGGAGTTGAACATTCCCTTTGTTAGAGCAGTTTTGAAACACTCTTTTTGTAGAGTCTGCAAGTGGACATTTGGAGAGCTTGAAGGCCTGTGGTAGAAAAGGAAATATCTTCACATAAAACCTAGAAAGAATCATTTTCAGAAACTAATTTCTGATGTTTGCATTCAACTCATGGAGTTGAATGTAAGTTTTGTTAGAGCACTTTTGAAACACTCTTTTAGTAGAATCTGCAAGTGGATATTTGGAAAGCTTATGGGAATTCGTTGGAAACGGGATATCCTCACATAAAACTACACAGAAAAATTCTCACTAACTACTTTGTGATGTGTGCATTCGATTCACAGAGTTGAACGTGTCTTTTGACAGAGCAGTTTTGAAACACTGTTTTTGTAGAATCTGCAAGTGGATACTTTGAGCGCTTTGAGGCCTATGGTGGAAAAGGAAATATCTTCAAATGAAAACTAAAACAGAAGCATTTTCAGTAACTTAAAAAGAAGCATTTTCACTCAACTTACAGATTTGAACATTCTTTTTGATAGTGTAGTTTTCAAACACTCTTTCTTTAGATTCTGCAAGAGGCTATTTGGACTGTTTTCAGGCCTTTGGTGTAAACGGGAATATCTTTAGATAAAAACTAGAAAGAAGCCTTCTCAGAAATTTCTTTGTGATGTGTGCAGTCAGTTGACACAGTTGAACCTTCCTTCTGCTAGAGTAGATTTGAAACAATCTTTTTATAGAATCTGCAAGTGGATATTTGGAGGGCTTTGAGGCCTAAGGTTGAAATAGAGATATCTTCATATAAAGACTAGGCAGAAGAATTCTCAGAAAGTAATTTGTGACGTGTTCATTCAACTCACAGAGTTGAACCTGTCTTTTGATAGAGCAGTTTGACACACTCTTTTTGTAGAATCTGAAAGTGGACACTTTGAGCAGTATGAAACCTCTGGTGGAAAAGGAAATATTTTAACATGAAAACTACCCATAAGCATTCTCAGTAACTTCTTTGTGGTGTGAGCATTCAACTCACAGAGTTCAAATTCCTTTTGATAGAGTAGTTTTGAAAAACTCTTTTTGTAGAATCTGCAATTGGATATTTGGGCTGCTTACGGGAATTCGTTGGAAACGGAATATCCTCTTACAAAAACTAGACAGAAGCATTCTCACAAACTTCTTTGTGATGTGTGCATTCAACTCACAGAGTTGAGCATTTCCTGTCATTTAGCAGATCTGAAACATTCTTTCGGTAGAATTTGCAAGTGGACATTTGGAGTTCTTTGATGCCATTGGTAGAAAAGGAAATATCTTCCCATTAAGCCTAGCAAGAAGACTCCTAGAAACTACTTTGTGATGTTTGCATTCAAATCACAGAATTGAACATTCCCTTTGTTAGAGCAGTTCTAAAATACTCTTTTGGTAGATACTGCAAGTGGACATTTGGAGAGCTTTGAGGCCTGTGGTGAGAAAGGAAATATCTTCACATAAAACCTAGCAAGAAGAATTCTCAGAACTGCTTTGTGATGTTAACATTCAATTCAGAGAGTTGAACATTCCTTCTGTTAGAACAGCTTTGAAATACTTTTTTTTGTAGAATCTGCAAGTGGATATTTGGACCGCTTATCGGAATTTGTTGGAAACGGGATATCCTCTCATAAAAACTAGACAGAAACATTCTCATAAACTTCTTTGTGATGTGTGAATTCAAGTCACAGAGTTGAACGTACCTTTGGATACAGCAGTTTTGAAACACTGTTTTTGTAGTATCTGCAGTTAGACCTTTGTGGTGCTTTGAGAAAAGGAAATATCTTCCAATAGAAACTACACAGGTTCATTCTCAGTAACTTCTTTCTGGTGTGTGCATTCAATTCACAGATTTGAACATTCCTTTTGATAGTATAGTTTTGAAACACTCTTTTTGTCGAATCTGCATGTGGCTGTTTGGACCGCTTTTAGGCCTTTGGTGGAAATGGGAATATCTTCAGATAAACACTAGAGATAAGCTTTCTCAGAAATTTCTTTGTGATGTGTGCATTCAACTGACAGAGTTGAAGCTTCCTGTTGATAGAGCAGTTTTGAAACAGTCTTTTTGTAGAATCTGTAAGTGGATATTTGGAGCGGTTTGAGGCCTATGATAGAAAAGGAGACATCTTCATATAAAGAATAGGCAGAAGCATTCTCAGAAAGTAATTTGTGATGTGCGGATTCAACACACAGAGTTGAAACTTTCTTTTGATTAGGCAGTTTGAAACACACTTTTTGTTGCAACTGAAATTGGACTTTTGGAGCGCTATGAGGCCTATGGTGGAAAAGGAAATATCTTCACATAAAAACGACACAGAAGCATTCTCAGTAATTCCTTTGTGGTGTGTGCATTCAACTCACAGAGTTGAACATTCCTTTTGATACAGTAGTTTTGAAACACTTTTTTTGTAGAATCTGCTAGTGGATATTTGGACCACTTACAGTAATTCGTTGGAAACAGTATATTCTCACACAAAAACTAGACAGAAGGATTCTCACAAACTTCTTTGTTATGTGTGCATTCAGCTCACAGATTTGAACCATTCTCTACATTTATCAGATATGAAACACTCTTTTTGTAGAATCTACAAGTGGACATTTAGAGAGCTTTGAGGCAGGTGGTAGAAAAGGAAATATCTCTGCACAAAACCTAGCAAGAAGACTTGTCAGAAAGTAGTTCGTGATGTTTGCATTCAACACAGAGAGTTGAACATTCCCTTTGTTAGAGCAGTTGTGAAACACTGCTTTTGTAGAATCTGCAAGTGGATATTTGGACAGCTTTGACACAGCTGGTAGAAATGAAATACCTTGACATAAAATCTTGCAAGAAATGTTCTCAGAAAGTACTTTGCGATGTTTGCATTGAACTCACACAGTTGAACATTCCTTGTTAGAGCAGTTCTGAAACTCTCTTTCTGTAGAATCCGCAAGTGGACATTTGGAGAGCTTTGTGGCCTGTGGTGGAATAGGAAATATCTTCACATAAAACGTAGAAAGAAACATTCTGAGAAACTATATTTTGATGTTTGCATTCAACTCACCGATTTGAATACACATTTTGTTAGAGCACATTTGAAACACTTTTTTTAGAATCTGCAAGTGGATATTTGGACTGCTTATAGAAATTCATTGGAAACGTTATATCCTCTCATAAAAACTAGACAGAAGCATTCTCACAAACTTCTTTGTGATGTGCTCATTCAACTCACAGAGTTGAAGGTGTCTTTTGATAGACCAGTTTTGAAACACTGTTTTTGTAGAGTCTGTAAGTGGACATCTGGAGCGCTTTGAGGCCTATGGTGGAAAAGGAAATATCTTCAGATAGACACTACCCAGAAGCATTCTCAGTAACTCTTTTGTGGTGTGTGCATTCAACTCACAGAGTTGAACATTCCTTTTGATAGAAAAGTTTTGAAACACAATATTTGTAGGAACTGCATGTGGTTATTTGGACCGCTTTCAGGCCTTCGGTGGAAACTGGAATATCTTCAGATAAAAACTAGAGAGAAGCATTCTCAGAAATTTCTATGTGATGTGTGCATTCAACTGACACAGTTGAAACTTCCTTTTGATAGAGCAGTTTTGAAACACTCTTTATGTAGAATCTTCAAGTGGATATTTGTAGCAATTTGAGGCATACGGTTGAAAAGGAGATATCTTTGACTAAAGACGTGTCGGAAGAATTCTCAGAAAGTAATTTGTGATGGGTGTATTCAACTGACAGAGTTGAAACTTTCTTTTGATAGAGCAGTTTGAAACACTCTTTTTGTGGAATCTGCAAGTGGATATTTGGACCGCTTATAGGAATTTGTTGGAAAGGGTATATCCTCACATAAAAACTAGACAGAAGCATTCTCAAAAACTCCTTTGTGATGTGGGCATTCAACACACAGAGTTGAACGTGGCTTTTGATAGAGCAGTTTTGAAACACTCTTTTTGCAGAATCTGCAATTGGACATTTGGAGCGCTTTGAGGCCTGTGGTGGAAAAGGAAAGATCTTCAAATAGAAACTACACAGAAGTTTTCTCACAGCTACTTTGTGGTGTGTGCATTCAACTAACAGAGTTCAACCGTCTTTTGATAGATTAGTTTTGAAACACTCTTTTGGTAGAATCTGCAAGTGGCTATTTTGTCAACTTTCAGGCCTTCGGTGGAAACTGCAATATCTTCAGAAAAAAACTAGAGAGAAGCATTCTTAGAAATTTCTTTGTGATGTGTGCATTCAACTGAAAGAGTGGAACTTTCCTTTTGATAGAGCAGTTTTGAAACACTCTTTTTGTAGAATCTGCAAGTGGATATTAGGAGTGATTTGAAGCCTATGGTAGAAAAGGAGATATCTTATTATAAAGACTAGGCAGAAGCATTCTCAGAAAGTAATTTGTGATGTGTGCATTCAACTCACAGAGTGGAACCTTTCTTTTGATAGAGCAGTTTGAAACACACTATATGTAGAATCTGAAAGTGGACAATTTGAGTGCTATGAGGCCTATGGTTGAAAAGGAAATATATTCACATAAAAACGACACAGAAGCATTCGCAGAAAGTAATTTGTGATGTGTGCATTCAACTCACAGAGTTGAATCTTTCTTTTGATAGAATACTTTGAAACACTCTTTTTATTGGATCTGAAAGTGGACAATTGGAGCGCTATGAGACCTATGGCGTAAAAGGAAATATCATCACATAAAAACTACACAGAAGGATTCTCAGTAACTTCCTAGTGGTATGTGAATTCAACTCAAGGAGTTGAACATTCCTTTTGATAGAGTAGTTTTGAAACACTCTTCTTGTAGAATCTGCAGGTGGATATTTGGACAGCTTAAAGGAATTCATTGGAAACAGGTTATGCTCACACAAAAACTATACAGAAGCATTCTCACAAACTTCTTTGTAATGTGGGCATTCAGCTCACAGAGTTGAACGTGTCTTTTGATAGAGCAGTTTTGAAACACTGTTTTTGTAGAATCTGTAAGTGGACATTTGGAGAGCTTTGAGGCCTATGGTGGAAAAGGAAATGTCTTGAAATACAAACTACACAGAAGCATTCCCAGTAACTAATTTGTGGTGTGTGCATTCAACTGACAGAGTTGAACATTCCTTTTCATAGAGTAGATTTGAAACACTCTTTTGGTATAATCTGCATGTGGCTTTTTGGACCACTTTCAGGCCTTCGGTGGAAACGGGAATATCTTCAGATAAAAACTAGAAAAAAGCATTCTCAGAAATTTCTTCGTGATGTGTGCATTCAACTGACAGAGTTAAACCTTCCTTTTGAAAGAGCAGTTTTGAAACACTCCTCTCGTAGAATCTGCAAGTGGATATTTGGAGCACTCTGAGTCCTCTGGTAGAATAGGAGATCTCTTCATATAAAGACTAGGCAGAAGCATTCTCAGAGAGTTATTTGTAATGTGTGCATTCAACTCACATTGTTGAACCTTTCGTTTGATAGAGCAGTTTGAAACCCTCTTTTTGTAGAATCTGAAAGTGGACATTTGGAGCGCTATGAGGCCTATGGTTGAAAAGGAAATATCTTCAAATAGAAACTACACAGAAGGATTCTTAGTAACGTCTATGTGGTGTGTGTATTCAACTCACAGAGTTGAACGTGTCTTTTGATAGAGCAGTTTTGAAACACTGTTTTTGCAGAATCCGCAAGGGGATATTTGGAGCGCTTTGAGGCCCATGGTGGAAAAGGAAATATCTTCAAATAGAAACTACACAGCAGCATTCTCTCTAACATCTTTGTGGTGTGTGCATTCAGTTCACCGAGTTGAACATTCCTTTTGATAGAGTAGTTTTAAAACATTCTTTTTGTAGAATCTGCATGTGGCTATTTGGACTGCTTTCAGGCATTCGGTAGAAACGGGAATATCTTCAGATAAAAACAGGAAAGAAGCATTCCCCGAAATTTCTTTGTGACGTGTGCATTCAGCTGACAGAGTTGAACCTTCCTTTTCATAGAGCAGTTTGGAAACACTGTTTTTGTAGAATCTGCAAGAGGATATTTGGAGCGATTTGAGGTCTATGGTAGAAAAGGAGAGGTCTTCATATAAAGACTAGGCAAAAGCATTCTCAGAAAGCAATTTGTGATGTTTGCATTCACCACACAGAGTTGAACCTTTCTTTTGATAGAGAAGATTTAAACACTCTTTTTGTAAAATCTGAAAGTGGACATTTGCGGCTCTATGAGGCCTGTGGTGGAAAAGGAAATATCTTCACATAAAAACTACACAGAAGCTTTCTCAGTAACTTCTTTGTGGTGTGTGCATTCAACTCACAGAGTTGAACATTCCTTGTGATACAATAGTTTTGAAACACTCTTTTTATAGCATATGGAAGTCGATATTTGGACCGCTTATAGGAATTCATTGGAAACGGTATATCCTCACATAAAAACTAGACAGAAGAATTCTCAAAAATGCCTTTGTGATGTGTGCATTCAACTCACAGAATTGAATGTGTCTTTTGATAGAGCACTTTTGAAACACTCTTTTTGTAGAATCTGCAATTGCAGATTTGGAGCGCTTTGAGGCCTACTGTGGAAAAGCAAAGATCTTCAAATAGAAACTACACAGAAGCTTTCTCAGCAACTTCTTTTTAGTGTGTGCATTCCACTCACAGAGTTGAACATTCTTTTTGGTAGAGTAGTTTTGAAACATTCTTTTGGTAGAATCTGCATGTAGCTATTTGGTCTGCTTTCCGGCCTTCGGTGGAAACGGGAATAACTTCAGAAAAAAACCACTGAGAAGCATTCTCAGAAATTTCTTTGTGATGCGGGCATGCAACTGACAGGGTGGAACCTTCCTTTTGATAGAGCAGTTTTGAAACACTCTTTTTGTAGAATCTGCAAGTGGATATTTGGAGCGCTTTGAAACCTATGGTAGAAAAGGGGATATCTTCATAGAAAGACTAGGCAGAAGCATTCTCAGGAAGTAATTTGTGATGTGTGCATTCAACTCACAGAGTTGAACCTTTCTTTTGATAGAGCAGTTTGAAACACTCTATATGTACAATCTCAAAGTAGACAATTGGAGCACTATGAGGCCTACGGTGGAAAAGGAACCATCTTCACAAAAAGCTACACAGAATCATTCTCAGAAAGTAATTTGTGATGTGTGCATTCAACTCACAGAGTTGACTCTTTCTTTTGATAGAGCAATTTGAAACACTCTTTTTGTGGAATCTGGAAGTGGACAATTGGAGCGCTATGAGAAATACGGTGTAAAAGGAAATATCTTCACATAAAAATTACACAGAAGCATTCTTAGTAACTTCCTTGTGGTGTGTGAATCTAACTCGAGGAGTTGAACATTCCTTTTGATAGAGTAGTTTTGAAACACTCTTCTTGTAGAATCTGCAAGTGGATATTTGGACAGCTTATAGGAATTCTTTGGAAACGGGATAATCTCACACAAAAACTAGACAGAAGCATTCTCACAAACTTCTTTGTGATCTGTGCATTCAGCTCAGAGAGTTGAACCTTTCTCTTCATGGAGGAGATTTGAAACAGTGTTTTTGTAGAATCTGCAGATGGACATTTGGAGAGCTTTGAGGCCTGTGGTAGAAAAGGAAATATCTTCATATAAAACCTAGCAAGAAGTCTTCTCAGAAACTACTGTGTGATGTTTACATTCAAGTTATAGAGTTGAATATTCCCTTTGTTAGAGCAGTTCAGAAACACACTTTTTGTGGAAACCGCAAGTGGACATTTGGAGAGCTTTGAGGCCTGTGGTGGAAAAGGAAATATCTTCACATAAAACCTTCAAAGAAGCATTTTCAGAAACTACTTTCTGATGTTTGCATTCAACTCATGGGGTTGAATATACTTTTTGATAGAGAACTTTTGAAACACTTTATTGGTAGAATCTGCAAGTGGATATTTGAATCGCTTAGAGGAATTCATTGGAAACGGGATATCCTCACAAAAACACTAGATAGAAGCATTCTCACAAACTTCTTTGTGATGTGTGCATTAAACTCACATAGTTGAACGTGTCTTTTGATAGAGCAGTTTTGGAACACTGTTTTTGTAGAATCTGCAATTGGACATTTGGAGAGCTGTGAGGCCTATGGTGGAAAAGGAAACATCTTCAAATAGAAACTACACAGAAGAATTCTCAGCAACTACTTTGTGGTGTGTGCATTCAACTCACCGGGTTGAACATTCCTTTGGCTACAGTAGTTTTGAAACACTCTTTTTGTAGAATCTGCAAGTGGATATTTGGATCGCTGATAGGAATTCATTGGAAACGGGATATCCTCACACAAAAACTAGAAAGAAACATTTTCACAAACTACTTTGTGATGTGTGCATTCAGCTCACAGAGTTGAACCTTTCTTTTCATGGAGCAGATTTGAAACACTCTCTTTGTAGAATCTGCAAGAGGACGTTTGGAGAGCTTTAAGGCCTGTGGTAGAAAAGAAAATCTCTTCACAAGAAACCTAGCAAGAAGCCTTCTCAGAAACTGCGTTCTGATGTTTGCATTCAAGTCACAGAGTTGATCATTCCCTTTGTTAGAGCAGTTCTGAAACACTCTTTTTGTAGGAGCTGCAAGTGGACATTTGGAGAGCTCTGAGGCCAGTGGTAGAAAAGGAAATATCTTCCCATAAAACCTAGCAAGAACCCTTATAAGACTACTTTTTGATGATTACATTCAAGTCACAGAGTTGAACATTCACTTTGTTAGAGCAGTTCTGAAATAGTCTTTCTGTAGAAACTGCAAGTGGACATTTGGAGAGCTTTGAGGCCCGTGGTGGGAAAGGAAATATCTTCACATAAAACCTAGCAAGAAGCATTCTCAGAACTACTTTGTGATGTTTACATTCAACTCACAGAGTTGAACATTTCTTTTGTTAGAGGAGTTTTGAAACATTACTTTTGTAGAAACTGCAAGTGGACATTTGGAGACCTTTGAGGCCTGTGGTGGAAAAGGAAATATCTTCACATAAAATCTAGAAAGAAGCATTCTCAGAAACTACTTTCTGATGTTTGCGTTCAACAAATGCAGTTGAATATACCTTTCTTTATAGCACTTTTCAAACAATATTTTTGTAGAATCTGCAAGTGAATATTTGGACCGCTTGTAGGAATTTGTTGGAAACGGGATATCCACTCACAAAAACTACACAGAAACATTCTCAAAAACATCTTAGTGATGAGACCATTCAACTCGCAGAGTTGAACATGTGTGTTGATAGAGCAGTTTTGAAACACTGTTTTTGTAGAATCTGCAAGTGGATACTTGGACCGCTTATAGGAATTCATTGGAAACGGGATATCCTCACTCAAAAACAAGACAGAAGCATTCTTACAAACTACTTTGAGATGTGTGCATTCAACTCACCGGGTTGAACGTGTCTCTACATACAGCAGTTTTGAAACACTATTTTTGTAGAAACTGGAATTGGACATTTTGAGTGCTTTGAGGCCAATGATGGAAAAGGAAACATCTTCAAATGAAAACTACACAGAAGCATTCTCAGTAACTTCTATGTGGTGTGGGCATGCAACTCACAAACTTAAACATTCCTTTTGATAGTGTAGTTTTGAAACACTCTTTTTGTAGAATCTGCAAGTGGATATTTGGACCGCTTACAGGAATTCGTTGGAAACGGATATCCTCACACAAAAACTAGAGAAAAGCATTCTCACAAACTACTTTGTGATGTGTGCTTTCAGCTGACAGAGTTGAACCTTTATTTTCATGGAGCAGATTTGAAACAACCTTTTTGTAGAATCTGCATGTGGACATTTGAAGAGCTTGAGGCCTGTGGTAGAAAAGGAAATATCTTCACATAAAACGCAGCAAGAAGATTCTCAGAAACGACTTTGTGATGTTTGGATTCATCTCACGGAGTTGAACATTCCCTTTGTTAGAGCAGATTTGAAACACTCTTTTTGTAGAATCTGCAAGTGAACATTTGGAGAGCTTGGAGGCCTGTGGTAGAAAAGGGAATACCTTCACATAAAATCTAGAAAGAAGAATTTTCAGAAACTAATTTCTGATATTTGCATTCAACACACGGAGTTGAATATCGGTTTTGTTAGAGCACTTTTGAAGCACTCTTTTCGTAGATTCCGCAAGTGGATATTTGGAACGCATATGGGAATTCGTTGGAAACGGGATATCCTCACATAAAAACGACACAGAAGCATTCTCACAAACTACTTTGTGATGTGTGCATTCGACTCACAGAGTTGAATGTGTCTTTTGATAGAGCAGTTCTGAAACACTGTTTTTGTAGAATCTGCAAGTGAACATTTTGAGCGCTTTGAGGCCTATGGTGGAAAAGGAAATATCTTGAAATGAAAACTAAACAGAAGCATTCTCAGTAACTTCTATGTGGTGTGTGCATTCAACTCACAGAGTTGCACATTCTTTTTGATAGTGTAGTTTTCCCACACTCTTTTTGTAGATGCTGCAAGTGTCTATTTGGACTGCTTTCAGGCCTTTGGTGTAAACGGGAATATCTTCAGATAAAAACTAGAAAGAAGCCTTCTCAGAAATTTCTTTGTGATGTGTGCATTCAATTGACCGAGTTGAACCTTCCTTCTGATAGAGCAGATTTGAAACAATCTTTTTGTAGAATCTGTAAGTGTATATTTGGAGCGCTTTGAGGCCTAAAGTTGAAATGGAGAGATCTTCATATAAAGACTAGGCAGAAGCATTCTCAGAAAGTAATTTGTGATGTGTGCATTCAACTCACAGAGTTGAACCTTTCTTTTAATAGAGCAGTTTGACACATTCTTTTTGTAGAATCTGAAAGTGGACATTTTGAGCACTATGAAGCCTCTGGTGGAAAAGGAAATATTTTAACATAAAACCTACACAGAAGCATTCTCATTAACTGCTTTGTGGTGTGTGCGTTCAACTCACAGAGTTGAACATTCCTTTTGATTGAGTAGTTTTGAAAAATTCTTTTTGTAGTATCTGCAAGTGGATATTTGGACTGCTTATAGGAATTCGTTGGAAACGGGATATCCTCAGAGAAACACTAGACAGAAGAAATCTCACAAACTTGTTGGTGATGTGTGCATTCAACTCACCGGGTTGAAGGTGTTTTTTGATGGAGCAGTTTTGAAATACTGTTTTTGTAGGATCTGGAAGTGGACATTTTGAGCGCTTTGAGGCCTATGGTGGAAAAGGAAATATCTTCAAATGAAAAATACACAGAAGCATGCTCAGTAACTTCTATGTGGTGAGGGATTGTAACTTACAGAGTTGAACATTCCTTTTGATAGTGTAGTTTTGAAACACTCTTTTTGTAGAATCTGCAAGTGGCTATTTGGACCACTTTCAGGCCTTTAGTGGAAACGGGAATATCTTCAGATAAAAACTAGAGAAAAGCCTTCTCAGAAATTTCTTTGCGATGTGTGCATTCAACTGACAGATTTGAACCTTCTTTTTGAAAGAGCAATTTTGAAACACTCTTTTGTAGAATCTGAAATTGGACATTTGCAGCACTATGAGGCCTATGGTGGAAAAGGAAATATCTTCACCTAAAAACCACACAGAAGCATTCTCAGTAACTTTTTGTGGTGTGTGCATTCAACTCACAGAGTTGAACATTCCTTTTGATAGAGTAGTTTTGAAACACTCTTTTTGTAGAAGCTGCAAGTGGATATTTGGACCGCTTATAGGAATTCGTTGGAAACGAATATCCTCACACAAAAACTAGAGAAAAGCATTCTCACAAACTACTTTGTGATGTGTGCATTCTGCTGACAGAGTTGAACCTTTCTTTTGATGGAGCAGATTTGAAACACCCTTTTTGTAGAATCTGCATGTGGACATTTGGAGAGCTTGAGGCCTGTGGTAGAAAAGGAAATATCTTCACATAAAACCCAGCAAGAAGCATTCTCAGAAACTACTTTGTGATGTTTGGATACATCTCACGGAGTTGAACATTCCCTTTGTTAGAGCAGTTTTGAAACACTCTTTTTGTAGAATCTGCAAGTGGACATTTGGAGAGCTTGAAGGCCTGTGGTAGAAAAGGAAATATCTTCACATAAAACCTAGAAAGAATCATTTTCAGAAACTAATTTCTGATGTTTGCATTCAACTCATGGAGTTGAATGTAAGTTTTGTTAGAGCACTTTTGAAACACTCTTTTAGTAGAATCTGCAAGTGGATATTTGGAAAGCTTATGGGAATTCGTTGGAAACGGGATATCCTCACATAAAACTACACAGAAAAATTCTCACTAACTACTTTGTGATGTGTGCATTCGATTCACAGAGTTGAACGTGTCTTTTGACAGAGCAGTTTTGAAACACTGTTTTTGTAGAATCTGCAAGTGGATACTTTGAGCGCTTTGAGGCCTATGGTGGAAAAGGAAATATCTTCAAAAGAAAACTAAAAAAGAAGCATTTTCAGTAACCTCTATTTGGTGTGTGCACTCAACTTACAGATTTGAACATTCTTTTTGATAGTGTAGTTTTCAAACACTCTTTCTTTAGATTCTGCAAGAGGCTATTTGGACTGTTTTCAGGCCTTTGGTGTAAACGGGAATATCTTTAGATAAAAACTAGAAAGAAGCCTTCTCAGAAATTTCTTTGTGATGTGTGCAGTCAGTTGACACAGTTGAACCTTCCTTCTGCTAGAGTAGATTTGAAACAATCTTTTTATAGAATCTGCAAGTGGATATTTGGAGGGCTTTGAGGCCTAAGGTTGAAATAGAGATATCTTCATATAAAGACTAGGCAGAAGAATTCTCAGAAAGTAATTTGTGACGTGTTCATTCAACTCACAGAGTTGAACCTGTCTTTTGATAGAGCAGTTTGACACACTCTTTTTGTAGAATCTGAAAGTGGACACTTTGAGCGGTATGAAACCTCTGGTGGAAAAGGAAATATTTTAACATGAAAACTACACATAAGCATTCTCAGTAACTTCTTTGTGGTGTGAGCATTCAACTCACAGAGTTCAAATTCCTTTTGATAGAGTAGTTTTGAAAAACTCTTTTTGTAGAATCTGCAATTGGATATTTGGGCTGCTTACGGGAATTCGTTGGAAACGGAATATCCTCTTACAAAAACTAGACAGAAGCATTCTCACAAACTTCTTTGTGATGTGTGCATTCAACTCACAGAGTTGAGCATTTCCTGTCATTTAGCAGATCTGAAACATTCTTTCGGTAGAATTTGCAAGTGGACATTTGGAGTTCTTTGATGCCATTGGTAGAAAAGGAAATATCTTCCCATTAAGCCTAGCAAGAAGACTTCTAGAAACTACTTTGTGATGTTTGCATTCAAATCACAGAATTGAACATTCCCTTTGTTAGAGCAGTTCTAAAATACTCTTTTGGTAGATACTGCAAGTGGACATTTGGAGAGCTTTGAGGCCTGTGGTGAGAAAGGAAATATCTTCACATAAAACCTAGCAAGAAGAATTCTCAGAACTGCTTTGTGATGTTAACATTCAATTCAGAGAGTTGAACATTCCTTTTGTTAGAACAGTTTTGAAATACTTTTTTTTGTAGAATCTGCAAGTGGATATTTGGACCGCTTATCGGAATTTGTTGGAAACGGGATATCCTCTCATAAAAACTAGACAGAAACATTCTCATAAACTTCTTTGTGATGTGTGAATTCAAGTCACAGAGTTGAACGTACCTTTGGATACAGCAGTTTTGAAACACTGTTTTTGTAGTATCTGCAGTTAGACCTTTGTGGTGCTTTGAGAAAAGGAAATATCTTCCAATAGAAACTACACAGGTTCATTCTCAGTAACTTCTTTCTGGTGTGTGCATTCAATTCACAGATTTGAACATTCCTTTTGATAGTATAGTTTTGAAACACTCTTTTTGTCGAATCTGCATGTGGCTGTTTGGACCGCTTTTAGGCCTTTGGTGGAAATGGGAATATCTTCAGATAAACACTAGAGATAAGCTTTCTCAGAAATTTCTTTGTGATGTGTGCATTCAACTGACAGAGTTGAAGCTTCCTGTTGATAGAGCAGTTTTGAAACAGTCTTTTTGTAGAATCTGTAAGTGGATATTTGGAGCGGTTTGAGGCCTATGATAGAAAAGGAGACATCTTCATATAAAGAATAGGCAGAAGCATTCTCAGAAAGTAATTTGTGATGTGCGGATTCAACACACAGAGTTGAAACTTTCTTTTGATTAGGCAGTTTGAAACACACTTTTTGTTGCAACTGAAATTGGACTTTTGGAGCGCTATGAGGCCTATGGTGGAAAAGGAAATATCTTCACATAAAAACGACACAGAAGCATTCTCAGTAATTCCTTTGTGGTGTGTGCATTCAACTCACAGAGTTGAACATTCCTTTTGATACAGTAGTTTTGAAACACTTTTTTTGAAGAATCTGCTAGTGGATATTTGGACCACTTACAGTAATTCGTTGGAAACAGTATATTCTCACACAAAAACTAGACAGAAGGATTCTCACAAACTTCTTTGTTATGTGTGCATTCAGCTCACAGATTTGAACCATTCTCTACATTTATCAGATATGAAACACTCTTTTTGTAGAATCTACAAGTGGACATTTAGAGAGCTTTGAGGCAGGTGGTAGGAAAGGAAATATCTCTGCACAAAACCTAGCAAGAAGACTTGTCAGAAAGTAGTTCGTGATGTTTGCATTCAACACAGAGAGTTGAACATTCCCTTTGTTAGAGCAGTTGTGAAACACTGCTTTTGTAGAATCTGCAAGTGGATATTTGGACAGCTTTGACACAGCTGGTAGAAATGAAATACCTTGACATAAAATCTTGCAAGAAATGTTCTCAGAAAGTACTTTGCGATGTTTGCATTGAACTCACACAGTTGAACATTCCTTGTTAGAGCAGTTCTGAAACTCTCTTTCTGTAGAATCCGCAAGTGGACATTTGGAGAGCTTTGTGGCCTGTGGTGGAATAGGAAATATCTTCACATAAAACGTAGAAAGAAACATTCTGAGAAACTATATTTTGATGTTTGCATTCAACTCACCGATTTGAATACACATTTTGTTAGAGCACATTTGAAACACTTTTTTTAGAATCTGCAAGTGGATATTTGGACTGCTTATAGAAATTCATTGGAAACGTTATATCCTCTCATAAAAACTAGACAGAAGCATTCTCACAAACTTCTTTGTGACGTGCTCATTCAACTCACAGAGTTGAAGGTGTCTTTTGATAGACCAGTTTTGAAACACTGTTTTTGTAGAGTCTGTAAGTGGACATCTGGAGCGCTTTGAGGCCTATGGTGGAAAAGGAAATATCTTCAGATAGACACTACCCAGAAGCATTCTCAGTAACTCTTTTGTGGTGTGTGCATTCAACTCACAGAGTTGAACATTCCTTTTGATAGAAAAGTTTTGAAACACAATTTTTGTAGGAACTGCATGTGGTTATTTGGACCGCTTTCAGGCCTTCGGTGGAAACTGGAATATCTTCAGATAAAAACTAGAGAGAAGCATTCTCAGAAATTTCTATGTGATGTGTGCATTCAACTGACACAGTTGAAACTTCCTTTTGATAGAGCAGTTTTGAAACACTCTTTATGTAGAATCTTCAAGTGGATATTTGTAGCAATTTGAGGCATACGGTTGAAAAGGAGATATCTTTGACTAAAGACGTGTCGGAAGCATTCTCAGAAAGTAATTTGTGATGGGTGTATTCAACTGACAGAGTTGAAACTTTCTTTTGATAGAGCAGTTTGAAACACTCTTTTTGTGGAATCTGCAAGTGGATATTTGGACCGCTTATAGGAATTCGTTGGAAACGGGATATCCTCACAGAAATACTAAACAGAAGAATTCTCCCAAACTTTTTGTGATGGGTGCATTCAGCTCACAGAGTTGAAAATTTTTTTTCGTGGAGCAGATTTGAAACACTATTTTTGTAGACTCTGCAAGGGGACATTTGGAGAGCATTGATGCCTGTGTTAGACAAGGAAATCTATTCACATAAAACTTATCAAGAATCCTTCTCAGAAACTAGTTTGTGATGTTTGCATTCAACTCACAGAGTTGAATATACCTTTTGTTAGACCACTTTTGAAACACTAGTTTTGTAGAATCTGCAAGTAAATATTTGGACTGCTTTTAGGAATTCGTTGGAAACGGGATATCCTCACATAAAAACTACACAGAAGCATTCTCACAAACTTCTTTATGATGTGTGCATTCACCTCACAGAGTTGAACGTGTCTTTTGATAGAGCAGTTTTGAAACAATATTTTTGTAGAATCTTCATTGGACATTTGAGCGCTATGAGGCCTATGGTGGAAAAGGGAATATCTTCACATAAAAACTACACAGAAGCATTCTCAGTAACTTCTTTGTGGTGTGTGCATTCAACTCACAGAGTTGAATATTCCTGGTGATAGAGTAGTTTTGAAACACTCTTTTTGTAGAATCTGAAGGTGACATTTGGACCGCTTATAGGAATTTGTTGGAAAGGGTATATCCTCACATAAAAACTAGACAGAAGCATTCTCAAAAACTCCTTTGTGATGTGGGCATTCAACACACAGAGTTGAACGTGGCTTTTGATAGAGCAGTTTTGAAACACTCTTTTTGCAGAATCTGCAATTGGACATTTGGAGCGCTTTGAGGCCTGTGGTGGAAAAGGAAAGATCTTCAAATAGAAACTACACAGAAGTTTTCTCACAGCTACTTTGTGGTGTGTGCATTCAACTAACAGAGTTCAACCGTCTTTTGATAGATTAGTTTTGAAACACTCTTTTGGTAGAATCTGCAAGTGGCTATTTTGTCAACTTTCAGGCCTTCGGTGGAAACTGCAATATCTTCAGAAAAAAACTAGAGAGATCATTCTTAGAAATTTCTTTGTGACGTGTGCATTCAACTGAAAGAGTGGAACTTTCCTTTTGATAGAGCAGTTTTGAAACACTCTTTTTGTAGAATCTGCAAGTGGATATTAGGAGCGATTTGAAGCCTATGGTAGAAAAGGAGACATCTTATTATAAAGACTAGGCAGAAGCATTCTCAGAAAGTAATTTGTGATGTGTGCATTCAACTCACAGAGTGGAACCTTTCTTTTGATAGAGCAGTTTGAAACACACTATATGTAGAATCTGAAAGTGGACAATTTGAGTGCTGTGAGGCCTATGGTTGAAAAGGAAATATATTCACATAAAAACGACACAGAAGCATTCGCAGAAAGTAATTTGTGATGTGTGCATTCAACTCACAGAGTTGAATCTTTCTTTTGATAGAATAAAATAACTATAGAATAAAAAAACACTATTTTTAATGGATCTGAAAGTGGACAATTCGAGCGCTATGAGACCTATGGCGTAAAAGGAAATATCATCACATAAAAACTACACAGAAGGATTCTCAGTAACTTCCTAGTGGTATGTGAATTCAACTCAAGGAGTTGAACATTCCTTTTGATAGAGTAGTTTTGAAACACTCTTCTTGTAGAATCTGCAGGTGGATATTTGGACAGCTTAAAGGAATTCATTGGAAACAGGTTATGCTCACACAAAAACTATACAGAAGCATTCTCACAAACTTCTTTGTAATGTGGGCATTCAGCTCACAGAGTTGAACGTGTCTTTTGATAGAGCAGTTTTGAAACACTGTTTTTGTAGAATCTGTAAGTGGACATTTGGAGAGCTTTGAGGCCTATGGTGGAAAAGGAAATGTCTTGAAATACAAACTACACAGAAGCATTCCCAGTAACTAATTTGTGGTGTGTGCATTCAACTGACAGAGTTGAACATTCCTTTTCATAGAGTAGATTTGAAACACTCTTTTGGTATAATCTGCATGTGGCTTTTTGGACCACTTTCAGGCCTTCGGTGGAAACGGGAATATCTTCAGATAAAAACTAGAAAAAAGCATTCTCAGAAATTTCTTCGTGATGTGTGCATTCAACTGACAGAGTTAAACCTTCCTTTTGAAAGAGCAGTTTTGAAACACTCCTCTCGTAGAATCTGCAAGTGGATATTTGGAGCACTCTGAGTCCTCTGGTAGAATAGGAGATCTCTTCATATAAAGACTAGGCAGAAGCATTCTCAGAGAGTTATTTGTAATGTGTGCATTCAACTCACATTGTTGAACCTTTCGTTTGATAGAGCAGTTTGAAACCCTCTTTTTGTAGAATCTGAAAGTGGACATTTGGAGCGCTATGAGGCCTATGGTTGAAAAGGAAATATCTTCAAATAGAAACTACACAGAAGGATTCTTAGTAACGTCTATGTGGTGTGCGTATTCAACTCACAGAGTTGAACGTGTCTTTTGATAGAGCAGTTTTGAAACACTGTTTTTGCAGAATCCGCAAGGGGATATTTGGAGCGCTTTGAGGCCCATGGTGGAAAAGGAAATATCTTCAAATAGAAACTACACAGCAGCATTCTCTCTAACATCTTTGTGGTGTGTGCATTCAGTTCACCGAGTTGAACATTCCTTTTGATAGAGTAGTTTTAAAACATTCTTTTTGTAGAATCTGCATGTGGCTATTTGGACTGCTTTCAGGCATTCGGTAGAAACGGGAATATCTTCAGATAAAAACAGGAAAGAAGCATTCCCCGAAATTTCTTTGTGACGTGTGCATTCAGCTGACAGAGTTGAACCTTCCTTTTCATAGAGCAGTTTGGAAACACTGTTTTTGTAGAATCTGCAAGAGGATATTTGGAGCGATTTGAGGTCTATGGTAGAAAAGGAGAGGTCTTCATATAAAGACTAGGCAAAAGCATTCTCAGAAAGCAATTTGTGATGTTTGCATTCACCACACAGAGTTGAACCTTTCTTTTGATAGAGAAGATTTAAACACTCTTTTTGTAAAATCTGAAAGTGGACATTTGCGGCTCTATGAGGCCTGTGGTGGAAAAGGAAATATCTTCACATAAAAACTACACAGAAGCTTTCTCAGTAACTTCTTTGTGGTGTGTGCATTCAACTCACAGAGTTGAACATTCCTTGTGATACAATAGTTTTGAAACACTCTTTTTATAGCATATGGAAGTCGATATTTGGACCGCTTATAGGAATTCATTGGAAACGGTATATCCTCACATAAAAACTAGACAGAAGAATTCTCAAAAATGCCTTTGTGATGTGTGCATTCAACTCACAGAATTGAATGTGTCTTTTGATAGAGCACTTTTGAAACACTCTTTTTGTAGAATCTGCAATTGCAGATTTGGAGCGCTTTGAGGCCTATTGTGGAAAAGCAAAGATCTTCAAATAGAAACTACACAGAAGCTTTCTCAGCAACTTCTTTTTAGTGTGTGCATTCCACTCACAGAGTTGAACATTCTTTTTGGTAGAGTAGTTTTGAAACATTCTTTTGGTAGAATCTGCATGTAGCTATTTGGTCTGCTTTCCGGCCTTCGGTGGAAACGGGAATAACTTCAGAAAAAAACCACTGAGAAGCATTCTCAGAAATTTCTTTGTGATGCGGGCATGCAACTGACAGGGTGGAACCTTCCTTTTGATAGAGCAGTTTTGAAACACTCTTTTTGTAGAATCTGCAAGTGGATATTTGGAGCGCTTTGAAACCTATGGTAGAAAAGGGGATATCTTCATAGAAAGACTAGGCAGAAGCATTCTCAGGAAGTAATTTGTGATGTGTGCATTCAACTCACAGAGTTGAACCTTTCTTTTGATAGAGCAGTTTGAAACACTCTATATGTACAATCTCAAAGTAGACAATTGGAGCACTATGAGGCCTACGGTGGAAAAGGAACCATCTTCACAAAAAGCTACACAGAATCATTCTCAGAAAGTAATTTGTGATGTGTGCATTCAACTCACAGAGTTGACTCTTTCTTTTGATAGAGCAATTTGAAACACTCTTTTTGTGGAATCTGGAAGTGGACAATTGGAGCGCTATGAGAAATACGGTGTAAAAGGAAATATCTTCACATAAAAATTACACAGAAGCATTCTTAGTAACTTCCTTGTGGTGTGTGAATCTAACTCGAGGAGTTGAACATTCCTTTTGATAGAGTAGTTTTGAAACACTCTTCTTGTAGAATCTGCAAGTGGATATTTGGACAGCTTATAGGAATTCTTTGGAAACGGGATAATCTCACACAAAAACTAGACAGAAGCATTCTCACAAACTTCTTTGTGATATGTGCATTCAGCTCAGAGAGTTGAACCTTTCTCTTCATGGAGGAGATTTGAAACAGTGTTTTTGTAGAATCTGCAGATGGACATTTGGAGAGCTTTGAGGCCTGTGGTAGAAAAGGAAATATCTTCATATAAAACCTAGCAAGAAGTCTTCTCAGAAACTACTGTGTGATGTTTACATTCAAGTTATAGAGTTGAATATTCCCTTTGTTAGAGCAGTTCAGAAACACACTTTTTGTGGAAACCGCAAGTGGACATTTGGAGAGCTTTGAGGCCTGTGGTGGAAAAGGAAATATCTTCACATAAAACCTTCAAAGAAGCATTTTCAGAAACTACTTTCTGATGTTTGCATTCAACTCATGGGGTTGAATATACTTTTTGATAGAGAACTTTTGAAACACTTTATTGGTAGAATCTGCAAGTGGATATTTGAATCGCTTAGAGGAATTCATTGGAAACGGGATATCCTCACAAAAACACTAGATAGAAGCATTCTCACAAACTTCTTTGTGATGTGTGCATTAAACTCACATAGTTGAACGTGTCTTTTGATAGAGCAGTTTTGGAACACTGTTTTTGTAGAATCTGCAATTGGACATTTGGAGAGCTGTGAGGCCTATGGTGGAAAAGGAAACATCTTCAAATAGAAACTACACAGAAGAATTCTCAGCAACTACTTTGTGGTGTGTGCATTCAACTCACCGGGTTGAACATTCCTTTGGCTATAGTAGTTTTGAAACACTCTTTTTGTAGAATCTGCAAGTGGATATTTGGATCGCTGATAGGAATTCACTGGAAACGGGATATCCTCACACAAAAACTAGAAAGAAACATTTTCACAAACTACTTTGTGATGTGTGCATTCAGCTCACAGAGTTGAACCTTTCTTTTCATGGAGCAGATTTGAAACACTCTCTTTGTAGAATCTGCAAGAGGACGTTTGGAGAGCTTTAAGGCCTGTGGTAGAAAAGAAAATCTCTTCACAAGAAACCTAGCAAGAAGCCTTCTCAGAAACTGCGTTCTGATGTTTGCATTCAAGTCACAGAGTTGATCATTCCCTTTGTTAGAGCAGTTCTGAAACACTCTTTTTGTAGGAGCTGCAAGTGGACATTTGGAGAGCTTTGAGGCCAGTGGTAGAAAAGGAAATATCTTCCCATAAAACCTAGCAAGAACCCTTATAAGACTACTTTTTGATGATTACATTCAAGTCACAGAGTTGAACATTCGCTTTGTTAGAGCAGTTCTGAAATAGTCTTTCTGTAGAAACTGCAAGTGGACATTTGGAGAGCTTTGAGGCCCGTGGTGGGAAAGGAAATATCTTCACATAAAACCTAGCAAGAAGCATTCTCATTCTCAGAACTACTTTGTGATGTTTACATTCAACTCACAGAGTTGAACATTTCTTTTGTTAGAGGAGTTTTGAAATATTACTTTTGTAGAAACTGCAAGTGGACATTTGGAGACCTTTGAGGCCTGTGGTGGAAAAGGAAATATCTTCACATAAAATCTAGAAAGAAGCATTCTCAGAAACTACTTTCTGATGTTTGCGTTCAACAAATGCAGTTGAATATACCTTTCTTTATAGCACTTTTTAAACAATATTTTTGTAGAATCTGCAAGTGAATATTTGGACCGCTTGTAGGAATTTGTTGGAAACGGGATATCCACTCACAAAAACTACACAGAAACATTCTCAAAAACATCTTAGTGATGAGACCATTCAACTCGCAGAGTTGAACATGTGTGTTGATAGAGCAGTTTTGAAACACTGTTTTTGTAGAATCTGCAAGTGGATACTTGGACCGCTTATAGGAATTCATTGGAAACGGGATATCCTCACTCAAAAACAAGACAGAAGCATTCTTACAAACTTCTTTGAGATGTGTGCATTCAACTCACCGGGTTGAACGTGTCTCTACATACAGCAGTTTTGAAACACTATTTTTGTAGAAACTGGAATTGGACATTTTGAGTGCTTTGAGGCCAATGATGGAAAAGGAAATATCTTCAAATGAAAACTACACAGAAGCATTCTCAGTAACTTCTATGTGGTGTGGGCATGCAACTCACAGACTTAAACATTCCTTTTGATAGAGTAGTTTTGAAACTCTCTTTTTGTAGAATCTGCAAGTGGATATTTGGACCACTTATAGGAATTCGTTGGAAACAGATATCCTCACACAAAAACTAGTGAAAAGCATTCTCACAAACTACTTTGTGATGTGTGCTTTCAGCTGACAGAGTTGAACCTTTCTTTTGATGGAGCAGATTTGAAACACCCTTTTTGTAGAATCTGGATGTGGACACTTGGAGAGCTTGAGGCCTGTGGTAGAAAAGGAAATATCTTCACATAAAACCCAGCAAGAAGCATTCTCAGAAACTACTTTGTGATGTTTGGATTCATCTCATGGAGTTGAACATTCCCTTTGTTAGAGCAGTTTTGAAACACTCTTTTTGTAGAAACTGGAAGTGGACATTTGAGGAGCTTGGAGGCCTGTGTTAGAAAAGGAAATACCTTCACATAAAATCTAGAAAGAAGAATTTTCAGAAACTAATTTCTGATATTTGCATTCAACACACGGAGTTGAATATCAGTTTTGTTAGAGCACTTTTGAAGCACTCTGTTAGTAGAATCTGCAAGTGGATATTTGGAATGCTTATGGGAATTCGTTGGAAACGGGATATCCTCACATAAAAACTACACAGAAGCATTCTCACAAACTACTTTGTGATGTGTGCATTCGACTCACAGAGTTGAATGTGTCTTTTGATAGATAGAGCAGCTTTGAAACACTGTTTTTGTAGAATCTGCAAGTGGACATTTTGAGCACTTTGAGGCCTATGGTGGAAGAGGAAATATCTTCAAATGAAAACTAAACGGAAGCATTTTCAGTAACTTCTATGTGGTGTGTGCATTCAACTCACAGAGTTGCACATTCTTTTTGATAGTGTAGTTTTCACACACTCTTTTTGTAGATGCTGCAAGTGGCTATTTGGACTGCTTTCAGGCCTTTGGTGTAAACGGGAATATCTTCAGATAAAAACTAGAAAGAAGCCTTCTCAGAAATTTCTTTGTGATGTGTGCATTCAATTGACCAAGTTGAACCTTCCTTCTGATAGAGCAGATTTGAAATAAGCTTTCTGTAGAATCTGCAAGTGGATATTTGGAGCACTTTGAGGCCTATAGATGAAATGGAGATATCTTCGTGTAAAGACTAGGCAGAAGCATTCTCAGAAAGTAATTTGTGATGTGTGCATTCAACTCACAGAGTTGAACCTTTCTTTTGATAGAGCAGTTTGACACATTCTTTTTGTAGAATCTGAAAGTGGACATTTTGAGCACTATGAAGCCTCTGGTGGAAAAGGAAATATTTTAACATAAAAACTACACAGAATCATTCGCAGTAACTGCTTTGTGGTGTGTGCATTCAACTCACAGAGTTGAACATTCCTTTTGATAGAGTAGTTTTTAAAAACTCTTTCTGTAGTATCTGCAAGTGGATATTTGGACTGCTTATAGGAATTCGTTGGAAACGGTATATCCTCAGAGAAACACTAGACAGAAACACTCTCACAATCTTGTTGGTGATGTGTGCATTCAACTCACCGGGTTGAAGGTGTTTTTTGATGGAGCAGTTTTGAAATGCTGTTTTTGTAGGATCTGGAAGTGGACATTTTGACCGCTTTGAGGCCAATGATGGAAAAGGAAACATCTTCAAATGAAAACTACACAGAAGCATTCTCAGTAACTTCTATGTGGTGTGGGCATGCCACTCACAAACTTAAACATTCCTTTTGATAGTGTAGTTTTGAAACACTCTTTTTGTAGAATCTGCAAGTGGATATTTGGACCGCTTACAGGAATTCGTTGGAAACGGATATCCTCACACAAAAACTAGAGAAAAGCATTCTCACAAACTACTTTGTGATGTGTGCTTTCAGCTGACAGAGTTGAACCTTTATTTTCATGGAGCAGATTTGAAACAACCTTTTTGTAGAATCTGCATGTGGACATTTGAAGAGCTTGAGGCCTGTGGTAGAAAAGGAAATATCTTCACATAAAACGCAGCAAGAAGATTCTCAGAAACGACTTTGTGATGTTTGGATTCATCTCACGGAGTTGAACATTCCCTTTGTTAGAGCAGATTTGAAACACTCTTTTTGTAGAATCTGCAAGTGAACATTTGGAGAGCTTGGAGGCCTGTGGTAGAAAAGGGAATACCTTCACATAAAATCTAGAAAGAAGAATTTTCAGAAACTAATTTCTGATATTTGCATTCAACACACGGAGTTGAATATCAGTTTTGTTAGAGCACTTTTGAAGCACTCTTTTCGTAGATTCCGCAAGTGGATATTTGGAACGCATATGGGAATTCGTTGGAAACGGGATATCCTCACATAAAAACGACACAGAAGCATTCTCACAAACTACTTTGTGATGTGTGCATTCGACTCACAGAGTTGAATGTGTCTTTTGATAGAGCAGTTCTGAAACACTGTTTTTGTAGAATCTGCAAGTGAACATTTTGAGCGCTTTGAGGCCTATGGTGGAAAAGGAAATATCTTGAAATGAAAACTAAACAGAAGCATTCTCAGTAACTTCTATGTGGTGTGTGCATTCAACTCACAGAGTTGCACATTCTTTTTGATAGTGTAGTTTTCCCACACTCTTTTTGTAGATGCTGCAAGTGTCTATTTGGACTGCTTTCAGGCCTTTGGTGTAAACGGGAATATCTTCAGATAAAAACTAGAAAGAAGCCTTCTCAGAAATTTCTTTGTGATGTGTGCATTCAATTGACCGAGTTGAACCTTCCTTCTGATAGAGCAGATTTGAAACAATCTTTTTGTAGAATCTGTAAGTGTATATTTGGAGCGCTTTGAGGCCTAAAGTTGAAATGGAGAGATCTTCATATAAAGACTAGGCAGAAGCATTCTCAGAAAGTAATTTGTGATGTGTGCATTCAACTCACAGAGTTGAACCTTTCTTTTAATAGAGCAGTTTGACACATTCTTTTTGTAGAATCTGAAAGTGGACATTTTGAGCACTATGAAGCCTCTGGTGGAAAAGGAAATATTTTAACATAAAACCTACACAGAAGCATTCTCATTAACTGCTTTGTGGTGTGTGCATTCAACTCACAGAGTTGAACATTCCTTTTGATTGAGTAGTTTTGAAAAATTCTTTTTGTAGTATCTGCAAGTGGATATTTGGACTGCTTATAGGAATTCGTTGGAAACGGGATATCCTCAGAGAAACACTAGACAGAAGAAATCTCACAAACTTGTTGGTGATGTGTGCATTCAACTCACCGGGTTGAAGGTGTTTTTTGATGGAGCAGTTTTGAAATACTGTTTTTGTAGGATCTGGAAGTGGACATTTTGAGCGCTTTGAGGCCTATGGTGGAAAAGGAAATATCTTCAAATGAAAAATACACAGAAGCATGCTCAGTAACTTCTATGTGGTGAGGGATTGTAACTTACAGAGTTGAACATTCCTTTTGATAGTGTAGTTTTGAAACACTCTTTTTGTAGAATCTGCAAGTGGCTATTTGGACCACTTTCAGGCCTTTAGTGGAAACGGGAATATCTTCAGATAAAAACTAGAGAAAAGCCTTCTCAGAAATTTCTTTGTGATGTGTGCATTCAACTGACAGATTTGAACCTTCTTTTTGAAAGAGCAATTTTGAAACACTCTTTTGTAGAATCTGAAATTGGACATTTGCAGCACTATGAGGCCTATGGTGGAAAAGGAAATATCTTCACCTAAAAACCACACAGAAGCATTCTCAGTAACTTTTTGTGGTGTGTGCATTCAACTCACAGAGTTGAACATTCCTTTTGATAGAGTAGTTTTGAAACACTCTTTTTGTAGAAGCTGCAAGTGGATATTTGGACCGCTTATAGGAATTCGTTGGAAACGAATATCCTCACACAAAAACTAGAGAAAAGCATTCTCACAAACTACTTTGTGATGTGTGCATTCTGCTGACAGAGTTGAACCTTTCTTTTGATGGAGCAGATTTGAAACACCCTTTTTGTAGAATCTGCATGTGGACATTTGGAGAGCTTGAGGCCTGTGGTAGAAAAGGAAATATCTTCACATAAAACCCAGCAAGAAGCATTCTCAGAAACTACTTTGTGATGTTTGGATACATCTCACGGAGTTGAACATTCCCTTTGTTAGAGCAGTTTTGAAACACTCTTTTTGTAGAGTCTGCAAGTGGACATTTGGAGAGCTTGAAGGCCTGTGGTAGAAAAGGAAATATCTTCACATAAAACCTAGAAAGAATCATTTTCAGAAACTAATTTCTGATGTTTGCATTCAACTCATGGAGTTGAATGTAAGTTTTGTTAGAGCACTTTTGAAACACTCTTTTAGTAGAATCTGCAAGTGGATATTTGGAAAGCTTATGGGAATTCGTTGGAAACGGGATATCCTCACATAAAACTACACAGAAAAATTCTCACTAACTACTTTGTGATGTGTGCATTCGATTCACAGAGTTGAACGTGTCTTTTGACAGAGCAGTTTTGAAACACTGTTTTTGTAGAATCTGCAAGTGGATACTTTGAGCGCTTTGAGGCCTATGGTGGAAAAGGAAATATCTTCAAATGAAAACTAAAACAGAAGCATTTTCAGTAACTTAAAAAGAAGCATTTTCACTCAACTTACAGATTTGAACATTCTTTTTGATAGTGTAGTTTTCAAACACTCTTTCTTTAGATTCTGCAAGAGGCTATTTGGACTGTTTTCAGGCCTTTGGTGTAAACGGGAATATCTTTAGATAAAAACTAGAAAGAAGCCTTCTCAGAAATTTCTTTGTGATGTGTGCAGTCAGTTGACACAGTTGAACCTTCCTTCTGCTAGAGTAGATTTGAAACAATCTTTTTATAGAATCTGCAAGTGGATATTTGGAGGGCTTTGAGGCCTAAGGTTGAAATAGAGATATCTTCATATAAAGACTAGGCAGAAGAATTCTCAGAAAGTAATTTGTGACGTGTTCATTCAACTCACAGAGTTGAACCTGTCTTTTGATAGAGCAGTTTGACACACTCTTTTTGTAGAATCTGAAAGTGGACACTTTGAGCAGTATGAAACCTCTGGTGGAAAAGGAAATATTTTAACATGAAAACTACCCATAAGCATTCTCAGTAACTTCTTTGTGGTGTGAGCATTCAACTCACAGAGTTCAAATTCCTTTTGATAGAGTAGTTTTGAAAAACTCTTTTTGTAGAATCTGCAATTGGATATTTGGGCTGCTTACGGGAATTCGTTGGAAACGGAATATCCTCTTACAAAAACTAGACAGAAGCATTCTCACAAACTTCTTTGTGATGTGTGCATTCAACTCACAGAGTTGAGCATTTCCTGTCATTTAGCAGATCTGAAACATTCTTTCGGTAGAATTTGCAAGTGGACATTTGGAGTTCTTTGATGCCATTGGTAGAAAAGGAAATATCTTCCCATTAAGCCTAGCAAGAAGACTCCTAGAAACTACTTTGTGATGTTTGCATTCAAATCACAGAATTGAACATTCCCTTTGTTAGAGCAGTTCTAAAATACTCTTTTGGTAGATACTGCAAGTGGACATTTGGAGAGCTTTGAGGCCTGTGGTGAGAAAGGAAATATCTTCACATAAAACCTAGCAAGAAGAATTCTCAGAACTGCTTTGTGATGTTAACATTCAATTCAGAGAGTTGAACATTCCTTCTGTTAGAACAGCTTTGAAATACTTTTTTTTGTAGAATCTGCAAGTGGATATTTGGACCGCTTATCGGAATTTGTTGGAAACGGGATATCCTCTCATAAAAACTAGACAGAAACATTCTCATAAACTTCTTTGTGATGTGTGAATTCAAGTCACAGAGTTGAACGTACCTTTGGATACAGCAGTTTTGAAACACTGTTTTTGTAGTATCTGCAGTTAGACCTTTGTGGTGCTTTGAGAAAAGGAAATATCTTCCAATAGAAACTACACAGGTTCATTCTCAGTAACTTCTTTCTGGTGTGTGCATTCAATTCACAGATTTGAACATTCCTTTTGATAGTATAGTTTTGAAACACTCTTTTTGTCGAATCTGCATGTGGCTGTTTGGACCGCTTTTAGGCCTTTGGTGGAAATGGGAATATCTTCAGATAAACACTAGAGATAAGCTTTCTCAGAAATTTCTTTGTGATGTGTGCATTCAACTGACAGAGTTGAAGCTTCCTGTTGATAGAGCAGTTTTGAAACAGTCTTTTTGTAGAATCTGTAAGTGGATATTTGGAGCGGTTTGAGGCCTATGATAGAAAAGGAGACATCTTCATATAAAGAATAGGCAGAAGCATTCTCAGAAAGTAATTTGTGATGTGCGGATTCAACACACAGAGTTGAAACTTTCTTTTGATTAGGCAGTTTGAAACACACTTTTTGTTGCAACTGAAATTGGACTTTTGGAGCGCTATGAGGCCTATGGTGGAAAAGGAAATATCTTCACATAAAAACGACACAGAAGCATTCTCAGTAATTCCTTTGTGGTGTGTGCATTCAACTCACAGAGTTGAACATTCCTTTTGATACAGTAGTTTTGAAACACTTTTTTTGTAGAATCTGCTAGTGGATATTTGGACCACTTACAGTAATTCGTTGGAAACAGTATATTCTCACACAAAAACTAGACAGAAGGATTCTCACAAACTTCTTTGTTATGTGTGCATTCAGCTCACAGATTTGAACCATTCTCTACATTTATCAGATATGAAACACTCTTTTTGTAGAATCTACAAGTGGACATTTAGAGAGCTTTGAGGCAGGTGGTAGAAAAGGAAATATCTCTGCACAAAACCTAGCAAGAAGACTTGTCAGAAAGTAGTTCGTGATGTTTGCATTCAACACAGAGAGTTGAACATTCCCTTTGTTAGAGCAGTTGTGAAACACTGCTTTTGTAGAATCTGCAAGTGGATATTTGGACAGCTTTGACACAGCTGGTAGAAATGAAATACCTTGACATAAAATCTTGCAAGAAATGTTCTCAGAAAGTACTTTGCGATGTTTGCATTGAACTCACACAGTTGAACATTCCTTGTTAGAGCAGTTCTGAAACTCTCTTTCTGTAGAATCCGCAAGTGGACATTTGGAGAGCTTTGTGGCCTGTGGTGGAATAGGAAATATCTTCACATAAAACGTAGAAAGAAACATTCTGAGAAACTATATTTTGATGTTTGCATTCAACTCACCGATTTGAATACACATTTTGTTAGAGCACATTTGAAACACTTTTTTTAGAATCTGCAAGTGGATATTTGGACTGCTTATAGAAATTCATTGGAAACGTTATATCCTCTCATAAAAACTAGACAGAAGCATTCTCACAAACTTCTTTGTGATGTGCTCATTCAACTCACAGAGTTGAAGGTGTCTTTTGATAGACCAGTTTTGAAACACTGTTTTTGTAGAGTCTGTAAGTGGACATCTGGAGCGCTTTGAGGCCTATGGTGGAAAAGGAAATATCTTCAGATAGACACTACCCAGAAGCATTCTCAGTAACTCTTTTGTGGTGTGTGCATTCAACTCACAGAGTTGAACATTCCTTTTGATAGAAAAGTTTTGAAACACAATATTTGTAGGAACTGCATGTGGTTATTTGGACCGCTTTCAGGCCTTCGGTGGAAACTGGAATATCTTCAGATAAAAACTAGAGAGAAGCATTCTCAGAAATTTCTATGTGATGTGTGCATTCAACTGACACAGTTGAAACTTCCTTTTGATAGAGCAGTTTTGAAACACTCTTTATGTAGAATCTTCAAGTGGATATTTGTAGCAATTTGAGGCATACGGTTGAAAAGGAGATATCTTTGACTAAAGACGTGTCGGAAGAATTCTCAGAAAGTAATTTGTGATGGGTGTATTCAACTGACAGAGTTGAAACTTTCTTTTGATAGAGCAGTTTGAAACACTCTTTTTGTGGAATCTGCAAGTGGATATTTGGACCGCTTATAGGAATTTGTTGGAAAGGGTATATCCTCACATAAAAACTAGACAGAAGCATTCTCAAAAACTCCTTTGTGATGTGGGCATTCAACACACAGAGTTGAACGTGGCTTTTGATAGAGCAGTTTTGAAACACTCTTTTTGCAGAATCTGCAATTGGACATTTGGAGCGCTTTGAGGCCTGTGGTGGAAAAGGAAAGATCTTCAAATAGAAACTACACAGAAGTTTTCTCACAGCTACTTTGTGGTGTGTGCATTCAACTAACAGAGTTCAACCGTCTTTTGATAGATTAGTTTTGAAACACTCTTTTGGTAGAATCTGCAAGTGGCTATTTTGTCAACTTTCAGGCCTTCGGTGGAAACTGCAATATCTTCAGAAAAAAACTAGAGAGAAGCATTCTTAGAAATTTCTTTGTGATGTGTGCATTCAACTGAAAGAGTGGAACTTTCCTTTTGATAGAGCAGTTTTGAAACACTCTTTTTGTAGAATCTGCAAGTGGATATTAGGAGTGATTTGAAGCCTATGGTAGAAAAGGAGATATCTTATTATAAAGACTAGGCAGAAGCATTCTCAGAAAGTAATTTGTGATGTGTGCATTCAACTCACAGAGTGGAACCTTTCTTTTGATAGAGCAGTTTGAAACACACTATATGTAGAATCTGAAAGTGGACAATTTGAGTGCTATGAGGCCTATGGTTGAAAAGGAAATATATTCACATAAAAACGACACAGAAGCATTCGCAGAAAGTAATTTGTGATGTGTGCATTCAACTCACAGAGTTGAATCTTTCTTTTGATAGAATACTTTGAAACACTCTTTTTATTGGATCTGAAAGTGGACAATTGGAGCGCTATGAGACCTATGGCGTAAAAGGAAATATCATCACATAAAAACTACACAGAAGGATTCTCAGTAACTTCCTAGTGGTATGTGAATTCAACTCAAGGAGTTGAACATTCCTTTTGATAGAGTAGTTTTGAAACACTCTTCTTGTAGAATCTGCAGGTGGATATTTGGACAGCTTAAAGGAATTCATTGGAAACAGGTTATGCTCACACAAAAACTATACAGAAGCATTCTCACAAACTTCTTTGTAATGTGGGCATTCAGCTCACAGAGTTGAACGTGTCTTTTGATAGAGCAGTTTTGAAACACTGTTTTTGTAGAATCTGTAAGTGGACATTTGGAGAGCTTTGAGGCCTATGGTGGAAAAGGAAATGTCTTGAAATACAAACTACACAGAAGCATTCCCAGTAACTAATTTGTGGTGTGTGCATTCAACTGACAGAGTTGAACATTCCTTTTCATAGAGTAGATTTGAAACACTCTTTTGGTATAATCTGCATGTGGCTTTTTGGACCACTTTCAGGCCTTCGGTGGAAACGGGAATATCTTCAGATAAAAACTAGAAAAAAGCATTCTCAGAAATTTCTTCGTGATGTGTGCATTCAACTGACAGAGTTAAACCTTCCTTTTGAAAGAGCAGTTTTGAAACACTCCTCTCGTAGAATCTGCAAGTGGATATTTGGAGCACTCTGAGTCCTCTGGTAGAATAGGAGATCTCTTCATATAAAGACTAGGCAGAAGCATTCTCAGAGAGTTATTTGTAATGTGTGCATTCAACTCACATTGTTGAACCTTTCGTTTGATAGAGCAGTTTGAAACCCTCTTTTTGTAGAATCTGAAAGTGGACATTTGGAGCGCTATGAGGCCTATGGTTGAAAAGGAAATATCTTCAAATAGAAACTACACAGAAGGATTCTTAGTAACGTCTATGTGGTGTGTGTATTCAACTCACAGAGTTGAACGTGTCTTTTGATAGAGCAGTTTTGAAACACTGTTTTTGCAGAATCCGCAAGGGGATATTTGGAGCGCTTTGAGGCCCATGGTGGAAAAGGAAATATCTTCAAATAGAAACTACACAGCAGCATTCTCTCTAACATCTTTGTGGTGTGTGCATTCAGTTCACCGAGTTGAACATTCCTTTTGATAGAGTAGTTTTAAAACATTCTTTTTGTAGAATCTGCATGTGGCTATTTGGACTGCTTTCAGGCATTCGGTAGAAACGGGAATATCTTCAGATAAAAACAGGAAAGAAGCATTCCCCGAAATTTCTTTGTGACGTGTGCATTCAGCTGACAGAGTTGAACCTTCCTTTTCATAGAGCAGTTTGGAAACACTGTTTTTGTAGAATCTGCAAGAGGATATTTGGAGCGATTTGAGGTCTATGGTAGAAAAGGAGAGGTCTTCATATAAAGACTAGGCAAAAGCATTCTCAGAAAGCAATTTGTGATGTTTGCATTCACCACACAGAGTTGAACCTTTCTTTTGATAGAGAAGATTTAAACACTCTTTTTGTAAAATCTGAAAGTGGACATTTGCGGCTCTATGAGGCCTGTGGTGGAAAAGGAAATATCTTCACATAAAAACTACACAGAAGCTTTCTCAGTAACTTCTTTGTGGTGTGTGCATTCAACTCACAGAGTTGAACATTCCTTGTGATACAATAGTTTTGAAACACTCTTTTTATAGCATATGGAAGTCGATATTTGGACCGCTTATAGGAATTCATTGGAAACGGTATATCCTCACATAAAAACTAGACAGAAGAATTCTCAAAAATGCCTTTGTGATGTGTGCATTCAACTCACAGAATTGAATGTGTCTTTTGATAGAGCACTTTTGAAACACTCTTTTTGTAGAATCTGCAATTGCAGATTTGGAGCGCTTTGAGGCCTACTGTGGAAAAGCAAAGATCTTCAAATAGAAACTACACAGAAGCTTTCTCAGCAACTTCTTTTTAGTGTGTGCATTCCACTCACAGAGTTGAACATTCTTTTTGGTAGAGTAGTTTTGAAACATTCTTTTGGTAGAATCTGCATGTAGCTATTTGGTCTGCTTTCCGGCCTTCGGTGGAAACGGGAATAACTTCAGAAAAAAACCACTGAGAAGCATTCTCAGAAATTTCTTTGTGATGCGGGCATGCAACTGACAGGGTGGAACCTTCCTTTTGATAGAGCAGTTTTGAAACACTCTTTTTGTAGAATCTGCAAGTGGATATTTGGAGCGCTTTGAAACCTATGGTAGAAAAGGGGATATCTTCATAGAAAGACTAGGCAGAAGCATTCTCAGGAAGTAATTTGTGATGTGTGCATTCAACTCACAGAGTTGAACCTTTCTTTTGATAGAGCAGTTTGAAACACTCTATATGTACAATCTCAAAGTAGACAATTGGAGCACTATGAGGCCTACGGTGGAAAAGGAACCATCTTCACAAAAAGCTACACAGAATCATTCTCAGAAAGTAATTTGTGATGTGTGCATTCAACTCACAGAGTTGACTCTTTCTTTTGATAGAGCAATTTGAAACACTCTTTTTGTGGAATCTGGAAGTGGACAATTGGAGCGCTATGAGAAATACGGTGTAAAAGGAAATATCTTCACATAAAAATTACACAGAAGCATTCTTAGTAACTTCCTTGTGGTGTGTGAATCTAACTCGAGGAGTTGAACATTCCTTTTGATAGAGTAGTTTTGAAACACTCTTCTTGTAGAATCTGCAAGTGGATATTTGGACAGCTTATAGGAATTCTTTGGAAACGGGATAATCTCACACAAAAACTAGACAGAAGCATTCTCACAAACTTCTTTGTGATATGTGCATTCAGCTCAGAGAGTTGAACCTTTCTCTTCATGGAGGAGATTTGAAACAGTGTTTTTGTAGAATCTGCAGATGGACATTTGGAGAGCTTTGAGGCCTGTGGTAGAAAAGGAAATATCTTCATATAAAACCTAGCAAGAAGTCTTCTCAGAAACTACTGTGTGATGTTTACATTCAAGTTATAGAGTTGAATATTCCCTTTGTTAGAGCAGTTCAGAAACACACTTTTTGTGGAAACCGCAAGTGGACATTTGGAGAGCTTTGAGGCCTGTGGTGGAAAAGGAAATATCTTCACATAAAACCTTCAAAGAAGCATTTTCAGAAACTACTTTCTGATGTTTGCATTCAACTCATGGGGTTGAATATACTTTTTGATAGAGAACTTTTGAAACACTTTATTGGTAGAATCTGCAAGTGGATATTTGAATCGCTTAGAGGAATTCATTGGAAACGGGATATCCTCACAAAAACACTAGATAGAAGCATTCTCACAAACTTCTTTGTGATGTGTGCATTAAACTCACATAGTTGAACGTGTCTTTTGATAGAGCAGTTTTGGAACACTGTTTTTGTAGAATCTGCAATTGGACATTTGGAGAGCTGTGAGGCCTATGGTGGAAAAGGAAACATCTTCAAATAGAAACTACACAGAAGAATTCTCAGCAACTACTTTGTGGTGTGTGCATTCAACTCACCGGGTTGAACATTCCTTTGGCTACAGTAGTTTTGAAACACTCTTTTTGTAGAATCTGCAAGTGGATATTTGGATCGCTGATAGGAATTCATTGGAAACGGGATATCCTCACACAAAAACTAGAAAGAAACATTTTCACAAACTACTTTGTGATGTGTGCATTCAGCTCACAGAGTTGAACCTTTCTTTTCATGGAGCAGATTTGAAACACTCTCTTTGTAGAATCTGCAAGAGGACGTTTGGAGAGCTTTAAGGCCTGTGGTAGAAAAGAAAATCTCTTCACAAGAAACCTAGCAAGAAGCCTTCTCAGAAACTGCGTTCTGATGTTTGCATTCAAGTCACAGAGTTGATCATTCCCTTTGTTAGAGCAGTTCTGAAACACTCTTTTTGTAGGAGCTGCAAGTGGACATTTGGAGAGCTCTGAGGCCAGTGGTAGAAAAGGAAATATCTTCCCATAAAACCTAGCAAGAACCCTTATAAGACTACTTTTTGATGATTACATTCAAGTCACAGAGTTGAACATTCACTTTGTTAGAGCAGTTCTGAAATAGTCTTTCTGTAGAAACTGCAAGTGGACATTTGGAGAGCTTTGAGGCCCGTGGTGGGAAAGGAAATATCTTCACATAAAACCTAGCAAGAAGCATTCTCAGAACTACTTTGTGATGTTTACATTCAACTCACAGAGTTGAACATTTCTTTTGTTAGAGGAGTTTTGAAACATTACTTTTGTAGAAACTGCAAGTGGACATTTGGAGACCTTTGAGGCCTGTGGTGGAAAAGGAAATATCTTCACATAAAATCTAGAAAGAAGCATTCTCAGAAACTACTTTCTGATGTTTGCGTTCAACAAATGCAGTTGAATATACCTTTCTTTATAGCACTTTTCAAACAATATTTTTGTAGAATCTGCAAGTGAATATTTGGACCGCTTGTAGGAATTTGTTGGAAACGGGATATCCACTCACAAAAACTACACAGAAACATTCTCAAAAACATCTTAGTGATGAGACCATTCAACTCGCAGAGTTGAACATGTGTGTTGATAGAGCAGTTTTGAAACACTGTTTTTGTAGAATCTGCAAGTGGATACTTGGACCGCTTATAGGAATTCATTGGAAACGGGATATCCTCACTCAAAAACAAGACAGAAGCATTCTTACAAACTACTTTGAGATGTGTGCATTCAACTCACCGGGTTGAACGTGTCTCTACATACAGCAGTTTTGAAACACTATTTTTGTAGAAACTGGAATTGGACATTTTGAGTGCTTTGAGGCCAATGATGGAAAAGGAAACATCTTCAAATGAAAACTACACAGAAGCATTCTCAGTAACTTCTATGTGGTGTGGGCATGCAACTCACAAACTTAAACATTCCTTTTGATAGTGTAGTTTTGAAACACTCTTTTTGTAGAATCTGCAAGTGGATATTTGGACCGCTTACAGGAATTCGTTGGAAACGGATATCCTCACACAAAAACTAGAGAAAAGCATTCTCACAAACTACTTTGTGATGTGTGCTTTCAGCTGACAGAGTTGAACCTTTATTTTCATGGAGCAGATTTGAAACAACCTTTTTGTAGAATCTGCATGTGGACATTTGAAGAGCTTGAGGCCTGTGGTAGAAAAGGAAATATCTTCACATAAAACGCAGCAAGAAGATTCTCAGAAACGACTTTGTGATGTTTGGATTCATCTCACGGAGTTGAACATTCCCTTTGTTAGAGCAGATTTGAAACACTCTTTTTGTAGAATCTGCAAGTGAACATTTGGAGAGCTTGGAGGCCTGTGGTAGAAAAGGGAATACCTTCACATAAAATCTAGAAAGAAGAATTTTCAGAAACTAATTTCTGATATTTGCATTCAACACACGGAGTTGAATATCGGTTTTGTTAGAGCACTTTTGAAGCACTCTTTTCGTAGATTCCGCAAGTGGATATTTGGAACGCATATGGGAATTCGTTGGAAACGGGATATCCTCACATAAAAACGACACAGAAGCATTCTCACAAACTACTTTGTGATGTGTGCATTCGACTCACAGAGTTGAATGTGTCTTTTGATAGAGCAGTTCTGAAACACTGTTTTTGTAGAATCTGCAAGTGAACATTTTGAGCGCTTTGAGGCCTATGGTGGAAAAGGAAATATCTTGAAATGAAAACTAAACAGAAGCATTCTCAGTAACTTCTATGTGGTGTGTGCATTCAACTCACAGAGTTGCACATTCTTTTTGATAGTGTAGTTTTCCCACACTCTTTTTGTAGATGCTGCAAGTGTCTATTTGGACTGCTTTCAGGCCTTTGGTGTAAACGGGAATATCTTCAGATAAAAACTAGAAAGAAGCCTTCTCAGAAATTTCTTTGTGATGTGTGCATTCAATTGACCGAGTTGAACCTTCCTTCTGATAGAGCAGATTTGAAACAATCTTTTTGTAGAATCTGTAAGTGTATATTTGGAGCGCTTTGAGGCCTAAAGTTGAAATGGAGAGATCTTCATATAAAGACTAGGCAGAAGCATTCTCAGAAAGTAATTTGTGATGTGTGCATTCAACTCACAGAGTTGAACCTTTCTTTTAATAGAGCAGTTTGACACATTCTTTTTGTAGAATCTGAAAGTGGACATTTTGAGCACTATGAAGCCTCTGGTGGAAAAGGAAATATTTTAACATAAAACCTACACAGAAGCATTCTCATTAACTGCTTTGTGGTGTGTGCGTTCAACTCACAGAGTTGAACATTCCTTTTGATTGAGTAGTTTTGAAAAATTCTTTTTGTAGTATCTGCAAGTGGATATTTGGACTGCTTATAGGAATTCGTTGGAAACGGGATATCCTCAGAGAAACACTAGACAGAAGAAATCTCACAAACTTGTTGGTGATGTGTGCATTCAACTCACCGGGTTGAAGGTGTTTTTTGATGGAGCAGTTTTGAAATACTGTTTTTGTAGGATCTGGAAGTGGACATTTTGAGCGCTTTGAGGCCTATGGTGGAAAAGGAAATATCTTCAAATGAAAAATACACAGAAGCATGCTCAGTAACTTCTATGTGGTGAGGGATTGTAACTTACAGAGTTGAACATTCCTTTTGATAGTGTAGTTTTGAAACACTCTTTTTGTAGAATCTGCAAGTGGCTATTTGGACCACTTTCAGGCCTTTAGTGGAAACGGGAATATCTTCAGATAAAAACTAGAGAAAAGCCTTCTCAGAAATTTCTTTGCGATGTGTGCATTCAACTGACAGATTTGAACCTTCTTTTTGAAAGAGCAATTTTGAAACACTCTTTTGTAGAATCTGAAATTGGACATTTGCAGCACTATGAGGCCTATGGTGGAAAAGGAAATATCTTCACCTAAAAACCACACAGAAGCATTCTCAGTAACTTTTTGTGGTGTGTGCATTCAACTCACAGAGTTGAACATTCCTTTTGATAGAGTAGTTTTGAAACACTCTTTTTGTAGAAGCTGCAAGTGGATATTTGGACCGCTTATAGGAATTCGTTGGAAACGAATATCCTCACACAAAAACTAGAGAAAAGCATTCTCACAAACTACTTTGTGATGTGTGCATTCTGCTGACAGAGTTGAACCTTTCTTTTGATGGAGCAGATTTGAAACACCCTTTTTGTAGAATCTGCATGTGGACATTTGGAGAGCTTGAGGCCTGTGGTAGAAAAGGAAATATCTTCACATAAAACCCAGCAAGAAGCATTCTCAGAAACTACTTTGTGATGTTTGGATACATCTCACGGAGTTGAACATTCCCTTTGTTAGAGCAGTTTTGAAACACTCTTTTTGTAGAATCTGCAAGTGGACATTTGGAGAGCTTGAAGGCCTGTGGTAGAAAAGGAAATATCTTCACATAAAACCTAGAAAGAATCATTTTCAGAAACTAATTTCTGATGTTTGCATTCAACTCATGGAGTTGAATGTAAGTTTTGTTAGAGCACTTTTGAAACACTCTTTTAGTAGAATCTGCAAGTGGATATTTGGAAAGCTTATGGGAATTCGTTGGAAACGGGATATCCTCACATAAAACTACACAGAAAAATTCTCACTAACTACTTTGTGATGTGTGCATTCGATTCACAGAGTTGAACGTGTCTTTTGACAGAGCAGTTTTGAAACACTGTTTTTGTAGAATCTGCAAGTGGATACTTTGAGCGCTTTGAGGCCTATGGTGGAAAAGGAAATATCTTCAAAAGAAAACTAAAAAAGAAGCATTTTCAGTAACCTCTATTTGGTGTGTGCACTCAACTTACAGATTTGAACATTCTTTTTGATAGTGTAGTTTTCAAACACTCTTTCTTTAGATTCTGCAAGAGGCTATTTGGACTGTTTTCAGGCCTTTGGTGTAAACGGGAATATCTTTAGATAAAAACTAGAAAGAAGCCTTCTCAGAAATTTCTTTGTGATGTGTGCAGTCAGTTGACACAGTTGAACCTTCCTTCTGCTAGAGTAGATTTGAAACAATCTTTTTATAGAATCTGCAAGTGGATATTTGGAGGGCTTTGAGGCCTAAGGTTGAAATAGAGATATCTTCATATAAAGACTAGGCAGAAGAATTCTCAGAAAGTAATTTGTGACGTGTTCATTCAACTCACAGAGTTGAACCTGTCTTTTGATAGAGCAGTTTGACACACTCTTTTTGTAGAATCTGAAAGTGGACACTTTGAGCGGTATGAAACCTCTGGTGGAAAAGGAAATATTTTAACATGAAAACTACACATAAGCATTCTCAGTAACTTCTTTGTGGTGTGAGCATTCAACTCACAGAGTTCAAATTCCTTTTGATAGAGTAGTTTTGAAAAACTCTTTTTGTAGAATCTGCAATTGGATATTTGGGCTGCTTACGGGAATTCGTTGGAAACGGAATATCCTCTTACAAAAACTAGACAGAAGCATTCTCACAAACTTCTTTGTGATGTGTGCATTCAACTCACAGAGTTGAGCATTTCCTGTCATTTAGCAGATCTGAAACATTCTTTCGGTAGAATTTGCAAGTGGACATTTGGAGTTCTTTGATGCCATTGGTAGAAAAGGAAATATCTTCCCATTAAGCCTAGCAAGAAGACTTCTAGAAACTACTTTGTGATGTTTGCATTCAAATCACAGAATTGAACATTCCCTTTGTTAGAGCAGTTCTAAAATACTCTTTTGGTAGATACTGCAAGTGGACATTTGGAGAGCTTTGAGGCCTGTGGTGAGAAAGGAAATATCTTCACATAAAACCTAGCAAGAAGAATTCTCAGAACTGCTTTGTGATGTTAACATTCAATTCAGAGAGTTGAACATTCCTTTTGTTAGAACAGTTTTGAAATACTTTTTTTTGTAGAATCTGCAAGTGGATATTTGGACCGCTTATCGGAATTTGTTGGAAACGGGATATCCTCTCATAAAAACTAGACAGAAACATTCTCATAAACTTCTTTGTGATGTGTGAATTCAAGTCACAGAGTTGAACGTACCTTTGGATACAGCAGTTTTGAAACACTGTTTTTGTAGTATCTGCAGTTAGACCTTTGTGGTGCTTTGAGAAAAGGAAATATCTTCCAATAGAAACTACACAGGTTCATTCTCAGTAACTTCTTTCTGGTGTGTGCATTCAATTCACAGATTTGAACATTCCTTTTGATAGTATAGTTTTGAAACACTCTTTTTGTCGAATCTGCATGTGGCTGTTTGGACCGCTTTTAGGCCTTTGGTGGAAATGGGAATATCTTCAGATAAACACTAGAGATAAGCTTTCTCAGAAATTTCTTTGTGATGTGTGCATTCAACTGACAGAGTTGAAGCTTCCTGTTGATAGAGCAGTTTTGAAACAGTCTTTTTGTAGAATCTGTAAGTGGATATTTGGAGCGGTTTGAGGCCTATGATAGAAAAGGAGACATCTTCATATAAAGAATAGGCAGAAGCATTCTCAGAAAGTAATTTGTGATGTGCGGATTCAACACACAGAGTTGAAACTTTCTTTTGATTAGGCAGTTTGAAACACACTTTTTGTTGCAACTGAAATTGGACTTTTGGAGCGCTATGAGGCCTATGGTGGAAAAGGAAATATCTTCACATAAAAACGACACAGAAGCATTCTCAGTAATTCCTTTGTGGTGTGTGCATTCAACTCACAGAGTTGAACATTCCTTTTGATACAGTAGTTTTGAAACACTTTTTTTGAAGAATCTGCTAGTGGATATTTGGACCACTTACAGTAATTCGTTGGAAACAGTATATTCTCACACAAAAACTAGACAGAAGGATTCTCACAAACTTCTTTGTTATGTGTGCATTCAGCTCACAGATTTGAACCATTCTCTACATTTATCAGATATGAAACACTCTTTTTGTAGAATCTACAAGTGGACATTTAGAGAGCTTTGAGGCAGGTGGTAGGAAAGGAAATATCTCTGCACAAAACCTAGCAAGAAGACTTGTCAGAAAGTAGTTCGTGATGTTTGCATTCAACACAGAGAGTTGAACATTCCCTTTGTTAGAGCAGTTGTGAAACACTGCTTTTGTAGAATCTGCAAGTGGATATTTGGACAGCTTTGACACAGCTGGTAGAAATGAAATACCTTGACATAAAATCTTGCAAGAAATGTTCTCAGAAAGTACTTTGCGATGTTTGCATTGAACTCACACAGTTGAACATTCCTTGTTAGAGCAGTTCTGAAACTCTCTTTCTGTAGAATCCGCAAGTGGACATTTGGAGAGCTTTGTGGCCTGTGGTGGAATAGGAAATATCTTCACATAAAACGTAGAAAGAAACATTCTGAGAAACTATATTTTGATGTTTGCATTCAACTCACCGATTTGAATACACATTTTGTTAGAGCACATTTGAAACACTTTTTTTAGAATCTGCAAGTGGATATTTGGACTGCTTATAGAAATTCATTGGAAACGTTATATCCTCTCATAAAAACTAGACAGAAGCATTCTCACAAACTTCTTTGTGACGTGCTCATTCAACTCACAGAGTTGAAGGTGTCTTTTGATAGACCAGTTTTGAAACACTGTTTTTGTAGAGTCTGTAAGTGGACATCTGGAGCGCTTTGAGGCCTATGGTGGAAAAGGAAATATCTTCAGATAGACACTACCCAGAAGCATTCTCAGTAACTCTTTTGTGGTGTGTGCATTCAACTCACAGAGTTGAACATTCCTTTTGATAGAAAAGTTTTGAAACACAATTTTTGTAGGAACTGCATGTGGTTATTTGGACCGCTTTCAGGCCTTCGGTGGAAACTGGAATATCTTCAGATAAAAACTAGAGAGAAGCATTCTCAGAAATTTCTATGTGATGTGTGCATTCAACTGACACAGTTGAAACTTCCTTTTGATAGAGCAGTTTTGAAACACTCTTTATGTAGAATCTTCAAGTGGATATTTGTAGCAATTTGAGGCATACGGTTGAAAAGGAGATATCTTTGACTAAAGACGTGTCGGAAGCATTCTCAGAAAGTAATTTGTGATGGGTGTATTCAACTGACAGAGTTGAAACTTTCTTTTGATAGAGCAGTTTGAAACACTCTTTTTGTGGAATCTGCAAGTGGATATTTGGACCGCTTATAGGAATTCGTTGGAAACGGGATATCCTCACAGAAATACTAAACAGAAGAATTCTCCCAAACTTTTTGTGATGGGTGCATTCAGCTCACAGAGTTGAAAATTTTTTTTCGTGGAGCAGATTTGAAACACTATTTTTGTAGACTCTGCAAGGGGACATTTGGAGAGCATTGATGCCTGTGTTAGACAAGGAAATCTATTCACATAAAACTTATCAAGAATCCTTCTCAGAAACTAGTTTGTGATGTTTGCATTCAACTCACAGAGTTGAATATACCTTTTGTTAGACCACTTTTGAAACACTAGTTTTGTAGAATCTGCAAGTAAATATTTGGACTGCTTTTAGGAATTCGTTGGAAACGGGATATCCTCACATAAAAACTACACAGAAGCATTCTCACAAACTTCTTTATGATGTGTGCATTCACCTCACAGAGTTGAACGTGTCTTTTGATAGAGCAGTTTTGAAACAATATTTTTGTAGAATCTTCATTGGACATTTGAGCGCTATGAGGCCTATGGTGGAAAAGGGAATATCTTCACATAAAAACTACACAGAAGCATTCTCAGTAACTTCTTTGTGGTGTGTGCATTCAACTCACAGAGTTGAATATTCCTGGTGATAGAGTAGTTTTGAAACACTCTTTTTGTAGAATCTGAAGGTGACATTTGGACCGCTTATAGGAATTTGTTGGAAAGGGTATATCCTCACATAAAAACTAGACAGAAGCATTCTCAAAAACTCCTTTGTGATGTGGGCATTCAACACACAGAGTTGAACGTGGCTTTTGATAGAGCAGTTTTGAAACACTCTTTTTGCAGAATCTGCAATTGGACATTTGGAGCGCTTTGAGGCCTGTGGTGGAAAAGGAAAGATCTTCAAATAGAAACTACACAGAAGTTTTCTCACAGCTACTTTGTGGTGTGTGCATTCAACTAACAGAGTTCAACCGTCTTTTGATAGATTAGTTTTGAAACACTCTTTTGGTAGAATCTGCAAGTGGCTATTTTGTCAACTTTCAGGCCTTCGGTGGAAACTGCAATATCTTCAGAAAAAAACTAGAGAGATCATTCTTAGAAATTTCTTTGTGACGTGTGCATTCAACTGAAAGAGTGGAACTTTCCTTTTGATAGAGCAGTTTTGAAACACTCTTTTTGTAGAATCTGCAAGTGGATATTAGGAGCGATTTGAAGCCTATGGTAGAAAAGGAGACATCTTATTATAAAGACTAGGCAGAAGCATTCTCAGAAAGTAATTTGTGATGTGTGCATTCAACTCACAGAGTGGAACCTTTCTTTTGATAGAGCAGTTTGAAACACACTATATGTAGAATCTGAAAGTGGACAATTTGAGTGCTGTGAGGCCTATGGTTGAAAAGGAAATATATTCACATAAAAACGACACAGAAGCATTCGCAGAAAGTAATTTGTGATGTGTGCATTCAACTCACAGAGTTGAATCTTTCTTTTGATAGAATAAAATAACTATAGAATAAAAAAACACTATTTTTAATGGATCTGAAAGTGGACAATTCGAGCGCTATGAGACCTATGGCGTAAAAGGAAATATCATCACATAAAAACTACACAGAAGGATTCTCAGTAACTTCCTAGTGGTATGTGAATTCAACTCAAGGAGTTGAACATTCCTTTTGATAGAGTAGTTTTGAAACACTCTTCTTGTAGAATCTGCAGGTGGATATTTGGACAGCTTAAAGGAATTCATTGGAAACAGGTTATGCTCACACAAAAACTATACAGAAGCATTCTCACAAACTTCTTTGTAATGTGGGCATTCAGCTCACAGAGTTGAACGTGTCTTTTGATAGAGCAGTTTTGAAACACTGTTTTTGTAGAATCTGTAAGTGGACATTTGGAGAGCTTTGAGGCCTATGGTGGAAAAGGAAATGTCTTGAAATACAAACTACACAGAAGCATTCCCAGTAACTAATTTGTGGTGTGTGCATTCAACTGACAGAGTTGAACATTCCTTTTCATAGAGTAGATTTGAAACACTCTTTTGGTATAATCTGCATGTGGCTTTTTGGACCACTTTCAGGCCTTCGGTGGAAACGGGAATATCTTCAGATAAAAACTAGAAAAAAGCATTCTCAGAAATTTCTTCGTGATGTGTGCATTCAACTGACAGAGTTAAACCTTCCTTTTGAAAGAGCAGTTTTGAAACACTCCTCTCGTAGAATCTGCAAGTGGATATTTGGAGCACTCTGAGTCCTCTGGTAGAATAGGAGATCTCTTCATATAAAGACTAGGCAGAAGCATTCTCAGAGAGTTATTTGTAATGTGTGCATTCAACTCACATTGTTGAACCTTTCGTTTGATAGAGCAGTTTGAAACCCTCTTTTTGTAGAATCTGAAAGTGGACATTTGGAGCGCTATGAGGCCTATGGTTGAAAAGGAAATATCTTCAAATAGAAACTACACAGAAGGATTCTTAGTAACGTCTATGTGGTGTGCGTATTCAACTCACAGAGTTGAACGTGTCTTTTGATAGAGCAGTTTTGAAACACTGTTTTTGCAGAATCCGCAAGGGGATATTTGGAGCGCTTTGAGGCCCATGGTGGAAAAGGAAATATCTTCAAATAGAAACTACACAGCAGCATTCTCTCTAACATCTTTGTGGTGTGTGCATTCAGTTCACCGAGTTGAACATTCCTTTTGATAGAGTAGTTTTAAAACATTCTTTTTGTAGAATCTGCATGTGGCTATTTGGACTGCTTTCAGGCATTCGGTAGAAACGGGAATATCTTCAGATAAAAACAGGAAAGAAGCATTCCCCGAAATTTCTTTGTGACGTGTGCATTCAGCTGACAGAGTTGAACCTTCCTTTTCATAGAGCAGTTTGGAAACACTGTTTTTGTAGAATCTGCAAGAGGATATTTGGAGCGATTTGAGGTCTATGGTAGAAAAGGAGAGGTCTTCATATAAAGACTAGGCAAAAGCATTCTCAGAAAGCAATTTGTGATGTTTGCATTCACCACACAGAGTTGAACCTTTCTTTTGATAGAGAAGATTTAAACACTCTTTTTGTAAAATCTGAAAGTGGACATTTGCGGCTCTATGAGGCCTGTGGTGGAAAAGGAAATATCTTCACATAAAAACTACACAGAAGCTTTCTCAGTAACTTCTTTGTGGTGTGTGCATTCAACTCACAGAGTTGAACATTCCTTGTGATACAATAGTTTTGAAACACTCTTTTTATAGCATATGGAAGTCGATATTTGGACCGCTTATAGGAATTCATTGGAAACGGTATATCCTCACATAAAAACTAGACAGAAGAATTCTCAAAAATGCCTTTGTGATGTGTGCATTCAACTCACAGAATTGAATGTGTCTTTTGATAGAGCACTTTTGAAACACTCTTTTTGTAGAATCTGCAATTGCAGATTTGGAGCGCTTTGAGGCCTATTGTGGAAAAGCAAAGATCTTCAAATAGAAACTACACAGAAGCTTTCTCAGCAACTTCTTTTTAGTGTGTGCATTCCACTCACAGAGTTGAACATTCTTTTTGGTAGAGTAGTTTTGAAACATTCTTTTGGTAGAATCTGCATGTAGCTATTTGGTCTGCTTTCCGGCCTTCGGTGGAAACGGGAATAACTTCAGAAAAAAACCACTGAGAAGCATTCTCAGAAATTTCTTTGTGATGCGGGCATGCAACTGACAGGGTGGAACCTTCCTTTTGATAGAGCAGTTTTGAAACACTCTTTTTGTAGAATCTGCAAGTGGATATTTGGAGCGCTTTGAAACCTATGGTAGAAAAGGGGATATCTTCATAGAAAGACTAGGCAGAAGCATTCTCAGGAAGTAATTTGTGATGTGTGCATTCAACTCACAGAGTTGAACCTTTCTTTTGATAGAGCAGTTTGAAACACTCTATATGTACAATCTCAAAGTAGACAATTGGAGCACTATGAGGCCTACGGTGGAAAAGGAACCATCTTCACAAAAAGCTACACAGAATCATTCTCAGAAAGTAATTTGTGATGTGTGCATTCAACTCACAGAGTTGACTCTTTCTTTTGATAGAGCAATTTGAAACACTCTTTTTGTGGAATCTGGAAGTGGACAATTGGAGCGCTATGAGAAATACGGTGTAAAAGGAAATATCTTCACATAAAAATTACACAGAAGCATTCTTAGTAACTTCCTTGTGGTGTGTGAATCTAACTCGAGGAGTTGAACATTCCTTTTGATAGAGTAGTTTTGAAACACTCTTCTTGTAGAATCTGCAAGTGGATATTTGGACAGCTTATAGGAATTCTTTGGAAACGGGATAATCTCACACAAAAACTAGACAGAAGCATTCTCACAAACTTCTTTGTGATATGTGCATTCAGCTCAGAGAGTTGAACCTTTCTCTTCATGGAGGAGATTTGAAACAGTGTTTTTGTAGAATCTGCAGATGGACATTTGGAGAGCTTTGAGGCCTGTGGTAGAAAAGGAAATATCTTCATATAAAACCTAGCAAGAAGTCTTCTCAGAAACTACTGTGTGATGTTTACATTCAAGTTATAGAGTTGAATATTCCCTTTGTTAGAGCAGTTCAGAAACACACTTTTTGTGGAAACCGCAAGTGGACATTTGGAGAGCTTTGAGGCCTGTGGTGGAAAAGGAAATATCTTCACATAAAACCTTCAAAGAAGCATTTTCAGAAACTACTTTCTGATGTTTGCATTCAACTCATGGGGTTGAATATACTTTTTGATAGAGAACTTTTGAAACACTTTATTGGTAGAATCTGCAAGTGGATATTTGAATCGCTTAGAGGAATTCATTGGAAACGGGATATCCTCACAAAAACACTAGATAGAAGCATTCTCACAAACTTCTTTGTGATGTGTGCATTAAACTCACATAGTTGAACGTGTCTTTTGATAGAGCAGTTTTGGAACACTGTTTTTGTAGAATCTGCAATTGGACATTTGGAGAGCTGTGAGGCCTATGGTGGAAAAGGAAACATCTTCAAATAGAAACTACACAGAAGAATTCTCAGCAACTACTTTGTGGTGTGTGCATTCAACTCACCGGGTTGAACATTCCTTTGGCTATAGTAGTTTTGAAACACTCTTTTTGTAGAATCTGCAAGTGGATATTTGGATCGCTGATAGGAATTCACTGGAAACGGGATATCCTCACACAAAAACTAGAAAGAAACATTTTCACAAACTACTTTGTGATGTGTGCATTCAGCTCACAGAGTTGAACCTTTCTTTTCATGGAGCAGATTTGAAACACTCTCTTTGTAGAATCTGCAAGAGGACGTTTGGAGAGCTTTAAGGCCTGTGGTAGAAAAGAAAATCTCTTCACAAGAAACCTAGCAAGAAGCCTTCTCAGAAACTGCGTTCTGATGTTTGCATTCAAGTCACAGAGTTGATCATTCCCTTTGTTAGAGCAGTTCTGAAACACTCTTTTTGTAGGAGCTGCAAGTGGACATTTGGAGAGCTTTGAGGCCAGTGGTAGAAAAGGAAATATCTTCCCATAAAACCTAGCAAGAACCCTTATAAGACTACTTTTTGATGATTACATTCAAGTCACAGAGTTGAACATTCGCTTTGTTAGAGCAGTTCTGAAATAGTCTTTCTGTAGAAACTGCAAGTGGACATTTGGAGAGCTTTGAGGCCCGTGGTGGGAAAGGAAATATCTTCACATAAAACCTAGCAAGAAGCATTCTCATTCTCAGAACTACTTTGTGATGTTTACATTCAACTCACAGAGTTGAACATTTCTTTTGTTAGAGGAGTTTTGAAATATTACTTTTGTAGAAACTGCAAGTGGACATTTGGAGACCTTTGAGGCCTGTGGTGGAAAAGGAAATATCTTCACATAAAATCTAGAAAGAAGCATTCTCAGAAACTACTTTCTGATGTTTGCGTTCAACAAATGCAGTTGAATATACCTTTCTTTATAGCACTTTTTAAACAATATTTTTGTAGAATCTGCAAGTGAATATTTGGACCGCTTGTAGGAATTTGTTGGAAACGGGATATCCACTCACAAAAACTACACAGAAACATTCTCAAAAACATCTTAGTGATGAGACCATTCAACTCGCAGAGTTGAACATGTGTGTTGATAGAGCAGTTTTGAAACACTGTTTTTGTAGAATCTGCAAGTGGATACTTGGACCGCTTATAGGAATTCATTGGAAACGGGATATCCTCACTCAAAAACAAGACAGAAGCATTCTTACAAACTTCTTTGAGATGTGTGCATTCAACTCACCGGGTTGAACGTGTCTCTACATACAGCAGTTTTGAAACACTATTTTTGTAGAAACTGGAATTGGACATTTTGAGTGCTTTGAGGCCAATGATGGAAAAGGAAATATCTTCAAATGAAAACTACACAGAAGCATTCTCAGTAACTTCTATGTGGTGTGGGCATGCAACTCACAGACTTAAACATTCCTTTTGATAGAGTAGTTTTGAAACTCTCTTTTTGTAGAATCTGCAAGTGGATATTTGGACCACTTATAGGAATTCGTTGGAAACAGATATCCTCACACAAAAACTAGTGAAAAGCATTCTCACAAACTACTTTGTGATGTGTGCTTTCAGCTGACAGAGTTGAACCTTTCTTTTGATGGAGCAGATTTGAAACACCCTTTTTGTAGAATCTGGATGTGGACACTTGGAGAGCTTGAGGCCTGTGGTAGAAAAGGAAATATCTTCACATAAAACCCAGCAAGAAGCATTCTCAGAAACTACTTTGTGATGTTTGGATTCATCTCATGGAGTTGAACATTCCCTTTGTTAGAGCAGTTTTGAAACACTCTTTTTGTAGAAACTGGAAGTGGACATTTGAGGAGCTTGGAGGCCTGTGTTAGAAAAGGAAATACCTTCACATAAAATCTAGAAAGAAGAATTTTCAGAAACTAATTTCTGATATTTGCATTCAACACACGGAGTTGAATATCAGTTTTGTTAGAGCACTTTTGAAGCACTCTGTTAGTAGAATCTGCAAGTGGATATTTGGAATGCTTATGGGAATTCGTTGGAAACGGGATATCCTCACATAAAAACTACACAGAAGCATTCTCACAAACTACTTTGTGATGTGTGCATTCGACTCACAGAGTTGAATGTGTCTTTTGATAGATAGAGCAGCTTTGAAACACTGTTTTTGTAGAATCTGCAAGTGGACATTTTGAGCACTTTGAGGCCTATGGTGGAAGAGGAAATATCTTCAAATGAAAACTAAACGGAAGCATTTTCAGTAACTTCTATGTGGTGTGTGCATTCAACTCACAGAGTTGCACATTCTTTTTGATAGTGTAGTTTTCACACACTCTTTTTGTAGATGCTGCAAGTGGCTATTTGGACTGCTTTCAGGCCTTTGGTGTAAACGGGAATATCTTCAGATAAAAACTAGAAAGAAGCCTTCTCAGAAATTTCTTTGTGATGTGTGCATTCAATTGACCAAGTTGAACCTTCCTTCTGATAGAGCAGATTTGAAATAAGCTTTCTGTAGAATCTGCAAGTGGATATTTGGAGCACTTTGAGGCCTATAGATGAAATGGAGATATCTTCGTGTAAAGACTAGGCAGAAGCATTCTCAGAAAGTAATTTGTGATGTGTGCATTCAACTCACAGAGTTGAACCTTTCTTTTGATAGAGCAGTTTGACACATTCTTTTTGTAGAATCTGAAAGTGGACATTTTGAGCACTATGAAGCCTCTGGTGGAAAAGGAAATATTTTAACATAAAAACTACACAGAATCATTCGCAGTAACTGCTTTGTGGTGTGTGCATTCAACTCACAGAGTTGAACATTCCTTTTGATAGAGTAGTTTTTAAAAACTCTTTCTGTAGTATCTGCAAGTGGATATTTGGACTGCTTATAGGAATTCGTTGGAAACGGTATATCCTCAGAGAAACACTAGACAGAAACACTCTCACAATCTTGTTGGTGATGTGTGCATTCAACTCACCGGGTTGAAGGTGTTTTTTGATGGAGCAGTTTTGAAATGCTGTTTTTGTAGGATCTGGAAGTGGACATTTTGACCGCTTTGAGGCCAATGATGGAAAAGGAAACATCTTCAAATGAAAACTACACAGAAGCATTCTCAGTAACTTCTATGTGGTGTGGGCATGCCACTCACAAACTTAAACATTCCTTTTGATAGTGTAGTTTTGAAACACTCTTTTTGTAGAATCTGCAAGTGGATATTTGGACCGCTTACAGGAATTCGTTGGAAACGGATATCCTCACACAAAAACTAGAGAAAAGCATTCTCACAAACTACTTTGTGATGTGTGCTTTCAGCTGACAGAGTTGAACCTTTATTTTCATGGAGCAGATTTGAAACAACCTTTTTGTAGAATCTGCATGTGGACATTTGAAGAGCTTGAGGCCTGTGGTAGAAAAGGAAATATCTTCACATAAAACGCAGCAAGAAGATTCTCAGAAACGACTTTGTGATGTTTGGATTCATCTCACGGAGTTGAACATTCCCTTTGTTAGAGCAGATTTGAAACACTCTTTTTGTAGAATCTGCAAGTGAACATTTGGAGAGCTTGGAGGCCTGTGGTAGAAAAGGGAATACCTTCACATAAAATCTAGAAAGAAGAATTTTCAGAAACTAATTTCTGATATTTGCATTCAACACACGGAGTTGAATATCAGTTTTGTTAGAGCACTTTTGAAGCACTCTTTTCGTAGATTCCGCAAGTGGATATTTGGAACGCATATGGGAATTCGTTGGAAACGGGATATCCTCACATAAAAACGACACAGAAGCATTCTCACAAACTACTTTGTGATGTGTGCATTCGACTCACAGAGTTGAATGTGTCTTTTGATAGAGCAGTTCTGAAACACTGTTTTTGTAGAATCTGCAAGTGAACATTTTGAGCGCTTTGAGGCCTATGGTGGAAAAGGAAATATCTTGAAATGAAAACTAAACAGAAGCATTCTCAGTAACTTCTATGTGGTGTGTGCATTCAACTCACAGAGTTGCACATTCTTTTTGATAGTGTAGTTTTCCCACACTCTTTTTGTAGATGCTGCAAGTGTCTATTTGGACTGCTTTCAGGCCTTTGGTGTAAACGGGAATATCTTCAGATAAAAACTAGAAAGAAGCCTTCTCAGAAATTTCTTTGTGATGTGTGCATTCAATTGACCGAGTTGAACCTTCCTTCTGATAGAGCAGATTTGAAACAATCTTTTTGTAGAATCTGTAAGTGTATATTTGGAGCGCTTTGAGGCCTAAAGTTGAAATGGAGATATCTTCATATAAAGACTAGGCAGAAGCATTCTCAGAAAGTAATTTGTGATGTGTGCATTCAACTCACAGAGTTGAACCCTTCTTTTAATAGAGCAGTTTGACACATTCTTTTTGTAGAATCTGAAAGTGGACATTTTGAGCACTATGAAGCCTCTGGTGGAAAAGGAAATATTTTAACATAAAACCTACACAGAAGCATTCTCATTAACTGCTTTGTGGTGTGTGCATTCAACTCACAGAGTTGAACATTCCTTTTGATTGAGTAGTTTTGAAAAATTCTTTTTGTAGTATCTGCAAGTGGATATTTGGACTGCTTATAGGAATTCGTTGGAAACGGGATATCCTCAGAGAAACACTAGACAGAAGAAATCTCACAAACTTGTTGGTGATGTGTGCATTCAACTCACCGGGTTGAAGGTGTTTTTTGATGGAGCAGTTTTGAAATACTGTTTTTGTAGGATCTGGAAGTGGACATTTTGAGCGCTTTGAGGCCTATGGTGGAAAAGGAAATATCTTCAAATGAAAAATACACAGAAGCATGCTCAGTAACTTCTATGTGGTGAGGGATTGTAACTTACAGAGTTGAACATTCCTTTTGATAGTGTAGTTTTGAAACACTCTTTTTGTAGAATCTGCAAGTGGCTATTTGGACCACTTTCAGGCCTTTAGTGGAAACGGGAATATCTTCAGATAAAAACTAGAGAAAAGCCTTCTCAGAAATTTCTTTGCGATGTGTGCATTCAACTGACAGATTTGAACCTTCTTTTTGAAAGAGCAATTTTGAAACACTCTTTTGTAGAATCTGAAATTGGACATTTGCAGCACTATGAGGCCTATGGTGGAAAAGGAAATATCTTCACCTAAAAACCACACAGAAGCATTCTCAGTAACTTTTTGTGGTGTGTGCATTCAACTCACAGAGTTGAACATTCCTTTTGATAGAGTAGTTTTGAAACACTCTTTTTGTAGAAGCTGCAAGTGGATATTTGGACCGCTTATAGGAATTCGTTGGAAACGAATATCCTCACACAAAAACTAGAGAAAAGCATTCTCACAAACTACTTTGTGATGTGTGCATTCTGCTGACAGAGTTGAACCTTTCTTTTGATGGAGCAGATTTGAAACACCCTTTTTGTAGAATCTGCATGTGGACATTTGGAGAGCTTGAGGCCTGTGGTAGAAAAGGAAATATCTTCACATAAAACCCAGCAAGAAGCATTCTCAGAAACTACTTTGTGATGTTTGGATACATCTCACGGAGTTGAACATTCCCTTTGTTAGAGCAGTTTTGAAACACTCTTTTTGTAGAATCTGCAAGTGGACATTTGGAGAGCTTGAAGGCCTGTGGTAGAAAAGGAAATATCTTCACATAAAACCTAGAAAGAATCATTTTCAGAAACTAATTTCTGATGTTTGCATTCAACTCATGGAGTTGAATGTAAGTTTTGTTAGAGCACTTTTGAAACACTCTTTTAGTAGAATCTGCAAGTGGATATTTGGAAAGCTTATGGGAATTCGTTGGAAACGGGATATCCTCACATAAAACTACACAGAAAAATTCTCACTAACTACTTTGTGATGTGTGCATTCGATTCACAGAGTTGAACGTGTCTTTTGACAGAGCAGTTTTGAAACACTGTTTTTGTAGAATCTGCAAGTGGATACTTTGAGCGCTTTGAGGCCTATGGTGGAAAAGGAAATATCTTCAAATGAAAACTAAAAAAGAAGCATTTTCAGTAACCTCTATTTGGTGTGTGCACTCAACTTACAGATTTGAACATTCTTTTTGATAGTGTAGTTTTCAAACACTCTTTCTTTAGATTCTGCAAGAGGCTATTTGGACTGTTTTCAGGCCTTTGGTGTAAACGGGAATATCTTTAGATAAAAACTAGAAAGAAGCCTTCTCAGAAATTTCTTTGTGATGTGTGCAGTCAGTTGACACAGTTGAACCTTCCTTCTGCTAGAGTAGATTTGAAACAATCTTTTTATAGAATCTGCAAGTGGATATTTGGAGGGCTTTGAGGCCTAAGGTTGAAATAGAGATATCTTCATATAAAGACTAGGCAGAAGAATTCTCAGAAAGTAATTTGTGACGTGTTCATTCAACTCACAGAGTTGAACCTGTCTTTTGATAGAGCAGTTTGACACACTCTTTTTGTAGAATCTGAAAGTGGACACTTTGAGCGGTATGAAACCTCTGGTGGAAAAGGAAATATTTTAACATGAAAACTACACATAAGCATTCTCAGTAACTTCTTTGTGGTGTGAGCATTCAACTCACAGAGTTCAAATTCCTTTTGATAGAGTAGTTTTGAAAAACTCTTTTTGTAGAATCTGCAATTGGATATTTGGGCTGCTTACGGGAATTCGTTGGAAACGGAATATCCTCTTACAAAAACTAGACAGAAGCATTCTCACAAACTTCTTTGTGATGTGTGCATTCAACTCACAGAGTTGAGCATTTCCTGTCATTTAGCAGATCTGAAACATTCTTTCGGTAGAATTTGCAAGTGGACATTTGGACTTCTTTGATGCCATTGGTAGAAAAGGAAATATCTTCCCATTAAGCCTAGCAAGAAGACTTCTAGAAACTACTTTGTGATGTTTGCATTCAAATCACAGAATTGAACATTCCCTTTGTTAGAGCAGTTCTAAAATACTCTTTTGGTAGATACTGCAAGTGGACATTTGGAGAGCTTTGAGGCCTGTGGTGAGAAAGGAAATATCTTCACATAAAACCTAGCAAGAAGAATTCTCAGAACTGCTTTGTGATGTTAACATTCAATTCAGAGAGTTGAACATTCCTTTTGTTAGAACAGTTTTGAAATACTTTTTTTTGTAGAATCTGCAAGTGGATATTTGGGCCGCTTATCGGAATTTGTTGGAAACGGGATATCCTCTCATAAAAACTAGACAGAAACATTCTCATAAACTTCTTTGTGATGTGTGAATTCAAGTCACAGAGTTGAACGTACCTTTGGATACAGCAGTTTTGAAACACTGTTTTTGTAGTATCTGCAGTTAGACCTTTGTGGTGCTTTGAGAAAAGGAAATATCTTCCAATAGAAACTACACAGGTTCATTCTCAGTAACTTCTTTCTGGTGTGTGCATTCAATTCACAGATTTGAACATTCCTTTTGATAGTATAGTTTTGAAACACTCTTTTTGTCGAATCTGCATGTGGCTGTTTGGACCGCTTTTAGGCCTTTGGTGGAAATGGGAATATCTTCAGATAAACACTAGAGATAAGCTTTCTCAGAAATTTCTTTGTGATGTGTGCATTCAACTGACAGAGTTGAAGCTTCCTGTTGATAGAGCAGTTTTGAAACAGTCTTTTTGTAGAATCTGTAAGTGGATATTTGGAGCGGTTTGAGGCCTATGATAGAAAAGGAGACATCTTCATATAAAGAATAGGCAGAAGCATTCTCAGAAAGTAATTTGTGATGTGCGGATTCAACACACAGAGTTGAAACTTTCTTTTGATTAGGCAGTTTGAAACACACTTTTTGTTGCAACTGAAATTGGACTTTTGGAGCGCTATGAGGCCTATGGTGGAAAAGGAAATATCTTCACATAAAAACGACACAGAAGCATTCTCAGTAATTCCTTTGTGGTGTGTGCATTCAACTCACAGAGTTGAACATTCCTTTTGATACAGTAGTTTTGAAACACTTTTTTTGAAGAATCTGCTAGTGGATATTTGGACCACTTACAGTAATTCGTTGGAAACAGTATATTCTCACACAAAAACTAGACAGAAGGATTCTCACAAACTTCTTTGTTATGTGTGCATTCAGCTCACAGATTTGAACCATTCTCTACATTTATCAGATATGAAACACTCTTTTTGTAGAATCTACAAGTGGACATTTAGAGAGCTTTGAGGCAGGTGGTAGGAAAGGAAATATCTCTGCACAAAACCTAGCAAGAAGACTTGTCAGAAAGTAGTTCGTGATGTTTGCATTCAACACAGAGAGTTGAACATTCCCTTTGTTAGAGCAGTTGTGAAACACTGCTTTTGTAGAATCTGCAAGTGGATATTTGGACAGCTTTGACACAGCTGGTAGAAATGAAATACCTTGACATAAAATCTTGCAAGAAATGTTCTCAGAAAGTACTTTGCGATGTTTGCATTGAACTCACACAGTTGAACATTCCTTGTTAGAGCAGTTCTGAAACTCTCTTTCTGTAGAATCCGCAAGTGGACATTTGGAGAGCTTTGTGGCCTGTGGTGGAATAGGAAATATCTTCACATAAAACGTAGAAAGAAACATTCTGAGAAACTATATTTTGATGTTTGCATTCAACTCACCGATTTGAATACACATTTTGTTAGAGCACATTTGAAACACTTTTTTTAGAATCTGCAAGTGGATATTTGGACTGCTTATAGAAATTCATTGGAAACGTTATATCCTCTCATAAAAACTAGACAGAAGCATTCTCACAAACTTCTTTGTGACGTGCTCATTCAACTCACAGAGTTGAAGGTGTCTTTTGATAGACCAGTTTTGAAACACTGTTTTTGTAGAGTCTGTAAGTGGACATCTGGAGCGCTTTGAGGCCTATGGTGGAAAAGGAAATATCTTCAGATAGACACTACCCAGAAGCATTCTCAGTAACTCTTTTGTGGTGTGTGCATTCAACTCACAGAGTTGAACATTCCTTTTGACAGAAAAGTTTTGAAACACAATTTTTGTAGGAACTGCATGTGGTTATTTGGACCGCTTTCAGGCCTTCGGTGGAAACTGGAATATCTTCAGATAAAAACTAGAGAGAAGCATTCTCAGAAATTTCTATGTGATGTGTGCATTCAACTGACACAGTTGAAACTTCCTTTTGATAGAGCAGTTTTGAAACACTCTTTATGTAGAATCTTCAAGTGGATATTTGTAGCAATTTGAGGCATACGGTTGAAAAGGAGATATCTTTGACTAAAGACGTGTCGGAAGCATTCTCAGAAAGTAATTTGTGATGGGTGTATTCAACTGACAGAGTTGAAACTTTCTTTTGATAGAGCAGTTTGAAACACTCTTTTTGTGGAATCTGCAAGTGGATATTTGGACCGCTTATAGGAATTCGTTGGAAACGGGATATCCTCACAGAAATACTAAACAGAAGAATTCTCCCAAACTTTTTGTGATGGGTGCATTCAGCTCACAGAGTTGAAAATTTTTTTTTGTGGAGCAGATTTGAAACACTATTTTTGTAGACTCTGCAAGGGGACATTTGGAGAGCATTGATGCCTGTGTTAGACAAGGAAATCTATTCACATAAAACTTATCAAGAATCCTTCTCAGAAACTAGTTTGTGATGTTTGCATTCAACTCACAGAGTTGAATATACCTTTTGTTAGACCACTTTTGAAACACCAGTTTTGTAGAATCTGCAAGTAAATATTTGGAGTGCTTTTAGGAATTCGTTGGAAACGGGATATCCTCACATAAAAACTACACAGAAGCATTCTCACAAACTTCTTTATGATGTGTGCATTCACCTCACAGAGTTGAACGTGTCTTTTGATAGAGCAGTTTTGAAACAATATTTTTGTAGAATCTTCATTGGACATTTGAGCGCTATGAGGCCTATGGTGGAAAAGGGAATATCTTCACATAAAAACTACACAGAAGCATTCTCAGTAACTTCTTTGTGGTGTGTGCATTCAACTCACAGAGTTGAATATTCCTGGTGATAGAGTAGTTTTGAAACACTCTTTTTGTAGAATCTGAAGGTGACATTTGGACCGCTTATAGGAATTTGTTGGAAAGGGTATATCCTCACATAAAAACTAGACAGAAGCATTCTCAAAAACTCCTTTGTGATGTGGGCATTCAACACACAGAGTTGAACGTGGCTTTTGATAGAGCAGTTTTGAAACACTCTTTTTGCAGAATCTGCAATTGGACATTTGGAGCGCTTTGAGGCCTGTGGTGGAAAAGGAAAGATCTTCAAATAGAAACTACACAGAAGTTTTCTCACAGCTACTTTGTGGTGTGTGCATTCAACTAACAGAGTTCAACCGTCTTTTGATAGATTAGTTTTGAAACACTCTTTTGGTAGAATCTGCAAGTGGCTATTTTGTCAACTTTCAGGCCTTCGGTGGAAACTGCAATATCTTCAGAAAAAAACTAGAGAGATCATTCTTAGAAATTTCTTTGTGACGTGTGCATTCAACTGAAAGAGTGGAACTTTCCTTTTGATAGAGCAGTTTTGAAACACTCTTTTTGTAGAATCTGCAAGTGGATATTAGGAGCGATTTGAAGCCTATGGTAGAAAAGGAGACATCTTATTATAAAGACTAGGCAGAAGCATTCTCAGAAAGTAATTTGTGATGTGTGCATTCAACTCACAGAGTGGAACCTTTCTTTTGATAGAGCAGTTTGAAACACACTATATGTAGAATCTGAAAGTGGACAATTTGAGTGCTGTGAGGCCTATGGTTGAAAAGGAAATATATTCACATAAAAACGACACAGAAGCATTCGCAGAAAGTAATTTGTGATGTGTGCATTCAACTCACAGAGTTGAATCTTTCTTTTGATAGAATACTTTGAAACACTCTTTTTATTGGATCTGAAAGTGGACAATTGGAGCGCTATGAGACCTATGGCGTAAAAGGAAATATCATCACATAAAAACTACACAGAAGGATTCTCAGTAACTTCCTAGTGGTATGTGAATTCAACTCAAGGAGTTGAACATTCCTTTTGATAGAGTAGTTTTGAAACACTCTTCTTGTAGAATCTGCAGGTGGATATTTGGACAGCTTAAAGGAATTCATTGGAAACAGGTTATGCTCACACAAAAACTATACAGAAGCATTCTCACAAACTTCTTTGTAATGTGGGCATTCAGCTCACAGAGTTGAACGTGTCTTTTGATAGAGCAGTTTTGAAACACTGTTTTTGTAGAATCTGTAAGTGGACATTTGGAGAGCTTTGAGGCCTATGGTGGAAAAGGAAATGTCTTGAAATACAAACTACACAGAAGCATTCCCAGTAACTAATTTGTGGTGTGTGCATTCAACTGACAGAGTTGAACATTCCTTTTCATAGAGTAGATTTGAAACACTCTTTTGGTATAATCTGCATGTGGCTTTTTGGACCACTTTCAGGCCTTCGGTGGAAACGGGAATATCTTCAGATAAAAACTAGAAAAAAGCATTCTCAGAAATTTCTTCGTGATGTGTGCATTCAACTGACAGAGTTAAACCTTCCTTTTGAAAGAGCAGTTTTGAAACACTCCTCTCGTAGAATCTGCAAGTGGATATTTGGAGCACTCTGAGTCCTCTGGTAGAATAGGAGATCTCTTCATATAAAGACTAGGCAGAAGCATTCTCAGAGAGTTATTTGTAATGTGTGCATTCAACTCACATTGTTGAACCTTTCGTTTGATAGAGCAGTTTGAAACCCTCTTTTTGTAGAATCTGAAAGTGGACATTTGGAGCGCTATGAGGCCTATGGTTGAAAAGGAAATATCTTCAAATAGAAACTACACAGAAGGATTCTTAGTAACGTCTATGTGGTGTGCGTATTCAACTCACAGAGTTGAACGTGTCTTTTGATAGAGCAGTTTTGAAACACTGTTTTTGCAGAATCCGCAAGGGGATATTTGGAGCGCTTTGAGGCCCATGGTGGAAAAGGAAATATCTTCAAATAGAAACTACACAGCAGCATTCTCTCTAACATCTTTGTGGTGTGTGCATTCAGTTCACCGAGTTGAACATTCCTTTTGATAGAGTAGTTTTAAAACATTCTTTTTGTAGAATCTGCATGTGGCTATTTGGACTGCTTTCAGGCATTCGGTAGAAACGGGAATATCTTCAGATAAAAACAGGAAAGAAGCATTCCCCGAAATTTCTTTGTGACGTGTGCATTCGGCTGACAGAGTTGAACCTTCCTTTTCATAGAGCAGTTTGGAAACACTGTTTTTGTAGAATCTGCAAGAGGATATTTGGAGCGATTTGAGGTCTATGGTAGAAAAGGAGAGGTCTTCATATAAAGACTAGGCAAAAGCATTCTCAGAAAGCAATTTGTGATGTTTGCATTCACCACACAGAGTTGAACCTTTCTTTTGATAGAGAAGATTTAAACACTCTTTTTGTAAAATCTGAAAGTGGACATTTGCGGCTCTATGAGGCCTGTGGTGGAAAAGGAAATATCTTCACATAAAAACTACACAGAAGCTTTCTCAGTAACTTCTTTGTGGTGTGTGCATTCAACTCACAGAGTTGAACATTCCTTGTGATACAATAGTTTTGAAACACTCTTTTTATAGCATATGGAAGTCGATATTTGGACCGCTTATAGGAATTCATTGGAAACGGTATATCCTCACATAAAAACTAGACAGAAGAATTCTCAAAAATGCCTTTGTGATGTGTGCATTCAACTCACAGAATTGAATGTGTCTTTTGATAGAGCACTTTTGAAACACTCTTTTTGTAGAATCTGCAATTGCAGATTTGGAGCGCTTTGAGGCCTATTGTGGAAAAGCAAAGATCTTCAAATAGAAACTACACAGAAGCTTTCTCAGCAACTTCTTTTTAGTGTGTGCATTCCACTCACAGAGTTGAACATTCTTTTTGGTAGAGTAGTTTTGAAACATTCTTTTGGTAGAATCTGCATGTAGCTATTTGGTCTGCTTTCCGGCCTTCGGTGGAAACGGGAATAACTTCAGAAAAAAACCACTGAGAAGCATTCTCAGAAATTTCTTTGTGATGCGGGCATGCAACTGACAGGGTGGAACCTTCCTTTTGATAGAGCAGTTTTGAAACACTCTTTTTGTAGAATCTGCAAGTGGATATTTGGAGCGCTTTGAAACCTATGGTAGAAAAGGGGATATCTTCATAGAAAGACTAGGCAGAAGCATTCTCAGGAAGTAATTTGTGATGTGTGCATTCAACTCACAGAGTTGAACCTTTCTTTTGATAGAGCAGTTTGAAACACTCTATATGTACAATCTCAAAGTAGACAATTGGAGCACTATGAGGCCTACGGTGGAAAAGGAACCATCTTCACAAAAAGCTACACAGAATCATTCTCAGAAAGTAATTTGTGATGTGTGCATTCAACTCACAGAGTTGACTCTTTCTTTTGATAGAGCAATTTGAAACACTCTTTTTGTGGAATCTGGAAGTGGACAATTGGAGCGCTATGAGAAATACGGTGTAAAAGGAAATATCTTCACATAAAAATTACACAGAAGCATTCTTAGTAACTTCCTTGTGGTGTGTGAATCTAACTCGAGGAGTTGAACATTCCTTTTGATAGAGTAGTTTTGAAACACTCTTCTTGTAGAATCTGCAAGTGGATATTTGGACAGCTTATAGGAATTCTTTGGAAATGGGATAATCTCACACAAAAACTAGACAGAAGCATTCTCACAAACTTCTTTGTGATATGTGCATTCAGCTCAGAGAGTTGAACCTTTCTCTTCATGGAGGAGATTTGAAACAGTGTTTTTGTAGAATCTGCAGATGGACATTTGGAGAGCTTTGAGGCCTGTGGTAGAAAAGGAAATATCTTCATATAAAACCTAGCAAGAAGTCTTCTCAGAAACTACTGTGTGATGTTTACATTCAAGTTATAGAGTTGAATATTCCCTTTGTTAGAGCAGTTCAGAAACACACTTTTTGTGGAAACCGCAAGTGGACATTTGGAGAGCTTTGAGGCCTGTGGTGGAAAAGGAAATATCTTCACATAAAACCTTCAAAGAAGCATTTTCAGAAACTACTTTCTGATGTTTGCATTCAACTCATGGGGTTGAATATACTTTTTGATAGAGAACTTTTGAAACACTTTATTGGTAGAATCTGCAAGTGGATATTTGAATCGCTTAGAGGAATTCATTGGAAACGGGATATCCTCACAAAAACACTAGATAGAAGCATTCTCACAAACTTCTTTGTGATGTGTGCATTAAACTCACATAGTTGAACGTGTCTTTTGATAGAGCAGTTTTGGAACACTGTTTTTGTAGAATCTGCAATTGGACATTTGGAGAGCTGTGAGGCCTATGGTGGAAAAGGAAACATCTTCAAATAGAAACTACACAGAAGAATTCTCAGCAACTACTTTGTGGTGTGTGCATTCAACTCACCGGGTTGAACATTCCTTTGGCTATAGTAGTTTTGAAACACTCTTTTTGTAGAATCTGCAAGTGGATATTTAGATCGCTGATAGGAATTCACTGGAAACGGGATATCCTCACACAAAAACTAGAAAGAAACATTTTCACAAACTACTTTGTGATGTGTGCATTCAGCTCACAGAGTTGAACCTTTCTTTTCATGGAGCAGATTTGAAACACTCTCTTTGTAGAATCTGCAAGAGGACGTTTGGAGAGCTTTAAGGCCTGTGGTAGAAAAGAAAATCTCTTCACAAGAAACCTAGCAAGAAGCCTTCTCAGAAACTGCGTTCTGATGTTTGCATTCAAGTCACAGAGTTGATCATTCCCTTTGTTAGAGCAGTTCTGAAACACTCTTTTTGTAGGAGCTGCAAGTGGACATTTGGAGAGCTTTGAGGCCAGTGGTAGAAAAGGAAATATCTTCCCATAAAACCTAGCAAGAACCCTTATAAGACTACTTTTTGATGATTACATTCAAGTCACAGAGTTGAACATTCGCTTTGTTAGAGCAGTTCTGAAATAGTCTTTCTGTAGAAACTGCAAGTGGACATTTGGAGAGCTTTGAGGCCCGTGGTGGGAAAGGAAATATCTTCACATAAAACCTAGCAAGAAGCATTCTCATTCTCAGAACTACTTTGTGATGTTTACATTCAACTCACAGAGTTGAACATTTCTTTTGTTAGAGGAGTTTTGAAACATTACTTTTGTAGAAACTGCAAGTGGACATTTGGAGACCTTTGAGGCCTGTGGTGGAAAAGGAAATATCTTCACATAAAATCTAGAAAGAAGCATTCTCAGAAACTACTTTCTGATGTTTGCATTCAACAAATGCAGTTGAATATACCTTTCTTTATAGCACTTTTTAAACAATATTTTTGTAGAATCTGCAAGTGAATATTTGGACCGCTTGTAGGAATTTGTTGGAAACGGGATATCCACTCACAAAAACTACACAGAAACATTCTCAAAAACATCTTAGTGATGAGACCATTCAACTCGCAGAGTTGAACATGTGTGTTGATAGAGCAGTTTTGAAACACTGTTTTTGTAGAATCTGCAAGTGGATACTTGGACCGCTTATAGGAATTCATTGGAAACGGGATATCCTCACTCAAAAACAAGACAGAAGCATTCTTACAAACTTCTTTGAGATGTGTGCATTCAACTCACCGGGTTGAATGTGTCTCTACATACAGCAGTTTTGAAACACTATTTTTGTAGAAACTGGAATTGGACATTTTGAGTGCTTTGAGGCCAATGATGGAAAAGGAAATATCTTCAAATGAAAACTACACAGAAGCATTCTCAGTAACTTCTATGTGGTGTGGGCATGCAACTCACAGACTTAAACATTCCTTTTGATAGAGTAGTTTTGAAACTCTCTTTTTGTAGAATCTGCAAGTGGATATTTGGACCACTTATAGGAATTCGTTGGAAACAGATATCCTCACACAAAAACTAGTGAAAAGCATTCTCACAAACTACTTTGTGATGTGTGCTTTCAGCTGACAGAGTTGAACCTTTCTTTTGATGGAGCAGATTTGAAACACCCTTTTTGTAGAATCTGGATGTGGACACTTGGAGAGCTTGAGGCCTGTGGTAGAAAAGGAAATATCTTCACATAAAACCCAGCAAGAAGCATTCTCAGAAACTACTTTGTGATGTTTGGATTCATCTCATGGAGTTGAACATTCCCTTTGTTAGAGCAGTTTTGAAACACTCTTTTTGTAGAAACTGGAAGTGGACATTTGGGGAGCTTGGAGGCCTGTGTTAGAAAAGGAAATACCTTCACATAAAATCTAGAAAGAAGAATTTTCAGAAACTAATTTCTGATATTTGCATTCAACACACGGAGTTGAATATCAGTTTTGTTAGAGCACTTTTGAAGCACTCTGTTAGTAGAATCTGCAAGTGGATATTTGGAATGCTTATGGGAATTCGTTGGAAACGGGATATCCTCACATAAAAACTACACAGAAGCATTCTCACAAACTACTTTGTGATGTGTGCATTCGACTCACAGAGTTGAATGTGTCTTTTGATAGATAGAGCAGCTTTGAAACACTGTTTTTGTAGAACCTGCAAGTGGACATTTTGAGCACTTTGAGGCCTATGGTGGAAGAGGAAATATCTTCAAATGAAAACTAAACGGAAGCATTTTCAGTAACTTCTATGTGGTGTGTGCATTCAACTCACAGAGTTGCACATTCTTTTTGATAGTGTAGTTTTCACACACTCTTTTTGTAGATGCTGCAAGTGGCTATTTGGACTGCTTTCAGGCCTTTGGTGTAAACGGGAATATCTTCAGATAAAAACTAGAAAGAAGCCTTCTCAGAAATTTCTTTGTGATGTGTGCATTCAATTGACCAAGTTGAACCTTCCTTCTGATAGAGCAGATTTGAAATAAGCTTTCTGTAGAATCTGCAAGTGGATATTTGGAGCACTTTGAGGCCTATAGATGAAATGGAGATATCTTCGTGTAAAGACTAGGCAGAAGCATTCTCAGAAAGTAATTTGTGATGTGTGCATTCAACTCACAGAGTTGAACCTTTCTTTTGATAGAGCAGTTTGACACATTCTTTTTGTAGAATCTGAAAGTGGACATTTTGAGCACTATGAAGCCTCTGGTGGAAAAGGAAATATTTTAACATAAAAACTACACAGAATCATTCGCAGTAACTGCTTTGTGGTGTGTGCATTCAACTCACAGAGTTGAACATTCCTTTTGATAGAGTAGTTTTTAAAAACTCTTTCTGTAGTATCTGCAAGTGGATATTTGGACTGCTTATAGGAATTCGTTGGAAACGGTATATCCTCAGAGAAACACTAGACAGAAACACTCTCACAATCTTGTTGGTGATGTGTGCATTCAACTCACCGGGTTGAAGGTGTTTTTTGATGGAGCAGTTTTGAAATGCTGTTTTTGTAGGATCTGGAAGTGGACATTTTGACCGCTTTGAGGCCAATGATGGAAAAGGAAACATCTTCAAATGAAAACTACACAGAAGCATTCTCAGTAACTTCTATGTGGTGTGGGCATGCCACTCACAAACTTAAACATTCCTTTTGATAGTGTAGTTTTGAAACACTCTTTTTGTAGAATCTGCAAGTGGATATTTGGACCGCTTACAGGAATTCGTTGGAAACGGATATCCTCACACAAAAACTAGAGAAAAGCATTCTCACAAACTACTTTGTGATGTGTGCTTTCAGCTGACAGAGTTGAACCTTTATTTTCATGGAGCAGATTTGAAACAACCTTTTTGTAGAATCTGCATGTGGACATTTGAAGAGCTTGAGGCCTGTGGTAGAAAAGGAAATATCTTCACATAAAACGCAGCAAGAAGATTCTCAGAAACGACTTTGTGATGTTTGGATTCATCTCACGGAGTTGAACATTCCCTTTGTTAGAGCAGATTTGAAACACTCTTTTTGTAGAATCTGCAAGTGAACATTTGGAGAGCTTGGAGGCCTGTGGTAGAAAAGGGAATACCTTCACATAAAATCTAGAAAGAAGAATTTTCAGAAACTAATTTCTGATATTTGCATTCAACACACGGAGTTGAATATCAGTTTTGTTAGAGCACTTTTGAAGCACTCTTTTCGTAGATTCCGCAAGTGGATATTTGGAACGCATATGGGAATTCGTTGGAAACGGGATATCCTCACATAAAAACGACACAGAAGCATTCTCACAAACTACTTTGTGATGTGTGCATTCGACTCACAGAGTTGAATGTGTCTTTTGATAGAGCAGTTCTGAAACACTGTTTTTGTAGAATCTGCAAGTGAACATTTTGAGCGCTTTGAGGCCTATGGTGGAAAAGGAAATATCTTGAAATGAAAACTAAACAGAAGCATTCTCAGTAACTTCTATGTGGTGTGTGCATTCAACTCACAGAGTTGCACATTCTTTTTGATAGTGTAGTTTTCCCACACTCTTTTTGTAGATGCTGCAAGTGTCTATTTGGACTGCTTTCAGGCCTTTGGTGTAAACGGGAATATCTTCAGATAAAAACTAGAAAGAAGCCTTCTCAGAAATTTCTTTGTGATGTGTGCATTCAATTGACCGAGTTGAACCTTCCTTCTGATAGAGCAGATTTGAAACAATCTTTTTGTAGAATCTGTAAGTGTATATTTGGAGCGCTTTGAGGCCTAAAGTTGAAATGGAGATATCTTCATATAAAGACTAGGCAGAAGCATTCTCAGAAAGTAATTTGTGATGTGTGCATTCAACTCACAGAGTTGAACCTTTCTTTTAATAGAGCAGTTTGACACATTCTTTTTGTAGAATCTGAAAGTGGACATTTTGAGCACTATGAAGCCTCTGGTGGAAAAGGAAATATTTTAACATAAAACCTACACAGAAGCATTCTCATTAACTGCTTTGTGGTGTGTGCATTCAACTCACAGAGTTGAACATTCCTTTTGATTGAGTAGTTTTGAAAAATTCTTTTTGTAGTATCTGCAAGTGGATATTTGGACTGCTTATAGGAATTCGTTGGAAACGGGATATCCTCAGAGAAACACTAGACAGAAGAAATCTCACAAACTTGTTGGTGATGTGTGCATTCAACTCACCGGGTTGAAGGTGTTTTTTGATGGAGCAGTTTTGAAATACTGTTTTTGTAGGATCTGGAAGTGGACATTTTGAGCGCTTTGAGGCCTATGGTGGAAAAGGAAATATCTTCAAATGAAAAATACACAGAAGCATGCTCAGTAACTTCTATGTGGTGAGGGATTGTAACTTACAGAGTTGAACATTCCTTTTGATAGTGTAGTTTTGAAACACTCTTTTTGTAGAATCTGCAAGTGGCTATTTGGACCACTTTCAGGCCTTTAGTGGAAACGGGAATATCTTCAGATAAAAACTAGAGAAAAGCCTTCTCAGAAATTTCTTTGCGATGTGTGCATTCAACTGACAGATTTGAACCTTCTTTTTGAAAGAGCAATTTTGAAACACTCTTTTGTAGAATCTGAAATTGGACATTTGCAGCACTATGAGGCCTATGGTGGAAAAGGAAATATCTTCACCTAAAAACCACACAGAAGCATTCTCAGTAACTTTTTGTGGTGTGTGCATTCAACTCACAGAGTTGAACATTCCTTTTGATAGAGTAGTTTTGAAACACTCTTTTTGTAGAAGCTGCAAGTGGATATTTGGACCGCTTATAGGAATTCGTTGGAAACGAATATCCTCACACAAAAACTAGAGAAAAGCATTCTCACAAACTACTTTGTGATGTGTGCATTCTGCTGACAGAGTTGAACCTTTCTTTTGATGGAGCAGATTTGAAACACCCTTTTTGTAGAATCTGCATGTGGACATTTGGAGAGCTTGAGGCCTGTGGTAGAAAAGGAAATATCTTCACATAAAACCCAGCAAGAAGCATTCTCAGAAACTACTTTGTGATGTTTGGATACATCTCACGGAGTTGAACATTCCCTTTGTTAGAGCAGTTTTGAAACACTCTTTTTGTAGAATCTGCAAGTGGACATTTGGAGAGCTTGAAGGCCTGTGGTAGAAAAGGAAATATCTTCACATAAAACCTAGAAAGAATCATTTTCAGAAACTAATTTCTGATGTTTGCATTCAACTCATGGAGTTGAATGTAAGTTTTGTTAGAGCACTTTTGAAACACTCTTTTAGTAGAATCTGCAAGTGGATATTTGGAAAGCTTATGGGAATTCGTTGGAAACGGGATATCCTCACATAAAACTACACAGAAAAATTCTCACTAACTACTTTGTGATGTGTGCATTCGATTCACAGAGTTGAACGTGTCTTTTGACAGAGCAGTTTTGAAACACTGTTTTTGTAGAATCTGCAAGTGGATACTTTGAGCGCTTTGAGGCCTATGGTGGAAAAGGAAATATCTTCAAATGAAAACTAAAAAAGAAGCATTTTCAGTAACCTCTATTTGGTGTGTGCACTCAACTTACAGATTTGAACATTCTTTTTGATAGTGTAGTTTTCAAACACTCTTTCTTTAGATTCTGCAAGAGGCTATTTGGACTGTTTTCAGGCCTTTGGTGTAAACGGGAATATCTTTAGATAAAAACTAGAAAGAAGCCTTCTCAGAAATTTCTTTGTGATGTGTGCAGTCAGTTGACACAGTTGAACCTTCCTTCTGCTAGAGTAGATTTGAAACAATCTTTTTATAGAATCTGCAAGTGGATATTTGGAGGGCTTTGAGGCCTAAGGTTGAAATAGAGATACCTTCATATAAAGACTAGGCAGAAGAATTCTCAGAAAGTAATTTGTGACGTGTTCATTCAACTCACAGAGTTGAACCTGTCTTTTGATAGAGCAGTTTGACACACTCTTTTTGTAGAATCTGAAAGTGGACACTTTGAGTGGTATGAAACCTCTGGTGGAAAAGGAAATATTTTAACATGAAAACTACACATAAGCATTCTCAGTAACTTCTTTGTGGTGTGAGCATTCAACTCACAGAGTTCAAATTCCTTTTGATAGAGTAGTTTTGAAAAACTCTTTTTGTAGAATCTGCAATTGGATATTTGGGCTGCTTACGGGAATTCGTTGAAAACGGAATATCCTCTTACAAAAACTAGACAGAAGCATTCTCACAAACTTCTTTGTGATGTGTGCATTCAACTCACAGAGTTGAGCATTTCCTGTCATTTAGCAGATCTGAAACATTCTTTCGGTAGAATTTGCAAGTGGACATTTGGACTTCTTTGATGCCATTGGTAGAAAAGGAAATATCTTCCCATTAAGCCTAGCAAGAAGACTTCTAGAAACTACTTTGTGATGTTTGCATTCAAATCACAGAATTGAACATTCCCTTTGTTAGAGCAGTTCTAAAATACTCTTTTGGTAGATACTGCAAGTGGACATTTGGAGAGCTTTGAGGCCTGTGGTGAGAAAGGAAATATCTTCACATAAAACCTAGCAAGAAGAATTCTCAGAACTGCTTTGTGATGTTAACATTCAATTCAGAGAGTTGAACATTCCTTTTGTTAGAACAGTTTTGAAATACTTTTTTTTGTAGAATCTGCAAGTGGATATTTGGACCGCTTATCGGAATTTGTTGGAAACGGGATATCCTCTCATAAAAACTAGACAGAAACATTCTCATAAACTTCTTTGTGATGTGTGAATTCAAGTCACAGAGTTGAACGTACCTTTGGATACAGCAGTTTTGAAACACTGTTTTTGTAGTATCTGCAGTTAGACCTTTGTGGTGCTTTGAGAAAAGGAAATATCTTCCAATAGAAACTACACAGGTTCATTCTCAGTAACTTCTTTCTGGTGTGTGCATTCAATTCACAGATTTGAACATTCCTTTTGATAGTATAGTTTTGAAACACTCTTTTTGTCGAATCTGCATGTGGCTGTTTGGACCGCTTTTAGGCCTTTGGTGGAAATGGGAATATCTTCAGATAAACACTAGAGATAAGCTTTCTCAGAAATTTCTTTGTGATGTGTGCATTCAACTGACAGAGTTGAAGCTTCCTGTTGATAGAGCAGTTTTGAAACAGTCTTTTTGTAGAATCTGTAAGTGGATATTTGGAGCGGTTTGAGGCCTATGATAGAAAAGGAGACATCTTCATATAAAGAATAGGCAGAAGCATTCTCAGAAAGTAATTTGTGATGTGCGGATTCAACACACAGAGTTGAAACTTTCTTTTGATTAGGCAGTTTGAAACACACTTTTTGTTGCAACTGAAATTGGACTTTTGGAGCGCTATGAGGCCTATGGTGGAAAAGGAAATATCTTCACATAAAAACGACACAGAAGCATTCTCAGTAATTCCTTTGTGGTGTGTGCATTCAACTCACAGAGTTGAACATTCCTTTTGATACAGTAGTTTTGAAACACTTTTTTTGAAGAATCTGCTAGTGGATATTTGGACCACTTACAGTAATTCGTTGGAAACAGTATATTCTCACACAAAAACTAGACAGAAGGATTCTCACAAACTTCTTTGTTATGTGTGCATTCAGCTCACAGATTTGAACCATTCTCTACATTTATCAGATATGAAACACTCTTTTTGTAGAATCTACAAGTGGACATTTAGAGAGCTTTGAGGCAGGTGGTAGGAAAGGAAATATCTCTGCACAAAACCTAGCAAGAAGACTTGTCAGAAAGTAGTTCGTGATGTTTGCATTCAACACAGAGAGTTGAACATTCCCTTTGTTAGAGCAGTTGTGAAACACTGCTTTTGTAGAATCTGCAAGTGGATATTTGGACAGCTTTGACACAGCTGGTAGAAATGAAATACCTTGACATAAAATCTTGCAAGAAATGTTCTCAGAAAGTACTTTGCGATGTTTGCATTGAACTCACACAGTTGAACATTCCTTGTTAGAGCAGTTCTGAAACTCTCTTTCTGTAGAATCCGCAAGTGGACATTTGGAGAGCTTTGTGGCCTGTGGTGGAATAGGAAATATCTTCACATAAAACGTAGAAAGAAACATTCTGAGAAACTATATTTTGATGTTTGCATTCAACTCACCGATTTGAATACACATTTTGTTAGAGCACATTTGAAACACTTTTTTTAGAATCTGCAAGTGGATATTTGGACTGCTTATAGAAATTCATTGGAAACGTTATATCCTCTCATAAAAACTAGACAGAAGCATTCTCACAAACTTCTTTGTGACGTGCTCATTCAACTCACAGAGTTGAAGGTGTCTTTTGATAGACCAGTTTTGAAACACTGTTTTTGTAGAGTCTGTAAGTGGACATCTGGAGCGCTTTGAGGCCTATGGTGGAAAAGGAAATATCTTCAGATAGACACTACCCAGAAGCATTCTCAGTAACTCTTTTGTGGTGTGTGCATTCAACTCACAGAGTTGAACATTCCTTTTGATAGAAAAGTTTTGAAACACAATTTTTGTAGGAACTGCATGTGGTTATTTGGACCGCTTTCAGGCCTTCGGTGGAAACTGGAATATCTTCAGATAAAAACTAGAGAGAAGCATTCTCAGAAATTTCTATGTGATGTGTGCATTCAACTGACACAGTTGAAACTTCCTTTTGATAGAGCAGTTTTGAAACACTCTTTATGTAGAATCTTCAAGTGGATATTTGTAGCAATTTGAGGCATACGGTTGAAAAGGAGATATCTTTGACTAAAGACGTGTCGGAAGCATTCTCAGAAAGTAATTTGTGATGGGTGTATTCAACTGACAGAGTTGAAACTTTCTTTTGATAGAGCAGTTTGAAACACTCTTTTTGTGGAATCTGCAAGTGGATATTTGGACCGCTTATAGGAATTCGTTGGAAACGGGATATCCTCACAGAAATACTAAACAGAAGAATTCTCCCAAACTTTTTGTGATGGGTGCATTCAGCTCACAGAGTTGAAAATTTTTTTTCGTGGAGCAGATTTGAAACACTATTTTTGTAGACTCTGCAAGGGGACATTTGGAGAGCATTGATGCCTGTGTTAGACAAGGAAATCTATTCACATAAAACTTATCAAGAATCCTTCTCAGAAACTAGTTTGTGATGTTTGCATTCAACTCACAGAGTTGAATATACCTTTTGTTAGACCACTTTTGAAACACCAGTTTTGTAGAATCTGCAAGTAAATATTTGGAGTGCTTTTAGGAATTCGTTGGAAACGGGATATCCTCACATAAAAACTACACAGAAGCATTCTCACAAACTTCTTTATGATGTGTGCATTCACCTCACAGAGTTGAACGTGTCTTTTGATAGAGCAGTTTTGAAACAATATTTTTGTAGAATCTTCATTGGACATTTGAGCGCTATGAGGCCTATGGTGGAAAAGGGAATATCTTCACATAAAAACTACACAGAAGCATTCTCAGTAACTTCTTTGTGGTGTGTGCATTCAACTCACAGAGTTGAATATTCCTGGTGATAGAGTAGTTTTGAAACACTCTTTTTGTAGAATCTGAAGGTGACATTTGGACCGCTTATAGGAATTTGTTGGAAAGGGTATATCCTCACATAAAAACTAGACAGAAGCATTCTCAAAAACTCCTTTGTGATGTGGGCATTCAACACACAGAGTTGAACGTGGCTTTTGATAGAGCAGTTTTGAAACACTCTTTTTGCAGAATCTGCAATTGGACATTTGGAGCGCTTTGAGGCCTGTGGTGGAAAAGGAAAGATCTTCAAATAGAAACTACACAGAAGTTTTCTCACAGCTACTTTGTGGTGTGTGCATTCAACTAACAGAGTTCAACCGTCTTTTGATAGATTAGTTTTGAAACACTCTTTTGGTAGAATCTGCAAGTGGCTATTTTGTCAACTTTCAGGCCTTCGGTGGAAACTGCAATATCTTCAGAAAAAAACTAGAGAGATCATTCTTAGAAATTTCTTTGTGACGTGTGCATTCAACTGAAAGAGTGGAACTTTCCTTTTGATAGAGCAGTTTTGAAACACTCTTTTTGTAGAATCTGCAAGTGGATATTAGGAGCGATTTGAAGCCTATGGTAGAAAAGGAGACATCTTATTATAAAGACTAGGCAGAAGCATTCTCAGAAAGTAATTTGTGATGTGTGCATTCAACTCACAGAGTGGAACCTTTCTTTTGATAGAGCAGTTTGAAACACACTATATGTAGAATCTGAAAGTGGACAATTTGAGTGCTGTGAGGCCTATGGTTGAAAAGGAAATATATTCACATAAAAACGACACAGAAGCATTCGCAGAAAGTAATTTGTGATGTGTGCATTCAACTCACAGAGTTGAATCTTTCTTTTGATAGAATAAAATAACTATAGAATAAAAAAACACTCTTTTTAATGGATCTGAAAGTGGACAATTGGAGCGCTATGAGACCTATGGCGTAAAAGGAAATATCATCACATAAAAACTACACAGAAGGATTCTCAGTAACTTCCTAGTGGTATGTGAATTCAACTCAAGGAGTTGAACATTCCTTTTGATAGAGTAGTTTTGAAACACTCTTCTTGTAGAATCTGCAGGTGGATATTTGGACAGCTTAAAGGAATTCATTGGAAACAGGTTATGCTCACACAAAAACTATACAGAAGCATTCTCACAAACTTCTTTGTAATGTGGGCATTCAGCTCACAGAGTTGAACGTGTCTTTTGATAGAGCAGTTTTGAAACACTGTTTTTGTAGAATCTGTAAGTGGACATTTGGAGAGCTTTGAGGCCTATGGTGGAAAAGGAAATGTCTTGAAATACAAACTACACAGAAGCATTCCCAGTAACTAATTTGTGGTGTGTGCATTCAACTGACAGAGTTGAACATTCCTTTTCATAGAGTAGATTTGAAACACTCTTTTGGTATAATCTGCATGTGGCTTTTTGGACCACTTTCAGGCCTTCGGTGGAAACGGGAATATCTTCAGATAAAAACTAGAAAAAAGCATTCTCAGAAATTTCTTCGTGATGTGTGCATTCAACTGACAGAGTTAAACCTTCCTTTTGAAAGAGCAGTTTTGAAACACTCCTCTCGTAGAATCTGCAAGTGGATATTTGGAGCACTCTGAGTCCTCTGGTAGAATAGGAGATCTCTTCATATAAAGACTAGGCAGAAGCATTCTCAGAGAGTTATTTGTAATGTGTGCATTCAACTCACATTGTTGAACCTTTCGTTTGATAGAGCAGTTTGAAACCCTCTTTTTGTAGAATCTGAAAGTGGACATTTGGAGCGCTATGAGGCCTATGGTTGAAAAGGAAATATCTTCAAATAGAAACTACACAGAAGGATTCTTAGTAACGTCTATGTGGTGTGCGTATTCAACTCACAGAGTTGAACGTGTCTTTTGATAGAGCAGTTTTGAAACACTGTTTTTGCAGAATCCGCAAGGGGATATTTGGAGCGCTTTGAGGCCCATGGTGGAAAAGGAAATATCTTCAAATAGAAACTACACAGCAGCATTCTCTCTAACATCTTTGTGGTGTGTGCATTCAGTTCACCGAGTTGAACATTCCTTTTGATAGAGTAGTTTTAAAACATTCTTTTTGTAGAATCTGCATGTGGCTATTTGGACTGCTTTCAGGCATTCGGTAGAAACGGGAATATCTTCAGATAAAAACAGGAAAGAAGCATTCCCCGAAATTTCTTTGTGACGTGTGCATTCGGCTGACAGAGTTGAACCTTCCTTTTCATAGAGCAGTTTGGAAACACTGTTTTTGTAGAATCTGCAAGAGGATATTTGGAGCGATTTGAGGTCTATGGTAGAAAAGGAGAGGTCTTCATATAAAGACTAGGCAAAAGCATTCTCAGAAAGCAATTTGTGATGTTTGCATTCACCACACAGAGTTGAACCTTTCTTTTGATAGAGAAGATTTAAACACTCTTTTTGTAAAATCTGAAAGTGGACATTTGCGGCTCTATGAGGCCTGTGGTGGAAAAGGAAATATCTTCACATAAAAACTACACAGAAGCTTTCTCAGTAACTTCTTTGTGGTGTGTGCATTCAACTCACAGAGTTGAACATTCCTTGTGATACAATAGTTTTGAAACACTCTTTTTATAGCATATGGAAGTCGATATTTGGACCGCTTATAGGAATTCATTGGAAACGGTATATCCTCACATAAAAACTAGACAGAAGAATTCTCAAAAATGCCTTTGTGATGTGTGCATTCAACTCACAGAATTGAATGTGTCTTTTGATAGAGCACTTTTGAAACACTCTTTTTGTAGAATCTGCAATTGCAGATTTGGAGCGCTTTGAGGCCTATTGTGGAAAAGCAAAGATCTTCAAATAGAAACTACACAGAAGCTTTCTCAGCAACTTCTTTTTAGTGTGTGCATTCCACTCACAGAGTTGAACATTCTTTTTGGTAGAGTAGTTTTGAAACATTCTTTTGGTAGAATCTGCATGTAGCTATTTGGTCTGCTTTCCGGCCTTCGGTGGAAACGGGAATAACTTCAGAAAAAAACCACTGAGAAGCATTCTCAGAAATTTCTTTGTGATGCGGGCATGCAACTGACAGGGTGGAACCTTCCTTTTGATAGAGCAGTTTTGAAACACTCTTTTTGTAGAATCTGCAAGTGGATATTTGGAGCGCTTTGAAACCTATGGTAGAAAAGGGGATATCTTCATAGAAAGACTAGGCAGAAGCATTCTCAGGAAGTAATTTGTGATGTGTGCATTCAACTCACAGAGTTGAACCTTTCTTTTGATAGAGCAGTTTGAAACACTCTATATGTACAATCTCAAAGTAGACAATTGGAGCACTATGAGGCCTACGGTGGAAAAGGAACCATCTTCACAAAAAGCTACACAGAATCATTCTCAGAAAGTAATTTGTGATGTGTGCATTCAACTCACAGAGTTGACTCTTTCTTTTGATAGAGCAATTTGAAACACTCTTTTTGTGGAATCTGGAAGTGGACAATTGGAGCGCTATGAGAAATACGGTGTAAAAGGAAATATCTTCACATAAAAATTACACAGAAGCATTCTTAGTAACTTCCTTGTGGTGTGTGAATCTAACTCGAGGAGTTGAACATTCCTTTTGATAGAGTAGTTTTGAAACACTCTTCTTGTAGAATCTGCAAGTGGATATTTGGACAGCTTATAGGAATTCTTTGGAAACGGGATAATCTCACACAAAAACTAGACAGAAGCATTCTCACAAACTTCTTTGTGATATGTGCATTCAGCTCAGAGAGTTGAACCTTTCTCTTCATGGAGGAGATTTGAAACAGTGTTTTTGTAGAATCTGCAGATGGACATTTGGAGAGCTTTGAGGCCTGTGGTAGAAAAGGAAATATCTTCATATAAAACCTAGCAAGAAGTCTTCTCAGAAACTACTGTGTGATGTTTACATTCAAGTTATAGAGTTGAATATTCCCTTTGTTAGAGCAGTTCAGAAACACACTTTTTGTGGAAACCGCAAGTGGACATTTGGAGAGCTTTGAGGCCTGTGGTGGAAAAGGAAATATCTTCACATAAAACCTTCAAAGAAGCATTTTCAGAAACTACTTTCTGATGTTTGCATTCAACTCATGGGGTTGAATATACTTTTTGATAGAGAACTTTTGAAACACTTTATTGGTAGAATCTGCAAGTGGATATTTGAATCGCTTAGAGGAATTCATTGGAAACGGGATATCCTCACAAAAACACTAGATAGAAGCATTCTCACAAACTTCTTTGTGATGTGTGCATTAAACTCACATAGTTGAACGTGTCTTTTGATAGAGCAGTTTTGGAACACTGTTTTTGTAGAATCTGCAATTGGACATTTGGAGAGCTGTGAGGCCTATGGTGGAAAAGGAAACATCTTCAAATAGAAACTACACAGAAGAATTCTCAGCAACTACTTTGTGGTGTGTGCATTCAACTCACCGGGTTGAACATTCCTTTGGCTATAGTAGTTTTGAAACACTCTTTTTGTAGAATCTGCAAGTGGATATTTGGATCGCTGATAGGAATTCACTGGAAACGGGATATCCTCACACAAAAACTAGAAAGAAACATTTTCACAAACTACTTTGTGATGTGTGCATTCAGCTCACAGAGTTGAACCTTTCTTTTCATGGAGCAGATTTGAAACACTCTCTTTGTAGAATCTGCAAGAGGACGTTTGGAGAGCTTTAAGGCCTGTGGTAGAAAAGAAAATCTCTTCACAAGAAACCTAGCAAGAAGCCTTCTCAGAAACTGCGTTCTGATGTTTGCATTCAAGTCACAGAGTTGATCATTCCCTTTGTTAGAGCAGTTCTGAAACACTCTTTTTGTAGGAGCTGCAAGTGGACATTTGGAGAGCTTTGAGGCCAGTGGTAGAAAAGGAAATATCTTCCCATAAAACCTAGCAAGAACCCTTATAAGACTACTTTTTGATGATTACATTCAAGTCACAGAGTTGAACATTCGCTTTGTTAGAGCAGTTCTGAAATAGTCTTTCTGTAGAAACTGCAAGTGGACATTTGGAGAGCTTTGAGGCCCGTGGTGGGAAAGGAAATATCTTCACATAAAACCTAGCAAGAAGCATTCTCATTCTCAGAACCACTTTGTGATGTTTACATTCAACTCACAGAGTTGAACATTTCTTTTGTTAGAGGAGTTTTGAAACATTACTTTTGTAGAAACTGCAAGTGGACATTTGGAGACCTTTGAGGCCTGTGGTGGAAAAGGAAATATCTTCACATAAAATCTAGAAAGAAGCATTCTCAGAAACTACTTTCTGATGTTTGCATTCAACAAATGCAGTTGAATATACCTTTCTTTATAGCACTTTTTAAACAATATTTTTGTAGAATCTGCAAGTGAATATTTGGACCGCTTGTAGGAATTTGTTGGAAACGGGATATCCACTCACAAAAACTACACAGAAACATTCTCAAAAACATCTTAGTGATGAGACCATTCAACTCGCAGAGTTGAACATGTGTGTTGATAGAGCAGTTTTGAAACACTGTTTTTGTAGAATCTGCAAGTGGATACTTGGACCGCTTATAGGAATTCATTGGAAACGGGATATCCTCACTCAAAAACAAGACAGAAGCATTCTTACAAACTTCTTTGAGATGTGTGCATTCAACTCACCGGGTTGAACGTGTCTCTACATACAGCAGTTTTGAAACACTATTTTTGTAGAAACTGGAATTGGACATTTTGAGTGCTTTGAGGCCAATGATGGAAAAGGAAATATCTTCAAATGAAAACTACACAGAAGCATTCTCAGTAACTTCTATGTGGTGTGGGCATGCAACTCACAGACTTAAACATTCCTTTTGATAGAGTAGTTTTGAAACTCTCTTTTTGTAGAATCTGCAAGTGGATATTTGGACCACTTATAGGAATTCGTTGGAAACAGATATCCTCACACAAAAACTAGTGAAAAGCATTCTCACAAACTACTTTGTGATGTGTGCTTTCAGCTGACAGAGTTGAACCTTTCTTTTGATGGAGCAGATTTGAAACACCCTTTTTGTAGAATCTGGATGTGGACACTTGGAGAGCTTGAGGCCTGTGGTAGAAAAGGAAATATCTTCACATAAAACCCAGCAAGAAGCATTCTCAGAAACTACTTTGTGATGTTTGGATTCATCTCATGGAGTTGAACATTCCCTTTGTTAGAGCAGTTTTGAAACACTCTTTTTGTAGAAACTGGAAGTGGACATTTGAGGAGCTTGGAGGCCTGTGTTAGAAAAGGAAATACCTTCACATAAAATCTAGAAAGAAGAATTTTCAGAAACTAATTTCTGATATTTGCATTCAACACACGGAGTTGAATATCAGTTTTGTTAGAGCACTTTTGAAGCACTCTGTTAGTAGAATCTGCAAGTGGATATTTGGAATGCTTATGGGAATTCGTTGGAAACGGGATATCCTCACATAAAAACTACACAGAAGCATTCTCACAAACTACTTTGTGATGTGTGCATTCGACTCACAGAGTTGAATGTGTCTTTTGATAGATAGAGCAGCTTTGAAACACTGTTTTTGTAGAATCTGCAAGTGGACATTTTGAGCACTTTGAGGCCTATGGTGGAAGAGGAAATATCTTCAAATGAAAACTAAACGGAAGCATTTTCAGTAACTTCTATGTGGTGTGTGCATTCAACTCACAGAGTTGCACATTCTTTTTGATAGTGTAGTTTTCACACACTCTTTTTGTAGATGCTGCAAGTGGCTATTTGGACTGCTTTCAGGCCTTTGGTGTAAACGGGAATATCTTCAGATAAAAACTAGAAAGAAGCCTTCTCAGAAATTTCTTTGTGATGTGTGCATTCAATTGACCAAGTTGAACCTTCCTTCTGATAGAGCAGATTTGAAATAAGCTTTCTGTAGAATCTGCAAGTGGATATTTGGAGCACTTTGAGGCCTGTAGATGAAATGGAGATATCTTCGTGTAAAGACTAGGCAGAAGCATTCTCAGAAAGTAATTTGTGATGTGTGCATTCAACTCACAGAGTTGAACCTTTCTTTTGATAGAGCAGTTTGACACATTCTTTTTGTAGAATCTGAAAGTGGACATTTTGAGCACTATGAAGCCTCTGGTGGAAAAGGAAATATTTTAACATAAAAACTACACAGAATCATTCGCAGTAACTGCTTTGTGGTGTGTGCATTCAACTCACAGAGTTGAACATTCCTTTTGATAGAGTAGTTTTTAAAAACTCTTTCTGTAGTATCTGCAAGTGGATATTTGGACTGCTTATAGGAATTCGTTGGAAACGGTATATCCTCAGAGAAACACTAGACAGAAACACTCTCACAATCTTGTTGGTGATGTGTGCATTCAACTCACCGGGTTGAAGGTGTTTTTTGATGGAGCAGTTTTGAAATGCTGTTTTTGTAGGATCTGGAAGTGGACATTTTGACCGCTTTGAGGCCAATGATGGAAAAGGAAACATCTTCAAATGAAAACTACACAGAAGCATTCTCAGTAACTTCTATGTGGTGTGGGCATGCCACTCACAAACTTAAACATTCCTTTTGATAGTGTAGTTTTGAAACACTCTTTTTGTAGAATCTGCAAGTGGATATTTGGACCGCTTACAGGAATTCGTTGGAAACGGATATCCTCACACAAAAACTAGAGAAAAGCATTCTCACAAACTACTTTGTGATGTGTGCTTTCAGCTGACAGAGTTGAACCTTTATTTTCATGGAGCAGATTTGAAACAACCTTTTTGTAGAATCTGCATGTGGACATTTGAAGAGCTTGAGGCCTGTGGTAGAAAAGGAAATATCTTCACATAAAACGCAGCAAGAAGATTCTCAGAAACGACTTTGTGATGTTTGGATTCATCTCACGGAGTTGAACATTCCCTTTGTTAGAGCAGATTTGAAACACTCTTTTTGTAGAATCTGCAAGTGAACATTTGGAGAGCTTGGAGGCCTGTGGTAGAAAAGGGAATACCTTCACATAAAATCTAGAAAGAAGAATTTTCAGAAACTAATTTCTGATATTTGCATTCAACACACGGAGTTGAATATCAGTTTTGTTAGAGCACTTTTGAAGCACTCTTTTCGTAGATTCCGCAAGTGGATATTTGGAACGCATATGGGAATTCGTTGGAAACGGGATATCCTCACATAAAAACGACACAGAAGCATTCTCACAAACTACTTTGTGATGTGTGCATTCGACTCACAGAGTTGAATGTGTCTTTTGATAGAGCAGTTCTGAAACACTGTTTTTGTAGAATCTGCAAGTGAACATTTTGAGCGCTTTGAGGCCTATGGTGGAAAAGGAAATATCTTGAAATGAAAACTAAACAGAAGCATTCTCAGTAACTTCTATGTGGTGTGTGCATTCAACTCACAGAGTTGCACATTCTTTTTGATAGTGTAGTTTTCCCACACTCTTTTTGTAGATGCTGCAAGTGTCTATTTGGACTGCTTTCAGGCCTTTGGTGTAAACGGGAATATCTTCAGATAAAAACTAGAAAGAAGCCTTCTCAGAAATTTCTTTGTGATGTGTGCATTCAATTGACCGAGTTGAACCTTCCTTCTGATAGAGCAGATTTGAAACAATCTTTTTGTAGAATCTGTAAGTGTATATTTGGAGCGCTTTGAGGCCTAAAGTTGAAATGGAGAGATCTTCATATAAAGACTAGGCAGAAGCATTCTCAGAAAGTAATTTGTGATGTGTGCATTCAACTCACAGAGTTGAACCTTTCTTTTAATAGAGCAGTTTGACACATTCTTTTTGTAGAATCTGAAAGTGGACATTTTGAGCACTATGAAGCCTCTGGTGGAAAAGGAAATATTTTAACATAAAACCTACACAGAAGCATTCTCATTAACTGCTTTGTGGTGTGTGCATTCAACTCACAGAGTTGAACATTCCTTTTGATTGAGTAGTTTTGAAAAATTCTTTTTGTAGTATCTGCAAGTGGATATTTGGACTGCTTATAGGAATTCGTTGGAAACGGGATATCCTCAGAGAAACACTAGACAGAAGAAATCTCACAAACTTGTTGGTGATGTGTGCATTCAACTCACCGGGTTGAAGGTGTTTTTTGATGGAGCAGTTTTGAAATACTGTTTTTGTAGGATCTGGAAGTGGACATTTTGAGCGCTTTGAGGCCTATGGTGGAAAAGGAAATATCTTCAAATGAAAAATACACAGAAGCATGCTCAGTAACTTCTATGTGGTGAGGGATTGTAACTTACAGAGTTGAACATTCCTTTTGATAGTGTAGTTTTGAAACACTCTTTTTGTAGAATCTGCAAGTGGCTATTTGGACCACTTTCAGGCCTTTAGTGGAAACGGGAATATCTTCAGATAAAAACTAGAGAAAAGCCTTCTCAGAAATTTCTTTGCGATGTGTGCATTCAACTGACAGATTTGAACCTTCTTTTTGAAAGAGCAATTTTGAAACACTCTTTTGTAGAATCTGAAATTGGACATTTGCAGCACTATGAGGCCTATGGTGGAAAAGGAAATATCTTCACCTAAAAACCACACAGAAGCATTCTCAGTAACTTTTTGTGGTGTGTGCATTCAACTCACAGAGTTGAACATTCCTTTTGATAGAGTAGTTTTGAAACACTCTTTTTGTAGAAGCTGCAAGTGGATATTTGGACCGCTTATAGGAATTCGTTGGAAACGAATATCCTCACACAAAAACTAGAGAAAAGCATTCTCACAAACTACTTTGTGATGTGTGCATTCTGCTGACAGAGTTGAACCTTTCTTTTGATGGAGCAGATTTGAAACACCCTTTTTGTAGAATCTGCATGTGGACATTTGGAGAGCTTGAGGCCTGTGGTAGAAAAGGACATATCTTCACATAAAACCCAGCAAGAAGCATTCTCAGAAACTACTTTGTGATGTTTGGATACATCTCACGGAGTTGAACATTCCCTTTGTTAGAGCAGTTTTGAAACACTCTTTTTGTAGAATCTGCAAGTGGACATTTGGAGAGCTTGAAGGCCTGTGGTAGAAAAGGAAATATCTTCACATAAAACCTAGAAAGAATCATTTTCAGAAACTAATTTCTGATGTTTGCATTCAACTCATGGAGTTGAATGTAAGTTTTGTTAGAGCACTTTTGAAACACTCTTTTAGTAGAATCTGCAAGTGGATATTTGGAAAGCTTATGGGAATTCGTTGGAAACGGGATATCCTCACATAAAACTACACAGAAAAATTCTCACTAACTACTTTGTGATGTGTGCATTCGATTCACAGAGTTGAACGTGTCTTTTGACAGAGCAGTTTTGAAACACTGTTTTTGTAGAATCTGCAAGTGGATACTTTGAGCGCTTTGAGGCCTATGGTGGAAAAGGAAATATCTTCAAATGAAAACTAAAAAAGAAGCATTTTCAGTAACCTCTATTTGGTGTGTGCACTCAACTTACAGATTTGAACATTCTTTTTGATAGTGTAGTTTTCAAACACTCTTTCTTTAGATTCTGCAAGAGGCTATTTGGACTGTTTTCAGGCCTTTGGTGTAAACGGGAATATCTTTAGATAAAAACTAGAAAGAAGCCTTCTCAGAAATTTCTTTGTGATGTGTGCAGTCAGTTGACACAGTTGAACCTTCCTTCTGCTAGAGTAGATTTGAAACAATCTTTTTATAGAATCTGCAAGTGGATATTTGGAGGGCTTTGAGGCCTAAGGTTGAAATAGAGATATCTTCATATAAAGACTAGGCAGAAGAATTCTCAGAAAGTAATTTGTGACGTGTTCATTCAACTCACAGAGTTGAACCTGTCTTTTGATAGAGCAGTTTGACACACTCTTTTTGTAGAATCTGAAAGTGGACACTTTGAGCGGTATGAAACCTCTGGTGGAAAAGGAAATATTTTAACATGAAAACTACACATAAGCATTCTCAGTAACTTCTTTGTGGTGTGAGCATTCAACTCACAGAGTTCAAATTCCTTTTGATAGAGTAGTTTTGAAAAACTCTTTTTGTAGAATCTGCAATTGGATATTTGGGCTGCTTACGGGAATTCGTTGGAAACGGAATATCCTCTTACAAAAACTAGACAGAAGCATTCTCACAAACTTCTTTGTGATGTGTGCATTCAACTCACAGAGTTGAGCATTTCCTGTCATTTAGCAGATCTGAAACATTCTTTCGGTAGAATTTGCAAGTGGACATTTGGACTTCTTTGATGCCATTGGTAGAAAAGGAAATATCTTCCCATTAAGCCTAGCAAGAAGACTTCTAGAAACTACTTTGTGATGTTTGCATTCAAATCACAGAATTGAACATTCCCTTTGTTAGAGCAGTTCTAAAATACTCTTTTGGTAGATACTGCAAGTGGACATTTGGAGAGCTTTGAGGCCTGTGGTGAGAAAGGAAATATCTTCACATAAAACCTAGCAAGAAGAATTCTCAGAACTGCTTTGTGATGTTAACATTCAATTCAGAGAGTTGAACATTCCTTTTGTTAGAACAGTTTTGAAATACTTTTTTTTGTAGAATCTGCAAGTGGATATTTGGGCCGCTTATCGGAATTTGTTGGAAACGGGATATCCTCTCATAAAAACTAGACAGAAACATTCTCATAAACTTCTTTGTGATGTGTGAATTCAAGTCACAGAGTTGAACGTACCTTTGGATACAGCAGTTTTGAAACACTGTTTTTGTAGTATCTGCAGTTAGACCTTTGTGGTGCTTTGAGAAAAGGAAATATCTTCCAATAGAAACTACACAGGTTCATTCTCAGTAACTTCTTTCTGGTGTGTGCATTCAATTCACAGATTTGAACATTCCTTTTGATAGTATAGTTTTGAAACACTCTTTTTGTCGAATCTGCATGTGGCTGTTTGGACCGCTTTTAGGCCTTTGGTGGAAATGGGAATATCTTCAGATAAACACTAGAGATAAGCTTTCTCAGAAATTTCTTTGTGATGTGTGCATTCAACTGACAGAGTTGAAGCTTCCTGTTGATAGAGCAGTTTTGAAACAGTCTTTTTGTAGAATCTGTAAGTGGATATTTGGAGCGGTTTGAGGCCTATGATAGAAAAGGAGACATCTTCATATAAAGAATAGGCAGAAGCATTCTCAGAAAGTAATTTGTGATGTGCGGATTCAACACACAGAGTTGAAACTTTCTTTTGATTAGGCAGTTTGAAACACACTTTTTGTTGCAACTGAAATTGGACTTTTGGAGCGCTATGAGGCCTATGGTGGAAAAGGAAATATCTTCACATAAAAACGACACAGAAGCATTCTCAGTAATTCCTTTGTGGTGTGTGCATTCAACTCACAGAGTTGAACATTCCTTTTGATACAGTAGTTTTGAAACACTTTTTTTGAAGAATCTGCTAGTGGATATTTGGACCACTTACAGTAATTCGTTGGAAACAGTATATTCTCACACAAAAACTAGACAGAAGGATTCTCACAAACTTCTTTGTTATGTGTGCATTCAGCTCACAGATTTGAACCATTCTCTACATTTATCAGATATGAAACACTCTTTTTGTAGAATCTACAAGTGGACATTTAGAGAGCTTTGAGGCAGGTGGTAGGAAAGGAAATATCTCTGCACAAAACCTAGCAAGAAGACTTGTCAGAAAGTAGTTCGTGATGTTTGCATTCAACACAGAGAGTTGAACATTCCCTTTGTTAGAGCAGTTGTGAAACACTGCTTTTGTAGAATCTGCAAGTGGATATTTGGACAGCTTTGACACAGCTGGTAGAAATGAAATACCTTGACATAAAATCTTGCAAGAAATGTTCTCAGAAAGTACTTTGCGATGTTTGCATTGAACTCACACAGTTGAACATTCCTTGTTAGAGCAGTTCTGAAACTCTCTTTCTGTAGAATCCGCAAGTGGACATTTGGAGAGCTTTGTGGCCTGTGGTGGAATAGGAAATATCTTCACATAAAACGTAGAAAGAAACATTCTGAGAAACTATATTTTGATGTTTGCATTCAACTCACCGATTTGAATACACATTTTGTTAGAGCACATTTGAAACACTTTTTTTAGAATCTGCAAGTGGATATTTGGACTGCTTATAGAAATTCATTGGAAACGTTATATCCTCTCATAAAAACTAGACAGAAGCATTCTCACAAACTTCTTTGTGACGTGCTCATTCAACTCACAGAGTTGAAGGTGTCTTTTGATAGACCAGTTTTGAAACACTGTTTTTGTAGAGTCTGTAAGTGGACATCTGGAGCGCTTTGAGGCCTATGGTGGAAAAGGAAATATCTTCAGATAGACACTACCCAGAAGCATTCTCAGTAACTCTTTTGTGGTGTGTGCATTCAACTCACAGAGTTGAACATTCCTTTTGATAGAAAAGTTTTGAAACACAATTTTTGTAGGAACTGCATGTGGTTATTTGGACCGCTTTCAGGCCTTCGGTGGAAACTGGAATATCTTCAGATAAAAACTAGAGAGAAGCATTCTCAGAAATTTCTATGTGATGTGTGCATTCAACTGACACAGTTGAAACTTCCTTTTGATAGAGCAGTTTTGAAACACTCTTTATGTAGAATCTTCAAGTGGATATTTGTAGCAATTTGAGGCATACGGTTGAAAAGGAGATATCTTTGACTAAAGACGTGTCGGAAGCATTCTCAGAAAGTAATTTGTGATGGGTGTATTCAACTGACAGAGTTGAAACTTTCTTTTGATAGAGCAGTTTGAAACACTCTTTTTGTGGAATCTGCAAGTGGATATTTGGACCGCTTATAGGAATTCGTTGGAAACGGGATATCCTCACAGAAATACTAAACAGAAGAATTCTCCCAAACTTTTTGTGATGGGTGCATTCAGCTCACAGAGTTGAAAATTTTTTTTCGTGGAGCAGATTTGAAACACTATTTTTGTAGACTCTGCAAGGGGACATTTGGAGAGCATTGATGCCTGTGTTAGACAAGGAAATCTATTCACATAAAACTTATCAAGAATCCTTCTCAGAAACTAGTTTGTGATGTTTGCATTCAACTCACAGAGTTGAATATACCTTTTGTTAGACCACTTTTGAAACACCAGTTTTGTAGAATCTGCAAGTAAATATTTGGAGTGCTTTTAGGAATTCGTTGGAAACGGGATATCCTCACATAAAAACTACACAGAAGCATTCTCACAAACTTCTTTATGATGTGTGCATTCACCTCACAGAGTTGAACGTGTCTTTTGATAGAGCAGTTTTGAAACAATATTTTTGTAGAATCTTCATTGGACATTTGAGCGCTATGAGGCCTATGGTGGAAAAGGGAATATCTTCACATAAAAACTACACAGAAGCATTCTCAGTAACTTCTTTGTGGTGTGTGCATTCAACTCACAGAGTTGAATATTCCTGGTGATAGAGTAGTTTTGAAACACTCTTTTTGTAGAATCTGAAGGTGACATTTGGACCGCTTATAGGAATTTGTTGGAAAGGGTATATCCTCACATAAAAACTAGACAGAAGCATTCTCAAAAACTCCTTTGTGATGTGGGCATTCAACACACAGAGTTGAACGTGGCTTTTGATAGAGCAGTTTTGAAACACTCTTTTTGCAGAATCTGCAATTGGACATTTGGAGCGCTTTGAGGCCTGTGGTGGAAAAGGAAAGATCTTCAAATAGAAACTACACAGAAGTTTTCTCACAGCTACTTTGTGGTGTGTGCATTCAACTAACAGAGTTCAACCGTCTTTTGATAGATTAGTTTTGAAACACTCTTTTGGTAGAATCTGCAAGTGGCTATTTTGTCAACTTTCAGGCCTTCGGTGGAAACTGCAATATCTTCAGAAAAAAACTAGAGAGATCATTCTTAGAAATTTCTTTGTGACGTGTGCATTCAACTGAAAGAGTGGAACTTTCCTTTTGATAGAGCAGTTTTGAAACACTCTTTTTGTAGAATCTGCAAGTGGATATTAGGAGCGATTTGAAGCCTATGGTAGAAAAGGAGACATCTTATTATAAAGACTAGGCAGAAGCATTCTCAGAAAGTAATTTGTGATGTGTGCATTCAACTCACAGAGTGGAACCTTTCTTTTGATAGAGCAGTTTGAAACACACTATATGTAGAATCTGAAAGTGGACAATTTGAGTGCTGTGAGGCCTATGGTTGAAAAGGAAATATATTCACATAAAAACGACACAGAAGCATTCGCAGAAAGTAATTTGTGATGTGTGCATTCAACTCACAGAGTTGAATCTTTCTTTTGATAGAATAAAATAACTATAGAATAAAAAAACACTCTTTTTAATGGATCTGAAAGTGGACAATTGGAGCGCTATGAGACCTATGGCGTAAAAGGAAATATCATCACATAAAAACTACACAGAAGGATTCTCAGTAACTTCCTAGTGGTATGTGAATTCAACTCAAGGAGTTGAACATTCCTTTTGATAGAGTAGTTTTGAAACACTCTTCTTGTAGAATCTGCAGGTGGATATTTGGACAGCTTAAAGGAATTCATTGGAAACAGGTTATGCTCACACAAAAACTATACAGAAGCATTCTCACAAACTTCTTTGTAATGTGGGCATTCAGCTCACAGAGTTGAACGTGTCTTTTGATAGAGCAGTTTTGAAACACTGTTTTTGTAGAATCTGTAAGTGGACATTTGGAGAGCTTTGAGGCCTATGGTGGAAAAGGAAATGTCTTGAAATACAAACTACACAGAAGCATTCCCAGTAACTAATTTGTGGTGTGTGCATTCAACTGACAGAGTTGAACATTCCTTTTCATAGAGTAGATTTGAAACACTCTTTTGGTATAATCTGCATGTGGCTTTTTGGACCACTTTCAGGCCTTCGGTGGAAACGGGAATATCTTCAGATAAAAACTAGAAAAAAGCATTCTCAGAAATTTCTTCGTGATGTGTGCATTCAACTGACAGAGTTAAACCTTCCTTTTGAAAGAGCAGTTTTGAAACACTCCTCTCGTAGAATCTGCAAGTGGATATTTGGAGCACTCTGAGTCCTCTGGTAGAATAGGAGATCTCTTCATATAAAGACTAGGCAGAAGCATTCTCAGAGAGTTATTTGTAATGTGTGCATTCAACTCACATTGTTGAACCTTTCGTTTGATAGAGCAGTTTGAAACCCTCTTTTTGTAGAATCTGAAAGTGGACATTTGGAGCGCTATGAGGCCTATGGTTGAAAAGGAAATATCTTCAAATAGAAACTACACAGAAGGATTCTTAGTAACGTCTATGTGGTGTGCGTATTCAACTCACAGAGTTGAACGTGTCTTTTGATAGAGCAGTTTTGAAACACTGTTTTTGCAGAATCCGCAAGGGGATATTTGGAGCGCTTTGAGGCCCATGGTGGAAAAGGAAATATCTTCAAATAGAAACTACACAGCAGCATTCTCTCTAACATCTTTGTGGTGTGTGCATTCAGTTCACCGAGTTGAACATTCCTTTTGATAGAGTAGTTTTAAAACATTCTTTTTGTAGAATCTGCATGTGGCTATTTGGACTGCTTTCAGGCATTCGGTAGAAACGGGAATATCTTCAGATAAAAACAGGAAAGAAGCATTCCCCGAAATTTCTTTGTGACGTGTGCATTCGGCTGACAGAGTTGAACCTTCCTTTTCATAGAGCAGTTTGGAAACACTGTTTTTGTAGAATCTGCAAGAGGATATTTGGAGCGATTTGAGGTCTATGGTAGAAAAGGAGAGGTCTTCATATAAAGACTAGGCAAAAGCATTCTCAGAAAGCAATTTGTGATGTTTGCATTCACCACACAGAGTTGAACCTTTCTTTTGATAGAGAAGATTTAAACACTCTTTTTGTAAAATCTGAAAGTGGACATTTGCGGCTCTATGAGGCCTGTGGTGGAAAAGGAAATATCTTCACATAAAAACTACACAGAAGCTTTCTCAGTAACTTCTTTGTGGTGTGTGCATTCAACTCACAGAGTTGAACATTCCTTGTGATACAATAGTTTTGAAACACTCTTTTTATAGCATATGGAAGTCGATATTTGGACCGCTTATAGGAATTCATTGGAAACGGTATATCCTCACATAAAAACTAGACAGAAGAATTCTCAAAAATGCCTTTGTGATGTGTGCATTCAACTCACAGAATTGAATGTGTCTTTTGATAGAGCACTTTTGAAACACTCTTTTTGTAGAATCTGCAATTGCAGATTTGGAGCGCTTTGAGGCCTATTGTGGAAAAGCAAAGATCTTCAAATAGAAACTACACAGAAGCTTTCTCAGCAACTTCTTTTTAGTGTGTGCATTCCACTCACAGAGTTGAACATTCTTTTTGGTAGAGTAGTTTTGAAACATTCTTTTGGTAGAATCTGCATGTAGCTATTTGGTCTGCTTTCCGGCCTTCGGTGGAAACGGGAATAACTTCAGAAAAAAACCACTGAGAAGCATTCTCAGAAATTTCTTTGTGATGCGGGCATGCAACTGACAGGGTGGAACCTTCCTTTTGATAGAGCAGTTTTGAAACACTCTTTTTGTAGAATCTGCAAGTGGATATTTGGAGCGCTTTGAAACCTATGGTAGAAAAGGGGATATCTTCATAGAAAGACTAGGCAGAAGCATTCTCAGGAAGTAATTTGTGATGTGTGCATTCAACTCACAGAGTTGAACCTTTCTTTTGATAGAGCAGTTTGAAACACTCTATATGTACAATCTCAAAGTAGACAATTGGAGCACTATGAGGCCTACGGTGGAAAAGGAACCATCTTCACAAAAAGCTACACAGAATCATGCTCAGAAAGTAATTTGTGATGTGTGCATTCAACTCACAGAGTTGACTCTTTCTTTTGATAGAGCAATTTGAAACACTCTTTTTGTGGAATCTGGAAGTGGACAATTGGAGCGCTATGAGAAATACGGTGTAAAAGGAAATATCTTCACATAAAAATTACACAGAAGCATTCTTAGTAACTTCCTTGTGGTGTGTGAATCTAACTCGAGGAGTTGAACATTCCTTTTGATAGAGTAGTTTTGAAACACTCTTCTTGTAGAATCTGCAAGTGGATATTTGGACAGCTTATAGGAATTCTTTGGAAACGGGATAATCTCACACAAAAACTAGACAGAAGCATTCTCACAAACTTCTTTGTGATATGTGCATTCAGCTCAGAGAGTTGAACCTTTCTCTTCATGGAGGAGATTTGAAACAGTGTTTTTGTAGAATCTGCAGATGGACATTTGGAGAGCTTTGAGGCCTGTGGTAGAAAAGGAAATATCTTCATATAAAACCTAGCAAGAAGTCTTCTCAGAAACTACTGTGTGATGTTTACATTCAAGTTATAGAGTTGAATATTCCCTTTGTTAGAGCAGTTCAGAAACACACTTTTTGTGGAAACCGCAAGTGGACATTTGGAGAGCTTTGAGGCCTGTGGTGGAAAAGGAAATATCTTCACATAAAACCTTCAAAGAAGCATTTTCAGAAACTACTTTCTGATGTTTGCATTCAACTCATGGGGTTGAATATACTTTTTGATAGAGAACTTTTGAAACACTTTATTGGTAGAATCTGCAAGTGGATATTTGAATCGCTTAGAGGAATTCATTGGAAACGGGATATCCTCACAAAAACACTAGATAGAAGCATTCTCACAAACTTCTTTGTGATGTGTGCATTAAACTCACATAGTTGAACGTGTCTTTTGATAGAGCAGTTTTGGAACACTGTTTTTGTAGAATCTGCAATTGGACATTTGGAGAGCTGTGAGGCCTATGGTGGAAAAGGAAACATCTTCAAATAGAAACTACACAGAAGAATTCTCAGCAACTACTTTGTGGTGTGTGCATTCAACTCACCGGGTTGAACATTCCTTTGGCTATAGTAGTTTTGAAACACTCTTTTTGTAGAATCTGCAAGTGGATATTTGGATCGCTGATAGGAATTCACTGGAAACGGGATATCCTCACACAAAAACTAGAAAGAAACATTTTCACAAACTACTTTGTGATGTGTGCATTCAGCTCACAGAGTTGAACCTTTCTTTTCATGGAGCAGATTTGAAACACTCTCTTTGTAGAATCTGCAAGAGGACGTTTGGAGAGCTTTAAGGCCTGTGGTAGAAAAGAAAATCTCTTCACAAGAAACCTAGCAAGAAGCCTTCTCAGAAACTGCGTTCTGATGTTTGCATTCAAGTCACAGAGTTGATCATTCCCTTTGTTAGAGCAGTTCTGAAACACTCTTTTTGTAGGAGCTGCAAGTGGACATTTGGAGAGCTTTGAGGCCAGTGGTAGAAAAGGAAATATCTTCCCATAAAACCTAGCAAGAACCCTTATAAGACTACTTTTTGATGATTACATTCAAGTCACAGAGTTGAACATTCGCTTTGTTAGAGCAGTTCTGAAATAGTCTTTCTGTAGAAACTGCAAGTGGACATTTGGAGAGCTTTGAGGCCCGTGGTGGGAAAGGAAATATCTTCACATAAAACCTAGCAAGAAGCATTCTCATTCTCAGAACTACTTTGTGATGTTTACATTCAACTCACAGAGTTGAACATTTCTTTTGTTAGAGGAGTTTTGAAACATTACTTTTGTAGAAACTGCAAGTGGACATTTGGAGACCTTTGAGGCCTGTGGTGGAAAAGGAAATATCTTCACATAAAATCTAGAAAGAAGCATTCTCAGAAACTACTTTCTGATGTTTGCATTCAACAAATGCAGTTGAATATACCTTTCTTTATAGCACTTTTTAAACAATATTTTTGTAGAATCTGCAAGTGAATATTTGGACCGCTTGTAGGAATTTGTTGGAAACGGGATATCCACTCACAAAAACTACACAGAAACATTCTCAAAAACATCTTAGTGATGAGACCATTCAACTCGCAGAGTTGAACATGTGTGTTGATAGAGCAGTTTTGAAACACTGTTTTTGTAGAATCTGCAAGTGGATACTTGGACCGCTTATAGGAATTCATTGGAAACGGGATATCCTCACTCAAAAACAAGACAGAAGCATTCTTACAAACTTCTTTGAGATGTGTGCATTCAACTCACCGGGTTGAACGTGTCTCTACATACAGCAGTTTTGAAACACTATTTTTGTAGAAACTGGAATTGGACATTTTGAGTGCTTTGAGGCCAATGATGGAAAAGGAAATATCTTCAAATGAAAACTACACAGAAGCATTCTCAGTAACTTCTATGTGGTGTGGGCATGCAACTCACAGACTTAAACATTCCTTTTGATAGAGTAGTTTTGAAACTCTCTTTTTGTAGAATCTGCAAGTGGATATTTGGACCACTTATAGGAATTCGTTGGAAACAGATATCCTCACACAAAAACTAGTGAAAAGCATTCTCACAAACTACTTTGTGATGTGTGCTTTCAGCTGACAGAGTTGAACCTTTCTTTTGATGGAGCACATTTGAAACACCCTTTTTGTAGAATCTGGATGTGGACACTTGGAGAGCTTGAGGCCTGTGGTAGAAAAGGAAATATCTTCACATAAAACCCAGCAAGAAGCATTCTCAGAAACTACTTTGTGATGTTTGGATTCATCTCATGGAGTTGAACATTCCCTTTGTTAGAGCAGTTTTGAAACACTCTTTTTGTAGAAACTGGAAGTGGACATTTGGGGAGCTTGGAGGCCTGTGTTAGAAAAGGAAATACCTTCACATAAAATCTAGAAAGAAGAATTTTCAGAAACTAATTTCTGATATTTGCATTCAACACACGGAGCTGAATATCAGTTTTGTTAGAGCACTTTTGAAGCACTCTGTTAGTAGAATCTGCAAGTGGATATTTGGAATGCTTATGGGAATTCGTTGGAAACGGGATATCCTCACATAAAAACTACACAGAAGCATTCTCACAAACTACTTTGTGATGTGTGCATTCGACTCACAGAGTTGAATGTGTCTTTTGATAGATAGAGCAGCTTTGAAACACTGTTTTTGTAGAATCTGCAAGTGGACATTTTGAGCACTTTGAGGCCTATGGTGGAAGAGGAAATATCTTCAAATGAAAACTAAACGGAAGCATTTTCAGTAACTTCTATGTGGTGTGTGCATTCAACTCACAGAGTTGCACATTCTTTTTGATAGTGTAGTTTTCACACACTCTTTTTGTAGATGCTGCAAGTGGCTATTTGGACTGCTTTCAGGCCTTTGGTGTAAACGGGAATATCTTCAGATAAAAACTAGAAAGAAGCCTTCTCAGAAATTTCTTTGTGATGTGTGCATTCAATTGACCAAGTTGAACCTTCCTTCTGATAGAGCAGATTTGAAATAAGCTTTCTGTAGAATCTGCAAGTGGATATTTGGAGCACTTTGAGGCCTATAGATGAAATGGAGATATCTTCGTGTAAAGACTAGGCAGAAGCATTCTCAGAAAGTAATTTGTGATGTGTGCATTCAACTCACAGAGTTGAACCTTTCTTTTGATAGAGCAGTTTGACACATTCTTTTTGTAGAATCTGAAAGTGGACATTTTGAGCACTATGAAGCCTCTGGTGGAAAAGGAAATATTTTAACATAAAAACTACACAGAATCATTCGCAGTAACTGCTTTGTGGTGTGTGCATTCAACTCACAGAGTTGAACATTCCTTTTGATAGAGTAGTTTTTAAAAACTCTTTCTGTAGTATCTGCAAGTGGATATTTGGACTGCTTATAGGAATTCGTTGGAAACGGTATATCCTCAGAGAAACACTAGACAGAAACACTCTCACAATCTTGTTGGTGATGTGTGCATTCAACTCACCGGGTTGAAGGTGTTTTTTGATGGAGCAGTTTTGAAATGCTGTTTTTGTAGGATCTGGAAGTGGACATTTTGACCGCTTTGAGGCCAATGATGGAAAAGGAAACATCTTCAAATGAAAACTACACAGAAGCATTCTCAGTAACTTCTATGTGGTGTGGGCATGCCACTCACAAACTTAAACATTCCTTTTGATAGTGTAGTTTTGAAACACTCTTTTTGTAGAATCTGCAAGTGGATATTTGGACCGCTTACAGGAATTCGTTGGAAACGGATATCCTCACACAAAAACTAGAGAAAAGCATTCTCACAAACTACTTTGTGATGTGTGCTTTCAGCTGACAGAGTTGAACCTTTATTTTCATGGAGCAGATTTGAAACAACCTTTTTGTAGAATCTGCATGTGGACATTTGAAGAGCTTGAGGCCTGTGGTAGAAAAGGAAATATCTTCACATAAAACGCAGCAAGAAGATTCTCAGAAACGACTTTGTGATGTTTGGATTCATCTCACGGAGTTGAACATTCCCTTTGTTAGAGCAGATTTGAAACACTCTTTTTGTAGAATCTGCAAGTGAACATTTGGAGAGCTTGGAGGCCTGTGGTAGAAAAGGGAATACCTTCACATAAAATCTAGAAAGAAGAATTTTCAGAAACTAATTTCTGATATTTGCATTCAACACACGGAGTTGAATATCAGTTTTGTTAGAGCACTTTTGAAGCACTCTTTTCGTAGATTCCGCAAGTGGATATTTGGAACGCATATGGGAATTCGTTGGAAACGGGATATCCTCACATAAAAACGACACAGAAGCATTCTCACAAACTACTTTGTGATGTGTGCATTCGACTCACAGAGTTGAATGTGTCTTTTGATAGAGCAGTTCTGAAACACTGTTTTTGTAGAATCTGCAAGTGAACATTTTGAGCGCTTTGAGGCCTATGGTGGAAAAGGAAATATCTTGAAATGAAAACTAAACAGAAGCATTCTCAGTAACTTCTATGTGGTGTGTGCATTCAACTCACAGAGTTGCACATTCTTTTTGATAGTGTAGTTTTCCCACACTCTTTTTGTAGATGCTGCAAGTGTCTATTTGGACTGCTTTCAGGCCTTTGGTGTAAACGGGAATATCTTCAGATAAAAACTAGAAAGAAGCCTTCTCAGAAATTTCTTTGTGATGTGTGCATTCAATTGACCGAGTTGAACCTTCCTTCTGATAGAGCAGATTTGAAACAATCTTTTTGTAGAATCTGTAAGTGTATATTTGGAGCGCTTTGAGGCCTAAAGTTGAAATGGAGAGATCTTCATATAAAGACTAGGCAGAAGCATTCTCAGAAAGTAATTTGTGATGTGTGCATTCAACTCACAGAGTTGAACCTTTCTTTTAATAGAGCAGTTTGACACATTCTTTTTGTAGAATCTGAAAGTGGACATTTTGAGCACTATGAAGCCTCTGGTGGAAAAGGAAATATTTTAACATAAAACCTACACAGAAGCATTCTCATTAACTGCTTTGTGGTGTGTGCATTCAACTCACAGAGTTGAACATTCCTTTTGATTGAGTAGTTTTGAAAAATTCTTTTTGTAGTATCTGCAAGTGGATATTTGGACTGCTTATAGGAATTCGTTGGAAACGGGATATCCTCAGAGAAACACTAGACAGAAGAAATCTCACAAACTTGTTGGTGATGTGTGCATTCAACTCACCGGGTTGAAGGTGTTTTTTGATGGAGCAGTTTTGAAATACTGTTTTTGTAGGATCTGGAAGTGGACATTTTGAGCGCTTTGAGGCCTATGGTGGAAAAGGAAATATCTTCAAATGAAAAATACACAGAAGCATGCTCAGTAACTTCTATGTGGTGAGGGATTGTAACTTACAGAGTTGAACATTCCTTTTGATAGTGTAGTTTTGAAACACTCTTTTTGTAGAATCTGCAAGTGGCTATTTGGACCACTTTCAGGCCTTTAGTGGAAACGGGAATATCTTCAGATAAAAACTAGAGAAAAGCCTTCTCAGAAATTTCTTTGCGATGTGTGCATTCAACTGACAGATTTGAACCTTCTTTTTGAAAGAGCAATTTTGAAACACTCTTTTGTAGAATCTGAAATTGGACATTTGCAGCACTATGAGGCCTATGGTGGAAAAGGAAATATCTTCACCTAAAAACCACACAGAAGCATTCTCAGTAACTTTTTGTGGTGTGTGCATTCAACTCACAGAGTTGAACATTCCTTTTGATAGAGTAGTTTTGAAACACTCTTTTTGTAGAAGCTGCAAGTGGATATTTGGACCGCTTATAGGAATTCGTTGGAAACGAATATCCTCACACAAAAACTAGAGAAAAGCATTCTCACAAACTACTTTGTGATGTGTGCATTCTGCTGACAGAGTTGAACCTTTCTTTTGATGGAGCAGATTTGAAACACCCTTTTTGTAGAATCTGCATGTGGACATTTGGAGAGCTTGAGGCCTGTGGTAGAAAAGGAAATATCTTCACATAAAACCCAGCAAGAAGCATTCTCAGAAACTACTTTGTGATGTTTGGATACATCTCACGGAGTTGAACATTCCCTTTGTTAGAGCAGTTTTGAAACACTCTTTTTGTAGAATCTGCAAGTGGACATTTGGAGAGCTTGAAGGCCTGTGGTAGAAAAGGAAATATCTTCACATAAAACCTAGAAAGAATCATTTTCAGAAACTAATTTCTGATGTTTGCATTCAACTCATGGAGTTGAATGTAAGTTTTGTTAGAGCACTTTTGAAACACTCTTTTAGTAGAATCTGCAAGTGGATATTTGGAAAGCTTATGGGAATTCGTTGGAAACGGGATATCCTCACATAAAACTACACAGAAAAATTCTCACTAACTACTTTGTGATGTGTGCATTCGATTCACAGAGTTGAACGTGTCTTTTGACAGAGCAGTTTTGAAACACTGTTTTTGTAGAATCTGCAAGTGGATACTTTGAGCGCTTTGAGGCCTATGGTGGAAAAGGAAATATCTTCAAATGAAAACTAAAAAAGAAGCATTTTCAGTAACCTCTATTTGGTGTGTGCACTCAACTTACAGATTTGAACATTCTTTTTGATAGTGTAGTTTTCAAACACTCTTTCTTTAGATTCTGCAAGAGGCTATTTGGACTGTTTTCAGGCCTTTGGGGTAAACGGGAATATCTTTAGATAAAAACTAGAAAGAAGCCTTCTCAGAAATTTCTTTGTGATGTGTGCAGTCAGTTGACACAGTTGAACCTTCCTTCTGCTAGAGTAGATTTGAAACAATCTTTTTATAGAATCTGCAAGTGGATATTTGGAGGGCTTTGAGGCCTAAGGTTGAAATAGAGATATCTTCATATAAAGACTAGGCAGAAGAATTCTCAGAAAGTAATTTGTGACGTGTTCATTCAACTCACAGAGTTGAACCTGTCTTTTGATAGAGCAGTTTGACACACTCTTTTTGTAGAATCTGAAAGTGGACACTTTGAGCGGTATGAAACCTCTGGTGGAAAAGGAAATATTTTAACATGAAAACTACACATAAGCATTCTCAGTAACTTCTTTGTGGTGTGAGCATTCAACTCACAGAGTTCAAATTCCTTTTGATAGAGTAGTTTTGAAAAACTCTTTTTGTAGAATCTGCAATTGGATATTTGGGCTGCTTACGGGAATTCGTTGGAAACGGAATATCCTCTTACAAAAACTAGACAGAAGCATTCTCACAAACTTCTTTGTGATGTGTGCATTCAACTCACAGAGTTGAGCATTTCCTGTCATTTAGCAGATCTGAAACATTCTTTCGGTAGAATTTGCAAGTGGACATTTGGACTTCTTTGATGCCATTGGTAGAAAAGGAAATATCTTCCCATTAAGCCTAGCAAGAAGACTTCTAGAAACTACTTTGTGATGTTTGCATTCAAATCACAGAATTGAACATTCCCTTTGTTAGAGCAGTTCTAAAATACTCTTTTGGTAGATACTGCAAGTGGACATTTGGAGAGCTTTGAGGCCTGTGGTGAGAAAGGAAATATCTTCACATAAAACCTAGCAAGAAGAATTCTCAGAACTGCTTTGTGATGTTAACATTCAATTCAGAGAGTTGAACATTCCTTTTGTTAGAACAGTTTTGAAATACTTTTTTTTGTAGAATCTGCAAGTGGATATTTGGGCCGCTTATCGGAATTTGTTGGAAACGGGATATCCTCTCATAAAAACTAGACAGAAACATTCTCATAAACTTCTTTGTGATGTGTGAATTCAAGTCACAGAGTTGAACGTACCTTTGGATACAGCAGTTTTGAAACACTGTTTTTGTAGTATCTGCAGTTAGACCTTTGTGGTGCTTTGAGAAAAGGAAATATCTTCCAATAGAAACTACACAGGTTCATTCTCAGTAACTTCTTTCTGGTGTGTGCATTCAATTCACAGATTTGAACATTCCTTTTGATAGTATAGTTTTGAAACACTCTTTTTGTCGAATCTGCATGTGGCTGTTTGGACCGCTTTTAGGCCTTTGGTGGAAATGGGAATATCTTCAGATAAACACTAGAGATAAGCTTTCTCAGAAATTTCTTTGTGATGTGTGCATTCAACTGACAGAGTTGAAGCTTCCTGTTGATAGAGCAGTTTTGAAACAGTCTTTTTGTAGAATCTGTAAGTGGATATTTGGAGCGGTTTGAGGCCTATGATAGAAAAGGAGACATCTTCATATAAAGAATAGGCAGAAGCATTCTCAGAAAGTAATTTGTGATGTGCGGATTCAACACACAGAGTTGAAACTTTCTTTTGATTAGGCAGTTTGAAACACACTTTTTGTTGCAACTGAAATTGGACTTTTGGAGCGCTATGAGGCCTATGGTGGAAAAGGAAATATCTTCACATAAAAACGACACAGAAGCATTCTCAGTAATTCCTTTGTGGTGTGTGCATTCAACTCACAGAGTTGAACATTCCTTTTGATACAGTAGTTTTGAAACACTTTTTTTGTAGAATCTGCTAGTGGATATTTGGACCACTTACAGTAATTCGTTGGAAACAGTATATTCTCACACAAAAACTAGACAGAAGGATTCTCACAAACTTCTTTGTTATGTGTGCATTCAGCTCACAGATTTGAACCATTCTCTACATTTATCAGATATGAAACACTCTTTTTGTAGAATCTACAAGTGGACATTTAGAGAGCTTTGAGGCAGGTGGTAGGAAAGGAAATATCTCTGCACAAAACCTAGCAAGAAGACTTGTCAGAAAGTAGTTCGTGATGTTTGCATTCAACACAGAGAGTTGAACATTCCCTTTGTTAGAGCAGTTGTGAAACACTGCTTTTGTAGAATCTGCAAGTGGATATTTGGACAGCTTTGACACAGCTGGTAGAAATGAAATACCTTGACATAAAATCTTGCAAGAAATGTTCTCAGAAAGTACTTTGCGATGTTTGCATTGAACTCACACAGTTGAACATTCCTTGTTAGAGCAGTTCTGAAACTCTCTTTCTGTAGAATCCGCAAGTGGACATTTGGAGAGCTTTGTGGCCTGTGGTGGAATAGGAAATATCTTCACATAAAACGTAGAAAGAAACATTCTGAGAAACTATATTTTGATGTTTGCATTCAACTCACCGATTTGAATACACATTTTGTTAGAGCACATTTGAAACACTTTTTTTAGAATCTGCAAGTGGATATTTGGACTGCTTATAGAAATTCATTGGAAACGTTATATCCTCTCATAAAAACTAGACAGAAGCATTCTCACAAACTTCTTTGTGACGTGCTCATTCAACTCACAGAGTTGAAGGTGTCTTTTGATAGACCAGTTTTGAAACACTGTTTTTGTAGAGTCTGTAAGTGGACATCTGGAGCGCTTTGAGGCCTATGGTGGAAAAGGAAATATCTTCAGATAGACACTACCCAGAAGCATTCTCAGTAACTCTTTTGTGGTGTGTGCATTCAACTCACAGAGTTGAACATTCCTTTTGATAGAAAAGTTTTGAAACACAATTTTTGTAGGAACTGCATGTGGTTATTTGGACCGCTTTCAGGCCTTCGGTGGAAACTGGAATATCTTCAGATAAAAACTAGAGAGAAGCATTCTCAGAAATTTCTATGTGATGTGTGCATTCAACTGACACAGTTGAAACTTCCTTTTGATAGAGCAGTTTTGAAACACTCTTTATGTAGAATCTTCAAGTGGATATTTGTAGCAATTTGAGGCATACGGTTGAAAAGGAGATATCTTTGACTAAAGACGTGTCGGAAGCATTCTCAGAAAGTAATTTGTGATGGGTGTATTCAACTGACAGAGTTGAAACTTTCTTTTGATAGAGCAGTTTGAAACACTCTTTTTGTGGAATCTGCAAGTGGATATTTGGACCGCTTATAGGAATTCGTTGGAAACGGGATATCCTCACAGAAATACTAAACAGAAGAATTCTCCCAAACTTTTTGTGATGGGTGCATTCAGCTCACAGAGTTGAAAATTTTTTTTCGTGGAGCAGATTTGAAACACTATTTTTGTAGACTCTGCAAGGGGACATTTGGAGAGCATTGATGCCTGTGTTAGACAAGGAAATCTATTCACATAAAACTTATCAAGAATCCTTCTCAGAAACTAGTTTGTGATGTTTGCATTCAACTCACAGAGTTGAATATACCTTTTGTTAGACCACTTTTGAAACACCAGTTTTGTAGAATCTGCAAGTAAATATTTGGAGTGCTTTTAGGAATTCGTTGGAAACGGGATATCCTCACATAAAAACTACACAGAAGCATTCTCACAAACTTCTTTATGATGTGTGCATTCACCTCACAGAGTTGAACGTGTCTTTTGATAGAGCAGTTTTGAAACAATATTTTTGTAGAATCTTCATTGGACATTTGAGCGCTATGAGGCCTATGGTGGAAAAGGGAATATCTTCACATAAAAACTACACAGAAGCATTCTCAGTAACTTCTTTGTGGTGTGTGCATTCAACTCACAGAGTTGAATATTCCTGGTGATAGAGTAGTTTTGAAACACTCTTTTTGTAGAATCTGAAGGTGACATTTGGACCGCTTATAGGAATTTGTTGGAAAGGGTATATCCTCACATAAAAACTAGACAGAAGCATTCTCAAAAACTCCTTTGTGATGTGGGCATTCAACACACAGAGTTGAACGTGGCTTTTGATAGAGCAGTTTTGAAACACTCTTTTTGCAGAATCTGCAATTGGACATTTGGAGCGCTTTGAGGCCTGTGGTGGAAAAGGAAAGATCTTCAAATAGAAACTACACAGAAGTTTTCTCACAGCTACTTTGTGGTGTGTGCATTCAACTAACAGAGTTCAACCGTCTTTTGATAGATTAGTTTTGAAACACTCTTTTGGTAGAATCTGCAAGTGGCTATTTTGTCAACTTTCAGGCCTTCGGTGGAAACTGCAATATCTTCAGAAAAAAACTAGAGAGATCATTCTTAGAAATTTCTTTGTGACGTGTGCATTCAACTGAAAGAGTGGAACTTTCCTTTTGATAGAGCAGTTTTGAAACACTCTTTTTGTAGAATCTGCAAGTGGATATTAGGAGCGATTTGAAGCCTATGGTAGAAAAGGAGACATCTTATTATAAAGACTAGGCAGAAGCATTCTCAGAAAGTAATTTGTGATGTGTGCATTCAACTCACAGAGTGGAACCTTTCTTTTGATAGAGCAGTTTGAAACACACTATATGTAGAATCTGAAAGTGGACAATTTGAGTGCTGTGAGGCCTATGGTTGAAAAGGAAATATATTCACATAAAAACGACACAGAAGCATTCGCAGAAAGTAATTTGTGATGTGTGCATTCAACTCACAGAGTTGAATCTTTCTTTTGATAGAATAAAATAACTATAGAATAAAAAAACACTCTTTTTAATGGATCTGAAAGTGGACAATTGGAGCGCTATGAGACCTATGGCGTAAAAGGAAATATCATCACATAAAAACTACACAGAAGGATTCTCAGTAACTTCCTAGTGGTATGTGAATTCAACTCAAGGAGTTGAACATTCCTTTTGATAGAGTAGTTTTGAAACACTCTTCTTGTAGAATCTGCAGGTGGATATTTGGACAGCTTAAAGGAATTCATTGGAAACAGGTTATGCTCACACAAAAACTATACAGAAGCATTCTCACAAACTTCTTTGTAATGTGGGCATTCAGCTCACAGAGTTGAACGTGTCTTTTGATAGAGCAGTTTTGAAACACTGTTTTTGTAGAATCTGTAAGTGGACATTTGGAGAGCTTTGAGGCCTATGGTGGAAAAGGAAATGTCTTGAAATACAAACTACACAGAAGCATTCCCAGTAACTAATTTGTGGTGTGTGCATTCAACTGACAGAGTTGAACATTCCTTTTCATAGAGTAGATTTGAAACACTCTTTTGGTATAATCTGCATGTGGCTTTTTGGACCACTTTCAGGCCTTCGGTGGAAACGGGAATATCTTCAGATAAAAACTAGAAAAAAGCATTCTCAGAAATTTCTTCGTGATGTGTGCATTCAACTGACAGAGTTAAACCTTCCTTTTGAAAGAGCAGTTTTGAAACACTCCTCTCGTAGAATCTGCAAGTGGATATTTGGAGCACTCTGAGTCCTCTGGTAGAATAGGAGATCTCTTCATATAAAGACTAGGCAGAAGCATTCTCAGAGAGTTATTTGTAATGTGTGCATTCAACTCACATTGTTGAACCTTTCGTTTGATAGAGCAGTTTGAAACCCTCTTTTTGTAGAATCTGAAAGTGGACATTTGGAGCGCTATGAGGCCTATGGTTGAAAAGGAAATATCTTCAAATAGAAACTACACAGAAGGATTCTTAGTAACGTCTATGTGGTGTGCGTATTCAACTCACAGAGTTGAACGTGTCTTTTGATAGAGCAGTTTTGAAACACTGTTTTTGCAGAATCCGCAAGGGGATATTTGGAGCGCTTTGAGGCCCATGGTGGAAAAGGAAATATCTTCAAATAGAAACTACACAGCAGCATTCTCTCTAACATCTTTGTGGTGTGTGCATTCAGTTCACCGAGTTGAACATTCCTTTTGATAGAGTAGTTTTAAAACATTCTTTTTGTAGAATCTGCATGTGGCTATTTGGACTGCTTTCAGGCATTCGGTAGAAACGGGAATATCTTCAGATAAAAACAGGAAAGAAGCATTCCCCGAAATTTCTTTGTGACGTGTGCATTCGGCTGACAGAGTTGAACCTTCCTTTTCATAGAGCAGTTTGGAAACACTGTTTTTGTAGAATCTGCAAGAGGATATTTGGAGCGATTTGAGGTCTATGGTAGAAAAGGAGAGGTCTTCATATAAAGACTAGGCAAAAGCATTCTCAGAAAGCAATTTGTGATGTTTGCATTCACCACACAGAGTTGAACCTTTCTTTTGATAGAGAAGATTTAAACACTCTTTTTGTAAAATCTGAAAGTGGACATTTGCGGCTCTATGAGGCCTGTGGTGGAAAAGGAAATATCTTCACATAAAAACTACACAGAAGCTTTCTCAGTAACTTCTTTGTGGTGTGTGCATTCAACTCACAGAGTTGAACATTCCTTGTGATACAATAGTTTTGAAACACTCTTTTTATAGCATATGGAAGTCGATATTTGGACCGCTTATAGGAATTCATTGGAAACGGTATATCCTCACATAAAAACTAGACAGAAGAATTCTCAAAAATGCCTTTGTGATGTGTGCATTCAACTCACAGAATTGAATGTGTCTTTTGATAGAGCACTTTTGAAACACTCTTTTTGTAGAATCTGCAATTGCAGATTTGGAGCGCTTTGAGGCCTATTGTGGAAAAGCAAAGATCTTCAAATAGAAACTACACAGAAGCTTTCTCAGCAACTTCTTTTTAGTGTGTGCATTCCACTCACAGAGTTGAACATTCTTTTTGGTAGAGTAGTTTTGAAACATTCTTTTGGTAGAATCTGCATGTAGCTATTTGGTCTGCTTTCCGGCCTTCGGTGGAAACGGGAATAACTTCAGAAAAAAACCACTGAGAAGCATTCTCAGAAATTTCTTTGTGATGCGGGCATGCAACTGACAGGGTGGAACCTTCCTTTTGATAGAGCAGTTTTGAAACACTCTTTTTGTAGAATCTGCAAGTGGATATTTGGAGCGCTTTGAAACCTATGGTAGAAAAGGGGATATCTTCATAGAAAGACTAGGCAGAAGCATTCTCAGGAAGTAATTTGTGATGTGTGCATTCAACTCACAGAGTTGAACCTTTCTTTTGATAGAGCAGTTTGAAACACTCTATATGTACAATCTCAAAGTAGACAATTGGAGCACTATGAGGCCTACGGTGGAAAAGGAACCATCTTCACAAAAAGCTACACAGAATCATTCTCAGAAAGTAATTTGTGATGTGTGCATTCAACTCACAGAGTTGACTCTTTCTTTTGATAGAGCAATTTGAAACACTCTTTTTGTGGAATCTGGAAGTGGACAATTGGAGCGCTATGAGAAATACGGTGTAAAAGGAAATATCTTCACATAAAAATTACACAGAAGCATTCTTAGTAACTTCCTTGTGGTGTGTGAATCTAACTCGAGGAGTTGAACATTCCTTTTGATAGAGTAGTTTTGAAACACTCTTCTTGTAGAATCTGCAAGTGGATATTTGGACAGCTTATAGGAATTCTTTGGAAACGGGATAATCTCACACAAAAACTAGACAGAAGCATTCTCACAAACTTCTTTGTGATATGTGCATTCAGCTCAGAGAGTTGAACCTTTCTCTTCATGGAGGAGATTTGAAACAGTGTTTTTGTAGAATCTGCAGATGGACATTTGGAGAGCTTTGAGGCCTGTGGTAGAAAAGGAAATATCTTCATATAAAACCTAGCAAGAAGTCTTCTCAGAAACTACTGTGTGATGTTTACATTCAAGTTATAGAGTTGAATATTCCCTTTGTTAGAGCAGTTCAGAAACACACTTTTTGTGGAAACCGCAAGTGGACATTTGGAGAGCTTTGAGGCCTGTGGTGGAAAAGGAAATATCTTCACATAAAACCTTCAAAGAAGCATTTTCAGAAACTACTTTCTGATGTTTGCATTCAACTCATGGGGTTGAATATACTTTTTGATAGAGAACTTTTGAAACACTTTATTGGTAGAATCTGCAAGTGGATATTTGAATCGCTTAGAGGAATTCATTGGAAACGGGATATCCTCACAAAAACACTAGATAGAAGCATTCTCACAAACTTCTTTGTGATGTGTGCATTAAACTCACATAGTTGAACGTGTCTTTTGATAGAGCAGTTTTGGAACACTGTTTTTGTAGAATCTGCAATTGGACATTTGGAGAGCTGTGAGGCCTATGGTGGAAAAGGAAACATCTTCAAATAGAAACTACACAGAAGAATTCTCAGCAACTACTTTGTGGTGTGTGCATTCAACTCACCGGGTTGAACATTCCTTTGGCTATAGTAGTTTTGAAACACTCTTTTTGTAGAATCTGCAAGTGGATATTTGGATCGCTGATAGGAATTCATTGGAAACGGGATATCCTCACACAAAAACTAGAAAGAAACATTTTCACAAACTACTTTGTGATGTGTGCATTCAGCTCACAGAGTTGAACCTTTCTTTTCATGGAGCAGATTTGAAACACTCTCTTTGTAGAATCTGCAAGAGGACGTTTGGAGAGCTTTAAGGCCTGTGGTAGAAAAGAAAATCTCTTCACAAGAAACCTAGCAAGAAGCCTTCTCAGAAACTGCGTTCTGATGTTTGCATTCAAGTCACAGAGTTGATCATTCCCTTTGTTAGAGCAGTTCTGAAACACTCTTTTTGTAGGAGCTGCAAGTGGACATTTGGAGAGCTTTGAGGCCAGTGGTAGAAAAGGAAATATCTTCCCATAAAACCTAGCAAGAACCCTTATAAGACTACTTTTTGATGATTACATTCAAGTCACAGAGTTGAACATTCGCTTTGTTAGAGCAGTTCTGAAATAGTCTTTCTGTAGAAACTGCAAGTGGACATTTGGAGAGCTTTGAGGCCCGTGGTGGGAAAGGAAATATCTTCACATAAAACCTAGCAAGAAGCATTCTCAGAACTACTTTGTGATGTTTACATTCAACTCACAGAGTTGAACATTTCTTTTGTTAGAGGAGTTTTGAAACATTACTTTTGTAGAAACTGCAAGTGGACATTTGGAGACCTTTGAGGCCTGTGGTGGAAAAGGAAATATCTTCACATAAAATCTAGAAAGAAGCATTCTCAGAAACTACTTTCTGATGTTTGCGTTCAACAAATGCAGTTGAATATACCTTTCTTTATAGCACTTTTTGAACAATAGTTTTGTAGAATCTGCAAGTCAATATTTGGACCGCTTGTAGGAATTTGTTGGAAACGGGATATCCACTCACAAAAACTACACAGAAACATTCTCAAAAACATCTTAGTGATGAGACCATTCAACTCGCAGAGTTGAACATGTGTGTTGATAGAGCAGTTTTGAAACACTGTTTTTGTAGAATCTGCAAGTGGATACTTGGACCGCTTATAGGAATTCATTGGAAACGGGATATCCTCACTCAAAAACAAGACAGAAGCATTCATACAAACTTCTTTGAGATGTGTGCATTCAACTCACCGGGTTGAACGTGTCTCTACATACAGCAGTTTTGAAACACTATTTTTGTAGAAACTGGAATTGGACATTTTGAGTGCTTTGAGGCCAATGATGGAAAAGGAAATATCTTCAAATGAAAACTACACAGAAGCATTCTCAGTAACTTCTATGTGGTGTGGGCATGCAACTCACAGACTTAAACATTCCTTTTGATAGAGTAGTTTTGAAACTCTCTTTTTGTAGAATCTGCAAGTGGATATTTGGACCACTTATAGGAATTCGTTGGAAACAGATATCCTCACACAAAAACTAGTGAAAAGCATTCTCACAAACTACTTTGTGATGTGTGCTTTCAGCTGACAGAGTTGAACCTTTCTTTTGATGGAGCAGATTTGAAACACCCTTTTTGTAGAATCTGGATGTGGACACTTGGAGAGCTTGAGGCCTGTGGTAGAAAAGGAAATATCTTCACATAAAACCCAGCAAGAAGCATTCTCAGAAACTACTTTGTGATGTTTGGATTCATCTCATGGAGTTGAACATTCCCTTTGTTAGAGCAGTTTTGAAACACTCTTTTTGTAGAAACTGGAAGTGGACATTTGGGGAGCTTGGAGGCCTGTGTTAGAAAAGGAAATACCTTCACATAAAACCTAGAAAGAAGAATTTTCAGAAACTAATTTCTGATATTTGCATTCAACACACGGAGTTGAATATCAGTTTTGTTAGAGCACTTTTGAAGCACTCTTTTAGTAGAATCTGCAAGTGGATATTTGGAATGCTTATGGGAATTCGTTGGAAACGGGATATCCTCACATAAAAACTACACAGAAGCATTCTCACAAACTACTTTGTGATGTGTGCATTCGACTCACAGAGTTGAATGTGTCTTTTGATAGATAGAGCAACTTTGAAACACTGTTTTTGTAGAATCTGCAAGTGGACATTTTGAGCACTTTGAGGCCTATGGTGGAAGAGGAAATATCTTCAAATGAAAACTAAACGGAAGCATTTTCAGTAACTTCTATGTGGTGTGTGCATTCAACTCACAGAGTTGCACATTCTTTTTGATAGTGTAGTTTTCACACACTCTTTTTGTAGATGCTGCAAGTGGCTATTTGGACTGCTTTCAGGCCTTTGGTGTAAACGGGAATATCTTCAGATAAAAACTAGAAAGAAGCCTTCTCAGAAATTTCTTTGTGATGTGTGCATTCAATTGACCAAGTTGAACCTTCCTTCTGATAGAGCAGATTTGAAATAAGCTTTTTGTAGAATCTGCAAGTGGATATTTGGAGCACTTTGAGGCCTATAGTTGAAATGGAGATATCTTCGTGTAAAGACTAGGCAGAAGCATTCTCAGAAAGTAATTTGTGATGTGTGCATTCAACTCACAGAGTTGAACCTTTCTTTTGATAGAGCAGTTTGACACATTCTTTTTGTAGAATCTGAAAGTGGACATTTTGAGCACTATGAAGCCTCTGGTGGAAAAGGAAATATTTTAACATAAAAACTACACAGAATCATTCGCAGTAACTGCTTTGTGGTGTGTGCATTCAACTCACAGAGTTGAACATTCCTTTTGATAGAGTAGTTTTTAAAAACTCTTTCTGTAGTATCTGCAAGTGGATATTTGGACTGCTTATAGGAATTCGTTGGAAACGGTATAACCTCAGAGAAACACTAGACAGAAACACTCTCACAATCTTGTTGGTGATGTGTGCATTCAACTCACCGGGTTGAAGGTGTTTTTTGATGGAGCAGTTTTGAAATGCTGTTTTTGTAGGATCTGGAAGTGGACATTTTGACCGCTTTGAGGCCAATGATGGAAAAGGAAACATCTTCAAATGAAAACTACACAGAAGCATTCTCAGTAAATTCTATGTGGTGTGGGCATGCAACTCACAAACTTAAACATTCCTTTTGATAGTGTAGTTTTGAAACACTCTTTTTGTAGAATCTGCAAGTGGATATTTGGACCGCTTACAGGAATTCGTTGGAAACGGATATCCTCACACAAAAACTAGAGAAAAGCATTCTCACAAACTACTTTGTGATGTGTGCTTTCAGCTGACAGAGTTGAACCTTTATTTTCATGGAGCAGATTTGAAACAACCTTTTTGTAGAATCTGCATGTGGACATTTGAAGAGCTTGAGGCCTGTGGTAGAAAAGGAAATATCTTCACATAAAACGCAGCAAGAAGATTCTCAGAGACTACTTTGTGATGTTTGGATTCATCTCACGGAGTTGAACATTCCCTTTGTTAGAGCAGATTTGAAACACTCTTTTTGTAGAATCTGCAAGTGAACATTTGGAGAGCTTGGAGGCCTGTGGTAGAAAAGGGAATACCTTCACATAAAATCTAGAAAGAAGAATTTTCAGAAACTAATTTCTGATATTTGCATTCAACACACGGAGTTGAATATCAGTTTTGTTAGAGCACTTTTGAAGCACTCTTTTCGTAGATTCCGCAAGTGGATATTTGGAACGCATATGGGAATTCGTTGGAAACGGGATATCCTCACATAAAAACGACACAGAAGCATTCTCACAAACTACTTTGTGATGTGTGCATTCGACTCACAGAGTTGAATGTGTCTTTTGATAGAGCAGTTCTGAAACACTGTTTTTGTAGAATCTGCAAGTGAACATTTTGAGCGCTTTGAGGCCTATGGTGGAAAAGGAAATATCTTGAAATGAAAACTAAACAGAAGCATTCTCAGTAACTTCTATGTGGTGTGTGCATTCAACTCACAGAGTTGCACATTCTTTTTGATAGTGTAGTTTTCCCACACTCTTTTTGTAGATGCTGCAAGTGTCTATTTGGACTGCTTTCAGGCCTTTGGTGTAAACGGGAATATCTTCAGATAAAAACTAGAAAGAAGCCTTCTCAGAAATTTCTTTGTGATGTGTGCATTCAATTGACCGAGTTGAACCTTCCTTCTGATAGAGCAGATTTGAAACAATCTTTTTGTAGAATCTGTAAGTGTATATTTGGAGCGCTTTGAGGCCTAAAGTTGAAATGGAGATATCTTCATATAAAGACTAGGCAGAAGCATTCTCAGAAAGTAATTTGTGATGTGTGCATTCAACTCACAGAGTTGAACCTTTCTTTTAATAGAGCAGTTTGACACATTCTTTTTGTAGAATCTGAAAGTGGACATTTTGAGCACTATGAAGCCTCTGGTGGAAAAGGAAATATTTTAACATAAAACCTACACAGAAGCATTCTCATTAACTGCTTTGTGGTGTGTGCATTCAACTCACAGAGTTGAACATTCCTTTTGATTGAGTAGTTTTGAAAAATTCTTTTTGTAGTATCTGCAAGTGGATATTTGGACTGCTTATAGGAATTCGTTGGAAACGGGATATCCTCAGAGAAACACTAGACAGAAGAAATCTCACAAACTTGTTGGTGATGTGTGCATTCAACTCACCGGGTTGAAGGTGTTTTTTGATGGAGCAGTTTTGAAATACTGTTTTTGTAGGATCTGGAAGTGGACATTTTGAGCGCTTTGAGGCCTATGGTGGAAAAGGAAATATCTTCAAATGAAAAATACACAGAAGCATGCTCAGTAACTTCTATGTGGTGAGGGATTGTAACTTACAGAGTTGAACATTCCTTTTGATAGTGTAGTTTTGAAACACTCTTTTTGTAGAATCTGCAAGTGGCTATTTGGACCACTTTCAGGCCTTTAGTGGAAACGGGAATATCTTCAGATAAAAACTAGAGAAAAGCCTTCTCAGAAATTTCTTTGCGATGTGTGCATTCAACTGACAGATTTGAACCTTCTTTTTGAAAGAGCAATTTTGAAACACTCTTTTGTAGAATCTGAAATTGGACATTTGCAGCACTATGAGGCCTATGGTGGAAAAGGAAATATCTTCACCTAAAAACCACACAGAAGCATTCTCAGTAACTTTTTGTGGTGTGTGCATTCAACTCACAGAGTTGAACCTGTCTTTTGATAGAGCAGTTTGACACACTCTTTTTGTAGAATCTGAAAGTGGACACTTTGAGCGGTATGAAACCTCTGGTGGAAAAAGAAATATTTTAACATGAAAACTACACATAAGCATTCTCAGTAACTTCTTTGTGGTGTGAGCATTCAACTCACAGAGTTCAAATTCCTTTTGATAGAGTAGTTTTGAAAAACTCTTTTTGTAGAATCTGCAATTGGATATTTGGGCTGCTTACGGGAATTCGTTGGAAACGGAATATCCTCTTACAAAAACTAGACAGAAGAATTCTCACAAACTTCTTTGTGATGTGTGCATTCAACTCACAGAGTTGAATCTTTCTTTTGATAGAATACTTTGAAACACTCTTTTTATTGGATCTGAAAGTGGACAATTGGAGCGCTATGAGACCTATGGCATAAAAGGAAATATCATCACATAAAAACTACACAGAAGGATTCTCAGTAACTTCCTAGTGGTATGTGAATTCAACTCAAGGAGTTGAACATTCCTTTTGATAGAGTAGTTTTGAAACACTCTTCTTGTAGAATCTGCAGGTGGATATTTGGACAGCTTAAAGGAATTCATTGGAAACAGGTTATGCTCACACAAAAACTATACAGAAGCATTCTCACAAACTTCTTTGTAATGTGGGCATTCAGCTCACAGAGTTGAACGTGTCTTTTGATAGAGCAGTTTTGAAACACTGTTTTTGTAGAATCTGTAAGTGGACATTTGGAGAGCTTTGAGGCCTATGGTGGAAAAGGAAATGTCTTGAAATACAAACTACACAGAAGCATTCCCAGTAACTAATTTGTGGTGTGTGCATTCAACTGACAGAGTTGAACATTCCTTTTCATAGAGTAGATTTGAAACACTCTTTTGGTATAATCTGCATGTGGCTTTTTGGACCACTTTCAGGCCTTCGGTGGAAATGGGAATATCTTCAGATAAAAACTAGAAAAAAGCATTCTCAGAAATTTCTTCGTGATGTGTGCACTCAACTGACAGAGTTAAACCTTCCTTTTGAAAGAGCAGTTTTGAAACACTCCTCTCGTAGAATCTGCAAGTGGATATTTGGAGCACTCTGAGTCCTCTGGTAGAATAGGAGATCTCTTCATATAAAGACTAGGCAGAAGCATTCTCAGAGAGTTATTTGTAATGTGTGCATTCAACTCACATTGTTGAACCTTTCGTTTGATAGAGCAGTTTGAAACCCTCTTTTTGTAGAATCTGAAAGTGGACATTTGGAGCGCTATGAGGCCTATGGTTGAAAAGGAAATATCTTCAAATAGAAACTACACAGAAGGATTCTTAGTAACGTCTATGTGGTGTGTGTATTCAACTCACAGAGTTGAACGTGTCTTTTGATAGAGCAGTTTTGAAACACTGTTTTTGCAGAATCCGCAAGGGGATATTTGGAGCGCTTTGAGGCCCATGGTGGAAAAGGAAATATCTTCAAATAGAAACTACACAGCAGCATTCTCTCTAACATCTTTGTGGTGTGTGCATTCAGTTCACCGAGTTGAACATTCCTTTTGATAGAGTAGTTTTAAAACATTCTTTTTGTAGAATCTGCATGTGGCTATTTGGACTGCTTTCAGGCATTCGGTAGAAACGGGAATATCTTCAGATAAAAACAGGAAAGAAGCATTCCCCGAAATTTCTTTGTGACGTGTGCATTCAGCTGACAGAGTTGAACCTTCCTTTTCATAGAGCAGTTTGGAAACACTGTTTTTGTAGAATCTGCAAGAGGATATTTGGAGCGATTTGAGGTCTATGGTAGAAAAGGAGAGGTCTTCATATAAAGACTAGGCAAAAGCATTCTCAGAAAGCAATTTGTGATGTTTGCATTCACCACACAGAGTTGAACCTTTCTTTTGATAGAGAAGATTTAAACACTCTTTTTGTAAAATCTGAAAGTGGACATTTGCGGCTCTATGAGGCCTGTGGTGGAAAAGGAAATATCTTCACATAAAAACTACACAGAAGCTTTCTCAGTAACTTCTTTGTGGTGTGTGCATTCAACTCACAGAGTTGAACATTCCTTGTGATACAATAGTTTTGAAACACTCTTTTTATAGCATATGGAAGTCGATATTTGGACCGCTTATAGGAATTCATTGGAAACGGTATATCCTCACATAAAAACTAGACAGAAGAATTCTCAAAAATGCCTTTGTGATGTGTGCATTCAACTCACAGAATTGAATGTGTCTTTTGATAGAGCACTTTTGAAACACTCTTTTTGTAGAATCTGCAATTGCAGATTTGGAGCGCTTTGAGGCCTATTGTGGAAAAGCAAAGATCTTCAAATAGAAACTACACAGAAGCTTTCTCAGCAACTTCTTTTTAGTGTGTGCATTCCACTCACAGAGTTGAACATTCTTTTTGGTAGAGTAGTTTTGAAACATTCTTTTGGTAGAATCTGCATGTAGCTATTTGGTCTGCTTTCCGGCCTTCGGTGGAAACGGGAATAACTTCAGAAAAAAACCACTGAGAAGCATTCTCAGAAATTTCTTTGTGATGCGGGCATGCAACTGACAGGGTGGAACCTTCCTTTTGATAGAGCAGTTTTGAAACACTCTTTTTGTAGAATCTGCAAGTGGATATTTGGAGCGCTTTGAAACCTATGGTAGAAAAGGGGATATCTTCATAGAAAGACTAGGCAGAAGCATTCTCAGGAAGTAATTTGTGATGTGTGCATTCAACTCACAGAGTTGAACCTTTCTTTTGATAGAGCAGTTTGAAACACTCTATATGTACAATCTCAAAGTAGACAATTGGAGCACTATGAGGCCTACGGTGGAAAAGGAACCATCTTCACAAAAAGCTACACAGAATCATTCTCAGAAAGTAATTTGTGATGTGTGCATTCAACTCACAGAGTTGACTCTTTCTTTTGATAGAGCAATTTGAAACACTCTTTTTGTGGAATCTGGAAGTGGACAATTGGAGCGCTATGAGAAATACGGTGTAAAAGGAAATATCTTCACATAAAAATTACACAGAAGCATTCTTAGTAACTTCCTTGTGGTGTGTGAATCTAACTCGAGGAGTTGAACATTCCTTTTGATAGAGTAGTTTTGAAACACTCTTCTTGTAGAATCTGCAAGTGGATATTTGGACAGCTTATAGGAATTCTTTGGAAACGGGATAATCTCACACAAAAACTAGACAGAAGCATTCTCACAAACTTCTTTGTGATATGTGCATTCAGCTCAGAGAGTTGAACCTTTCTCTTCATGGAGGAGATTTGAAACAGTGTTTTTGTAGAATCTGCAGATGGACATTTGGAGAGCTTTGAGGCCTGTGGTAGAAAAGGAAATATCTTCATATAAAACCTAGCAAGAAGTCTTCTCAGAAACTACTGTGTGATGTTTACATTCAAGTTATAGAGTTGAATATTCCCTTTGTTAGAGCAGTTCAGAAACACACTTTTTGTGGAAACCGCAAGTGGACATTTGGAGAGCTTTGAGGCCTGTGGTGGAAAAGGAAATATCTTCACATAAAACCTTCAAAGAAGCATTTTCAGAAACTACTTTCTGATGTTTGCATTCAACTCATGGGGTTGAATATACTTTTTGATAGAGAACTTTTGAAACACTTTATTGGTAGAATCTGCAAGTGGATATTTGAATCGCTTAGAGGAATTCATTGGAAACGGGATATCCTCACAAAAACACTAGATAGAAGCATTCTCACAAACTTCTTTGTGATGTGTGCATTAAACTCACATAGTTGAACGTGTCTTTTGATAGAGCAGTTTTGGAACACTGTTTTTGTAGAATCTGCAATTGGACATTTGGAGAGCTGTGAGGCCTATGGTGGAAAAGGAAACATCTTCAAATAGAAACTACACAGAAGAATTCTCAGCAACTACTTTGTGGTGTGTGCATTCAACTCACCGGGTTGAACATTCCTTTGGCTATAGTAGTTTTGAAACACTCTTTTTGTAGAATCTGCAAGTGGATATTTGGATCGCTGATAGGAATTCATTGGAAACGGGATATCCTCACACAAAAACTAGAAAGAAACATTTTCACAAACTACTTTGTGATGTGTGCATTCAGCTCACAGAGTTGAACCTTTCTTTTCATGGAGCAGATTTGAAACACTCTCTTTGTAGAATCTGCAAGAGGACGTTTGGAGAGCTTTAAGGCCTGTGGTAGAAAAGAAAATCTCTTCACAAGAAACCTAGCAAGAAGCCTTCTCAGAAACTGCGTTCTGATGTTTGCATTCAAGTCACAGAGTTGATCATTCCCTTTGTTAGAGCAGTTCTGAAACACTCTTTTTGTAGGAGCTGCAAGTGGACATTTGGAGAGCTTTGAGGCCAGTGGTAGAAAAGGAAATATCTTCCCATAAAACCTAGCAAGAACCCTTATAAGACTACTTTTTGATGATTACATTCAAGTCACAGAGTTGAACATTCGCTTTGTTAGAGCAGTTCTGAAATAGTCTTTCTGTAGAAACTGCAAGTGGACATTTGGAGAGCTTTGAGGCCCGTGGTGGGAAAGGAAATATCTTCACATAAAACCTAGCAAGAAGCATTCTCAGAACTACTTTGTGATGTTTACATTCAACTCACAGAGTTGAACATTTCTTTTGTTAGAGGAGTTTTGAAACATTACTTTTGTAGAAACTGCAAGTGGACATTTGGAGACCTTTGAGGCCTGTGGTGGAAAAGGAAATATCTTCACATAAAATCTAGAAAGAAGCATTCTCAGAAACTACTTTCTGATGTTTGCGTTCAACAAATGCAGTTGAATATACCTTTCTTTATAGCACTTTTTAAACAATATTTTTGTAGAATCTGCAAGTGAATATTTGGACCGCTTGTAGGAATTTGTTGGAAACGGGATATCCACTCACAAAAACTACACAGAAACATTCTCAAAAACATCTTAGTGATGAGACCATTCAACTCGCAGAGTTGAACATGTGTGTTGATAGAGCAGTTTTGAAACACTGTTTTTGTAGAATCTGCAAGTGGATACTTGGACCGCTTATAGGAATTCATTGGAAATGGGATATCTTCACTCAAAAACAAGACAGAAGCATTCTTACAAACTTCTTTGAGATGTGTGCATTCAACTCACCGGGTTGAACGTGTCTCTACATACAGCAGTTTTGAAACACTATTTTTGTAGAAACTGGAACTGGACATTTTGAGTGCTTTGAGGCCAATGATGGAAAAGGAAATATCTTCAAATGAAAACTACACAGAAGCATTCTCAGTAACTTCTATGTGGTGTGGGCATGCAACTCACAGACTTAAACATTCCTTTTGATAGAGTAGCTTTGAAACTCTCTTTTTGTAGAATCTGCAAGTGGATATTTGGACCACTTATAGGAATTCGTTGGAAACAGATATCCTCACACAAAAACTAGTGAAAAGCATTCTCACAAACTACTTTGTGATGTGTGCTTTCAGCTGACAGAGTTGAACCTTTCTTTTGATGGAGCAGATTTGAAACACCCTTTTTGTAGAATCTGGATGTGGACACTTGGAGAGCTTGAGGCCTGTGGTAGAAAAGGAAATATCTTCACATAAAACCCAGCAAGAAGCATTCTCAGAAACTACTTTGTGATGTTTGGATTCATCTCATGGAGTTGAACATTCCCTTTGTTAGAGCAGTTTTGAAACACTCTTTTTGTAGAAACTGGAAGTGGACATTTGGGGAGCTTGGAGGCCTGTGTTAGAAAAGGAAATACCTTCACATAAAACCTAGAAAGAAGAATTTTCAGAAACTAATTTCTGATATTTGCATTCAACACACGGAGTTGAATATCAGTTTTGTTAGAGCACTTTTGAAGCACTCTTTTAGTAGAATCTGCAAGTGGATATTTGGAATGCTTATGGGAATTCGTTGGAAACGGGATATCCTCACATAAAAACTACACAGAAGCATTCTCACAAACTACTTTGTGATGTGTGCATTCGACTCACAGAGTTGAATGTGTCTTTTGATAGATAGAGCAGCTTTGAAACACTGTTTTTGTAGAATCTGCAAGTGGACATTTTGAGCACTTTGAGGCCTATGGTGGAAGAGGAAATATCTTCAAATGAAAACTAAACGGAAGCATTTTCAGTAACTTCTATGTGGTGTGTGCATTCAACTCACAGAGTTGCACATTCTTTTTGATAGTGTAGTTTTCACACACTCTTTTTGTAGATGCTGCAAGTGGCTATTTGGACTGCTTTCAGGCCTTTGGTGTAAACGGGAATATCTTCAGATAAAAACTAGAAAGAAGCCTTCTCAGAAATTTCTTTGTGATGTGTGCATTCAATTGACCAAGTTGAACCTTCCTTCTGATAGAGCAGATTTGAAATAAGCTTTTTGTAGAATCTGCAAGTGGATATTTGGAGCACTTTGAGGCCTATAGTTGAAATGGAGATATCTTCGTGTAAAGACTAGGCAGAAGCATTCTCAGAAAGTAATTTGTGATGTGTGCATTCAACTCACAGAGTTGAACCTTTCTTTTGATAGAGCAGTTTGACACATTCTTTTTGTAGAATCTGAAAGTGGACATTTTGAGCACTATGAAGCCTCTGGTGGAAAAGGAAATATTTTAACATAAAAACTACACAGAATCATTCGCAGTAACTGCTTTGTGGTGTGTGCATTCAACTCACAGAGTTGAACATTCCTTTTGATAGAGTAGTTTTTAAAAACTCTTTCTGTAGTATCTGCAAGTGGATATTTGGACTGCTTATAGGAATTCGTTGGAAACGGTATATCCTCAGAGAAACACTAGACAGAAACACTCTCACAATCTTGTTGGTGATGTGTGCATTCAACTCACCGGGTTGAAGGTGTTTTTTGATGGAGCAGTTTTGAAATGCTGTTTTTGTAGGATCTGGAAGTGGACATTTTGACCGCTTTGAGGCCAATGATGGAAAAGGAAACATCTTCAAATGAAAACTACACAGAAGCATTCTCAGTAACTTCTATGTGGTGTGGGCATGCAACTCACAAACTTAAACATTCCTTTTGATAGTGTAGTTTTGAAACACTCTTTTTGTAGAATCTGCAAGTGGATATTTGGACCGCTTACAGGAATTCGTTGGAAACGGATATCCTCACACAAAAACTAGAGAAAAGCATTCTCACAAACTACTTTGTGATGTGTGCTTTCAGCTGACAGAGTTGAACCTTTATTTTCATGGAGCAGATTTGAAACAACCTTTTTGTAGAATCTGCATGTGGACATTTGAAGAGCTTGAGGCCTGTGGTAGAAAAGGAAATATCTTCACATAAAACGCAGCAAGAAGATTCTCAGAGACTACTTTGTGATGTTTGGATTCATCTCACGGAGTTGAACATTCCCTTTGTTAGAGCAGATTTGAAACACTCTTTTTGTAGAATCTGCAAGTGAACATTTGGAGAGCTTGGAGGCCTGTGGTAGAAAAGGGAATACCTTCACATAAAATCTAGAAAGAAGAATTTTCAGAAACTAATTTCTGATATTTGCATTCAACACACGGAGTTGAATATCAGTTTTGTTAGAGCACTTTTGAAGCACTCTTTTCGTAGATTCCGCAAGTGGATATTTGGAACGCATATGGGAATTCGTTGGAAACGGGATATCCTCACATAAAAACGACACAGAAGCATTCTCACAAACTACTTTGTGATGTGTGCATTCGACTCACAGAGTTGAATGTGTCTTTTGATAGAGCAGTTCTGAAACACTGTTTTTGTAGAATCTGCAAGTGAACATTTTGAGCGCTTTGAGGCCTATGGTGGAAAAGGAAATATCTTGAAATGAAAACTAAACAGAAGCATTCTCAGTAACTTCTATGTGGTGTGTGCATTCAACTCACAGAGTTGCACATTCTTTTTGATAGTGTAGTTTTCCCACACTCTTTTTGTAGATGCTGCAAGTGTCTATTTGGACTGCTTTCAGGCCTTTGGTGTAAACGGGAATATCTTCAGATAAAAACTAGAAAGAAGCCTTCTCAGAAATTTCTTTGTGATGTGTGCATTCAATTGACCGAGTTGAACCTTCCTTCTGATAGAGCAGATTTGAAACAATCTTTTTGTAGAATCTGTAAGTGTATATTTGGAGCGCTTTGAGGCCTAAAGTTGAAATGGAGATATCTTCATATAAAGACTAGGCAGAAGCATTCTCAGAAAGTAATTTGTGATGTGTGTATTCAACTCACAGAGTTGAACCTTTCTTTTAATAGAGCAGTTTGACACATTCTTTTTGTAGAATCTGAAAGTGGACATTTTGAGCACTATGAAGCCTCTGGTGGAAAAGGAAATATTTTAACATAAAACCTACACAGAAGCATTCTCATTAACTGCTTTGTGGTGTGTGCATTCAACTCACAGAGTTGAACATTCCTTTTGATTGAGTAGTTTTGAAAAATTCTTTTTGTAGTATCTGCAAGTGGATATTTGGACTGCTTATAGGAATTCGTTGGAAACGGGATATCCTCAGAGAAACACTAGACAGAAGAAATCTCACAAACTTGTTGGTGATGTGTGCATTCAACTCACCGGGTTGAAGGTGTTTTTTGATGGAGCAGTTTTGAAATACTGTTTTTGTAGGATCTGGAAGTGGACATTTTGAGCGCTTTGAGGCCTATGGTGGAAAAGGAAATATCTTCAAATGAAAAATACACAGAAGCATGCTCAGTAACTTCTATGTGGTGAGGGATTGTAACTTACAGAGTTGAACATTCCTTTTGATAGTGTAGTTTTGAAACACTCTTTTTGTAGAATCTGCAAGAGGCTATTTGGACCACTTTCAGGCCTTTAGTGGAAACGGGAATATCTTCAGATAAAAACTAGAGAAAAGCCTTCTCAGAAATTACTTTGCGATGTGTGCATTCAACTGACAGATTTGAACCTTCTTTTTGAAAGAGCAATTTTGAAACACTCTTTTGTAGAATCTGAAATTGGACATTTGCAGCACTATGAGGCCTATGGTGGAAAAGGAAACATCTTCACCTAAAAACCACACAGAAGCATTCTCAGTAACTTTTTGTGGTGTGTGCATTCAACTCACAGAGTTGAACATTCCTTTTGATAGAGTAGTTTTGAAACACTCTTTTTGTAGAAGCTGCAAGTGGATATTTGGACCGCTTATAGGAATTCGTTGGAAACGAATATCCTCACACAAAAACTAGAGAAAAGCATTCTCACAAACTACTTTGTGATGTGTGCATTCTGCTGACAGAGTTGAACCTTTCTTTTGATGGAGCAGATTTGAAACACCCTTTTTGTAGAATCTGCATGTGGACATTTGGAGAGCTTGAGGCCTGTGGTAGAAAAGGAAATATCTTCACATAAAACCCAGCAAGAAGCATTCTCAGAAACTACTTTGTGATGTTTGGATACATCTCACGGAGTTGAACATTCCCTTTGTTAGAGCAGTTTTGAAACACTCTCTTTGTAGAATCTGCAAGTGGACATTTGGAGAGCTTGAAGGCCTGTGGTAGAAAAGGAAATATCTTCACATAAAACCTAGAAAGAATCATTTTCAGAAACTAATTTCTGATGTTTGCATTCAACTCATGGAGTTGAATGTAAGTTTTGTTAGAGCACTTTTGAAACACACTTTTAGTAGAACCTGCAAGTGGATATTTGGAAAGCTTATGGGAATTCGTTGGAAACGGGATATCCTCACATAAAACTACACAGAAAAATTCTCACTAACTACTTTGTGCTGTGTGCATTCGATTCACAGAGTTGAACGTGTCTTTTGACAGAGCAGTTTTGAAACACTGTTTTTGTAGAATCTGCAAGTGGATACTTTGAGCGCTTTGAGGCCTATGGTGGAAAAGGAAATATCTTCAAATGAAAACTAAAAAAGAAGCATTTTCAGTAACCTCTATTTGGTGTGTGCACTCAACTTACAGATTTGAACATTCTTTTTGATAGTGTAGTTTTCAAACACTCTTTCTTTAGATTCTGCAAGAGGCTATTTGGACTGTTTTCAGGCCTTTGGTGTAAACGGGAATATCTTTAGATAAAAACTAGAAAGAAGCCTTCTCAGAAATTTCTTTGTGATGTGTGCAGTCAGTTGACACAGTTGAACCTTCCTTCTGCTAGAGTAGATTTGAAACAATCTTTTTATAGAATCTGCAAGTGGATATTTGGAGGGCTTTGAGGCCTAAGGTTGAAATAGAGATATCTTCATATAAAGACTAGGCAGAAGAATTCTCAGAAAGTAATTTGTGACGTGTTCATTCAACTCACAGAGTTGAACCTGTCTTTTGATAGAGCAGTTTGACACACTCTTTTTGTAGAATCTGAAAGTGGACACTTTGAGCAGTATGAAACCTCTGGTGGAAAAGGAAATATTTTAACATGAAAACTACACATAAGCATTCTCAGTAACTTCTTTGTGGTGTGAGCATTCAACTCACAGAGTTCAAATTCCTTTTGATAGAGTAGTTTTGAAAAACTCTTTTTGTAGAATCTGCAATTGGATATTTGGGCTGCTTACGGGAATTCGTTGGAAACGGAATATCCTCTTACAAAAACTAGACAGAAGCATTCTCACAAACTTCTTTGTAATGTGTGCATTCAACTCACAGAGTTGAGCATTTCCTGTCATTTAGCAGATCTGAAACATTCTTTCGGTAGAATTTGCAAGTGGACATTTGGACTTCTTTGATGCCATTGGTAGAAAAGGAAATATCTTCCCATTAAGCCTAGCAAGAAGACTTCTAGAAACTACTTTGTGATGTTTGCATTCAAATCACAGAATTGAACATTCCCTTTGTTAGAGCAGTTCTAAAATACTCTTTTGGTAGATACTGCAAGTGGACATTTGGAGAGCTTTGAGGCCTGTGGTGAGAAAGGAAATATCTTCACATAAAACCTAGCAAGAAGAATTCTCAGAACTGCTTTGTGATGTTAACATTCAATTCAGAGAGTTGAACATTCCTTTTGTTAGAACAGTTTTGAAATACTTTTTTTTGTAGAATCTGCAAGTGGATATTTGGACCGCTTATCGGAATTTGTTGGAAACGGGATATCCTCTCATAAAAACTAGACAGAAACATTCTCATAAACTTCTTTGTGATGTGTGAATTCAAGTCACAGAGTTGAACGTACCTTTGGATACAGCAGTTTTGAAACACTGTTTTTGTAGTATCTGCAGTTAGACCTTTGTGGTGCTTTGAGAAAAGGAAATATCTTCCAATAGAAACTACACAGGTTCATTCTCAGTAACTTCTTTCTGGTGTGTGCATTCAATTCACAGATTTGAACATTCCTTTTGATAGTATAGTTTTGAAACACTCTTTTTGTCGAATCTGCATGTGGCTGTTTGGACCGCTTTTAGGCCTTTGGTGGAAATGGGAATATCTTCAGATAAACACTAGAGATAAGCTTTCTCAGAAATTTCTTTGTGATGTGTGCATTCAACTGACAGAGTTGAAGCTTCCTGTTGATAGAGCAGTTTTGAAACAGTCTTTTTGTAGAATCTGTAAGTGGATATTTGGAGCGGTTTGAGGCCTATGATAGAAAAGGAGACATCTTCATATAAAGAATAGGCAGAAGCATTCTCAGAAAGTAATTTGTGATGTGCGGATTCAACACACAGAGTTGAAACTTTCTTTTGATTAGGCAGTTTGAAACACACTTTTTGTTGCAACTGAAATTGGACTTTTGGAGCGCTATGAGGCCTATGGTGGAAAAGGAAATATCTTCACATAAAAACGACACAGAAGCATTCTCAGTAATTCCTTTGTGGTGTGTGCATTCAACTCACAGAGTTGAACATTCCTTTTGATACAGTAGTTTTGAAACACTTTTTTTGAAGAATCTGCTAGTGGATATTTGGACCACTTACAGTAATTCGTTGGAAACAGTATATTCTCACACAAAAACTAGACAGAAGGATTCTCACAAACTTCTTTGTTATGTGTGCATTCAGCTCACAGATTTGAACCATTCTCTACATTTATCAGATATGAAACACTCTTTTTGTAGAATCTACAAGTGGACATTTAGAGAGCTTTGAGGCAGGTGGTAGGAAAGGAAATATCTCTGCACAAAACTAGCAAGAAGACTTGTCAGAAAGTAGTTCGTGATGTTTGCATTCAACACAGAGAGTTGAACATTCCCTTTGTTAGAGCAGTTGTGAAACACTGCTTTTGTAGAATCTGCAAGTGGATATTTGGACAGCTTTGACACAGCTGGTAGAAATGAAATACCTTGACACAAAATCTTGCAAGAAATGTTCTCAGAAAGTACTTTGCGATGTTTGCATTGAACTCACACAGTTGAACATTCCTTGTTAGAGCAGTTCTGAAACTCTCTTTCTGTAGAATCCGCAAGTGGACATTTGGAGAGCTTTGTGGCCTGTGGTGGAATAGGAAATATCTTCACATAAAACGTAGAAAGAAACATTCTGAGAAACTATATTTTGATGTTTGCATTCAACTCACCGATTTGAATACACATTTTGTTAGAGCACATTTCAAACACTTTTTTTAGAATCTGCAAGTGGATATTTGGACTGCTTACAGAAATTCATTGGAAACGTTATATCCTCTCATAAAAACTAGACAGAAGCATTCTCACAAACTTCTTTGTGATGTGCTCATTCAACTCACAGAGTTGAAGGTGTCTTTTGATAGACCAGTTTTGAAACACTGTTTTTGTAGAGTCTGTAAGTGGACATCTGGAGCGCTTTGAGGCCTATGGTGGAAAAGGAAATATCTTCAGATAGACACTACCCAGAAGCATTCTCAGTAACTCTTTTGTGGTGTGTGCATTCAACTCACAGAGTTGAACATTCCTTTTGATAGAAAAGTTTTGAAACACAATTTTTGTAGGAACTGCATGTAGTTATTTGGACCGCTTTCAGGCCTTCGGTGGAAACTGGAATATCTTCAGATAAAAACTAGAGAGAAGCATTCTCAGAAATTTCTATGTGATGTGTGCATTCAACTGACACAGTTGAAACTTCCTTTTGATAGAGCAGTTTTGAAACACTCTTTATGTAGAATCTTCAAGTGGATATTTGTAGCAATTTGAGGCATACGGTTGAAAAGGAGATATCTTTGACTAAAGACGTGTTGGAAGCATTCTCAGAAAGTAATTTGTGATGGGTGTATTCAACTGACAGAGTTGAAACTTTCTTTTGATAGAGCAGTTTGAAACACTCTTTTTGTGGAATCTGCAAGTGGATATTTGGACCGCTTATAGGAATTCGTTGGAAACGGGATATCCTCACAGAAATACTAAACAGAAGAATTCTCCCAAACTTTTTGTGATGGGTGCATTCAGCTCACAGAGTTGAAAATTTTTTTTCATGGAGCAGATTTGAAACACTATTTTTGTAGACTCTGCAAGGGGACATTTGGAGAGCATTGATGCCTGTGTTAGACAAGGAAATCTATTCACATAAAACTTATCAAGAATCCTTCTCAGAAACTAGTTTGTGATGTTTGCATTCAACTCACAGAGTTGAATATACCTTTTGTTAGACCACTTTTGAAACACTAGTTTTGTAGAATCTGCAAGTAAATATTTGGACTGCTTTTAGGAATTCGTTGGAAACGGGATATCCTCACATAAAAACTACACAGAAGCATTCTCACAAACTTCTTTATGATGTGTGCATTCACCTCAGAGAGTTGAACGTGTCTTTTGATAGAGCAGTTTTGAAACAATATTTTTGTAGAATCTTCATTGGACATTTGAGCGCTATGAGGCCTATGGTGGAAAAGGGAATATCTTCACATAAAAACTACACAGAAGCATTCTCAGTAACTTCTTTGTGGTGTGTGCATTCAACTCACAGAGTTGAATATTCCTCGTGATAGAGTAGTTTTGAAACACTCTTTTTGTAGAATCTGAAGGTGACATTTGGACCGCTTATAGGAATTTGTTGGAAAGGGTATATCCTCACATAAAAACTAGACAGAAGCATTCTCAAAAACTCCTTTGTGATGTGGGCATTCAACACACAGAGTTGAACGTGGCTTTTGATAGAGCAGTTTTGAAACACTCTTTTTGCAGAATCTGCAATTGGACATTTGGAGCGCTTTGAGGCCTGTGGTGGAAAAGGAAAGATCTTCAAATAGAAACTACACAGAAGTTTTCTCACAGCTACTTTGTGGTGTGTGCATTCAACTAACAGAGTTCAACCGTCTTTTGATAGATTAGTTTTGAAACCCTCTTTTGGTAGAATCTGCAAGTGGCTATTTTGTCAACTTTCAGGCCTTCGGTGGAAACTGCAATATCTTCAGAAAAAAACTAGAGAGAAGCATTCTTAGAAATTTCTTTGTGACGTGTGCATTCAACTGAAAGAGTGGAACTTTCCTTTTGATAGAGCAGTTTTGAAACACTCTTTTTGTAGAATCTGCAAGTGGATATTAGGAGCGATTTGAAGCCTATGGTAGAAAAGGAGACATCTTATTATAAAGACTAGGCAGAAGCATTCTCAGAAAGTAATTTGTGATGTGTGCATTCAACTCACAGAGTGGAACCTTTCTTTTGATAGAGCAGTTTGAAACACACTATATGTAGAATCTGAAAGTGGACAATTTGAGTGCTATGAGGCCTATGGTTGAAAAGGAAATATATTCACATAAAAACGACACAGAAGCATTCGCAGAAAGTAATTTGTGATGTGTGCATTCAACTCACAGAGTTGAATCTTTCTTTTGATAGAATACTTTGAAACACTCTTTTTATTGGATCTGAAAGTGGACAATTGGAGCGCTATGAGACCTATGGCGTAAAAGGAAATATCATCACATAAAAACTACACAGAAGGATTCTCAGTAACTTCCTAGTGGTATGTGAATTCAACTCAAGGAGTTGAACATTCCTTTTGATAGAGTAGTTTTGAAACACTCTTCTTGTAGAATCTGCAGGTGGATATTTGGACAGCTTAAAGGAATTCATTGGAAACAGGTTATGCTCACACAAAAACTATACAGAAGCATTCTCACAAACTTCTTTGTAATGTGGGCATTCAGCTCACAGAGTTGAACGTGTCTTTTGATAGAGCAGTTTTGAAACACTGTTTTTGTAGAATCTGTAAGTGGACATTTGGAGAGCTTTGAGGCCTATGGTGGGAAAGGAAATGTCTTGAAATACAAACTACACAGAAGCATTCCCAGTAACTAATTTGTGGTGTGTGCATTCAACTGACAGAGTTGAACATTCCTTTTCATAGAGTAGATTTGAAACACTCTTTTGGTATAATCTGCATGTGGCTTTTTGGACCACTTTCAGGCCTTCGGTGGAAACGGGAATATCTTCAGATAAAAACTAGAAAAAAGCATTCTCAGAAATTTCTTCATGATGTGTGCATTCAACTGACAGAGTTAAACCTTCCTTTTGAAAGAGCAGTTTTGAAACACTCCTCTCGTAGAATCTGCAAGTGGATATTTGGAGCACTCTGAGTCCTCTGGTAGAATAGGAGATCTCTTCATATAAAGACTAGGCAGAAGCATTCTCAGAGAGTTATTTGTAATGTGTGCATTCAACTCACATTGTTGAACCTTTCGTTTGATAGAGCAGTTTGAAACCCTCTTTTTGTAGAATCTGAAAGTGGACATTTGGAGCGCTATGAGGCCTATGGTTGAAAAGGAAATATCTTCAAATAGAAACTACACAGAAGGATTCTTAGTAACGTCTATGTGGTGTGTGTATTCAACTCACAGAGTTGAACGTGTCTTTTGATAGAGCAGTTTTGAAACACTGTTTTTGCAGAATCCGCAAGGGGATATTTGGAGCGCTTTGAGGCCCATGGTGGAAAAGGAAATATCTTCAAATAGAAACTACACAGCAGCATTCTCTCTAACATCTTTGTGGTGTGTGCATTCAGTTCACCGAGTTGAACATTCCTTTCGATAGAGTAGTTTTAAAACATTCTTTTTGTAGAATCTGCATGTGGCTATTTGGACTGCTTTCAGGCATTCGGTAGAAACGGGAATATCTTCAGATAAAAACAGGAAAGAAGCATTCCCCGAAATTTCTTTGTGACGTGTGCATTCAGCTGACAGAGTTGAACCTTCCTTTTCATAGAGCAGTTTGGAAACACTGTTTTTGTAGAATCTGCAAGAGGATATTTGGAGCGATTTGAGGTCTATGGTAGAAAAGGAGAGGTCTTCATATAAAGACTAGGCAAAAGCATTCTCAGAAAGCAATTTGTGATGTTTGCATTCACCACACAGAGTTGAACCTTTCTTTTGATAGAGAAGATTTAAACACTCTTTTTGTAAAATCTGAAAGTGGACATTTGCGGCTCTATGAGGCCTGTGGTGGAAAAGGAAATATCTTCACATAAAAACTACACAGAAGCTTTCTCAGTAACTTCTTTGTGGTGTGTGCATTCAACTCACAGAGTTGAACATTCCTTGTGATACAATAGTTTTGAAACACTCTTTTTATAGCATATGGAAGTCGATATTTGGACCGCTTATAGGAATTCATTGGAAACGGTATATCCTCACATAAAAACTAGACGAAGAATTCTCAAAAATGCCTTTGTGATGTGTGCATTCAACTCACAGAATTGAATGTGTCTTTTGATAGAGCACTTTTGAAACACTCTTTTTGTAGAATCTGCAATTGCAGATTTGGAGCGCTTTGAGGCCTATTGTGGAAAAGCAAAGATCTTCAAATAGAAACTACACAGAAGCTTTCTCAGCAACTTCTTTTTAGTGTGTGCATTCCACTCACAGAGTTGAACATTCTTTTTGGTAGAGTAGTTTTGAAACATTCTTTTGGTAGAATCTGCATGTAGCTATTTGGTCTGCTTTCCGGCCTTCGGTGGAAACGGGAATAACTTCAGAAAAAAACCACTGAGAAGCATTCTCAGAAATTTCTTTGTGATGCGGGCATGCAACTGACAGGGTGGAACCTTCCTTTTGATAGAGCAGTTTTGAAACACTCTTTTTGTAGAATCTGCAAGTGGATATTTGGAGCGCTTTGAAACCTATGGTAGAAAAGGGGATATCTTCATAGAAAGACTAGGCAGAAGCATTCTCAGGAAGTAATTTGTGATGTGTGCATTCAACTCACAGAGTTGAACCTTTCTTTTGATAGAGCAGTTTGAAACACTCTATATGTACAATCTCAAAGTAGACAATTGGAGCACTATGAGGCCTACGGTGGAAAAGGAACCATCTTCACAAAAAGCTACACAGAATCATTCTCAGAAAGTAATTTGTGATGTGTGCATTCAACTCACAGAGTTGACTCTTTCTTTTGATAGAGCAATTTGAAACACTCTTTTTGTGGAATCTGGAAGTGGACAATTGGAGCGCTATGAGAAATACGGTGTAAAAGGAAATATCTTCACATAAAAATTACACAGAAGCATTCTTAGTAACTTCCTTGTGGTGTGTGAATCTAACTCGAGGAGTTGAACATTCCTTTTGATAGAGTAGTTTTGAAACACTCTTCTTGTAGAATCTGCAAGTGGATATTTGGACAGCTTATAGGAATTCTTTGGAAACGGGATAATCTCACACAAAAACTAGACAGAAGCATTCTCACAAACTTCTTTGTGATATGTGCATTCAGCTCAGAGAGTTGAACCTTTCTCTTCATGGAGGAGATTTGAAACAGTGTTTTTGTAGAATCTGCAGATGGACATTTGGAGAGCTTTGAGGCCTGTGGTAGAAAAGGAAATATCTTCATATAAAACCTAGCAAGAAGTCTTCTCAGAAACTACTGTGTGATGTTTACATTCAAGTTATAGAGTTGAATATTCCCTTTGTTAGAGCAGTTCAGAAACACACTTTTTGTGGAAACCGCAAGTGGACATTTGGAGAGCTTTGAGGCCTGTGGTGGAAAAGGAAATATCTTCACATAAAACCTTCAAAGAAGAATTTTCAGAAACTACTTTCTGATGTTTGCATTCAACTCATGGGGTTGAATATACTTTTTGATAGAGAACTTTTGAAACACTTTATTGGTAGAATCTGCAAGTGGATATTTGAATCGCTTAGAGGAATTCATTGGAAACGGGATATCCTCACAAAAACACTAGATAGAAGCATTCTCACAAACTTCTTTGTGATGTGTGCATTAAACTCACATAGTTGAACGTGTCTTTTGATAGAGCAGTTTTGGAACACTGTTTTTGTAGAATCTGCAATTGGACATTTGGAGAGCTGTGAGGCCTATGGTGGAAAAGGAAACATCTTCAAATAGAAACTACACAGAAGAATTCTCAGCAACTACTTTGTGGTGTGTGCATTCAACTCACCGGGTTGAACATTCCTTTGGCTATAGTAGTTTTGAAACACTCTTTTTGTAGAATCTGCAAGTGGATATTTGGATCGCTGATAGGAATTCATTGGAAACGGGATATCCTCACACAAAAACTAGAAAGAAACATTTTCACAAACTACTTTGTGATGTGTGCATTCAGCTCACAGAGTTGAACCTTTCTTTTCATGGAGCAGATTTGAAACACTCTCTTTGTAGAATCTGCAAGAGGACGTTTGGAGAGCTTTAAGGCCTGTGGTAGAAAAGAAAATCTCTTCACAAGAAACCTAGCAAGAAGCCTTCTCAGAAACTGCGTTCTGATGTTTGCATTCAAGTCACAGAGTTGATCATTCCCTTTGTTAGAGCAGTTCTGAAACACTCTTTTTGTAGGAGCTGCAAGTGGACATTTGGAGAGCTTTGAGGCCAGTGGTAGAAAAGGAAATATCTTCCCATAAAACCTAGCAAGAACCCTTATAAGACTACTTTTTGATGATTACATTCAAGTCACAGAGTTGAACATTCGCTTTGTGAGAGCAGTTCTGAAATAGTCTTTCTGTAGAAACTGCAAGTGGACATTTGGAGAGCTTTGAGGCCCGTGGTGGGAAAGGAAATATCTTCACATAAAACCTAGCAAGTAGCATTCTCATTCTCAGAACTACTTTGTGATGTTTACATTCAACTCACAGAGTTGAACATTTCTTTTGTTAGAGGAGTTTTGAAACATTACTTTTGTAGAAACTGCAAGTGGACATTTGGAGACCTTTGAGGCCTGTGGTGGAAAAGGAAATATCTTCACATAAAATCTAGAAAGAAGCATTCTCAGAAACTACTTTCTGATGTTTGCGTTCAACAAATGCAGTTGAATATACCTTTCTTTATAGCACTTTTTAAACAATATTTTTGTAGAATCTGCAAGTGAATATTTGGACCGCTTGTAGGAATTTGTTGGAAACGGGATATCCACTCACAAAAACTACACAGAAACATTCTCAAAAACATCTTAGTGATGAGACCATTCAACTCGCAGAGTTGAACATGTGTGTTGATAGAGCAGTTTTGAAACACTGTTTTTGTAGAATCTGCAAGTGGATACTTGGACCGCTTATAGGAATTCATTGGAAACGGGATATCCTCACTCAAAAACAAGACAGAAGCATTCTTACAAACTTCTTTGAGATGTGTGCATTCAACTCACCGGGTTGAACGTGTCTCTACATACAGCAGTTTTGAAACACTATTTTTGTAGAAACTGGAATTGGACATTTTGAGTGCTTTGAGGCCAATGATGGAAAAGGAAATATCTTCACATAAGAACTACACAGAAGAATTCTCAGCAACTTCTTTGTGGTGTGTGCATTCAACTGACAGAGTTGAACATTCCTTTTGATAGAATAGTTTTCAAACACTCCTTTTCTAGAATCTGCAATTGGATATTTGGACCGCTTATAGGAATTGGTTGGAAAAGGGATATCCTCACACAAAATCTAGACACAAGCATTCTCACAAACTTCTTTGTGATGTGTGCATTCAGCTCACAGAGTTGAAACTTACTTTTTATGGAGCAGATTTGAAAAACTGTTTGTAGAAATTGCAAGTGGACATTTGGAGAGCTTGAGGCCTGTGGTAGAAAAGGAAATATCTTCACATAAAACCCAGCAAGAAGCATTCTCAGAAACTACTTTGTGATGTTTGGATTCATCTCATGGAGTTGAACATTCCCTTTGTTAGAGCAGTTTTGAAACACTCTTTTTGTAGAAACTGGAAGTGGACATTTGGGGAGCTTGGAGGCCTGTGTTAGAAAAGGAAATACCTTCACATAAAACCTAGAAAGAAGAATTTTCAGAAACTAATTTCTGATATTTGCATTCAACACACGGAGTTGAATATCAGTTTTGTTAGAGCACTTTTGAAGCACTCTTTTAGTAGAATCTGCAAGTGGATATTTGGAATGCTTATGGGAATTCGTTGGAAACGGGATATCCTCACATAAAAACTACACAGAAGCATTCTCACAAACTACTTTGTGATGTGTGCATTCGACTCACAGAGTTGAATGTGTCTTTTGATAGAGCAGCTTTGAAACACTGTTTTTGTAGAATCTGCAAGTGGACATTTTGAGCACTTTGAGGCCTATGGTGGAAGAGGAAATATCTTCAAATGAAAACTAAACGGAAGCATTTTCAGTAACTTCTATGTGGTGTGTGCATTCAACTCACAGAGTTGCACATTCTTTTTGATAGTGTAGTTTTCACACACTCTTTTTGTAGATGCTGCAAGTGGCTATTTGGACTGCTTTCAGGCCTTTGGTGTAAACGGGAATATCTTCAGATAAAAACTAGAAAGAAGCCTTCTCAGAAATTTCTTTGTGATGTGTGCATTCAATTGACCAAGTTGAACCTTCCTTCTGATAGAGCAGATTTGAAATAAGCTTTTTGTAGAATCTGCAAGTGGATATTTGGAGCACTTTGAGGCCTATAGTTGAAATGGAGATATCTTCGTGTAAAGACTAGGCAGAAGCATTCTCAGAAAGTAATTTGTGATGTGTGCATTCAACTCACAGAGTTGAACCTTTCTTTTGATAGAGCAGTTTGACACATTCTTTTTGTAGAATCTGAAAGTGGACATTTTGAGCACTATGAAGCCTCTGGTGGAAAAGGAAATATTTTAACATAAAAACTACACAGAATCATTCGCAGTAACTGCTTTGTGGTGTGTGCATTCAACTCACAGAGTTGAACATTCCTTTTGATAGAGTAGTTTTTAAAAACTCTTTCTGTAGTATCTGCAAGTGGATATTTGGACTGCTTATAGGAATTCGTTGGAAACGGTATATCCTCAGAGAAACACTAGACAGAAACACTCTCACAATCTTGTTGGTGATGTGTGCATTCAACTCACCGGGTTGAAGGTGTTTTTTGATGGAGCAGTTTTGAAATGCTGTTTTTGTAGGATCTGGAAGTGGACATTTTGACCGCTTTGAGGCCAATGATGGAAAAGGAAACATCTTCAAATGAAAACTACACAGAAGCATTCTCAGTAACTTCTATGTGGTGTGGGCATGCAACTCACAAACTTAAACATTCCTTTTGATAGTGTAGTTTTGAAACACTCTTTTTGTAGAATCTGCAAGTGGATATTTGGACCGCTTACAGGAATTCGTTGGAAACGGATATCCTCACACAAAAACTAGAGAAAAGCATTCTCACAAACTACTTTGTGATGTGTGCTTTCAGCTGACAGAGTTGAACCTTTATTTTCATGGAGCAGATTTGAAACAACCTTTTTGTAGAATCTGCATGTGGACATTTGAAGAGCTTGAGGCCTGTGGTAGAAAAGGAAATATCTTCACATAAAACGCAGCAAGAAGATTCTCAGAAACGACTTTGTGATGTTTGGATTCATCTCACGGAGTTGAACATTCCCTTTGTTAGAGCAGATTTGAAACACTCTTTTTGTAGAATCTGCAAGTGAACATTTGGAGAGCTTGGAGGCCTGTGGTAGAAAAGGGAATACCTTCACATAAAATCTAGAAAGAAGAATTTTCAGAAACTAATTTCTGATATTTGCATTCAACACACGGAGTTGAATATCAGTTTTGTTAGAGCACTTTTGAAGCACTCTTTTCGTAGATTCCGCAAGTGGATATTTGGAACGCATATGGGAATTCGTTGGAAACGGGATATCCTCACATAAAAACGACACAGAAGCATTCTCACAAACTACTTTGTGATGTGTGCATTCGACTCACAGAGTTGAATGTGTCTTTTGATAGAGCAGTTCTGAAACACTGTTTTTGTAGAATCTGCAAGTGAACATTTTGAGCGCTTTGAGGCCTATGGTGGAAAAGGAAATATCTTGAAATGAAAACTAAACAGAAGCATTCTCAGTAACTTCTATGTGGTGTGTGCATTCAACTCACAGAGTTGCACATTCTTTTTGATAGTGTAGTTTTCCCACACTCTTTTTGTAGATGCTGCAAGTGTCTATTTGGACTGCTTTCAGGCCTTTGGTGTAAACGGGAATATCTTCAGATAAAAACTAGAAAGAAGCCTTCTCAGAAATTTCTTTGTGATGTGTGCATTCAATTGACCGAGTTGAACCTTCCTTCTGATAGAGCAGATTTGAAACAATCTTTTTGTAGAATCTGTAAGTGTATATTTGGAGCGCTTTGAGGCCTAAAGTTGAAATGGAGAGATCTTCATATAAAGACTAGGCAGAAGCATTCTCAGAAAGTAATTTGTGATGTGTGCATTCAACTCACAGAGTTGAACCTTTCTTTTAATAGAGCAGTTTGACACATTCTTTTTGTAGAATCTGAAAGTGGACATTTTGAGCACTATGAAGCCTCTGGTGGAAAAGGAAATATTTTAACATAAAACCTACACAGAAGCATTCTCATTAACTGCTTTGTGGTGTGTGCATTCAACTCACAGAGTTGAACATTCCTTTTGATTGAGTAGTTTTGAAAAATTCTTTTTGTAGTATCTGCAAGTGGATATTTGGACTGCTTATAGGAATTCGTTGGAAACGGGATATCCTCAGAGAAACACTAGACAGAAGAAATCTCACAAACTTGTTGGTGATGTGTGCATTCAACTCACCGGGTTGAAGGTGTTTTTTGATGGAGCAGTTTTGAAATACTGTTTTTGTAGGATCTGGAAGTGGACATTTTGAGCGCTTTGAGGCCTATGGTAGAAAAGGAAATATCTTCAAATGAAAAATACACAGAAGCATGCTCAGTAACTTCTATGTGGTGAGGGATTGTAACTTACAGAGTTGAACATTCCTTTTGATAGTGTAGTTTTGAAACACTCTTTTTGTAGAATCTGCAAGTGGCTATTTGGACCACTTTCAGGCCTTTAGTGGAAACGGGAATATCTTCAGATAAAAACTAGAGAAAAGCCTTCTCAGAAATTTCTTTGCGATGTGTGCATTCAACTGACAGATTTGAACCTTCTTTTTGAAAGAGCAATTTTGAAACACTCTTTTGTAGAATCTGAAATTGGACATTTGCAGCACTATGAGGCCTATGGTGGAAAAGGAAATATCTTCACCTAAAAACCACACAGAAGCATTCTCAGTAACTTTTTGTGGTGTGTGCATTCAACTCACAGAGTTGAACATTCCTTTTGATAGAGTAGTTTTGAAACACTCTTTTTGTAGAAGCTGCAAGTGGATATTTGGACCGCTTATAGGAATTCGTTGGAAACGAATATCCTCACACAAAAACTAGAGAAAAGCATTCTCACAAACTACTTTGTGATGTGTGCATTCTGCTGACAGAGTTGAACCTTTCTTTTGATGGAGCAGATTTGAAACACCCTTTTTGTAGAATCTGCATGTGGACATTTGGAGAGCTTGAGGCCTGTGGTAGAAAAGGAAATATCTTCACATAAAACCCAGCAAGAAGCATTCTCAGAAACTACTTTGTGATGTTTGGATACATCTCACGGAGTTGAACATTCCCTTTGTTAGAGCAGTTTTGAAACACTCTCTTTGTAGAATCTGCAAGTGGACATTTGGAGAGCTTGAAGGCCTGTGGTAGAAAAGGAAATATCTTCACATAAAACCTAGAAAGAATCATTTTCAGAAACTAATTTCTGATGTTTGCATTCAACTCATGGAGTTGAATATAAGTTTTGTTAGAGCACTTTTGAAACACTCTTTTAGTAGAACCTGCAAGTGGATATTTGGAAAGCTTATGGGAATTCGTTGGAAACGGGATATCCTCACATAAAACTACACAGAAAAATTCTCACTAACTACTTTGTGATGTGTGCATTCGATTCACAGAGTTGAACGTGTCTTTTGACAGAGCAGTTTTGAAACACTGTTTTTGTAGAATCTGCAAGTGGATACTTTGAGCACTTTGAGGCCTATGGTGGAAAAGGAAATATCTTCAAATGAAAACTAAAAAAGAAGCATTTTCAGTAACCTCTATTTGGTGTGTGCACTCAACTTACAGATTTGAACATTCTTTTTGATAGTGTAGTTTTCAAACACTCTTTCTTTAGATTCTGCAAGAGGCTATTTGGACTGTTTTCAGGCCTTTGGTGTAAACGGGAATATCTTTAGATAAAAACTAGAAAGAAGCCTTCTCAGAAATTTCTTTGTGATGTGTGCAGTCAGTTGACACAGTTGAACCTTCCTTCTGCTAGAGTAGATTTGAAACAATCTTTTTATAGAATCTGCAAGTGGATATTTGGAGGGCTTTGAGGCCTAAGGTTGAAATAGAGATATCTTCATATAAAGACTAGGCAGAAGAATTCTCAGAAAGTAATTTGTGACGTGTTCATTCAACTCACAGAGTTGAACCTGTCTTTTGATAGAGCAGTTTGACACACTCTTTTTGTAGAATCTGAAAGTGGACACTTTGAGCGGTATGAAACCTCTGGTGGAAAAGGAAATATTTTAACATGAAAACTACCCATAAGCATTCCAGTAACTTCTTTGTGGTGTGAGCATTCAACTCACAGAGTTCAAATTCCTTTTGATAGAGTAGTTTTGAAAAACTCTTTTTGTAGAATCTGCAATTGGATATTTGGGCTGCTTACGGGAATTCGTTGGAAACGGAATATCCTCTTACAAAAACTAGACAGAAGCATTCTCACAAACTTCTTTGTGATGTGTGCATTCAACTCACAGAGTTGAGCATTTCCTGTCATTTAGCAGATCTGAAACATTCTTTCGGTAGAATTTGCAAGTGGACATTTGGACTTCTTTGATGCCATTGGTAGAAAAGGAAATATCTTCCCATTAAGCCTAGCAAGAAGACTCCTAGAAACTACTTTGTGATGTTTGCATTCAAATCACAGAATTGAACATTCCCTTTGTTAGAGCAGTTCTAAAATACTCTTTTGGTAGATACTGCAAGTGGACATTTGGAGAGCTTTGAGGCCTGTGGTGAGAAAGGAAATATCTTCACATAAAACCTAGCAAGAAGAATTCTCAGAACTGCTTTGTGATGTTAACATTCAATTCAGAGAGTTGAACATTCCTTCTGTTAGAACAGCTTTGAAATACTTATTTTTGTAGAATCTGCAAGTGGATATTTGGACCGCTTATCGGAATTTGTTGGAAACGGGATATCCTCTCATAAAAACTAGACAGAAACATTCTCATAAACTTCTTTGTGATGTGTGAATTCAAGTCACAGAGTTGAACGTACCTTTGGATACAGCAGTTTTGAAACACTGTTTTTGTAGTATCTGCAGTTAGACCTTTGTGGTGCTTTGAGAAAAGGAAATATCTTCCAATAGAAACTACACAGGTTCATTCTCAGTAACTTCTTTCTGGTGTGTGCATTCAATTCACAGATTTGAACATTCCTTTTGATAGTATAGTTTTGAAACACTCTTTTTGTCGAATCTGCATGTGGCTGTTTGGACCGCTTTTAGGCCTTTGGTGGAAATGGGAATATCTTCAGATAAACACTAGAGATAAGCTTTCTCAGAAATTTCTTTGTGATGTGTGCATTCAACTGACAGAGTTGAAGCTTCCTGTTGATAGAGCAGTTTTGAAACAGTCTTTTTGTAGAATCTGTAAGTGGATATTTGGAGCGGTTTGAGGCCTATGATAGAAAAGGAGACATCTTCATATAAAGAATAGGCAGAAGCATTCTCAGAAAGTAATTTGTGATGTGCGGATTCAACACACAGAGTTGAAACTTTCTTTTGATTAGGCAGTTTGAAACACACTTTTTGTTGCAACTGAAATTGGACTTTTGGAGCGCTATGAGGCCTATGGTGGAAAAGGAAATATCTTCACATAAAAACGACACAGAAGCATTCTCAGTAATTCCTTTGTGGTGTGTGCATTCAACTCACAGAGTTGAACATTCCTTTTGATACAGTAGTTTTGAAACACTTTTTTTGTAGAATCTGCTAGTGGATATTTGGACCACTTACAGTAATTCGTTGGAAACAGTATATTCTCACACAAAAACTAGACAGAAGGATTCTCACAAACTTCTTTGTTATGTGTGCATTCAGCTCACAGATTTGAACCATTCTCTACATTTATCAGATATGAAACACTCTTTTTGTAGAATCTACAAGTGGACATTTAGAGAGCTTTGAGGCAGGTGGTAGGAAAGGAAATATCTCTGCACAAAACCTAGCAAGAAGACTTGTCAGAAAGTAGTTCGTGATGTTTGCATTCAACACAGAGAGTTGAACATTCCCTTTGTTAGAGCAGTTGTGAAACACTGCTTTTGTAGAATCTGCAAGTGGATATTTGGACAGCTTTGACACAGCTGGTAGAAATGAAATACCTTGACATAAAATCTTGCAAGAAATGTTCTCAGAAAGTACTTTGCGATGTTTGCATTGAACTCACACAGTTGAACATTCCTTGTTAGAGCAGTTCTGAAACTCTCTTTCTGTAGAATCCGCAAGTGGACATTTGGAGAGCTTTGTGGCCTGTGGTGGAATAGGAAATATCTTCACATAAAACGTAGAAAGAAACATTCTGAGAAACTATATTTTGATGTTTGCATTCAACTCACCGATTTGAATACACATTTTGTTAGAGCACATTTGAAACACTTTTTTTAGAATCTGCAAGTGGATATTTGGACTGCTTATAGAAATTCATTGGAAACGTTATATCCTCTCATAAAAACTAGACTGAAGCATTCTCACAAACTTCTTTGTGACGTGCTCATTCAACTCACAGAGTTGAAGGTGTCTTTTGATAGACCAGTTTTGAAACACTGTTTTTGTAGAGTCTGTAAGTGGACATCTGGAGCGCTTTGAGGCCTATGGTGGAAAAGGAAATATCTTCAGATAGACACTACCCAGAAGCATTCTCAGTAACTCTTTTGTGGTGTGTGCATTCAACTCACAGAGTTGAACATTCCTTTTGATAGAAAAGTTTTGAAACACAATTTTTGTAGGAACTGCATGTGGTTATTTGGACCGCTTTCAGGCCTTCGGTGGAAACTGGAATATCTTCAGATAAAAACTAGAGAGAAGCATTCTCAGAAATTTCTATGTGATGTGTGCATTCAACTGACACAGTTGAAACTTCCTTTTGATAGAGCAGTTTTGAAACACTCTTTATGTAGAATCTTCAAGTGGATATTTGTAGCAATTTGAGGCATACGGTTGAAAAGGAGATATCTTTGACTAAAGACGTGTCGGAAGCATTCTCAGAAAGTAATTTGTGATGGGTGTATTCAACTGACAGAGTTGAAACTTTCTTTTGATAGAGCAGTTTGAAACACTCTTTTTGTGGAATCTGCAAGTGGATATTTGGACCGCTTATAGGAATTCGTTGGAAACGGGATATCCTCACAGAAATACTAAACAGAAGAATTCTCCCAAACTTTTTGTGATGGGTGCATTCAGCTCACAGAGTTGAAATTTTTTTTTCATGGAGCAGATTTGAAACACTATTTTTGTAGACTCTGCAAGGGGACATTTGGAGAGCATTGATGCCTGTGTTAGACAAGGAAATCTATTCACATAAAACTTATCAAGAATCCTTCTCAGAAACTAGTTTGTGATGTTTGCATTCAACTCACAGAGTTGAATATACCTTTTGTTAGACCACTTTTGAAACACTAGTTTTGTAGAATCTGCAAGTAAATATTTGGACTGCTTTTAGGAATTCGTTGGAAACGGGATATCCTCACATAAAAACTACACAGAAGCATTCTCACAAACTTCTTTATGATGTGTGCATTCACCTCACAGAGTTGAACGTGTCTTTTGATAGAGCAGTTTTGAAACAATATTTTTGTAGAATCTTCATTGGACATTTGAGCGCTATGAGGCCTATGGTGGAAAAGGGAATATCTTCACATAAAAACTACACAGAAGCATTCTCAGTAACTTCTTTGTGGTGTGTGCATTCAACTCACAGAGTTGAATATTCCTCGTGATAGAGTAGTTTTGAAACACTCTTTTTGTAGAATCTGAAGGTGACATTTGGACCGCTTATAGGAATTTGTTGGAAAGGGTATATCCTCACATAAAAACTAGACAGAAGCATTCTCAAAAACTCCTTTGTGATGTGGGCATTCAACACACAGAGTTGAACGTGGCTTTTGATAGAGCAGTTTTGAAACACTCTTTTTGCAGAATCTGCAATTGGACATTTGGAGCGCTTTGAGGCCTGTGGTGGAAAAGGAAAGATCTTCAAATAGAAACTACACAGAAGTTTTCTCACAGCTACTTTGTGGTGTGTGCATTCAACTAACAGAGTTCAACCGTCTTTTGATAGATTAGTTTTGAAACCCTCTTTTGGTAGAATCTGCAAGTGGCTATTTTGTCAACTTTCAGGCCTTCGGTGGAAACTGCAATATCTTCAGAAAAAAACTAGAGAGAAGCATTCTTAGAAATTTCTTTGTGACGTGTGCATTCAACTGAAAGAGTGGAACTTTCCTTTTGATAGAGCAGTTTTGAAACACTCTTTTTGTAGAATCTGCAAGTGGATATTAGGAGCGATTTGAAGCCTATGGTAGAAAAGGAGACATCTTATTATAAAGACTAGGCAGAAGCATTCTCAGAAAGTAATTTGTGATGTGTGCATTCAACTCACAGAGTGGAACCTTTCTTTTGATAGAGCAGTTTGAAACACACTATATGTAGAATCTGAAAGTGGACAATTTGAGTGCTATGAGGCCTATGGTTGAAAAGGAAATATATTCACATAAAAACGACACAGAAGCATTCGCAGAAAGTAATTTGTGATGTGTGCATTCAACTCACAGAGTTGAATCTTTCTTTTGATAGAATACTTTGAAACACTCTTTTTATTGGATCTGAAAGTGGACAATTGGAGCGCTATGAGACCTATGGCGTAAAAGGAAATATCATCACATAAAAACTACACAGAAGGATTCTCAGTAACTTCCTAGTGGTATGTGAATTCAACTCAAGGAGTTGAACATTCCTTTTGATAGAGTAGTTTTGAAACACTCTTCTTGTAGAATCTGCAGGTGGATATTTGGACAGCTTAAAGGAATTCATTGGAAACAGGTTATGCTCACACAAAAACTATACAGAAGCATTCTCACAAACTTCTTTGTAATGTGGGCATTCAGCTCACAGAGTTGAACGTGTCTTTTGATAGAGCAGTTTTGAAACACTGTTTTTGTAGAATCTGTAAGTGGACATTTGGAGAGCTTTGAGGCCTATGGTGGAAAAGGAAATGTCTTGAAATACAAACTACACAGAAGCATTCCCAGTAACTAATTTGTGGTGTGTGCATTCAACTGACAGAGTTGAACATTCCTTTTCATAGAGTAGATTTGAAACACTCTTTTGGTATAATCTGCATGTGGCTTTTTGGACCACTTTCAGGCCTTCGGTGGAAACGGGAATATCTTCAGATAAAAACTAGAAAAAAGCATTCTCAGAAATTTCTTCGTGATGTGTGCATTCAACTGACAGAGTTAAACCTTCCTTTTGAAAGAGCAGTTTTGAAACACTCCTCTCGTAGAATCTGCAAGTGGATATTTGGAGCACTCTGAGTCCTCTGGTAGAATAGGAGATCTCTTCATATAAAGACTAGGCAGAAGCATTCTCAGAGAGTTATTTGTAATGTGTGCATTCAACTCACATTGTTGAACCTTTCGTTTGATAGAGCAGTTTGAAACCCTCTTTTTGTAGAATCTGAAAGTGGACATTTGGAGCGCTATGAGGCCTATGGTTGAAAAGGAAATATCTTCAAATAGAAACTACACAGAAGGATTCTTAGTAACGTCTATGTGGTGTGTGTATTCAACTCACAGAGTTGAACGTGTCTTTTGATAGAGCAGTTTTGAAACACTGTTTTTGCAGAATCCGCAAGGGGATATTTGGAGCGCTTTGAGGCCCATGGTGGAAAAGGAAATATCTTCAAATAGAAACTACACAGCAGCATTCTCTCTAACATCTTTGTGGTGTGTGCATTCAGTTCACCGAGTTGAACATTCCTTTTGATAGAGTAGTTTTAAAACATTCTTTTTGTAGAATCTGCATGTGGCTATTTGGACTGCTTTCAGGCATTCGGTAGAAACGGGAATATCTTCAGATAAAAACAGGAAAGAAGCATTCCCCGAAATTTCTTTGTGACGTGTGCATTCAGCTGACAGAGTTGAACCTTCCTTTTCATAGAGCAGTTTGGAAACACTGTTTTTGTAGAATCTGCAAGAGGATATTTGGAGCGATTTGAGGTCTATGGTAGAAAAGGAGAGGTCTTCATATAAAGACTAGGCAAAAGCATTCTCAGAAAGCAATTTGTGATGTTTGCATTCACCACACAGAGTTGAACCTTTCTTTTGATAGAGAAGATTTAAACACTCTTTTTGTAAAATCTGAAAGTGGACATTTGCGGCTCTATGAGGCCTGTGGTGGAAAAGGAAATATCTTCACATAAAAACTACACAGAAGCTTTCTCAGTAACTTCTTTGTGGTGTGTGCATTCAACTCACAGAGTTGAACATTCCTTGTGATACAATAGTTTTGAAACACTCTTTTTATAGCATATGGAAGTCGATATTTGGACCGCTTATAGGAATTCATTGGAAACGGTATATCCTCACATAAAAACTAGACAGAAGAATTCTCAAAAATGCCTTTGTGATGTGTGCATTCAACTCACAGAATTGAATGTGTCTTTTGATAGAGCACTTTTGAAACACTCTTTTTGTAGAATCTGCAATTGCAGATTTGGAGCGCTTTGAGGCCTATTGTGGAAAAGCAAAGATCTTCAAATAGAAACTACACAGAAGCTTTCTCAGCAACTTCTTTTTAGTGTGTGCATTCCACTCACAGAGTTGAACATTCTTTTTGGTAGAGTAGTTTTGAAACATTCTTTTGGTAGAATCTGCATGTAGCTATTTGGTCTGCTTTCCGGCCTTCGGTGGAAACGGGAATAACTTCAGAAAAAAACCACTGAGAAGCATTCTCAGAAATTTCTTTGTGATGCGGGCATGCAACTGACAGGGTGGAACCTTCCTTTTGATAGAGCAGTTTTGAAACACTCTTTTTGTAGAATCTGCAAGTGGATATTTGGAGCGCTTTGAAACCTATGGTAGAAAAGGGGATATCTTCATAGAAAGACTAGGCAGAAGCATTCTCAGGAAGTAATTTGTGATGTGTGCATTCAACTCACAGAGTTGAACCTTTCTTTTGATAGAGCAGTTTGAAACACTCTATATGTACAATCTCAAAGTAGACAATTGGAGCACTATGAGGCCTACGGTGGAAAAGGAACCATCTTCACAAAAAGCTACACAGAATCATTCTCAGAAAGTAATTTGTGATGTGTGCATTCAACTCACAGAGTTGACTCTTTCTTTTGATAGAGCAATTTGAAACACTCTTTTTGTGGAATCTGGAAGTGGACAATTGGAGCGCTATGAGAAATACGGTGTAAAAGGAAATATCTTCACATAAAAATTACACAGAAGCATTCTTAGTAACTTCCTTGTGGTGTGTGAATCTAACTCGAGGAGTTGAACATTCCTTTTGATAGAGTAGTTTTGAAACACTCTTCTTGTAGAATCTGCAAGTGGATATTTGGACAGCTTATAGGAATTCTTTGGAAACGGGATAATCTCACACAAAAACTAGACAGAAGCATTCTCACAAACTTCTTTGTGATATGTGCATTCAGCTCAGAGAGTTGAACCTTTCTCTTCATGGAGGAGATTTGAAACAGTGTTTTTGTAGAATCTGCAGATGGACATTTGGAGAGCTTTGAGGCCTGTGGTAGAAAAGGAAATATCTTCATATAAAACCTAGCAAGAAGTCTTCTCAGAAACTACTGTGTGATGTTTACATTCAAGTTATAGAGTTGAATATTCCCTTTGTTAGAGCAGTTCAGAAACACACTTTTTGTGGAAACCGCAAGTGGACATTTGGAGAGCTTTGAGGCCTGTGGTGGAAAAGGAAATATCTTCACATAAAACCTTCAAAGAAGCATTTTCAGAAACTACTTTCTGATGTTTGCATTCAACTCATGGGGTTGAATATACTTTTTGATAGAGAACTTTTGAAACACTTTATTGGTAGAATCTGCAAGTGGATATTTGAATCGCTTAGAGGAATTCATTGGAAACGGGATATCCTCACAAAAACACTAGATAGAAGCATTCTCACAAACTTCTTTGTGATGTGTGCATTAAACTCACATAGTTGAACGTGTCTTTTGATAGAGCAGTTTTGGAACACTGTTTTTGTAGAATCTGCAATTGGACATTTGGAGAGCTGTGAGGCCTATGGTGGAAAAGGAAACATCTTCAAATAGAAACTACACAGAAGAATTCTCAGCAACTACTTTGTGGTGTGTGCATTCAACTCACCGGGTTGAACATTCCTTTGGCTATAGTAGTTTTGAAACACTCTTTTTGTAGAATCTGCAAGTGGATATTTGGATCGCTGATAGGAATTCATTGGAAACGGGATATCCTCACACAAAAACTAGAAAGAAACATTTTCACAAACTACTTTGTGATGTGTGCATTCAGCTCACAGAGTTGAACCTTTCTTTTCATGGAGCAGATTTGAAACACTCTCTTTGTAGAATCTGCAAGAGGACGTTTGGAGAGCTTTAAGGCCTGTGGTAGAAAAGAAAATCTCTTCACAAGAAACCTAGCAAGAAGCCTTCTCAGAAACTGCGTTCTGATGTTTGCATTCAAGTCACAGAGTTGATCATTCCCTTTGTTAGAGCAGTTCTGAAACACTCTTTTTGTAGGAGCTGCAAGTGGACATTTGGAGAGCTTTGAGGCCAGTGGTAGAAAAGGAAATATCTTCCCATAAAACCTAGCAAGAACCCTTATAAGACTACTTTTTGATGATTACATTCAAGTCACAGAGTTGAACATTCGCTTTGTGAGAGCAGTTCTGAAATAGTCTTTCTGTAGAAACTGCAAGTGGACATTTGGAGAGCTTTGAGGCCCGTGGTGGGAAAGGAAATATCTTCACATAAAACCTAGCAAGAAGCATTCTCATTCTCAGAACTACTTTGTGATGTTTACATTCAACTCACAGAGTTGAACATTTCTTTTGTTAGAGGAGTTTTGAAACATTACTTTTGTAGAAACTGCAAGTGGACATTTGGAGACCTTTGAGGCCTGTGGTGGAAAAGGAAATATCTTCACATAAAATCTAGAAAGAAGCATTCTCAGAAACTACTTTCTGATGTTTGCATTCAACAAATGCAGTTGAATATACCTTTCTTTATAGCACTTTTTAAACAATATTTTTGTAGAATCTGCAAGTGAATATTTGGACCGCTTGTAGGAATTTGTTGGAAACGGGATATCCACTCACAAAAACTACACAGAAACATTCTCAAAAACATCTTAGTGATGAGACCATTCAACTCGCAGAGTTGAACATGTGTGTTGATAGAGCAGTTTTGAAACACTGTTTTTGTAGAATCTGCAAGTGGATACTTGGACCGCTTATAGGAATTCATTGGAAACGGGATATCCTCACTCAAAAACAAGACAGAAGCATTCTTACAAACTTCTTTGAGATGTGTGCATTCAACTCACCGGGTTGAACGTGTCTCTACATACAGCAGTTTTGAAACACTATTTTTGTAGAAACTGGAATTGGACATTTTGAGTGCTTTGAGGCCAATGATGGAAAAGGAAATATCTTCACATAAGAACTACACAGAAGAATTCTCAGCAACTTCTTTGTGGTGTGTGCATTCAACTGACAGAGTTGAACATTCCTTTTGATAGAATAGTTTTCAAACACTCTTTTTCTAGAATCTGCAATTGGATATTTGGACCGCTTATAGGAATTGGTTGGAAAAGGGATATCCTCACACAAAATCTAGACACAAGCATTCTCACAAACTTCTTTGTGATGTGTGCATTCAGCTCACAGAGTTGAAACTTACTTTTTATGGAGCAGATTTGAAAAACTGTTTGTAGAAATTGCAAGTGGACATTTGGAGAGCTTGAGGCCTGTGGTAGAAAAGGAAATATCTTCACATAAAACCCAGCAAGAAGCATTCTCAGAAACTACTTTGTGATGTTTGGATTCATCTCATGGAGTTGAACATTCCCTTTGTTAGAGCAGTTTTGAAACACTCTTTTTGTAGAAACTGGAAGTGGACATTTGGGGAGCTTGGAGGCCTGTGTTAGAAAAGGAAATACCTTCACATAAAACCTAGAAAGAAGAATTTTCAGAAACTAATTTCTGATATTTGCATTCAACACACGGAGTTGAATATCAGTTTTGTTAGAGCACTTTTGAAGCACTCTTTTAGTAGAATCTGCAAGTGGATATTTGGAATGCTTATGGGAATTCGTTGGAAACGGGATATCCTCACATAAAAACTACACAGAAGCATTCTCACAAACTACTTTGTGATGTGTGCATTCGACTCACAGAGTTGAATGTGTCTTTTGATAGAGCAGCTTTGAAACACTGTTTTTGTAGAATCTGCAAGTGGACATTTTGAGCACTTTGAGGCCTATGGTGGAAGAGGAAATATCTTCAAATGAAAACTAAACGGAAGCATTTTCAGTAACTTCTATGTGGTGTGTGCATTCAACTCACAGAGTTGCACATTCTTTTTGATAGTGTAGTTTTCACACACTCTTTTTGTAGATGCTGCAAGTGGCTATTTGGACTGCTTTCAGGCCTTTGGTGTAAACGGGAATATCTTCAGATAAAAACTAGAAAGAAGCCTTCTCAGAAATTTCTTTGTGATGTGTGCATTCAATTGACCAAGTTGAACCTTCCTTCTGATAGAGCAGATTTGAAATAAGCTTTTTGTAGAATCTGCAAGTGGATATTTGGAGCACTTTGAGGCCTATAGTTGAAATGGAGATATCTTCGTGTAAAGACTAGGCAGAAGCATTCTCAGAAAGTAATTTGTGATGTGTGCATTCAACTCACAGAGTTGAACCTTTCTTTTGATAGAGCAGTTTGACACATTCTTTTTGTAGAATCTGAAAGTGGACATTTTGAGCACTATGAAGCCTCTGGTGGAAAAGGAAATATTTTAACATAAAAACTACACAGAATCATTCGCAGTAACTGCTTTGTGGTGTGTGCATTCAACTCACAGAGTTGAACATTCCTTTTGATAGAGTAGTTTTTAAAAACTCTTTCTGTAGTATCTGCAAGTGGATATTTGGACTGCTTATAGGAATTCGTTGGAAACGGTATATCCTCAGAGAAACACTAGACAGAAACACTCTCACAATCTTGTTGGTGATGTGTGCATTCAACTCACCGGGTTGAAGGTGTTTTTTGATGGAGCAGTTTTGAAATGCTGTTTTTGTAGGATCTGGAAGTGGACATTTTGACCGCTTTGAGGCCAATGATGGAAAAGGAAACATCTTCAAATGAAAACTACACAGAAGCATTCTCAGTAACTTCTATGTGGTGTGGGCATGCAACTCACAAACTTAAACATTCCTTTTGATAGTGTAGTTTTGAAACACTCTTTTTGTAGAATCTGCAAGTGGATATTTGGACCGCTTACAGGAATTCGTTGGAAACGGATATCCTCACACAAAAACTAGAGAAAAGCATTCTCACAAACTACTTTGTGATGTGTGCTTTCAGCTGACAGAGTTGAACCTTTATTTTCATGGAGCAGATTTGAAACAACCTTTTTGTAGAATCTGCATGTGGACATTTGAAGAGCTTGAGGCCTGTGGTAGAAAAGGAAATATCTTCACATAAAACGCAGCAAGAAGATTCTCAGAAACGACTTTGTGATGTTTGGATTCATCTCACGGAGTTGAACATTCCCTTTGTTAGAGCAGATTTGAAACACTCTTTTTGTAGAATCTGCAAGTGAACATTTGGAGAGCTTGGAGGCCTGTGGTAGAAAAGGGAATACCTTCACATAAAATCTAGAAAGAAGAATTTTCAGAAACTAATTTCTGATATTTGCATTCAACACACGGAGTTGAATATCAGTTTTGTTAGAGCACTTTTGAAGCACTCTTTTCGTAGATTCCGCAAGTGGATATTTGGAACGCATATGGGAATTCGTTGGAAACGGGATATCCTCACATAAAAACGACACAGAAGCATTCTCACAAACTACTTTGTGATGTGTGCATTCGACTCACAGAGTTGAATGTGTCTTTTGATAGAGCAGTTCTGAAACACTGTTTTTGTAGAATCTGCAAGTGAACATTTTGAGCGCTTTGAGGCCTATGGTGGAAAAGGAAATATCTTGAAATGAAAACTAAACAGAAGCATTCTCAGTAACTTCTATGTGGTGTGTGCATTCAACTCACAGAGTTGCACATTCTTTTTGATAGTGTAGTTTTCCCACACTCTTTTTGTAGATGCTGCAAGTGTCTATTTGGACTGCTTTCAGGCCTTTGGTGTAAACGGGAATATCTTCAGATAAAAACTAGAAAGAAGCCTTCTCAGAAATTTCTTTGTGATGTGTGCATTCAATTGACCGAGTTGAACCTTCCTTCTGATAGAGCAGATTTGAAACAATCTTTTTGTAGAATCTGTAAGTGTATATTTGGAGCGCTTTGAGGCCTAAAGTTGAAATGGAGAGATCTTCATATAAAGACTAGGCAGAAGCATTCTCAGAAAGTAATTTGTGATGTGTGCATTCAACTCACAGAGTTGAACCTTTCTTTTAATAGAGCAGTTTGACACATTCTTTTTGTAGAATCTGAAAGTGGACATTTTGAGCACTATGAAGCCTCTGGTGGAAAAGGAAATATTTTAACATAAAACCTACACAGAAGCATTCTCATTAACTGCTTTGTGGTGTGTGCATTCAACTCACAGAGTTGAACATTCCTTTTGATTGAGTAGTTTTGAAAAATTCTTTTTGTAGTATCTGCAAGTGGATATTTGGACTGCTTATAGGAATTCGTTGGAAACGGGATATCCTCAGAGAAACACTAGACAGAAGAAATCTCACAAACTTGTTGGTGATGTGTGCATTCAACTCACCGGGTTGAAGGTGTTTTTTGATGGAGCAGTTTTGAAATACTGTTTTTGTAGGATCTGGAAGTGGACATTTTGAGCGCTTTGAGGCCTATGGTGGAAAAGGAAATATCTTCAAATGAAAAATACACAGAAGCATGCTCAGTAACTTCTATGTGGTGAGGGATTGTAACTTACAGAGTTGAACATTCCTTTTGATAGTGTAGTTTTGAAACACTCTTTTTGTAGAATCTGCAAGTGGCTATTTGGACCACTTTCAGGCCTTTAGTGGAAACGGGAATATCTTCAGATAAAAACTAGAGAAAAGCCTTCTCAGAAATTTCTTTGCGATGTGTGCATTCAACTGACAGATTTGAACCTTCTTTTTGAAAGAGCAATTTTGAAACACTCTTTTGTAGAATCTGAAATTGGACATTTGCAGCACTATGAGGCCTATGGTGGAAAAGGAAATATCTTCACCTAAAAACCACACAGAAGCATTCTCAGTAACTTTTTGTGGTGTGTGCATTCAACTCACAGAGTTGAACATTCCTTTTGATAGAGTAGTTTTGAAACACTCTTTTTGTAGAAGCTGCAAGTGGATATTTGGACCGCTTATAGGAATTCGTTGGAAACGAATATCCTCACACAAAAACTAGAGAAAAGCATTCTCACAAACTACTTTGTGATGTGTGCATTCTGCTGACAGAGTTGAACCTTTCTTTTGATGGAGCAGATTTGAAACACCCTTTTTGTAGAATCTGCATGTGGACATTTGGAGAGCTTGAGGCCTGTGGTAGAAAAGGAAATATCTTCACATAAAACCCAGCAAGAAGCATTCTCAGAAACTACTTTGTGATGTTTGGATACATCTCACGGAGTTGAACATTCCCTTTGTTAGAGCAGTTTTGAAACACTCTTTTTGTAGAATCTGCAAGTGGACATTTGGAGAGCTTGAAGGCCTGTGGTAGAAAAGGAAATATCTTCACATAAAACCTAGAAAGAATCATTTTCAGAAACTAATTTCTGATGTTTGCATTCAACTCATGGAGTTGAATGTAAGTTTTGTTAGAGCACTTTTGAAACACTCTTTTAGTAGAATCTGCAAGTGGATATTTGGAAAGCTTATGGGAATTCGTTGGAAACGGGATATCCTCACATAAAACTACACAGAAAAATTCTCACTAACTACTTTGTGATGTGTGCATTCGATTCACAGAGTTGAACGTGTCTTTTGACAGAGCAGTTTTGAAACACTGTTTTTGTAGAATCTGCAAGTGGATACTTTGAGCGCTTTGAGGCCTATGGTGGAAAAGGAAACATCTTCAAATGAAAACTAAAAAAGAAGCATTTTCAGTAACCTCTATTTGGTGTGTGCACTCAACTTACAGATTTGAACATTCTTTTTGATAGTGTAGTTTTCAAACACTCTTTCTTTAGATTCTGCAAGAGGCTATTTGGACTGTTTTCAGGCCTTTGGTGTAAACGGGAATATCTTTAGATAAAAACTAGAAAGAAGCCTTCTCAGAAATTTCTTTGTGATGTGTGCAGTCAGTTGACACAGTTGAACCTTCCTTCTGCTAGAGTAGATTTGAAACAATCTTTTTATAGAATCTGCAAGTGGATATTTGGAGGGCTTTGAGGCCTAAGGTTGAAATAGAGATATCTTCATATAAAGACTAGGCAGAAGAATTCTCAGAAAGTAATTTGTGACGTGTTCATTCAACTCACAGAGTTGAACCTGTCTTTTGATAGAGCAGTTTGACACACTCTCTTTGTAGAATCTGAAAGTGGACACTTTGAGCGGTATGAAACCTCTGGTGGAAAAGGAAATATTTTAACATGAAAACTACACATAAGCATTCTCAGTAACTTCTTTGTGGTGTGAGCATTCAACTCACAGAGTTCAAATTCCTTTTGATAGAGTAGTTTTGAAAAACTCTTTTTGTAGAATCTGCAATTGGATATTTGGGCTGCTTACGGGAATTCGTTGGAAACGGAATATCCTCTTACAAAAACTAGACAGAAGCATTCTCACAAACTTCTTTGTGATGTGTGCATTCAACTCACAGAGTTGAGCATTTCCTGTCATTTAGCAGATCTGAAACATTCTTTCGGTAGAATTTGCAAGTGGACATTTGGACTTCTTTGATGCCATTGGTAGAAAAGGAAATATCTTCCCATTAAGCCTAGCAAGAAGACTTCTAGAAACTACTTTGTGATGTTTGCATTCAAATCACAGAATTGAACATTCCCTTTGTTAGAGCAGTTCTAAAATACTCTTTTGGTAGATACTGCAAGTGGACATTTGGAGAGCTTTGAGGCCTGTGGTGAGAAAGGAAATATCTTCACATAAAACCTAGCAAGAAGAATTCTCAGAACTGCTTTGTGATGTTAACATTCAATTCAGAGAGTTGAACATTCCTTTTGTTAGAACAGTTTTGAAATACTTTTTTTTGTAGAATCTGCAAGTGGATATTTGGACCGCTTATCGGAATTTGTTGGAAACGGGATATCCTCTCATAAAAACTAGACAGAAACATTCTCATAAACTTCTTTGTGATGTGTGAATTCAAGTCACAGAGTTGAACGTACCTTTGGATACAGCAGTTTTGAAACACTGTTTTTGTAGTATCTGCAGTTAGACCTTTGTGGTGCTTTGAGAAAAGGAAATATCTTCCAATAGAAACTACACAGGTTCATTCTCAGTAACTTCTTTCTGGTGTGTGCATTCAATTCACAGATTTGAACATTCCTTTTGATAGTATAGTTTTGAAACACTCTTTTTGTCGAATCTGCATGTGGCTGTTTGGACCGCTTTTAGGCCTTTGGTGGAAATGGGAATATCTTCAGATAAACACTAGAGATAAGCTTTCTCAGAAATTTCTTTGTGATGTGTGCATTCAACTGACAGAGTTGAAGCTTCCTGTTGATAGAGCAGTTTTGAAACAGTCTTTTTGTAGAATCTGTAAGTGGATATTTGGAGCGGTTTGAGGCCTATGATAGAAAAGGAGACATCTTCATATAAAGAATAGGCAGAAGCATTCTCAGAAAGTAATTTGTGATGTGCGGATTCAACACACAGAGTTGAAACTTTCTTTTGATTAGGCAGTTTGAAACACACTTTTTGTTGCAACTGAAATTGGACTTTTGGAGCGCTATGAGGCCTATGGTGGAAAAGGAAATATCTTCACATAAAAACGACACAGAAGCATTCTCAGTAATTCCTTTGTGGTGTGTGCATTCAACTCACAGAGTTGAACATTCCTTTTGATACAGTAGTTTTGAAACACTTTTTTTGTAGAATCTGCTAGTGGATATTTGGACCACTTACAGTAATTCGTTGGAAACAGTATATTCTCACACAAAAACTAGACAGAAGGATTCTCACAAACTTCTTTGTTATGTGTGCATTCAGCTCACAGATTTGAACCATTCTCTACATTTATCAGATATGAAACACTCTTTTTGTAGAATCTACAAGTGGACATTTAGAGAGCTTTGAGGCAGGTGGTAGGAAAGGAAATATCTCTGCACAAAACCTAGCAAGAAGACTTGTCAGAAAGTAGTTCGTGATGTTTGCATTCAACACAGAGAGTTGAACATTCCCTTTGTTAGAGCAGTTGTGAAACACTGCTTTTGTAGAATCTGCAAGTGGATATTTGGACAGCTTTGACACAGCTGGTAGAAATGAAATACCTTGACATAAAATCTTGCAAGAAATGTTCTCAGAAAGTACTTTGCGATGTTTGCATTGAACTCACACAGTTGAACATTCCTTGTTAGAGCAGTTCTGAAACTCTCTTTCTGTAGAATCCGCAAGTGGACATTTGGAGAGCTTTGTGGCCTGTGGTGGAATAGGAAATATCTTCACATAAAACGTAGAAAGAAACATTCTGAGAAACTATATTTTGATGTTTGCATTCAACTCACCGATTTGAATACACATTTTGTTAGAGCACATTTGAAACACTTTTTTTAGAATCTGCAAGTGGATATTTGGACTGCTTATAGAAATTCATTGGAAACGTTATATCCTCTCATAAAAACTAGACTGAAGCATTCTCACAAACTTCTTTGTGACGTGCTCATTCAACTCACAGAGTTGAAGGTGTCTTTTGATAGACCAGTTTTGAAACACTGTTTTTGTAGAGTCTGTAAGTGGACATCTGGAGCGCTTTGAGGCCTATGGTGGAAAAGGAAATATCTTCAGATAGACACTACCCAGAAGCATTCTCAGTAACTCTTTTGTGGTGTGTGCATTCAACTCACAGAGTTGAACATTCCTTTTGATAGAAAAGTTTTGAAACACAATTTTTGTAGGAACTGCATGTGGTTATTTGGACCGCTTTCAGGCCTTCGGTGGAAACTGGAATATCTTCAGATAAAAACTAGAGAGAAGCATTCTCAGAAATTTCTATGTGATGTGTGCATTCAACTGACACAGTTGAAACTTCCTTTTGATAGAGCAGTTTTGAAACACTCTTTATGTAGAATCTTCAAGTGGATATTTGTAGCAATTTGAGGCATACGGTTGAAAAGGAGATATCTTTGACTAAAGACGTGTCGGAAGCATTCTCAGAAAGTAATTTGTGATGGGTGTATTCAACTGACAGAGTTGAAACTTTCTTTTGATAGAGCAGTTTGAAACACTCTTTTTGTGGAATCTGCAAGTGGATATTTGGACCGCTTATAGGAATTCGTTGGAAACGGGATATCCTCACAGAAATACTAAACAGAAGAATTCTCCCAAACTTTTTGTGATGGGTGCATTCAGCTCACAGAGTTGAAATTTTTTTTTCATGGAGCAGATTTGAAACACTATTTTTGTAGACTCTGCAAGGGGACATTTGGAGAGCATTGATGCCTGTGTTAGACAAGGAAATCTATTCACATAAAACTTATCAAGAATCCTTCTCAGAAACTAGTTTGTGATGTTTGCATTCAACTCACAGAGTTGAATATACCTTTTGTTAGACCACTTTTGAAACACTAGTTTTGTAGAATCTGCAAGTAAATATTTGGACTGCTTTTAGGAATTCGTTGGAAACGGGATATCCTCACATAAAAACTACACAGAAGCATTCTCACAAACTTCTTTATGATGTGTGCATTCACCTCACAGAGTTGAACGTGTCTTTTGATAGAGCAGTTTTGAAACAATATTTTTGTAGAATCTTCATTGGACATTTGAGCGCTATGAGGCCTATGGTGGAAAAGGGAATATCTTCACATAAAAACTACACAGAAGCATTCTCAGTAACTTCTTTGTGGTGTGTGCATTCAACTCACAGAGTTGAATATTCCTCGTGATAGAGTAGTTTTGAAACACTCTTTTTGTAGAATCTGAAGGTGACATTTGGACCGCTTATAGGAATTTGTTGGAAAGGGTATATCCTCACATAAAAACTAGACAGAAGCATTCTCAAAAACTCCTTTGTGATGTGGGCATTCAACACACAGAGTTGAACGTGGCTTTTGATAGAGCAGTTTTGAAACACTCTTTTTGCAGAATCTGCAATTGGACATTTGGAGCGCTTTGAGGCCTGTGGTGGAAAAGGAAAGATCTTCAAATAGAAACTACACAGAAGTTTTCTCACAGCTACTTTGTGGTGTGTGCATTCAACTAACAGAGTTCAACCGTCTTTTGATAGATTAGTTTTGAAACCCTCTTTTGGTAGAATCTGCAAGTGGCTATTTTGTCAACTTTCAGGCCTTCGGTGGAAACTGCAATATCTTCAGAAAAAAACTAGAGAGAAGCATTCTTAGAAATTTCTTTGTGACGTGTGCATTCAACTGAAAGAGTGGAACTTTCCTTTTGATAGAGCAGTTTTGAAACACTCTTTTTGTAGAATCTGCAAGTGGATATTAGGAGCGATTTGAAGCCTATGGTAGAAAAGGAGACATCTTATTATAAAGACTAGGCAGAAGCATTCTCAGAAAGTAATTTGTGATGTGTGCATTCAACTCACAGAGTGGAACCTTTCTTTTGATAGAGCAGTTTGAAACACACTATATGTAGAATCTGAAAGTGGACAATTTGAGTGCTATGAGGCCTATGGTTGAAAAGGAAATATATTCACATAAAAACGACACAGAAGCATTCGCAGAAAGTAATTTGTGATGTGTGCATTCAACTCACAGAGTTGAATCTTTCTTTTGATAGAATACTTTGAAACACTCTTTTTATTGGATCTGAAAGTGGACAATTGGAGCGCTATGAGACCTATGGCGTAAAAGGAAATATCATCACATAAAAACTACACAGAAGGATTCTCAGTAACTTCCTAGTGGTATGTGAATTCAACTCAAGGAGTTGAACATTCCTTTTGATAGAGTAGTTTTGAAACACTCTTCTTGTAGAATCTGCAGGTGGATATTTGGACAGCTTAAAGGAATTCATTGGAAACAGGTTATGCTCACACAAAAACTATACAGAAGCATTCTCACAAACTTCTTTGTAATGTGGGCATTCAGCTCACAGAGTTGAACGTGTCTTTTGATAGAGCAGTTTTGAAACACTGTTTTTGTAGAATCTGTAAGTGGACATTTGGAGAGCTTTGAGGCCTATGGTGGAAAAGGAAATGTCTTGAAATACAAACTACACAGAAGCATTCCCAGTAACTAATTTGTGGTGTGTGCATTCAACTGACAGAGTTGAACATTCCTTTTCATAGAGTAGATTTGAAACACTCTTTTGGTATAATCTGCATGTGGCTTTTTGGACCACTTTCAGGCCTTCGGTGGAAACGGGAATATCTTCAGATAAAAACTAGAAAAAAGCATTCTCAGAAATTTCTTCGTGATGTGTGCATTCAACTGACAGAGTTAAACCTTCCTTTTGAAAGAGCAGTTTTGAAACACTCCTCTCGTAGAATCTGCAAGTGGATATTTGGAGCACTCTGAGTCCTCTGGTAGAATAGGAGATCTCTTCATATAAAGACTAGGCAGAAGCATTCTCAGAGAGTTATTTGTAATGTGTGCATTCAACTCACATTGTTGAACCTTTCGTTTGATAGAGCAGTTTGAAACCCTCTTTTTGTAGAATCTGAAAGTGGACATTTGGAGCGCTATGAGGCCTATGGTTGAAAAGGAAATATCTTCAAATAGAAACTACACAGAAGGATTCTTAGTAACGTCTATGTGGTGTGTGTATTCAACTCACAGAGTTGAACGTGTCTTTTGATAGAGCAGTTTTGAAACACTGTTTTTGCAGAATCCGCAAGGGGATATTTGGAGCGCTTTGAGGCCCATGGTGGAAAAGGAAATATCTTCAAATAGAAACTACACAGCAGCATTCTCTCTAACATCTTTGTGGTGTGTGCATTCAGTTCACCGAGTTGAACATTCCTTTTGATAGAGTAGTTTTAAAACATTCTTTTTGTAGAATCTGCATGTGGCTATTTGGACTGCTTTCAGGCATTCGGTAGAAACGGGAATATCTTCAGATAAAAACAGGAAAGAAGCATTCCCCGAAATTTCTTTGTGACGTGTGCATTCAGCTGACAGAGTTGAACCTTCCTTTTCATAGAGCAGTTTGGAAACACTGTTTTTGTAGAATCTGCAAGAGGATATTTGGAGCGATTTGAGGTCTATGGTAGAAAAGGAGAGGTCTTCATATAAAGACTAGGCAAAAGCATTCTCAGAAAGCAATTTGTGATGTTTGCATTCACCACACAGAGTTGAACCTTTCTTTTGATAGAGAAGATTTAAACACTCTTTTTGTAAAATCTGAAAGTGGACATTTGCGGCTCTATGAGGCCTGTGGTGGAAAAGGAAATATCTTCACATAAAAACTACACAGAAGCTTTCTCAGTAACTTCTTTGTGGTGTGTGCATTCAACTCACAGAGTTGAACATTCCTTGTGATACAATAGTTTTGAAACACTCTTTTTATAGCATATGGAAGTCGATATTTGGACCGCTTATAGGAATTCATTGGAAACGGTATATCCTCACATAAAAACTAGACAGAAGAATTCTCAAAAATGCCTTTGTGATGTGTGCATTCAACTCACAGAATTGAATGTGTCTTTTGATAGAGCACTTTTGAAACACTCTTTTTGTAGAATCTGCAATTGCAGATTTGGAGCGCTTTGAGGCCTATTGTGGAAAAGCAAAGATCTTCAAATAGAAACTACACAGAAGCTTTCTCAGCAACTTCTTTTTAGTGTGTGCATTCCACTCACAGAGTTGAACATTCTTTTTGGTAGAGTAGTTTTGAAACATTCTTTTGGTAGAATCTGCATGTAGCTATTTGGTCTGCTTTCCGGCCTTCGGTGGAAACGGGAATAACTTCAGAAAAAAACCACTGAGAAGCATTCTCAGAAATTTCTTTGTGATGCGGGCATGCAACTGACAGGGTGGAACCTTCCTTTTGATAGAGCAGTTTTGAAACACTCTTTTTGTAGAATCTGCAAGTGGATATTTGGAGCGCTTTGAAACCTATGGTAGAAAAGGGGATATCTTCATAGAAAGACTAGGCAGAAGCATTCTCAGGAAGTAATTTGTGATGTGTGCATTCAACTCACAGAGTTGAACCTTTCTTTTGATAGAGCAGTTTGAAACACTCTATATGTACAATCTCAAAGTAGACAATTGGAGCACTATGAGGCCTACGGTGGAAAAGGAACCATCTTCACAAAAAGCTACACAGAATCATGCTCAGAAAGTAATTTGTGATGTGTGCATTCAACTCACAGAGTTGACTCTTTCTTTTGATAGAGCAATTTGAAACACTCTTTTTGTGGAATCTGGAAGTGGACAATTGGAGCGCTATGAGAAATACGGTGTAAAAGGAAATATCTTCACATAAAAATTACACAGAAGCATTCTTAGTAACTTCCTTGTGGTGTGTGAATCTAACTCGAGGAGTTGAACATTCCTTTTGATAGAGTAGTTTTGAAACACTCTTCTTGTAGAATCTGCAAGTGGATATTTGGACAGCTTATAGGAATTCTTTGGAAACGGGATAATCTCACACAAAAACTAGACAGAAGCATTCTCACAAACTTCTTTGTGATATGTGCATTCAGCTCAGAGAGTTGAACCTTTCTCTTCATGGAGGAGATTTGAAACAGTGTTTTTGTAGAATCTGCAGATGGACATTTGGAGAGCTTTGAGGCCTGTGGTAGAAAAGGAAATATCTTCATATAAAACCTAGCAAGAAGTCTTCTCAGAAACTACTGTGTGATGTTTACATTCAAGTTATAGAGTTGAATATTCCCTTTGTTAGAGCAGTTCAGAAACACACTTTTTGTGGAAACCGCAAGTGGACATTTGGAGAGCTTTGAGGCCTGTGGTGGAAAAGGAAATATCTTCACATAAAACCTTCAAAGAAGCATTTTCAGAAACTACTTTCTGATGTTTGCATTCAACTCATGGGGTTGAATATACTTTTTGATAGAGAACTTTTGAAACACTTTATTGGTAGAATCTGCAAGTGGATATTTGAATCGCTTAGAGGAATTCATTGGAAACGGGATATCCTCACAAAAACACTAGATAGAAGCATTCTCACAAACTTCTTTGTGATGTGTGCATTAAACTCACATAGTTGAACGTGTCTTTTGATAGAGCAGTTTTGGAACACTGTTTTTGTAGAATCTGCAATTGGACATTTGGAGAGCTGTGAGGCCTATGGTGGAAAAGGAAACATCTTCAAATAGAAACTACACAGAAGAATTCTCAGCAACTACTTTGTGGTGTGTGCATTCAACTCACTGGGTTGAACATTCCTTTGGCTATAGTAGTTTTGAAACACTCTTTTTGTAGAATCTGCAAGTGGATATTTGGATCGCTGATAGGAATTCATTGGAAACGGGATATCCTCACACAAAAACTAGAAAGAAACATTTTCACAAACTACTTTGTGATGTGTGCATTCAGCTCACAGAGTTGAACCTTTCTTTTCATGGAGCAGATTTGAAACACTCTCTTTGTAGAATCTGCAAGAGGACGTTTGGAGAGCTTTAAGGCCTGTGGTAGAAAAGAAAATCTCTTCACAAGAAACCTAGCAAGAAGCCTTCTCAGAAACTGCGTTCTGATGTTTGCATTCAAGTCACAGAGTTGATCATTCCCTTTGTTAGAGCAGTTCTGAAACACTCTTTTTGTAGGAGCTGCAAGTGGACATTTGGAGAGCTTTGAGGCCAGTGGTAGAAAAGGAAATATCTTCCCATAAAACCTAGCAAGAACCCTTATAAGACTACTTTTTGATGATTACATTCAAGTCACAGAGTTGAACATTCGCTTTGTGAGAGCAGTTCTGAAATAGTCTTTCTGTAGAAACTGCAAGTGGACATTTGGAGAGCTTTGAGGCCCGTGGTGGGAAAGGAAATATCTTCACATAAAACCTAGCAAGAAGCATTCTCATTCTCAGAACTACTTTGTGATGTTTACATTCAACTCACAGAGTTGAACATTTCTTTTGTTAGAGGAGTTTTGAAACATTACTTTTGTAGAAACTGCAAGTGGACATTTGGAGACCTTTGAGGCCTGTGGTGGAAAAGGAAATATCTTCACATAAAATCTAGAAAGAAGCATTCTCAGAAACTACTTTCTGATGTTTGCATTCAACAAATGCAGTTGAATATACCTTTCTTTATAGCACTTTTTAAACAATATTTTTGTAGAATCTGCAAGTGAATATTTGGACCGCTTGTAGGAATTTGTTGGAAACGGGATATCCACTCACAAAAACTACACAGAAACATTCTCAAAAACATCTTAGTGATGAGACCATTCAACTCGCAGAGTTGAACATGTGTGTTGATAGAGCAGTTTTGAAACACTGTTTTTGTAGAATCTGCAAGTGGATACTTGGACCGCTTATAGGAATTCATTGGAAACGGGATATCCTCACTCAAAAACAAGACAGAAGCATTCTTACAAACTTCTTTGAGATGTGTGCATTCAACTCACCGGGTTGAACGTGTCTCTACATACAGCAGTTTTGAAACACTATTTTTGTAGAAACTGGAATTGGACATTTTGAGTGCTTTGAGGCCAATGATGGAAAAGGAAATATCTTCACATAAGAACTACACAGAAGAATTCTCAGCAACTTCTTTGTGGTGTGTGCATTCAACTGACAGAGTTGAACATTCCTTTTGATAGAATAGTTTTCAAACACTCTTTTTCTAGAATCTGCAATTGGATATTTGGACCGCTTATAGGAATTGGTTGGAAAAGGGATATCCTCACACAAAATCTAGACACAAGCATTCTCACAAACTTCTTTGTGATGTGTGCATTCAGCTCACAGAGTTGAAACTTACTTTTTATGGAGCAGATTTGAAAAACTGTTTGTAGAAATTGCAAGTGGACATTTGGAGAGCTTGAGGCCTGTGGTAGAAAAGGAAATATCTTCACATAAAACCCAGCAAGAAGCATTCTCAGAAACTACTTTGTGATGTTTGGATTCATCTCATGGAGTTGAACATTCCCTTTGTTAGAGCAGTTTTGAAACACTCTTTTTGTAGAAACTGGAAGTGGACATTTGGGGAGCTTGGAGGCCTGTGTTAGAAAAGGAAATACCTTCACATAAAACCTAGAAAGAAGAATTTTCAGAAACTAATTTCTGATATTTGCATTCAACACACGGAGTTGAATATCAGTTTTGTTAGAGCACTTTTGAAGCACTCTTTTAGTAGAATCTGCAAGTGGATATTTGGAATGCTTATGGGAATTCGTTGGAAACGGGATATCCTCACATAAAAACTACACAGAAGCATTCTCACAAACTACTTTGTGATGTGTGCATTCGACTCACCGAGTTGAATGTGTCTTTTGATAGAGCAGCTTTGAAACACTGTTTTTGTAGAATCTGCAAGTGGACATTTTGAGCACTTTGAGGCCTATGGTGGAAGAGGAAATATCTTCAAATGGAAACTAAACGGAAGCATTTTCAGTAACTTCTATGTGGTGTGTGCATTCAACTCACAGAGTTGCACATTCTTTTTGATAGTGTAGTTTTCACACACTCTTTTTGTAGATGCTGCAAGTGGCTATTTGGACTGCTTTCAGGCCTTTGGTGTAAACGGGAATATCTTCAGATAAAAACTAGAAAGAAGCCTTCTCAGAAATTTCTTTGTGATGTGTGCATTCAATTGACCAAGTTGAACCTTCCTTCTGATAGAGCAGATTTGAAATAAGCTTTTTGTAGAATCTGCAAGTGGATATTTGGAGCACTTTGAGGCCTATAGTTGAAATGGAGATATCTTCGTGTAAAGACTAGGCAGAAGCATTCTCAGAAAGTAATTTGTGATGTGTGCATTCAACTCACAGAGTTGAACCTTTCTTTTGATAGAGCAGTTTGACACATTCTTTTTGTAGAATCTGAAAGTGGACATTTTGAGCACTATGAAGCCTCTGGTGGAAAAGGAAATATTTTAACATAAAAACTACACAGAATCATTCGCAGTAACTGCTTTGTGGTGTGTGCATTCAACTCACAGAGTTGAACATTCCTTTTGATAGAGTAGTTTTTAAAAACTCTTTCTGTAGTATCTGCAAGTGGATATTTGGACTGCTTATAGGAATTCGTTGGAAACGGTATATCCTCAGAGAAACACTAGACAGAAACACTCTCACAATCTTGTTGGTGATGTGTGCATTCAACTCACCGGGTTGAAGGTGTTTTTTGATGGAGCAGTTTTGAAATGCTGTTTTTGTAGGATCTGGAAGTGGACATTTTGACCGCTTTGAGGCCAATGATGGAAAAGGAAACATCTTCAAATGAAAACTACACAGAAGCATTCTCAGTAACTTCTATGTGGTGTGGGCATGCAACTCACAAACTTAAACATTCCTTTTGATAGTGTAGTTTTGAAAACACTCTTTTTGTAGAATCTGCAAGTGGATATTTGGACCGCTTACAGGAATTCGTTGGAAACGGATATCCTCACACAAAAACTAGAGAAAAGCATTCTCACAAACTACTTTGTGATGTGTGCTTTCAGCTGACAGAGTTGAACCTTTATTTTCATGGAGCAGATTTGAAACAACCTTTTTGTAGAATCTGCATGTGGACATTTGAAGAGCTTGAGGCCTGTGGTAGAAAAGGAAATATCTTCACATAAAACGCAGCAAGAAGATTCTCAGAAACGACTTTGTGATGTTTGGATTCATCTCACGGAGTTGAACATTCCCTTTGTTAGAGCAGATTTGAAACACTCTTTTTGTAGAATCTGCAAGTGAACATTTGGAGAGCTTGGAGGCCTGTGGTAGAAAAGGGAATACCTTCACATAAAATCTAGAAAGAAGAATTTTCAGAAACTAATTTCTGATATTTGCATTCAACACACGGAGTTGAATATCAGTTTTGTTAGAGCACTTTTGAAGCACTCTTTTAGTAGATTCCGCAAGTGGATATTTGGAACGCATATGGGAATTCGTTGGAAACGGGATATCCTCACATAAAAACGACACAGAAGCATTCTCACAAACTACTTTGTGATGTGTGCATTCGACTCACAGAGTTGAATGTGTCTTTTGATAGAGCAGTTCTGAAACACTGTTTTTGTAGAATCTGCAAGTGAACATTTTGAGCGCTTTGAGGCCTATGGTGGAAAAGGAAATATCTTGAAATGAAAACTAAACAGAAGCATTCTCAGTAACTTCTATGTGGTGTGTGCATTCAACTCACAGAGTTGCACATTCTTTTTGATAGTGTAGTTTTCCCACACTCTTTTTGTAGATGCTGCAAGTGTCTATTTGGACTGCTTTCAGGCCTTTGGTGTAAACGGGAATATCTTCAGATAAAAACTAGAAAGAAGCCTTCTCAGAAATTTCTTTGTGATGTGTGCATTCAATTGACCGAGTTGAACCTTCCTTCTGATAGAGCAGATTTGAAACAATCTTTTTGTAGAATCTGTAAGTGTATATTTGGAGCGCTTTGAGGCCTAAAGTTGAAATGGAGAGATCTTCATATAAAGACTAGGCAGAAGCATTCTCAGAAAGTAATTTGTGATGTGTGCATTCAACTCACAGAGTTGAACCTTTCTTTTAATAGAGCAGTTTGACACATTCTTTTTGTAGAATCTGAAAGTGGACATTTTGAGCACTATGAAGCCTCTGGTGGAAAAGGAAATATTTTAACATAAAACCTACACAGAAGCATTCTCATTAACTGCTTTGTGGTGTGTGCATTCAACTCACAGAGTTGAACATTCCTTTTGATTGAGTAGTTTTGAAAAATTCTTTTTGTAGTATCTGCAAGTGGATATTTGGACTGCTTATAGGAATTCGTTGGAAACGGGATATCCTCAGAGAAACACTAGACAGAAGAAATCTCACAAACTTGTTGGTGATGTGTGCATTCAACTCACCGGGTTGAAGGTGTTTTTTGATGGAGCAGTTTTGAAATACTGTTTTTGTAGGATCTGGAAGTGGACATTTTGAGCGCTTTGAGGCCTATGGTGGAAAAGGAAATATCTTCAAATGAAAAATACACAGAAGCATGCTCAGTAACTTCTATGTGGTGAGGGATTGTAACTTACAGAGTTGAACATTCCTTTTGATAGTGTAGTTTTGAAACACTCTTTTTGTAGAATCTGCAAGTGGCTATTTGGACCACTTTCAGGCCTTTAGTGGAAACGGGAATATCTTCAGATAAAAACTAGAGAAAAGCCTTCTCAGAAATTTCTTTGCGATGTGTGCATTCAACTGACAGATTTGAACCTTCTTTTTGAAAGAGCAATTTTGAAACACTCTTTTGTAGAATCTGAAATTGGACATTTGCAGCACTATGAGGCCTATGGTGGAAAAGGAAATATCTTCACCTAAAAACCACACAGAAGCATTCTCAGTAACTTTTTGTGGTGTGTGCATTCAACTCACAGAGTTGAACATTCCTTTTGATAGAGTAGTTTTGAAACACTCTTTTTGTAGAAGCTGCAAGTGGATATTTGGACCGCTTATAGGAATTCGTTGGAAACGAATATCCTCACACAAAAACTAGAGAAAAGCATTCTCACAAACTACTTTGTGATGTGTGCATTCTGCTGACAGAGTTGAACCTTTCTTTTGATGGAGCAGATTTGAAACACCCTTTTTGTAGAATCTGCATGTGGACATTTGGAGAGCTTGAGGCCTGTGGTAGAAAAGGAAATATCTTCACATAAAACCCAGCAAGAAGCATTCTCAGAAACTACATTGTGATGTCTGGATACATCTCACGGAGTTGAACATTCCCTTTGTTAGAGCAGTTTTGAAACACTCTTTTTGTAGAATCTGCAAGTGGACATTTGGAGAGCTTGAAGGCCTGTGGTAGAAAAGGAAATATCTTCACATAAAACCTAGAAAGAATCATTTTCAGAAACTAATTTCTGATGTTTGCATTCAACTCATGGAGTTGAATGTAAGTTTTGTTAGAGCACTTTTGAAACACTCTTTTAGTAGAATCTGCAAGTGGATATTTGGAAAGCTTATGGGAATTCGTTGGAAACGGGATATCCTCACATAAAACTACACAGAAAAATTCTCACTAACTACTTTGTGATGTGTGCATTCGATTCACAGAGTTGAACGTGTCTTTTGACAGAGCAGTTTTGAAACACTGTTTTTGTAGAATCTGCAAGTGGATACTTTGAGCGCTTTGAGGCCTATGGTGGAAAAGGAAATATCTTCAAATGAAAACTAAAAAAGAAGCATTTTCAGTAACCTCTATTTGGTGTGTGCACTCAACTTACAGATTTGAACATTCTTTTTGATAGTGTAGTTTTCAAACACTCTTTCTTTAGATTCTGCAAGAGGCTATTTGGACTGTTTTCAGGCCTTTGGTGTAAACGGGAATATCTTTAGATAAAAACTAGAAAGAAGCCTTCTCAGAAATTTCTTTGTGATGTGTGCAGTCAGTTGACACAGTTGAACCTTCCTTCTGCTAGAGTAGATTTGAAACAATCTTTTTATAGAATCTGCAAGTGGATATTTGGAGGGCTTTGAGGCCTAAGGTTGAAATAGAGATACCTTCATATAAAGACTAGGCAGAAGAATTCTCAGAAAGTAATTTGTGACGTGTTCATTCAACTCACAGAGTTGAACCTGTCTTTTGATAGAGCAGTTTGACACACTCTTTTTGTAGAATCTGAAAGTGGACACTTTGAGTGGTATGAAACCTCTGGTGGAAAAGGAAATATTTTAACATGAAAACTACACATAAGCATTCTCAGTAACTTCTTTGTGGTGTGAGCATTCAACTCACAGAGTTCAAATTCCTTTTGATAGAGTAGTTTTGAAAAACTCTTTTTGTAGAATCTGCAATTGGATATTTGGGCTGCTTACGGGAATTCGTTGGAAACGGAATATCCTCTTACAAAAACTAGACAGAAGCATTCTCACAAACTTCTTTGTGATGTGTGCATTCAACTCACAGAGTTGAGCATTTCCTGTCATTTAGCAGATCTGAAACATTCTTTCGGTAGAATTTGCAAGTGGACATTTGGACTTCTTTGATGCCATTGGTAGAAAAGGAAATATCTTCCCATTAAGCCTAGCAAGAAGACTTCTAGAAACTACTTTGTGATGTTTGCATTCAAATCACAGAATTGAACATTCCCTTTGTTAAAGCAGTTCTAAAATACTCTTTTGGTAGATACTGCAAGTGGACATTTGGAGAGCTTTGAGGCCTGTGGTGAGAAAGGAAATATCTTCACATAAAACCTAGCAAGAAGAATTCTCAGAACTGCTTTGTGATGTTAACATTCAATTCAGAGAGTTGAACATTCCTTTTGTTAGAACAGTTTTGAAATACTTTTTTTTGTAGAATCTGCAAGTGGATATTTGGACCGCTTATCGGAATTTGTTGGAAACGGGATATCCTCTCATAAAAACTAGACAGAAACATTCTCATAAACTTCTTTGTGATGTGTGAATTCAAGTCACAGAGTTGAACGTACCTTTGGATACAGCAGTTTTGAAACACTGTTTTTGTAGTATCTGCAGTTAGACCTTTGTGGTGCTTTGAGAAAAGGAAATATCTTCCAATAGAAACTACACAGGTTCATTCTCAGTAACTTCTTTCTGGTGTGTGCATTCAATTCACAGATTTGAACATTCCTTTTGATAGTATAGTTTTGAAACACTCTTTTTGTCGAATCTGCATGTGGCTGTTTGGACCGCTTTTAGGCCTTTGGTGGAAATGGGAATATCTTCAGATAAACACTAGAGATAAGCTTTCTCAGAAATTTCTTTGTGATGTGTGCATTCAACTGACAGAGTTGAAGCTTCCTGTTGATAGAGCAGTTTTGAAACAGTCTTTTTGTAGAATCTGTAAGTGGATATTTGGAGCGGTTTGAGGCCTATGATAGAAAAGGAGACATCTTCATATAAAGAATAGGCAGAAGCATTCTCAGAAAGTAATTTGTGATGTGCGGATTCAACACACAGAGTTGAAACTTTCTTTTGATTAGGCAGTTTGAAACACACTTTTTGTTGCAACTGAAATTGGACTTTTGGAGCGCTATGAGGCCTATGGTGGAAAAGGAAATATCTTCACATAAAAACGACACAGAAGCATTCTCAGTAATTCCTTTGTGGTGTGTGCATTCAACTCACAGAGTTGAACAATCCTTTTGATACAGTAGTTTTGAAACACTTTTTTTGTAGAATCTGCTAGTGGATATTTGGACCACTTACAGTAATTCGTTGGAAACAGTATATTCTCACACAAAAACTAGACAGAAGGATTCTCACAAACTTCTTTGTTATGTGTGCATTCAGCTCACAGATTTGAACCATTCTCTACATTTATCAGATATGAAACACTCTTTTTGTAGAATCTACAAGTGGACATTTAGAGAGCTTTGAGGCAGGTGGTAGGAAAGGAAATATCTCTGCACAAAACCTAGCAAGAAGACTTGTCAGAAAGTAGTTCGTGATGTTTGCATTCAACACAGAGAGTTGAACATTCCCTTTGTTAGAGCAGTTGTGAAACACTGCTTTTGTAGAATCTGCAAGTGGATATTTGGACAGCTTTGACACAGCTGGTAGAAATGAAATACCTTGACATAAAATCTTGCAAGAAATGTTCTCAGAAAGTACTTTGCGATGTTTGCATTGAACTCACACAGTTGAACATTCCTTGTTAGAGCAGTTCTGAAACTCTCTTTCTGTAGAATCCGCAAGTGGACATTTGGAGAGCTTTGTGGCCTGTGGTGGAATAGGAAATATCTTCACATAAAACGTAGAAAGAAACATTCTGAGAAACTATATTTTGATGTTTGCATTCAACTCACCGATTTGAATACACATTTTGTTAGAGCACATTTGAAACACTTTTTTTAGAATCTGCAAGTGGATATTTGGACTGCTTATAGAAATTCATTGGAAACGTTATATCCTCTCATAAAAACTAGACTGAAGCATTCTCACAAACTTCTTTGTGACGTGCTCATTCAACTCACAGAGTTGAAGGTGTCTTTTGATAGACCAGTTTTGAAACACTGTTTTTGTAGAGTCTGTAAGTGGACATCTGGAGCGCTTTGAGGCCTATGGTGGAAAAGGAAATATCTTCAGATAGACACTACCCAGAAGCATTCTCAGTAACTCTTTTGTGGTGTGTGCATTCAACTCACAGAGTTGAACATTCCTTTTGATAGAAAAGTTTTGAAACACAATTTTTGTAGGAACTGCATGTGGTTATTTGGACCGCTTTCAGGCCTTCGGTGGAAACTGGAATATCTTCAGATAAAAACTAGAGAGAAGCATTCTCAGAAATTTCTATGTGATGTGTGCATTCAACTGACACAGTTGAAACTTCCTTTTGATAGAGCAGTTTTGAAACACTCTTTATGTAGAATCTTCAAGTGGATATTTGTAGCAATTTGAGGCATACGGTTGAAAAGGAGATATCTTTGACTAAAGACGTGTCGGAAGCATTCTCAGAAAGTAATTTGTGATGGGTGTATTCAACTGACAGAGTTGAAACTTTCTTTTGATAGAGCAGTTTGAAACACTCTTTTTGTGGAATCTGCAAGTGGATATTTGGACCGCTTATAGGAATTCGTTGGAAACGGGATATCCTCACAGAAATACTAAACAGAAGAATTCTCCCAAACTTTTTGTGATGGGTGCATTCAGCTCACAGAGTTGAAATTTTTTTTTCATGGAGCAGATTTGAAACACTATTTTTGTAGACTCTGCAAGGGGACATTTGGAGAGCATTGATGCCTGTGTTAGACAAGGAAATCTATTCACATAAAACTTATCAAGAATCCTTCTCAGAAACTAGTTTGTGATGTTTGCATTCAACTCACAGAGTTGAATATACCTTTTGTTAGACCACTTTTGAAACACTAGTTTTGTAGAATCTGCAAGTAAATATTTGGACTGCTTTTAGGAATTCGTTGGAAACGGGATATCCTCACATAAAAACTACACAGAAGCATTCTCACAAACTTCTTTATGATGTGTGCATTCACCTCACAGAGTTGAACGTGTCTTTTGATAGAGCAGTTTTGAAACAATATTTTTGTAGAATCTTCATTGGACATTTGAGCGCTATGAGGCCTATGGTGGAAAAGGGAATATCTTCACATAAAAACTACACAGAAGCATTCTCAGTAACTTCTTTGTGGTGTGTGCATTCAACTCACAGAGTTGAATATTCCTCGTGATAGAGTAGTTTTGAAACACTCTTTTTGTAGAATCTGAAGGTGACATTTGGACCGCTTATAGGAATTTGTTGGAAAGGGTATATCCTCACATAAAAACTAGACAGAAGCATTCTCAAAAACTCCTTTGTGATGTGGGCATTCAACACACAGAGTTGAACGTGGCTTTTGATAGAGCAGTTTTGAAACACTCTTTTTGCAGAATCTGCAATTGGACATTTGGAGCGCTTTGAGGCCTGTGGTGGAAAAGGAAAGATCTTCAAATAGAAACTACACAGAAGTTTTCTCACAGCTACTTTGTGGTGTGTGCATTCAACTAACAGAGTTCAACCGTCTTTTGATAGATTAGTTTTGAAACCCTCTTTTGGTAGAATCTGCAAGTGGCTATTTTGTCAACTTTCAGGCCTTCGGTGGAAACTGCAATATCTTCAGAAAAAAACTAGAGAGAAGCATTCTTAGAAATTTCTTTGTGACGTGTGCATTCAACTGAAAGAGTGGAACTTTCCTTTTGATAGAGCAGTTTTGAAACACTCTTTTTGTAGAATCTGCAAGTGGATATTAGGAGCGATTTGAAGCCTATGGTAGAAAAGGAGACATCTTATTATAAAGACTAGGCAGAAGCATTCTCAGAAAGTAATTTGTGATGTGTGCATTCAACTCACAGAGTGGAACCTTTCTTTTGATAGAGCAGTTTGAAACACACTATATGTAGAATCTGAAAGTGGACAATTTGAGTGCTATGAGGCCTATGGTTGAAAAGGAAATATATTCACATAAAAACGACACAGAAGCATTCGCAGAAAGTAATTTGTGATGTGTGCATTCAACTCACAGAGTTGAATCTTTCTTTTGATAGAATACTTTGAAACACTCTTTTTATTGGATCTGAAAGTGGACAATTGGAGCGCTATGAGACCTATGGCGTAAAAGGAAATATCATCACATAAAAACTACACAGAAGGATTCTCAGTAACTTCCTAGTGGTATGTGAATTCAACTCAAGGAGTTGAACATTCCTTTTGATAGAGTAGTTTTGAAACACTCTTCTTGTAGAATCTGCAGGTGGATATTTGGACAGCTTAAAGGAATTCATTGGAAACAGGTTATGCTCACACAAAAACTATACAGAAGCATTCTCACAAACTTCTTTGTAATGTGGGCATTCAGCTCACAGAGTTGAACGTGTCTTTTGATAGAGCAGTTTTGAAACACTGTTTTTGTAGAATCTGTAAGTGGACATTTGGAGAGCTTTGAGGCCTATGGTGGAAAAGGAAATGTCTTGAAATACAAACTACACAGAAGCATTCCCAGTAACTAATTTGTGGTGTGTGCATTCAACTGACAGAGTTGAACATTCCTTTTCATAGAGTAGATTTGAAACACTCTTTTGGTATAATCTGCATGTGGCTTTTTGGACCACTTTCAGGCCTTCGGTGGAAACGGGAATATCTTCAGATAAAAACTAGAAAAAAGCATTCTCAGAAATTTCTTCGTGATGTGTGCATTCAACTGACAGAGTTAAACCTTCCTTTTGAAAGAGCAGTTTTGAAACACTCCTCTCGTAGAATCTGCAAGTGGATATTTGGAGCACTCTGAGTCCTCTGGTAGAATAGGAGATCTCTTCATATAAAGACTAGGCAGAAGCATTCTCAGAGAGTTATTTGTAATGTGTGCATTCAACTCACATTGTTGAACCTTTCGTTTGATAGAGCAGTTTGAAACCCTCTTTTTGTAGAATCTGAAAGTGGACATTTGGAGCGCTATGAGGCCTATGGTTGAAAAGGAAATATCTTCAAATAGAAACTACACAGAAGGATTCTTAGTAACGTCTATGTGGTGTGCGTATTCAACTCACAGAGTTGAACGTGTCTTTTGATAGAGCAGTTTTGAAACACTGTTTTTGCAGAATCCGCAAGGGGATATTTGGAGCGCTTTGAGGCCCATGGTGGAAAAGGAAATATCTTCAAATAGAAACTACACAGCAGCATTCTCTCTAACATCTTTGTGGTGTGTGCATTCAGTTCACCAAGTTGAACATTCCTTTTGATAGAGTAGTTTTAAAACATTCTTTTTGTAGAATCTGCATGTGGCTATTTGGACTGCTTTCAGGCATTCGGTAGAAACGGGAATATCTTCAGATAAAAACAGGAAAGAAGCATTCCCCGAAATTTCTTTGTGACGTGTGCATTCAGCTGACAGAGTTGAACCTTCCTTTTCATAGAGCAGTTTGGAAACACTGTTTTTGTAGAATCTGCAAGAGGATATTTGGAGCGATTTGAGGTCTATGGTAGAAAAGGAGAGGTCTTCATATAAAGACTAGGCAAAAGCATTCTCAGAAAGCAATTTGTGATGTTTGCATTCACCACACAGAGTTGAACCTTTCTTTTGATAGAGAAGATTTAAACACTCTTTTTGTAAAATCTGAAAGTGGACATTTGCGGCTCTATGAGGCCTGTGGTGGAAAAGGAAATATCTTCACATAAAAACTACACAGAAGCTTTCTCAGTAACTTCTTTGTGGTGTGTGCATTCAACTCACAGAGTTGAACATTCCTTGTGATACAATAGTTTTGAAACACTCTTTTTATAGCATATGGAAGTCGATATTTGGACCGCTTATAGGAATTCATTGGAAACGGTATATCCTCACATAAAAACTAGACAGAAGAATTCTCAAAAATGCCTTTGTGATGTGTGCATTCAACTCACAGAATTGAATGTGTCTTTTGATAGAGCACTTTTGAAACACTCTTTTTGTAGAATCTGCAATTGCAGATTTGGAGCGCTTTGAGGCCTATTGTGGAAAAGCAAAGATCTTCAAATAGAAACTACACAGAAGCTTTCTCAGCAACTTCTTTTTAGTGTGTGCATTCCACTCACAGAGTTGAACATTCTTTTTGGTAGAGTAGTTTTGAAACATTCTTTTGGTAGAATCTGCATGTAGCTATTTGGTCTGCTTTCCGGCCTTCGGTGGAAACGGGAATAACTTCAGAAAAAAACCACTGAGAAGCATTCTCAGAAATTTCTTTGTGATGCGGGCATGCAACTGACAGGGTGGAACCTTCCTTTTGATAGAGCAGTTTTGAAACACTCTTTTTGTAGAATCTGCAAGTGGATATTTGGAGCGCTTTGAAACCTATGGTAGAAAAGGGGATATCTTCATAGAAAGACTAGGCAGAAGCATTCTCAGGAAGTAATTTGTGATGTGTGCATTCAACTCACAGAGTTGAACCTTTCTTTTGATAGAGCAGTTTGAAACACTCTATATGTACAATCTCAAAGTAGACAATTGGAGCACTATGAGGCCTACGGTGGAAAAGGAACCATCTTCACAAAAAGCTACACAGAATCATGCTCAGAAAGTAATTTGTGATGTGTGCATTCAACTCACAGAGTTGACTCTTTCTTTTGATAGAGCAATTTGAAACACTCTTTTTGTGGAATCTGGAAGTGGACAATTGGAGCGCTATGAGAAATACGGTGTAAAAGGAAATATCTTCACATAAAAATTACACAGAAGCATTCTTAGTAACTTCCTTGTGGTGTGTGAATCTAACTCGAGGAGTTGAACATTCCTTTTGATAGAGTAGTTTTGAAACACTCTTCTTGTAGAATCTGCAAGTGGATATTTGGACAGCTTATAGGAATTCTTTGGAAACGGGATAATCTCACACAAAAACTAGACAGAAGCATTCTCACAAACTTCTTTGTGATATGTGCATTCAGCTCAGAGAGTTGAACCTTTCTCTTCATGGAGGAGATTTGAAACAGTGTTTTTGTAGAATCTGCAGATGGACATTTGGAGAGCTTTGAGGCCTGTGGTAGAAAAGGAAATATCTTCATATAAAACCTAGCAAGAAGTCTTCTCAGAAACTACTGTGTGATGTTTACATTCAAGTTATAGAGTTGAATATTCCCTTTGTTAGAGCAGTTCAGAAACACACTTTTTGTGGAAACCGCAAGTGGACATTTGGAGAGCTTTGAGGCCTGTGGTGGAAAAGGAAATATCTTCACATAAAACCTTCAAAGAAGCATTTTCAGAAACTACTTTCTGATGTTTGCATTCAACTCATGGGGTTGAATATACTTTTTGATAGAGAACTTTTGAAACACTTTATTGGTAGAATCTGCAAGTGGATATTTGAATCGCTTAGAGGAATTCATTGGAAATGGGATATCCTCACAAAAACACTAGATAGAAGCATTCTCACAAACTTCTTTGTGATGTGTGCATTAAACTCACATAGTTGAACGTGTCTTTTGATAGAGCAGTTTTGGAACACTGTTTTTGTAGAATCTGCAATTGGACATTTGGAGAGCTGTGAGGCCTATGGTGGAAAAGGAAACATCTTCAAATAGAAACTACACAGAAGAATTCTCAGCAACTACTTTGTGGTGTGTGCATTCAACTCACCGGGTTGAACATTCCTTTGGCTATAGTAGTTTTGAAACACTCTTTTTGTAGAATCTGCAAGTGGATATTTGGATCGCTGATAGGAATTCATTGGAAACGGGATATCCTCACACAAAAACTAGAAAGAAACATTTTCACAAACTACTTTGTGATGTGTGCATTCAGCTCACAGAGTTGAACCTTTCTTTTCATGGAGCAGATTTGAAACACTCTCTTTGTAGAATCTGCAAGAGGACGTTTGGAGAGCTTTAAGGCCTGTGGTAGAAAAGAAAATCTCTTCACAAGAAACCTAGCAAGAAGCCTTCTCAGAAACTGCGTTCTGATGTTTGCATTCAAGTCACAGAGTTGATCATTCCCTTTGTTAGAGCAGTTCTGAAACACTCTTTTTGTAGGAGCTGCAAGTGGACATTTGGAGAACTTTGAGGCCAGTGGTAGAAAAGGAAATATCTTCCCATAAAACCTAGCAAGAACCCTTATAAGACTACTTTTTGATGATTACATTCAAGTCACAGAGTTGAACATTCGCTTTGTGAGAGCAGTTCTGAAATAGTCTTTCTGTAGAAACTGCAAGTGGACATTTGGAGAGCTTTGAGGCCCGTGGTGGGAAAGGAAATATCTTCACATAAAACCTAGCAAGAAGCATTCTCATTCTCAGAACTACTTTGTGATGTTTACATTCAACTCACAGAGTTGAACATTTCTTTTGTTAGAGGAGTTTTGAAACATTACTTTTGTAGAAACTGCAAGTGGACATTTGGAGACCTTTGAGGCCTGTGGTGGAAAAGGAAATATCTTCACATAAAATCTAGAAAGAAGCATTCTCAGAAACTACTTTCTGATGTTTGCATTCAACAAATGCAGTTGAATATACCTTTCTTTATAGCACTTTTTAAACAATATTTTTGTAGAATCTGCAAGTGAATATTTGGACCGCTTGTAGGAATTTGTTGGAAACGGGATATCCACTCACAAAAACTACACAGAAACATTCTCAAAAACATCTTAGTGATGAGACCATTCAACTCGCAGAGTTGAACATGTGTGTTGATAGAGCAGTTTTGAAACACTGTTTTTGTAGAATCTGCAAGTGGATACTTGGACCGCTTATAGGAATTCATTGGAAACGGGATATCCTCACTCAAAAACAAGACAGAAGCATTCTTACAAACTTCTTTGAGATGTGTGCATTCAACTCACCGGGTTGAACGTGTCTCTACATACAGCAGTTTTGAAACACTATTTTTGTAGAAACTGGAATTGGACATTTTGAGTGCTTTGAGGCCAATGATGGAAAAGGAAATATCTTCACATAAGAACTACACAGAAGAATTCTCAGCAACTTCTTTGTGGTGTGTGCATTCAACTGACAGAGTTGAACATTCCTTTTGATAGAATAGTTTTCAAACACTCTTTTTCTAGAATCTGCAATTGGATATTTGGACCGCTTATAGGAATTGGTTGGAAAAGGGATATCCTCACACAAAATCTAGACACAAGCATTCTCACAAACTTCTTTGTGATGTGTGCATTCAGCTCACAGAGTTGAAACTTACTTTTTATGGAGCAGATTTGAAAAACTGTTTGTAGAAATTGCAAGTGGACATTTGGAGAGCTTGAGGCCTGTGGTAGAAAAGGAAATATCTTCACATAAAACCCAGCAAGAAGCATTCTCAGAAACTACTTTGTGATGTTTGGATTCATCTCATGGAGTTGAACATTCCCTTTGTTAGAGCAGTTTTGAAACACTCTTTTTGTAGAAACTGGAAGTGGACATTTGGGGAGCTTGGAGGCCTGTGTTAGAAAAGGAAATACCTTCACATAAAACCTAGAAAGAAGAATTTTCAGAAACTAATTTCTGATATTTGCATTCAACACACGGAGTTGAATATCAGTTTTGTTAGAGCACTTTTGAAGCACTCTTTTAGTAGAATCTGCAAGTGGATATTTGGAATGCTTATGGGAATTCGTTGGAAATGGGATATCCTCACATAAAAACTACACAGAAGCATTCTCACAAACTACTTTGTGATGTGTGCATTCGACTCACAGAGTTGAATGTGTCTTTTGATAGAGCAGCTTTGAAACACTGTTTTTGTAGAATCTGCAAGTGGACATTTTGAGCACTTTGAGGCCTATGGTGGAAGAGGAAATATCTTCAAATGAAAACTAAACGGAAGCATTTTCAGTAACTTCTATGTGGTGTGTGCATTCAACTCACAGAGTTGCACATTCTTTTTGATAGTGTAGTTTTCACACACTCTTTTTGTAGATGCTGCAAGTGGCTATTTGGACTGCTTTCAGGCCTTTGGTGTAAACGGGAATATCTTCAGATAAAAACTAGAAAGAAGCCTTCTCAGAAATTTCTTTGTGATGTGTGCATTCAATTGACCAAGTTGAACCTTCCTTCTGATAGAGCAGATTTGAAATAAGCTTTTTGTAGAATCTGCAAGTGGATATTTGGAGCACTTTGAGGCCTATAGTTGAAATGGAGATATCTTCGTGTAAAGACTAGGCAGAAGCATTCTCAGAAAGTAATTTGTGATGTGTGCATTCAACTCACAGAGTTGAACCTTTCTTTTGATAGAGCAGTTTGACACATTCTTTTTGTAGAATCTGAAAGTGGACATTTTGAGCACTATGAAGCCTCTGGTGGAAAAGGAAATATTTTAACATAAAAACTACACAGAATCATTCGCAGTAACTGCTTTGTGGTGTGTGCATTCAACTCACAGAGTTGAACATTCCTTTTGATAGAGTAGTTTTTAAAAACTCTTTCTGTAGTATCTGCAAGTGGATATTTGGACGGCTTATAGGAATTCGTTGGAAACGGTATATCCTCAGAGAAACACTAGACAGAAACACTCTCACAATCTTGTTGGTGATGTGTGCATTCAACTCACCGGGTTGAAGGTGTTTTTTGATGGAGCAGTTTTGAAATGCTGTTTTTGTAGGATCTGGAAGTGGACATTTTGACCGCTTTGAGGCCAATGATGGAAAAGGAAACATCTTCAAATGAAAACTACACAGAAGCATTCTCAGTAACTTCTATGTGGTGTGGGCATGCAACTCACAAACTTAAACATTCCTTTTGATAGTGTAGTTTTGAAACACTCTTTTTGTAGAATCTGCAAGTGGATATTTGGACCGCTTACAGGAATTCGTTGGAAACGGATATCCTCACACAAAAACTAGAGAAAAGCATTCTCACAAACTACTTTGTGATGTGTGCTTTCAGCTGACAGAGTTGAACCTTTATTTTCATGGAGCAGATTTGAAACAACCTTTTTGTAGAATCTGCATGTGGACATTTGAAGAGCTTGAGGCCTGTGGTAGAAAAGGAAATATCTTCACATAAAACGCAGCAAGAAGATTCTCAGAAACGACTTTGTGATGTTTGGATTCATCTCACGGAGTTGAACATTCCCTTTGTTAGAGCAGATTTGAAACACTCTTTTTGTAGAATCTGCAAGTGAACATTTGGAGAGCTTGGAGGCCTGTGGTAGAAAAGGGAATACCTTCACATAAAATCTAGAAAGAAGAATTTTCAGAAACTAATTTCTGATATTTGCATTCAACACACGGAGTTGAATATCAGTTTTGTTAGAGCACTTTTGAAGCACTCTTTTAGTAGATTCCGCAAGTGGATATTTGGAACGCATATGGGAATTCGTTGGAAACGGGATATCCTCACATAAAAACGACACAGAAGCATTCTCACAAACTACTTTGTGATGTGTGCATTCGACTCACAGAGTTGAATGTGTCTTTTGATAGAGCAGTTCTGAAACACTGTTTTTGTAGAATCTGCAAGTGAACATTTTGAGCGCTTTGAGGCCTATGGTGGAAAAGGAAATATCTTGAAATGAAAACTAAACAGAAGCATTCTCAGTAACTTCTATGTGGTGTGTGCATTCAACTCACAGAGTTGCACATTCTTTTTGATAGTGTAGTTTTCCCACACTCTTTTTGTAGATGCTGCAAGTGTCTATTTGGACTGCTTTCAGGCCTTTGGTGTAAACGGGAATATCTTCAGATAAAAACTAGAAAGAAGCCTTCTCAGAAATTTCTTTGTGATGTGTGCATTCAATTGACCGAGTTGAACCTTCCTTCTGATAGAGCAGATTTGAAACAATCTTTTTGTAGAATCTGTAAGTGTATATTTGGAGCGCTTTGAGGCCTAAAGTTGAAATGGAGAGATCTTCATATAAAGACTAGGCAGAAGCATTCTCAGAAAGTAATTTGTGATGTGTGCATTCAACTCACAGAGTTGAACCTTTCTTTTAATAGAGCAGTTTGACACATTCTTTTTGTAGAATCTGAAAGTGGACATTTTGAGCACTATGAAGCCTCTGGTGGAAAAGGAAATATTTTAACATAAAACCTACACAGAAGCATTCTCATTAACTGCTTTGTGGTGTGTGCATTCAACTCACAGAGTTGAACATTCCTTTTGATTGAGTAGTTTTGAAAAATTCTTTTTGTAGTATCTGCAAGTGGATATTTGGACTGCTTATAGGAATTCGTTGGAAACGGGATATCCTCAGAGAAACACTAGACAGAAGAAATCTCACAAACTTGTTGGTGATGTGTGCATTCAACTCACCGGGTTGAAGGTGTTTTTTGATGGAGCAGTTTTGAAATACTGTTTTTGTAGGATCTGGAAGTGGACATTTTGAGCGCTTTGAGGCCTATGGTGGAAAAGGAAATATCTTCAAATGAAAAATACACAGAAGCATGCTCAGTAACTTCTATGTGGTGAGGGATTGTAACTTACAGAGTTGAACATTCCTTTTGATAGTGTAGTTTTGAAACACTCTTTTTGTAGAATCTGCAAGTGGCTATTTGGACCACTTTCAGGCCTTTAGTGGAAACGGGAATATCTTCAGATAAAAACTAGAGAAAAGCCTTCTCAGAAATTTCTTTGCGATGTGTGCATTCAACTAACAGATTTGAACCTTCTTTTTGAAAGAGCAATTTTGAAACACTCTTTTGTAGAATCTGAAATTGGACATTTGCAGCACTATGAGGCCTATGGTGGAAAAGGAAATATCTTCACCTAAAAACCACACAGAAGCATTCTCAGTAACTTTTTGTGGTGTGTGCATTCAACTCACAGAGTTGAACATTCCTTTTGATAGAGTAGTTTTGAAACACTCTTTTTGTAGAAGCTGCAAGTGGATATTTGGACCGCTTATAGGAATTCGTTGGAAACGAATATCCTCACACAAAAACTAGAGAAAAGCATTCTCACAAACTACTTTGTGATGTGTGCATTCTGCTGACAGAGTTGAACCTTTCTTTTGATGGAGCAGATTTGAAACACCCTTTTTGTAGAATCTGCATGTGGACATTTGGAGAGCTTGAGGCCTGTGGTAGAAAAGGAAATATCTTCACATAAAACCCAGCAAGAAGCATTCTCAGAAACTACTTTGTGATGTTTGGATACATCTCACGGAGTTGAACATTCCCTTTGTTAGAGCAGTTTTGAAACACTCTTTTTGTAGAATCTGCAAGTGGACATTTGGAGAGCTTGAAGGCCTGTGGTAGAAAAGGAAATATCTTCACATAAAACCTAGAAAGAATCATTTTCAGAAACTAATTTCTGATGTTTGCATTCAACTCATGGAGTTGAATGTAAGTTTTGTTAGAGCACTTTTGAAACACTCTTTTAGTAGAATCTGCAAGTGGATATTTGGAAAGCTTATGGGAATTCGTTGGAAACGGGATATCCTCACATAAAACTACACAGAAAAATTCTCACTAACTACTTTGTGATGTGTGCATTCGATTCACAGAGTTGAACGTGTCTTTTGACAGAGCAGTTTTGAAACACTGTTTTTGTAGAATCTGCAAGTGGATACTTTGAGCGCTTTGAGGCCTATGGTGGAAAAGGAAACATCTTCAAATGAAAACTAAAAAAGAAGCATTTTCAGTAACCTCTATTTGGTGTGTGCACTCAACTTACAGATTTGAACATTCTTTTTGATAGTGTAGTTTTCAAACACTCTTTCTTTAGATTCTGCAAGAGGCTATTTGGACTGTTTTCAGGCCTTTGGTGTAAACGGGAATATCTTTAGATAAAAACTAGAAAGAAGCCTTCTCAGAAATTTCTTTGTGATGTGTGCAGTCAGTTGACACAGTTGAACCTTCCTTCTGCTAGAGTAGATTTGAAACAATCTTTTTATAGAATCTGCAAGTGGATATTTGGAGGGCTTTGAGGCCTAAGGTTGAAATAGAGATATCTTCATATAAAGACTAGGCAGAAGAATTCTCAGAAAGTAATTTGTGACGTGTTCATTCAACTCACAGAGTTGAACCTGTCTTTTGATAGAGCAGTTTGACACACTCTCTTTGTAGAATCTGAAAGTGGACACTTTGAGCGGTATGAAACCTCTGGTGGAAAAGGAAATATTTTAACATGAAAACTACACATAAGCATTCTCAGTAACTTCTTTGTGGTGTGAGCATTCAACTCACAGAGTTCAAATTCCTTTTGATAGAGTAGTTTTGAAAAACTCTTTTTGTAGAATCTGCAATTGGATATTTGGGCTGCTTACGGGAATTCGTTGGAAACGGAATATCCTCTTACAAAAACTAGACAGAAGCATTCTCACAAACTTCTTTGTGATGTGTGCATTCAACTCACAGAGTTGAGCATTTCCTGTCATTTAGCAGATCTGAAACATTCTTTCGGTAGAATTTGCAAGTGGACATTTGGACTTCTTTGATGCCATTGGTAGAAAAGGAAATATCTTCCCATTAAGCCTAGCAAGAAGACTTCTAGAAACTACTTTGTGATGTTTGCATTCAAATCACAGAATTGAACATTCCCTTTGTTAGAGCAGTTCTAAAATACTCTTTTGGTAGATACTGCAAGTGGACATTTGGAGAGCTTTGAGGCCTGTGGTGAGAAAGGAAATATCTTCACATAAAACCTAGCAAGAAGAATTCTCAGAACTGCTTTGTGATGTTAACATTCAATTCAGAGAGTTGAACATTCCTTTTGTTAGAACAGTTTTGAAATACTTTTTTTTGTAGAATCTGCAAGTGGATATTTGGACCGCTTATCGGAATTTGTTGGAAACGGGATATCCTCTCATAAAAACTAGACAGAAACATTCTCATAAACTTCTTTGTGATGTGTGAATTCAAGTCACAGAGTTGAACGTACCTTTGGATACAGCAGTTTTGAAACACTGTTTTTGTAGTATCTGCAGTTAGACCTTTGTGGTGCTTTGAGAAAAGGAAATATCTTCCAATAGAAACTACACAGGTTCATTCTCAGTAACTTCTTTCTGGTGTGTGCATTCAATTCACAGATTTGAACATTCCTTTTGATAGTATAGTTTTGAAACACTCTTTTTGTCGAATCTGCATGTGGCTGTTTGGACCGCTTTTAGGCCTTTGGTGGAAATGGGAATATCTTCAGATAAACACTAGAGATAAGCTTTCTCAGAAATTTCTTTGTGATGTGTGCATTCAACTGACAGAGTTGAAGCTTCCTGTTGATAGAGCAGTTTTGAAACAGTCTTTTTGTAGAATCTGTAAGTGGATATTTGGAGCGGTTTGAGGCCTATGATAGAAAAGGAGACATCTTCATATAAAGAATAGGCAGAAGCATTCTCAGAAAGTAATTTGTGATGTGCGGATTCAACACACAGAGTTGAAACTTTCTTTTGATTAGGCAGTTTGAAACACACTTTTTGTTGCAACTGAAATTGGACTTTTGGAGCGCTATGAGGCCTATGGTGGAAAAGGAAATATCTTCACATAAAAACGACACAGAAGCATTCTCAGTAATTCCTTTGTGGTGTGTGCATTCAACTCACAGAGTTGAACATTCCTTTTGATACAGTAGTTTTGAAACACTTTTTTTGTAGAATCTGCTAGTGGATATTTGGACCACTTACAGTAATTCGTTGGAAACAGTATATTCTCACACAAAAACTAGACAGAAGGATTCTCACAAACTTCTTTGTTATGTGTGCATTCAGCTCACAGATTTGAACCATTCTCTACATTTATCAGATATGAAACACTCTTTTTGTAGAATCTACAAGTGGACATTTAGAGAGCTTTGAGGCAGGTGGTAGGAAAGGAAATATCTCTGCACAAAACCTAGCAAGAAGACTTGTCAGAAAGTAGTTCGTGATGTTTGCATTCAACACAGAGAGTTGAACATTCCCTTTGTTAGAGCAGTTGTGAAACACTGCTTTTGTAGAATCTGCAAGTGGATATTTGGACAGCTTTGACACAGCTGGTAGAAATGAAATACCTTGACATAAAATCTTGCAAGAAATGTTCTCAGAAAGTACTTTGCGATGTTTGCATTGAACTCACACAGTTGAACATTCCTTGTTAGAGCAGTTCTGAAACTCTCTTTCTGTAGAATCCGCAAGTGGACATTTGGAGAGCTTTGTGGCCTGTGGTGGAATAGGAAATATCTTCACATAAAACGTAGAAAGAAACATTCTGAGAAACTATATTTTGATGTTTGCATTCAACTCACCGATTTGAATACACATTTTGTTAGAGCACATTTGAAACACTTTTTTTAGAATCTGCAAGTGGATATTTGGACTGCTTATAGAAATTCATTGGAAACGTTATATCCTCTCATAAAAACTAGACTGAAGCATTCTCACAAACTTCTTTGTGACGTGCTCATTCAACTCACAGAGTTGAAGGTGTCTTTTGATAGACCAGTTTTGAAACACTGTTTTTGTAGAGTCTGTAAGTGGACATCTGGAGCGCTTTGAGGCCTATGGTGGAAAAGGAAATATCTTCAGATAGACACTACCCAGAAGCATTCTCAGTAACTCTTTTGTGGTGTGTGCATTCAACTCACAGAGTTGAACATTCCTTTTGATAGAAAAGTTTTGAAACACAATTTTTGTAGGAACTGCATGTGGTTATTTGGACCGCTTTCAGGCCTTCGGTGGAAACTGGAATATCTTCAGATAAAAACTAGAGAGAAGCATTCTCAGAAATTTCTATGTGATGTGTGCATTCAACTGACACAGTTGAAACTTCCTTTTGATAGAGCAGTTTTGAAACACTCTTTATGTAGAATCTTCAAGTGGATATTTGTAGCAATTTGAGGCATACGGTTGAAAAGGAGATATCTTTGACTAAAGACGTGTCGGAAGCATTCTCAGAAAGTAATTTGTGATGGGTGTATTCAACTGACAGAGTTGAAACTTTCTTTTGATAGAGCAGTTTGAAACACTCTTTTTGTGGAATCTGCAAGTGGATATTTGGACCGCTTATAGGAATTCGTTGGAAACGGGATATCCTCACAGAAATACTAAACAGAAGAATTCTCCCAAACTTTTTGTGATGGGTGCATTCAGCTCACAGAGTTGAAAATTTTTTTTCATGGAGCAGATTTGAAACACTATTTTTGTAGACTCTGCAAGGGGACATTTGGAGAGCATTGATGCCTGTGTTAGACAAGGAAATCTATTCACATAAAACTTATCAAGAATCCTTCTCAGAAACTAGTTTGTGATGTTTGCATTCAACTCACAGAGTTGAATATACCTTTTGTTAGACCACTTTTGAAACACTAGTTTTGTAGAATCTGCAAGTAAATATTTGGACTGCTTTTAGGAATTCGTTGGAAACGGGATATCCTCACATAAAAACTACACAGAAGCATTCTCACAAACTTCTTTATGATGTGTGCATTCACCTCACAGAGTTGAACGTGTCTTTTGATAGAGCAGTTTTGAAACAATATTTTTGTAGAATCTTCATTGGACATTTGAGCGCTATGAGGCCTATGGTGGAAAAGGGAATATCTTCACATAAAAACTACACAGAAGCATTCTCAGTAACTTCTTTGTGGTGTGTGCATTCAACTCACAGAGTTGAATATTCCTCGTGATAGAGTAGTTTTGAAACACTCTTTTTGTAGAATCTGAAGGTGACATTTGGACCGCTTATAGGAATTTGTTGGAAAGGGTATATCCTCACATAAAAACTAGACAGAAGCATTCTCAAAAACTCCTTTGTGATGTGGGCATTCAACACACAGAGTTGAACGTGGCTTTTGATAGAGCAGTTTTGAAACACTCTTTTTGCAGAATCTGCAATTGGACATTTGGAGCGCTTTGAGGCCTGTGGTGGAAAAGGAAAGATCTTCAAATAGAAACTACACAGAAGTTTTCTCACAGCTACTTTGTGGTGTGTGCATTCAACTAACAGAGTTCAACCGTCTTTTGATAGATTAGTTTTGAAACCCTCTTTTGGTAGAATCTGCAAGTGGCTATTTTGTCAACTTTCAGGCCTTCGGTGGAAACTGCAATATCTTCAGAAAAAAACTAGAGAGAAGCATTCTTAGAAATTTCTTTGTGACGTGTGCATTCAACTGAAAGAGTGGAACTTTCCTTTTGATAGAGCAGTTTTGAAACACTCTTTTTGTAGAATCTGCAAGTGGATATTAGGAGCGATTTGAAGCCTATGGTAGAAAAGGAGACATCTTATTATAAAGACTAGGCAGAAGCATTCTCAGAAAGTAATTTGTGATGTGTGCATTCAACACACAGAGTGGAACCTTTCTTTTGATAGAGCAGTTTGAAACACACTATATGTAGAATCTGAAAGTGGACAATTTGAGTGCTATGAGGCCTATGGTTGAAAAGGAAATATATTCACATAAAAACGACACAGAAGCATTCGCAGAAAGTAATTTGTGATGTGTGCATTCAACTCACAGAGTTGAATCTTTCTTTTGATAGAATACTTTGAAACACTCTTTTTATTGGATCTGAAAGTGGACAATTGGAGCGCTATGAGACCTATGGCGTAAAAGGAAATATCATCACATAAAAACTACACAGAAGGATTCTCAGTAACTTCCTAGTGGTATGTGAATTCAACTCAAGGAGTTGAACATTCCTTTTGATAGAGTAGTTTTGAAACACTCTTCTTGTAGAATCTGCAGGTGGATATTTGGACAGCTTAAAGGAATTCATTGGAAACAGGTTATGCTCACACAAAAACTATACAGAAGCATTCTCACAAACTTCTTTGTAATGTGGGCATTCAGCTCACAGAGTTGAACGTGTCTTTTGATAGAGCAGTTTTGAAACACTGTTTTTGTAGAATCTGTAAGTGGACATTTGGAGAGCTTTGAGGCCTATGGTGGAAAAGGAAATGTCTTGAAATACAAACTACACAGAAGCATTCCCAGTAACTAATTTGTGGTGTGTGCATTCAACTGACAGAGTTGAACATTCCTTTTCATAGAGTAGATTTGAAACACTCTTTTGGTATAATCTGCATGTGGCTTTTTGGACCACTTTCAGGCCTTCGGTGGAAACGGGAATATCTTCAGATAAAAACTAGAAAAAAGCATTCTCAGAAATTTCTTCGTGATGTGTGCATTCAACTGACAGAGTTAAACCTTCCTTTTGAAAGAGCAGTTTTGAAACACTCCTCTCGTAGAATCTGCAAGTGGATATTTGGAGCACTCTGAGTCCTCTGGTAGAATAGGAGATCTCTTCATATAAAGACTAGGCAGAAGCATTCTCAGAGAGTTATTTGTAATGTGTGCATTCAACTCACATTGTTGAACCTTTCGTTTGATAGAGCAGTTTGAAACCCTCTTTTTGTAGAATCTGAAAGTGGACATTTGGAGCGCTATGAGGCCTATGGTTGAAAAGGAAATATCTTCAAATAGAAACTACACAGAAGGATTCTTAGTAACGTCTATGTGGTGTGTGTATTCAACTCACAGAGTTGAACGTGTCTTTTGATAGAGCAGTTTTGAAACACTGTTTTTGCAGAATCCGCAAGGGGATATTTGGAGCGCTTTGAGGCCCATGGTGGAAAAGGAAATATCTTCAAATAGAAACTACACAGCAGCATTCTCTCTAACATCTTTGTGGTGTGTGCATTCAGTTCACCGAGTTGAACATTCCTTTTGATAGAGTAGTTTTAAAACATTCTTTTTGTAGAATCTGCATGTGGCTATTTGGACTGCTTTCAGGCATTCGGTAGAAACGGGAATATCTTCAGATAAAAACAGGAAAGAAGCATTCCCCGAAATTTCTTTGTGACGTGTGCATTCAGCTGACAGAGTTGAACCTTCCTTTTCATAGAGCAGTTTGGAAACACTGTTTTTGTAGAATCTGCAAGAGGATATTTGGAGCGATTTGAGGTCTATGGTAGAAAAGGAGAGGTCTTCATATAAAGACTAGGCAAAAGCATTCTCAGAAAGCAATTTGTGATGTTTGCATTCACCACACAGAGTTGAACCTTTCTTTTGATAGAGAAGATTTAAACACTCTTTTTGTAAAATCTGAAAGTGGACATTTGCGGCTCTATGAGGCCTGTGGTGGAAAAGGAAATATCTTCACATAAAAACTACACAGAAGCTTTCTCAGTAACTTCTTTGTGGTGTGTGCATTCAACTCACAGAGTTGAACATTCCTTGTGATACAATAGTTTTGAAACACTCTTTTTATAGCATATGGAAGTCGATATTTGGACCGCTTATAGGAATTCATTGGAAACGGTATATCCTCACATAAAAACTAGACAGAAGAATTCTCAAAAATGCCTTTGTGATGTGTGCATTCAACTCACAGAATTGAATGTGTCTTTTGATAGAGCACTTTTGAAACACTCTTTTTGTAGAATCTGCAATTGCAGATTTGGAGCGCTTTGAGGCCTACTGTGGAAAAGCAAAGATCTTCAAATAGAAACTACACAGAAGCTTTCTCAGCAACTTCTTTTTAGTGTGTGCATTCCACTCACAGAGTTGAACATTCTTTTTGGTAGAGTAGTTTTGAAACATTCTTTTGGTAGAATCTGCATGTAGCTATTTGGTCTGCTTTCCGGCCTTCGGTGGAAACGGGAATAACTTCAGAAAAAAACCACTGAGAAGCATTCTCAGAAATTTCTTTGTGATGCGGGCATGCAACTGACAGGGTGGAACCTTCCTTTTGATAGAGCAGTTTTGAAACACTCTTTTTGTAGAATCTGCAAGTGGATATTTGGAGCGCTTTGAAACCTATGGTAGAAAAGGGGATATCTTCATAGAAAGACTAGGCAGAAGCATTCTCAGGAAGTAATTTGTGATGTGTGCATTCAACTCACAGAGTTGAACCTTTCTTTTGATAGAGCAGTTTGAAACACTCTATATGTACAATCTCAAAGTAGACAATTGGAGCATTATGAGGCCTACGGTGGAAAAGGAACCATCTTCACAAAAAGCTACACAGAATCATTCTCAGAAAGTAATTTGTGATGTGTGCATTCAACTCACAGAGTTGACTCTTTCTTTTGATAGAGCAATTTGAAACACTCTTTTTGTGGAATCTGGAAGTGGACAATTGGAGCGCTATGAGAAATACGGTGTAAAAGGAAATATCTTCACATAAAAATTACACAGAAGCATTCTTAGTAACTTCCTTGTGGTGTGTGAATCTAACTCGAGGAGTTGAACATTCCTTTTGATAGAGTAGTTTTGAAACACTCTTCTTGTAGAATCTGCAAGTGGATATTTGGACAGCTTATAGGAATTCTTTGGAAACGGGATAATCTCACACAAAAACTAGACAGAAGCATTCTCACAAACTTCTTTGTGATATGTGCATTCAGCTCAGAGAGTTGAACCTTTCTCTTCATGGAGGAGATTTGAAACAGTGTTTTTGTAGAATCTGCAGATGGACATTTGGAGAGCTTTGAGGCCTGTGGTAGAAAAGGAAATATCTTCATATAAAACCTAGCAAGAAGTCTTCTCAGAAACTACTGTGTGATGTTTACATTCAAGTTATAGAGTTGAATATTCCCTTTGTTAGAGCAGTTCAGAAACACACTTTTTGTGGAAACCGCAAGTGGACATTTGGAGAGCTTTGAGGCCTGTGGTGGAAAAGGAAATATCTTCACATAAAACCTTCAAAGAAGCATTTTCAGAAACTACTTTCTGATGTTTGCATTCAACTCATGGGGTTGAATATACTTTTTGATAGAGAACTTTTGAAACACTTTATTGGTAGAATCTGCAAGTGGATATTTGAATCGCTTAGAGGAATTCATTGGAAACGGGATATCCTCACAAAAACACTAGATAGAAGCATTCTCACAAACTTCTTTGTGATGTGTGCATTAAACTCACATAGTTGAACGTGTCTTTTGATAGAGCAGTTTTGGAACACTGTTTTTGTAGAATCTGCAATTGGACATTTGGAGAGCTGTGAGGCCTATGGTGGAAAAGGAAACATCTTCAAATAGAAACTACACAGAAGAATTCTCAGCAACTACTTTGTGGTGTGTGCATTCAACTCACCGGGTTGAACATTCCTTTGGCTATAGTAGTTTTGAAACACTCTTTTTGTAGAATCTGCAAGTGGATATTTGGATCGCTGATAGGAATTCATTGGAAACGGGATATCCTCACACAAAAACTAGAAAGAAACATTTTCACAAACTACTTTGTGATGTGTGCATTCAGCTCACAGAGTTGAACCTTTCTTTTCATGGAGCAGATTTGAAACACTCTCTTTGTAGAATCTGCAAGAGGACGTTTGGAGAGCTTTAAGGCCTGTGGTAGAAAAGAAAATCTCTTCACAAGAAACCTAGCAAGAAGCCTTCTCAGAAACTGCGTTCTGATGTTTGCATTCAAGTCACAGAGTTGATCATTCCCTTTGTTAGAGCAGTTCTGAAACACTCTTTTTGTAGGAGCTGCAAGTGGACATTTGGAGAGCTTTGAGGCCAGTGGTAGAAAAGGAAATATCTTCCCATAAAACCTAGCAAGAACCCTTATAAGACTACTTTTTGATGATTACATTCAAGTCACAGAGTTGAACATTCGCTTTGTTAGAGCAGGTCTGAAATAGTCTTTCTGTAGAAACTGCAAGTGGACATTTGGAGAGCTTTGAGGCCCGTGGTGGGAAAGGAAATATCTTCACATAAAACCTAGCAAGAAGCATTCTCAGAACTACTTTGTGATGTTTACATTCAACTCACAGAGTTGAACATTTCTTTTGTTAGAGAAGTTTTGAAACATTACTTTTGTAGAAACTGCAAGTGGACATTTGGAGACCTTTGAGGCCTGTGGTGGAAAAGGAAATATCTTCACATAAAATCTAGAAAGAAGCATTCTCAGAAACTACTTTCTGATGTTTGCATTCAACAAATGCAGTTGAATATACCTTTCTTTATAGCACTTTTTAAACAATATTTTTGTAGAATCTGCAAGTGAATATTTGGACCGCTTGTAGGAATTTGTTGGAAACGGGATATCCACTCACAAAAACTACACAGAAACATTCTCAAAAACATCTTAGTGATGAGACCATTCAACTCGCGGAGTTGAACATGTGTGTTGATAGAGCAGTTTTGAAACACTGTTTTTGTAGAATCTGCAAGTGGATACTTGGACCGCTTATAGGAATTCATTGGAAACGGGATATCCTCACTCAAAAACAAGACAGAAGCATTCTTACAAACTTCTTTGAGATGTGTGCATTCAACTCACCGGGTTGAACGTGTCTCTACATACAGCAGTTTTGAAACACTATTTTTGTAGAAACTGGAATTGGACATTTTGAGTGCTTTGAGGCCAATGATGGAAAAGGAAATATCTTCACATAAGAACTACACAGAAGAATTCTCAGCAACTTCTTTGTGGTGTGTGCATTCAACTGACAGAGTTGAACATTCCTTTTGATAGAATAGTTTTCAAACACTCTTTTTCTAGAATCTGCAATTGGATATTTGGACCGCTTATAGGAATTGGTTGGAAAAGGGATATCCTCACACAAAATCTAGACACAAGCATTCTCACAAACTTCTTTGTGATGTGTGCATTCAGCTCACAGAGTTGAAACTTACTTTTTATGGAGCAGATTTGAAAAACTGTTTGTAGAAATTGCAAGTGGACATTTGGAGAGCTTGAGGCCTGTGGTAGAAAAGGAAATATCTTCACATAAAACCCAGCAAGAAGCATTCTCAGAAACTACTTTGTGATGTTTGGATTCATCTCATGGAGTTGAACATTCCCTTTGTTAGAGCAGTTTTGAAACACTCTTTTTGTAGAAACTGGAAGTGGACATTTGGGGAGCTTGGAGGCCTGTGTTAGAAAAGGAAATACCTTCACATAAAACCTAGAAAGAAGAATTTTCAGAAACTAATTTCTGATATTTGCATTCAACACACGGAGTTGAATATCAGTTTTGTTAGAGCACTTTTGAAGCACTCTTTTAGTAGAATCTGCAAGTGGATATTTGGAATGCTTATGGGAATTCGTTGGAAACGGGATATCCTCACATAAAAACTACACAGAAGCATTCTCACAAACTACTTTGTGATGTGTGCATTCGACTCACAGAGTTGAATGTGTCTTTTGATAGAGCAGCTTTGAAACACTGTTTTTGTAGAATCTGCAAGTGGACATTTTGAGCACTTTGAGGCCTATGGTGGAAGAGGAAATATCTTCAAATGAAAACTAAATGGAAGCATTTTCAGTAACTTCTATGTGGTGTGTGCATTCAACTCACAGAGTTGCACATTCTTTTTGATAGTGTAGTTTTCACACACTCTTTTTGTAGATGCTGCAAGTGGCTATTTGGACTGCTTTCAGGCCTTTGGTGTAAACGGGAATATCTTCAGATAAAAACTAGAAAGAAGCCTTCTCAGAAATTTCTTTGTGATGTGTGCATTCAATTGACCAAGTTGAACCTTCCTTCTGATAGAGCAGATTTGAAATAAGCTTTTTGTAGAATCTGCAAGTGGATATTTGGAGCACTTTGAGGCCTATAGTTGAAATGGAGATATCTTCGTGTAAAGACTAGGCAGAAGCATTCTCAGAAAGTAATTTGTGATGTGTGCATTCAACTCACAGAGTTGAACCTTTCTTTTGATAGAGCAGTTTGACACATTCTTTTTGTAGAATCTGAAAGTGGACATTTTGAGCACTATGAAGCCTCTGGTGGAAAAGGAAATATTTTAACATAAAAACTACACAGAATCATTCGCAGTAACTGCTTTGTGGTGTGTGCATTCAACTCACAGAGTTGAACATTCCTTTTGATAGAGTAGTTTTTAAAAACTCTTTCTGTAGTATCTGCAAGTGGATATTTGGACGGCTTATAGGAATTCGTTGGAAACGGTATATCCTCAGAGAAACACTAGACAGAAACACTCTCACAATCTTGTTGGTGATGTGTGCATTCAACTCACCGGGTTGAAGGTGTTTTTTGATGGAGCAGTTTTGAAATGCTGTTTTTGTAGGATCTGGAAGTGGACATTTTGACCGCTTTGAGGCCAATGATGGAAAAGGAAACATCTTCAAATGAAAACTACACAGAAGCATTCTCAGTAACTTCTATGTGGTGTGGGCATGCAACTCACAAACTTAAACATTCCTTTTGATAGTGTAGTTTTGAAACACTCTTTTTGTAGAATCTGCAAGTGGATATTTGGACCGCTTACAGGAATTCGTTGGAAACGGATATCCTCACACAAAAACTAGAGAAAAGCATTCTCACAAACTACTTTGTGATGTGTGCTTTCAGCTGACAGAGTTGAACCTTTATTTTCATGGAGCAGATTTGAAACAACCTTTTTGTAGAATCTGCATGTGGACATTTGAAGAGCTTGAGGCCTGTGGTAGAAAAGGAAATATCTTCACATAAAACGCAGCAAGAAGATTCTCAGAAACGACTTTGTGATGTTTGGATTCATCTCACGGAGTTGAACATTCCCTTTGTTAGAGCAGATTTGAAACACTCTTTTTGTAGAATCTGCAAGTGAACATTTGGAGAGCTTGGAGGCCTGTGGTAGAAAAGGGAATACCTTCACATAAAATCTAGAAAGAAGAATTTTCAGAAACTAATTTCTGATATTTGCATTCAACACACGGAGTTGAATATCAGTTTTGTTAGAGCACTTTTGAAGCACTCTTTTCGTAGATTCCGCAAGTGGATATTTGGAACGCATATGGGAATTCGTTGGAAACGGGATATCCTCACATAAAAACGACACAGAAGCATTCTCACAAACTACTTTGTGATGTGTGCATTCGACTCACAGAGTTGAATGTGTCTTTTGATAGAGCAGTTCTGAAACACTGTTTTTGTAGAATCTGCAAGTGAACATTTTGAGCGCTTTGAGGCCTATGGTGGAAAAGGAAATATCTTGAAATGAAAACTAAACAGAAGCATTCTCAGTAACTTCTATGTGGTGTGTGCATTCAACTCACAGAGTTGCACATTCTTTTTGATAGTGTAGTTTTCCCACACTCTTTTTGTAGATGCTGCAAGTGTCTATTTGGACTGCTTTCAGGCCTTTGGTGTAAACGGGAATATCTTCAGATAAAAACTAGAAAGAAGCCTTCTCAGAAATTTCTTTGTGATGTGTGCATTCAATTGACCGAGTTGAACCTTCCTTCTGATAGAGCAGATTTGAAACAATCTTTTTGTAGAATCTGTAAGTGTATATTTGGAGCGCTTTGAGGCCTAAAGTTGAAATGGAGAGATCTTCATATAAAGACTAGGCAGAAGCATTCTCAGAAAGTAATTTGTGATGTGTGCATTCAACTCACAGAGTTGAACCTTTCTTTTAATAGAGCAGTTTGACACATTCTTTTTGTAGAATCTGAAAGTGGACATTTTGAGCACTATGAAGCCTCTGGTGGAAAAGGAAATATTTTAACATAAAACCTACACAGAAGCATTCTCATTAACTGCTTTGTGGTGTGTGCATTCAACTCACAGAGTTGAACATTCCTTTTGATTGAGTAGTTTTGAAAAATTCTTTTTGTAGTATCTGCAAGTGGATATTTGGACTGCTTATAGGAATTCGTTGGAAACGGGATATCCTCAGAGAAACACTAGACAGAAGAAATCTCACAAACTTGTTGGTGATGTGTGCATTCAACTCACCGGGTTGAAGGTGTTTTTTGATGGAGCAGTTTTGAAATACTGTTTTTGTAGGATCTGGAAGTGGACATTTTGAGCGCTTTGAGGCCTATGGTGGAAAAGGAAATATCTTCAAATGAAAAATACACAGAAGCATGCTCAGTAACTTCTATGTGGTGAGGGATTGTAACTTACAGAGTTGAACATTCCTTTTGATAGTGTAGTTTTGAAACACTCTTTTTGTAGAATCTGCAAGTGGCTATTTGGACCACTTTCAGGCCTTTAGTGGAAACGGGAATATCTTCAGATAAAAACTAGAGAAAAGCCTTCTCAGAAATTTCTTTGCGATGTGTGCATTCAACTGACAGATTTGAACCTTCTTTTTGAAAGAGCAATTTTGAAACACTCTTTTGTAGAATCTGAAATTGGACATTTGCAGCACTATGAGGCCTATGGTGGAAAAGGAAATATCTTCACCTAAAAACCACACAGAAGCATTCTCAGTAACTTTTTGTGGTGTGTGCATTCAACTCACAGAGTTGAACATTCCTTTTGATAGAGTAGTTTTGAAACACTCTTTTTGTAGAAGCTGCAAGTGGATATTTGGACCGCTTATAGGAATTCGTTGGAAACGAATATCCTCACACAAAAACTAGAGAAAAGCATTCTCACAAACTACTTTGTGATGTGTGCATTCTGCTGACAGAGTTGAACCTTTCTTTTGATGGAGCAGATTTGAAACACCCTTTTTGTAGAATCTGCATGTGGACATTTGGAGAGCTTGAGGCCTGTGGTAGAAAAGGAAATATCTTCACATAAAACCCAGCAAGAAGCATTCTCAGAAACTACTTTGTGATGTTTGGATACATCTCACGGAGTTGAACATTCCCTTTGTTAGAGCAGTTTTGAAACACTCTTTTTGTAGAATCTGCAAGTGGACATTTGGAGAGCTTGAAGGCCTGTGGTAGAAAAGGAAATATCTTCACATAAAACCTAGAAAGAATCATTTTCAGAAACTAATTTCTGATGTTTGCATTCAACTCATGGAGTTGAATGTAAGTTTTGTTAGAGCACTTTTGAAACACTCTTTTAGTAGAATCTGCAAGTGGATATTTGGAAAGCTTATGGGAATTCGTTGGAAACGGGATATCCTCACATAAAACTACACAGAAAAATTCTCACTAACTACTTTGTGATGTGTGCATTCGATTCACAGAGTTGAACGTGTCTTTTGACAGAGCAGTTTTGAAACACTGTTTTTGTAGAATCTGCAAGTGGATACTTTGAGCGCTTTGAGGCCTATGGTGGAAAAGGAAACATCTTCAAATGAAAACTAAAAAAGAAGCATTTTCAGTAACCTCTATTTGGTGTGTGCACTCAACTTACAGATTTGAACATTCTTTTTGATAGTGTAGTTTTCAAACACTCTTTCTTTAGATTCTGCAAGAGGCTATTTGGACTGTTTTCAGGTTTTTGGTGTAAACGGGAATATCTTTAGATAAAAACTAGAAAGAAGCCTTCTCAGAAATTTCTTTGTGATGTGTGCAGTCAGTTGACACAGTTGAACCTTCCTTCTGCTAGAGTAGATTTGAAACAATCTTTTTATAGAATCTGCAAGTGGATATTTGGAGGGCTTTGAGGCCTAAGGTTGAAATAGAGATATCTTCATATAAAGACTAGGCAGAAGAATTCTCAGAAAGTAATTTGTGACGTGTTCATTCAACTCACAGAGTTGAACCTGTCTTTTGATAGAGCAGTTTGACACACTCTCTTTGTAGAATCTGAAAGTGGACACTTTGAGCGGTATGAAACCTCTGGTGGAAAAGGAAATATTTTAACATGAAAACTACACATAAGCATTCTCAGTAACTTCTTTGTGGTGTGAGCATTCAACTCACAGAGTTCAAATTCCTTTTGATAGAGTAGTTTTGAAAAACTCTTTTTGTAGAATCTGCAATTGGATATTTGGGCTGCTTACGGGAATTCGTTGGAAACGGAATATCCTCTTACAAAAACTAGACAGAAGCATTCTCACAAACTTCTTTGTGATGTGTGCATTCAACTCACAGAGTTGAGCATTTCCTGTCATTTAGCAGATCTGAAACATTCTTTCGGTAGAATTTGCAAGTGGACATTTGGACTTCTTTGATGCCATTGGTAGAAAAGGAAATATCTTCCCATTAAGCCTAGCAAGAAGACTTCTAGAAACTACTTTGTGATGTTTGCATTCAAATCACAGAATTGAACATTCCCTTTGTTAGAGCAGTTCTAAAATACTCTTTTGGTAGATACTGCAAGTGGACATTTGGAGAGCTTTGAGGCCTGTGGTGAGAAAGGAAATATCTTCACATAAAACCTAGCAAGAAGAATTCTCAGAACTGCTTTGTGATGTTAACATTCAATTCAGAGAGTTGAACATTCCTTTTGTTAGAACAGTTTTGAAATACTTTTTTTTGTAGAATCTGCAAGTGGATATTTGGACCGCTTATCGGAATTTGTTGGAAACGGGATATCCTCTCATAAAAACTAGACAGAAACATTCTCATAAACTTCTTTGTGATGTGTGAATTCAAGTCACAGAGTTGAACGTACCTTTGGATACAGCAGTTTTGAAACACTGTTTTTGTAGTATCTGCAGTTAGACCTTTGTGGTGCTTTGAGAAAAGGAAATATCTTCCAATAGAAACTACACAGGTTCATTCTCAGTAACTTCTTTCTGGTGTGTGCATTCAATTCACAGATTTGAACATTCCTTTTGATAGTATAGTTTTGAAACACTCTTTTTGTCGAATCTGCATGTGGCTGTTTGGACCGCTTTTAGGCCTTTGGTGGAAATGGGAATATCTTCAGATAAACACTAGAGATAAGCTTTCTCAGAAATTTCTTTGTGATGTGTGCATTCAACTGACAGAGTTGAAGCTTCCTGTTGATAGAGCAGTTTTGAAACAGTCTTTTTGTAGAATCTGTAAGTGGATATTTGGAGAGGTTTGAGGCCTATGATAGAAAAGGAGACATCTTCATATAAAGAATAGGCAGAAGCATTCTCAGAAAGTAATTTGTGATGTGCGGATTCAACACACAGAGTTGAAACTTTCTTTTGATTAGGCAGTTTGAAACACACTTTTTGTTGCAACTGAAATTGGACTTTTGGAGCGCTATGAGGCCTATGGTGGAAAAGGAAATATCTTCACATAAAAACGACACAGAAGCATTCTCAGTAATTCCTTTGTGGTGTGTGCATTCAACTCACAGAGTTGAACATTCCTTTTGATACAGTAGTTTTGAAACACTTTTTTTGTAGAATCTGCTAGTGGATATTTGGACCACTTACAGTAATTCGTTGGAAACAGTATATTCTCACACAAAAACTAGACAGAAGGATTCTCACAAACTTCTTTGTTATGTGTGCATTCAGCTCACAGATTTGAACCATTCTCTACATTTATCAGATATGAAACACTCTTTTTGTAGAATCTACAAGTGGACATTTAGAGAGCTTTGAGGCAGGTGGTAGGAAAGGAAATATCTCTGCACAAAACCTAGCAAGAAGACTTGTCAGAAAGTAGTTCGTGATGTTTGCATTCAACACAGAGAGTTGAACATTCCCTTTGTTAGAGCAGTTGTGAAACACTGCTTTTGTAGAATCTGCAAGTGGATATTTGGACAGCTTTGACACAGCTGGTAGAAATGAAATACCTTGACATAAAATCTTGCAAGAAATGTTCTCAGAAAGTACTTTGCGATGTTTGCATTGAACTCACACAGTTGAACATTCCTTGTTAGAGCAGTTCTGAAACTCTCTTTCTGTAGAATCCGCAAGTGGACATTTGGAGAGCTTTGTGGCCTGTGGTGGAATAGGAAATATCTTCACATAAAACGTAGAAAGAAACATTCTGAGAAACTATATTTTGATGTTTGCATTCAACTCACCGATTTGAATACACATTTTGTTAGAGCACATTTGAAACACTTTTTTTAGAATCTGCAAGTGGATATTTGGACTGCTTATAGAAATTCATTGGAAACGTTATATCCTCTCATAAAAACTAGACTGAAGCATTCTCACAAACTTCTTTGTGACGTGCTCATTCAACTCACAGAGTTGAAGGTGTCTTTTGATAGACCAGTTTTGAAACACTGTTTTTGTAGAGTCTGTAAGTGGACATCTGGAGCGCTTTGAGGCCTATGGTGGAAAAGGAAATATCTTCAGATAGACACTACCCAGAAGCATTCTCAGTAACTCTTTTGTGGTGTGTGCATTCAACTCACAGAGTTGAACATTCCTTTTGATAGAAAAGTTTTGAAACACAATTTTTGTAGGAACTGCATGTGGTTATTTGGACCGCTTTCAGGCCTTCGGTGGAAACTGGAATATCTTCAGATAAAAACTAGAGAGAAGCATTCTCAGAAATTTCTATGTGATGTGTGCATTCAACTGACACAGTTGAAACTTCCTTTTGATAGAGCAGTTTTGAAACACTCTTTATGTAGAATCTTCAAGTGGATATTTGTAGCAATTTGAGGCATACGGTTGAAAAGGAGATATCTTTGACTAAAGACGTGTCGGAAGCATTCTCAGAAAGTAATTTGTGATGGGTGTATTCAACTGACAGAGTTGAAACTTTCTTTTGATAGAGCAGTTTGAAACACCCTTTTTGTGGAATCTGCAAGTGGATATTTGGACCGCTTATAGGAATTCGTTGGAAACGGGATATCCTCACAGAAATACTAAACAGAAGAATTCTCCCAAACTTTTTGTGATGGGTGCATTCAGCTCACAGAGTTGAAAATTTTTTTTCATGGAGCAGATTTGAAACACTATTTTTGTAGACTCTGCAAGGGGACATTTGGAGAGCATTGATGCCTGTGTTAGACAAGGAAATCTATTCACATAAAACTTATCAAGAATCCTTCTCAGAAACTAGTTTGTGATGTTTGCATTCAACTCACAGAGTTGAATATACCTTTTGTTAGACCACTTTTGAAACACTAGTTTTGTAGAATCTGCAAGTAAATATTTGGACTGCTTTTAGGAATTCGTTGGAAACGGGATATCCTCACATAAAAACTACACAGAAGCATTCTCACAAACTTCTTTATGATGTGTGCATTCACCTCACAGAGTTGAACGTGTCTTTTGATAGAGCAGTTTTGAAACAATATTTTTGTAGAATCTTCATTGGACATTTGAGCGCTATGAGGCCTATGGTGGAAAAGGGAATATCTTCACATAAAAACTACACAGAAGCATTCTCAGTAACTTCTTTGTGGTGTGTGCATTCAACTCACAGAGTTGAATATTCCTCGTGATAGAGTAGTTTTGAAACACTCTTTTTGTAGAATCTGAAGGTGACATTTGGACCGCTTATAGGAATTTGTTGGAAAGGGTATATCCTCACATAAAAACTAGACAGAAGCATTCTCAAAAACTCCTTTGTGATGTGGGCATTCAACACACAGAGTTGAACGTGGCTTTTGATAGAGCAGTTTTGAAACACTCTTTTTGCAGAATCTGCAATTGGACATTTGGAGCGCTTTGAGGCCTGTGGTGGAAAAGGAAAGATCTTCAAATAGAAACTACACAGAAGTTTTCTCACAGCTACTTTGTGGTGTGTGCATTCAACTAACAGAGTTCAACCGTCTTTTGATAGATTAGTTTTGAAACCCTCTTTTGGTAGAATCTGCAAGTGGCTATTTTGTCAACTTTCAGGCCTTCGGTGGAAACTGCAATATCTTCAGAAAAAAACTAGAGAGAAGCATTCTTAGAAATTTCTTTGTGACGTGTGCATTCAACTGAAAGAGTGGAACTTTCCTTTTGATAGAGCAGTTTTGAAACACTCTTTTTGTAGAATCTGCAAGTGGATATTAGGAGCGATTTGAAGCCTATGGTAGAAAAGGAGACATCTTATTATAAAGACTAGGCAGAAGCATTCTCAGAAAGTAATTTGTGATGTGTGCATTCAACACACAGAGTGGAACCTTTCTTTTGATAGAGCAGTTTGAAACACACTATATGTAGAATCTGAAAGTGGACAATTTGAGTGCTATGAGGCCTATGGTTGAAAAGGAAATATATTCACATAAAAACGACACAGAAGCATTCGCAGAAAGTAATTTGTGATGTGTGCATTCAACTCACAGAGTTGAATCTTTCTTTTGATAGAATACTTTGAAACACTCTTTTTATTGGATCTGAAAGTGGACAATTGGAGCGCTATGAGACCTATGGCGTAAAAGGAAATATCATCACATAAAAACTACACAGAAGGATTCTCAGTAACTTCCTAGTGGTATGTGAATTCAACTCAAGGAGTTGAACATTCCTTTTGATAGAGTAGTTTTGAAACACTCTTCTTGTAGAATCTGCAGGTGGATATTTGGACAGCTTAAAGGAATTCATTGGAAACAGGTTATGCTCACACAAAAACTATACAGAAGCATTCTCACAAACTTCTTTGTAATGTGGGCATTCAGCTCACAGAGTTGAACGTGTCTTTTGATAGAGCAGTTTTGAAACACTGTTTTTGTAGAATCTGTAAGTGGACATTTGGAGAGCTTTGAGGCCTATGGTGGAAAAGGAAATGTCTTGAAATACAAACTACACAGAAGCATTCCCAGTAACTAATTTGTGGTGTGTGCATTCAACTGACAGAGTTGAACATTCCTTTTCATAGAGTAGATTTGAAACACTCTTTTGGTATAATCTGCATGTGGCTTTTTGGACCACTTTCAGGCCTTCGGTGGAAACGGGAATATCTTCAGATAAAAACTAGAAAAAAGCATTCTCAGAAATTTCTTCGTGATGTGTGCATTCAACTGACAGAGTTAAACCTTCCTTTTGAAAGAGCAGTTTTGAAACACTCCTCTCGTAGAATCTGCAAGTGGATATTTGGAGCACTCTGAGTCCTCTGGTAGAATAGGAGATCTCTTCATATAAAGACTAGGCAGAAGCATTCTCAGAGAGTTATTTGTAATGTGTGCATTCAACTCACATTGTTGAACCTTTCGTTTGATAGAGCAGTTTGAAACCCTCTTTTTGTAGAATCTGAAAGTGGACATTTGGAGCGCTATGAGGCCTATGGTTGAAAAGGAAATATCTTCAAATAGAAACTACACAGAAGGATTCTTAGTAACGTCTATGTGGTGTGTGTATTCAACTCACAGAGTTGAACGTGTCTTTTGATAGAGCAGTTTTGAAACACTGTTTTTGCAGAATCCGCAAGGGGATATTTGGAGCGCTTTGAGGCCCATGGTGGAAAAGGAAATATCTTCAAATAGAAACTACACAGCAGCATTCTCTCTAACATCTTTGTGGTGTGTGCATTCAGTTCACCGAGTTGAACATTCCTTTTGATAGAGTAGTTTTAAAACATTCTTTTTGTAGAATCTGCATGTGGCTATTTGGACTGCTTTCAGGCATTCGGTAGAAACGGGAATATCTTCAGATAAAAACAGGAAAGAAGCATTCCCCGAAATTTCTTTGTGACGTGTGCATTCAGCTGACAGAGTTGAACCTTCCTTTTCATAGAGCAGTTTGGAAACACTGTTTTTGTAGAATCTGCAAGAGGATATTTGGAGCGATTTGAGGTCTATGGTAGAAAAGGAGAGGTCTTCATATAAAGACTAGGCAAAAGCATTCTCAGAAAGCAATTTGTGATGTTTGCATTCACCACACAGAGTTGAACCTTTCTTTTGATAGAGAAGATTTAAACACTCTTTTTGTAAAATCTGAAAGTGGACATTTGCGGCTCTATGAGGCCTGTGGTGGAAAAGGAAATATCTTCACATAAAAACTACACAGAAGCTTTCTCAGTAACTTCTTTGTGGTGTGTGCATTCAACTCACAGAGTTGAACATTCCTTGTGATACAATAGTTTTGAAACACTCTTTTTATAGCATATGGAAGTCGATATTTGGACCGCTTATAGGAATTCATTGGAAACGGTATATCCTCACATAAAAACTAGACAGAAGAATTCTCAAAAATGCCTTTGTGATGTGTGCATTCAACTCACAGAATTGAATGTGTCTTTTGATAGAGCTCTTTTGAAACACTCTTTTTGTAGAATCTGCAATTGCAGATTTGGAGCGCTTTGAGGCCTACTGTGGAAAAGCAAAGATCTTCAAATAGAAACTACACAGAAGCTTTCTCAGCAACTTCTTTTTAGTGTGTGCATTCCACTCACAGAGTTGAACATTCTTTTTGGTAGAGTAGTTTTGAAACATTCTTTTGGTAGAATCTGCATGTAGCTATTTGGTCTGCTTTCCGGCCTTCGGTGGAAACGGGAATAACTTCAGAAAAAAACCACTGAGAAGCATTCTCAGAAATTTCTTTGTGATGCGGGCATGCAACTGACAGGGTGGAACCTTCCTTTTGATAGAGCAGTTTTGAAACACTCTTTTTGTAGAATCTGCAAGTGGATATTTGGAGCGCTTTGAAACCTATGGTAGAAAAGGGGATATCTTCATAGAAAGACTAGGCAGAAGCATTCTCAGGAAGTAATTTATGATGTGTGCATTCAACTCACAGAGTTGAACCTTTCTTTTGATAGAGCAGTTTGAAACACTCTATATGTACAATCTCAAAGTAGACAATTGGAGCATTATGAGGCCTACGGTGGAAAAGGAACCATCTTCACAAAAAGCTACACAGAATCATTCTCAGAAAGTAATTTGTGATGTGTGCATTCAACTCACAGAGTTGACTCTTTCTTTTGATAGAGCAATTTGAAACACTCTTTTTGTGGAATCTGGAAGTGGACAATTGGAGCGCTATGAGAAATACGGTGTAAAAGGAAATATCTTCACATAAAAATTACACAGAAGCATTCTTAGTAACTTCCTTGTGGTGTGTGAATCTAACTCGAGGAGTTGAACATTCCTTTTGATAGAGTAGTTTTGAAACACTCTTCTTGTAGAATCTGCAAGTGGATATTTGGACAGCTTATAGGAATTCTTTGGAAACGGGATAATCTCACACAAAAACTAGACAGAAGCATTCTCACAAACTTCTTTGTGATATGTGCATTCAGCTCAGAGAGTTGAACCTTTCTCTTCATGGAGGAGATTTGAAACAGTGTTTTTGTAGAATCTGCAGATGGACATTTGGAGAGCTTTGAGGCCTGTGGTAGAAAAGGAAATATCTTCATATAAAACCTAGCAAGAAGTCTTCTCAGAAACTACTGTGTGATGTTTACATTCAAGTTATAGAGTTGAATATTCCCTTTGTTAGAGCAGTTCAGAAACACACTTTTTGTGGAAACCGCAAGTGGACATTTGGAGAGCTTTGAGGCCTGTGGTGGAAAAGGAAATATCTTCACATAAAACCTTCAAAGAAGCATTTTCAGAAACTACTTTCTGATGTTTGCATTCAACTCATGGGGTTGAATATACTTTTTGATAGAGAACTTTTGAAACACTTTATTGGTAGAATCTGCAAGTGGATATTTGAATCGCTTAGAGGAATTCATTGGAAACGGGATATCCTCACAAAAACACTAGATAGAAGCATTCTCACAAACTTCTTTGTGATGTGTGCATTAAACTCACATAGTTGAACGTGTCTTTTGATAGAGCAGTTTTGGAACACTGTTTTTGTAGAATCTGCAATTGGACATTTGGAGAGCTGTGAGGCCTATGGTGGAAAAGGAAACATCTTCAAATAGAAACTACACAGAAGAATTCTCAGCAACTACTTTGTGGTGTGTGCATTCAACTCACCGGGTTGAACATTCCTTTGGCTATAGTAGTTTTGAAACACTCTTTTTGTAGAATCTGCAAGTAGATATTTGGATCGCTGATAGGAATTCATTGGAAACGGGATATCCTCACACAAAAACTAGAAAGAAACATTTTCACAAACTACTTTGTGATGTGTGCATTCAGCTCACAGAGTTGAACCTTTCTTTTCATGGAGCAGATTTGAAACACTCTCTTTGTAGAATCTGCAAGAGGACGTTTGGAGAGCTTTAAGGCCTGTGGTAGAAAAGAAAATCTCTTCACAAGAAACCTAGCAAGAAGCCTTCTCAGAAACTGCGTTCTGATGTTTGCATTCAAGTCACAGAGTTGATCATTCCCTTTGTTAGAGCAGTTCTGAAACACTCTTTTTGTAGGAGCTGCAAGTGGACATTTGGAGAGCTTTGAGGCCAGTGGTAGAAAAGGAAATATCTTCCCATAAAACCTAGCAAGAACCCTTATAAGACTACTTTTTGATGATTACATTCAAGTCACAGAGTTGAACATTCGCTTTGTTAGAGCAGGTCTGAAATAGTCTTTCTGTAGAAACTGCAAGTGGACATTTGGAGAGCTTTGAGGCCCGTGGTGGGAAAGGAAATATCTTCACATAAAACCTAGCAAGAAGCATTCTCAGAACTACTTTGTGATGTTTACATTCAACTCACAGAGTTGAACATTTCTTTTGTTAGAGGAGTTTTGAAACATTACTTTTGTAGAAACTGCAAGTGGACATTTGGAGACCTTTGAGGCCTGTGGTGGAAAAGGAAATATCTTCACATAAAATCTAGAAAGAAGCATTCTCAGAAACTACTTTCTGATGTTTGCATTCAACAAATGCAGTTGAATATACCTTTCTTTATAGCACTTTTTAAACAATATTTTTGTAGAATCTGCAAGTGAATATTTGGACCGCTTGTAGGAATTTGTTGGAAACGGGATATCCACTCACAAAAACTACACAGAAACATTCTCAAAAACATCTTAGTGATGAGACCATTCAACTCGCAGAGTTGAACATGTGTGTTGATAGAGCAGTTTTGAAACACTGTTTTTGTAGAATCTGCAAGTGGATACTTGGACCGCTTATAGGAATTCATTGGAAACGGGATATCCTCACTCAAAAACAAGACAGAAGCATTCTTACAAACTTCTTTGAGATGTGTGCATTCAACTCACCGGGTTGAACGTGTCTCTACATACAGCAGTTTTGAAACACTATTTTTGTAGAAACTGGAATTGGACATTTTGAGTGCTTTGAGGCCAATGATGGAAAAGGAAATATCTTCACATAAGAACTACACAGAAGAATTCTCAGCAACTTCTTTGTGGTGTGTGCATTCAACTGACAGAGTTGAACATTCCTTTTGATAGAATAGTTTTCAAACACTCTTTTTCTAGAATCTGCAATTGGATATTTGGACCGCTTATAGGAATTGGTTGGAAAAGGGATATCCTCACACAAAATCTAGACACAAGCATTCTCACAAACTTCTTTGTGATGTGTGCATTCAGCTCACAGAGTTGAAACTTACTTTTTATGGAGCAGATTTGAAAAACTGTTTGTAGAAATTGCAAGTGGACATTTGGAGAGCTTGAGGCCTGTGGTAGAAAAGGAAATATCTTCACATAAAACCCAGCAAGAAGCATTCTCAGAAACTACTTTGTGATGTTTGGATTCATCTCATGGAGTTGAACATTCCCTTTGTTAGAGCAGTTTTGAAACACTCTTTTTGTAGAAACTGGAAGTGGACATTTGGGGAGCTTGGAGGCCTGTGTTAGAAAAGGAAATACCTTCACATAAAACCTAGAAAGAAGAATTTTCAGAAACTAATTTCTGATATTTGCATTCAACACACGGAGTTGAATATCAGTTTTGTTAGAGCACTTTTGAAGCACTCTTTTAGTAGAATCTGCAAGTGGATATTTGGAATGCTTATGGGAATTCGTTGGAAACGGGATATCCTCACATAAAAACTACACAGAAGCATTCTCACAAACTACTTTGTGATGTGTGCATTCGACTCACAGAGTTGAATGTGTCTTTTGATAGAGCAGCTTTGAAACACTGTTTTTGTAGAATCTGCAAGTGGACATTTTGAGCACTTTGAGGCCTATGGTGGAAGAGGAAATATCTTCAAATGAAAACTAAACGGAAGCATTTTCAGTAACTTCTATGTGGTGTGTGCATTCAACTCACAGAGTTGCACATTCTTTTTGATAGTGTAGTTTTCACACACTCTTTTTGTAGATGCTGCAAGTGGCTATTTGGACTGCTTTCAGGCCTTTGGTGTAAACGGGAATATCTTCAGATAAAAACTAGAAAGAAGCCTTCTCAGAAATTTCTTTGTGATGTGTGCATTCAATTGACCAAGTTGAACCTTCCTTCTGATAGAGCAGATTTGAAATAAGCTTTTTGTAGAATCTGCAAGTGGATATTTGGAGCACTTTGAGGCCTATAGTTGAAATGGAGATATCTTCGTGTAAAGACTAGGCAGAAGCATTCTCAGAAAGTAATTTGTGATGTGTGCATTCAACTCACAGAGTTGAACCTTTCTTTTGATAGAGCAGTTTGACACATTCTTTTTGTAGAATCTGAAAGTGGACATTTTGAGCACTATGAAGCCTCTGGTGGAAAAGGAAATATTTTAACATAAAAACTACACAGAATCATTCGCAGTAACTGCTTTGTGGTGTGTGCATTCAACTCACAGAGTTGAACATTCCTTTTGATAGAGTAGTTTTTAAAAACTCTTTCTGTAGTATCTGCAAGTGGATATTTGGACGGCTTATAGGAATTCGTTGGAAACGGTATATCCTCAGAGAAACACTAGACAGAAACACTCTCACAATCTTGTTGGTGATGTGTGCATTCAACTCACCGGGTTGAAGGTGTTTTTTGATGGAGCAGTTTTGAAATGCTGTTTTTGTAGGATCTGGAAGTGGACATTTTGACCGCTTTGAGGCCAATGATGGAAAAGGAAACATCTTCAAATGAAAACTACACAGAAGCATTCTCAGTAACTTCTATGTGGTGTGGGCATGCAACTCACAAACTTAAACATTCCTTTTGATAGTGTAGTTTTGAAACACTCTTTTTGTAGAATCTGCAAGTGGATATTTGGACCGCTTACAGGAATTCGTTGGAAACGGATATCCTCACACAAAAACTAGAGAAAAGCATTCTCACAAACTACTTTGTGATGTGTGCTTTCAGCTGACAGAGTTGAACCTTTATTTTCATGGAGCAGATTTGAAACAACCTTTTTGTAGAATCTGCATGTGGACATTTGAAGAGCTTGAGGCCTGTGGTAGAAAAGGAAATATCTTCACATAAAACGCAGCAAGAAGATTCTCAGAAACGACTTTGTGATGTTTGGATTCATCTCACGGAGTTGAACATTCCCTTTGTTAGAGCAGATTTGAAACACTCTTTTTGTAGAATCTGCAAGTGAACATTTGGAGAGCTTGGAGGCCTGTGGTAGAAAAGGGAATACCTTCACATAAAATCTAGAAAGAAGAATTTTCAGAAACTAATTTCTGATATTTGCATTCAACACACGGAGTTGAATATCAGTTTTGTTAGAGCACTTTTGAAGCACTCTTTTCGTAGATTCCGCAAGTGGATATTTGGAACGCATATGGGAATTCGTTGGAAACGGGATATCCTCACATAAAAACGACACAGAAGCATTCTCACAAACTACTTTGTGATGTGTGCATTCGACTCACAGAGTTGAATGTGTCTTTTGATAGAGCAGTTCTGAAACACTGTTTTTGTAGAATCTGCAAGTGAACATTTTGAGCGCTTTGAGGCCTATGGTGGAAAAGGAAATATCTTGAAATGAAAACTAAACAGAAGCATTCTCAGTAACTTCTATCTGGTGTGTGCATTCAACTCACAGAGTTGCACATTCTTTTTGATAGTGTAGTTTTCCCACACTCTTTTTGTAGATGCTGCAAGTGTCTATTTGGACTGCTTTCAGGCCTTTGGTGTAAACGGGAATATCTTCAGATAAAAACTAGAAAGAAGCCTTCTCAGAAATTTCTTTGTGATGTGTGCATTCAATTGACCGAGTTGAACCTTCCTTCTGATAGAGCAGATTTGAAACAATCTTTTTGTAGAATCTGTAAGTGTATATTTGGAGCGCTTTGAGGCCTAAAGTTGAAATGGAGAGATCTTCATATAAAGACTAGGCAGAAGCATTCTCAGAAAGTAATTTGTGATGTGTGCATTCAACTCACAGAGTTGAACCTTTCTTTTAATAGAGCAGTTTGACACATTCTTTTTGTAGAATCTGAAAGTGGACATTTTGAGCACTATGAAGCCTCTGGTGGAAAAGGAAATATTTTAACATAAAACCTACACAGAAGCATTCTCATTAACTGCTTTGTGGTGTGTGCATTCAACTCACAGAGTTGAACATTCCTTTTGATTGAGTAGTTTTGAAAAATTCTTTTTGTAGTATCTGCAAGTGGATATTTGGACTGCTTATAGGAATTCGTTGGAAACGGGATATCCTCAGAGAAACACTAGACAGAAGAAATCTCACAAACTTGTTGGTGATGTGTGCATTCAACTCACCGGGTTGAAGGTGTTTTTTGATGGAGCAGTTTTGAAATACTGTTTTTGTAGGATCTGGAAGTGGACATTTTGAGCGCTTTGAGGCCTATGGTGGAAAAGGAAATATCTTCAAATGAAAAATACACAGAAGCATGCTCAGTAACTTCTATGTGGTGAGGGATTGTAACTTACAGAGTTGAACATTCCTTTTGATAGTGTAGTTTTGAAACACTCTTTTTGTAGAATCTGCAAGTGGCTATTTGGACCACTTTCAGGCCTTTAGTGGAAACGGGAATATCTTCAGATAAAAACTAGAGAAAAGCCTTCTCAGAAATTTCTTTGCGATGTGTGCATTCAACTGACAGATTTGAACCTTCTTTTTGAAAGAGCAATTTTGAAACACTCTTTTGTAGAATCTGAAATTGGACATTTGCAGCACTATGAGGCCTATGGTGGAAAAGGAAATATCTTCACCTAAAAACCACACAGAAGCATTCTCAGTAACTTTTTGTGGTGTGTGCATTCAACTCACAGAGTTGAACATTCCTTTTGATAGAGTAGTTTTGAAACACTCTTTTTGTAGAAGCTGCAAGTGGATATTTGGACCGCTTATAGGAATTCGTTGGAAACGAATATCCTCACACAAAAACTAGAGAAAAGCATTCTCACAAACTACTTTGTGATGTGTGCATTCTGCTGACAGAGTTGAACCTTTCTTTTGATGGAGCAGATTTGAAACACCCTTTTTGTAGAATCTGCATGTGGACATTTGGAGAGCTTGAGGCCTGTGGTAGAAAAGGAAATATCTTCACATAAAACCCAGCAAGAAGCATTCTCAGAAACTACTTTGTGATGTTTGGATACATCTCACGGAGTTGAACATTCCCTTTGTTAGAGCAGTTTTGAAACACTCTTTTTGTAGAATCTGCAAGTGGACATTTGGAGAGCTTGAAGGCCTGTGGTAGAAAAGGAAATATCTTCACATAAAACCTAGAAAGAATCATTTTCAGAAACTAATTTCTGATGTTTGCATTCAACTCATGGAGTTGAATGTAAGTTTTGTTAGAGCACTTTTGAAACACTCTTTTAGTAGAATCTGCAAGTGGATATTTGGAAAGCTTATGGGAATTCGTTGGAAACGGGATATCCTCACATAAAACTACACAGAAAAATTCTCACTAACTACTTTGTGATGTGTGCATTCGATTCACAGAGTTGAACGTGTCTTTTGACAGAGCAGTTTTGAAACACTGTTTTTGTAGAATCTGCAAGTGGATACTTTGAGCGCTTTGAGGCCTATGGTGGAAAAGGAAACATCTTCAAATGAAAACTAAAAAAGAAGCATTTTCAGTAACCTCTATTTGGTGTGTGCACTCAACTTACAGATTTGAACATTCTTTTTGATAGTGTAGTTTTCAAACACTCTTTCTTTAGATTCTGCAAGAGGCTATTTGGACTGTTTTCAGGCCTTTGGTGTAAACGGGAATATCTTTAGATAAAAACTAGAAAGAAGCCTTCTCAGAAATTTCTTTGTGATGTGTGCAGTCAGTTGACACAGTTGAACCTTCCTTCTGCTAGAGTAGATTTGAAACAATCTTTTTATAGAATCTGCAAGTGGATATTTGGAGGGCTTTGAGGCCTAAGGTTGAAATAGAGATATCTTCATATAAAGACTAGGCAGAAGAATTCTCAGAAAGTAATTTGTGACGTGTTCATTCAACTCACAGAGTTGAACCTGTCTTTTGATAGAGCAGTTTGACACACTCTCTTTGTAGAATCTGAAAGTGGACACTTTGAGCGGTATGAAACCTCTGGTGGAAAAGGAAATATTTTAACATGAAAACTACACATAAGCATTCTCAGTAACTTCTTTGTGGTGTGAGCATTCAACTCACAGAGTTCAAATTCCTTTTGATAGAGTAGTTTTGAAAAACTCTTTTTGTAGAATCTGCAATTGGATATTTGGGCTGCTTACGGGAATTCGTTGGAAACGGAATATCCTCTTACAAAAACTAGACAGAAGCATTCTCACAAACTTCTTTGTGATGTGTGCATTCAACTCACAGAGTTGAGCATTTCCTGTCATTTAGCAGATCTGAAACATTCTTTCGGTAGAATTTGCAAGTGGACATTTGGACTTCTTTGATGCCATTGGTAGAAAAGGAAATATCTTCCCATTAAGCCTAGCAAGAAGACTTCTAGAAACTACTTTGTGATGTTTGCATTCAAATCACAGAATTGAACATTCCCTTTGTTAGAGCAGTTCTAAAATACTCTTTTGGTAGATACTGCAAGTGGACATTTGGAGAGCTTTGAGGCCTGTGGTGAGAAAGGAAATATCTTCACATAAAACCTAGCAAGAAGAATTCTCAGAACTGCTTTGTGATGTTAACATTCAATTCAGAGAGTTGAACATTCCTTTTGTTAGAACAGTTTTGAAATACTTTTTTTTGTAGAATCTGCAAGTGGATATTTGGACCGCTTATCGGAATTTGTTGGAAACGGGATATCCTCTCATAAAAACTAGACAGAAACATTCTCATAAACTTCTTTGTGATGTGTGAATTCAAGTCACAGAGTTGAACGTACCTTTGGATACAGCAGTTTTGAAACACTGTTTTTGTAGTATCTGCAGTTAGACCTTTGTGGTGCTTTGAGAAAAGGAAATATCTTCCAATAGAAACTACACAGGTTCATTCTCAGTAACTTCTTTCTGGTGTGTGCATTCAATTCACAGATTTGAACATTCCTTTTGATAGTATAGTTTTGAAACACTCTTTTTGTCGAATCTGCATGTGGCTGTTTGGACCGCTTTTAGGCCTTTGGTGGAAATGGGAATATCTTCAGATAAACACTAGAGATAAGCTTTCTCAGAAATTTCTTTGTGATGTGTGCATTCAACTGACAGAGTTGAAGCTTCCTGTTGATAGAGCAGTTTTGAAACAGTCTTTTTGTAGAATCTGTAAGTGGATATTTGGAGCGGTTTGAGGCCTATGATAGAAAAGGAGACATCTTCATATAAAGAATAGGCAGAAGCATTCTCAGAAAGTAATTTGTGATGTGCGGATTCAACACACAGAGTTGAAACTTTCTTTTGATTAGGCAGTTTGAAACACACTTTTTGTTGCAACTGAAATTGGACTTTTGGAGCGCTATGAGGCCTATGGTGGAAAAGGAAATATCTTCACATAAAAACGACACAGAAGCATTCTCAGTAATTCCTTTGTGGTGTGTGCATTCAACTCACAGAGTTGAACATTCCTTTTGATACAGTAGTTTTGAAACACTTTTTTTGTAGAATCTGCTAGTGGATATTTGGACCACTTACAGTAATTCGTTGGAAACAGTATATTCTCACACAAAAACTAGACAGAAGGATTCTCACAAACTTCTTTGTTATGTGTGCATTCAGCTCACAGATTTGAACCATTCTCTACATTTATCAGATATGAAACACTCTTTTTGTAGAATCTACAAGTGGACATTTAGAGAGCTTTGAGGCAGGTGGTAGGAAAGGAAATATCTCTGCACAAAACCTAGCAAGAAGACTTGTCAGAAAGTAGTTCGTGATGTTTGCATTCAACACAGAGAGTTGAACATTCCCTTTGTTAGAGCAGTTGTGAAACACTGCTTTTGTAGAATCTGCAAGTGGATATTTGGACAGCTTTGACACAGCTGGTAGAAATGAAATACCTTGACATAAAATCTTGCAAGAAATGTTCTCAGAAAGTACTTTGCGATGTTTGCATTGAACTCACACAGTTGAACATTCCTTGTTAGAGCAGTTCTGAAACTCTCTTTCTGTAGAATCCGCAAGTGGACATTTGGAGAGCTTTGTGGCCTGTGGTGGAATAGGAAATATCTTCACATAAAACGTAGAAAGAAACATTCTGAGAAACTATATTTTGATGTTTGCATTCAACTCACCGATTTGAATACACATTTTGTTAGAGCACATTTGAAACACTTTTTTTAGAATCTGCAAGTGGATATTTGGACTGCTTATAGAAATTCATTGGAAACGTTATATCCTCTCATAAAAACTAGACTGAAGCATTCTCACAAACTTCTTTGTGACGTGCTCATTCAACTCACAGAGTTGAAGGTGTCTTTTGATAGACCAGTTTTGAAACACTGTTTTTGTAGAGTCTGTAAGTGGACATCTGGAGCGCTTTGAGGCCTATGGTGGAAAAGGAAATATCTTCAGATAGACACTACCCAGAAGCATTCTCAGTAACTCTTTTGTGGTGTGTGCATTCAACTCACAGAGTTGAACATTCCTTTTGATAGAAAAGTTTTGAAACACAATTTTTGTAGGAACTGCATGTGGTTATTTGGACCGCTTTCAGGCCTTCGGTGGAAACTGGAATATCTTCAGATAAAAACTAGAGAGAAGCATTCTCAGAAATTTCTATGTGATGTGTGCATTCAACTGACACAGTTGAAACTTCCTTTTGATAGAGCAGTTTTGAAACACTCTTTATGTAGAATCTTCAAGTGGATATTTGTAGCAATTTGAGGCATACGGTTGAAAAGGAGATATCTTTGACTAAAGACGTGTCGGAAGCATTCTCAGAAAGTAATTTGTGATGGGTGTATTCAACTGACAGAGTTGAAACTTTCTTTTGATAGAGCAGTTTGAAACACTCTTTTTGTGGAATCTGCAAGTGGATATTTGGACCGCTTATAGGAATTCGTTGGAAACGGGATATCCTCACAGAAATACTAAACAGAAGAATTCTCCCAAACTTTTTGTGATGGGTGCATTCAGCTCACAGAGTTGAAAATTTTTTTTCATGGAGCAGATTTGAAACACTATTTTTGTAGACTCTGCAAGGGGACATTTGGAGAGCATTGATGCCTGTGTTAGACAAGGAAATCTATTCACATAAAACTTATCAAGAATCCTTCTCAGAAACTAGTTTGTGATGTTTGCATTCAACTCACAGAGTTGAATATACCTTTTGTTAGACCACTTTTGAAACACTAGTTTTGTAGAATCTGCAAGTAAATATTTGGACTGCTTTTAGGAATTCGTTGGAAACGGGATATCCTCACATAAAAACTACACAGAAGCATTCTCACAAACTTCTTTATGATGTGTGCATTCACCTCACAGAGTTGAACGTGTCTTTTGATAGAGCAGTTTTGAAACAATATTTTTGTAGAATCTTCATTGGACATTTGAGCGCTATGAGGCCTATGGTGGAAAAGGGAATATCTTCACATAAAAACTACACAGAAGCATTCTCAGTAACTTCTTTGTGGTGTGTGCATTCAACTCACAGAGTTGAATATTCCTCGTGATAGAGTAGTTTTGAAACACTCTTTTTGTAGAATCTGAAGGTGACATTTGGACCGCTTATAGGAATTTGTTGGAAAGGGTATATCCTCACATAAAAACTAGACAGAAGCATTCTCAAAAACTCCTTTGTGATGTGGGCATTCAACACACAGAGTTGAACGTGGCTTTTGATAGAGCAGTTTTGAAACACTCTTTTTGCAGAATCTGCAATTGGACATTTGGAGCGCTTTGAGGCCTGTGGTGGAAAAGGAAAGATCTTCAAATAGAAACTACACAGAAGTTTTCTCACAGCTACTTTGTGGTGTGTGCATTCAACTAACAGAGTTCAACCGTCTTTTGATAGATTAGTTTTGAAACCCTCTTTTGGTAGAATCTGCAAGTGGCTATTTTGTCAACTTTCAGGCCTTCGGTGGAAACTGCAATATCTTCAGAAAAAAACTAGAGAGAAGCATTCTTAGAAATTTCTTTGTGACGTGTGCATTCAACTGAAAGAGTGGAACTTTCCTTTTGATAGAGCAGTTTTGAAACACTCTTTTTGTAGAATCTGCAAGTGGATATTAGGAGCGATTTGAAGCCTATGGTAGAAAAGGAGACATCTTATTATAAAGACTAGGCAGAAGCATTCTCAGAAAGTAATTTGTGATGTGTGCATTCAACACACAGAGTGGAACCTTTCTTTTGATAGAGCAGTTTGAAACACACTATATGTAGAATCTGAAAGTGGACAATTTGAGTGCTATGAGGCCTATGGTTGAAAAGGAAATATATTCACATAAAAACGACACAGAAGCATTCGCAGAAAGTAATTTGTGATGTGTGCATTCAACTCACAGAGTTGAATCTTTCTTTTGATAGAATACTTTGAAACACTCTTTTTATTGGATCTGAAAGTGGACAATTGGAGCGCTATGAGACCTATGGCGTAAAAGGAAATATCATCACATAAAAACTACACAGAAGGATTCTCAGTAACTTCCTAGTGGTATGTGAATTCAACTCAAGGAGTTGAACATTCCTTTTGATAGAGTAGTTTTGAAACACTCTTCTTGTAGAATCTGCAGGTGGATATTTGGACAGCTTAAAGGAATTCATTGGAAACAGGTTATGCTCACACAAAAACTATACAGAAGCATTCTCACAAACTTCTTTGTAATGTGGGCATTCAGCTCACAGAGTTGAACGTGTCTTTTGATAGAGCAGTTTTGAAACACTGTTTTTGTAGAATCTGTAAGTGGACATTTGGAGAGCTTTGAGGCCTATGGTGGAAAAGGAAATGTCTTGAAATACAAACTACACAGAAGCATTCCCAGTAACTAATTTGTGGTGTGTGCATTCAACTGACAGAGTTGAACATTCCTTTTCATAGAGTAGATTTGAAACACTCTTTTGGTATAATCTGCATGTGGCTTTTTGGACCACTTTCAGGCCTTCGGTGGAAACGGGAATATCTTCAGATAAAAACTAGAAAAAAGCATTCTCAGAAATTTCTTCGTGATGTGTGCATTCAACTGACAGAGTTAAACCTTCCTTTTGAAAGAGCAGTTTTGAAACACTCCTCTCGTAGAATCTGCAAGTGGATATTTGGAGCACTCTGAGTCCTCTGGTAGAATAGGAGATCTCTTCATATAAAGACTAGGCAGAAGCATTCTCAGAGAGTTATTTGTAATGTGTGCATTCAACTCACATTGTTGAACCTTTCGTTTGATAGAGCAGTTTGAAACCCTCTTTTTGTAGAATCTGAAAGTGGACATTTGGAGCGCTATGAGGCCTATGGTTGAAAAGGAAATATCTTCAAATAGAAACTACACAGAAGGATTCTTAGTAACGTCTATGTGGTGTGTGTATTCAACTCACAGAGTTGAACGTGTCTTTTGATAGAGCAGTTTTGAAACACTGTTTTTGCAGAATCCGCAAGGGGATATTTGGAGCGCTTTGAGGCCCATGGTGGAAAAGGAAATATCTTCAAATAGAAACTACACAGCAGCATTCTCTCTAACATCTTTGTGGTGTGTGCATTCAGTTCACCGAGTTGAACATTCCTTTTGATAGAGTAGTTTTAAAACATTCTTTTTGTAGAATCTGCATGTGGCTATTTGGACTGCTTTCAGGCATTCGGTAGAAACGGGAATATCTTCAGATAAAAACAGGAAAGAAGCATTCCCCGAAATTTCTTTGTGACGTGTGCATTCAGCTGACAGAGTTGAACCTTCCTTTTCATAGAGCAGTTTGGAAACACTGTTTTTGTAGAATCTGCAAGAGGATATTTGGAGCGATTTGAGGTCTATGGTAGAAAAGGAGAGGTCTTCATATAAAGACTAGGCAAAAGCATTCTCAGAAAGCAATTTGTGATGTTTGCATTCACCACACAGAGTTGAACCTTTCTTTTGATAGAGAAGATTTAAACACTCTTTTTGTAAAATCTGAAAGTGGACATTTGCGGCTCTATGAGGCCTGTGGTGGAAAAGGAAATATCTTCACATAAAAACTACACAGAAGCTTTCTCAGTAACTTCTTTGTGGTGTGTGCATTCAACTCACAGAGTTGAACATTCCTTGTGATACAATAGTTTTGAAACACTCTTTTTATAGCATATGGAAGTCGATATTTGGACCGCTTATAGGAATTCATTGGAAACGGTATATCCTCACATAAAAACTAGACAGAAGAATTCTCAAAAATGCCTTTGTGATGTGTGCATTCAACTCACAGAATTGAATGTGTCTTTTGATAGAGCTCTTTTGAAACACTCTTTTTGTAGAATCTGCAATTGCAGATTTGGAGCGCTTTGAGGCCTACTGTGGAAAAGCAAAGATCTTCAAATAGAAACTACACAGAAGCTTTCTCAGCAACTTCTTTTTAGTGTGTGCATTCCACTCACAGAGTTGAACATTCTTTTTGGTAGAGTAGTTTTGAAACATTCTTTTGGTAGAATCTGCATGTAGCTATTTGGTCTGCTTTCCGGCCTTCGGTGGAAACGGGAATAACTTCAGAAAAAAACCACTGAGAAGCATTCTCAGAAATTTCTTTGTGATGCGGGCATGCAACTGACAGGGTGGAACCTTCCTTTTGATAGAGCAGTTTTGAAACACTCTTTTTGTAGAATCTGCAAGTGGATATTTGGAGCGCTTTGAAACCTATGGTAGAAAAGGGGATATCTTCATAGAAAGACTAGGCAGAAGCATTCTCCGGAAGTAATTTGTGATGTGTGCATTCAACTCACAGAGTTGAACCTTTCTTTTGATAGAGCAGTTTGAAACACTCTATATGTACAATCTCAAAGTAGACAATTGGAGCATTATGAGGCCTACGGTGGAAAAGGAACCATCTTCACAAAAAGCTACACAGAATCATTCTCAGAAAGTAATTTGTGATGTGTGCATTCAACTCACAGAGTTGACTCTTTCTTTTGATAGAGCAATTTGAAACACTCTTTTTGTGGAATCTGGAAGTGGACAATTGGAGCGCTATGAGAAATACGGTGTAAAAGGAAATATCTTCACATAAAAATTACACAGAAGCATTCTTAGTAACTTCCTTGTGGTGTGTGAATCTAACTCGAGGAGTTGAACATTCCTTTTGATAGAGTAGTTTTGAAACACTCTTCTTGTAGAATCTGCAAGTGGATATTTGGACAGCTTATAGGAATTCTTTGGAAACGGGATAATCTCACACAAAAACTAGACAGAAGCATTCTCACAAACTTCTTTGTGATATGTGCATTCAGCTCAGAGAGTTGAACCTTTCTCTTCATGGAGGAGATTTGAAACAGTGTTTTTGAAGAATCTGCAGATGGACATTTGGAGAGCTTTGAGGCCTGTGGTAGAAAAGGAAATATCTTCATATAAAACCTAGCAAGAAGTCTTCTCAGAAACTACTGTGTGATGTTTACATTCAAGTTATAGAGTTGAATATTCCCTTTGTTAGAGCAGTTCAGAAACACACTTTTTGTGGAAACCGCAAGTGGACATTTGGAGAGCTTTGAGGCCTGTGGTGGAAAAGGAAATATCTTCACATAAAACCTTCAAAGAAGCATTTTCAGAAACTACTTTCTGATGTTTGCATTCAACTCATGGGGTTGAATATACTTTTTGATAGAGAACTTTTGAAACACTTTATTGGTAGAATCTGCAAGTGGATATTTGAATCGCTTAGAGGAATTCATTGGAAACGGGATATCCTCACAAAAACACTAGATAGAAGCATTCTCACAAACTTCTTTGTGATGTGTGCATTAAACTCACATAGTTGAACGTGTCTTTTGATAGAGCAGTTTTGGAACACTGTTTTTGTAGAATCTGCAATTGGACATTTGGAGAGCTGTGAGGCCTATGGTGGAAAAGGAAACATCTTCAAATAGAAACTACACAGAAGAATTCTCAGCAACTACTTTGTGGTGTGTGCATTCAACTCACCGGGTTGAACATTCCTTTGGCTATAGTAGTTTTGAAACACTCTTTTTGTAGAATCTGCAAGTGGATATTTGGATCGCTGATAGGAATTCATTGGAAACGGGATATCCTCACACAAAAACTAGAAAGAAACATTTTCACAAACTACTTTGTGATGTGTGCATTCAGCTCACAGAGTTGAACCTTTCTTTTCATGGAGCAGATTTGAAACACTCTCTTTGTAGAATCTGCAAGAGGACGTTTGGAGAGCTTTAAGGCCTGTGGTAGAAAAGAAAATCTCTTCACAAGAAACCTAGCAAGAAGCCTTCTCAGAAACTGCGTTCTGATGTTTGCATTCAAGTCACAGAGTTGATCATTCCCTTTGTTAGAGCAGTTCTGAAACACTCTTTTTGTAGGAGCTGCAAGTGGACATTTGGAGAGCTTTGAGGCCAGTGGTAGAAAAGGAAATATCTTCCCATAAAACCTAGCAAGAACCCTTATAAGACTACTTTTTGATGATTACATTCAAGTCACAGAGTTGAACATTCGCTTTGTTAGAGCAGGTCTGAAATAGTCTTTCTGTAGAAACTGCAAGTGGACATTTGGAGAGCTTTGAGGCCCGTGGTGGGAAAGGAAATATCTTCACATAAAACCTAGCAAGAAGCATTCTCAGAACTACTTTGTGATGTTTACATTCAACTCACAGAGTTGAACATTTCTTTTGTTAGAGGAGTTTTGAAACATTACTTTTGTAGAAACTGCAAGTGGACATTTGGAGACCTTTGAGGCCTGTGGTGGAAAAGGAAATATCTTCACATAAAATCTAGAAAGAAGCATTCTCAGAAACTACTTTCTGATGTTTGCATTCAACAAATGCAGTTGAATATACCTTTCTTTATAGCACTTTTTAAACAATATTTTTGTAGAATCTGCAAGTGAATATTTGGACCGCTTGTAGGAATTTGTTGGAAACGGGATATCCACTCACAAAAACTACACAGAAACATTCTCAAAAACATCTTAGTGATGAGACCATTCAACTCGCAGAGTTGAACATGTGTGTTGATAGAGCAGTTTTGAAACACTGTTTTTGTAGAATCTGCAAGTGGATACTTGGACCGCTTATAGGAATTCATTGGAAACGGGATATCCTCACTCAAAAACAAGACAGAAGCATTCTTACAAACTTCTTTGAGATGTGTGCATTCAACTCACCGGGTTGAACGTGTCTCTACATACAGCAGTTTTGAAACACTATTTTTGTAGAAACTGGAATTGGACATTTTGAGTGCTTTGAGGCCAATGATGGAAAAGGAAATATCTTCACATAAGAACTACACAGAAGAATTCTCAGCAACTTCTTTGTGGTGTGTGCATTCAACTGACAGAGTTGAACATTCCTTTTGATAGAATAGTTTTCAAACACTCTTTTTCTAGAATCTGCAATTGGATATTTGGACCGCTTATAGGAATTGGTTGGAAAAGGGATATCCTCACACAAAATCTAGACACAAGCATTCTCACAAACTTCTTTGTGATGTGTGCATTCAGCTCACAGAGTTGAAACTTACTTTTTATGGAGCAGATTTGAAAAACTGTTTGTAGAAATTGCAAGTGGACATTTGGAGAGCTTGAGGCCTGTGGTAGAAAAGGAAATATCTTCACATAAAACCCAGCAAGAAGCATTCTCAGAAACTACTTTGTGATGTTTGGATTCATCTCATGGAGTTGAACATTCCCTTTGTTAGAGCAGTTTTGAAACACTCTTTTTGTAGAAACTGGAAGTGGACATTTGGGGAGCTTGGAGGCCTGTGTTAGAAAAGGAAATACCTTCACATAAAACCTAGAAAGAAGAATTTTCAGAAACTAATTTCTGATATTTGCATTCAACACACGGAGTTGAATATCAGTTTTGTTAGAGCACTTTTGAAGCACTCTTTTAGTAGAATCTGCAAGTGGATATTTGGAATGCTTATGGGAATTCGTTGGAAACGGGATATCCTCACATAAAAACTACACAGAAGCATTCTCACAAACTACTTTGTGATGTGTGCATTCGATTCACAGAGTTGAATGTGTCTTTTGATAGATAGAGCAGCTTTGAAACACTGTTTTTGTAGAATCTGCAAGTGGACATTTTGAGCACTTTGAGGCCTATGGTGGAAGAGGAAATATCTTCAAATGAAAACTAAACGGAAGCATTTTCAGTAACTTCTATGTGGTGTGTGCATTCAACTCACAGAGTTGCACATTCTTTTTGATAGTGTAGTTTTCACACACTCTTTTTGTAGATGCTGCAAGTGGCTATTTGGACTGCTTTCAGGCCTTTGGTGTAAACGGGAATATCTTCAGATAAAAACTAGAAAGAAGCCTTCTCAGAAATTTCTTTGTGATGTGTGCATTCAATTGACCAAGTTGAACCTTCCTTCTGATAGAGCAGATTTGAAATAAGCTTTTTGTAGAATCTGCAAGTGGATATTTGGAGCACTTTGAGGCCTATAGTTGAAATGGAGATATCTTCGTGTAAAGACTAGGCAGAAGCATTCTCAGAAAGTAATTTGTGATGTGTGCATTCAACTCACAGAGTTGAACCTTTCTTTTGATAGAGCAGTTTGACACATTCTTTTTGTAGAATCTGAAAGTGGACATTTTGAGCACTATGAAGCCTCTGGTGGAAAGGGAAATATTTTAACATAAAAACTACACAGAATCATTTGCAGTAACTGCTTTGTGGTGTGTGCATTCAACTCACAGAGTTGAACATTCCTTTTGATAGAGTAGTTTTTAAAAACTCTTTCTGTAGTATCTGCAAGTGGATATTTGGACTGCTTATAGGAATTCGTTGGAAACGGTATATCCTCAGAGAAACACTAGACAGAAACACTCTCACAATCTTGTTGGTGATGTGTGCATTCAACTCACCGGGTTGAAGGTGTTTTTTGATGGAGCAGTTTTGAAATGCTGTTTTTGTAGGATCTGGAAGTGGACATTTTGACCGCTTTGAGGCCAATGATGGAAAAGGAAACATCTTCAAATGAAAACTACACAGAAGCATTCTCAGTAACTTCTATGTGGTGTGGGCATGCAACTCACAAACTTAAACATTCCTTTTGATAGTGTAGTTTTGAAACACTCTTTTTGTAGAATCTGCAAGTGGATATTTGGACCGCTTACAGGAATTCGTTGGAAACGGATATCCTCACACAAAAACTAGAGAAAAGCATTCTCACAAACTACTTTGTGATGTGTGCTTTCAGCTGACAGAGTTGAACCTTTATTTTCATGGAGCAGATTTGAAACAACCTTTTTGTAGAATCTGCATGTGGACATTTGAAGAGCTTGAGGCCTGTGGTAGAAAAGGAAATATCTTCACATAAAACGCAGCAAGAAGATTCTCAGAAACGACTTTGTGATGTTTGGATTCATCTCACGGAGTTGAACATTCCCTTTGTTAGAGCAGATTTGAAACACTCTTTTTGTAGAATCTGCAAGTGAACATTTGGAGAGCTTGGAGGCCTGTGGTAGAAAAGGGAATACCTTCACATAAAATCTAGAAAGAAGAATTTTCAGAAACTAATTTCTGATATTTGCATTCAACACACGGAGTTGAATATCAGTTTTGTTAGAGCACTTTTGAAGCACTCTTTTCGTAGATTCCGCAAGTGGATATTTGGAACGCATATGGGAATTCGTTGGAAACGGGATATCCTCACATAAAAACGACACAGAAGCATTCTCACAAACTACTTTGTGATGTGTGCATTCGACTCACAGAGTTGAATGTGTCTTTTGATAGAGAAGTTCTGAAACACTGTTTTTGTAGAATCTGCAAGTGAACATTTTGAGCGCTTTGAGGCCTATGGTGGAAAAGGAAATATCTTGAAATGAAAACTAAACAGAAGCATTCTCAGTAACTTCTATGTGGTGTGTGCATTCAACTCACAGAGTTGCACATTCTTTTTGATAGTGTAGTTTTCCCACACTCTTTTTGTAGATGCTGCAAGTGTCTATTTGGACTGCTTTCAGGCCTTTGGTGTAAACGGGAATATCTTTAGATAAAAACTAGAAAGAAGCCTTCTCAGAAATTTCTTTGTGATGTGTGCATTCAATTGACCGAGTTGAACCTTCCTTCTGATAGAGCAGATTTGAAACAATCTTTTTGTAGAATCTGTAAGTGTATATTTGGAGCGCTTTGAGGCCTAAAGTTGAAATGGAGAGATCTTCATATAAAGACTAGGCAGAAGCATTCTCAGAAAGTAATTTGTGATGTGTGCATTCAACTCACAGAGTTGAACCTTTCTTTTAATAGAGCAGTTTGACACATTCTTTTTGTAGAATCTGAAAGTGGACATTTTGAGCACTATGAAGCCTCTGGTGGAAAAGGAAATATTTTAACATAAAACCTACACAGAAGCATTCTCATTAACTGCTTTGTGGTGTGTGCATTCAACTCACAGAGTTGAACATTCCTTTTGATTGAGTAGTTTTGAAAAATTCTTTTTGTAGTATCTGCAAGTGGATATTTGGACTGCTTATAGGAATTCGTTGGAAACGGGATATCCTCAGAGAAACACTAGACAGAAGAAATCTCACAAACTTGTTGGTGATGTGTGCATTCAACTACCGGGTTGAAGGTGTTTTTTGATGGAGCAGTTTTGAAATACTGTTTTTGTAGGATCTGGAAGTGGACATTTTGAGCGCTTTGAGGCCTATGGTGGAAAAGGAAATATCTTCAAATGAAAAATACACAGAAGCATGCTCAGTAACTTCTATGTGGTGAGGGATTGTAACTTACAGAGTTGAACATTCCTTTTGATAGTGTAGTTTTGAAACACTCTTTTTGTAGAATCTGCAAGTGGCTATTTGGACCACTTTCAGGCCTTTAGTGGAAACGGGAATATCTTCAGATAAAAACTAGAGAAAAGCCTTCTCAGAAATTTCTTTGCGATGTGTGCATTCAACTGACAGATTTGAACCTTCTTTTTGAAAGAGCAATTTTGAAACACTCTTTTGTAGAATCTGAAATTGGACATTTGCAGCACTATGAGGCCTATGGTGGAAAAGGAAATATCTTCACCTAAAAACCACACAGAAGCATTCTCAGTAACTTTTTGTGGTGTGTGCATTCAACTCACAGAGTTGAACATTCCTTTTGATAGAGTAGTTTTGAAACACTCTTTTTGTAGAAGCTGCAAGTGGATATTTGGACCGCTTATAGGAATTCGTTGGAAACGAATATCCTCACACAAAAACTAGAGAAAAGCATTCTCACAAACTACTTTGTGATGTGTGCATTCTGCTGACAGAGTTGAACCTTTCTTTTGATGGAGCAGATTTGAAACACCCTTTTTGTAGAATCTGCATGTGGACATTTGGAGAGCTTGAGGCCTGTGGTAGAAAAGGAAATATCTTCACATAAAACCCAGCAAGAAGCATTCTCAGAAACTACTTTGTGATGTTTGGATACATCTCACGGAGTTGAACATTCCCTTTGTTAGAGCAGTTTTGAAACACTCTTTTTGTAGAATCTGCAAGTGGACATTTGGAGAGCTTGAAGGCCTGTGGTAGAAAAGGAAATATCTTCACATAAAACCTAGAAAGAATCATTTTCAGAAACTAATTTCTGATGTTTGCATTCAACTCATGGAGTTGAATGTAAGTTTTGTTAGAGCACTTTTGAAACACTCTTTTAGTAGAATCTGCAAGTGGATATTTGGAAAGCTTATGGGAATTCGTTGGAAACGGGATATCCTCACATAAAACTACACAGAAAAATTCTCACTAACTACTTTGTGATGTGTGCATTCGATTCACAGAGTTGAACGTGTCTTTTGACAGAGCAGTTTTGAAACACTGTTTTTGTAGAATCTGCAAGTGGATACTTTGAGCGCTTTGAGGCCTATGGTGGAAAAGGAAATATCTTCAAATGAAAACTAAAAAAGAAGCATTTTCAGTAACCTCTATTTGGTGTGTGCACTCAACTTACAGATTTGAACATTCTTTTTGATAGTGTAGTTTTCAAACACTCTTTCTTTAGATTCTGCAAGAGGCTATTTGGACTGTTTTCAGGCCTTTGGTGTAAACGGGAATATCTTTAGATAAAAACTAGAAAGAAGCCTTCTCAGAAATTTCTTTGTGATGTGTGCAGTCAGTTGACACAGTTGAACCTTCCTTCTGCTAGAGTAGATTTGAAACAATCTTTTTATAGAATCTGCAAGTGGATATTTGGAGGGCTTTGAGGCCTAAGGTTGAAATAGAGATATCTTCATATAAAGACTAGGCAGAAGAATTCTCAGAAAGTAATTTGTGACGTGTTCATTCAACTCACAGAGTTGAACCTGTCTTTTGATAGAGCAGTTTGACACACTCTTTTTGTAGAATCTGAAAGTGGACACTTTGAGTGGTATGAAACCTCTGGTGGAAAAGGAAATATTTTAACATGAAAACTACACATAAGCATTCTCAGTAACTTCTTTGTGGTGTGAGCATTCAACTCACAGAGTTCAAATTCCTTTTGATAGAGTAGTTTTGAAAAACTCTTTTTGTAGAATCTGCAATTGGATATTTGGGCTGCTTACGGGAATTCGTTGGAAACGGAATATCCTCTTACAAAAACTAGACAGAAGCATTCTCACAAACTTCTTTGTGATGTGTGCATTCAACTCACAGAGTTGAGCATTTCCTGTCATTTAGCAGATCTGAAACATTCTTTCGGTAGAATTTGCAAGTGGACATTTGGACTTCTTTGATGCCATTGGTAGAAAAGGAAATATCTTCCCATTAAGCCTAGCAAGAAGACTTCTAGAAACTACTTTGTGATGTTTGCATTCAAATCACAGAATTGAACATTCCCTTTGTTAGAGCAGTTCTAAAATACTCTTTTGGTAGATACTGCAAGTGGACATTTGGAGAGCTTTGAGGCCTGTGGTGAGAAAGGAAATATCTTCACATAAAACCTAGCAAGAAGAATTCTCAGAACTGCTTTGTGATGTTAACATTCAATTCAGAGAGTTGAACATTCCTTTTGTTAGAACAGTTTTGAAATACTTTTTTTTGTAGAATCTGCAAGTGGATATTTGGGCCGCTTATCGGAATTTGTTGGAAACGGGATATCCTCTCATAAAAACTAGACAGAAACATTCTCATAAACTTCTTTGTGATATGTGAATTCAAGTCACAGAGTTGAACGTACCTTTGGATACAGCAGTTTTGAAACACTGTTTTTGTAGTATCTGCAGTTAGACCTTTGTGGTGCTTTGAGAAAAGGAAATATCTTCCAATAGAAACTACACAGGTTCATTCTCAGTAACTTCTTTCTGGTGTGTGCATTCAATTCACAGATTTGAACATTCCTTTTGATAGTATAGTTTTGAAACACTCTTTTTGTCGAATCTGCATGTGGCTGTTTGGACCGCTTTTAGGCCTTTGGTGGAAATGGGAATATCTTCAGATAAACACTAGAGATAAGCTTTCTCAGAAATTTCTTTGTGATGTGTGCATTCAACTGACAGAGTTGAAGCTTCCTGTTGATAGAGCAGTTTTGAAACAGTCTTTTTGTAGAATCTGTAAGTGGATATTTGGAGCGGTTTGAGGCCTATGATAGAAAAGGAGACATCTTCATATAAAGAATAGGCAGAAGCATTCTCAGAAAGTAATTTGTGATGTGCGGATTCAACACACAGAGTTGAAACTTTCTTTTGATTAGGCAGTTTGAAACACACTTTTTGTTGCAACTGAAATTGGACTTTTGGAGCGCTATGAGGCCTATGGTGGAAAAGGAAATATCTTCACATAAAAACGACACAGAAGCATTCTCAGTAATTCCTTTGTGGTGTGTGCATTCAACTCACAGAGTTGAACATTCCTTTTGATACAGTAGTTTTGAAACACTTTTTTTGTAGAATCTGCTAGTGGATATTTGGACCACTTACAGTAATTCGTTGGAAACAGTATATTCTCACACAAAAACTAGACAGAAGGATTCTCACAAACTTCTTTGTTATGTGTGCATTCAGCTCACAGATTTGAACCATTCTCTACATTTATCAGATATGAAACACTCTTTTTGTAGAATCTACAAGTGGACATTTAGAGAGCTTTGAGGCAGGTGGTAGGAAAGGAAATATCTCTGCACAAAACCTAGCAAGAAGACTTGTCAGAAAGTAGTTCGTGATGTTTGCATTCAACACAGAGAGTTGAACATTCCCTTTGTTAGAGCAGTTGTGAAACACTGCTTTTGTAGAATCTGCAAGTGGATATTTGGACAGCTTTGACACAGCTGGTAGAAATGAAATACCTTGACATAAAATCTTGCAAGAAATGTTCTCAGAAAGTACTTTGCGATGTTTGCATTGAACTCACACAGTTGAACATTCCTTGTTAGAGCAGTTCTGAAACTCTCTTTCTGTAGAATCCGCAAGTGGACATTTGGAGAGCTTTGTGGCCTGTGGTGGAATAGGAAATATCTTCACATAAAACGTAGAAAGAAACATTCTGAGAAACTATATTTTGATGTTTGCATTCAACTCACCGATTTGAATACACATTTTGTTAGAGCACATTTGAAACACTTTTTTTAGAATCTGCAAGTGGATATTTGGACTGCTTATAGAAATTCATTGGAAACGTTATATCCTCTCATAAAAACTAGACTGAAGCATTCTCACAAACTTCTTTGTGATGTGCTCATTCAACTCACAGAGTTGAAGGTGTCTTTTGATAGACCAGTTTTGAAACACTGTTTTTGTAGAGTCTGTAAGTGGACATCTGGAGCGCTTTGAGGCCTATGGTGGAAAAGGAAATATCTTCAGATAGACACTACCCAGAAGCATTCTCAGTAACTCTTTTGTGGTGTGTGCATTCAACTCACAGAGTTGAACATTCCTTTTGATAGAAAAGTTTTGAAACACAATTTTTGTAGGAACTGCATGTGGTTATTTGGACCGCTTTCAGGCCTTCGGTGGAAACTGGAATATCTTCAGATAAAAACTAGAGAGAAGCATTCTCAGAAATTTCTATGTGATGTGTGCATTCAACTGACACAGTTGAAACTCCCTTTTGATAGAGCAGTTTTGAAACACTCTTTATGTAGAATCTTCAAGTGGATATTTGTAGCAATTTGAGGCATACAGTTGAAAAGGAGATATCTTTGACTAAAGACGTGTCGGAAGCATTCTCAGAAAGTAATTTGTGATGGGTGTATTCAACTGACAGAGTTGAAACTTTCTTTTGATAGAGCAGTTTGAAACACTCTTTTTGTGGAATCTGCAAGTGGATATTTGGACCGCTTATAGGAATTCGTTGGAAACGGGATATCCTCACAGAAATACTAAACAGAAGAATTCTCCCAAACTTTTTGTGATGGGTGCATTCAGCTCACAGAGTTGAAAATTTTTTTTCATGGAGCAGATTTGAAACACTATTTTTGTAGACTCTGCAAGGGGACATTTGGAGAGCATTGATGCCTGTGTTAGACAAGGAAATCTATTCACATAAAACTTATCAAGAATCCTTCTCAGAAACTAGTTTGTGATGTTTGCATTCAACTCACAGAGTTGAATATACCTTTTGTTAGACCACTTTTGAAACACTAGTTTTGTAGAATCTGCAAGTAAATATTTGGACTGCTTTTAGGAATTCGTTGGAAACGGGATATCCTCACATAAAAACTACACAGAAGCATTCTCACAAACTTCTTTATGATGTGTGCATTCACCTCACAGAGTTGAACGTGTCTTTTGATAGAGCAGTTTTGAAACAATATTTTTGTAGAATCTTCATTGGACATTTGAGCGCTATGAGGCCTATGGTGGAAAAGGGAATATCTTCACATAAAAACTACACAGAAGCATTCTCAGTAACTTCTTTGTGGTGTGTGCATTCAACTCACAGAGTTGAATATTCCTCGTGATAGAGTAGTTTTGAAACACTCTTTTTGTAGAATCTGAAGGTGACATTTGGACCGCTTATAGGAATTTGTTGGAAAGGGTATATCCTCACATAAAAACTAGACAGAAGCATTCTCAAAAACTCCTTTGTGATGTGGGCATTCAACACACAGAGTTGAACGTGGCTTTTGATAGAGCAGTTTTGAAACACTCTTTTTGCAGAATCTGCAATTGGACATTTGGAGCGCTTTGAGGCCTGTGGTGGAAAAGGAAAGATCTTCAAATAGAAACTACACAGTTTTCTCACAGCTACTTTGTGGTGTGTGCATTCAACTAACAGAGTTCAACCGTCTTTTGATAGATTAGTTTTGAAACACTCTTTTGGTAGAATCTGCAAGTGGCTATTTTGTCAACTTTCAGGCCTTCGGTGGAAACTGCAATATCTTCAGAAAAAAACTAGAGAGAAGCATTCTTAGAAATTTCTTTGTGACGTGTGCATTCAACTGAAAGAGTGGAACTTTCCTTTTGATAGAGCAGTTTTGAAACACTCTTTTTGTAGAATCTGCAAGTGGATATTAGGAGCGATTTGAAGCCTATGGTAGAAAAGGAGACATCTTATTATAAAGACTAGGCAGAAGCATTCTCAGAAAGTAATTTGTGATGTGTGCATTCAACTCACAGAGTGGAACCTTTCTTTTGATAGAGCAGTTTGAAACACACTATATGTAGAATCTGAAAGTGGACAATTTGAGTGCTATGAGGCCTATGGTTGAAAAGGAAATATATTCACATAAAAACGACACAGAAGCATTCGCAGAAAGTAATTTGTGATGTGTGCATTCAACTCACAGAGTTGAATCTTTCTTTTGATAGAATACTTTGAAACACTCTTTTTATTGGATCTGAAAGTGGACAATTGGAGCGCTATGAGACCTATGGCGTAAAAGGAAATATCATCACATAAAAACTACACAGAAGGATTCTCAGTAACTTCCTAGTGGTATGTGAATTCAACTCAAGGAGTTGAACATTCCTTTTGATAGAGTAGTTTTGAAACACTCTTCTTGTAGAATCTGCAGGTGGATATTTGGACAGCTTAAAGGAATTCATTGGAAACAGGTTATGCTCACACAAAAACTATACAGAAGCATTCTCACAAACTTCTTTGTAATGTGGGCATTCAGCTCACAGAGTTGAACGTGTCTTTTGATAGAGCAGTTTTGAAACACTGTTTTTGTAGAATCTGTAAGTGGACATTTGGAGAGCTTTGAGGCCTATGGTGGAAAAGGAAATGTCTTGAAATACAAACTACACAGAAGCATTCCCAGTAACTAATTTGTGGTGTGTGCATTCAACTGACAGAGTTGAACATTCCTTTTCATAGAGTAGATTTGAAACACTCTTTTGGTATAATCTGCATGTGGCTTTTTGGACCACTTTCAGGCCTTCGGTGGAAACGGGAATATCTTCAGATAAAAACTAGAAAAAAGCATTCTCAGAAATTTCTTCGTGATGTGTGCATTCAACTGACAGAGTTAAACCTTCCTTTTGAAAGAGCAGTTTTGAAACACTCCTCTCGTAGAATCTGCAAGTGGATATTTGGAGCACTCTGAGTCCTCTGGTAGAATAGGAGATCTCTTCATATAAAGACTAGGCAGAAGCATTCTCAGAGAGTTATTTGTAATGTGTGCATTCAACTCACATTGTTGAACCTTTCGTTTGATAGAGCAGTTTGAAACCCTCTTTTTGTAGAATCTGAAAGTGGACATTTGGAGTGCTATGAGGCCTATGGTTGAAAAGGAAATATCTTCAAATAGAAACTACACAGAAGGATTCTTAGTAACGTCTATGTGGTGTGTGTATTCAACTCACAGAGTTGAACGTGTCTTTTGATAGAGCAGTTTTGAAACACTGTTTTTGCAGAATCCGCAAGGGGATATTTGGAGCGCTTTGAGGCCCATGGTGGAAAAGGAAATATCTTCAAATAGAAACTACACAGCAGCATTCTCTCTAACATCTTTGTGGTGTGTGCATTCAGTTCACCGAGTTGAACATTCCTTTTGATAGAGTAGTTTTAAAACATTCATTTTGTAGAATCTGCATGTGGCTATTTGGACTGCTTTCAGGCATTCGGTAGAAACGGGAATATCTTCAGATAAAAACAGGAAAGAAGCATTCCCCGAAATTTCTTTGTGACGTGTGCATTCAGCTGACAGAGTTGAACCTTCCTTTTCATAGAGCAGTTTGGAAACACTGTTTTTGTAGAATCTGCAAGAGGATATTTGGAGCGATTTGAGGTCTATGGTAGAAAAGGAGAGGTCTTCATATAAAGACTAGGCAAAAGCATTCTCAGAAAGCAATTTGTGATGTTTGCATTCACCACACAGAGTTGAACCTTTCTTTTGATAGAGAAGATTTAAACACTCTTTTTGTAAAATCTGAAAGTGGACATTTGCGGCTCTATGAGGCCTGTGGTGGAAAAGGAAATATCTTCACATAAAAACTACACAGAAGCTTTCTCAGTAACTTCTTTGTGGTGTGTGCATTCAACTCACAGAGTTGAACATTCCTTGTGATACAATAGTTTTGAAACACTCTTTTTATAGCATATGGAAGTCGATATTTGGACCGCTTATAGGAATTCATTGGAAACGGTATATCCTCACATAAAAACTAGACAGAAGAATTCTCAAAAATGCCTTTGTGATGTGTGCATTCAACTCACAGAATTGAATGTGTCTTTTGATAGAGCACTTTTGAAACACTCTTTTTGTAGAATCTGCAATTGCAGATTTGGAGCGCTTTGAGGCCTATTGTGGAAAAGCAAAGATCTTCAAATAGAAACTACACAGAAGCTTTCTCAGCAACTTCTTTTTAGTGTGTGCATTCCACTCACAGAGTTGAACATTCTTTTTGGTAGAGTAGTTTTGAAACATTCTTTTGGTAGAATCTGCATGTAGCTATTTGGTCTGCTTTCCGGCCTTCGGTGGAAACGGGAATAACTTCAGAAAAAAACCACTGAGAAGCATTCTCAGAAATTTCTTTGTGATGCGGGCATGCAACTGACAGGGTGGAACCTTCCTTTTGATAGAGCAGTTTTGAAACACTCTTTTTGTAGAATCTGCAAGTGGATATTTGGAGCGCTTTGAAACCTATGGTAGAAAAGGGGATATCTTCATAGAAAGACTAGGCAGAAGCATTCTCAGGAAGTAATTTGTGATGTGTGCATTCAACTCACAGAGTTGAACCTTTCTTTTGATAGAGCAGTTTGAAACACTCTATATGTACAATCTCAAAGTAGACAATTGGAGCACTATGAGGCCTACGGTGGAAAAGGAACCATCTTCACAAAAAGCTACACAGAATCATTCTCAGAAAGTAATTTGTGATGTGTGCATTCAACTCACAGAGTTGACTCTTTCTTTTGATAGAGCAATTTGAAACACTCTTTTTGTGGAATCTGGAAGTGGACAATTGGAGCGCTATGAGAAATACGGTGTAAAAGGAAATATCTTCACATAAAAATTACACAGAAGCATTCTTAGTAACTTCCTTGTGGTGTGTGAATCTAACTCGAGGAGTTGAACATTCCTTTTGATAGAGTAGTTTTGAAACACTCTTCTTGTAGAATCTGCAAGTGGATATTTGGACAGCTTATAGGAATTCTTTGGAAACGGGATAATCTCACACAAAAACTAGACAGAAGCATTCTCACAAACTTCTTTGTGATATGTGCATTCAGCTCAGAGAGTTGAACCTTTCTCTTCATGGAGGAGATTTGAAACAGTGTTTTTGTAGAATCTGCAGATGGACATTTGGAGAGCTTTGAGGCCTGTGGTAGAAAAGGAAATATCTTCATATAAAACCTAGCAAGAAGTCTTCTCAGAAACTACTGTGTGATGTTTACATTCAAGTTATAGAGTTGAATATTCCCTTTGTTAGAGCAGTTCAGAAACACACTTTTTGTGGAAACCGCAAGTGGACATTTGGAGAGCTTTGAGGCCTGTGGTGGAAAAGGAAATATCTTCACATAAAACCTTCAAAGAAGCATTTTCAGAAACTACTTTCTGATGTTTGCATTCAACTCATGGGGTTGAATATACTTTTTGATAGAGAACTTTTGAAACACTTTATTGGTAGAATCTGCAAGTGGATATTTGAATCGCTTAGAGGAATTCATTGGAAACGGGATATCCTCACAAAAACACTAGATAGAAGCATTCTCACAAACTTCTTTGTGATGTGTGCATTAAACTCACATAGTTGAACGTGTCTTTTGATAGAGCAGTTTTGGAACACTGTTTTTGTAGAATCTGCAATTGGACATTTGGAGAGCTGTGAGGCCTATGGTGGAAAAGGAAACATCTTCAAATAGAAACTACACAGAAGAATTCTCAGCAACTACTTTGTGGTGTGTGCATTCAACTCACCGGGTTGAACATTCCTTTGGCTATAGTAGTTTTGAAACACTCTTTTTGTAGAATCTGCAAGTGGATATTTGGATCGCTGATAGGAATTCATTGGAAACGGGATATCCTCACACAAAAACTAGAAAGAAACATTTTCACAAACTACTTTGTGATGTGTGCATTCAGCTCACAGAGTTGAACCTTTCTTTTCATGGAGCAGATTTGAAACACTCTCTTTGTAGAATCTGCAAGAGGACGTTTGGAGAGCTTTAAGGCCTGTGGTAGAAAAGAAAATCTCTTCACAAGAAACCTAGCAAGAAGCCTTCTCAGAAACTGCGTTCTGATGTTTGCATTCAAGTCACAGAGTTGATCATTCCCTTTGTTAGAGCAGTTCTGAAACACTCTTTTTGTAGGAGCTGCAAGTGGACATTTGGAGAGCTTTGAGGCCAGTGGTAGAAAAGGAAATATCTTCCCATAAAACCTAGCAAGAACCCTTATAAGACTACTTTTTGATGATTACATTCAAGTCACAGAGTTGAACATTCGCTTTGTTAGAGCAGGTCTGAAATAGTCTTTCTGTAGAAACTGCAAGTGGACATTTGGAGAGCTTTGAGGCCCGTGGTGGGAAAGGAAATATCTTCACATAAAACCTAGCAAGAAGCATTCTCAGAACTACTTTGTGATGTTTACATTCAACTCACAGAGTTGAACATTTCTTTTGTTAGAGGAGTTTTGAAACATTACTTTTGTAGAAACTGCAAGTGGACATTTGGAGACCTTTGAGGCCTGTGGTGGAAAAGGAAATATCTTCACATAAAATCTAGAAAGAAGCATTCTCAGAAACTACTTTCTGATGTTTGCATTCAACAAATGCAGTTGAATATACCTTTCTTTATAGCACTTTTTAAACAATATTTTTGTAGAATCTGCAAGTGAATATTTGGACCGCTTGTAGGAATTTGTTGGAAACGGGATATCCACTCACAAAAACTACACAGAAACATTCTCAAAAACATCTTAGTGATGAGACCATTCAACTCGCAGAGTTGAACATGTGTGTTGATAGAGCAGTTTTGAAACACTGTTTTTGTAGAATCTGCAAGTGGATACTTGGACCGCTTATAGGAATTCATTGGAAACGGGATATCCTCACTCAAAAACAAGACAGAAGCATTCTTACAAACTTCTTTGAGATGTGTGCATTCAACTCACCGGGTTGAACGTGTCTCTACATACAGCAGTTTTGAAACACTATTTTTGTAGAAACTGGAATTGGACATTTTGAGTGCTTTGAGGCCAATGATGGAAAAGGAAATATCTTCACATAAGAACTACACAGAAGAATTCTCAGCAACTTCTTTGTGGTGTGTGCATTCAACTGACAGAGTTGAACATTCCTTTTGATAGAATAGTTTTCAAACACTCTTTTTCTAGAATCTGCAATTGGATATTTGGACCGCTTATAGGAATTGGTTGGAAAAGGGATATCCTCACACAAAATCTAGACACAAGCATTCTCACAAACTTCTTTGTGATGTGTGCATTCAGCTCACAGAGTTGAAACTTACTTTTTATGGAGCAGATTTGAAAAACTGTTTGTAGAAATTGCAAGTGGACATTTGGAGAGCTTGAGGCCTGTGGTAGAAAAGGAAATATCTTCACATAAAACCCAGCAAGAAGCATTCTCAGAAACTACTTTGTGATGTTTGGATTCATCTCATGGAGTTGAACATTCCCTTTGTTAGAGCAGTTTTGAAACACTCTTTTTGTAGAAACTGGAAGTGGACATTTGGGGAGCTTGGAGGCCTGTGTTAGAAAAGGAAATACCTTCACATAAAACCTAGAAAGAAGAATTTTCAGAAACTAATTTCTGATATTTGCATTCAACACACGGAGTTGAATATCAGTTTTGTTAGAGCACTTTTGAAGCACTCTTTTAGTAGAATCTGCAAGTGGATATTTGGAATGCTTATGGGAATTCGTTGGAAACGGGATATCCTCACATAAAAACTACACAGAAGCATTCTCACAAACTACTTTGTGATGTGTGCATTCGATTCACAGAGTTGAATGTGTCTTTTGATAGATAGAGCAGCTTTGAAACACTGTTTTTGTAGAATCTGCAAGTGGACATTTTGAGCACTTTGAGGCCTATGGTGGAAGAGGAAATATCTTCAAATGAAAACTAAACGGAAGCATTTTCAGTAACTTCTATGTGGTGTGTGCATTCAACTCACAGAGTTGCACATTCTTTTTGATAGTGTAGTTTTCACACACTCTTTTTGTAGATGCTGCAAGTGGCTATTTGGACTGCTTTCAGGCCTTTGGTGTAAACGGGAATATCTTCAGATAAAAACTAGAAAGAAGCCTTCTCAGAAATTTCTTTGTGATGTGTGCATTCAATTGACCAAGTTGAACCTTCCTTCTGATAGAGCAGATTTGAAATAAGCTTTTTGTAGAATCTGCAAGTGGATATTTGGAGCACTTTGAGGCCTATAGTTGAAATGGAGATATCTTCGTGTAAAGACTAGGCAGAAGCATTCTCAGAAAGTAATTTGTGATGTGTGCATTCAACTCACAGAGTTGAACCTTTCTTTTGATAGAGCAGTTTGACACATTCTTTTTGTAGAATCTGAAAGTGGACATTTTGAGCACTATGAAGCCTCTGGTGGAAAGGGAAATATTTTAACATAAAAACTACACAGAATCATTTGCAGTAACTGCTTTGTGGTGTGTGCATTCAACTCACAGAGTTGAACATTCCTTTTGATAGAGTAGTTTTTAAAAACTCTTTCTGTAGTATCTGCAAGTGGATATTTGGACTGCTTATAGGAATTCGTTGGAAACGGGATATCCTCAGAGAAACACTAGACAGAAACACTCTCACAATCTTGTTGGTGATGTGTGCATTCAACTCACCGGGTTGAAGGTGTTTTTTGATGGAGCAGTTTTGAAATGCTGTTTTTGTAGGATCTGGAAGTGGACATTTTGACCGCTTTGAGGCCAATGATGGAAAAGGAAACATCTTCAAATGAAAACTACACAGAAGCATTCTCAGTAACTTCTATGTGGTGTGGGCATGCAACTCACAAACTTAAACATTCCTTTTGATAGTGTAGTTTTGAAACACTCTTTTTGTAGAATCTGCAAGTGGATATTTGGACCGCTTACAGGAATTCGTTGGAAACGGATATCCTCACACAAAAACTAGAGAAAAGCATTCTCACAAACTACTTTGTGATGTGTGCTTTCAGCTGACAGAGTTGAACCTTTATTTTCATGGAGCAGATTTGAAACAACCTTTTTGTAGAATCTGCATGTGGACATTTGAAGAGCTTGAGGCCTGTGGTAGAAAAGGAAATATCTTCACATAAAACGCAGCAAGAAGATTCTCAGAAACGACTTTGTGATGTTTGGATTCATCTCACGGAGTTGAACATTCCCTTTGTTAGAGCAGATTTGAAACACTCTTTTTGTAGAATCTGCAAGTGAACATTTGGAGAGCTTGGAGGCCTGTGGTAGAAAAGGGAATACCTTCACATAAAATCTAGAAAGAAGAATTTTCAGAAACTAATTTCTGATATTTGCATTCAACACACGGAGTTGAATATCAGTTTTGTTAGAGCACTTTTGAAGCACTCTTTTCGTAGATTCCGCAAGTGGATATTTGGAACGCATATGGGAATTCGTTGGAAACGGGATATCCTCGCATAAAAACGACACAGAAGCATTCTCACAAACTACTTTGTGATGTGTGCATTCGACTCACAGAGTTGAATGTGTCTTTTGATAGAGAAGTTCTGAAACACTGTTTTTGTAGAATCTGCAAGTGAACATTTTGAGCGCTTTGAGGCCTATGGTGGAAAAGGAAATATCTTGAAATGAAAACTAAACAGAAGCATTCTCAGTAACTTCTATGTGGTGTGTGCATTCAACTCACAGAGTTGCACATTCTTTTTGATAGTGTAGTTTTCCCACACTCTTTTTGTAGATGCTGCAAGTGTCTATTTGGACTGCTTTCAGGCCTTTGGTGTAAACGGGAATATCTTTAGATAAAAACTAGAAAGAAGCCTTCTCAGAAATTTCTTTGTGATGTGTGCATTCAATTGACCGAGTTGAACCTTCCTTCTGATAGAGCAGATTTGAAACAATCTTTTTGTAGAATCTGTAAGTGTATATTTGGAGCGCTTTGAGGCCTAAAGTTGAAATGGAGAGATCTTCATATAAAGACTAGGCAGAAGCATTCTCAGAAAGTAATTTGTGATGTGTGCATTCAACTCACAGAGTTGAACCTTTCTTTTAATAGAGCAGTTTGACACATTCTTTTTGTAGAATCTGAAAGTGGACATTTTGAGCACTATGAAGCCTCTGGTGGAAAAGGAAATATTTTAACATAAAACCTACACAGAAGCATTCTCATTAACTGCTTTGTGGTGTGTGCATTCAACTCACAGAGTTGAACATTCCTTTTGATTGAGTAGTTTTGAAAAATTCTTTTTGTAGTATCTGCAAGTGGATATTTGGATCGCTGATAGGAATTCATTGGAAACGGGATATCCTCACACAAAAACTAGAAAGAAACATTTTCACAAACTACTTTGTGATGTGTGCATTCAGCTCACAGAGTTGAACCTTTCTTTTCATGGAGCAGATTTGAAACACTCTCTTTGTAGAATCTGCAAGAGGACGTTTGGAGAGCTTTAAGGCCTGTGGTAGAAAAGAAAATCTCTTCACAAGAAACCTAGCAAGAAGCCTTCTCAGAAACTGCGTTCTGATGTTTGCATTCAAGTCACAGAGTTGATCATTCCCTTTGTTAGAGCAGTTCTGAAACACTCTTTTTGTAGGAGCTGCAAGTGGACATTTGGAGAGCTTTGAGGCCAGTGGTAGAAAAGGAAATATCTTCCCATAAAACCTAGCAAGAACCCTTATAAGACTACTTTTTGATGATTACATTCAAGTCACAGAGTTGAACATTCGCTTTGTGAGAGCAGTTCTGAAATAGTCTTTCTGTAGAAACTGCAAGTGGACATTTGGAGAGCTTTGAGGCCCGTGGTGGGAAAGGAAATATCTTCACATAAAACCTAGCAAGAAGCATTCTCATTCTCAGAACTACTTTGTGATGTTTACATTCAACTCACAGAGTTGAACATTTCTTTTGTTAGAGGAGTTTTGAAACATTACTTTTGTAGAAACTGCAAGTGGACATTTGGAGACCTTTGAGGCCTGTGGTGGAAAAGGAAATATCTTCACATAAAATCTAGAAAGAAGCATTCTCAGAAACTACTTTCTGATGTTTGCATTCAACAAATGCAGTTGAATATACCTTTCTTTATAGCACTTTTTAAACAATATTTTTGTAGAATCTGCAAGTGAATATTTGGACCGCTTGTAGGAATTTGTTGGAAACGGGATATCCACTCACAAAAACTACACAGAAACATTCTCAAAAACATCTTAGTGATGAGACCATTCAACTCGCAGAGTTGAACATGTGTGTTGATAGAGCAGTTTTGAAACACTGTTTTTGTAGAATCTGCAAGTGGATACTTGGACCGCTTATAGGAATTCATTGGAAACGGGATATCCTCACTCAAAAACAAGACAGAAGCATTCTTACAAACTTCTTTGAGATGTGTGCATTCAACTCACCGGGTTGAACGTGTCTCTACATACAGCAGTTTTGAAACACTATTTTTGTAGAAACTGGAATTGGACATTTTGAGTGCTTTGAGGCCAATGATGGAAAAGGAAATATCTTCAAATGAAAACTACACAGAAGCATTCTCAGTAACTTCTATGTGGTGTGGGCATGCAACTCACAGACTTAAACATTCCTTTTGATAGAGTAGTTTTGAAACTCTCTTTTTGTAGAATCTGCAAGTGGATATTTGGACCACTTATAGGAATTCGTTGGAAACAGATATCCTCACACAAAAACTAGTGAAAAGCATTCTCACAAACTACTTTGTGATGTGTGCTTTCAGCTGACAGAGTTGAACCTTTCTTTTGATGGAGCAGATTTGAAACACCCTTTTTGTAGAATCTGGATGTGGACACTTGGAGAGCTTGAGGCCTGTGGTAGAAAAGGAAATATCTTCACATAAAACCCAGCAAGAAGCATTCTCAGAAACTACTTTGTGATGTTTGGATTCATCTCATGGAGTTGAACATTCCCTTTGTTAGAGCAGTTTTGAAACACTCTTTTTGTAGAAACTGGAAGTGGACATTTGGGGAGCTTGGAGGCCTGTGTTAGAAAAGGAAATACCTTCACATAAAACCTAGAAAGAAGAATTTTCAGAAACTAATTTCTGATATTTGCATTCAACACACGGAGTTGAATATCAGTTTTGTTAGAGCACTTTTGAAGCACTCTTTTAGTAGAATCTGCAAGTGGATATTTGGAATGCTTATGGGAATTCGTTGGAAACGGGATATCCTCACATAAAAACTACACAGAAGCATTCTCACAAACTACTTTGTGATGTGTGCATTCGACTCACAGAGTTGAATGTGTCTTTTGATAGAGCAGCTTTGAAACACTGTTTTTGTAGAATCTGCAAGTGGACATTTTGAGCACTTTGAGGCCTATGGTGGAAGAGGAAATATCTTCAAATGAAAACTAAACGGAAGCATTTTCAGTAACTTCTATGTGGTGTGTGCATTCAACTCACAGAGTTGCACATTCTTTTTGATAGTGTAGTTTTCACACACTCTTTTTGTAGATGCTGCAAGTGGCTATTTGGACTGCTTTCAGGCCTTTGGTGTAAACGGGAATATCTTCAGATAAAAACTAGAAAGAAGCCTTCTCAGAAATTTCTTTGTGATGTGTGCATTCAATTGACCAAGTTGAACCTTCCTTCTGATAGAGCAGATTTGAAATAAGCTTTTTGTAGAATCTGCAAGTGGATATTTGGAGCACTTTGAGGCCTATAGTTGAAATGGAGATATCTTCGTGTAAAGACTAGGCAGAAGCATTCTCAGAAAGTAATTTGTGATGTGTGCATTCAACTCACAGAGTTGAACCTTTCTTTTGATAGAGCAGTTTGACACATTCTTTTTGTAGAATCTGAAAGTGGACATTTTGAGCACTATGAAGCCTCTGGTGGAAAAGGAAATATTTTAACATAAAAACTACACAGAATCATTCGCAGTAACTGCTTTGTGGTGTGTGCATTCAACTCACAGAGTTGAACATTCCTTTTGATAGAGTAGTTTTTAAAAACTCTTTCTGTAGTATCTGCAAGTGGATATTTGGACGGCTTATAGGAATTCGTTGGAAACGGTATATCCTCAGAGAAACACTAGACAGAAACACTCTCACAATCTTGTTGGTGATGTGTGCATTCAACTCACCGGGTTGAAGGTGTTTTTTGATGGAGCAGTTTTGAAATGCTGTTTTTGTAGGATCTGGAAGTGGACATTTTGACCGCTTTGAGGCCAATGATGGAAAAGGAAACATCTTCAAATGAAAACTACACAGAAGCATTCTCAGTAACTTCTATGTGGTGTGGGCATGCAACTCACAAACTTAAACATTCCTTTTGATAGTGTAGTTTTGAAACACTCTTTTTGTAGAATTTGCAAGTGGATATTTGGACCGCTTACAGGAATTCGTTGGAAACGGATATCCTCACACAAAAACTAGAGAAAAGCATTCTCACAAACTACTTTGTGATGTGTGCTTTCAGCTGACAGAGTTGAACCTTTATTTTCATGGAGCAGATTTGAAACAACCTTTTTGTAGAATCTGCATGTGGACATTTGAAGAGCTTGAGGCCTGTGGTAGAAAAGGAAATATCTTCACATAAAACGCAGCAAGAAGATTCTCAGAAACGACTTTGTGATGTTTGGATTCATCTCACGGAGTTGAACATTCCCTTTGTTAGAGCAGATTTGAAACACTCTTTTTGTAGAATCTGCAAGTGAACATTTGGAGAGCTTGGAGGCCTGTGGTAGAAAAGGGAATACCTTCACATAAAATCTAGAAAGAAGAATTTTCAGAAACTAATTTCTGATATTTGCATTCAACACACGGAGTTGAATATCAGTTTTGTTAGAGCACTTTTGAAGCACTCTTTTAGTAGATTCCGCAAGTGGATATTTGGAACGCATATGGGAATTCGTTGGAAACGGGATATCCTCACATAAAAACGACACAGAAGCATTCTCACAAACTACTTTGTGATGTGTGCATTCGACTCACAGAGTTGAATGTGTCTTTTGATAGAGCAGTTCTGAAACACTGTTTTTGTAGAATCTGCAAGTGAACATTTTGAGCGCTTTGAGGCCTATGGTGGAAAAGGAAATATCTTGAAATGAAAACTAAACAGAAGCATTCTCAGTAACTTCTATGTGGTGTGTGCATTCAACTCACAGAGTTGCACATTCTTTTTGATAGTGTAGTTTTCCCACACTCTTTTTGTAGATGCTGCAAGTGTCTATTTGGACTGCTTTCAGGCCTTTGGTGTAAACGGGAATATCTTCAGATAAAAACTAGAAAGAAGCCTTCTCAGAAATTTCTTTGTGATGTGTGCATTCAATTGACCGAGTTGAACCTTCCTTCTGATAGAGCAGATTTGAAACAATCTTTTTGTAGAATCTGTAAGTGTATATTTGGAGAGCTTTGAGGCCTAAAGTTGAAATGGAGAGATCTTCATATAAAGACTAGGCAGAAGCATTCTCAGAAAGTAATTTGTGATGTGTGCATTCAACTCACAGAGTTGAACCTTTCTTTTAATAGAGCAGTTTGACACATTCTTTTTGTAGAATCTGAAAGTGGACATTTTGAGCACTATGAAGCCTCTGGTGGAAAAGGAAATATTTTAACATAAAACCTACACAGAAGCATTCTCATTAACTGCTTTGTGGTGTGTGCATTCAACTCACAGAGTTCAACATTCCTTTTGATTGAGTAGTTTTGAAAAATTCTTTTTGTAGTATCTGCAAGTGGATATTTGGACTGCTTATAGGAATTCGTTGGAAACGGGATATCCTCAGAGAAACACTAGACAGAAGAAATCTCACAAACTTGTTGGTGATGTGTGCATTCAACTCACCGGGTTGAAGGTGTTTTTTGATGGAGCAGTTTTGAAATACTGTTTTTGTAGGATCTGGAAGTGGACATTTTGAGCGCTTTGAGGCCTATGGTGGAAAAGGAAATATCTTCAAATGAAAAATACACAGAAGCATGCTCAGTAACTTCTATGTGGTGAGGGATTGTAACTTACAGAGTTGAACATTCCTTTTGATAGTGTAGTTTTGAAACACTCTTTTTGTAGAATCTGCAAGTGGCTATTTGGACCACTTTCAGGCCTTTAGTGGAAACGGGAATATCTTCAGATAAAAACTAGAGAAAAGCCTTCTCAGAAATTTCTTTGCAATGTGTGCATTCAACTGACAGATTTGAACCTTCTTTTTGAAAGAGCAATTTTGAAACACTCTTTTGTAGAATCTGAAATTGGACATTTGCAGCACTATGAGGCCTATGGTGGAAAAGGAAATATCTTCACCTAAAAACCACACAGAAGCATTCTCAGTAACTTTTTGTGGTGTGTGCATTCAACTCACAGAGTTGAACATTCCTTTTGATAGAGTAGTTTTGAAACACTCTTTTTGTAGAAGCTGCAAGTGGATATTTGGACCGCTTATAGGAATTCGTTGGAAACGAATATCCTCACACAAAAACTAGAGAAAAGCATTCTCACAAACTACTTTGTGATGTGTGCATTCTGCTGACAGAGTTGAACCTTTCTTTTGATGGAGCAGATTTGAAACACCCTTTTTGTAGAATCTGCATGTGGACATTTGGAGAGCTTGAGGCCTGTGGTAGAAAAGGAAATATCTTCACATAAAACCCAGCAAGAAGCATTCTCAGAAACTACATTGTGATGTCTGGATACATCTCACGGAGTTGAACATTCCCTTTGTTAGAGCAGTTTTGAAACACTCTTTTTGTAGAATCTGCAAGTGGACATTTGGAGAGCTTGAAGGCCTGTGGTAGAAAAGGAAATATCTTCACATAAAACCTAGAAAGAATCATTTTCAGAAACTAATTTCTGATGTTTGCATTCAACTCATGGAGTTGAATGTAAGTTTTGTTAGAGCACTTTTGAAACACTCTTTTAGTAGAATCTGCAAGTGGATATTTGGAAAGCTTATGGGAATTCGTTGGAAACGGGATATCCTCACATAAAACTACACAGAAAAATTCTCACTAACTACTTTGTGATGTGTGCATTCGATTCACAGAGTTGAACGTGTCTTTTGACAGAGCAGTTTTGAAACACTGTTTTTGTAGAATCTGCAAGTGGATACTTTGAGCGCTTTGAGGCCTATGGTGGAAAAGGAAATATCTTCAAATGAAAACTAAAAAAGAAGCATTTTCAGTAACCTCTATTTGGTGTGTGCACTCAACTTACAGATTTGAACATTCTTTTTGATAGTGTAGTTTTCAAACACTCTTTCTTTAGATTCTGCAAGAGGCTATTTGGACTGTTTTCAGGCCTTTGGTGTAAACGGGAATATCTTTAGATAAAAACTAGAAAGAAGCCTTCTCAGAAATTTCTTTGTGATGTGTGCAGTCAGTTGACACAGTTGAACCTTCCTTCTGCTAGAGTAGATTTGAAACAATCTTTTTATAGAATCTGCAAGTGGATATTTGGAGGGCTTTGAGGCCTAAGGTTGAAATGGAGATACCTTCATATAAAGACTAGGCAGAAGAATTCTCAGAAAGTAATTTGTGACGTGTTCATTCAACTCACAGAGTTGAACCTGTCTTTTGATAGAGCAGTTTGACACACTCTTTTTGTAGAATCTGAAAGTGGACACTTTGAGTGGTATGAAACCTCTGGTGGAAAAGGAAATATTTTAACATGAAAACTACACATAAGCATTCTCAGTAACTTCTTTGTGGTGTGAGCATTCAACTCACAGAGTTCAAATTCCTTTTGATAGAGTAGTTTTGAAAAACTCTTTTTGTAGAATCTGCAATTGGATATTTGGGCTGCTTACGGGAATTCGTTGGAAACGGAATATCCTCTTACAAAAACTAGACAGAAGCATTCTCACAAACTTCTTTGTGATGTGTGCATTCAACTCACAGAGTTGAGCATTTCCTGTCATTTAGCAGATCTGAAACATTCTTTCGGTAGAATTTGCAAGTGGACATTTGGACTTCTTTGATGCCATTGGTAGAAAAGGAAATATCTTCCCATTAAGCCTAGCAAGAAGACTTCTAGAAACTACTTTGTGATGTTTGCATTCAAATCACAGAATTGAACATTCCCTTTGTTAGAGCAGTTCTAAAATACTCTTTTGGTAGATACTGCAAGTGGACATTTGGAGAGCTTTGAGGCCTGTGGTGAGAAAGGAAATATCTTCACGTAAAACCTAGCAAGAAGAATTCTCAGAACTGCTTTGTGATGTTAACATTCAATTCAGAGAGTTGAACATTCCTTTTGTTAGAACAGTTTTGAAATACTTTTTTTTGTAGAATCTGCAAGTGGATATTTGGACCGCTTATCGGAATTTGTTGGAAACGGGATATCCTCTCATAAAAACTAGACAGAAACATTCTCATAAACTTCTTTGTGATGTGTGAATTCAAGTCACAGAGTTGAACGTACCTTTGGATACAGCAGTTTTGAAACACTGTTTTTGTAGTATCTGCAGTTAGACCTTTGTGGTGCTTTGAGAAAAGGAAATATCTTCCAATAGAAACTACACAGGTTCATTCTCAGTAACTTCTTTCTGGTGTGTGCATTCAATTCACAGATTTGAACATTCCTTTTGATAGTATAGTTTTGAAACACTCTTTTTGTCGAATCTGCATGTGGCTGTTTGGACCGCTTTTAGGCCTTTGGTGGAAATGGGAATATCTTCAGATAAACACTAGAGATAAGCTTTCTCAGAAATTTCTTTGTGATGTGTGCATTCAACTGACAGAGTTGAAGCTTCCTGTTGATAGAGCAGTTTTGAAACAGTCTTTTTGTAGAATCTGTAAGTGGATATTTGGAGCGGTTTGAGGCCTATGATAGAAAAGGAGACATCTTCATATAAAGAATAGGCAGAAGCATTCTCAGAAAGTAATTTGTGATGTGCGGATTCAACACACAGAGTTGAAACTTTCTTTTGATTAGGCAGTTTGAAACACACTTTTTGTTGCAACTGAAATTGGACTTTTGGAGCGCTATGAGGCCTATGGTGGAAAAGGAAATATCTTCACATAAAAACGACACAGAAGCATTCTCAGTAATTCCTTTGTGGTGTGTGCATTCAACTCACAGAGTTGAACATTCCTTTTGATACAGTAGTTTTGAAACACTTTTTTTGTAGAATCTGCTAGTGGATATTTGGACCACTTACAGTAATTCGTTGGAAACAGTATATTCTCACACAAAAACTAGACAGAAGGATTCTCACAAACTTCTTTGTTATGTGTGCATTCAGCTCACAGATTTGAACCATTCTCTACATTTATCAGATATGAAACACTCTTTTTGTAGAATCTACAAGTGGACATTTAGAGAGCTTTGAGGCAGGTGGTAGGAAAGGAAATATCTCTGCACAAAACCTAGCAAGAAGACTTGTCAGAAAGTAGTTCGTGATGTTTGCATTCAACACAGAGAGTTGAACATTCCCTTTGTTAGAGCAGTTGTGAAACACTGCTTTTGTAGAATCTGCAAGTGGATATTTGGACAGCTTTGACACAGCTGGTAGAAATGAAATACCTTGACATAAAATCTTGCAAGAAATGTTCTCAGAAAGTACTTTGCGATGTTTGCATTGAACTCACACAGTTGAACATTCCTTGTTAGAGCAGTTCTGAAACTCTCTTTCTGTAGAATCCGCAAGTGGACATTTGGAGAGCTTTGTGGCCTGTGGTGGAATAGGAAATATCTTCACATAAAACGTAGAAAGAAACATTCTGAGAAACTATATTTTGATGTTTGCATTCAACTCACCGATTTGAATACACATTTTGTTAGAGCACATTTGAAACACTTTTTTTAGAATCTGCAAGTGGATATTTGGACTGCTTATAGAAATTCATTGGAAACGTTATATCCTCTCATAAAAACTAGACAGAAGCATTCTCACAAACTTCTTTGTGATGTGCTCATTCAACTCACAGAGTTGAAGGTGTCTTTTGATAGACCAGTTTTGAAACACTGTTTTTGTAGAGTCTGTAAGTGGACATCTGGAGCGCTTTGAGGCCTATGGTGGAAAAGGAAATATCTTCAGATAGACACTACCCAGAAGCATTCTCAGTAACTCTTTTGTGGTGTGTGCATTCAACTCACAGAGTTGAACATTCCTTTTGATAGAAAAGTTTTGAAACACAATTTTTGTAGGAACTGCATGTGGTTATTTGGACCGCTTTCAGGCCTTCGGTGGAAACTGGAATATCTTCAGATAAAAACTAGAGAGAAGCATTCTCAGAAATTTCTATGTGATGTGTGCATTCAACTGACACAGTTGAAACTTCCTTTTGATAGAGCAGTTTTGAAACACTCTTTATGTAGAATCTTCAAGTGGATATTTGTAGCAATTTGAGGCATACGGTTGAAAAGGAGATATCTTTGACTAAAGACGTGTCGGAAGCATTCTCAGAAAGTAATTTGTGATGGGTGTATTCAACTGACAGAGTTGAAACTTTCTTTTGATAGAGCAGTTTGAAACACTCTTTTTGTGGAATCTGCAAGTGGATATTTGGACCGCTTATAGGAATTCGTTGGAAACGGGATATCCTCACAGAAATACTAAACAGAAGAATTCTCCCAAACTTTTTGTGATGGGTGCATTCAGCTCACAGAGTTGAAAATTTTTTTTCGTGGAGCAGATTTGAAACACTATTTTTGTAGACTCTGCAAGGGGACATTTGGAGAGCATTGATGCCTGTGTTAGACAAGGAAATCTATTCACATAAAACTTATCAAGAATCCTTCTCAGAAACTAGTTTGTGATGTTTGCATTCAACTCACAGAGTTGAATATACCTTTTGTTAGACCACTTTTGAAACACTAGTTTTGTAGAATCTGCAAGTAAATATTTGGACTGCTTTTAGGAATTCGTTGGAAACGGGATATCCTCACATAAAAACTACACAGAAGCATTCTCACAAACTTCTTTATGATGTGTGCATTCACCTCACAGAGTTGAACGTGTCTTTTGATAGAGCAGTTTTGAAACAATATTTTTGTAGAATCTTCATTGGACATTTGAGCGCTATGAGGCCTATGGTGGAAAAGGGAATATCTTCACATAAAAACTACACAGAAGCATTCTCAGTAACTTCTTTGTGGTGTGTGCATTCAACTCACAGAGTTGAATATTCCTCGTGATAGAGTAGTTTTGAAACACTCTTTTTGTAGAATCTGAAGGTGACATTTGGACCGCTTATAGGAATTTGTTGGAAAGGGTATATCCTCACATAAAAACTAGACAGAAGCATTCTCAAAAACTCCTTTGTGATGTGGGCATTCAACACACAGAGTTGAACGTGGCTTTTGATAGAGCAGTTTTGAAACACTCTTTTTGCAGAATCTGCAATTGGACATTTGGAGCGCTTTGAGGCCTGTGGTGGAAAAGGAAAGATCTTCAAATAGAAACTACACAGAAGTTTTCTCACAGCTACTTTGTGGTGTGTGCATTCAACTAACAGAGTTCAACCGTCTTTTGATAGATTAGTTTTGAAACCCTCTTTTGGTAGAATCTGCAAGTGGCTATTTTGTCAACTTTCAGGCCTTCGGTGGAAACTGCAATATCTTCAGAAAAAAACTAGAGAGAAGCATTCTTAGAAATTTCTTTGTGACGTGTGCATTCAACTGAAAGAGTGGAACTTTCCTTTTGATAGAGCAGTTTTGAAACACTCTTTTTGTAGAATCTGCAAGTGGATATTAGGAGCGATTTGAAGCCTATGGTAGAAAAGGAGACATCTTATTATAAAGACTAGGCAGAAGCATTCTCAGAAAGTAATTTGTGATGTGTGCATTCAACTCACAGAGTGGAACCTTTCTTTTGATAGAGCAGTTTGAAACACACTATATGTAGAATCTGAAAGTGGACAATTTGAGTGCTGTGAGGCCTATGGTTGAAAAGGAAATATATTCACATAAAAACGACACAGAAGCATTCACAGAAAGTAATTTGTGATGTGTGCATTCAACTCACAGAGTTGAATCTTTCTTTTGATAGAATAAAATAACTATAGAATAAAAAAACACTCTTTTTAATGGATCTGAAAGTGGACAATTGGAGCGCTATGAGACCTATGGCGTAAAAGGAAATATCATCACATAAAAACTACACAGAAGGATTCTCAGTAACTTCCTAGTGGTATGTGAATTCAACTCAAGGAGTTGAACATTCCTTTTGATAGAGTAGTTTTGAAACACTCTTCTTGTAGAATCTGCAGGTGGATATTTGGACAGCTTAAAGGAATTCATTGGAAACAGGTTATGCTCACACAAAAACTATACAGAAGCATTCTCACAAACTTCTTTGTAATGTGGACATTCAGCTCACAGAGTTGAACGTGTCTTTTGATAGAGCAGTTTTGAAACACTGTTTTTGTAGAATCTGTAAGTGGACATTTGGAGAGCTTTGAGGCCTATGGTGGAAAAGGAAATGTCTTGAAATACAAACTACACAGAAGCATTCCCAGTAACTAATTTGTGGTGTGTGCATTCAACTGACAGAGTTGAACATTCCTTTTCATAGAGTAGATTTGAAACACTCTTTTGGTATAATCTGCATGTGGCTTTTTGGACCACTTTCAGGCCTTCGGTGGAAACGGGAATATCTTCAGATAAAAACTAGAAAAAAGCATTCTCAGAAATTTCTTCGTGATGTGTGCATTCAACTGACAGAGTTAAACCTTCCTTTTGAAAGAGCAGTTTTGAAACACTCCTCTCGTAGAATCTGCAAGTGGATATTTGGAGCACTCTGAGTCCTCTGGTAGAATAGGAGATCTCTTCATATAAAGACTAGGCAGAAGCATTCTCAGAGAGTTATTTGTAATGTGTGCATTCAACTCACATTGTTGAACCTTTCGTTTGATAGAGCAGTTTGAAACCCTCTTTTTGTAGAATCTGAAAGTGGACATTTGGAGCGCTATGAGGCCTATGGTTGAAAAGGAAATATCTTCAAATAGAAACTACACAGAAGGATTCTTAGTAACGTCTATGTGGTGTGCGTATTCAACTCACAGAGTTGAACGTGTCTTTTGATAGAGCAGTTTTGAAACACTGTTTTTGCAGAATCCGCAAGGGGATATTTGGAGCGCTTTGAGGCCCATGGTGGAAAAGGAAATATCTTCAAATAGAAACTACACAGCAGCATTCTCTCTAACATCTTTGTGGTGTGTGCATTCAGTTCACCGAGTTGAACATTCCTTTTGATAGAGTAGTTTTAAAACATTCTTTTTGTAGAATCTGCATGTGGCTATTTGGACTGCTTTCAGGCATTCGGTAGAAACGGGAATATCTTCAGATAAAAACAGGAAAGAAGCATTCCCCGAAATTTCTTTGTGACGTGTGCATTCAGCTGACAGAGTTGAACCTTCCTTTTCATAGAGCAGTTTGGAAACACTGTTTTTGTAGAATCTGCAAGAGGATATTTGGAGCGATTTGAGGTCTATGGTAGAAAAGGAGAGGTCTTCATATAAAGACTAGGCAAAAGCATTCTCAGAAAGCAATTTGTGATGTTTGCATTCACCACACAGAGTTGAACCTTTCTTTTGATAGAGAAGATTTAAACACTCTTTTTGTAAAATCTGAAAGTGGACATTTGCGGCTCTATGAGGCCTGTGGTGGAAAAGGAAATATCTTCACATAAAAACTACACAGAAGCTTTCTCAGTAACTTCTTTGTGGTGTGTGCATTCAACTCACAGAGTTGAACATTCCTTGTGATACAATAGTTTTGAAACACTCTTTTTATAGCATATGGAAGTCGATATTTGGACCGCTTATAGGAATTCATTGGAAACGGTATATCCTCACATAAAAACTAGACAGAAGAATTCTCAAAAATGCCTTTGTGATGTGTGCATTCAACTCACAGAATTGAATGTGTCTTTTGATAGAGCACTTTTGAAACACTCTTTTTGTAGAATCTGCAATTGCAGATTTGGAGCGCTTTGAGGCCTATTGTGGAAAAGCAAAGATCTTCAAATAGAAACTACACAGAAGCTTTCTCAGCAACTTCTTTTTAGTGTGTGCATTCCACTCACAGAGTTGAACATTCTTTTTGGTAGAGTAGTTTTGAAACATTCTTTTGGTAGAATCTGCATGTAGCTATTTGGTCTGCTTTCCGGCCTTCGGTGGAAACGGGAATAACTTCAGAAAAAAACCACTGAGAAGCATTCTCAGAAATTTCTTTGTGATGCGGGCATGCAACTGACAGGGTGGAACCTTCCTTTTGATAGAGCAGTTTTGAAACACTCTTTTTGTAGAATCTGCAAGTGGATATTTGGAGCGCTTTGAAACCTATGGTAGAAAAGGGGATATCTTCATAGAAAGACTAGGCAGAAGCATTCTCAGGAAGTAATTTGTGATGTGTGCATTCAACTCACAGAGTTGAACCTTTCTTTTGATAGAGCAGTTTGAAACACTCTATATGTACAATCTCAAAGTAGACAATTGGAGCACTATGAGGCCTACGGTGGAAAAGGAACCATCTTCACAAAAAGCTACACAGAATCATTCTCAGAAAGTAATTTGTGATGTGTGCATTCAACTCACAGAGTTGACTCTTTCTTTTGATAGAGCAATTTGAAACACTCTTTTTGTGGAATCTGGAAGTGGACAATTGGAGCGCTATGAGAAATACGGTGTAAAAGGAAATATCTTCACATAAAAATTACACAGAAGCATTCTTAGTAACTTCCTTGTGGTGTGTGAATCTAACTCGAGGAGTTGAACATTCCTTTTGATAGAGTAGTTTTGAAACACTCTTCTTGTAGAATCTGCAAGTGGATATTTGGACAGCTTATAGGAATTCTTTGGAAACGGGATAATCTCACACAAAAACTAGACAGAAGCATTCTCACAAACTTCTTTGTGATATGTGCATTCAGCTCAGAGAGTTGAACCTTTCTCTTCATGGAGGAGATTTGAAACAGTGTTTTTGTAGAATCTGCAGATGGACATTTGGAGAGCTTTGAGGCCTGTGGTAGAAAAGGAAATATCTTCATATAAAACCTAGCAAGAAGTCTTCTCAGAAACTACTGTGTGATGTTTACATTCAAGTTATAGAGTTGAATATTCCCTTTGTTAGAGCAGTTCAGAAACACACTTTTTGTGGAAACCGCAAGTGGACATTTGGAGAGCTTTGAGGCCTGTGGTGGAAAAGGAAATATCTTCACATAAAACCTTCAAAGAAGCATTTTCAGAAACTACTTTCTGATGTTTGCATTCAACTCATGGGGTTGAATATACTTTTTGATAGAGAACTTTTGAAACACTTTATTGGTAGAATCTGCAAGTGGATATTTGAATCGCTTAGAGGAATTCATTGGAAACGGGATATCCTCACAAAAACACTAGATAGAAGCATTCTCACAAACTTCTTTGTGATGTGTGCATTAAACTCACATAGTTGAACGTGTCTTTTGATAGAGCAGTTTTGGAACACTGTTTTTGTAGAATCTGCAATTGGACATTTGGAGAGCTGTGAGGCCTATGGTGGAAAAGGAAACATCTTCAAATAGAAACTACACAGAAGAATTCTCAGCAACTACTTTGTGGTGTGTGCATTCAACTCACCGGGTTGAACATTCCTTTGGCTATAGTAGTTTTGAAACACTCTTTTTGTAGAATCTGCAAGTGGATATTTGGATCGCTGATAGGAATTCATTGGAAACGGGATATCCTCACACAAAAACTAGAAAGAAACATTTTCACAAACTACTTTGTGATGTGTGCATTCAGCTCACAGAGTTGAACCTTTCTTTTCATGGAGCAGATTTGAAACACTCTCTTTGTAGAATCTGCAAGAGGACGTTTGGAGAGCTTTAAGGCCTGTGGTAGAAAAGAAAATCTCTTCACAAGAAACCTAGCAAGAAGCCTTCTCAGAAACTGCGTTCTGATGTTTGCATTCAAGTCACAGAGTTGATCATTCCCTTTGTTAGAGCAGTTCTGAAACACTCTTTTTGTAGGAGCTGCAAGTGGACATTTGGAGAGCTTTGAGGCCAGTGGTAGAAAAGGAAATATCTTCCCATAAAACCTAGCAAGAACCCTTATAAGACTACTTTTTGATGATTACATTCAAGTCACAGAGTTGAACATTCGCTTTGTGAGAGCAGTTCTGAAATAGTCTTTCTGTAGAAACTGCAAGTGGACATTTGGAGAGCTTTGAGGCCCGTGGTGGGAAAGGAAATATCTTCACATAAAACCTAGCAAGAAGCATTCTCATTCTCAGAACTACTTTGTGATGTTTACATTCAACTCACAGAGTTGAACATTTCTTTTGTTAGAGGAGTTTTGAAACATTACTTTTGTAGAAACTGCAAGTGGACATTTGGAGACCTTTGAGGCCTGTGGTGGAAAAGGAAATATCTTCACATAAAATCTAGAAAGAAGCATTCTCAGAAACTACTTTCTGATGTTTGCATTCAACAAATGCAGTTGAATATACCTTTCTTTATAGCACTTTTTAAACAATATTTTTGTAGAATCTGCAAGTGAATATTTGGACCGCTTGTAGGAATTTGTTGGAAACGGGATATCCACTCACAAAAACTACACAGAAACATTCTCAAAAACATCTTAGTGATGAGACCATTCAACTCGCAGAGTTGAACATGTGTGTTGATAGAGCAGTTTTGAAACACTGTTTTTGTAGAATCTGCAAGTGGATACTTGGACCGCTTATAGGAATTCATTGGAAACGGGATATCCTCACTCAAAAACAAGACAGAAGCATTCTTACAAACTTCTTTGAGATGTGTGCATTCAACTCACCGGGTTGAACGTGTCTCTACATACAGCAGTTTTGAAACACTATTTTTGTAGAAACTGGAATTGGACATTTTGAGTGCTTTGAGGCCAATGATGGAAAAGGAAATATCTTCAAATGAAAACTACACAGAAGCATTCTCAGTAACTTCTATGTGGTGTGGGCATGCAACTCACAGACTTAAACATTCCTTTTGATAGAGTAGTTTTGAAACTCTCTTTTTGTAGAATCTGCAAGTGGATATTTGGACCACTTATAGGAATTCGTTGGAAACAGATATCCTCACACAAAAACTAGTGAAAAGCATTCTCACAAACTACTTTGTGATGTGTGCTTTCAGCTGACAGAGTTGAACCTTTCTTTTGATGGAGCAGATTTGAAACACCCTTTTTGTAGAATCTGGATGTGGACACTTGGAGAGCTTGAGGCCTGTGGTAGAAAAGGAAATATCTTCACATAAAACCCAGCAAGAAGCATTCTCAGAAACTACTTTGTGATGTTTGGATTCATCTCATGGAGTTGAACATTCCCTTTGTTAGAGCAGTTTTGAAACACTCTTTTTGTAGAAACTGGAAGTGGACATTTGGGGAGCTTGGAGGCCTGTGTTAGAAAAGGAAATACCTTCACATAAAACCTAGAAAGAAGAATTTTCAGAAACTAATTTCTGATATTTGCATTCAACACACGGAGTTGAATATCAGTTTTGTTAGAGCACTTTTGAAGCACTCTGTTAGTAGAATCTGCAAGTGGATATTTGGAATGCTTATGGGAATTCGTTGGAAACGGGATATCCTCACATAAAAACTACACAGAAGCATTCTCACAAACTACTTTGTGATGTGTGCATTCGACTCACAGAGTTGAATGTGTCTTTTGATAGATAGAGCAGCTTTGAAACACTGTTTTTGTAGAATCTGCAAGTGGACATTTTGAGCACTTTGAGGCCTATGGTGGAAGAGGAAATATCTTCAAATGAAAACTAAACGGAAGCATTTTCAGTAACTTCTATGTGGTGTGTGCATTCAACTCACAGAGTTGCACATTCTTTTTGATAGTGTAGTTTTCACACACTCTTTTTGTAGATGCTGCAAGTGGCTATTTGGACTGCTTTCAGGCCTTTGGTGTAAACGGGAATATCTTCAGATAAAAACTAGAAAGAAGCCTTCTCAGAAATTTCTTTGTGATGTGTGCATTCAATTGACCAAGTTGAACCTTCCTTCTGATAGAGCAGATTTGAAATAAGCTTTTTGTAGAATCTGCAAGTGGATATTTGGAGCACTTTGAGGCCTATAGTTGAAATGGAGATATCTTCGTGTAAAGACTAGGCAGAAGCATTCTCAGAAAGTAATTTGTGATGTGTGCATTCAACTCACAGAGTTGAACCTTTCTTTTGATAGAGCAGTTTGACACATTCTTTTTGTAGAATCTGAAAGTGGACATTTTGAGCACTATGAAGCCTCTGGTGGAAAAGGAAATATTTTAACATAAAAACTACACAGAATCATTCGCAGTAACTGCTTTGTGGTGTGTGCATTCAACTCACAGAGTTGAACATTCCTTTTGATAGAGTAGTTTTTAAAAACTCTTTCTGTAGTATCTGCAAGTGGATATTTGGACTGCTTATAGGAATTCGTTGGAAACGGTATATCCTCAGAGAAACACTAGACAGAAACACTCTCACAATCTTGTTGGTGATGTGTGCATTCAACTCACCGGGTTGAAGGTGTTTTTTGATGGAGCAGTTTTGAAATGCTGTTTTTGTAGGATCTGGAAGTGGACATTTTGACCGCTTTGAGGCCAATGATGGAAAAGGAAACATCTTCAAATGAAAACTACACAGAAGCATTCTCAGTAACTTCTATGTGGTGTGGGCATGCAACTCACAAACTTAAACATTCCTTTTGATAGTGTAGTTTTGAAACACTCTTTTTGTAGAATCTGCAAGTGGATATTTGGACCGCTTACAGGAATTCGTTGGAAACGGATATCCTCACACAAAAACTAGAGAAAAGCATTCTCACAAACTACTTTGTGATGTGTGCTTTCAGCTGACAGAGTTGAACCTTTCTTTTGATGGAGCAGATTTGAAACAACCTTTTTGTAGAATCTGCATGTGGACATTTGAAGAGCTTGAGGCCTGTGGTAGAAAAGGAAATATCTTCACATAAAACGCAGCAAGAAGATTCTCAGAAACGACTTTGTGATGTTTGGATTCATCTCATGGAGTTGAACATTCCCTTTGTTAGAGCAGATTTGAAACACTCTTTTTGTAGAATCTGCAAGTGAACATTTGGAGAGCTTGGAGGCCTGTGGTAGAAAAGGGAATACCTTCACATAAAATCTAGAAAGAAGAATTTTCAGAAACTAATTTCTGATATTTGCATTCAACACACGGAGTTGAATATCAGTTTTGTTAGAGCACTTTTGAAGCACTCTTTTAGTAGATTCCGCAAGTGGATATTTTGAACGCATATGGGAATTCGTTGGAAACGGGATATCCTCACATAAAAACGACACAGAAGCATTCTCACAAACTACTTTGTGATGTGTGCATTCGACTCACAGAGTTGAATGTGTCTTTTGATAGAGCAGTTCTGAAACACTGTTTTTGTAGAATCTGCAAGTGAACATTTTGAGCGCTTTGAGGCCTATGGTGGAAAAGGAAATATCTTGAAATGAAAACTAAACAGAAGCATTCTCAGTAACTTCTATGTGGTGTGTGCATTCAACTCACAGAGTTGCACATTCTTTTTGATAGTGTAGTTTTCCCACACTCTTTTTGTAGATGCTGCAAGTGTCTATTTGGACTGCTTTCAGGCCTTTGGTGTAAACGGGAATATCTTCAGATAAAAACTAGAAAGAAGCCTTCTCAGAAATTTCTTTGTGATGTGTGCATTCAATTGACCGAGTTGAACCTTCCTTCTGATAGAGCAGATTTGAAACAATCTTTTTGTAGAATCTGTAAGTGTATATTTGGAGCGCTTTGAGGCCTAAAGTTGAAATGGAGAGATCTTCATATAAAGACTAGGCAGAAGCATTCTCAGAAAGTAATTTGTGATGTGTGCATTCAACTCACAGAGTTGAACCTTTCTTTTAATAGAGCAGTTTGACACATTCTTTTTGTAGAATCTGAAAGTGGACATTTTGAGCACTATGAAGCCTCTGGTGGAAAAGGAAATATTTTAACATAAAACCTACACAGAAGCATTCTCATTAACTGCTTTGTGGTGTGTGCATTCAACTCACAGAGTTGAACATTCCTTTTGATTGAGTAGTTTTGAAAAATTCTTTTTGTAGTATCTGCAAGTGGATATTTGGACTGCTTATAGGAATTCGTTGGAAACGGGATATCCTCAGAGAAACACTAGACAGAAGAAATCTCACAAACTTGTTGGTGATGTGTGCATTCAACTCACCGGGTTGAAGGTGTTTTTTGATGGAGCAGTTTTGAAATACTGTTTTTGTAGGATCTGGAAGTGGACATTTTGAGCGCTTTGAGGCCTATGGTGGAAAAGGAAATATCTTCAAATGAAAAATACACAGAAGCATGCTCAGTAACTTCTATGTGGTGAGGGATTGTAACTTACAGAGTTGAACATTCCTTTTGATAGTGTAGTTTTGAAACACTCTTTTTGTAGAATCTGCAAGTGGCTATTTGGACCACTTTCAGGCCTTTAGTGGAAACGGGAATATCTTCAGATAAAAACTAGAGAAAAGCCTTCTCAGAAATTTCTTTGTGATGTGTGCATTCAACTGACAGATTTGAACCTTCTTTTTGAAAGAGCAATTTTGAAACACTCTTTTGTAGAATCTGAAATTGGACATTTGCAGCACTATGAGGCCTATGGTGGAAAAGGAAATATCTTCACCTAAAAACCACACAGAAGCATTCTCAGTAACTTTTTGTGGTGTGTGCATTCAACTCACAGAGTTGAACATTCCTTTTGATAGAGTAGTTTTGAAACACTCTTTTTGTAGAATCTGCAAGTGGATATTTGGACCGCTTATAGGAATTCGTTGGAAACGAAAATCCTCACACAAAAACTAGAGAAAAGCATTCTCACAAACTACTTTGTGATGTGTGCATTCTGCTGACAGAGTTGAACCTTTCTTTTGATGGAGCAGATTTGAAACACCCTTTTTGTAGAATCTGCATGTGGACATTTGGAGAGCTTGAGGCCTGTGGTAGAAAAGGAAATATCTTCACATAAAACCCAGCAAGAAGCATTCTCAGAAACTACTTTGTGATGTTTGGATACATCTCACGGAGTTGAACATTCCCTTTGTTAGAGCAGTTTTGAAACACTCTCTTTGTAGAATCTGCAAGTGGACATTTGGAGAGCTTGAAGGCCTGTGGTAGAAAAGGAAATATCTTCACATAAAACCTAGAAAGAATCATTTTCAGAAACTAATTTCTGATGTTTGCATTCAACTCATGGAGTTGAATGTAAGTTTTGTTAGAGCACTTTTGAAACACTCTTTTAGTAGAATCTGCAAGTGGATATTTGGAAAGCTTATGGGAATTCGTTGGAAACGGGATATCCTCACATAAAACTACACAGAAAAATTCTCACTAACTACTTTGTGATGTGTGCATTCGATTCACAGAGTTGAACGTGTCTTTTGACAGAGCAGTTTTGAAACACTGTTTTTGTAGAATCTGCAAGTGGATACTTTGAGCGCTTTGAGGCCTATGGTGGAAAAGGAAATATCTTCAAATGAAAACTAAAAAAGAAGCATTTTCAGTAACCTCTATTTGGTGTGTGCACTCAACTTACAGATTTGAACATTCTTTTTGATAGTGTAGTTTTCAAACACTCTTTCTTTAGATTCTGCAAGAGGCTATTTGGACTGTTTTCAGGCCTTTGGTGTAAACGGGAATATCTTTAGATAAAAACTAGAAAGAAGCCTTCTCAGAAATTTCTTTGTGATGTGTGCAGTCAGTTGACACAGTTGAACCTTCCTTCTGCTAGAGTAGATTTGAAACAATCTTTTTATAGAATCTGCAAGTGGATATTTGGAGGGCTTTGAGGCCTAAGGTTGAAATAGAGATATCTTCATATAAAGACTAGGCAGAAGAATTCTCAGAAAGTAATTTGTGACGTGTTCATTCAACTCACAGAGTTGAACCTGTCTTTTGATAGAGCAGTTTGACACACTCTTTTTGTAGAATCTGAAAGTGGACACTTTGAGCGGTATGAAACCTCTGGTGGAAAAGGAAATATTTTAACATGAAAACTACCCATAAGCATTCTCAGTAACTTCTTTGTGGTGTGAGCATTCAACTCACAGAGTTCAAATTCCTTTTGATAGAGTAGTTTTGAAAAACTCTTTTTGTAGAATCTGCAATTGGATATTTGGGCTGCTTACGGGAATTCGTTGGAAACGGAATATCCTCTTACAAAAACTAGACAGAAGCATTCTCACAAACTTCTTTGTGATGTGTGCATTCAACTCACAGAGTTGAGCATTTCCTGTCATTTAGCAGATCTGAAACATTCTTTCGGTAGAATTTGCAAGTGGACATTTGGACTTCTTTGATGCCATTGGTAGAAAAGGAAATATCTTCCCATTAAGCCTAGCAAGAAGACTCCTAGAAACTACTTTGTGATGTTTGCATTCAAATCACAGAATTGAACATTCCCTTTGTTAGAGCAGTTCTAAAATACTCTTTTGGTAGATACTGCAAGTGGACATTTGGAGAGCTTTGAGGCCTGTGGTGAGAAAGGAAATATCTTCACATAAAACCTAGCAAGAAGAATTCTCAGAACTGCTTTGTGATGTTAACATTCAATTCAGAGAGTTGAACATTCCTTCTGTTAGAACAGCTTTGAAATACTTATTTTTGTAGAATCTGCAAGTGGATATTTGGACCGCTTATCGGAATTTGTTGGAAACGGGATATCCTCTCATAAAAACTAGACAGAAACATTCTCATAAACTTCTTTGTGATGTGTGAATTCAAGTCACAGAGTTGAACGTACCTTTGGATACAGCAGTTTTGAAACACTGTTTTTGTAGTATCTGCAGTTAGACCTTTGTGGTGCTTTGAGAAAAGGAAATATCTTCCAATAGAAACTACACAGGTTCATTCTCAGTAACTTCTTTCTGGTGTGTGCATTCAATTCACAGATTTGAACATTCCTTTTGATAGTATAGTTTTGAAACACTCTTTTTGTCGAATCTGCATGTGGCTGTTTGGACCGCTTTTAGGCCTTTGGTGGAAATGGGAATATCTTCAGATAAACACTAGAGATAAGCTTTCTCAGAAATTTCTTTGTGATGTGTGCATTCAACTGACAGAGTTGAAGCTTCCTGTTGATAGAGCAGTTTTGAAACAGTCTTTTTGTAGAATCTGTAAGTGGATATTTGGAGCGGTTTGAGGCCTATGATAGAAAAGGAGACATCTTCATATAAAGAATAGGCAGAAGCATTCTCAGAAAGTAATTTGTGATGTGCGGATTCAACACACAGAGTTGAAACTTTCTTTTGATTAGGCAGTTTGAAACACACTTTTTGTTGCAACTGAAATTGGACTTTTGGAGCGCTATGAGGCCTATGGTGGAAAAGGAAATATCTTCACATAAAAACGACACAGAAGCATTCTCAGTAATTCCTTTGTGGTGTGTGCATTCAACTCACAGAGTTGAACATTCCTTTTGATACAGTAGTTTTGAAACACTTTTTTTGTAGAATCTGCTAGTGGATATTTGGACCACTTACAGTAATTCGTTGGAAACAGTATATTCTCACACAAAAACTAGACAGAAGGATTCTCACAAACTTCTTTGTTATGTGTGCATTCAGCTCACAGATTTGAACCATTCTCTACATTTATCAGATATGAAACACTCTTTTTGTAGAATCTACAAGTGGACATTTAGAGAGCTTTGAGGCAGGTGGTAGGAAAGGAAATATCTCTGCACAAAACCTAGCAAGAAGACTTGTCAGAAAGTAGTTCGTGATGTTTGCATTCAACACAGAGAGTTGAACATTCCCTTTGTTAGAGCAGTTGTGAAACACTGCTTTTGTAGAATCTGCAAGTGGATATTTGGACAGCTTTGACACAGCTGGTAGAAATGAAATACCTTGACATAAAATCTTGCAAGAAATGTTCTCAGAAAGTACTTTGCGATGTTTGCATTGAACTCACACAGTTGAACATTCCTTGTTAGAGCAGTTCTGAAACTCTCTTTCTGTAGAATCCGCAAGTGGACATTTGGAGAGCTTTGTGGCCTGTGGTGGAATAGGAAATATCTTCACATAAAACGTAGAAAGAAACATTCTGAGAAACTATATTTTGATGTTTGCATTCAACTCACCGATTTGAATACACATTTTGTTAGAGCACATTTGAAACACTTTTTTTAGAATCTGCAAGTGGATATTTGGACTGCTTATAGAAATTCATTGGAAACGTTATATCCTCTCATAAAAACTAGACAGAAGCATTCTCACAAACTTCTTTGTGACGTGCTCATTCAACTCACAGAGTTGAAGGTGTCTTTTGATAGACCAGTTTTGAAACACTGTTTTTGTAGAGTCTGTAAGTGGACATCTGGAGCGCTTTGAGGCCTATGGTGGAAAAGGAAATATCTTCAGATAGACACTACCCAGAAGCATTCTCAGTAACTCTTTTGTGGTGTGTGCATTCAACTCACAGAGTTGAACATTCCTTTTGATAGAAAAGTTTTGAAACACAATTTTTGTAGGAACTGCATGTGGTTATTTGGACCGCTTTCAGGCCTTCGGTGGAAACTGGAATATCTTCAGATAAAAACTAGAGAGAAGCATTCTCAGAAATTTCTATGTGATGTGTGCATTCAACTGACACAGTTGAAACTTCCTTTTGATAGAGCAGTTTTGAAACACTCTTTATGTAGAATCTTCAAGTGGATATTCGTAGCAATTTGAGGCATACGGTTGAAAAGGAGATATCTTTGACTAAAGACGTGTCGGAAGCATTCTCAGAAAGTAATTTGTGATGGGTGTATTCAACTGACAGAGTTGAAACTTTCTTTTGATAGAGCAGTTTGAAACACTCTTTTTGTGGAATCTGCAAGTGGATATTTGGACCGCTTATAGGAATTCGTTGGAAACGGGATATCCTCACAGAAATACTAAACAGAAGAATTCTCCCAAACTTTTTGTGATGGGTGCATTCAGCTCACAGAGTTGAAAATATTTTTTCGTGGAGCAGATTTGAAACACTATTTTTGTAGACTCTGCAAGGGGACATTTGGAGAGCATTGATGCCTGTGTTAGACAAGGAAATCTATTCACATAAAACTTATCAAGAATCCTTCTCAGAAACTAGTTTGTGATGTTTGCATTCAACTCACAGAGTTGAATATACCTTTTGTTAGACCACTTTTGAAACACTAGTTTTGTAGAATCTGCAAGTAAATATTTGGACTGCTTTTAGGAATTCGTTGGAAACGGGATATCCTCACATAAAAACTACACAGAAGCATTCTCACAAACTTCTTTATGATGTGTGCATTCACCTCACAGAGTTGAACGTGTCTTTTGATAGAGCAGTTTTGAAACAATATTTTTGTAGAATCTTCATTGGACATTTGAGCGCTATGAGGCCTATGGTGGAAAAGGGAATATCTTCACATAAAAACTACACAGAAGCATTCTCAGTAACTTCTTTGTGGTGTGTGCATTCAACTCACAGAGTTGAATATTCCTCGTGATAGAGTAGTTTTGAAACACTCTTTTTGTAGAATCTGAAGGTGACATTTGGACCGCTTATAGGAATTTGTTGGAAAGGGTATATCCTCACATAAAAACTAGACAGAAGCATTCTCAAAAACTCCTTTGTGATGTGGGCATTCAACACACAGAGTTGAACGTGGCTTTTGATAGAGCAGTTTTGAAACACTCTTTTTGCAGAATCTGCAATTGGACATTTGGAGCGCTTTGAGGCCTGTGGTGGAAAAGGAAAGATCTTCAAATAGAAACTACACAGAAGTTTTCTCACAGCTACTTTGTGGTGTGTGCATTCAACTAACAGAGTTCAACCGTCTTTTGATAGATTAGTTTTGAAACCCTCTTTTGGTAGAATCTGCAAGTGGCTATTTTGTCAACTTTCAGGCCTTCGGTGGAAACTGCAATATCTTCAGAAAAAAACTAGAGAGAAGCATTCTTAGAAATTTCTTTGTGATGTGTGCATTCAACTGAAAGAGTGGAACTTTCCTTTTGATAGAGCAGTTTTGAAACACTCTTTTTGTAGAATCTGCAAGTGGATATTAGGAGCGATTTGAAGCCTATGGTAGAAAAGGAGACATCTTATTATAAAGACTAGGCAGAAGCATTCTCAGAAAGTAATTTGTGATGTGTGCATTCAACTCACAGAGTGGAACCTTTCTTTTGATAGAGCAGTTTGAAACACACTAAATGTAGAATCTGAAAGTGGACAATTTGAGTGCTATGAGGCCTATGGTTGAAAAGGAAATATATTCACATAAAAACGACACAGAAGCATTCGCAGAAAGTAATTTGTGATGTGTGCATTCAACTCACAGAGTTGAATCTTTCTTTTGATAGAATAAAATAACTATAGAATAAAAAAACACTCTTTTTATTGGATCTGAAAGTGGACAATTGGAGCGCTATGAGACCTATGGCGTAAAAGGAAATATCATCACATAAAAACTACACAGAAGGATTCTCAGTAACTTCCTAGTGGTATGTGAATTCAACTCAAGGAGTTGAACATTCCTTTTGATAGAGTAGTTTTGAAACACTCTTCTTGTAGAATCTGCAGGTGGATATTTGGACAGCTTAAAGGAATTCATTGGAAACAGGTTATGCTCACACAAAAACTATACAGAAGCATTCTCACAAACTTCTTTGTAATGTGGGCATTCAGCTCACAGAGTTGAACGTGTCTTTTGATAGAGCAGTTTTGAAACACTGTTTTTGTAGAATCTGTAAGTGGACATTTGGAGAGCTTTGAGGCCTATGGTGGAAAAGGAAATGTCTTGAAATACAAACTACACAGAAGCATTCCCAGTAACTAATTTGTGGTGTGTGCATTCAACTGACAGAGTTGAACATTCCTTTTCATAGAGTAGATTTGAAACACTCTTTTGGTATAATCTGCATGTGGCTTTTTGGACCACTTTCAGGCCTTCGGTGGAAACGGGAATATCTTCAGATAAAAACTAGAAAAAAGCATTCTCAGAAATTTCTTCGTGATGTGTGCATTCAACTGACAGAGTTAAACCTTCCTTTTGAAAGAGCAGTTTTGAAACACTCCTCTCGTAGAATCTGCAAGTGGATATTTGGAGCACTCTGAGTCCTCTGGTAGAATAGGAGATCTCTTCATATAAAGACTAGGCAGAAGCATTCTCAGAGAGTTATTTGTAATGTGTGCATTCAACTCACATTGTTGAACCTTTCGTTTGATAGAGCAGTTTGAAACCCTCTTTTTGTAGAATCTGAAAGTGGACATTTGGAGCGCTATGAGGCCTATGGTTGAAAAGGAAATATCTTCAAATAGAAACTACACAGAAGGATTCTTAGTAACGTCTATGTGGTGTGTGTATTCAACTCACAGAGTTGAACGTGTCTTTTGATAGAGCAGTTTTGAAACACTGTTTTTGCAGAATCCGCAAGGGGATATTTGGAGCGCTTTGAGGCCCATGGTGGAAAAGGAAATATCTTCAAATAGAAACTACACAGCAGCATTCTCTCTAACATCTTTGTGGTGTGTGCATTCAGTTCACCGAGTTGAACATTCCTTTTGATAGAGTAGTTTTAAAACATTCTTTTTGTAGAATCTGCATGTGGCTATTTGGACTGCTTTCAGGCATTCGGTAGAAACGGGAATATCTTCAGATAAAAACAGGAAAGAAGCATTCCCCGAAATTTCTTTGTGACGTGTGCATTCAGCTGACAGAGTTGAACCTTCCTTTTCATAGAGCAGTTTGGAAACACTGCTTTTGTAGAATCTGCAAGAGGATATTTGGAGCGATTTGAGGTCTATGGTAGAAAAGGAGAGGTCTTCATATAAAGACTAGGCAAAAGCATTCTCAGAAAGCAATTTGTGATGTTTGCATTCACCACACAGAGTTGAACCTTTCTTTTGATAGAGAAGATTTAAACACTCTTTTTGTAAAATCTGAAAGTGGACATTTGCGGCTCTATGAGGCCTGTGGTGGAAAAGGAAATATCTTCACATAAAAACTACACAGAAGCTTTCTCAGTAACTTCTTTGTGGTGTGTGCATTCAACTCACAGAGTTGAACATTCCTTGTGATACAATAGTTTTGAAACACTCTTTTTATAGCATATGGAAGTCGATATTTGGACCGCTTATAGGAATTCATTGGAAACGGTATATCCTCACATAAAAACTAGACAGAAGAATTCTCAAAAATGCCTTTGTGATGTGTGCATTCAACTCACAGAATTGAATGTGTCTTTTGATAGAGCACTTTTGAAACACTCTTTTTGTAGAATCTGCAATTGCAGATTTGGAGCGCTTTGAGGCCTATTGTGGAAAAGCAAAGATCTTCAAATAGAAACTACACAGAAGCTTTCTCAGCAACTTCTTTTTAGTGTGTGCATTCCACTCACAGAGTTGAACATTCTTTTTGGTAGAGTAGTTTTGAAACATTCTTTTGGTAGAATCTGCATGTAGCTATTTGGTCTGCTTTCCGGCCTTCGGTGGAAACGGGAATAACTTCAGAAAAAAACCACTGAGAAGCATTCTCAGAAATTTCTTTGTGATGCGGGCATGCAACTGACAGGGTGGAACCTTCCTTTTGATAGAGCAGTTTTGAAACACTCTTTTTGTAGAATCTGCAAGTGGATATTTGGAGCGCTTTGAAACCTATGGTAGAAAAGGGGATATCTTCATAGAAAGACTAGGCAGAAGCATTCTCAGGAAGTAATTTGTGATGTGTGCATTCAACTCACAGAGTTGAACCTTTCTTTTGATAGAGCAGTTTGAAACACTCTATATGTACAATCTCAAAGTAGACAATTCGAGCACTATGAGGCCTACGGTGGAAAAGGAACCATCTTCACAAAAAGCTACACAGAATCATTCTCAGAAAGTAATTTGTGATGTGTGCATTCAACTCACAGAGTTGACTCTTTCTTTTGATAGAGCAATTTGAAACACTCTTTTTGTGGAATCTGGAAGTGGACAATTGGAGCGCTATGAGAAATACGGTGTAAAAGGAAATATCTTCACATAAAAATTACACAGAAGCATTCTTAGTAACTTCCTTGTGGTGTGTGAATCTAACTCGAGGAGTTGAACATTCCTTTTGATAGAGTAGTTTTGAAACACTCTTCTTGTAGAATCTGCAAGTGGATATTTGGACAGCTTATAGGAATTCTTTGGAAACGGGATAATCTCACACAAAAACTAGACAGAAGCATTCTCACAAACTTCTTTGTGATATGTGCATTCAGCTCAGAGAGTTGAACCTTTCTCTTCATGGAGGAGATTTGAAACAGTGTTTTTGTAGAATCTGCAGATGGACATTTGGAGAGCTTTGAGGCCTGTGGTAGAAAAGGAAATATCTTCATATAAAACCTAGCAAGAAGTCTTCTCAGAAACTACTGTGTGATGTTTACATTCAAGTTATAGAGTTGAATATTCCCTTTGTTAGAGCAGTTCAGAAACACACTTTTTGTGGAAACCGCAAGTGGACATTTGGAGAGCTTTGAGGCCTGTGGTGGAAAAGGAAATATCTTCACATAAAACCTTCAAAGAAGCATTTTCAGAAACTACTTTCTGATGTTTGCATTCAACTCATGGGGTTGAATATACTTTTTGATAGAGAACTTTTGAAACACTTTATTGGTAGAATCTGCAAGTGGATATTTGAATCGCTTAGAGGAATTCATTGGAAACGGGATATCCTCACAAAAACACTAGATAGAAGCATTCTCACAAACTTCTTTGTGATGTGTGCATTAAACTCACATAGTTGAACGTGTCTTTTGATAGAGCAGTTTTGGAACACTGTTTTTGTAGAATCTGCAATTGGACATTTGGAGAGCTGTGAGGCCTATGGTGGAAAAGGAAACATCTTCAAATAGAAACTACACAGAAGAATTCTCAGCAACTACTTTGTGGTGTGTGCATTCAACTCACCGGGTTGAACATTCCTTTGGCTATAGTAGTTTTGAAACACTCTTTTTGTAGAATCTGCAAGTGGATATTTGGATCGCTGATAGGAATTCATTGGAAACGGGATATCCTCACACAAAAACTAGAAAGAAACATTTTCACAAACTACTTTGTGATGTGTGCATTCAGCTCACAGAGTTGAACCTTTCTTTTCATGGAGCAGATTTGAAACACTCTCTTTGTAGAATCTGCAAGAGGACGTTTGGAGAGCTTTAAGGCCTGTGGTAGAAAAGAAAATCTCTTCACAAGAAACCTAGCAAGAAGCCTTCTCAGAAACTGCGTTCTGATGTTTGCATTCAAGTCACAGAGTTGATCATTCCCTTTGTTAGAGCAGTTCTGAAACACTCTTTTTGTAGGAGCTGCAAGTGGACATTTGGAGAGCTTTGAGGCCAGTGGTAGAAAAGGAAATATCTTCCCATAAAACCTAGCAAGAACCCTTATAAGACTACTTTTTGATGATTACATTCAAGTCACAGAGTTGAACATTCGCTTTGTTAGAGCAGTTCTGAAATAGTCTTTCTGTAGAAACTGCAAGTGGACATTTGGAGAGCTTTGAGGCCCGTGGTGGGAAAGGAAATATCTTCACATAAAACCTAGCAAGAAGCATTCTCATTCTCAGAACTACTTTGTGATGTTTACATTCAACTCACAGAGTTGAACATTTCTTTTGTTAGAGGAGTTTTGAAACATTACTTTTGTAGAAACTGCAAGTGGACATTTGGAGACCTTTGAGGCCTGTGGTGGAAAAGGAAATATCTTCACATAAAATCTAGAAAGAAGCATTCTCAGAAACTACTTTCTGATGTTTGCATTCAACAAATGCAGTTGAATATACCTTTCTTTATAGCACTTTTTAAACAATATTTTTGTAGAATCTGCAAGTGAATATTTGGACCGCCTCTAGGAATTTGTTGGAAACGGGATATCCACTCACAAAAACTACACAGAAACATTCTCAAAAACATCTTAGTGATGAGACCATTCAACTCGCAGAGTTGAACATGTGTGTTGATAGAGCAGTTTTGAAACACTGTTTTTGTAGAATCTGCAAGTGGATACTTGGACCGCTTATAGGAATTCATTGGAAACGGGATATCCTCACTCAAAAACAAGACAGAAGCATTCTTACAAACTTCTTTGAGATGTGTGCATTCAACTCACCGGGTTGAACGTGTCTCTACATACAGCAGTTTTGAAACACTATTTTTGTAGAAACTGGAATTGGACATTTTGAGTGCTTTGAGGCCAATGATGGAAAAGGAAATATCTTCAAATGAAAACTACACAGAAGCATTCTCAGTAACTTCTATGTGGTGTGGGCATGCAACTCACAGACTTAAACATTCCTTTTGATAGAGTAGTTTTGAAACTCTCTTTTTGTAGAATCTGCAAGTGGATATTTGGACCACTTATAGGAATTCGTTGGAAACAGATATCCTCACACAAAAACTAGTGAAAAGCATTCTCACAAACTACTTTGTGATGTGTGCTTTCAGCTGACAGAGTTGAACCTTTCTTTTGATGGAGCAGATTTGAAACACCCTTTTTGTAGAATCTGGATGTGGACACTTGGAGAGCTTGAGGCCTGTGGTAGAAAAGGAAATATCTTCACATAAAACCCAGCAAGAAGCATTCTCAGAAACTACTTTGTGATGTTTGGATTCATCTCATGGAGTTGAACATTCCCTTTGTTAGAGCAGTTTTGAAACACTCTTTTTGTAGAAACTGGAAGTGGACATTTGGGGAGCTTGGAGGCCTGTGTTAGAAAAGGAAATACCTTCACATAAAACCTAGAAAGAAGAATTTTCAGAAACTAATTTCTGATATTTGCATTCAACACACGGAGTTGAATATCAGTTTTGTTAGAGCACTTTTGAAGCACTCTGTTAGTAGAATCTGCAAGTGGATATTTGGAATGCTTATGGGAATTCGTTGGAAACGGGATATCCTCACATAAAAACTACACAGAAGCATTCTCACAAACTACTTTGTGATGTGTGCATTCGACTCACAGAGTTGAATGTGTCTTTTGATAGATAGAGCAGCTTTGAAACACTGTTTTTGTAGAATCTGCAAGTGGACATTTTGAGCACTTTGAGGCCTATGGTGGAAGAGGAAATATCTTCAAATGAAAACTAAACGGAAGCATTTTCAGTAACTTCTATGTGGTGTGTGCATTCAACTCACAGAGTTGCACATTCTTTTTGATAGTGTAGTTTTCACACACTCTTTTTGTAGATGCTGCAAGTGGCTATTTGGACTGCTTTCAGGCCTTTGGTGTAAACGGGAATATCTTCAGATAAAAACTAGAAAGAAGCCTTCTCAGAAATTTCTTTGTGATGTGTGCATTCAATTGACCAAGTTGAACCTTCCTTCTGATAGAGCAGATTTGAAATAAGCTTTTTGTAGAATCTGCAAGTGGATATTTGGAGCACTTTGAGGCCTATAGTTGAAATGGAGATATCTTCGTGTAAAGACTAGGCAGAAGCATTCTCAGAAAGTAATTTGTGATGTGTGCATTCAACTCACAGAGTTGAACCTTTCTTTTGATAGAGCAGTTTGACACATTCTTTTTGTAGAATCTGAAAGTGGACATTTTGAGCACTATGAAGCCTCTGGTGGAAAAGGAAATATTTTAACATAAAAACTACACAGAATCATTCGCAGTAACTGCTTTGTGGTGTGTGCATTCAACTCACAGAGTTGAACATTCCTTTTGATAGAGTAGTTTTTAAAAACTCTTTCTGTGGTATCTGCAAGTGGATATTTGGACTGCTTATAGGAATTCGTTGGAAACGGTATATCCTCAGAGAAACACTAGACAGAAACACTCTCACAATCTTGTTGGTGATGTGTGCATTCAACTCACCGGGTTGAAGGTGTTTTTTGATGGAGCAGTTTTGAAATGCTGTTTTTGTAGGATCTGGAAGTGGACATTTTGACCGCTTTGAGGCCAATGATGGAAAAGGAAACATCTTCAAATGAAAACTACACAGAAGCATTCTCAGTAACTTCTATGTGGTGTGGGCATGCAACTCACAAACTTAAACATTCCTTTTGATAGTGTAGTTTTGAAACACTCTTTTTGTAGAATCTGCAAGTGGATATTTGGACCGCTTACAGGAATTCGTTGGAAACGGATATCCTCACACAAAAACTAGAGAAAAGCATTCTCACAAACTACTTTGTGATGTGTGCTTTCAGCTGACAGAGTTGAACCTTTATTTTCATGGAGCAGATTTGAAACAACCTTTTTGTAGAATCTGCATGTGGACATTTGAAGAGCTTGAGGCCTGTGGTAGAAAAGGAAATATCTTCACATAAAACGCAGCAAGAAGATTCTCAGAAACGACTTTGTGATGTTTGGATTCATCTCACGGAGTTGAACATTCCCTTTGTTAGAGCAGATTTGAAACACTCTTTTTGTAGAATCTGCAAGTGAACATTTGGAGAGCTTGGAGGCCTGTGGTAGAAAAGGGAATACCTTCACATAAAATCTAGAAAGAAGAATTTTCAGAAACTAATTTCTGATATTTGCATTCAACACACAGAGTTGAATATCAGTTTTGTTAGAGCACTTTTGAAGCACTCTTTTAGTAGATTCCGCAAGTGGATATTTGGAACGCATATGGGAATTCGTTGGAAACGGGATATCCTCACATAAAAACGACACAGAAGCATTCTCACAAACTACTTTGTGATGTGTGCATTCGACTCACAGAGTTGAATGTGTCTTTTGATAGAGCAGTTCTGAAACACTGTTTTTGTAGAATCTGCAAGTGAACATTTTGAGCGCTTTGAGGCCTATGGTGGAAAAGGAAATATCTTGAAATGAAAACTAAACAGAAGCATTCTCAGTAACTTCTATGTGGTGTGTGCATTCAACTTACAGAGTTGCACATTCTTTTTGATAGTGTAGTTTTCCCACACTCTTTTTGTAGATGCTGCAAGTGTCTATTTGGACTGCTTTCAGGCCTTTGGTGTAAACGGGAATATCTTCAGATAAAAACTAGAAAGAAGCCTTCTCAGAAATTTCTTTGTGATGTGTGCATTCAATTGACCGAGTTGAACCTTCCTTCTGATAGAGCAGATTTGAAACAATCTTTTTGTAGAATCTGTAAGTGTATATTTGGAGCGCTTTGAGGCCTAAAGTTGAAATGGAGATATCTTCATATAAAGACTAGGCAGAAGCATTCTCAGAAAGTAATTTGTGATGTGTGCATTCAACTCACAGAGTTGAACCTTTCTTTTAATAGAGCAGTTTGACACATTCTTTTTGTAGAATCTGAAAGTGGACATTTTGAGCACTATGAAGCCTCTGGTGGAAAAGGAAATATTTTAACATAAAACCTACACAGAAGCATTCGCATTAACTGCTTTGTGGTGTGTGCATTCAACTCACAGAGTTGAACATTCCTTTTGATTGAGTAGTTTTGAAAAATTCTTTTTGTAGTATCTGCAAGTGGATATTTGGACTGCTTATAGGAATTCGTTGGAAACGGGATATCCTCAGAGAAACACTAGACAGAAGAAATCTCACAAACTTGTTGGTGATGTGTGCATTCAACTCACCGGGTTGAAGGTGTTTTTTGATGGAGCAGTTTTGAAATACTGTTTTTGTAGGATCTGGAAGTGGACATTTTGAGTGCTTCGAGGCCTATGGTGGAAAAGGAAATATCTTCAAATGAAAAATACACAGAAGCATGCTCAGTAACTTCTATGTGGTGAGGGATTGTAACTTACAGAGTTGAACATTCCTTTTGATAGTGTAGTTTTGAAACACTCTTTTTGTAGAATCTGCAAGTGGCTATTTGGACCACTTTCAGGCCTTTAGTGGAAACGGGAATATCTTCAGATAAAAACTAGAGAAAAGCCTTCTCAGAAATTTCTTTGTGATGTGTGCATTCCACTGACAGATTTGAACCTTCTTTTTGAAAGAGCAATTTTGAAACACTCTTTTGTAGAATCTGAAATTGGACATTTGCAGCACTATGAGGCCTATGGTGGAAAAGGAAATATCTTCACCTAAAAACCACACAGAAGCATTCTCAGTAACTTTTTGTGGTGTGTGCATTCAACTCACAGAGTTGAACATTCCTTTTGATAGAGTAGTTTTGAAACACTCTTTTTGTAGAAGCTGCAAGTGGATATTTGGACCGCTTATAGGAATTCGTTGGAAACGAATATCCTCACACAAAAACTAGAGAAAAGCATTCTCACAAACTACTTTGTGATGTGTGCATTCTGCTGACAGAGTTGAACCTTTCTTTTGATGGAGCAGATTTGAAACACCCTTTTTGTAGAATCTGCATGTGGACATTTGGAGAGCTTGAGGCCTGTGGTAGAAAAGGAAATATCTTCACATAAAACCCAGCAAGAAGCATTCTCAGAAACTACTTTGTGATGTTTGGATACATCTCACGGAGTTGAACATTCCCTTTGTTAGAGCAGTTTTGAAACACTCTCTTTGTAGAATCTGCAAGTGGACATTTGGAGAGCTTGAAGGCCTGTGGTAGAAAAGGAAATATCTTCACATAAAACCTAGAAAGAATCATTTTCAGAAACTAATTTCTGATGTTTGCATTCAACTCATGGAGTTGAATGTAAGTTTTGTTAGAGCACTTTTGAAACACTCTTTTAGTAGAACCTGCAAGTGGATATTTGGAAAGCTTATGGGAATTCGTTGGAAACGGGATATCCTCACATAAAACTACACAGAAAAATTCTCACTAACTACTTTGTGATGTGTGCATTCGATTCACAGAGTTGAACGTGTCTTTTGACAGAGCAGTTTTGAAACACTGTTTTTGTAGAATCTGCAAGTGGATACTTTGAGCGCTTTGAGGCCTATGGTGGAAAAGGAAATATCTTCAAATGAAAACTAAAAAAGAAGCATTTTCAGTAACCTCTATTTGGTGTGTGCACTCAACTTACAGATTTGAACATTCTTTTTGATAGTGTAGTTTTCAAACACTCTTTCTTTAGATTCTGCAAGAGGCTATTTGGACTGTTTTCAGGCCTTTGGTGTAAACGGGAATATCTTTAGATAAAAACTAGAAAGAAGCCTTCTCAGAAATTTCTTTGTGATGTGTGCAGTCAGTTGACACAGTTGAACCTTCCTTCTGCTAGAGTAGATTTGAAACAATCTTTTTATAGAATCTGCAAGTGGATATTTGGAGGGCTTTGAGGCCTAAGGTTGAAATAGAGATATCTTCATATAAAGACTAGGCAGAAGAATTCTCAGAAAGTAATTTGTGACGTGTTCATTCAACTCACAGAGTTGAACCTGTCTTTTGATAGAGCAGTTTGACACACTCTTTTTGTAGAATCTGAAAGTGGACACTTTGAGCGGTATGAAACCTCTGGTGGAAAAGGAAATATTTTAACATGAAAACTACACATAAGCATTCTCAGTAACTTCTTTGTGGTGTGAGCATTCAACTCACAGAGTTCAAATTCCTTTTGATAGAGTAGTTTTGAAAAACTCTTTTTGTAGAATCTGCAATTGGATATTTGGGCTGCTTACGGGAATTCGTTGGAAACGGAATATCCTCTTACAAAAACTAGACAGAAGCATTCTCACAAACTTCTTTGTGATGTGTGCATTCAACTCACAGAGTTGAGCATTTCCTGTCATTTAGCAGATCTGGAACATTCTTTCGGTAGAATTTGCAAGTGGACATTTGGACTTCTTTGATGCCATTGGTAGAAAAGGAAATATCTTCCCATTAAGCCTAGCAAGAAGACTTCTAGAAACTACTTTGTGATGTTTGCATTCAAATCACAGAATTGAACATTCCCTTTGTTAGAGCAGTTCTAAAATACTCTTTTGGTAGATACTGCAAGTGGACATTTGGAGAGCTTTGAGGCCTGTGGTGAGAAAGGAAATATCTTCACATAAAACCTAGCAAGAAGAATTCTCAGAACTGCTTTGTGATGTTAACATTCAATTCAGAGAGTTGAACATTCCTTTTGTTAGAACAGTTTTGAAATACTTTTTTTTGTAGAATCTGCAAGTGGATATTTGGACCGCTTATCGGAATTTGTTGGAAACGGAATATCCTCTCATAAAAACTAGACAGAAACATTCTCATAAACTTCTTTGTGATGTGTGAATTCAAGTCACAGAGTTGAACGTACCTTTGGATACAGCAGTTTTGAAACACTGTTTTTGTAGTATCTGCAGTTAGACCTTTGTGGTGCTTTGAGAAAAGGAAATATCTTCCAATAGAAACTACACAGGTTCATTCTCAGTAACTTCTTTCTGGTGTGTGCATTCAATTCACAGATTTGAACATTCCTTTTGATAGTATAGTTTTGAAACACTCTTTTTGTCGAATCTGCATGTGGCTGTTTGGACCGCTTTTAGGCCTTTGGTGGAAATGGGAATATCTTCAGATAAACACTAGAGATAAGCTTTCTCAGAAATTTCTTTGTGATGTGTGCATTCAACTGACAGAGTTGAAGCTTCCTGTTGATAGAGCAGTTTTGAAACAGTCTTTTTGTAGAATCTGTAAGTGGATATTTGGAGCGGTTTGAGGCCTATGATAGAAAAGGAGACATCTTCATATAAAGAATAGGCAGAAGCATTCTCAGAAAGTAATTTGTGATGTGCGGATTCAACACACAGAGTTGAAACTTTCTTTTGATTAGGCAGTTTGAAACACACTTTTTGTTGCAACTGAAATTGGACTTTTGGAGCGCTATGAGGCCTATGGTGGAAAAGGAAATATCTTCACATAAAAACGACACAGAAGCATTCTCAGTAATTCCTTTGTGGTGTGTGCATTCAACTCACAGAGTTGAACATTCCTTTTGATACAGTAGTTTTGAAACACTTTTTTTGTAGAATCTGCTAGTGGATATTTGGACCACTTACAGTAATTCGTTGGAAACAGTATATTCTCACACAAAAACTAGACAGAAGGATTCTCACAAACTTCTTTGTTATGTGTGCATTCAGCTCACAGATTTGAACCATTCTCTACATTTATCAGATATGAAACACTCTTTTTGTAGAATCTACAAGTGGACATTTAGAGAGCTTTGAGGCAGGTGGTAGGAAAGGAAATATCTCTGCACAAAACCTAGCAAGAAGACTTGTCAGAAAGTAGTTCGTGATGTTTGCATTCAACACAGAGAGTTGAACATTCCCTTTGTTAGAGCAGTTGTGAAACACTGCTTTTGTAGAATCTGCAAGTGGATATTTGGACAGCTTTGACACAGCTGGTAGAAATGAAATACCTTGACATAAAATCTTGCAAGAAATGTTCTCAGAAAGTACTTTGCGATGTTTGCATTGAACTCACACAGTTGAACATTCCTTGTTAGAGCAGTTCTGAAACTCTCTTTCTGTAGAATCCGCAAGTGGACATTTGGAGAGCTTTGTGGCCTGTGGTGGAATAGGAAATATCTTCACATAAAACGTAGAAAGAAACATTCTGAGAAACTATATTTTGATGTTTGCATTCAACTCACCGATTTGAATACACATTTTGTTAGAGCACATTTGAAACACTTTTTTTAGAATCTGCAAGTGGATATTTGGACTGCTTATAGAAATTCATTGGAAACGTTATATCCTCTCATAAAAACTAGACAGAAGCATTCTCACAAACTTCTTTGTGACGTGCTCATTCAACTCACAGAGTTGAAGGTGTCTTTTGATAGACCAGTTTTGAAACACTGTTTTTGTAGAGTCTGTAAGTGGACATCTGGAGCGCTTTGAGGCCTATGGTGGAAAAGGAAATATCTTCAGATAGACACTACCCAGAAGCATTCTCAGTAACTCTTTTGTGGTGTGTGCATTCAACTCACAGAGTTGAACATTCCTTTTGATAGAAAAGTTTTGAAACACAATTTTTGTAGGAACTGCATGTGGTTATTTGGACCGCTTTCAGGCCTTCGGTGGAAACTGGAATATCTTCAGATAAAAACTAGAGAGAAGCATTCTCAGAAATTTCTATGTGATGTGTGCATTCAACTGACACAGTTGAAACTTCCTTTTGATAGAGCAGTTTTGAAACACTCTTTATGTAGAATCTTCAAGTGGATATTCGTAGCAATTTGAGGCATACGGTTGAAAAGGAGATATCTTTGACTAAAGACGTGTCGGAAGCATTCTCAGAAAGTAATTTGTGATGGGTGTATTCAACTGACAGAGTTGAAACTTTCTTTTGATAGAGCAGTTTGAAACACTCTTTTTGTGGAATCTGCAAGTGGATATTTGGACCGCTTATAGGAATTCGTTGGAAACGGGATATCCTCACAGAAATACTAAACAGAAGAATTCTCCCAAACTTTTTGTGATGGGTGCATTCAGCTCACAGAGTTGAAAATATTTTTTCGTGGAGCAGATTTGAAACACTATTTTTGTAGACTCTGCAAGGGGACATTTGGAGAGCATTGATGCCTGTGTTAGACAAGGAAATCTATTCACATAAAACTTATCAAGAATCCTTCTCAGAAACTAGTTTGTGATGTTTGCATTCAACTCACAGAGTTGAATATACCTTTTGTTAGACCACTTTTGAAACACTAGTTTTGTAGAATCTGCAAGTAAATATTTGGACTGCTTTTAGGAATTCGTTGGAAACGGGATATCCTCACATAAAAACTACACAGAAGCATTCTCACAAACTTCTTTATGATGTGTGCATTCACCTCACAGAGTTGAACGTGTCTTTTGATAGAGCAGTTTTGAAACAATATTTTTGTAGAATCTTCATTGGACATTTGAGCGCTATGAGGCCTATGGTGGAAAAGGGAATATCTTCACATAAAAACTACACAGAAGCATTCTCAGTAACTTCTTTGTGGTGTGTGCATTCAACTCACAGAGTTGAATATTCCTCGTGATAGAGTAGTTTTGAAACACTCTTTTTGTAGAATCTGAAGGTGACATTTGGACCGCTTATAGGAATTTGTTGGAAAGGGTATATCCTCACATAAAAACTAGACAGAAGCATTCTCAAAAACTCCTTTGTGATGTGGGCATTCAACACACAGAGTTGAACGTGGCTTTTGATAGAGCAGTTTTGAAACACTCTTTTTGCAGAATCTGCAATTGGACATTTGGAGCGCTTTGAGGCCTGTGGTGGAAAAGGAAAGATCTTCAAATAGAAACTACACAGAAGTTTTCTCACAGCTACTTTGTGGTGTGTGCATTCAACTAACAGAGTTCAACCGTCTTTTGATAGATTAGTTTTGAAACCCTCTTTTGGTAGAATCTGCAAGTGGCTATTTTGTCAACTTTCAGGCCTTCGGTGGAAACTGCAATATCTTCAGAAAAAAACTAGAGAGAAGCATTCTTAGAAATTTCTTTGTGATGTGTGCATTCAACTGAAAGAGTGGAACTTTCCTTTTGATAGAGCAGTTTTGAAACACTCTTTTTGTAGAATCTGCAAGTGGATATTAGGAGCGATTTGAAGCCTATGGTAGAAAAGGAGACATCTTATTATAAAGACTAGGCAGAAGCATTCTCAGAAAGTAATTTGTGATGTGTGCATTCAACTCACAGAGTGGAACCTTTCTTTTGATAGAGCAGTTTGAAACACACTAAATGTAGAATCTGAAAGTGGACAATTTGAGTGCTATGAGGCCTATGGTTGAAAAGGAAATATATTCACATAAAAACGACACAGAAGCATTCGCAGAAAGTAATTTGTGATGTGTGCATTCAACTCACAGAGTTGAATCTTTCTTTTGATAGAATAAAATAACTATAGAATAAAAAAACACTCTTTTTATTGGATCTGAAAGTGGACAATTGGAGCGCTATGAGACCTATGGCGTAAAAGGAAATATCATCACATAAAAACTACACAGAAGGATTCTCAGTAACTTCCTAGTGGTATGTGAATTCAACTCAAGGAGTTGAACATTCCTTTTGATAGAGTAGTTTTGAAACACTCTTCTTGTAGAATCTGCAGGTGGATATTTGGACAGCTTAAAGGAATTCATTGGAAACAGGTTATGCTCACACAAAAACTATACAGAAGCATTCTCACAAACTTCTTTGTAATGTGGGCATTCAGCTCACAGAGTTGAACGTGTCTTTTGATAGAGCAGTTTTGAAACACTGTTTTTGTAGAATCTGTAAGTGGACATTTGGAGAGCTTTGAGGCCTATGGTGGAAAAGGAAATGTCTTGAAATACAAACTACACAGAAGCATTCCCAGTAACTAATTTGTGGTGTGTGCATTCAACTGACAGAGTTGAACATTCCTTTTCATAGAGTAGATTTGAAACACTCTTTTGGTATAATCTGCATGTGGCTTTTTGGACCACTTTCAGGCCTTCGGTGGAAACGGGAATATCTTCAGATAAAAACTAGAAAAAAGCATTCTCAGAAATTTCTTCGTGATGTGTGCATTCAACTGACAGAGTTAAACCTTCCTTTTGAAAGAGCAGTTTTGAAACACTCCTCTCGTAGAATCTGCAAGTGGATATTTGGAGCACTCTGAGTCCTCTGGTAGAATAGGAGATCTCTTCATATAAAGACTAGGCAGAAGCATTCTCAGAGAGTTATTTGTAATGTGTGCATTCAACTCACATTGTTGAACCTTTCGTTTGATAGAGCAGTTTGAAACCCTCTTTTTGTAGAATCTGAAAGTGGACATTTGGAGCGCTATGAGGCCTATGGTTGAAAAGGAAATATCTTCAAATAGAAACTACACAGAAGGATTCTTAGTAACGTCTATGTGGTGTGTGTATTCAACTCACAGAGTTGAACGTGTCTTTTGATAGAGCAGTTTTGAAACACTGTTTTTGCAGAATCCGCAAGGGGATATTTGGAGCGCTTTGAGGCCCATGGTGGAAAAGGAAATATCTTCAAATAGAAACTACACAGCAGCATTCTCTCTAACATCTTTGTGGTGTGTGCATTCAGTTCACCGAGTTGAACATTCCTTTTGATAGAGTAGTTTTAAAACATTCTTTTTGTAGAATCTGCATGTGGCTATTTGGACTGCTTTCAGGCATTCGGTAGAAACGGGAATATCTTCAGATAAAAACAGGAAAGAAGCATTCCCCGAAATTTCTTTGTGACGTGTGCATTCAGCTGACAGAGTTGAACCTTCCTTTTCATAGAGCAGTTTGGAAACACTGTTTTTGTAGAATCTGCAAGAGGATATTTGGAGCGATTTGAGGTCTATGGTAGAAAAGGAGAGGTCTTCATATAAAGACTAGGCAAAAGCATTCTCAGAAAGCAATTTGTGATGTTTGCATTCACCACACAGAGTTGAACCTTTCTTTTGATAGAGAAGATTTAAACACTCTTTTTGTAAAATCTGAAAGTGGACATTTGCGGCTCTATGAGGCCTGTGGTGGAAAAGGAAATATCTTCACATAAAAACTACACAGAAGCTTTCTCAGTAACTTCTTTGTGGTGTGTGCATTCAACTCACAGAGTTGAACATTCCTTGTGATACAATAGTTTTGAAACACTCTTTTTATAGCATATGGAAGTCGATATTTGGACCGCTTATAGGAATTCATTGGAAACGGTATATCCTCACATAAAAACTAGACAGAAGAATTCTCAAAAATGCCTTTGTGATGTGTGCATTCAACTCACAGAATTGAATGTGTCTTTTGATAGAGCACTTTTGAAACACTCTTTTTGTAGAATCTGCAATTGCAGATTTGGAGTGCTTTGAGGCCTATTGTGGAAAAGCAAAGATCTTCAAATAGAAACTACACAGAAGCTTTCTCAGCAACTTCTTTTTAGTGTGTGCATTCCACTCACAGAGTTGAACATTCTTTTTGGTAGAGTAGTTTTGAAACATTCTTTTGGTAGAATCTGCATGTAGCTATTTGGTCTGCTTTCCGGCCTTCGGTGGAAACGGGAATAACTTCAGAAAAAAACCACTGAGAAGCATTCTCAGAAATTTCTTTGTGATGCGGGCATGCAACTGACAGGGTGGAACCTTCCTTTTGATAGAGCAGTTTTGAAACACTCTTTTTGTAGAATCTGCAAGTGGATATTTGGAGCGCTTTGAAACCTATGGTAGAAAAGGGGATATCTTCATAGAAAGACTAGGCAGAAGCATTCTCAGGAAGTAATTTGTGATGTGTGCATTCAACTCACAGAGTTGAACCTTTCTTTTGATAGAGCAGTTTGAAACACTCTATATGTACAATCTCAAAGTAGACAATTGGAGCACTATGAGGCCTACGGTGGAAAAGGAACCATCTTCACAAAAAGCTACACAGAATCATTCTCAGAAAGTAATTTGTGATGTGTGCATTCAACTCACAGAGTTGACTCTTTCTTTTGATAGAGCAATTTGAAACACTCTTTTTGTGGAATCTGGAAGTGGACAATTGGAGCGCTATGAGAAATACGGTGTAAAAGGAAATATCTTCACATAAAAATTACACAGAAGCATTCTTAGTAACTTCCTTGTGGTGTGTGAATCTAACTCGAGGAGTTGAACATTCCTTTTGATAGAGTAGTTTTGAAACACTCTTCTTGTAGAATCTGCAAGTGGATATTTGGACAGCTTATAGGAATTCTTTGGAAACGGGATAATCTCACACAAAAACTAGACAGAAGCATTCTCACAAACTTCTTTGTGATATGTGCATTCAGCTCAGAGAGTTGAACCTTTCTCTTCATGGAGGAGATTTGAAACAGTGTTTTTGTAGAATCTGCAGATGGACATTTGGAGAGCTTTGAGGCCTGTGGTAGAAAAGGAAATATCTTCATATAAAACCTAGCAAGAAGTCTTCTCAGAAACTACTGTGTGATGTTTACATTCAAGTTATAGAGTTGAATATTCCCTTTGTTAGAGCAGTTCAGAAACACACTTTTTGTGGAAACCGCAAGTGGACATTTGGAGAGCTTTGAGGCCTGTGGTGGAAAAGGAAATATCTTCACATAAAACCTTCAAAGAAGCATTTTCAGAAACTACTTTCTGATGTTTGCATTCAACTCATGGGGTTGAATATACTTTTTGATAGAGAACTTTTGAAACACTTTATTGGTAGAATCTGCAAGTGGATATTTGAATCGCTTAGAGGAATTCATTGGAAACGGGATATCCTCACAAAAACACTAGATAGAAGCATTCTCACAAACTTCTTTGTGATGTGTGCATTAAACTCACATAGTTGAACGTGTCTTTTGATAGAGCAGTTTTGGAACACTGTTTTTGTAGAATCTGCAATTGGACATTTGGAGAGCTGTGAGGCCTATGGTGGAAAAGGAAACATCTTCAAATAGAAACTACACAGAAGAATTCTCAGCAACTACTTTGTGGTGTGTGCATTCAACTCACCGGGTTGAACATTCCTTTGGCTACAGTAGTTTTGAAACACTCTTTTTGTAGAATCTGCAAGTGGATATTTGGATCGCTGATAGGAATTCATTGGAAACGGGATATCCTCACACAAAAACTAGAAAGAAACATTTTCACAAACTACTTTGTGATGTGTGCATTCAGCTCACAGAGTTGAACCTTTCTTTTCATGGAGCAGATTTGAAACACTCTCTTTGTAGAATCTGCAAGAGGACGTTTGGAGAGCTTTAAGGCCTGTGGTAGAAAAGAAAATCTCTTCACAAGAAACCTAGCAAGAAGCCTTCTCAGAAACTGCGTTCTGATGTTTGCATTCAAGTCACAGAGTTGATCATTCCCTTTGTTAGAGCAGTTCTGAAACACTCTTTTTGTAGGAGCTGCAAGTGGACATTTGGAGAGCTTTGAGGCCAGTGGTAGAAAAGGAAATATCTTCCCATAAAACCTAGCAAGAACCCTTATAAGACTACTTTTTGATGATTACATTCAAGTCACAGAGTTGAACATTCGCTTTGTTAGAGCAGTTCTGAAATAGTCTTTCTGTAGAAACTGCAAGTGGACATTTGGAGAGCTTTGAGGCCCGTGGTGGGAAAGGAAATATCTTCACATAAAACCTAGCAAGAAGCATTCTCATTCTCAGAACTACTTTGTGATGTTTACATTCAACTCACAGAGTTGAACATTTCTTTTGTTAGAGGAGTTTTGAAACATTACTTTTGTAGAAACTGCAAGTGGACATTTGGAGACCTTTGAGGCCTGTGGTGGAAAAGGAAATATCTTCACATAAAATCTAGAAAGAAGCATTCTCAGAAACTACTTTCTGATGTTTGCATTCAACAAATGCAGTTGAATATACCTTTCTTTATAGCACTTTTTAAACAATATTTTTGTAGAATCTGCAAGTGAATATTTGGACCGCTTGTAGGAATTTGTTGGAAACGGGATATCCACTCACAAAAACTACACAGAAACATTCTCAAAAACATCTTAGTGATGAGACCATTCAACTCGCAGAGTTGAACATGTGTGTTGATAGAGCAGTTTTGAAACACTGTTTTTGTAGAATCTGCAAGTGGATACTTGGACCGCTTATAGGAATTCATTGGAAACGGGATATCCTCACTCAAAAACAAGACAGAAGCATTCTTACAAACTTCTTTGAGATGTGTGCATTCAACTCACCGGGTTGAACGTGTCTCTACATACAGCAGTTTTGAAACACTATTTTTGTAGAAACTGGAATTGGACATTTTGAGTGCTTTGAGGCCAATGATGGAAAAGGAAATATCTTCAAATGAAAACTACACAGAAGCATTCTCAGTAACTTCTATGTGGTGTGGGCATGCAACTCACAGACTTAAACATTCCTTTTGATAGAGTAGTTTTGAAACTCTCTTTTTGTAGAATCTGCAAGTGGATATTTGGACCACTTATAGGAATTCGTTGGAAACAGATATCCTCACACAAAAACTAGTGAAAAGCATTCTCACAAACTACTTTGTGATGTGTGCTTTCAGCTGACAGAGTTGAACCTTTCTTTTGATGGAGCAGATTTGAAACACCCTTTTTGTAGAATCTGGATGTGGACACTTGGAGAGCTTGAGGCCTGTGGTAGAAAAGGAAATATCTTCACATAAAACCCAGCAAGAAGCATTCTCAGAAACTACTTTGTGATGTTTGGATTCATCTCATGGAGTTGAACATTCCCTTTGTTAGAGCAGTTTTGAAACACTCTTTTTGTAGAAACTGGAAGTGGACATTTGGGGAGCTTGGAGGCCTGTGTTAGAAAAGGAAATACCTTCACATAAAACCTAGAAAGAAGAATTTTCAGAAACTAATTTCTGATATTTGCATTCAACACACGGAGTTGAATATCAGTTTTGTTAGAGCACTTTTGAAGCACTCTGTTAGTAGAATCTGCAAGTGGATATTTGGAATGCTTATGGGAATTCGTTGGAAACGGGATATCCTCACATAAAAACTACACAGAAGCATTCTCACAAACTACTTTGTGATGTGTGCATTCGACTCACAGAGTTGAATGTGTCTTTTGATAGATAGAGCAGCTTTGAAACACTGTTTTTGTAGAATCTGCAAGTGGACATTTTGAGCACTTTGAGGCCTATGGTGGAAGAGGAAATATCTTCAAATGAAAACTAAACGGAAGCATTTTCAGTAACTTCTATGTGGTGTGTGCATTCAACTCACAGAGTTGCACATTCTTTTTGATAGTGTAGTTTTCACACACTCTTTTTGTAGATGCTGCAAGTGGCTATTTGGACTGCTTTCAGGCCTTTGGTGTAAACGGGAATATCTTCAGATAAAAACTAGAAAGAAGCCTTCTCAGAAATTTCTTTGTGATGTGTGCATTCAATTGACCAAGTTGAACCTTCCTTCTGATAGAGCAGATTTGAAATAAGCTTTTTGTAGAATCTGCAAGTGGATATTTGGAGCACTTTGAGGCCTATAGTTGAAATGGAGATATCTTCGTGTAAAGACTAGGCAGAAGCATTCTCAGAAAGTAATTTGTGATGTGTGCATTCAACTCACAGAGTTGAACCTTTCTTTTGATAGAGCAGTTTGACACATTCTTTTTGTAGAATCTGAAAGTGGACATTTTGAGCACTATGAAGCCTCTGGTGGAAAAGGAAATATTTTAACATAAAAACTACACAGAATCATTCGCAGTAACTGCTTTGTGGTGTGTGCATTCAACTCACAGAGTTGAACATTCCTTTTGATAGAGTAGTTTTTAAAAACTCTTTCTGTGGTATCTGCAAGTGGATATTTGGACTGCTTATAGGAATTCGTTGGAAACGGTATATCCTCAGAGAAACACTAGACAGAAACACTCTCACAATCTTGTTGGTGATGTGTGCATTCAACTCACCGGGTTGAAGGTGTTTTTTGATGGAGCAGTTTTGAAATGCTGTTTTTGTAGGATCTGGAAGTGGACATTTTGACCGCTTTGAGGCCAATGATGGAAAAGGAAACATCTTCAAATGAAAACTACACAGAAGCATTCTCAGTAACTTCTATGTGGTGTGGGCATGCAACTCACAAACTTAAACATTCCTTTTGATAGTGTAGTTTTGAAACACTCTTTTTGTAGAATCTGCAAGTGGATATTTGGACCGCTTACAGGAATTCGTTGGAAACGGATATCCTCACACAAAAACTAGAGAAAAGCATTCTCACAAACTACTTTGTGATGTGTGCTTTCAGCTGACAGAGTTGAACCTTTATTTTCATGGAGCAGATTTGAAACAACCTTTTTGTAGAATCTGCATGTGGACATTTGAAGAGCTTGAGGCCTGTGGTAGAAAAGGAAATATCTTCACATAAAACGCAGCAAGAAGATTCTCAGAAACGACTTTGTGATGTTTGGATTCATCTCACGGAGTTGAACATTCCCTTTGTTAGAGCAGATTTGAAACACTCTTTTTGTAGAATCTGCAAGTGAACATTTGGAGAGCTTGGAGGCCTGTGGTAGAAAAGGGAATACCTTCACATAAAATCTAGAAAGAAGAATTTTCAGAAACTAATTTCTGATATTTGCATTCAACACACAGAGTTGAATATCAGTTTTGTTAGAGCACTTTTGAAGCACTCTTTTAGTAGATTCCGCAAGTGGATATTTGGAACGCATATGGGAATTCGTTGGAAACGGGATATCCTCACATAAAAACGACACAGAAGCATTCTCACAAACTACTTTGTGATGTGTGCATTCGACTCACAGAGTTGAATGTGTCTTTTGATAGAGCAGTTCTGAAACACTGTTTTTGTAGAATCTGCAAGTGAACATTTTGAGCGCTTTGAGGCCTATGGTGGAAAAGGAAATATCTTGAAATGAAAACTAAACAGAAGCATTCTCAGTAACTTCTATGTGGTGTGTGCATTCAACTTACAGAGTTGCACATTCTTTTTGATAGTGTAGTTTTCCCACACTCTTTTTGTAGATGCTGCAAGTGTCTATTTGGACTGCTTTCAGGCCTTTGGTGTAAACGGGAATATCTTCAGATAAAAACTAGAAAGAAGCCTTCTCAGAAATTTCTTTGTGATGTGTGCATTCAATTGACCGAGTTGAACCTTCCTTCTGATAGAGCAGATTTGAAACAATCTTTTTGTAGAATCTGTAAGTGTATATTTGGAGCGCTTTGAGGCCTAAAGTTGAAATGGAGATATCTTCATATAAAGACTAGGCAGAAGCATTCTCAGAAAGTAATTTGTGATGTGTGCATTCAACTCACAGAGTTGAACCTTTCTTTTAATAGAGCAGTTTGACACATTCTTTTTGTAGAATCTGAAAGTGGACATTTTGAGCACTATGAAGCCTCTGGTGGAAAAGGAAATATTTTAACATAAAACCTACACAGAAGCATTCGCATTAACTGCTTTGTGGTGTGTGCATTCAACTCACAGAGTTGAACATTCCTTTTGATTGAGTAGTTTTGAAAAATTCTTTTTGTAGTATCTGCAAGTGGATATTTGGACTGCTTATAGGAATTCGTTGGAAACGGGATATCCTCAGAGAAACACTAGACAGAAGAAATCTCACAAACTTGTTGGTGATGTGTGCATTCAACTCACCGGGTTGAAGGTGTTTTTTGATGGAGCAGTTTTGAAATACTGTTTTTGTAGGATCTGGAAGTGGACATTTTGAGTGCTTCGAGGCCTATGGTGGAAAAGGAAATATCTTCAAATGAAAAATACACAGAAGCATGCTCAGTAACTTCTATGTGGTGAGGGATTGTAACTTACAGAGTTGAACATTCCTTTTGATAGTGTAGTTTTGAAACACTCTTTTTGTAGAATCTGCAAGTGGCTATTTGGACCACTTTCAGGCCTTTAGTGGAAACGGGAATATCTTCAGATAAAAACTAGAGAAAAGCCTTCTCAGAAATTTCTTTGTGATGTGTGCATTCCACTGACAGATTTGAACCTTCTTTTTGAAAGAGCAATTTTGAAACACTCTTTTGTAGAATCTGAAATTGGACATTTGCAGCACTATGAGGCCTATGGTGGAAAAGGAAATATCTTCACCTAAAAACCACACAGAAGCATTCTCAGTAACTTTTTGTGGTGTGTGCATTCAACTCACAGAGTTGAACATTCCTTTTGATAGAGTAGTTTTGAAACACTCTTTTTGTAGAAGCTGCAAGTGGATATTTGGACCGCTTATAGGAATTCGTTGGAAACGAATATCCTCACACAAAAACTAGAGAAAAGCATTCTCACAAACTACTTTGTGATGTGTGCATTCTGCTGACAGAGTTGAACCTTTCTTTTGATGGAGCAGATTTGAAACACCCTTTTTGTAGAATCTGCATGTGGACATTTGGAGAGCTTGAGGCCTGTGGTAGAAAAGGAAATATCTTCACATAAAACCCAGCAAGAAGCATTCTCAGAAACTACTTTGTGATGTTTGGATACATCTCACGGAGTTGAACATTCCCTTTGTTAGAGCAGTTTTGAAACACTCTCTTTGTAGAATCTGCAAGTGGACATTTGGAGAGCTTGAAGGCCTGTGGTAGAAAAGGAAATATCTTCACATAAAACCTAGAAAGAATCATTTTCAGAAACTAATTTCTGATGTTTGCATTCAACTCATGGAGTTGAATGTAAGTTTTGTTAGAGCACTTTTGAAACACTCTTTTAGTAGAACCTGCAAGTGGATATTTGGAAAGCTTATGGGAATTCGTTGGAAACGGGATATCCTCACATAAAACTACACAGAAAAATTCTCACTAACTACTTTGTGATGTGTGCATTCGATTCACAGAGTTGAACGTGTCTTTTGACAGAGCAGTTTTGAAACACTGTTTTTGTAGAATCTGCAAGTGGATACTTTGAGCGCTTTGAGGCCTATGGTGGAAAAGGAAATATCTTCAAATGAAAACTAAAAAAGAAGCATTTTCAGTAACCTCTATTTGGTGTGTGCACTCAACTTACAGATTTGAACATTCTTTTTGATAGTGTAGTTTTCAAACACTCTTTCTTTAGATTCTGCAAGAGGCTATTTGGACTGTTTTCAGGCCTTTGGTGTAAACGGGAATATCTTTAGATAAAAACTAGAAAGAAGCCTTCTCAGAAATTTCTTTGTGATGTGTGCAGTCAGTTGACACAGTTGAACCTTCCTTCTGCTAGAGTAGATTTGAAACAATCTTTTTATAGAATCTGCAAGTGGATATTTGGAGGGCTTTGAGGCCTAAGGTTGAAATAGAGATATCTTCATATAAAGACTAGGCAGAAGAATTCTCAGAAAGTAATTTGTGACGTGTTCATTCAACTCACAGAGTTGAACCTGTCTTTTGATAGAGCAGTTTGACACACTCTTTTTGTAGAATCTGAAAGTGGACACTTTGAGCGGTATGAAACCTCTGGTGGAAAAGGAAATATTTTAACATGAAAACTACACATAAGCATTCTCAGTAACTTCTTTGTGGTGTGAGCATTCAACTCACAGAGTTCAAATTCCTTTTGATAGAGTAGTTTTGAAAAACTCTTTTTGTAGAATCTGCAATTGGATATTTGGGCTGCTTACGGGAATTCGTTGGAAACGGAATATCCTCTTACAAAAACTAGACAGAAGCATTCTCACAAACTTCTTTGTGATGTGTGCATTCAACTCACAGAGTTGAGCATTTCCTGTCATTTAGCAGATCTGGAACATTCTTTCGGTAGAATTTGCAAGTGGACATTTGGACTTCTTTGATGCCATTGGTAGAAAAGGAAATATCTTCCCATTAAGCCTAGCAAGAAGACTTCTAGAAACTACTTTGTGATGTTTGCATTCAAATCACAGAATTGAACATTCCCTTTGTTAGAGCAGTTCTAAAATACTCTTTTGGTAGATACTGCAAGTGGACATTTGGAGAGCTTTGAGGCCTGTGGTGAGAAAGGAAATATCTTCACATAAAACCTAGCAAGAAGAATTCTCAGAACTGCTTTGTGATGTTAACATTCAATTCAGAGAGTTGAACATTCCTTTTGTTAGAACAGTTTTGAAATACTTTTTTTTGTAGAATCTGCAAGTGGATATTTGGACCGCTTATCGGAATTTGTTGGAAACGGAATATCCTCTCATAAAAACTAGACAGAAACATTCTCATAAACTTCTTTGTGATGTGTGAATTCAAGTCACAGAGTTGAACGTACCTTTGGATACAGCAGTTTTGAAACACTGTTTTTGTAGTATCTGCAGTTAGACCTTTGTGGTGCTTTGAGAAAAGGAAATATCTTCCAATAGAAACTACACAGGTTCATTCTCAGTAACTTCTTTCTGGTGTGTGCATTCAATTCACAGATTTGAACATTCCTTTTGATAGTATAGTTTTGAAACACTCTTTTTGTCGAATCTGCATGTGGCTGTTTGGACCGCTTTTAGGCCTTTGGTGGAAATGGGAATATCTTCAGATAAACACTAGAGATAAGCTTTCTCAGAAATTTCTTTGTGATGTGTGCATTCAACTGACAGAGTTGAAGCTTCCTGTTGATAGAGCAGTTTTGAAACAGTCTTTTTGTAGAATCTGTAAGTGGATATTTGGAGCGGTTTGAGGCCTATGATAGAAAAGGAGACATCTTCATATAAAGAATAGGCAGAAGCATTCTCAGAAAGTAATTTGTGATGTGCGGATTCAACACACAGAGTTGAAACTTTCTTTTGATTAGGCAGTTTGAAACACACTTTTTGTTGCAACTGAAATTGGACTTTTGGAGCGCTATGAGGCCTATGGTGGAAAAGGAAATATCTTCACATAAAAACGACACAGAAGCATTCTCAGTAATTCCTTTGTGGTGTGTGCATTCAACTCACAGAGTTGAACATTCCTTTTGATACAGTAGTTTTGAAACACTTTTTTTGTAGAATCTGCTAGTGGATATTTGGACCACTTACAGTAATTCGTTGGAAACAGTATATTCTCACACAAAAACTAGACAGAAGGATTCTCACAAACTTCTTTGTTATGTGTGCATTCAGCTCACAGATTTGAACCATTCTCTACATTTATCAGATATGAAACACTCTTTTTGTAGAATCTACAAGTGGACATTTAGAGAGCTTTGAGGCAGGTGGTAGGAAAGGAAATATCTCTGCACAAAACCTAGCAAGAAGACTTGTCAGAAAGTAGTTCGTGATGTTTGCATTCAACACAGAGAGTTGAACATTCCCTTTGTTAGAGCAGTTGTGAAACACTGCTTTTGTAGAATCTGCAAGTGGATATTTGGACAGCTTTGACACAGCTGGTAGAAATGAAATACCTTGACATAAAATCTTGCAAGAAATGTTCTCAGAAAGTACTTTGCGATGTTTGCATTGAACTCACACAGTTGAACATTCCTTGTTAGAGCAGTTCTGAAACTCTCTTTCTGTAGAATCCGCAAGTGGACATTTGGAGAGCTTTGTGGCCTGTGGTGGAATAGGAAATATCTTCACATAAAACGTAGAAAGAAACATTCTGAGAAACTATATTTTGATGTTTGCATTCAACTCACCGATTTGAATACACATTTTGTTAGAGCACATTTGAAACACTTTTTTTAGAATCTGCAAGTGGATATTTGGACTGCTTATAGAAATTCATTGGAAACGTTATATCCTCTCATAAAAACTAGACAGAAGCATTCTCACAAACTTCTTTGTGACGTGCTCATTCAACTCACAGAGTTGAAGGTGTCTTTTGATAGACCAGTTTTGAAACACTGTTTTTGTAGAGTCTGTAAGTGGACATCTGGAGCGCTTTGAGGCCTATGGTGGAAAAGGAAATATCTTCAGATAGACACTACCCAGAAGCATTCTCAGTAACTCTTTTGTGGTGTGTGCATTCAACTCACAGAGTTGAACATTCCTTTTGATAGAAAAGTTTTGAAACACAATTTTTGTAGGAACTGCATGTGGTTATTTGGACCGCTTTCAGGCCTTCGGTGGAAACTGGAATATCTTCAGATAAAAACTAGAGAGAAGCATTCTCAGAAATTTCTATGTGATGTGTGCATTCAACTGACACAGTTGAAACTTCCTTTTGATAGAGCAGTTTTGAAACACTCTTTATGTAGAATCTTCAAGTGGATATTCGTAGCAATTTGAGGCATACGGTTGAAAAGGAGATATCTTTGACTAAAGACGTGTCGGAAGCATTCTCAGAAAGTAATTTGTGATGGGTGTATTCAACTGACAGAGTTGAAACTTTCTTTTGATAGAGCAGTTTGAAACACTCTTTTTGTGGAATCTGCAAGTGGATATTTGGACCGCTTATAGGAATTCGTTGGAAACGGGATATCCTCACAGAAATACTAAACAGAAGAATTCTCCCAAACTTTTTGTGATGGGTGCATTCAGCTCACAGAGTTGAAAATATTTTTTCGTGGAGCAGATTTGAAACACTATTTTTGTAGACTCTGCAAGGGGACATTTGGAGAGCATTGATGCCTGTGTTAGACAAGGAAATCTATTCACATAAAACTTATCAAGAATCCTTCTCAGAAACTAGTTTGTGATGTTTGCATTCAACTCACAGAGTTGAATATACCTTTTGTTAGACCACTTTTGAAACACTAGTTTTGTAGAATCTGCAAGTAAATATTTGGACTGCTTTTAGGAATTCGTTGGAAACGGGATATCCTCACATAAAAACTACACAGAAGCATTCTCACAAACTTCTTTATGATGTGTGCATTCACCTCACAGAGTTGAACGTGTCTTTTGATAGAGCAGTTTTGAAACAATATTTTTGTAGAATCTTCATTGGACATTTGAGCGCTATGAGGCCTATGGTGGAAAAGGGAATATCTTCACATAAAAACTACACAGAAGCATTCTCAGTAACTTCTTTGTGGTGTGTGCATTCAACTCACAGAGTTGAATATTCCTCGTGATAGAGTAGTTTTGAAACACTCTTTTTGTAGAATCTGAAGGTGACATTTGGACCGCTTATAGGAATTTGTTGGAAAGGGTATATCCTCACATAAAAACTAGACAGAAGCATTCTCAAAAACTCCTTTGTGATGTGGGCATTCAACACACAGAGTTGAACGTGGCTTTTGATAGAGCAGTTTTGAAACACTCTTTTTGCAGAATCTGCAATTGGACATTTGGAGCGCTTTGAGGCCTGTGGTGGAAAAGGAAAGATCTTCAAATAGAAACTACACAGAAGTTTTCTCACAGCTACTTTGTGGTGTGTGCATTCAACTAACAGAGTTCAACCGTCTTTTGATAGATTAGTTTTGAAACCCTCTTTTGGTAGAATCTGCAAGTGGCTATTTTGTCAACTTTCAGGCCTTCGGTGGAAACTGCAATATCTTCAGAAAAAAACTAGAGAGAAGCATTCTTAGAAATTTCTTTGTGATGTGTGCATTCAACTGAAAGAGTGGAACTTTCCTTTTGATAGAGCAGTTTTGAAACACTCTTTTTGTAGAATCTGCAAGTGGATATTAGGAGCGATTTGAAGCCTATGGTAGAAAAGGAGACATCTTATTATAAAGACTAGGCAGAAGCATTCTCAGAAAGTAATTTGTGATGTGTGCATTCAACTCACAGAGTGGAACCTTTCTTTTGATAGAGCAGTTTGAAACACACTAAATGTAGAATCTGAAAGTGGACAATTTGAGTGCTATGAGGCCTATGGTTGAAAAGGAAATATATTCACATAAAAACGACACAGAAGCATTCGCAGAAAGTAATTTGTGATGTGTGCATTCAACTCACAGAGTTGAATCTTTCTTTTGATAGAATAAAATAACTATAGAATAAAAAAACACTCTTTTTATTGGATCTGAAAGTGGACAATTGGAGCGCTATGAGACCTATGGCGTAAAAGGAAATATCATCACATAAAAACTACACAGAAGGATTCTCAGTAACTTCCTAGTGGTATGTGAATTCAACTCAAGGAGTTGAACATTCCTTTTGATAGAGTAGTTTTGAAACACTCTTCTTGTAGAATCTGCAGGTGGATATTTGGACAGCTTAAAGGAATTCATTGGAAACAGGTTATGCTCACACAAAAACTATACAGAAGCATTCTCACAAACTTCTTTGTAATGTGGACATTCAGCTCACAGAGTTGAACGTGTCTTTTGATAGAGCAGTTTTGAAACACTGTTTTTGTAGAATCTGTAAGTGGACATTTGGAGAGCTTTGAGGCCTATGGTGGAAAAGGAAATGTCTTGAAATACAAACTACACAGAAGCATTCCCAGTAACTAATTTGTGGTGTGTGCATTCAACTGACAGAGTTGAACATTCCTTTTCATAGAGTAGATTTGAAACACTCTTTTGGTATAATCTGCATGTGGCTTTTTGGACCACTTTCAGGCCTTCGGTGGAAACGGGAATATCTTCAGATAAAAACTAGAAAAAAGCATTCTCAGAAATTTCTTCGTGATGTGTGCATTCAACTGACAGAGTTAAACCTTCCTTTTGAAAGAGCAGTTTTGAAACACTCCTCTCGTAGAATCTGCAAGTGGATATTTGGAGCACTCTGAGTCCTCTGGTAGAATAGGAGATCTCTTCATATAAAGACTAGGCAGAAGCATTCTCAGAGAGTTATTTGTAATGTGTGCATTCAACTCACATTGTTGAACCTTTCGTTTGATAGAGCAGTTTGAAACCCTCTTTTTGTAGAATCTGAAAGTGGACATTTGGAGCGCTATGAGGCCTATGGTTGAAAAGGAAATATCTTCAAATAGAAACTACACAGAAGGATTCTTAGTAACGTCTATGTGGTGTGTGTATTCAACTCACAGAGTTGAACGTGTCTTTTGATAGAGCAGTTTTGAAACACTGTTTTTGCAGAATCCGCAAGGGGATATTTGGAGCGCTTTGAGGCCCATGGTGGAAAAGGAAATATCTTCAAATAGAAACTACACAGCAGCATTCTCTCTAACATCTTTGTGGTGTGTGCATTCAGTTCACCGAGTTGAACATTCCTTTTGATAGAGTAGTTTTAAAACATTCTTTTTGTAGAATCTGCATGTGGCTATTTGGACTGCTTTCAGGCATTCGGTAGAAACGGGAATATCTTCAGATAAAAACAGGAAAGAAGCATTCCCCGAAATTTCTTTGTGACGTGTGCATTCAGCTGACAGAGTTGAACCTTCCTTTTCATAGAGCAGTTTGGAAACACTGTTTTTGTAGAATCTGCAAGAGGATATTTGGAGCGATTTGAGGTCTATGGTAGAAAAGGAGAGGTCTTCATATAAAGACTAGGCAAAAGCATTCTCAGAAAGCAATTTGTGATGTTTGCATTCACCACACAGAGTTGAACCTTTCTTTTGATAGAGAAGATTTAAACACTCTTTTTGTAAAATCTGAAAGTGGACATTTGCGGCTCTATGAGGCCTGTGGTGGAAAAGGAAATATCTTCACATAAAAACTACACAGAAGCTTTCTCAGTAACTTCTTTGTGGTGTGTGCATTCAACTCACAGAGTTGAACATTCCTTGTGATACAATAGTTTTGAAACACTCTTTTTATAGCATATGGAAGTCGATATTTGGACCGCTTATAGGAATTCATTGGAAACGGTATATCCTCACATAAAAACTAGACAGAAGAATTCTCAAAAATGCCTTTGTGATGTGTGCATTCAACTCACAGAATTGAATGTGTCTTTTGATAGAGCACTTTTGAAACACTCTTTTTGTAGAATCTGCAATTGCAGATTTGGAGCGCTTTGAGGCCTATTGTGGAAAAGCAAAGATCTTCAAATAGAAACTACACAGAAGCTTTCTCAGCAACTTCTTTTTAGTGTGTGCATTCCACTCACAGAGTTGAACATTCTTTTTGGTAGAGTAGTTTTGAAACATTCTTTTGGTAGAATCTGCATGTAGCTATTTGGTCTGCTTTCCGGCCTTCGGTGGAAACGGGAATAACTTCAGAAAAAAACCACTGAGAAGCATTCTCAGAAATTTCTTTGTGATGCGGGCATGCAACTGACAGGGTGGAACCTTCCTTTTGATAGAGCAGTTTTGAAACACTCTTTTTGTAGAATCTGCAAGTGGATATTTGGAGCGCTTTGAAACCTATGGTAGAAAAGGGGATATCTTCATAGAAAGACTAGGCAGAAGCATTCTCAGGAAGTAATTTGTGATGTGTGCATTCAACTCACAGAGTTGAACCTTTCTTTTGATAGAGCAGTTTGAAACACTCTATATGTACAATCTCAAAGTAGACAATTGGAGCACTATGAGGCCTACGGTGGAAAAGGAACCATCTTCACAAAAAGCTACACAGAATCATTCTCAGAAAGTAATTTGTGATGTGTGCATTCAACTCACAGAGTTGACTCTTTCTTTTGATAGAGCAATTTGAAACACTCTTTTTGTGGAATCTGGAAGTGGACAATTGGAGCGCTATGAGAAATACGGTGTAAAAGGAAATATCTTCACATAAAAATTACACAGAAGCATTCTTAGTAACTTCCTTGTGGTGTGTGAATCTAACTCGAGGAGTTGAACATTCCTTTTGATAGAGTAGTTTTGAAACACTCTTCTTGTAGAATCTGCAAGTGGATATTTGGACAGCTTATAGGAATTCTTTGGAAACGGGATAATCTCACACAAAAACTAGACAGAAGCATTCTCACAAACTTCTTTGTGATATGTGCATTCAGCTCAGAGAGTTGAACCTTTCTCTTCATGGAGGAGATTTGAAACAGTGTTTTTGTAGAATCTGCAGATGGACATTTGGAGAGCTTTGAGGCCTGTGGTAGAAAAGGAAATATCTTCATATAAAACCTAGCAAGAAGTCTTCTCAGAAACTACTGTGTGATGTTTACATTCAAGTTATAGAGTTGAATATTCCCTTTGTTAGAGCAGTTCAGAAACACACTTTTTGTGGAAACCGCAAGTGGACATTTGGAGAGCTTTGAGGCCTGTGGTGGAAAAGGAAATATCTTCACATAAAACCTTCAAAGAAGCATTTTCAGAAACTACTTTCTGATGTTTGCATTCAACTCATGGGGTTGAATATACTTTTTGATAGAGAACTTTTGAAACACTTTATTGGTAGAATCTGCAAGTGGATATTTGAATCGCTTAGAGGAATTCATTGGAAACGGGATATCCTCACAAAAACACTAGATAGAAGCATTCTCACAAACTTCTTTGTGATGTGTGCATTAAACTCACATAGTTGAACGTGTCTTTTGATAGAGCAGTTTTGGAACACTGTTTTTGTAGAATCTGCAATTGGACATTTGGAGAGCTGTGAGGCCTATGGTGGAAAAGGAAACATCTTCAAATAGAAACTACACAGAAGAATTCTCAGCAACTACTTTGTGGTGTGTGCATTCAACTCACCGGGTTGAACATTCCTTTGGCTATAGTAGTTTTGAAACACTCTTTTTGTAGAATCTGCAAGTGGATATTTGGATCGCTGATAGGAATTCATTGGAAACGGGATATCCTCACACAAAAACTAGAAAGAAACATTTTCACAAACTACTTTGTGATGTGTGCATTCAGCTCACAGAGTTGAACCTTTCTTTTCATGGAGCAGATTTGAAACACTCTCTTTGTAGAATCTGCAAGAGGACGTTTGGAGAGCTTTAAGGCCTGTGGTAGAAAAGAAAATCTCTTCACAAGAAACCTAGCAAGAAGCCTTCTCAGAAACTGCGTTCTGATGTTTGCATTCAAGTCACAGAGTTGATCATTCCCTTTGTTAGAGCAGTTCTGAAACACTCTTTTTGTAGGAGCTGCAAGTGGACATTTGGAGAGCTTTGAGGCCAGTGGTAGAAAAGGAAATATCTTCCCATAAAACCTAGCAAGAACCCTTATAAGACTACTTTTTGATGATTACATTCAAGTCACAGAGTTGAACATTCGCTTTGTTAGAGCAGTTCTGAAATAGTCTTTCTGTAGAAACTGCAAGTGGACATTTGGAGAGCTTTGAGGCCCGTGGTGGGAAAGGAAATATCTTCACATAAAACCTAGCAAGAAGCATTCTCATTCTCAGAACTACTTTGTGATGTTTACATTCAACTCACAGAGTTGAACATTTCTTTTGTTAGAGGAGTTTTGAAACATTACTTTTGTAGAAACTGCAAGTGGACATTTGGAGACCTTTGAGGCCTGTGGTGGAAAAGGAAATATCTTCACATAAAATCTAGAAAGAAGCATTCTCAGAAACTACTTTCTGATGTTTGCATTCAACAAATGCAGTTGAATATACCTTTCTTTATAGCACTTTTTAAACAATATTTTTGTAGAATCTGCAAGTGAATATTTGGACCGCTTGTAGGAATTTGTTGGAAACGGGATATCCACTCACAAAAACTACACAGAAACATTCTCAAAAACATCTTAGTGATGAGACCATTCAACTCGCAGAGTTGAACATGTGTGTTGATAGAGCAGTTTTGAAACACTGTTTTTGTAGAATCTGCAAGTGGATACTTGGACCGCTTATAGGAATTCATTGGAAACGGGATATCCTCACTCAAAAACAAGACAGAAGCATTCTTACAAACTTCTTTGAGATGTGTGCATTCAACTCACCGGGTTGAACGTGTCTCTACATACAGCAGTTTTGAAACACTATTTTTGTAGAAACTGGAATTGGACATTTTGAGTGCTTTGAGGCCAATGATGGAAAAGGAAATATCTTCAAATGAAAACTACACAGAAGCATTCTCAGTAACTTCTATGTGGTGTGGGCATGCAACTCACAGACTTAAACATTCCTTTTGATAGAGTAGTTTTGAAACTCTCTTTTTGTAGAATCTGCAAGTGGATATTTGGACCACTTATAGGAATTCGTTGGAAACAGATATCCTCACACAAAAACTAGTGAAAAGCATTCTCAAAAACTACTTTGTGATGTGTGCTTTCAGCTGACAGAGTTGAACCTTTCTTTTGATGGAGCAGATTTGAAACACCCTTTTTGTAGAATCTGGATGTGGACACTTGGAGAGCTTGAGGCCTGTGGTAGAAAAGGAAATATCTTCACATAAAACCCAGCAAGAAGCATTCTCAGAAACTACTTTGTGATGTTTGGATTCATCTCATGGAGTTGAACATTCCCTTTGTTAGAGCAGTTTTGAAACACTCTTTTTGTAGAAACTGGAAGTGGACATTTGGGGAGCTTGGAGGCCTGTGTTAGAAAAGGAAATACCTTCACATAAAACCTAGAAAGAAGAATTTTCAGAAACTAATTTCTGATATTTGCATTCAACACACGGAGTTGAATATCAGTTTTGTTAGAGCACTTTTGAAGCACTCTGTTAGTAGAATCTGCAAGTGGATATTTGGAATGCTTATGGGAATTCGTTGGAAACGGGATATCCTCACATAAAAACTACACAGAAGCATTCTCACAAACTACTTTGTGATGTGTGCATTCGACTCACAGAGTTGAATGTGTCTTTTGATAGATAGAGCAGCTTTGAAACACTGTTTTTGTAGAATCTGCAAGTGGACATTTTGAGCACTTTGAGGCCTATGGTGGAAGAGGAAATATCTTCAAATGAAAACTAAACGGAAGCATTTTCAGTAACTTCTATGTGGTGTGTGCATTCAACTCACAGAGTTGCACATTCTTTTTGATAGTGTAGTTTTCACACACTCTTTTTGTAGATGCTGCAAGTGGCTATTTGGACTGCTTTCAGGCCTTTGGTGTAAACGGGAATATCTTCAGATAAAAACTAGAAAGAAGCCTTCTCAGAAATTTCTTTGTGATGTGTGCATTCAATTGACCAAGTTGAACCTTCCTTCTGATAGAGCAGATTTGAAATAAGCTTTTTGTAGAATCTGCAAGTGGATATTTGGAGCACTTTGAGGCCTATAGTTGAAATGGAGATATCTTCGTGTAAAGACTAGGCAGAAGCATTCTCAGAAAGTAATTTGTGATGTGTGCATTCAACTCACAGAGTTGAACCTTTCTTTTGATAGAGCAGTTTGACACATTCTTTTTGTAGAATCTGAAAGTGGACATTTTGAGCACTATGAAGCCTCTGGTGGAAAAGGAAATATTTTAACATAAAAACTACACAGAATCATTCGCAGTAACTGCTTTGTGGTGTGTGCATTCAACTCACAGAGTTGAACATTCCTTTTGATAGAGTAGTTTTTAAAAACTCTTTCTGTAGTATCTGCAAGTGGATATTTGGACTGCTTATAGGAATTCGTTGGAAACGGTATATCCTCAGAGAAACACTAGACAGAAACACTCTCACAATCTTGTTGGTGATGTGTGCATTCAACTCACCGGGTTGAAGGTGTTTTTTGATGGAGCAGTTTTGAAATGCTGTTTTTGTAGGATCTGGAAGTGGACATTTTGACCGCTTTGAGGCCAATGATGGAAAAGGAAACATCTTCAAATGAAAACTACACAGAAGCATTCTCAGTAACTTCTATGTGGTGTGGGCATGCAACTCACAAACTTAAACATTCCTTTTGATAGTGTAGTTTTGAAACACTCTTTTTGTAGAATCTGCAAGTGGATATTTGGACCGCTTACAGGAATTCGTTGGAAACGGATATCCTCACACAAAAACTAGAGAAAAGCATTCTCACAAACTACTTTGTGATGTGTGCTTTCAGCTGACAGAGTTGAACCTTTATTTTCATGGAGCAGATTTGAAACAACCTTTTTGTAGAATCTGCATGTGGACATTTGAAGAGCTTGAGGCCTGTGGTAGAAAAGGAAATATCTTCACATAAAACGCAGCAAGAAGATTCTCAGAAACGACTTTGTGATGTTTGGATTCATCTCACGGAGTTGAACATTCCCTTTGTTAGAGCAGATTTGAAACACTCTTTTTGTAGAATCTGCAAGTGAACATTTGGAGAGCTTGGAGGCCTGTGGTAGAAAAGGGAATACCTTCACATAAAATCTAGAAAGAAGAATTTTCAGAAACTAATTTCTGATATTTGCATTCAACACACAGAGTTGAATATCAGTTTTGTTAGAGCACTTTTGAAGCACTCTTTTAGTAGATTCCGCAAGTGGATATTTGGAACGCATATGGGAATTCGTTGGAAACGGGATATCCTCACATAAAAACGACACAGAAGCATTCTCACAAACTACTTTGTGATGTGTGCATTCGACTCACAGAGTTGAATGTGTCTTTTGATAGAGCAGTTCTGAAACACTGTTTTTGTAGAATCTGCAAGTGAACATTTTGAGCGCTTTGAGGCCTATGGTGGAAAAGGAAATATCTTGAAATGAAAACTAAACAGAAGCATTCTCAGTAACTTCTATGTGGTGTGTGCATTCAACTTACAGAGTTGCACATTCTTTTTGATAGTGTAGTTTTCCCACACTCTTTTTGTAGATGCTGCAAGTGTCTATTTGGACTGCTTTCAGGCCTTTGGTGTAAACGGGAATATCTTCAGATAAAAACTAGAAAGAAGCCTTCTCAGAAATTTCTTTGTGATGTGTGCATTCAATTGACCGAGTTGAACCTTCCTTCTGATAGAGCAGATTTGAAACAATCTTTTTGTAGAATCTGTAAGTGTATATTTGGAGCGCTTTGAGGCCTAAAGTTGAAATGGAGATATCTTCATATAAAGACTAGGCAGAAGCATTCTCAGAAAGTAATTTGTGATGTGTGCATTCAACTCACAGAGTTGAACCTTTCTTTTAATAGAGCAGTTTGACACATTCTTTTTGTAGAATCTGAAAGTGGACATTTTGAGCACTATGAAGCCTCTGGTGGAAAAGGAAATATTTTAACATAAAACCTACACAGAAGCATTCTCATTAACTGCTTTGTGGTGTGTGCATTCAACTCACAGAGTTCAACATTCCTTTTGATTGAGTAGTTTTGAAAAATTCTTTTTGTAGTATCTGCAAGTGGATATTTGGACTGCTTATAGGAATTCGTTGGAAACGGGATATCCTCAGAGAAACACTAGACAGAAGAAATCTCACAAACTTGTTGGTGATGTGTGCATTCAACTCACCGGGTTGAAGGTGTTTTTTGATGGAGCAGTTTTGAAATACTGTTTTTGTAGGATCTGGAAGTGGACATTTTGAGTGCTTCGAGGCCTATGGTGGAAAAGGAAATATCTTCAAATGAAAAATACACAGAAGCATGCTCAGTAACTTCTATGTGGTGAGGGATTGTAACTTACAGAGTTGAACATTCCTTTTGATAGTGTAGTTTTGAAACACTCTTTTTGTAGAATCTGCAAGTGGCTATTTGGACCACTTTCAGGCCTTTAGTGGAAACGGGAATATCTTCAGATAAAAACTAGAGAAAAGCCTTCTCAGAAATTTCTTTGTGATGTGTGCATTCCACTGACAGATTTGAACCTTCTTTTTGAAAGAGCAATTTTGAAACACTCTTTTGTAGAATCTGAAATTGGACATTTGCAGCACTATGAGGCCTATGGTGGAAAAGGAAATATCTTCACCTAAAAACCACACAGAAGCATTCTCAGTAACTTTTTGTGGTGTGTGCATTCAACTCACAGAGTTGAACATTCCTTTTGATAGAGTAGTTTTGAAACACTCTTTTTGTAGAAGCTGCAAGTGGATATTTGGACCGCTTATAGGAATTCGTTGGAAACGAATATCCTCACACAAAAACTAGAGAAAAGCATTCTCACAAACTACTTTGTGATGTGTGCATTCTGCTGACAGAGTTGAACCTTTCTTTTGATGGAGCAGATTTGAAACACCCTTTTTGTAGAATCTGCATGTGGACATTTGGAGAGCTTGAGGCCTGTGGTAGAAAAGGAAATATCTTCACATAAAACCCAGCAAGAAGCATTCTCAGAAACTACTTTGTGATGTTTGGATACATCTCACGGAGTTGAACATTCCCTTTGTTAGAGCAGTTTTGAAACACTCTCTTTGTAGAATCTGCAAGTGGACATTTGGAGAGCTTGAAGGCCTGTGGTAGAAAAGGAAATATCTTCACATAAAACCTAGAAAGAATCATTTTCAGAAACTAATTTCTGATGTTTGCATTCAACTCATGGAGTTGAATGTAAGTTTTGTTAGAGCACTTTTGAAACACTCTTTTAGTAGAACCTGCAAGTGGATATTTGGAAAGCTTATGGGAATTCGTTGGAAACGGGATATCCTCACATAAAACTACACAGAAAAATTCTCACTAACTACTTTGTGATGTGTGCATTCGATTCACAGAGTTGAACGTGTCTTTTGACAGAGCAGTTTTGAAACACTGTTTTTGTAGAATCTGCAAGTGGATACTTTGAGCGCTTTGAGGCCTATGGTGGAAAAGGAAATATCTTCAAATGAAAACTAAAAAAGAAGCATTTTCAGTAACCTCTATTTGGTGTGTGCACTCAACTTACAGATTTGAACATTCTTTTTGATAGTGTAGTTTTCAAACACTCTTTCTTTAGATTCTGCAAGAGGCTATTTGGACTGTTTTCAGGCCTTTGGTGTAAACGGGAATATCTTTAGATAAAAACTAGAAAGAAGCCTTCTCAGAAATTTCTTTGTGATGTGTGCAGTCAGTTGACACAGTTGAACCTTCCTTCTGCTAGAGTAGATTTGAAACAATCTTTTTATAGAATCTGCAAGTGGATATTTGGAGGGCTTTGAGGCCTAAGGTTGAAATAGAGATATCTTCATATAAAGACTAGGCAGAAGAATTCTCAGAAAGTAATTTGTGACGTGTTCATTCAACTCACAGAGTTGAACCTGTCTTTTGATAGAGCAGTTTGACACACTCTTTTTGTAGAATCTGAAAGTGGACACTTTGAGCGGTATGAAACCTCTGGTGGAAAAGGAAATATTTTAACATGAAAACTACACATAAGCATTCTCAGTAACTTCTTTGTGGTGTGAGCATTCAACTCACAGAGTTCAAATTCCTTTTGATAGAGTAGTTTTGAAAAACTCTTTTTGTAGAATCTGCAATTGGATATTTGGGCTGCTTACGGGAATTCGTTGGAAACGGAATATCCTCTTACAAAAACTAGACAGAAGCATTCTCACAAACTTCTTTGTGATGTGTGCATTCAACTCACAGAGTTGAGCATTTCCTGTCATTTAGCAGATCTGGAACATTCTTTCGGTAGAATTTGCAAGTGGACATTTGGACTTCTTTGATGCCATTGGTAGAAAAGGAAATATCTTCCCATTAAGCCTAGCAAGAAGACTTCTAGAAACTACTTTGTGATGTTTGCATTCAAATCACAGAATTGAACATTCCCTTTGTTAGAGCAGTTCTAAAATACTCTTTTGGTAGATACTGCAAGTGGACATTTGGAGAGCTTTGAGGCCTGTGGTGAGAAAGGAAATATCTTCACATAAAACCTAGCAAGAAGAATTCTCAGAACTGCTTTGTGATGTTAACATTCAATTCAGAGAGTTGAACATTCCTTTTGTTAGAACAGTTTTGAAATACTTTTTTTTGTAGAATCTGCAAGTGGATATTTGGACCGCTTATCGGAATTTGTTGGAAACGGAATATCCTCTCATAAAAACTAGACAGAAACATTCTCATAAACTTCTTTGTGATGTGTGAATTCAAGTCACAGAGTTGAACGTACCTTTGGATACAGCAGTTTTGAAACACTGTTTTTGTAGTATCTGCAGTTAGACCTTTGTGGTGCTTTGAGAAAAGGAAATATCTTCCAATAGAAACTACACAGGTTCATTCTCAGTAACTTCTTTCTGGTGTGTGCATTCAATTCACAGATTTGAACATTCCTTTTGATAGTATAGTTTTGAAACACTCTTTTTGTCGAATCTGCATGTGGCTGTTTGGACCGCTTTTAGGCCTTTGGTGGAAATGGGAATATCTTCAGATAAACACTAGAGATAAGCTTTCTCAGAAATTTCTTTGTGATGTGTGCATTCAACTGACAGAGTTGAAGCTTCCTGTTGATAGAGCAGTTTTGAAACAGTCTTTTTGTAGAATCTGTAAGTGGATATTTGGAGCGGTTTGAGGCCTATGATAGAAAAGGAGACATCTTCATATAAAGAATAGGCAGAAGCATTCTCAGAAAGTAATTTGTGATGTGCGGATTCAACACACAGAGTTGAAACTTTCTTTTGATTAGGCAGTTTGAAACACACTTTTTGTTGCAACTGAAATTGGACTTTTGGAGCGCTATGAGGCCTATGGTGGAAAAGGAAATATCTTCACATAAAAACGACACAGAAGCATTCTCAGTAATTCCTTTGTGGTGTGTGCATTCAACTCACAGAGTTGAACATTCCTTTTGATACAGTAGTTTTGAAACACTTTTTTTGTAGAATCTGCTAGTGGATATTTGGACCACTTACAGTAATTCGTTGGAAACAGTATATTCTCACACAAAAACTAGACAGAAGGATTCTCACAAACTTCTTTGTTATGTGTGCATTCAGCTCACAGATTTGAACCATTCTCTACATTTATCAGATATGAAACACTCTTTTTGTAGAATCTACAAGTGGACATTTAGAGAGCTTTGAGGCAGGTGGTAGGAAAGGAAATATCTCTGCACAAAACCTAGCAAGAAGACTTGTCAGAAAGTAGTTCGTGATGTTTGCATTCAACACAGAGAGTTGAACATTCCCTTTGTTAGAGCAGTTGTGAAACACTGCTTTTGTAGAATCTGCAAGTGGATATTTGGACAGCTTTGACACAGCTGGTAGAAATGAAATACCTTGACATAAAATCTTGCAAGAAATGTTCTCAGAAAGTACTTTGCGATGTTTGCATTGAACTCACACAGTTGAACATTCCTTGTTAGAGCAGTTCTGAAACTCTCTTTCTGTAGAATCCGCAAGTGGACATTTGGAGAGCTTTGTGGCCTGTGGTGGAATAGGAAATATCTTCACATAAAACGTAGAAAGAAACATTCTGAGAAACTATATTTTGATGTTTGCATTCAACTCACCGATTTGAATACACATTTTGTTAGAGCACATTTGAAACACTTTTTTTAGAATCTGCAAGTGGATATTTGGACTGCTTATAGAAATTCATTGGAAACGTTATATCCTCTCATAAAAACTAGACAGAAGCATTCTCACAAACTTCTTTGTGACGTGCTCATTCAACTCACAGAGTTGAAGGTGTCTTTTGATAGACCAGTTTTGAAACACTGTTTTTGTAGAGTCTGTAAGTGGACATCTGGAGCGCTTTGAGGCCTATGGTGGAAAAGGAAATATCTTCAGATAGACACTACCCAGAAGCATTCTCAGTAACTCTTTTGTGGTGTGTGCATTCAACTCACAGAGTTGAACATTCCTTTTGATAGAAAAGTTTTGAAACACAATTTTTGTAGGAACTGCATGTGGTTATTTGGACCGCTTTCAGGCCTTCGGTGGAAACTGGAATATCTTCAGATAAAAACTAGAGAGAAGCATTCTCAGAAATTTCTATGTGATGTGTGCATTCAACTGACACAGTTGAAACTTCCTTTTGATAGAGCAGTTTTGAAACACTCTTTATGTAGAATCTTCAAGTGGATATTCGTAGCAATTTGAGGCATACGGTTGAAAAGGAGATATCTTTGACTAAAGACGTGTCGGAAGCATTCTCAGAAAGTAATTTGTGATGGGTGTATTCAACTGACAGAGTTGAAACTTTCTTTTGATAGAGCAGTTTGAAACACTCTTTTTGTGGAATCTGCAAGTGGATATTTGGACCGCTTATAGGAATTCGTTGGAAACGGGATATCCTCACAGAAATACTAAACAGAAGAATTCTCCCAAACTTTTTGTGATGGGTGCATTCAGCTCACAGAGTTGAAAATATTTTTTCGTGGAGCAGATTTGAAACACTATTTTTGTAGACTCTGCAAGGGGACATTTGGAGAGCATTGATGCCTGTGTTAGACAAGGAAATCTATTCACATAAAACTTATCAAGAATCCTTCTCAGAAACTAGTTTGTGATGTTTGCATTCAACTCACAGAGTTGAATATACCTTTTGTTAGACCACTTTTGAAACACTAGTTTTGTAGAATCTGCAAGTAAATATTTGGACTGCTTTTAGGAATTCGTTGGAAACGGGATATCCTCACATAAAAACTACACAGAAGCATTCTCACAAACTTCTTTATGATGTGTGCATTCACCTCACAGAGTTGAACGTGTCTTTTGATAGAGCAGTTTTGAAACAATATTTTTGTAGAATCTTCATTGGACATTTGAGCGCTATGAGGCCTATGGTGGAAAAGGGAATATCTTCACATAAAAACTACACAGAAGCATTCTCAGTAACTTCTTTGTGGTGTGTGCATTCAACTCACAGAGTTGAATATTCCTCGTGATAGAGTAGTTTTGAAACACTCTTTTTGTAGAATCTGAAGGTGACATTTGGACCGCTTATAGGAATTTGTTGGAAAGGGTATATCCTCACATAAAAACTAGACAGAAGCATTCTCAAAAACTCCTTTGTGATGTGGGCATTCAACACACAGAGTTGAACGTGGCTTTTGATAGAGCAGTTTTGAAACACTCTTTTTGCAGAATCTGCAATTGGACATTTGGAGCGCTTTGAGGCCTGTGGTGGAAAAGGAAAGATCTTCAAATAGAAACTACACAGAAGTTTTCTCACAGCTACTTTGTGGTGTGTGCATTCAACTAACAGAGTTCAACCGTCTTTTGATAGATTAGTTTTGAAACCCTCTTTTGGTAGAATCTGCAAGTGGCTATTTTGCCAACTTTCAGGCCTTCGGTGGAAACTGCAATATCTTCAGAAAAAAACTAGAGAGAAGCATTCTTAGAAATTTCTTTGTGATGTGTGCATTCAACTGAAAGAGTGGAACTTTCCTTTTGATAGAGCAGTTTTGAAACACTCTTTTTGTAGAATCTGCAAGTGGATATTAGGAGCGATTTGAAGCCTATGGTAGAAAAGGAGACATCTTATTATAAAGACTAGGCAGAAGCATTCTCAGAAAGTAATTTGTGATGTGTGCATTCAACTCACAGAGTGGAACCTTTCTTTTGATAGAGCAGTTTGAAACACACTAAATGTAGAATCTGAAAGTGGACAATTTGAGTGCTATGAGGCCTATGGTTGAAAAGGAAATATATTCACATAAAAACGACACAGAAGCATTCGCAGAAAGTAATTTGTGATGTGTGCATTCAACTCACAGAGTTGAATCTTTCTTTTGATAGAATAAAATAACTATAGAATAAAAAAACACTCTTTTTATTGGATCTGAAAGTGGACAATTGGAGCGCTATGAGACCTATGGCGTAAAAGGAAATATCATCACATAAAAACTACACAGAAGGATTCTCAGTAACTTCCTAGTGGTATGTGAATTCAACTCAAGGAGTTGAACATTCCTTTTGATAGAGTAGTTTTGAAACACTCTTCTTGTAGAATCTGCAGGTGGATATTTGGACAGCTTAAAGGAATTCATTGGAAACAGGTTATGCTCACACAAAAACTATACAGAAGCATTCTCACAAACTTCTTTGTAATGTGGGCATTCAGCTCACAGAGTTGAACGTGTCTTTTGATAGAGCAGTTTTGAAACACTGTTTTTGTAGAATCTGTAAGTGGACATTTGGAGAGCTTTGAGGCCTATGGTGGAAAAGGAAATGTCTTGAAATACAAACTACACAGAAGCATTCCCAGTAACTAATTTGTGGTGTGTGCATTCAACTGACAGAGTTGAACATTCCTTTTCATAGAGTAGATTTGAAACACTCTTTTGGTATAATCTGCATGTGGCTTTTTGGACCACTTTCAGGCCTTCGGTGGAAACGGGAATATCTTCAGATAAAAACTAGAAAAAAGCATTCTCAGAAATTTCTTCGTGATGTGTGCATTCAACTGACAGAGTTAAACCTTCCTTTTGAAAGAGCAGTTTTGAAACACTCCTCTCGTAGAATCTGCAAGTGGATATTTGGAGCACTCTGAGTCCTCTGGTAGAATAGGAGATCTCTTCATATAAAGACTAGGCAGAAGCATTCTCAGAGAGTTATTTGTAATGTGTGCATTCAACTCACATTGTTGAACCTTTCGTTTGATAGAGCAGTTTGAAACCCTCTTTTTGTAGAATCTGAAAGTGGACATTTGGAGCGCTATGAGGCCTATGGTTGAAAAGGAAATATCTTCAAATAGAAACTACACAGAAGGATTCTTAGTAACGTCTATGTGGTGTGTGTATTCAACTCACAGAGTTGAACGTGTCTTTTGATAGAGCAGTTTTGAAACACTGTTTTTGCAGAATCCGCAAGGGGATATTTGGAGCGCTTTGAGGCCCATGGTGGAAAAGGAAATATCTTCAAATAGAAACTACACAGCAGCATTCTCTCTAACATCTTTGTGGTGTGTGCATTCAGTTCACCGAGTTGAACATTCCTTTTGATAGAGTAGTTTTAAAACATTCTTTTTGTAGAATCTGCATGTGGCTATTTGGACTGCTTTCAGGCATTCGGTAGAAACGGGAATATCTTCAGATAAAAACAGGAAAGAAGCATTCCCCGAAATTTCTTTGTGACGTGTGCATTCAGCTGACAGAGTTGAACCTTCCTTTTCATAGAGCAGTTTGGAAACACTGTTTTTGTAGAATCTGCAAGAGGATATTTGGAGCGATTTGAGGTCTATGGTAGAAAAGGAGAGGTCTTCATATAAAGACTAGGCAAAAGCATTCTCAGAAAGCAATTTGTGATGTTTGCATTCACCACACAGAGTTGAACCTTTCTTTTGATAGAGAAGATTTAAACACTCTTTTTGTAAAATCTGAAAGTGGACATTTGCGGCTCTATGAGGCCTGTGGTGGAAAAGGAAATATCTTCACATAAAAACTACACAGAAGCTTTCTCAGTAACTTCTTTGTGGTGTGTGCATTCAACTCACAGAGTTGAACATTCCTTGTGATACAATAGTTTTGAAACACTCTTTTTATAGCATATGGAAGTCGATATTTGGACCGCTTATAGGAATTCATTGGAAACGGTATATCCTCACATAAAAACTAGACAGAAGAATTCTCAAAAATGCCTTTGTGATGTGTGCATTCAACTCACAGAATTGAATGTGTCTTTTGATAGAGCACTTTTGAAACACTCTTTTTGTAGAATCTGCAATTGCAGATTTGGAGCGCTTTGAGGCCTATTGTGGAAAAGCAAAGATCTTCAAATAGAAACTACACAGAAGCTTTCTCAGCAACTTCTTTTTAGTGTGTGCATTCCACTCACAGAGTTGAACATTCTTTTTGGTAGAGTAGTTTTGAAACATTCTTTTGGTAGAATCTGCATGTAGCTATTTGGTCTGCTTTCCGGCCTTCGGTGGAAACGGGAATAACTTCAGAAAAAAACCACTGAGAAGCATTCTCAGAAATTTCTTTGTGATGCGGGCATGCAACTGACAGGGTGGAACCTTCCTTTTGATAGAGCAGTTTTGAAACACTCTTTTTGTAGAATCTGCAAGTGGATATTTGGAGCGCTTTGAAACCTATGGTAGAAAAGGGGATATCTTCATAGAAAGACTAGGCAGAAGCATTCTCAGGAAGTAATTTGTGATGTGTGCATTCAACTCACAGAGTTGAACCTTTCTTTTGATAGAGCAGTTTGAAACACTCTATATGTACAATCTCAAAGTAGACAATTGGAGCACTATGAGGCCTACGGTGGAAAAGGAACCATCTTCACAAAAAGCTACACAGAATCATTCTCAGAAAGTAATTTGTGATGTGTGCATTCAACTCACAGAGTTGACTCTTTCTTTTGATAGAGCAATTTGAAACACTCTTTTTGTGGAATCTGGAAGTGGACAATTGGAGCGCTATGAGAAATACGGTGTAAAAGGAAATATCTTCACATAAAAATTACACAGAAGCATTCTTAGTAACTTCCTTGTGGTGTGTGAATCTAACTCGAGGAGTTGAACATTCCTTTTGATAGAGTAGTTTTGAAACACTCTTCTTGTAGAATCTGCAAGTGGATATTTGGACAGCTTATAGGAATTCTTTGGAAACGGGATAATCTCACACAAAAACTAGACAGAAGCATTCTCACAAACTTCTTTGTGATATGTGCATTCAGCTCAGAGAGTTGAACCTTTCTCTTCATGGAGGAGATTTGAAACAGTGTTTTTGTAGAATCTGCAGATGGACATTTGGAGAGCTTTGAGGCCTGTGGTAGAAAAGGAAATATCTTCATATAAAACCTAGCAAGAAGTCTTCTCAGAAACTACTGTGTGATGTTTACATTCAAGTTATAGAGTTGAATATTCCCTTTGTTAGAGCAGTTCAGAAACACACTTTTTGTGGAAACCGCAAGTGGACATTTGGAGAGCTTTGAGGCCTGTGGTGGAAAAGGAAATATCTTCACATAAAACCTTCAAAGAAGCATTTTCAGAAACTACTTTCTGATGTTTGCATTCAACTCATGGGGTTGAATATACTTTTTGATAGAGAACTTTTGAAACACTTTATTGGTAGAATCTGCAAGTGGATATTTGAATCGCTTAGAGGAATTCATTGGAAACGGGATATCCTCACAAAAACACTAGATAGAAGCATTCTCACAAACTTCTTTGTGATGTGTGCATTAAACTCACATAGTTGAACGTGTCTTTTGATAGAGCAGTTTTGGAACACTGTTTTTGTAGAATCTGCAATTGGACATTTGGAGAGCTGTGAGGCCTATGGTGGAAAAGGAAACATCTTCAAATAGAAACTACACAGAAGAATTCTCAGCAACTACTTTGTGGTGTGTGCATTCAACTCACCGGGTTGAACATTCCTTTGGCTATAGTAGTTTTGAAACACTCTTTTTGTAGAATCTGCAAGTGGATATTTGGATCGCTGATAGGAATTCATTGGAAACGGGATATCCTCACACAAAAACTAGAAAGAAACATTTTCACAAACTACTTTGTGATGTGTGCATTCAGCTCACAGAGTTGAACCTTTCTTTTCATGGAGCAGATTTGAAACACTCTCTTTGTAGAATCTGCAAGAGGACGTTTGGAGAGCTTTAAGGCCTGTGGTAGAAAAGAAAATCTCTTCACAAGAAACCTAGCAAGAAGCCTTCTCAGAAACTGCGTTCTGATGTTTGCATTCAAGTCACAGAGTTGATCATTCCCTTTGTTAGAGCAGTTCTGAAACACTCTTTTTGTAGGAGCTGCAAGTGGACATTTGGAGAGCTTTGAGGCCAGTGGTAGAAAAGGAAATATCTTCCCATAAAACCTAGCAAGAACCCTTATAAGACTACTTTTTGATGATTACATTCAAGTCACAGAGTTGAACATTCGCTTTGTTAGAGCAGTTCTGAAATAGTCTTTCTGTAGAAACTGCAAGTGGACATTTGGAGAGCTTTGAGGCCCGTGGTGGGAAAGGAAATATCTTCACATAAAACCTAGCAAGAAGCATTCTCATTCTCAGAACTACTTTGTGATGTTTACATTCAACTCACAGAGTTGAACATTTCTTTTGTTAGAGGAGTTTTGAAACATTACTTTTGTAGAAACTGCAAGTGGACATTTGGAGACCTTTGAGGCCTGTGGTGGAAAAGGAAATATCTTCACATAAAATCTAGAAAGAAGCATTCTCAGAAACTACTTTCTGATGTTTGCATTCAACAAATGCAGTTGAATATACCTTTCTTTATAGCACTTTTTAAACAATATTTTTGTAGAATCTGCAAGTGAATATTTGGACCGCTTGTAGGAATTTGTTGGAAACGGGATATCCACTCACAAAAACTACACAGAAACATTCTCAAAAACATCTTAGTGATGAGACCATTCAACTCGCAGAGTTGAACATGTGTGTTGATAGAGCAGTTTTGAAACACTGTTTTTGTAGAATCTGCAAGTGGATACTTGGACCGCTTATAGGAATTCATTGGAAACGGGATATCCTCACTCAAAAACAAGACAGAAGCATTCTTACAAACTTCTTTGAGATGTGTGCATTCAACTCACCGGGTTGAACGTGTCTCTACATACAGCAGTTTTGAAACACTATTTTTGTAGAAACTGGAATTGGACATTTTGAGTGCTTTGAGGCCAATGATGGAAAAGGAAATATCTTCAAATGAAAACTACACAGAAGCATTCTCAGTAACTTCTATGTGGTGTGGGCATGCAACTCACAGACTTAAACATTCCTTTTGATAGAGTAGTTTTGAAACTCTCTTTTTGTAGAATCTGCAAGTGGATATTTGGACCACTTATAGGAATTCGTTGGAAACAGATATCCTCACACAAAAACTAGTGAAAAGCATTCTCACAAACTACTTTGTGATGTGTGCTTTCAGCTGACAGAGTTGAACCTTTCTTTTGATGGAGCAGATTTGAAACACCCCTTTTGTAGAATCTGGATGTGGACACTTGGAGAGCTTGAGGCCTGTGGTAGAAAAGGAAATATCTTCACATAAAACCCAGCAAGAAGCATTCTCAGAAACTACTTTGTGATGTTTGGATTCATCTCATGGAGTTGAACATTCCCTTTGTTAGAGCAGTTTTGAAACACTCTTTTTGTAGAAACTGGAAGTGGACATTTGGGGAGCTTGGAGGCCTGTGTTAGAAAAGGAAATACCTTCACATAAAACCTAGAAAGAAGAATTTTCAGAAACTAATTTCTGATATTTGCATTCAACACACGGAGTTGAATATCAGTTTTGTTAGAGCACTTTTGAAGCACTCTGTTAGTAGAATCTGCAAGTGGATATTTGGAATGCTTATGGGAATTCGTTGGAAACGGGATATCCTCACATAAAAACTACACAGAAGCATTCTCACAAACTACTTTGTGATGTGTGCATTCGACTCACAGAGTTGAATGTGTCTTTTGATAGATAGAGCAGCTTTGAAACACTGTTTTTGTAGAATCTGCAAGTGGACATTTTGAGCACTTTGAGGCCTATGGTGGAAGAGGAAATATCTTCAAATGAAAACTAAACGGAAGCATTTTCAGTAACTTCTATGTGGTGTGTGCATTCAACTCACAGAGTTGCACATTCTTTTTGATAGTGTAGTTTTCACACACTCTTTTTGTAGATGCTGCAAGTGGCTATTTGGACTGCTTTCAGGCCTTTGGTGTAAACGGGAATATCTTCAGATAAAAACTAGAAAGAAGCCTTCTCAGAAATTTCTTTGTGATGTGTGCATTCAATTGACCAAGTTGAACCTTCCTTCTGATAGAGCAGATTTGAAATAAGCTTTTTGTAGAATCTGCAAGTGGATATTTGGAGCACTTTGAGGCCTATAGTTGAAATGGAGATATCTTCGTGTAAAGACTAGGCAGAAGCATTCTCAGAAAGTAATTTGTGATGTGTGCATTCAACTCACAGAGTTGAACCTTTCTTTTGATAGAGCAGTTTGACACATTCTTTTTGTAGAATCTGAAAGTGGACATTTTGAGCACTATGAAGCCTCTGGTGGAAAAGGAAATATTTTAACATAAAAACTACACAGAATCATTCGCAGTAACTGCTTTGTGGTGTGTGCATTCAACTCACAGAGTTGAACATTCCTTTTGATAGAGTAGTTTTTAAAAACTCTTTCTGTGGTATCTGCAAGTGGATATTTGGACTGCTTATAGGAATTCGTTGGAAACGGTATATCCTCAGAGAAACACTAGACAGAAACACTCTCACAATCTTGTTGGTGATGTGTGCATTCAACTCACCGGGTTGAAGGTGTTTTTTGATGGAGCAGTTTTGAAATGCTGTTTTTGTAGGATCTGGAAGTGGACATTTTGACCGCTTTGAGGCCAATGATGGAAAAGGAAACATCTTCAAATGAAAACTACACAGAAGCATTCTCAGTAACTTCTATGTGGTGTGGGCATGCAACTCACAAACTTAAACATTCCTTTTGATAGTGTAGTTTTGAAACACTCTTTTTGTAGAATCTGCAAGTGGATATTTGGACCGCTTACAGGAATTCGTTGGAAACGGATATCCTCACACAAAAACTAGAGAAAAGCATTCTCACAAACTACTTTGTGATGTGTGCTTTCAGCTGACAGAGTTGAACCTTTATTTTCATGGAGCAGATTTGAAACAACCTTTTTGTAGAATCTGCATGTGGACATTTGAAGAGCTTGAGGCCTGTGGTAGAAAAGGAAATATCTTCACATAAAACGCAGCAAGAAGATTCTCAGAAACGACTTTGTGATGTTTGGATTCATCTCACGGAGTTGAACATTCCCTTTGTTAGAGCAGATTTGAAACACTCTTTTTGTAGAATCTGCAAGTGAACATTTGGAGAGCTTGGAGGCCTGTGGTAGAAAAGGGAATACCTTCACATAAAATCTAGAAAGAAGAATTTTCAGAAACTAATTTCTGATATTTGCATTCAACACACAGAGTTGAATATCAGTTTTGTTAGAGCACTTTTGAAGCACTCTTTTAGTAGATTCCGCAAGTGGATATTTGGAACGCATATGGGAATTCGTTGGAAACGGGATATCCTCACATAAAAACGACACAGAAGCATTCTCACAAACTACTTTGTGATGTGTGCATTCGACTCACAGAGTTGAATGTGTCTTTTGATAGAGCAGTTCTGAAACACTGTTTTTGTAGAATCTGCAAGTGAACATTTTGAGCGCTTTGAGGCCTATGGTGGAAAAGGAAATATCTTGAAATGAAAACTAAACAGAAGCATTCTCAGTAACTTCTATGTGGTGTGTGCATTCAACTTACAGAGTTGCACATTCTTTTTGATAGTGTAGTTTTCCCACACTCTTTTTGTAGATGCTGCAAGTGTCTATTTGGACTGCTTTCAGGCCTTTGGTGTAAACGGGAATATCTTCAGATAAAAACTAGAAAGAAGCCTTCTCAGAAATTTCTTTGTGATGTGTGCATTCAATTGACCGAGTTGAACCTTCCTTCTGATAGAGCAGATTTGAAACAATCTTTTTGTAGAATCTGTAAGTGTATATTTGGAGCGCTTTGAGGCCTAAAGTTGAAATGGAGATATCTTCATATAAAGACTAGGCAGAAGCATTCTCAGAAAGTAATTTGTGATGTGTGCATTCAACTCACAGAGTTGAACCTTTCTTTTAATAGAGCAGTTTGACACATTCTTTTTGTAGAATCTGAAAGTGGACATTTTGAGCACTATGAAGCCTCTGGTGGAAAAGGAAATATTTTAACATAAAACCTACACAGAAGCATTCGCATTAACTGCTTTGTGGTGTGTGCATTCAACTCACAGAGTTGAACATTCCTTTTGATTGAGTAGTTTTGAAAAATTCTTTTTGTAGTATCTGCAAGTGGATATTTGGACTGCTTATAGGAATTCGTTGGAAACGGGATATCCTCAGAGAAACACTAGACAGAAGAAATCTCACAAACTTGTTGGTGATGTGTGCATTCAACTCACCGGGTTGAAGGTGTTTTTTGATGGAGCAGTTTTGAAATACTGTTTTTGTAGGATCTGGAAGTGGACATTTTGAGTGCTTCGAGGCCTATGGTGGAAAAGGAAATATCTTCAAATGAAAAATACACAGAAGCATGCTCAGTAACTTCTATGTGGTGAGGGATTGTAACTTACAGAGTTGAACATTCCTTTTGATAGTGTAGTTTTGAAACACTCTTTTTGTAGAATCTGCAAGTGGCTATTTGGACCACTTTCAGGCCTTTAGTGGAAACGGGAATATCTTCAGATAAAAACTAGAGAAAAGCCTTCTCAGAAATTTCTTTGTGATGTGTGCATTCCACTGACAGATTTGAACCTTCTTTTTGAAAGAGCAATTTTGAAACACTCTTTTGTAGAATCTGAAATTGGACATTTGCAGCACTATGAGGCCTATGGTGGAAAAGGAAATATCTTCACCTAAAAACCACACAGAAGCATTCTCAGTAACTTTTTGTGGTGTGTGCATTCAACTCACAGAGTTGAACATTCCTTTTGATAGAGTAGTTTTGAAACACTCTTTTTGTAGAAGCTGCAAGTGGATATTTGGACCGCTTATAGGAATTCGTTGGAAACGAATATCCTCACACAAAAACTAGAGAAAAGCATTCTCACAAACTACTTTGTGATGTGTGCATTCTGCTGACAGAGTTGAACCTTTCTTTTGATGGAGCAGATTTGAAACACCCTTTTTGTAGAATCTGCATGTGGACATTTGGAGAGCTTGAGGCCTGTGGTAGAAAAGGAAATATCTTCACATAAAACCCAGCAAGAAGCATTCTCAGAAACTACTTTGTGATGTTTGGATACATCTCACGGAGTTGAACATTCCCTTTGTTAGAGCAGTTTTGAAACACTCTCTTTGTAGAATCTGCAAGTGGACATTTGGAGAGCTTGAAGGCCTGTGGTAGAAAAGGAAATATCTTCACATAAAACCTAGAAAGAATCATTTTCAGAAACTAATTTCTGATGTTTGCATTCAACTCATGGAGTTGAATGTAAGTTTTGTTAGAGCACTTTTGAAACACTCTTTTAGTAGAACCTGCAAGTGGATATTTGGAAAGCTTATGGGAATTCGTTGGAAACGGGATATCCTCACATAAAACTACACAGAAAAATTCTCACTAACTACTTTGTGATGTGTGCATTCGATTCACAGAGTTGAACGTGTCTTTTGACAGAGCAGTTTTGAAACACTGTTTTTGTAGAATCTGCAAGTGGATACTTTGAGCGCTTTGAGGCCTATGGTGGAAAAGGAAATATCTTCAAATGAAAACTAAAAAAGAAGCATTTTCAGTAACCTCTATTTGGTGTGTGCACTCAACTTACAGATTTGAACATTCTTTTTGATAGTGTAGTTTTCAAACACTCTTTCTTTAGATTCTGCAAGAGGCTATTTGGACTGTTTTCAGGCCTTTGGTGTAAACGGGAATATCTTTAGATAAAAACTAGAAAGAAGCCTTCTCAGAAATTTCTTTGTGATGTGTGCAGTCAGTTGACACAGTTGAACCTTCCTTCTGCTAGAGTAGATTTGAAACAATCTTTTTATAGAATCTGCAAGTGGATATTTGGAGGGCTTTGAGGCCTAAGGTTGAAATAGAGATATCTTCATATAAAGACTAGGCAGAAGAATTCTCAGAAAGTAATTTGTGACGTGTTCATTCAACTCACAGAGTTGAACCTGTCTTTTGATAGAGCAGTTTGACACACTCTTTTTGTAGAATCTGAAAGTGGACACTTTGAGCGGTATGAAACCTCTGGTGGAAAAGGAAATATTTTAACATGAAAACTACACATAAGCATTCTCAGTAACTTCTTTGTGGTGTGAGCATTCAACTCACAGAGTTCAAATTCCTTTTGATAGAGTAGTTTTGAAAAACTCTTTTTGTAGAATCTGCAATTGGATATTTGGGCTGCTTACGGGAATTCGTTGGAAACGGAATATCCTCTTACAAAAACTAGACAGAAGCATTCTCACAAACTTCTTTGTGATGTGTGCATTCAACTCACAGAGTTGAGCATTTCCTGTCATTTAGCAGATCTGGAACATTCTTTCGGTAGAATTTGCAAGTGGACATTTGGACTTCTTTGATGCCATTGGTAGAAAAGGAAATATCTTCCCATTAAGCCTAGCAAGAAGACTTCTAGAAACTACTTTGTGATGTTTGCATTCAAATCACAGAATTGAACATTCCCTTTGTTAGAGCAGTTCTAAAATACTCTTTTGGTAGATACTGCAAGTGGACATTTGGAGAGCTTTGAGGCCTGTGGTGAGAAAGGAAATATCTTCACATAAAACCTAGCAAGAAGAATTCTCAGAACTGCTTTGTGATGTTAACATTCAATTCAGAGAGTTGAACATTCCTTTTGTTAGAACAGTTTTGAAATACTTTTTTTTGTAGAATCTGCAAGTGGATATTTGGACCGCTTATCGGAATTTGTTGGAAACGGAATATCCTCTCATAAAAACTAGACAGAAACATTCTCATAAACTTCTTTGTGATGTGTGAATTCAAGTCACAGAGTTGAACGTACCTTTGGATACAGCAGTTTTGAAACACTGTTTTTGTAGTATCTGCAGTTAGACCTTTGTGGTGCTTTGAGAAAAGGAAATATCTTCCAATAGAAACTACACAGGTTCATTCTCAGTAACTTCTTTCTGGTGTGTGCATTCAATTCACAGATTTGAACATTCCTTTTGATAGTATAGTTTTGAAACACTCTTTTTGTCGAATCTGCATGTGGCTGTTTGGACCGCTTTTAGGCCTTTGGTGGAAATGGGAATATCTTCAGATAAACACTAGAGATAAGCTTTCTCAGAAATTTCTTTGTGATGTGTGCATTCAACTGACAGAGTTGAAGCTTCCTGTTGATAGAGCAGTTTTGAAACAGTCTTTTTGTAGAATCTGTAAGTGGATATTTGGAGCGGTTTGAGGCCTATGATAGAAAAGGAGACATCTTCATATAAAGAATAGGCAGAAGCATTCTCAGAAAGTAATTTGTGATGTGCGGATTCAACACACAGAGTTGAAACTTTCTTTTGATTAGGCAGTTTGAAACACACTTTTTGTTGCAACTGAAATTGGACTTTTGGAGCGCTATGAGGCCTATGGTGGAAAAGGAAATATCTTCACATAAAAACGACACAGAAGCATTCTCAGTAATTCCTTTGTGGTGTGTGCATTCAACTCACAGAGTTGAACATTCCTTTTGATACAGTAGTTTTGAAACACTTTTTTTGTAGAATCTGCTAGTGGATATTTGGACCACTTACAGTAATTCGTTGGAAACAGTATATTCTCACACAAAAACTAGACAGAAGGATTCTCACAAACTTCTTTGTTATGTGTGCATTCAGCTCACAGATTTGAACCATTCTCTACATTTATCAGATATGAAACACTCTTTTTGTAGAATCTACAAGTGGACATTTAGAGAGCTTTGAGGCAGGTGGTAGGAAAGGAAATATCTCTGCACAAAACCTAGCAAGAAGACTTGTCAGAAAGTAGTTCGTGATGTTTGCATTCAACACAGAGAGTTGAACATTCCCTTTGTTAGAGCAGTTGTGAAACACTGCTTTTGTAGAATCTGCAAGTGGATATTTGGACAGCTTTGACACAGCTGGTAGAAATGAAATACCTTGACATAAAATCTTGCAAGAAATGTTCTCAGAAAGTACTTTGCGATGTTTGCATTGAACTCACACAGTTGAACATTCCTTGTTAGAGCAGTTCTGAAACTCTCTTTCTGTAGAATCCGCAAGTGGACATTTGGAGAGCTTTGTGGCCTGTGGTGGAATAGGAAATATCTTCACATAAAACGTAGAAAGAAACATTCTGAGAAACTATATTTTGATGTTTGCATTCAACTCACCGATTTGAATACACATTTTGTTAGAGCACATTTGAAACACTTTTTTTAGAATCTGCAAGTGGATATTTGGACTGCTTATAGAAATTCATTGGAAACGTTATATCCTCTCATAAAAACTAGACAGAAGCATTCTCACAAACTTCTTTGTGACGTGCTCATTCAACTCACAGAGTTGAAGGTGTCTTTTGATAGACCAGTTTTGAAACACTGTTTTTGTAGAGTCTGTAAGTGGACATCTGGAGCGCTTTGAGGCCTATGGTGGAAAAGGAAATATCTTCAGATAGACACTACCCAGAAGCATTCTCAGTAACTCTTTTGTGGTGTGTGCATTCAACTCACAGAGTTGAACATTCCTTTTGATAGAAAAGTTTTGAAACACAATTTTTGTAGGAACTGCATGTGGTTATTTGGACCGCTTTCAGGCCTTCGGTGGAAACTGGAATATCTTCAGATAAAAACTAGAGAGAAGCATTCTCAGAAATTTCTATGTGATGTGTGCATTCAACTGACACAGTTGAAACTTCCTTTTGATAGAGCAGTTTTGAAACACTCTTTATGTAGAATCTTCAAGTGGATATTCGTAGCAATTTGAGGCATACGGTTGAAAAGGAGATATCTTTGACTAAAGACGTGTCGGAAGCATTCTCAGAAAGTAATTTGTGATGGGTGTATTCAACTGACAGAGTTGAAACTTTCTTTTGATAGAGCAGTTTGAAACACTCTTTTTGTGGAATCTGCAAGTGGATATTTGGACCGCTTATAGGAATTCGTTGGAAACGGGATATCCTCACAGAAATACTAAACAGAAGAATTCTCCCAAACTTTTTGTGATGGGTGCATTCAGCTCACAGAGTTGAAAATATTTTTTCGTGGAGCAGATTTGAAACACTATTTTTGTAGACTCTGCAAGGGGACATTTGGAGAGCATTGATGCCTGTGTTAGACAAGGAAATCTATTCACATAAAACTTATCAAGAATCCTTCTCAGAAACTAGTTTGTGATGTTTGCATTCAACTCACAGAGTTGAATATACCTTTTGTTAGACCACTTTTGAAACACTAGTTTTGTAGAATCTGCAAGTAAATATTTGGACTGCTTTTAGGAATTCGTTGGAAACGGGATATCCTCACATAAAAACTACACAGAAGCATTCTCACAAACTTCTTTATGATGTGTGCATTCACCTCACAGAGTTGAACGTGTCTTTTGATAGAGCAGTTTTGAAACAATATTTTTGTAGAATCTTCATTGGACATTTGAGCGCTATGAGGCCTATGGTGGAAAAGGGAATATCTTCACATAAAAACTACACAGAAGCATTCTCAGTAACTTCTTTGTGGTGTGTGCATTCAACTCACAGAGTTGAATATTCCTCGTGATAGAGTAGTTTTGAAACACTCTTTTTGTAGAATCTGAAGGTGACATTTGGACCGCTTATAGGAATTTGTTGGAAAGGGTATATCCTCACATAAAAACTAGACAGAAGCATTCTCAAAAACTCCTTTGTGATGTGGGCATTCAACACACAGAGTTGAACGTGGCTTTTGATAGAGCAGTTTTGAAACACTCTTTTTGCAGAATCTGCAATTGGACATTTGGAGCGCTTTGAGGCCTGTGGTGGAAAAGGAAAGATCTTCAAATAGAAACTACACAGAAGTTTTCTCACAGCTACTTTGTGGTGTGTGCATTCAACTAACAGAGTTCAACCGTCTTTTGATAGATTAGTTTTGAAACCCTCTTTTGGTAGAATCTGCAAGTGGCTATTTTGTCAACTTTCAGGCCTTCGGTGGAAACTGCAATATCTTCAGAAAAAAACTAGAGAGAAGCATTCTTAGAAATTTCTTTGTGATGTGTGCATTCAACTGAAAGAGTGGAACTTTCCTTTTGATAGAGCAGTTTTGAAACACTCTTTTTGTAGAATCTGCAAGTGGATATTAGGAGCGATTTGAAGCCTATGGTAGAAAAGGAGACATCTTATTATAAAGACTAGGCAGAAGCATTCTCAGAAAGTAATTTGTGATGTGTGCATTCAACTCACAGAGTGGAACCTTTCTTTTGATAGAGCAGTTTGAAACACACTAAATGTAGAATCTGAAAGTGGACAATTTGAGTGCTATGAGGCCTATGGTTGAAAAGGAAATATATTCACATAAAAACGACACAGAAGCATTCGCAGAAAGTAATTTGTGATGTGTGCATTCAACTCACAGAGTTGAATCTTTCTTTTGATAGAATAAAATAACTATAGAATAAAAAAACACTCTTTTTATTGGATCTGAAAGTGGACAATTGGAGCGCTATGAGACCTATGGCGTAAAAGGAAATATCATCACATAAAAACTACACAGAAGGATTCTCAGTAACTTCCTAGTGGTATGTGAATTCAACTCAAGGAGTTGAACATTCCTTTTGATAGAGTAGTTTTGAAACACTCTTCTTGTAGAATCTGCAGGTGGATATTTGGACAGCTTAAAGGAATTCATTGGAAACAGGTTATGCTCACACAAAAACTATACAGAAGCATTCTCACAAACTTCTTTGTAATGTGGGCATTCAGCTCACAGAGTTGAACGTGTCTTTGGATAGAGCAGTTTTGAAACACTGTTTTTGTAGAATCTGTAAGTGGACATTTGGAGAGCTTTGAGGCCTATGGTGGAAAAGGAAATGTCTTGAAATACAAACTACACAGAAGCATTCCCAGTAACTAATTTGTGGTGTGTGCATTCAACTGACAGAGTTGAACATTCCTTTTCATAGAGTAGATTTGAAACACTCTTTTGGTATAATCTGCATGTGGCTTTTTGGACCACTTTCAGGCCTTCGGTGGAAACGGGAATATCTTCAGATAAAAACTAGAAAAAAGCATTCTCAGAAATTTCTTCGTGATGTGTGCATTCAACTGACAGAGTTAAACCTTCCTTTTGAAAGAGCAGTTTTGAAACACTCCTCTCGTAGAATCTGCAAGTGGATATTTGGAGCACTCTGAGTCCTCTGGTAGAATAGGAGATCTCTTCATATAAAGACTAGGCAGAAGCATTCTCAGAGAGTTATTTGTAATGTGTGCATTCAACTCACATTGTTGAACCTTTCGTTTGATAGAGCAGTTTGAAACCCTCTTTTTGTAGAATCTGAAAGTGGACATTTGGAGCGCTATGAGGCCTATGGTTGAAAAGGAAATATCTTCAAATAGAAACTACACAGAAGGATTCTTAGTAACGTCTATGTGGTGTGTGTATTCAACTCACAGAGTTGAACGTGTCTTTTGATAGAGCAGTTTTGAAACACTGTTTTTGCAGAATCCGCAAGGGGATATTTGGAGCGCTTTGAGGCCCATGGTGGAAAAGGAAATATCTTCAAATAGAAACTACACAGCAGCATTCTCTCTAACATCTTTGTGGTGTGTGCATTCAGTTCACCGAGTTGAACATTCCTTTTGATAGAGTAGTTTTAAAACATTCTTTTTGTAGAATCTGCATGTGGCTATTTGGACTGCTTTCAGGCATTCGGTAGAAACGGGAATATCTTCAGATAAAAACAGGAAAGAAGCATTCCCCGAAATTTCTTTGTGACGTGTGCATTCAGCTGACAGAGTTGAACCTTCCTTTTCATAGAGCAGTTTGGAAACACTGTTTTTGTAGAATCTGCAAGAGGATATTTGGAGCGATTTGAGGTCTATGGTAGAAAAGGAGAGGTCTTCATATAAAGACTAGGCAAAAGCATTCTCAGAAAGCAATTTGTGATGTTTGCATTCACCACACAGAGTTGAACCTTTCTTTTGATAGAGAAGATTTAAACACTCTTTTTGTAAAATCTGAAAGTGGACATTTGCGGCTCTATGAGGCCTGTGGTGGAAAAGGAAATATCTTCACATAAAAACTACACAGAAGCTTTCTCAGTAACTTCTTTGTGGTGTGTGCATTCAACTCACAGAGTTGAACATTCCTTGTGATACAATAGTTTTGAAACACTCTTTTTATAGCATATGGAAGTCGATATTTGGACCGCTTATAGGAATTCATTGGAAACGGTATATCCTCACATAAAAACTAGACAGAAGAATTCTCAAAAATGCCTTTGTGATGTGTGCATTCAACTCACAGAATTGAATGTGTCTTTTGATAGAGCACTTTTGAAACACTCTTTTTGTAGAATCTGCAATTGCAGATTTGGAGCGCTTTGAGGCCTATTGTGGAAAAGCAAAGATCTTCAAATAGAAACTACACAGAAGCTTTCTCAGCAACTTCTTTTTAGTGTGTGCATTCCACTCACAGAGTTGAACATTCTTTTTGGTAGAGTAGTTTTGAAACATTCTTTTGGTAGAATCTGCATGTAGCTATTTGGTCTGCTTTCCGGCCTTCGGTGGAAACGGGAATAACTTCAGAAAAAAACCACTGAGAAGCATTCTCAGAAATTTCTTTGTGATGCGGGCATGCAACTGACAGGGTGGAACCTTCCTTTTGATAGAGCAGTTTTGAAACACTCTTTTTGTAGAATCTGCAAGTGGATATTTGGAGCGCTTTGAAACCTATGGTAGAAAAGGGGATATCTTCATAGAAAGACTAGGCAGAAGCATTCTCAGGAAGTAATTTGTGATGTGTGCATTCAACTCACAGAGTTGAACCTTTCTTTTGATAGAGCAGTTTGAAACACTCTATATGTACAATCTCAAAGTAGACAATTGGAGCACTATGAGGCCTACGGTGGAAAAGGAACCATCTTCACAAAAAGCTACACAGAATCATTCTCAGAAAGTAATTTGTGATGTGTGCATTCAACTCACAGAGTTGACTCTTTCTTTTGATAGAGCAATTTGAAACACTCTTTTTGTGGAATCTGGAAGTGGACAATTGGAGCGCTATGAGAAATACGGTGTAAAAGGAAATATCTTCACATAAAAATTACACAGAAGCATTCTTAGTAACTTCCTTGTGGTGTGTGAATCTAACTCGAGGAGTTGAACATTCCTTTTGATAGAGTAGTTTTGAAACACTCTTCTTGTAGAATCTGCAAGTGGATATTTGGACAGCTTATAGGAATTCTTTGGAAACGGGATAATCTCACACAAAAACTAGACAGAAGCATTCTCACAAACTTCTTTGTGATATGTGCATTCAGCTCAGAGAGTTGAACCTTTCTCTTCATGGAGGAGATTTGAAACAGTGTTTTTGTAGAATCTGCAGATGGACATTTGGAGAGCTTTGAGGCCTGTGGTAGAAAAGGAAATATCTTCATATAAAACCTAGCAAGAAGTCTTCTCAGAAACTACTGTGTGATGTTTACATTCAAGTTATAGAGTTGAATATTCCCTTTGTTAGAGCAGTTCAGAAACACACTTTTTGTGGAAACCGCAAGTGGACATTTGGAGAGCTTTGAGGCCTGTGGTGGAAAAGGAAATATCTTCACATAAAACCTTCAAAGAAGCATTTTCAGAAACTACTTTCTGATGTTTGCATTCAACTCATGGGGTTGAATATACTTTTTGATAGAGAACTTTTGAAACACTTTATTGGTAGAATCTGCAAGTGGATATTTGAATCGCTTAGAGGAATTCATTGGAAACGGGATATCCTCACAAAAACACTAGATAGAAGCATTCTCACAAACTTCTTTGTGATGTGTGCATTAAACTCACATAGTTGAACGTGTCTTTTGATAGAGCAGTTTTGGAACACTGTTTTTGTAGAATCTGCAATTGGACATTTGGAGAGCTGTGAGGCCTATGGTGGAAAAGGAAACATCTTCAAATAGAAACTACACAGAAGAATTCTCAGCAACTACTTTGTGGTGTGTGCATTCAACTCACCGGGTTGAACATTCCTTTGGCTATAGTAGTTTTGAAACACTCTTTTTGTAGAATCTGCAAGTGGATATTTGGATCGCTGATAGGAATTCATTGGAAACGGGATATCCTCACACAAAAACTAGAAAGAAACATTTTCACAAACTACTTTGTGATGTGTGCATTCAGCTCACAGAGTTGAACCTTTCTTTTCATGGAGCAGATTTGAAACACTCTCTTTGTAGAATCTGCAAGAGGACGTTTGGAGAGCTTTAAGGCCTGTGGTAGAAAAGAAAATCTCTTCACAAGAAACCTAGCAAGAAGCCTTCTCAGAAACTGCGTTCTGATGTTTGCATTCAAGTCACAGAGTTGATCATTCCCTTTGTTAGAGCAGTTCTGAAACACTCTTTTTGTAGGAGCTGCAAGTGGACATTTGGAGAGCTTTGAGGCCAGTGGTAGAAAAGGAAATATCTTCCCATAAAACCTAGCAAGAACCCTTATAAGACTACTTTTTGATGATTACATTCAAGTCACAGAGTTGAACATTCGCTTTGTTAGAGCAGTTCTGAAATAGTCTTTCTGTAGAAACTGCAAGTGGACATTTGGAGAGCTTTGAGGCCCGTGGTGGGAAAGGAAATATCTTCACATAAAACCTAGCAAGAAGCATTCTCATTCTCAGAACTACTTTGTGATGTTTACATTCAACTCACAGAGTTGAACATTTCTTTTGTTAGAGGAGTTTTGAAACATTACTTTTGTAGAAACTGCAAGTGGACATTTGGAGACCTTTGAGGCCTGTGGTGGAAAAGGAAATATCTTCACATAAAATCTAGAAAGAAGCATTCTCAGAAACTACTTTCTGATGTTTGCATTCAACAAATGCAGTTGAATATACCTTTCTTTATAGCACTTTTTAAACAATATTTTTGTAGAATCTGCAAGTGAATATTTGGACCGCTTGTAGGAATTTGTTGGAAACGGGATATCCACTCACAAAAACTACACAGAAACATTCTCAAAAACATCTTAGTGATGAGACCATTCAACTCGCAGAGTTGAACATGTGTGTTGATAGAGCAGTTTTGAAACACTGTTTTTGTAGAATCTGCAAGTGGATACTTGGACCGCTTATAGGAATTCATTGGAAACGGGATATCCTCACTCAAAAACAAGACAGAAGCATTCTTACAAACTTCTTTGAGATGTGTGCATTCAACTCACCGGGTTGAACGTGTCTCTACATACAGCAGTTTTGAAACACTATTTTTGTAGAAACTGGAATTGGACATTTTGAGTGCTTTGAGGCCAATGATGGAAAAGGAAATATCTTCAAATGAAAACTACACAGAAGCATTCTCAGTAACTTCTATGTGGTGTGGGCATGCAACTCACAGACTTAAACATTCCTTTTGATAGAGTAGTTTTGAAACTCTCTTTTTGTAGAATCTGCAAGTGGATATTTGGACCACTTATAGGAATTCGTTGGAAACAGATATCCTCACACAAAAACTAGTGAAAAGCATTCTCACAAACTACTTTGTGATGTGTGCTTTCAGCTGACAGAGTTGAACCTTTCTTTTGATGGAGCAGATTTGAAACACCCTTTTTGTAGAATCTGGATGTGGACACTTGGAGAGCTTGAGGCCTGTGGTAGAAAAGGAAATATCTTCACATAAAACCCAGCAAGAAGCATTCTCAGAAACTACTTTGTGATGTTTGGATTCATCTCATGGAGTTGAACATTCCCTTTGTTAGAGCAGTTTTGAAACACTCTTTTTGTAGAAACTGGAAGTGGACATTTGGGGAGCTTGGAGGCCTGTGTTAGAAAAGGAAATACCTTCACATAAAACCTAGAAAGAAGAATTTTCAGAAACTAATTTCTGATATTTGCATTCAACACACGGAGTTGAATATCAGTTTTGTTAGAGCACTTTTGAAGCACTCTGTTAGTAGAATCTGCAAGTGGATATTTGGAATGCTTATGGGAATTCGTTGGAAACGGGATATCCTCACATAAAAACTACACAGAAGCATTCTCACAAACTACTTTGTGATGTGTGCATTCGACTCACAGAGTTGAATGTGTCTTTTGATAGATAGAGCAGCTTTGAAACACTGTTTTTGTAGAATCTGCAAGTGGACATTTTGAGCACTTTGAGGCCTATGGTGGAAGAGGAAATATCTTCAAATGAAAACTAAACGGAAGCATTTTCAGTAACTTCTATGTGGTGTGTGCATTCAACTCACAGAGTTGCACATTCTTTTTGATAGTGTAGTTTTCACACACTCTTTTTGTAGATGCTGCAAGTGGCTATTTGGACTGCTTTCAGGCCTTTGGTGTAAACGGGAATATCTTCAGATAAAAACTAGAAAGAAGCCTTCTCAGAAATTTCTTTGTGATGTGTGCATTCAATTGACCAAGTTGAACCTTCCTTCTGATAGAGCAGATTTGAAATAAGCTTTTTGTAGAATCTGCAAGTGGATATTTGGAGCACTTTGAGGCCTATAGTTGAAATGGAGATATCTTCGTGTAAAGACTAGGCAGAAGCATTCTCAGAAAGTAATTTGTGATGTGTGCATTCAACTCACAGAGTTGAACCTTTCTTTTGATAGAGCAGTTTGACACATTCTTTTTGTAGAATCTGAAAGTGGACATTTTGAGCACTATGAAGCCTCTGGTGGAAAAGGAAATATTTTAACATAAAAACTACACAGAATCATTCGCAGTAACTGCTTTGTGGTGTGTGCATTCAACTCACAGAGTTGAACATTCCTTTTGATAGAGTAGTTTTTAAAAACTCTTTCTGTGGTATCTGCAAGTGGATATTTGGACTGCTTATAGGAATTCGTTGGAAACGGTATATCCTCAGAGAAACACTAGACAGAAACACTCTCACAATCTTGTTGGTGATGTGTGCATTCAACTCACCGGGTTGAAGGTGTTTTTTGATGGAGCAGTTTTGAAATGCTGTTTTTGTAGGATCTGGAAGTGGACATTTTGACCGCTTTGAGGCCAATGATGGAAAAGGAAACATCTTCAAATGAAAACTACACAGAAGCATTCTCAGTAACTTCTATGTGGTGTGGGCATGCAACTCACAAACTTAAACATTCCTTTTGATAGTGTAGTTTTGAAACACTCTTTTTGTAGAATCTGCAAGTGGATATTTGGACCGCTTACAGGAATTCGTTGGAAACGGATATCCTCACACAAAAACTAGAGAAAAGCATTCTCACAAACTACTTTGTGATGTGTGCTTTCAGCTGACAGAGTTGAACCTTTATTTTCATGGAGCAGATTTGAAACAACCTTTTTGTAGAATCTGCATGTGGACATTTGAAGAGCTTGAGGCCTGTGGTAGAAAAGGAAATATCTTCACATAAAACGCAGCAAGAAGATTCTCAGAAACGACTTTGTGATGTTTGGATTCATCTCACGGAGTTGAACATTCCCTTTGTTAGAGCAGATTTGAAACACTCTTTTTGTAGAATCTGCAAGTGAACATTTGGAGAGCTTGGAGGCCTGTGGTAGAAAAGGGAATACCTTCACATAAAATCTAGAAAGAAGAATTTTCAGAAACTAATTTCTGATATTTGCATTCAACACACAGAGTTGAATATCAGTTTTGTTAGAGCACTTTTGAAGCACTCTTTTAGTAGATTCCGCAAGTGGATATTTGGAACGCATATGGGAATTCGTTGGAAACGGGATATCCTCACATAAAAACGACACAGAAGCATTCTCACAAACTACTTTGTGATGTGTGCATTCGACTCACAGAGTTGAATGTGTCTTTTGATAGAGCAGTTCTGAAACACTGTTTTTGTAGAATCTGCAAGTGAACATTTTGAGCGCTTTGAGGCCTATGGTGGAAAAGGAAATATCTTGAAATGAAAACTAAACAGAAGCATTCTCAGTAACTTCTATGTGGTGTGTGCATTCAACTTACAGAGTTGCACATTCTTTTTGATAGTGTAGTTTTCCCACACTCTTTTTGTAGATGCTGCAAGTGTCTATTTGGACTGCTTTCAGGCCTTTGGTGTAAACGGGAATATCTTCAGATAAAAACTAGAAAGAAGCCTTCTCAGAAATTTCTTTGTGATGTGTGCATTCAATTGACCGAGTTGAACCTTCCTTCTGATAGAGCAGATTTGAAACAATCTTTTTGTAGAATCTGTAAGTGTATATTTGGAGCGCTTTGAGGCCTAAAGTTGAAATGGAGATATCTTCATATAAAGACTAGGCAGAAGCATTCTCAGAAAGTAATTTGTGATGTGTGCATTCAACTCACAGAGTTGAACCTTTCTTTTAATAGAGCAGTTTGACACATTCTTTTTGTAGAATCTGAAAGTGGACATTTTGAGCACTATGAAGCCTCTGGTGGAAAAGGAAATATTTTAACATAAAACCTACACAGAAGCATTCGCATTAACTGCTTTGTGGTGTGTGCATTCAACTCACAGAGTTGAACATTCCTTTTGATTGAGTAGTTTTGAAAAATTCTTTTTGTAGTATCTGCAAGTGGATATTTGGACTGCTTATAGGAATTCGTTGGAAACGGGATATCCTCAGAGAAACACTAGACAGAAGAAATCTCACAAACTTGTTGGTGATGTGTGCATTCAACTCACCGGGTTGAAGGTGTTTTTTGATGGAGCAGTTTTGAAATACTGTTTTTGTAGGATCTGGAAGTGGACATTTTGAGTGCTTCGAGGCCTATGGTGGAAAAGGAAATATCTTCAAATGAAAAATACACAGAAGCATGCTCAGTAACTTCTATGTGGTGAGGGATTGTAACTTACAGAGTTGAACATTCCTTTTGATAGTGTAGTTTTGAAACACTCTTTTTGTAGAATCTGCAAGTGGCTATTTGGACCACTTTCAGGCCTTTAGTGGAAACGGGAATATCTTCAGATAAAAACTAGAGAAAAGCCTTCTCAGAAATTTCTTTGTGATGTGTGCATTCCACTGACAGATTTGAACCTTCTTTTTGAAAGAGCAATTTTGAAACACTCTTTTGTAGAATCTGAAATTGGACATTTGCAGCACTATGAGGCCTATGGTGGAAAAGGAAATATCTTCACCTAAAAACCACACAGAAGCATTCTCAGTAACTTTTTGTGGTGTGTGCATTCAACTCACAGAGTTGAACATTCCTTTTGATAGAGTAGTTTTGAAACACTCTTTTTGTAGAAGCTGCAAGTGGATATTTGGACCGCTTATAGGAATTCGTTGGAAACGAATATCCTCACACAAAAACTAGAGAAAAGCATTCTCACAAACTACTTTGTGATGTGTGCATTCTGCTGACAGAGTTGAACCTTTCTTTTGATGGAGCAGATTTGAAACACCCTTTTTGTAGAATCTGCATGTGGACATTTGGAGAGCTTGAGGCCTGTGGTAGAAAAGGAAATATCTTCACATAAAACCCAGCAAGAAGCATTCTCAGAAACTACTTTGTGATGTTTGGATACATCTCACGGAGTTGAACATTCCCTTTGTTAGAGCAGTTTTGAAACACTCTCTTTGTAGAATCTGCAAGTGGACATTTGGAGAGCTTGAAGGCCTGTGGTAGAAAAGGAAATATCTTCACATAAAACCTAGAAAGAATCATTTTCAGAAACTAATTTCTGATGTTTGCATTCAACTCATGGAGTTGAATGTAAGTTTTGTTAGAGCACTTTTGAAACACTCTTTTAGTAGAACCTGCAAGTGGATATTTGGAAAGCTTATGGGAATTCGTTGGAAACGGGATATCCTCACATAAAACTACACAGAAAAATTCTCACTAACTACTTTGTGATGTGTGCATTCGATTCACAGAGTTGAACGTGTCTTTTGACAGAGCAGTTTTGAAACACTGTTTTTGTAGAATCTGCAAGTGGATACTTTGAGCGCTTTGAGGCCTATGGTGGAAAAGGAAATATCTTCAAATGAAAACTAAAAAAGAAGCATTTTCAGTAACCTCTATTTGGTGTGTGCACTCAACTTACAGATTTGAACATTCTTTTTGATAGTGTAGTTTTCAAACACTCTTTCTTTAGATTCTGCAAGAGGCTATTTGGACTGTTTTCAGGCCTTTGGTGTAAACGGGAATATCTTTAGATAAAAACTAGAAAGAAGCCTTCTCAGAAATTTCTTTGTGATGTGTGCAGTCAGTTGACACAGTTGAACCTTCCTTCTGCTAGAGTAGATTTGAAACAATCTTTTTATAGAATCTGCAAGTGGATATTTGGAGGGCTTTGAGGCCTAAGGTTGAAATAGAGATATCTTCATATAAAGACTAGGCAGAAGAATTCTCAGAAAGTAATTTGTGACGTGTTCATTCAACTCACAGAGTTGAACCTGTCTTTTGATAGAGCAGTTTGACACACTCTTTTTGTAGAATCTGAAAGTGGACACTTTGAGCGGTATGAAACCTCTGGTGGAAAAGGAAATATTTTAACATGAAAACTACACATAAGCATTCTCAGTAACTTCTTTGTGGTGTGAGCATTCAACTCACAGAGTTCAAATTCCTTTTGATAGAGTAGTTTTGAAAAACTCTTTTTGTAGAATCTGCAATTGGATATTTGGGCTGCTTACGGGAATTCGTTGGAAACGGAATATCCTCTTACAAAAACTAGACAGAAGCATTCTCACAAACTTCTTTGTGATGTGTGCATTCAACTCACAGAGTTGAGCATTTCCTGTCATTTAGCAGATCTGGAACATTCTTTCGGTAGAATTTGCAAGTGGACATTTGGACTTCTTTGATGCCATTGGTAGAAAAGGAAATATCTTCCCATTAAGCCTAGCAAGAAGACTTCTAGAAACTACTTTGTGATGTTTGCATTCAAATCACAGAATTGAACATTCCCTTTGTTAGAGCAGTTCTAAAATACTCTTTTGGTAGATACTGCAAGTGGACATTTGGAGAGCTTTGAGGCCTGTGGTGAGAAAGGAAATATCTTCACATAAAACCTAGCAAGAAGAATTCTCAGAACTGCTTTGTGATGTTAACATTCAATTCAGAGAGTTGAACATTCCTTTTGTTAGAACAGTTTTGAAATACTTTTTTTTGTAGAATCTGCAAGTGGATATTTGGACCGCTTATCGGAATTTGTTGGAAACGGAATATCCTCTCATAAAAACTAGACAGAAACATTCTCATAAACTTCTTTGTGATGTGTGAATTCAAGTCACAGAGTTGAACGTACCTTTGGATACAGCAGTTTTGAAACACTGTTTTTGTAGTATCTGCAGTTAGACCTTTGTGGTGCTTTGAGAAAAGGAAATATCTTCCAATAGAAACTACACAGGTTCATTCTCAGTAACTTCTTTCTGGTGTGTGCATTCAATTCACAGATTTGAACATTCCTTTTGATAGTATAGTTTTGAAACACTCTTTTTGTCGAATCTGCATGTGGCTGTTTGGACCGCTTTTAGGCCTTTGGTGGAAATGGGAATATCTTCAGATAAACACTAGAGATAAGCTTTCTCAGAAATTTCTTTGTGATGTGTGCATTCAACTGACAGAGTTGAAGCTTCCTGTTGATAGAGCAGTTTTGAAACAGTCTTTTTGTAGAATCTGTAAGTGGATATTTGGAGCGGTTTGAGGCCTATGATAGAAAAGGAGACATCTTCATATAAAGAATAGGCAGAAGCATTCTCAGAAAGTAATTTGTGATGTGCGGATTCAACACACAGAGTTGAAACTTTCTTTTGATTAGGCAGTTTGAAACACACTTTTTGTTGCAACTGAAATTGGACTTTTGGAGCGCTATGAGGCCTATGGTGGAAAAGGAAATATCTTCACATAAAAACGACACAGAAGCATTCTCAGTAATTCCTTTGTGGTGTGTGCATTCAACTCACAGAGTTGAACATTCCTTTTGATACAGTAGTTTTGAAACACTTTTTTTGTAGAATCTGCTAGTGGATATTTGGACCACTTACAGTAATTCGTTGGAAACAGTATATTCTCACACAAAAACTAGACAGAAGGATTCTCACAAACTTCTTTGTTATGTGTGCATTCAGCTCACAGATTTGAACCATTCTCTACATTTATCAGATATGAAACACTCTTTTTGTAGAATCTACAAGTGGACATTTAGAGAGCTTTGAGGCAGGTGGTAGGAAAGGAAATATCTCTGCACAAAACCTAGCAAGAAGACTTGTCAGAAAGTAGTTCGTGATGTTTGCATTCAACACAGAGAGTTGAACATTCCCTTTGTTAGAGCAGTTGTGAAACACTGCTTTTGTAGAATCTGCAAGTGGATATTTGGACAGCTTTGACACAGCTGGTAGAAATGAAATACCTTGACATAAAATCTTGCAAGAAATGTTCTCAGAAAGTACTTTGCGATGTTTGCATTGAACTCACACAGTTGAACATTCCTTGTTAGAGCAGTTCTGAAACTCTCTTTCTGTAGAATCCGCAAGTGGACATTTGGAGAGCTTTGTGGCCTGTGGTGGAATAGGAAATATCTTCACATAAAACGTAGAAAGAAACATTCTGAGAAACTATATTTTGATGTTTGCATTCAACTCACCGATTTGAATACACATTTTGTTAGAGCACATTTGAAACACTTTTTTTAGAATCTGCAAGTGGATATTTGGACTGCTTATAGAAATTCATTGGAAACGTTATATCCTCTCATAAAAACTAGACAGAAGCATTCTCACAAACTTCTTTGTGACGTGCTCATTCAACTCACAGAGTTGAAGGTGTCTTTTGATAGACCAGTTTTGAAACACTGTTTTTGTAGAGTCTGTAAGTGGACATCTGGAGCGCTTTGAGGCCTATGGTGGAAAAGGAAATATCTTCAGATAGACACTACCCAGAAGCATTCTCAGTAACTCTTTTGTGGTGTGTGCATTCAACTCACAGAGTTGAACATTCCTTTTGATAGAAAAGTTTTGAAACACAATTTTTGTAGGAACTGCATGTGGTTATTTGGACCGCTTTCAGGCCTTCGGTGGAAACTGGAATATCTTCAGATAAAAACTAGAGAGAAGCATTCTCAGAAATTTCTATGTGATGTGTGCATTCAACTGACACAGTTGAAACTTCCTTTTGATAGAGCAGTTTTGAAACACTCTTTATGTAGAATCTTCAAGTGGATATTCGTAGCAATTTGAGGCATACGGTTGAAAAGGAGATATCTTTGACTAAAGACGTGTCGGAAGCATTCTCAGAAAGTAATTTGTGATGGGTGTATTCAACTGACAGAGTTGAAACTTTCTTTTGATAGAGCAGTTTGAAACACTCTTTTTGTGGAATCTGCAAGTGGATATTTGGACCGCTTATAGGAATTCGTTGGAAACGGGATATCCTCACAGAAATACTAAACAGAAGAATTCTCCCAAACTTTTTGTGATGGGTGCATTCAGCTCACAGAGTTGAAAATATTTTTTCGTGGAGCAGATTTGAAACACTATTTTTGTAGACTCTGCAAGGGGACATTTGGAGAGCATTGATGCCTGTGTTAGACAAGGAAATCTATTCACATAAAACTTATCAAGAATCCTTCTCAGAAACTAGTTTGTGATGTTTGCATTCAACTCACAGAGTTGAATATACCTTTTGTTAGACCACTTTTGAAACACTAGTTTTGTAGAATCTGCAAGTAAATATTTGGACTGCTTTTAGGAATTCGTTGGAAACGGGATATCCTCACATAAAAACTACACAGAAGCATTCTCACAAACTTCTTTATGATGTGTGCATTCACCTCACAGAGTTGAACGTGTCTTTTGATAGAGCAGTTTTGAAACAATATTTTTGTAGAATCTTCATTGGACATTTGAGCGCTATGAGGCCTATGGTGGAAAAGGGAATATCTTCACATAAAAACTACACAGAAGCATTCTCAGTAACTTCTTTGTGGTGTGTGCATTCAACTCACAGAGTTGAATATTCCTCGTGATAGAGTAGTTTTGAAACACTCTTTTTGTAGAATCTGAAGGTGACATTTGGACCGCTTATAGGAATTTGTTGGAAAGGGTATATCCTCACATAAAAACTAGACAGAAGCATTCTCAAAAACTCCTTTGTGATGTGGGCATTCAACACACAGAGTTGAACGTGGCTTTTGATAGAGCAGTTTTGAAACACTCTTTTTGCAGAATCTGCAATTGGACATTTGGAGCGCTTTGAGGCCTGTGGTGGAAAAGGAAAGATCTTCAAATAGAAACTACACAGAAGTTTTCTCACAGCTACTTTGTGGTGTGTGCATTCAACTAACAGAGTTCAACCGTCTTTTGATAGATTAGTTTTGAAACCCTCTTTTGGTAGAATCTGCAAGTGGCTATTTTGTCAACTTTCAGGCCTTCGGTGGAAACTGCAATATCTTCAGAAAAAAACTAGAGAGAAGCATTCTTAGAAATTTCTTTGTGATGTGTGCATTCAACTGAAAGAGTGGAACTTTCCTTTTGATAGAGCAGTTTTGAAACACTCTTTTTGTAGAATCTGCAAGTGGATATTAGGAGCGATTTGAAGCCTATGGTAGAAAAGGAGACATCTTATTATAAAGACTAGGCAGAAGCATTCTCAGAAAGTAATTTGTGATGTGTGCATTCAACTCACAGAGTGGAACCTTTCTTTTGATAGAGCAGTTTGAAACACACTAAATGTAGAATCTGAAAGTGGACAATTTGAGTGCTATGAGGCCTATGGTTGAAAAGGAAATATATTCACATAAAAACGACACAGAAGCATTCGCAGAAAGTAATTTGTGATGTGTGCATTCAACTCACAGAGTTGAATCTTTCTTTTGATAGAATAAAATAACTATAGAATAAAAAAACACTCTTTTTATTGGATCTGAAAGTGGACAATTGGAGCGCTATGAGACCTATGGCGTAAAAGGAAATATCATCACATAAAAACTACACAGAAGGATTCTCAGTAACTTCCTAGTGGTATGTGAATTCAACTCAAGGAGTTGAACATTCCTTTTGATAGAGTAGTTTTGAAACACTCTTCTTGTAGAATCTGCAGGTGGATATTTGGACAGCTTAAAGGAATTCATTGGAAACAGGTTATGCTCACACAAAAACTATACAGAAGCATTCTCACAAACTTCTTTGTAATGTGGGCATTCAGCTCACAGAGTTGAACGTGTCTTTTGATAGAGCAGTTTTGAAACACTGTTTTTGTAGAATCTGTAAGTGGACATTTGGAGAGCTTTGAGGCCTATGGTGGAAAAGGAAATGTCTTGAAATACAAACTACACAGAAGCATTCCCAGTAACTAATTTGTGGTGTGTGCATTCAACTGACAGAGTTGAACATTCCTTTTCATAGAGTAGATTTGAAACACTCTTTTGGTATAATCTGCATGTGGCTTTTTGGACCACTTTCAGGCCTTCGGTGGAAACGGGAATATCTTCAGATAAAAACTAGAAAAAAGCATTCTCAGAAATTTCTTCGTGATGTGTGCATTCAACTGACAGAGTTAAACCTTCCTTTTGAAAGAGCAGTTTTGAAACACTCCTCTCGTAGAATCTGCAAGTGGATATTTGGAGCACTCTGAGTCCTCTGGTAGAATAGGAGATCTCTTCATATAAAGACTAGGCAGAAGCATTCTCAGAGAGTTATTTGTAATGTGTGCATTCAACTCACATTGTTGAACCTTTCGTTTGATAGAGCAGTTTGAAACCCTCTTTTTGTAGAATCTGAAAGTGGACATTTGGAGCGCTATGAGGCCTATGGTTGAAAAGGAAATATCTTCAAATAGAAACTACACAGAAGGATTCTTAGTAACGTCTATGTGGTGTGTGTATTCAACTCACAGAGTTGAACGTGTCTTTTGATAGAGCAGTTTTGAAACACTGTTTTTGCAGAATCCGCAAGGGGATATTTGGAGCGCTTTGAGGCCCATGGTGGAAAAGGAAATATCTTCAAATAGAAACTACACAGCAGCATTCTCTCTAACATCTTTGTGGTGTGTGCATTCAGTTCACCGAGTTGAACATTCCTTTTGATAGAGTAGTTTTAAAACATTCTTTTTGTAGAATCTGCATGTGGCTATTTGGACTGCTTTCAGGCATTCGGTAGAAACGGGAATATCTTCAGATAAAAACAGGAAAGAAGCATTCCCCGAAATTTCTTTGTGACGTGTGCATTCAGCTGACAGAGTTGAACCTTCCTTTTCATAGAGCAGTTTGGAAACACTGTTTTTGTAGAATCTGCAAGAGGATATTTGGAGCGATTTGAGGTCTATGGTAGAAAAGGAGAGGTCTTCATATAAAGACTAGGCAAAAGCATTCTCAGAAAGCAATTTGTGATGTTTGCATTCACCACACAGAGTTGAACCTTTCTTTTGATAGAGAAGATTTAAACACTCTTTTTGTAAAATCTGAAAGTGGACATTTGCGGCTCTATGAGGCCTGTGGTGGAAAAGGAAATATCTTCACATAAAAACTACACAGAAGCTTTCTCAGTAACTTCTTTGTGGTGTGTGCATTCAACTCACAGAGTTGAACATTCCTTGTGATACAATAGTTTTGAAACACTCTTTTTATAGCATATGGAAGTCGATATTTGGACCGCTTATAGGAATTCATTGGAAACGGTATATCCTCACATAAAAACTAGACAGAAGAATTCTCAAAAATGCCTTTGTGATGTGTGCATTCAACTCACAGAATTGAATGTGTCTTTTGATAGAGCACTTTTGAAACACTCTTTTTGTAGAATCTGCAATTGCAGATTTGGAGCGCTTTGAGGCCTATTGTGGAAAAGCAAAGATCTTCAAATAGAAACTACACAGAAGCTTTCTCAGCAACTTCTTTTTAGTGTGTGCATTCCACTCACAGAGTTGAACATTCTTTTTGGTAGAGTAGTTTTGAAACATTCTTTTGGTAGAATCTGCATGTAGCTATTTGGTCTGCTTTCCGGCCTTCGGTGGAAACGGGAATAACTTCAGAAAAAAACCACTGAGAAGCATTCTCAGAAATTTCTTTGTGATGCGGGCATGCAACTGACAGGGTGGAACCTTCCTTTTGATAGAGCAGTTTTGAAACACTCTTTTTGTAGAATCTGCAAGTGGATATTTGGAGCGCTTTGAAACCTATGGTAGAAAAGGGGATATCTTCATAGAAAGACTAGGCAGAAGCATTCTCAGGAAGTAATTTGTGATGTGTGCATTCAACTCACAGAGTTGAACCTTTCTTTTGATAGAGCAGTTTGAAACACTCTATATGTACAATCTCAAAGTAGACAATTGGAGCACTATGAGGCCTACGGTGGAAAAGGAACCATCTTCACAAAAAGCTACACAGAATCATTCTCAGAAAGTAATTTGTGATGTGTGCATTCAACTCACAGAGTTGACTCTTTCTTTTGATAGAGCAATTTGAAACACTCTTTTTGTGGAATCTGGAAGTGGACAATTGGAGCGCTATGAGAAATACGGTGTAAAAGGAAATATCTTCACATAAAAATTACACAGAAGCATTCTTAGTAACTTCCTTGTGGTGTGTGAATCTAACTCGAGGAGTTGAACATTCCTTTTGATAGAGTAGTTTTGAAACACTCTTCTTGTAGAATCTGCAAGTGGATATTTGGACAGCTTATAGGAATTCTTTGGAAACGGGATAATCTCACACAAAAACTAGACAGAAGCATTCTCACAAACTTCTTTGTGATATGTGCATTCAGCTCAGAGAGTTGAACCTTTCTCTTCATGGAGGAGATTTGAAACAGTGTTTTTGTAGAATCTGCAGATGGACATTTGGAGAGCTTTGAGGCCTGTGGTAGAAAAGGAAATATCTTCATATAAAACCTAGCAAGAAGTCTTCTCAGAAACTACTGTGTGATGTTTACATTCAAGTTATAGAGTTGAATATTCCCTTTGTTAGAGCAGTTCAGAAACACACTTTTTGTGGAAACCGCAAGTGGACATTTGGAGAGCTTTGAGGCCTGTGGTGGAAAAGGAAATATCTTCACATAAAACCTTCAAAGAAGCATTTTCAGAAACTACTTTCTGATGTTTGCATTCAACTCATGGGGTTGAATATACTTTTTGATAGAGAACTTTTGAAACACTTTATTGGTAGAATCTGCAAGTGGATATTTGAATCGCTTAGAGGAATTCATTGGAAACGGGATATCCTCACAAAAACACTAGATAGAAGCATTCTCACAAACTTCTTTGTGATGTGTGCATTAAACTCACATAGTTGAACGTGTCTTTTGATAGAGCAGTTTTGGAACACTGTTTTTGTAGAATCTGCAATTGGACATTTGGAGAGCTGTGAGGCCTATGGTGGAAAAGGAAACATCTTCAAATAGAAACTACACAGAAGAATTCTCAGCAACTACTTTGTGGTGTGTGCATTCAACTCACCGGGTTGAACATTCCTTTGGCTATAGTAGTTTTGAAACACTCTTTTTGTAGAATCTGCAAGTGGATATTTGGATCGCTGATAGGAATTCATTGGAAACGGGATATCCTCACACAAAAACTAGAAAGAAACATTTTCACAAACTACTTTGTGATGTGTGCATTCAGCTCACAGAGTTGAACCTTTCTTTTCATGGAGCAGATTTGAAACACTCTCTTTGTAGAATCTGCAAGAGGACGTTTGGAGAGCTTTAAGGCCTGTGGTAGAAAAGAAAATCTCTTCACAAGAAACCTAGCAAGAAGCCTTCTCAGAAACTGCGTTCTGATGTTTGCATTCAAGTCACAGAGTTGATCATTCCCTTTGTTAGAGCAGTTCTGAAACACTCTTTTTGTAGGAGCTGCAAGTGGACATTTGGAGAGCTTTGAGGCCAGTGGTAGAAAAGGAAATATCTTCCCATAAAACCTAGCAAGAACCCTTATAAGACTACTTTTTGATGATTACATTCAAGTCACAGAGTTGAACATTCGCTTTGTTAGAGCAGTTCTGAAATAGTCTTTCTGTAGAAACTGCAAGTGGACATTTGGAGAGCTTTGAGGCCCGTGGTGGGAAAGGAAATATCTTCACATAAAACCTAGCAAGAAGCATTCTCATTCTCAGAACTACTTTGTGATGTTTACATTCAACTCACAGAGTTGAACATTTCTTTTGTTAGAGGAGTTTTGAAACATTACTTTTGTAGAAACTGCAAGTGGACATTTGGAGACCTTTGAGGCCTGTGGTGGAAAAGGAAATATCTTCACATAAAATCTAGAAAGAAGCATTCTCAGAAACTACTTTCTGATGTTTGCATTCAACAAATGCAGTTGAATATACCTTTCTTTATAGCACTTTTTAAACAATATTTTTGTAGAATCTGCAAGTGAATATTTGGACCGCTTGTAGGAATTTGTTGGAAACGGGATATCCACTCACAAAAACTACACAGAAACATTCTCAAAAACATCTTAGTGATGAGACCATTCAACTCGCAGAGTTGAACATGTGTGTTGATAGAGCAGTTTTGAAACACTGTTTTTGTAGAATCTGCAAGTGGATACTTGGACCGCTTATAGGAATTCATTGGAAACGGGATATCCTCACTCAAAAACAAGACAGAAGCATTCTTACAAACTTCTTTGAGATGTGTGCATTCAACTCACCGGGTTGAACGTGTCTCTACATACAGCAGTTTTGAAACACTATTTTTGTAGAAACTGGAATTGGACATTTTGAGTGCTTTGAGGCCAATGATGGAAAAGGAAATATCTTCAAATGAAAACTACACAGAAGCATTCTCAGTAACTTCTATGTGGTGTGGGCATGCAACTCACAGACTTAAACATTCCTTTTGATAGAGTAGTTTTGAAACTCTCTTTTTGTAGAATCTGCAAGTGGATATTTGGACCACTTATAGGAATTCGTTGGAAACAGATATCCTCACACAAAAACTAGTGAAAAGCATTCTCAAAAACTACTTTGTGATGTGTGCTTTCAGCTGACAGAGTTGAACCTTTCTTTTGATGGAGCAGATTTGAAACACCCTTTTTGTAGAATCTGGATGTGGACACTTGGAGAGCTTGAGGCCTGTGGTAGAAAAGGAAATATCTTCACATAAAACCCAGCAAGAAGCATTCTCAGAAACTACTTTGTGATGTTTGGATTCATCTCATGGAGTTGAACATTCCCTTTGTTAGAGCAGTTTTGAAACACTCTTTTTGTAGAAACTGGAAGTGGACATTTGGGGAGCTTGGAGGCCTGTGTTAGAAAAGGAAATACCTTCACATAAAACCTAGAAAGAAGAATTTTCAGAAACTAATTTCTGATATTTGCATTCAACACACGGAGTTGAATATCAGTTTTGTTAGAGCACTTTTGAAGCACTCTGTTAGTAGAATCTGCAAGTGGATATTTGGAATGCTTATGGGAATTCGTTGGAAACGGGATATCCTCACATAAAAACTACACAGAAGCATTCTCACAAACTACTTTGTGATGTGTGCATTCGACTCACAGAGTTGAATGTGTCTTTTGATAGATAGAGCAGCTTTGAAACACTGTTTTTGTAGAATCTGCAAGTGGACATTTTGAGCACTTTGAGGCCTATGGTGGAAGAGGAAATATCTTCAAATGAAAACTAAACGGAAGCATTTTCAGTAACTTCTATGTGGTGTGTGCATTCAACTCACAGAGTTGCACATTCTTTTTGATAGTGTAGTTTTCACACACTCTTTTTGTAGATGCTGCAAGTGGCTATTTGGACTGCTTTCAGGCCTTTGGTGTAAACGGGAATATCTTCAGATAAAAACTAGAAAGAAGCCTTCTCAGAAATTTCTTTGTGATGTGTGCATTCAATTGACCAAGTTGAACCTTCCTTCTGATAGAGCAGATTTGAAATAAGCTTTTTGTAGAATCTGCAAGTGGATATTTGGAGCACTTTGAGGCCTATAGTTGAAATGGAGATATCTTCGTGTAAAGACTAGGCAGAAGCATTCTCAGAAAGTAATTTGTGATGTGTGCATTCAACTCACAGAGTTGAACCTTTCTTTTGATAGAGCAGTTTGACACATTCTTTTTGTAGAATCTGAAAGTGGACATTTTGAGCACTATGAAGCCTCTGGTGGAAAAGGAAATATTTTAACATAAAAACTACACAGAATCATTCGCAGTAACTGCTTTGTGGTGTGTGCATTCAACTCACAGAGTTGAACATTCCTTTTGATAGAGTAGTTTTTAAAAACTCTTTCTGTAGTATCTGCAAGTGGATATTTGGACTGCTTATAGGAATTCGTTGGAAACGGTATATCCTCAGAGAAACACTAGACAGAAACACTCTCACAATCTTGTTGGTGATGTGTGCATTCAACTCACCGGGTTGAAGGTGTTTTTTGATGGAGCAGTTTTGAAATGCTGTTTTTGTAGGATCTGGAAGTGGACATTTTGACCGCTTTGAGGCCAATGATGGAAAAGGAAACATCTTCAAATGAAAACTACACAGAAGCATTCTCAGTAACTTCTATGTGGTGTGGGCATGCAACTCACAAACTTAAACATTCCTTTTGATAGTGTAGTTTTGAAACACTCTTTTTGTAGAATCTGCAAGTGGATATTTGGACCGCTTACAGGAATTCGTTGGAAACGGATATCCTCACACAAAAACTAGAGAAAAGCATTCTCACAAACTACTTTGTGATGTGTGCTTTCAGCTGACAGAGTTGAACCTTTATTTTCATGGAGCAGATTTGAAACAACCTTTTTGTAGAATCTGCATGTGGACATTTGAAGAGCTTGAGGCCTGTGGTAGAAAAGGAAATATCTTCACATAAAACGCAGCAAGAAGATTCTCAGAAACGACTTTGTGATGTTTGGATTCATCTCACGGAGTTGAACATTCCCTTTGTTAGAGCAGATTTGAAACACTCTTTTTGTAGAATCTGCAAGTGAACATTTGGAGAGCTTGGAGGCCTGTGGTAGAAAAGGGAATACCTTCACATAAAATCTAGAAAGAAGAATTTTCAGAAACTAATTTCTGATATTTGCATTCAACACACAGAGTTGAATATCAGTTTTGTTAGAGCACTTTTGAAGCACTCTTTTAGTAGATTCCGCAAGTGGATATTTGGAACGCATATGGGAATTCGTTGGAAACGGGATATCCTCACATAAAAACGACACAGAAGCATTCTCACAAACTACTTTGTGATGTGTGCATTCGACTCACAGAGTTGAATGTGTCTTTTGATAGAGCAGTTCTGAAACACTGTTTTTGTAGAATCTGCAAGTGAACATTTTGAGCGCTTTGAGGCCTATGGTGGAAAAGGAAATATCTTGAAATGAAAACTAAACAGAAGCATTCTCAGTAACTTCTATGTGGTGTGTGCATTCAACTTACAGAGTTGCACATTCTTTTTGATAGTGTAGTTTTCCCACACTCTTTTTGTAGATGCTGCAAGTGTCTATTTGGACTGCTTTCAGGCCTTTGGTGTAAACGGGAATATCTTCAGATAAAAACTAGAAAGAAGCCTTCTCAGAAATTTCTTTGTGATGTGTGCATTCAATTGACCGAGTTGAACCTTCCTTCTGATAGAGCAGATTTGAAACAATCTTTTTGTAGAATCTGTAAGTGTATATTTGGAGCGCTTTGAGGCCTAAAGTTGAAATGGAGATATCTTCATATAAAGACTAGGCAGAAGCATTCTCAGAAAGTAATTTGTGATGTGTGCATTCAACTCACAGAGTTGAACCTTTCTTTTAATAGAGCAGTTTGACACATTCTTTTTGTAGAATCTGAAAGTGGACATTTTGAGCACTATGAAGCCTCTGGTGGAAAAGGAAATATTTTAACATAAAACCTACACAGAAGCATTCTCATTAACTGCTTTGTGGTGTGTGCATTCAACTCACAGAGTTCAACATTCCTTTTGATTGAGTAGTTTTGAAAAATTCTTTTTGTAGTATCTGCAAGTGGATATTTGGACTGCTTATAGGAATTCGTTGGAAACGGGATATCCTCAGAGAAACACTAGACAGAAGAAATCTCACAAACTTGTTGGTGATGTGTGCATTCAACTCACCGGGTTGAAGGTGTTTTTTGATGGAGCAGTTTTGAAATACTGTTTTTGTAGGATCTGGAAGTGGACATTTTGAGTGCTTCGAGGCCTATGGTGGAAAAGGAAATATCTTCAAATGAAAAATACACAGAAGCATGCTCAGTAACTTCTATGTGGTGAGGGATTGTAACTTACAGAGTTGAACATTCCTTTTGATAGTGTAGTTTTGAAACACTCTTTTTGTAGAATCTGCAAGTGGCTATTTGGACCACTTTCAGGCCTTTAGTGGAAACGGGAATATCTTCAGATAAAAACTAGAGAAAAGCCTTCTCAGAAATTTCTTTGTGATGTGTGCATTCCACTGACAGATTTGAACCTTCTTTTTGAAAGAGCAATTTTGAAACACTCTTTTGTAGAATCTGAAATTGGACATTTGCAGCACTATGAGGCCTATGGTGGAAAAGGAAATATCTTCACCTAAAAACCACACAGAAGCATTCTCAGTAACTTTTTGTGGTGTGTGCATTCAACTCACAGAGTTGAACATTCCTTTTGATAGAGTAGTTTTGAAACACTCTTTTTGTAGAAGCTGCAAGTGGATATTTGGACCGCTTATAGGAATTCGTTGGAAACGAATATCCTCACACAAAAACTAGAGAAAAGCATTCTCACAAACTACTTTGTGATGTGTGCATTCTGCTGACAGAGTTGAACCTTTCTTTTGATGGAGCAGATTTGAAACACCCTTTTTGTAGAATCTGCATGTGGACATTTGGAGAGCTTGAGGCCTGTGGTAGAAAAGGAAATATCTTCACATAAAACCCAGCAAGAAGCATTCTCAGAAACTACTTTGTGATGTTTGGATACATCTCACGGAGTTGAACATTCCCTTTGTTAGAGCAGTTTTGAAACACTCTCTTTGTAGAATCTGCAAGTGGACATTTGGAGAGCTTGAAGGCCTGTGGTAGAAAAGGAAATATCTTCACATAAAACCTAGAAAGAATCATTTTCAGAAACTAATTTCTGATGTTTGCATTCAACTCATGGAGTTGAATGTAAGTTTTGTTAGAGCACTTTTGAAACACTCTTTTAGTAGAACCTGCAAGTGGATATTTGGAAAGCTTATGGGAATTCGTTGGAAACGGGATATCCTCACATAAAACTACACAGAAAAATTCTCACTAACTACTTTGTGATGTGTGCATTCGATTCACAGAGTTGAACGTGTCTTTTGACAGAGCAGTTTTGAAACACTGTTTTTGTAGAATCTGCAAGTGGATACTTTGAGCGCTTTGAGGCCTATGGTGGAAAAGGAAATATCTTCAAATGAAAACTAAAAAAGAAGCATTTTCAGTAACCTCTATTTGGTGTGTGCACTCAACTTACAGATTTGAACATTCTTTTTGATAGTGTAGTTTTCAAACACTCTTTCTTTAGATTCTGCAAGAGGCTATTTGGACTGTTTTCAGGCCTTTGGTGTAAACGGGAATATCTTTAGATAAAAACTAGAAAGAAGCCTTCTCAGAAATTTCTTTGTGATGTGTGCAGTCAGTTGACACAGTTGAACCTTCCTTCTGCTAGAGTAGATTTGAAACAATCTTTTTATAGAATCTGCAAGTGGATATTTGGAGGGCTTTGAGGCCTAAGGTTGAAATAGAGATATCTTCATATAAAGACTAGGCAGAAGAATTCTCAGAAAGTAATTTGTGACGTGTTCATTCAACTCACAGAGTTGAACCTGTCTTTTGATAGAGCAGTTTGACACACTCTTTTTGTAGAATCTGAAAGTGGACACTTTGAGCGGTATGAAACCTCTGGTGGAAAAGGAAATATTTTAACATGAAAACTACACATAAGCATTCTCAGTAACTTCTTTGTGGTGTGAGCATTCAACTCACAGAGTTCAAATTCCTTTTGATAGAGTAGTTTTGAAAAACTCTTTTTGTAGAATCTGCAATTGGATATTTGGGCTGCTTACGGGAATTCGTTGGAAACGGAATATCCTCTTACAAAAACTAGACAGAAGCATTCTCACAAACTTCTTTGTGATGTGTGCATTCAACTCACAGAGTTGAGCATTTCCTGTCATTTAGCAGATCTGGAACATTCTTTCGGTAGAATTTGCAAGTGGACATTTGGACTTCTTTGATGCCATTGGTAGAAAAGGAAATATCTTCCCATTAAGCCTAGCAAGAAGACTTCTAGAAACTACTTTGTGATGTTTGCATTCAAATCACAGAATTGAACATTCCCTTTGTTAGAGCAGTTCTAAAATACTCTTTTGGTAGATACTGCAAGTGGACATTTGGAGAGCTTTGAGGCCTGTGGTGAGAAAGGAAATATCTTCACATAAAACCTAGCAAGAAGAATTCTCAGAACTGCTTTGTGATGTTAACATTCAATTCAGAGAGTTGAACATTCCTTTTGTTAGAACAGTTTTGAAATACTTTTTTTTGTAGAATCTGCAAGTGGATATTTGGACCGCTTATCGGAATTTGTTGGAAACGGAATATCCTCTCATAAAAACTAGACAGAAACATTCTCATAAACTTCTTTGTGATGTGTGAATTCAAGTCACAGAGTTGAACGTACCTTTGGATACAGCAGTTTTGAAACACTGTTTTTGTAGTATCTGCAGTTAGACCTTTGTGGTGCTTTGAGAAAAGGAAATATCTTCCAATAGAAACTACACAGGTTCATTCTCAGTAACTTCTTTCTGGTGTGTGCATTCAATTCACAGATTTGAACATTCCTTTTGATAGTATAGTTTTGAAACACTCTTTTTGTCGAATCTGCATGTGGCTGTTTGGACCGCTTTTAGGCCTTTGGTGGAAATGGGAATATCTTCAGATAAACACTAGAGATAAGCTTTCTCAGAAATTTCTTTGTGATGTGTGCATTCAACTGACAGAGTTGAAGCTTCCTGTTGATAGAGCAGTTTTGAAACAGTCTTTTTGTAGAATCTGTAAGTGGATATTTGGAGCGGTTTGAGGCCTATGATAGAAAAGGAGACATCTTCATATAAAGAATAGGCAGAAGCATTCTCAGAAAGTAATTTGTGATGTGCGGATTCAACACACAGAGTTGAAACTTTCTTTTGATTAGGCAGTTTGAAACACACTTTTTGTTGCAACTGAAATTGGACTTTTGGAGCGCTATGAGGCCTATGGTGGAAAAGGAAATATCTTCACATAAAAACGACACAGAAGCATTCTCAGTAATTCCTTTGTGGTGTGTGCATTCAACTCACAGAGTTGAACATTCCTTTTGATACAGTAGTTTTGAAACACTTTTTTTGTAGAATCTGCTAGTGGATATTTGGACCACTTACAGTAATTCGTTGGAAACAGTATATTCTCACACAAAAACTAGACAGAAGGATTCTCACAAACTTCTTTGTTATGTGTGCATTCAGCTCACAGATTTGAACCATTCTCTACATTTATCAGATATGAAACACTCTTTTTGTAGAATCTACAAGTGGACATTTAGAGAGCTTTGAGGCAGGTGGTAGGAAAGGAAATATCTCTGCACAAAACCTAGCAAGAAGACTTGTCAGAAAGTAGTTCGTGATGTTTGCATTCAACACAGAGAGTTGAACATTCCCTTTGTTAGAGCAGTTGTGAAACACTGCTTTTGTAGAATCTGCAAGTGGATATTTGGACAGCTTTGACACAGCTGGTAGAAATGAAATACCTTGACATAAAATCTTGCAAGAAATGTTCTCAGAAAGTACTTTGCGATGTTTGCATTGAACTCACACAGTTGAACATTCCTTGTTAGAGCAGTTCTGAAACTCTCTTTCTGTAGAATCCGCAAGTGGACATTTGGAGAGCTTTGTGGCCTGTGGTGGAATAGGAAATATCTTCACATAAAACGTAGAAAGAAACATTCTGAGAAACTATATTTTGATGTTTGCATTCAACTCACCGATTTGAATACACATTTTGTTAGAGCACATTTGAAACACTTTTTTTAGAATCTGCAAGTGGATATTTGGACTGCTTATAGAAATTCATTGGAAACGTTATATCCTCTCATAAAAACTAGACAGAAGCATTCTCACAAACTTCTTTGTGACGTGCTCATTCAACTCACAGAGTTGAAGGTGTCTTTTGATAGACCAGTTTTGAAACACTGTTTTTGTAGAGTCTGTAAGTGGACATCTGGAGCGCTTTGAGGCCTATGGTGGAAAAGGAAATATCTTCAGATAGACACTACCCAGAAGCATTCTCAGTAACTCTTTTGTGGTGTGTGCATTCAACTCACAGAGTTGAACATTCCTTTTGATAGAAAAGTTTTGAAACACAATTTTTGTAGGAACTGCATGTGGTTATTTGGACCGCTTTCAGGCCTTCGGTGGAAACTGGAATATCTTCAGATAAAAACTAGAGAGAAGCATTCTCAGAAATTTCTATGTGATGTGTGCATTCAACTGACACAGTTGAAACTTCCTTTTGATAGAGCAGTTTTGAAACACTCTTTATGTAGAATCTTCAAGTGGATATTCGTAGCAATTTGAGGCATACGGTTGAAAAGGAGATATCTTTGACTAAAGACGTGTCGGAAGCATTCTCAGAAAGTAATTTGTGATGGGTGTATTCAACTGACAGAGTTGAAACTTTCTTTTGATAGAGCAGTTTGAAACACTCTTTTTGTGGAATCTGCAAGTGGATATTTGGACCGCTTATAGGAATTCGTTGGAAACGGGATATCCTCACAGAAATACTAAACAGAAGAATTCTCCCAAACTTTTTGTGATGGGTGCATTCAGCTCACAGAGTTGAAAATATTTTTTCGTGGAGCAGATTTGAAACACTATTTTTGTAGACTCTGCAAGGGGACATTTGGAGAGCATTGATGCCTGTGTTAGACAAGGAAATCTATTCACATAAAACTTATCAAGAATCCTTCTCAGAAACTAGTTTGTGATGTTTGCATTCAACTCACAGAGTTGAATATACCTTTTGTTAGACCACTTTTGAAACACTAGTTTTGTAGAATCTGCAAGTAAATATTTGGACTGCTTTTAGGAATTCGTTGGAAACGGGATATCCTCACATAAAAACTACACAGAAGCATTCTCACAAACTTCTTTATGATGTGTGCATTCACCTCACAGAGTTGAACGTGTCTTTTGATAGAGCAGTTTTGAAACAATATTTTTGTAGAATCTTCATTGGACATTTGAGCGCTATGAGGCCTATGGTGGAAAAGGGAATATCTTCACATAAAAACTACACAGAAGCATTCTCAGTAACTTCTTTGTGGTGTGTGCATTCAACTCACAGAGTTGAATATTCCTCGTGATAGAGTAGTTTTGAAACACTCTTTTTGTAGAATCTGAAGGTGACATTTGGACCGCTTATAGGAATTTGTTGGAAAGGGTATATCCTCACATAAAAACTAGACAGAAGCATTCTCAAAAACTCCTTTGTGATGTGGGCATTCAACACACAGAGTTGAACGTGGCTTTTGATAGAGCAGTTTTGAAACACTCTTTTTGCAGAATCTGCAATTGGACATTTGGAGCGCTTTGAGGCCTGTGGTGGAAAAGGAAAGATCTTCAAATAGAAACTACACAGAAGTTTTCTCACAGCTACTTTGTGGTGTGTGCATTCAACTAACAGAGTTCAACCGTCTTTTGATAGATTAGTTTTGAAACCCTCTTTTGGTAGAATCTGCAAGTGGCTATTTTGTCAACTTTCAGGCCTTCGGTGGAAACTGCAATATCTTCAGAAAAAAACTAGAGAGAAGCATTCTTAGAAATTTCTTTGTGATGTGTGCATTCAACTGAAAGAGTGGAACTTTCCTTTTGATAGAGCAGTTTTGAAACACTCTTTTTGTAGAATCTGCAAGTGGATATTAGGAGCGATTTGAAGCCTATGGTAGAAAAGGAGACATCTTATTATAAAGACTAGGCAGAAGCATTCTCAGAAAGTAATTTGTGATGTGTGCATTCAACTCACAGAGTGGAACCTTTCTTTTGATAGAGCAGTTTGAAACACACTAAATGTAGAATCTGAAAGTGGACAATTTGAGTGCTATGAGGCCTATGGTTGAAAAGGAAATATATTCACATAAAAACGACACAGAAGCATTCGCAGAAAGTAATTTGTGATGTGTGCATTCAACTCACAGAGTTGAATCTTTCTTTTGATAGAATAAAATAACTATAGAATAAAAAAACACTCTTTTTATTGGATCTGAAAGTGGACAATTGGAGTGCTATGAGACCTATGGCGTAAAAGGAAATATCATCACATAAAAACTACACAGAAGGATTCTCAGTAACTTCCTAGTGGTATGTGAATTCAACTCAAGGAGTTGAACATTCCTTTTGATAGAGTAGTTTTGAAACACTCTTCTTGTAGAATCTGCAGGTGGATATTTGGACAGCTTAAAGGAATTCATTGGAAACAGGTTATGCTCACACAAAAACTATACAGAAGCATTCTCACAAACTTCTTTGTAATGTGGGCATTCAGCTCACAGAGTTGAACGTGTCTTTTGATAGAGCAGTTTTGAAACACTGTTTTTGTAGAATCTGTAAGTGGACATTTGGAGAGCTTTGAGGCCTATGGTGGAAAAGGAAATGTCTTGAAATACAAACTACACAGAAGCATTCCCAGTAACTAATTTGTGGTGTGTGCATTCAACTGACAGAGTTGAACATTCCTTTTCATAGAGTAGATTTGAAACACTCTTTTGGTATAATCTGCATGTGGCTTTTTGGACCACTTTCAGGCCTTCGGTGGAAACGGGAATATCTTCAGATAAAAACTAGAAAAAAGCATTCTCAGAAATTTCTTCGTGATGTGTGCATTCAACTGACAGAGTTAAACCTTCCTTTTGAAAGAGCAGTTTTGAAACACTCCTCTCGTAGAATCTGCAAGTGGATATTTGGAGCACTCTGAGTCCTCTGGTAGAATAGGAGATCTCTTCATATAAAGACTAGGCAGAAGCATTCTCAGAGAGTTATTTGTAATGTGTGCATTCAACTCACATTGTTGAACCTTTCGTTTGATAGAGCAGTTTGAAACCCTCTTTTTGTAGAATCTGAAAGTGGACATTTGGAGCGCTATGAGGCCTATGGTTGAAAAGGAAATATCTTCAAATAGAAACTACACAGAAGGATTCTTAGTAACGTCTATGTGGTGTGTGTATTCAACTCACAGAGTTGAACGTGTCTTTTGATAGAGCAGTTTTGAAACACTGTTTTTGCAGAATCCGCAAGGGGATATTTGGAGCGCTTTGAGGCCCATGGTGGAAAAGGAAATATCTTCAAATAGAAACTACACAGCAGCATTCTCTCTAACATCTTTGTGGTGTGTGCATTCAGTTCACCGAGTTGAACATTCCTTTTGATAGAGTAGTTTTAAAACATTCTTTTTGTAGAATCTGCATGTGGCTATTTGGACTGCTTTCAGGCATTCGGTAGAAACGGGAATATCTTCAGATAAAAACAGGAAAGAAGCATTCCCCGAAATTTCTTTGTGACGTGTGCATTCAGCTGACAGAGTTGAACCTTCCTTTTCATAGAGCAGTTTGGAAACACTGTTTTTGTAGAATCTGCAAGAGGATATTTGGAGCGATTTGAGGTCTATGGTAGAAAAGGAGAGGTCTTCATATAAAGACTAGGCAAAAGCATTCTCAGAAAGCAATTTGTGATGTTTGCATTCACCACACAGAGTTGAACCTTTCTTTTGATAGAGAAGATTTAAACACTCTTTTTGTAAAATCTGAAAGTGGACATTTGCGGCTCTATGAGGCCTGTGGTGGAAAAGGAAATATCTTCACATAAAAACTACACAGAAGCTTTCTCAGTAACTTCTTTGTGGTGTGTGCATTCAACTCACAGAGTTGAACATTCCTTGTGATACAATAGTTTTGAAACACTCTTTTTATAGCATATGGAAGTCGATATTTGGACCGCTTATAGGAATTCATTGGAAACGGTATATCCTCACATAAAAACTAGACAGAAGAATTCTCAAAAATGCCTTTGTGATGTGTGCATTCAACTCACAGAATTGAATGTGTCTTTTGATAGAGCACTTTTGAAACACTCTTTTTGTAGAATCTGCAATTGCAGATTTGGAGCGCTTTGAGGCCTATTGTGGAAAAGCAAAGATCTTCAAATAGAAACTACACAGAAGCTTTCTCAGCAACTTCTTTTTAGTGTGTGCATTCCACTCACAGAGTTGAACATTCTTTTTGGTAGAGTAGTTTTGAAACATTCTTTTGGTAGAATCTGCATGTAGCTATTTGGTCTGCTTTCCGGCCTTCGGTGGAAACGGGAATAACTTCAGAAAAAAACCACTGAGAAGCATTCTCAGAAATTTCTTTGTGATGCGGGCATGCAACTGACAGGGTGGAACCTTCCTTTTGATAGAGCAGTTTGGAAACACTCTTTTTGTAGAATCTGCAAGTGGATATTTGGAGCGCTTTGAAACCTATGGTAGAAAAGGGGATATCTTCATAGAAAGACTAGGCAGAAGCATTCTCAGGAAGTAATTTGTGATGTGTGCATTCAACTCACAGAGTTGAACCTTTCTTTTGATAGAGCAGTTTGAAACACTCTATATGTACAATCTCAAAGTAGACAATTGGAGCACTATGAGGCCTACGGTGGAAAAGGAACCATCTTCACAAAAAGCTACACAGAATCATTCTCAGAAAGTAATTTGTGATGTGTGCATTCAACTCACAGAGTTGACTCTTTCTTTTGATAGAGCAATTTGAAACACTCTTTTTGTGGAATCTGGAAGTGGACAATTGGAGCGCTATGAGAAATACGGTGTAAAAGGAAATATCTTCACATAAAAATTACACAGAAGCATTCTTAGTAACTTCCTTGTGGTGTGTGAATCTAACTCGAGGAGTTGAACATTCCTTTTGATAGAGTAGTTTTGAAACACTCTTCTTGTAGAATCTGCAAGTGGATATTTGGACAGCTTATAGGAATTCTTTGGAAACGGGATAATCTCACACAAAAACTAGACAGAAGCATTCTCACAAACTTCTTTGTGATATGTGCATTCAGCTCAGAGAGTTGAACCTTTCTCTTCATGGAGGAGATTTGAAACAGTGTTTTTGTAGAATCTGCAGATGGACATTTGGAGAGCTTTGAGGCCTGTGGTAGAAAAGGAAATATCTTCATATAAAACCTAGCAAGAAGTCTTCTCAGAAACTACTGTGTGATGTTTACATTCAAGTTATAGAGTTGAATATTCCCTTTGTTAGAGCAGTTCAGAAACACACTTTTTGTGGAAACCGCAAGTGGACATTTGGAGAGCTTTGAGGCCTGTGGTGGAAAAGGAAATATCTTCACATAAAACCTTCAAAGAAGCATTTTCAGAAACTACTTTCTGATGTTTGCATTCAACTCATGGGGTTGAATATACTTTTTGATAGAGAACTTTTGAAACACTTTATTGGTAGAATCTGCAAGTGGATATTTGAATCGCTTAGAGGAATTCATTGGAAACGGGATATCCTCACAAAAACACTAGATAGAAGCATTCTCACAAACTTCTTTGTGATGTGTGCATTAAACTCACATAGTTGAACGTGTCTTTTGATAGAGCAGTTTTGGAACACTGTTTTTGTAGAATCTGCAATTGGACATTTGGAGAGCTGTGAGGCCTATGGTGGAAAAGGAAACATCTTCAAATAGAAACTACACAGAAGAATTCTCAGCAACTACTTTGTGGTGTGTGCATTCAACTCACCGGGTTGAACATTCCTTTGGCTATAGTAGTTTTGAAACACTCTTTTTGTAGAATCTGCAAGTGGATATTTGGATCGCTGATAGGAATTCATTGGAAACGGGATATCCTCACACAAAAACTAGAAAGAAACATTTTCACAAACTACTTTGTGATGTGTGCATTCAGCTCACAGAGTTGAACCTTTCTTTTCATGGAGCAGATTTGAAACACTCTCTTTGTAGAATCTGCAAGAGGACGTTTGGAGAGCTTTAAGGCCTGTGGTAGAAAAGAAAATCTCTTCACAAGAAACCTAGCAAGAAGCCTTCTCAGAAACTGCGTTCTGATGTTTGCATTCAAGTCACAGAGTTGATCATTCCCTTTGTTAGAGCAGTTCTGAAACACTCTTTTTGTAGGAGCTGCAAGTGGACATTTGGAGAGCTTTGAGGCCAGTGGTAGAAAAGGAAATATCTTCCCATAAAACCTAGCAAGAACCCGTATAAGACTACTTTTTGATGATTACATTCAAGTCACAGAGTTGAACATTCGCTTTGTTAGAGCAGTTCTGAAATAGTCTTTCTGTAGAAACTGCAAGTGGACATTTGGAGAGCTTTGAGGCCCGTGGTGGGAAAGGAAATATCTTCACATAAAACCTAGCAAGAAGCATTCTCATTCTCAGAACTACTTTGTGATGTTTACATTCAACTCACAGAGTTGAACATTTCTTTTGTTAGAGGAGTTTTGAAACATTACTTTTGTAGAAACTGCAAGTGGACATTTGGAGACCTTTGAGGCCTGTGGTGGAAAAGGAAATATCTTCACATAAAATCTAGAAAGAAGCATTCTCAGAAACTACTTTCTGATGTTTGCATTCAACAAATGCAGTTGAATATACCTTTCTTTATAGCACTTTTTAAACAATATTTTTGTAGAATCTGCAAGTGAATATTTGGACCGCTTGTAGGAATTTGTTGGAAACGGGATATCCACTCACAAAAACTACACAGAAACATTCTCAAAAACATCTTAGTGATGAGACCATTCAACTCGCAGAGTTGAACATGTGTGTTGATAGAGCAGTTTTGAAACACTGTTTTTGTAGAATCTGCAAGTGGATACTTGGACCGCTTATAGGAATTCATTGGAAACGGGATATCCTCACTCAAAAACAAGACAGAAGCATTCTTACAAACTTCTTTGAGATGTGTGCATTCAACTCACCGGGTTGAACGTGTCTCTACATACAGCAGTTTTGAAACACTATTTTTGTAGAAACTGGAATTGGACATTTTGAGTGCTTTGAGGCCAATGATGGAAAAGGAAATATCTTCAAATGAAAACTACACAGAAGCATTCTCAGTAACTTCTATGTGGTGTGGGCATGCAACTCACAGACTTAAACATTCCTTTTGATAGAGTAGTTTTGAAACTCTCTTTTTGTAGAATCTGCAAGTGGATATTTGGACCACTTATAGGAATTCGTTGGAAACAGATATCCTCACACAAAAACTAGTGAAAAGCATTCTCACAAACTACTTTGTGATGTGTGCTTTCAGCTGACAGAGTTGAACCTTTCTTTTGATGGAGCAGATTTGAAACACCCTTTTTGTAGAATCTGGATGTGGACACTTGGAGAGCTTGAGGCCTGTGGTAGAAAAGGAAATATCTTCACATAAAACCCAGCAAGAAGCATTCTCAGAAACTACTTTGTGATGTTTGGATTCATCTCATGGAGTTGAACATTCCCTTTGTTAGAGCAGTTTTGAAACACTCTTTTTGTAGAAACTGGAAGTGGACATTTGGGGAGCTTGGAGGCCTGTGTTAGAAAAGGAAATACCTTCACATAAAACCTAGAAAGAAGAATTTTCAGAAACTAATTTCTGATATTTGCATTCAACACACGGAGTTGAATATCAGTTTTGTTAGAGCACTTTTGAAGCACTCTGTTAGTAGAATCTGCAAGTGGATATTTGGAATGCTTATGGGAATTCGTTGGAAACGGGATATCCTCACATAAAAACTACACAGAAGCATTCTCACAAACTACTTTGTGATGTGTGCATTCGACTCACAGAGTTGAATGTGTCTTTTGATAGATAGAGCAGCTTTGAAACACTGTTTTTGTAGAATCTGCAAGTGGACATTTTGAGCACTTTGAGGCCTATGGTGGAAGAGGAAATATCTTCAAATGAAAACTAAACGGAAGCATTTTCAGTAACTTCTATGTGGTGTGTGCATTCAACTCACAGAGTTGCACATTCTTTTTGATAGTGTAGTTTTCACACACTCTTTTTGTAGATGCTGCAAGTGGCTATTTGGACTGCTTTCAGGCCTTTGGTGTAAACGGGAATATCTTCAGATAAAAACTAGAAAGAAGCCTTCTCAGAAATTTCTTTGTGATGTGTGCATTCAATTGACCAAGTTGAACCTTCCTTCTGATAGAGCAGATTTGAAATAAGCTTTTTGTAGAATCTGCAAGTGGATATTTGGAGCACTTTGAGGCCTATAGTTGAAATGGAGATATCTTCGTGTAAAGACTAGGCAGAAGCATTCTCAGAAAGTAATTTGTGATGTGTGCATTCAACTCACAGAGTTGAACCTTTCTTTTGATAGAGCAGTTTGACACATTCTTTTTGTAGAATCTGAAAGTGGACATTTTGAGCACTATGAAGCCTCTGGTGGAAAAGGAAATATTTTAACATAAAAACTACACAGAATCATTCGCAGTAACTGCTTTGTGGTGTGTGCATTCAACTCACAGAGTTGAACATTCCTTTTGATAGAGTAGTTTTTAAAAACTCTTTCTGTGGTATCTGCAAGTGGATATTTGGACTGCTTATAGGAATTCGTTGGAAACGGTATATCCTCAGAGAAACACTAGACAGAAACACTCTCACAATCTTGTTGGTGATGTGTGCATTCAACTCACCGGGTTGAAGGTGTTTTTTGATGGAGCAGTTTTGAAATGCTGTTTTTGTAGGATCTGGAAGTGGACATTTTGACCGCTTTGAGGCCAATGATGGAAAAGGAAACATCTTCAAATGAAAACTACACAGAAGCATTCTCAGTAACTTCTATGTGGTGTGGGCATGCAACTCACAAACTTAAACATTCCTTTTGATAGTGTAGTTTTGAAACACTCTTTTTGTAGAATCTGCAAGTGGATATTTGGACCGCTTACAGGAATTCGTTGGAAACGGATATCCTCACACAAAAACTAGAGAAAAGCATTCTCACAAACTACTTTGTGATGTGTGCTTTCAGCTGACAGAGTTGAACCTTTATTTTCATGGAGCAGATTTGAAACAACCTTTTTGTAGAATCTGCATGTGGACATTTGAAGAGCTTGAGGCCTGTGGTAGAAAAGGAAATATCTTCACATAAAACGCAGCAAGAAGATTCTCAGAAACGACTTTGTGATGTTTGGATTCATCTCACGGAGTTGAACATTCCCTTTGTTAGAGCAGATTTGAAACACTCTTTTTGTAGAATCTGCAAGTGAACATTTGGAGAGCTTGGAGGCCTGTGGTAGAAAAGGGAATACCTTCACATAAAATCTAGAAAGAAGAATTTTCAGAAACTAATTTCTGATATTTGCATTCAACACACAGAGTTGAATATCAGTTTTGTTAGAGCACTTTTGAAGCACTCTTTTAGTAGATTCCGCAAGTGGATATTTGGAACGCATATGGGAATTCGTTGGAAACGGGATATCCTCACATAAAAACGACACAGAAGCATTCTCACAAACTACTTTGTGATGTGTGCATTCGACTCACAGAGTTGAATGTGTCTTTTGATAGAGCAGTTCTGAAACACTGTTTTTGTAGAATCTGCAAGTGAACATTTTGAGCGCTTTGAGGCCTATGGTGGAAAAGGAAATATCTTGAAATGAAAACTAAACAGAAGCATTCTCAGTAACTTCTATGTGGTGTGTGCATTCAACTTACAGAGTTGCACATTCTTTTTGATAGTGTAGTTTTCCCACACTCTTTTTGTAGATGCTGCAAGTGTCTATTTGGACTGCTTTCAGGCCTTTGGTGTAAACGGGAATATCTTCAGATAAAAACTAGAAAGAAGCCTTCTCAGAAATTTCTTTGTGATGTGTGCATTCAATTGACCGAGTTGAACCTTCCTTCTGATAGAGCAGATTTGAAACAATCTTTTTGTAGAATCTGTAAGTGTATATTTGGAGCGCTTTGAGGCCTAAAGTTGAAATGGAGATATCTTCATATAAAGACTAGGCAGAAGCATTCTCAGAAAGTAATTTGTGATGTGTGCATTCAACTCACAGAGTTGAACCTTTCTTTTAATAGAGCAGTTTGACACATTCTTTTTGTAGAATCTGAAAGTGGACATTTTGAGCACTATGAAGCCTCTGGTGGAAAAGGAAATATTTTAACATAAAACCTACACAGAAGCATTCGCATTAACTGCTTTGTGGTGTGTGCATTCAACTCACAGAGTTGAACATTCCTTTTGATTGAGTAGTTTTGAAAAATTCTTTTTGTAGTATCTGCAAGTGGATATTTGGACTGCTTATAGGAATTCGTTGGAAACGGGATATCCTCAGAGAAACACTAGACAGAAGAAATCTCACAAACTTGTTGGTGATGTGTGCATTCAACTCACCGGGTTGAAGGTGTTTTTTGATGGAGCAGTTTTGAAATACTGTTTTTGTAGGATCTGGAAGTGGACATTTTGAGTGCTTCGAGGCCTATGGTGGAAAAGGAAATATCTTCAAATGAAAAATACACAGAAGCATGCTCAGTAACTTCTATGTGGTGAGGGATTGTAACTTACAGAGTTGAACATTCCTTTTGATAGTGTAGTTTTGAAACACTCTTTTTGTAGAATCTGCAAGTGGCTATTTGGACCACTTTCAGGCCTTTAGTGGAAACGGGAATATCTTCAGATAAAAACTAGAGAAAAGCCTTCTCAGAAATTTCTTTGTGATGTGTGCATTCCACTGACAGATTTGAACCTTCTTTTTGAAAGAGCAATTTTGAAACACTCTTTTGTAGAATCTGAAATTGGACATTTGCAGCACTATGAGGCCTATGGTGGAAAAGGAAATATCTTCACCTAAAAACCACACAGAAGCATTCTCAGTAACTTTTTGTGGTGTGTGCATTCAACTCACAGAGTTGAACATTCCTTTTGATAGAGTAGTTTTGAAACACTCTTTTTGTAGAAGCTGCAAGTGGATATTTGGACCGCTTATAGGAATTCGTTGGAAACGAATATCCTCACACAAAAACTAGAGAAAAGCATTCTCACAAACTACTTTGTGATGTGTGCATTCTGCTGACAGAGTTGAACCTTTCTTTTGATGGAGCAGATTTGAAACACCCTTTTTGTAGAATCTGCATGTGGACATTTGGAGAGCTTGAGGCCTGTGGTAGAAAAGGAAATATCTTCACATAAAACCCAGCAAGAAGCATTCTCAGAAACTACTTTGTGATGTTTGGATACATCTCACGGAGTTGAACATTCCCTTTGTTAGAGCAGTTTTGAAACACTCTCTTTGTAGAATCTGCAAGTGGACATTTGGAGAGCTTGAAGGCCTGTGGTAGAAAAGGAAATATCTTCACATAAAACCTAGAAAGAATCATTTTCAGAAACTAATTTCTGATGTTTGCATTCAACTCATGGAGTTGAATGTAAGTTTTGTTAGAGCACTTTTGAAACACTCTTTTAGTAGAACCTGCAAGTGGATATTTGGAAAGCTTATGGGAATTCGTTGGAAACGGGATATCCTCACATAAAACTACACAGAAAAATTCTCACTAACTACTTTGTGATGTGTGCATTCGATTCACAGAGTTGAACGTGTCTTTTGACAGAGCAGTTTTGAAACACTGTTTTTGTAGAATCTGCAAGTGGATACTTTGAGCGCTTTGAGGCCTATGGTGGAAAAGGAAATATCTTCAAATGAAAACTAAAAAAGAAGCATTTTCAGTAACCTCTATTTGGTGTGTGCACTCAACTTACAGATTTGAACATTCTTTTTGATAGTGTAGTTTTCAAACACTCTTTCTTTAGATTCTGCAAGAGGCTATTTGGACTGTTTTCAGGCCTTTGGTGTAAACGGGAATATCTTTAGATAAAAACTAGAAAGAAGCCTTCTCAGAAATTTCTTTGTGATGTGTGCAGTCAGTTGACACAGTTGAACCTTCCTTCTGCTAGAGTAGATTTGAAACAATCTTTTTATAGAATCTGCAAGTGGATATTTGGAGGGCTTTGAGGCCTAAGGTTGAAATAGAGATATCTTCATATAAAGACTAGGCAGAAGAATTCTCAGAAAGTAATTTGTGACGTGTTCATTCAACTCACAGAGTTGAACCTGTCTTTTGATAGAGCAGTTTGACACACTCTTTTTGTAGAATCTGAAAGTGGACACTTTGAGCGGTATGAAACCTCTGGTGGAAAAGGAAATATTTTAACATGAAAACTACACATAAGCATTCTCAGTAACTTCTTTGTGGTGTGAGCATTCAACTCACAGAGTTCAAATTCCTTTTGATAGAGTAGTTTTGAAAAACTCTTTTTGTAGAATCTGCAATTGGATATTTGGGCTGCTTACGGGAATTCGTTGGAAACGGAATATCCTCTTACAAAAACTAGACAGAAGCATTCTCACAAACTTCTTTGTGATGTGTGCATTCAACTCACAGAGTTGAGCATTTCCTGTCATTTAGCAGATCTGGAACATTCTTTCGGTAGAATTTGCAAGTGGACATTTGGACTTCTTTGATGCCATTGGTAGAAAAGGAAATATCTTCCCATTAAGCCTAGCAAGAAGACTTCTAGAAACTACTTTGTGATGTTTGCATTCAAATCACAGAATTGAACATTCCCTTTGTTAGAGCAGTTCTAAAATACTCTTTTGGTAGATACTGCAAGTGGACATTTGGAGAGCTTTGAGGCCTGTGGTGAGAAAGGAAATATCTTCACATAAAACCTAGCAAGAAGAATTCTCAGAACTGCTTTGTGATGTTAACATTCAATTCAGAGAGTTGAACATTCCTTTTGTTAGAACAGTTTTGAAATACTTTTTTTTGTAGAATCTGCAAGTGGATATTTGGACCGCTTATCGGAATTTGTTGGAAACGGAATATCCTCTCATAAAAACTAGACAGAAACATTCTCATAAACTTCTTTGTGATGTGTGAATTCAAGTCACAGAGTTGAACGTACCTTTGGATACAGCAGTTTTGAAACACTGTTTTTGTAGTATCTGCAGTTAGACCTTTGTGGTGCTTTGAGAAAAGGAAATATCTTCCAATAGAAACTACACAGGTTCATTCTCAGTAACTTCTTTCTGGTGTGTGCATTCAATTCACAGATTTGAACATTCCTTTTGATAGTATAGTTTTGAAACACTCTTTTTGTCGAATCTGCATGTGGCTGTTTGGACCGCTTTTAGGCCTTTGGTGGAAATGGGAATATCTTCAGATAAACACTAGAGATAAGCTTTCTCAGAAATTTCTTTGTGATGTGTGCATTCAACTGACAGAGTTGAAGCTTCCTGTTGATAGAGCAGTTTTGAAACAGTCTTTTTGTAGAATCTGTAAGTGGATATTTGGAGCGGTTTGAGGCCTATGATAGAAAAGGAGACATCTTCATATAAAGAATAGGCAGAAGCATTCTCAGAAAGTAATTTGTGATGTGCGGATTCAACACACAGAGTTGAAACTTTCTTTTGATTAGGCAGTTTGAAACACACTTTTTGTTGCAACTGAAATTGGACTTTTGGAGCGCTATGAGGCCTATGGTGGAAAAGGAAATATCTTCACATAAAAACGACACAGAAGCATTCTCAGTAATTCCTTTGTGGTGTGTGCATTCAACTCACAGAGTTGAACATTCCTTTTGATACAGTAGTTTTGAAACACTTTTTTTGTAGAATCTGCTAGTGGATATTTGGACCACTTACAGTAATTCGTTGGAAACAGTATATTCTCACACAAAAACTAGACAGAAGGATTCTCACAAACTTCTTTGTTATGTGTGCATTCAGCTCACAGATTTGAACCATTCTCTACATTTATCAGATATGAAACACTCTTTTTGTAGAATCTACAAGTGGACATTTAGAGAGCTTTGAGGCAGGTGGTAGGAAAGGAAATATCTCTGCACAAAACCTAGCAAGAAGACTTGTCAGAAAGTAGTTCGTGATGTTTGCATTCAACACAGAGAGTTGAACATTCCCTTTGTTAGAGCAGTTGTGAAACACTGCTTTTGTAGAATCTGCAAGTGGATATTTGGACAGCTTTGACACAGCTGGTAGAAATGAAATACCTTGACATAAAATCTTGCAAGAAATGTTCTCAGAAAGTACTTTGCGATGTTTGCATTGAACTCACACAGTTGAACATTCCTTGTTAGAGCAGTTCTGAAACTCTCTTTCTGTAGAATCCGCAAGTGGACATTTGGAGAGCTTTGTGGCCTGTGGTGGAATAGGAAATATCTTCACATAAAACGTAGAAAGAAACATTCTGAGAAACTATATTTTGATGTTTGCATTCAACTCACCGATTTGAATACACATTTTGTTAGAGCACATTTGAAACACTTTTTTTAGAATCTGCAAGTGGATATTTGGACTGCTTATAGAAATTCATTGGAAACGTTATATCCTCTCATAAAAACTAGACAGAAGCATTCTCACAAACTTCTTTGTGACGTGCTCATTCAACTCACAGAGTTGAAGGTGTCTTTTGATAGACCAGTTTTGAAACACTGTTTTTGTAGAGTCTGTAAGTGGACATCTGGAGCGCTTTGAGGCCTATGGTGGAAAAGGAAATATCTTCAGATAGACACTACCCAGAAGCATTCTCAGTAACTCTTTTGTGGTGTGTGCATTCAACTCACAGAGTTGAACATTCCTTTTGATAGAAAAGTTTTGAAACACAATTTTTGTAGGAACTGCATGTGGTTATTTGGACCGCTTTCAGGCCTTCGGTGGAAACTGGAATATCTTCAGATAAAAACTAGAGAGAAGCATTCTCAGAAATTTCTATGTGATGTGTGCATTCAACTGACACAGTTGAAACTTCCTTTTGATAGAGCAGTTTTGAAACACTCTTTATGTAGAATCTTCAAGTGGATATTCGTAGCAATTTGAGGCATACGGTTGAAAAGGAGATATCTTTGACTAAAGACGTGTCGGAAGCATTCTCAGAAAGTAATTTGTGATGGGTGTATTCAACTGACAGAGTTGAAACTTTCTTTTGATAGAGCAGTTTGAAACACTCTTTTTGTGGAATCTGCAAGTGGATATTTGGACCGCTTATAGGAATTCGTTGGAAACGGGATATCCTCACAGAAATACTAAACAGAAGAATTCTCCCAAACTTTTTGTGATGGGTGCATTCAGCTCACAGAGTTGAAAATATTTTTTCGTGGAGCAGATTTGAAACACTATTTTTGTAGACTCTGCAAGGGGACATTTGGAGAGCATTGATGCCTGTGTTAGACAAGGAAATCTATTCACATAAAACTTATCAAGAATCCTTCTCAGAAACTAGTTTGTGATGTTTGCATTCAACTCACAGAGTTGAATATACCTTTTGTTAGACCACTTTTGAAACACTAGTTTTGTAGAATCTGCAAGTAAATATTTGGACTGCTTTTAGGAATTCGTTGGAAACGGGATATCCTCACATAAAAACTACACAGAAGCATTCTCACAAACTTCTTTATGATGTGTGCATTCACCTCACAGAGTTGAACGTGTCTTTTGATAGAGCAGTTTTGAAACAATATTTTTGTAGAATCTTCATTGGACATTTGAGCGCTATGAGGCCTATGGTGGAAAAGGGAATATCTTCACATAAAAACTACACAGAAGCATTCTCAGTAACTTCTTTGTGGTGTGTGCATTCAACTCACAGAGTTGAATATTCCTCGTGATAGAGTAGTTTTGAAACACTCTTTTTGTAGAATCTGAAGGTGACATTTGGACCGCTTATAGGAATTTGTTGGAAAGGGTATATCCTCACATAAAAACTAGACAGAAGCATTCTCAAAAACTCCTTTGTGATGTGGGCATTCAACACACAGAGTTGAACGTGGCTTTTGATAGAGCAGTTTTGAAACACTCTTTTTGCAGAATCTGCAATTGGACATTTGGAGCGCTTTGAGGCCTGTGGTGGAAAAGGAAAGATCTTCAAATAGAAACTACACAGAAGTTTTCTCACAGCTACTTTGTGGTGTGTGCATTCAACTAACAGAGTTCAACCGTCTTTTGATAGATTAGTTTTGAAACCCTCTTTTGGTAGAATCTGCAAGTGGCTATTTTGTCAACTTTCAGGCCTTCGGTGGAAACTGCAATATCTTCAGAAAAAAACTAGAGAGAAGCATTCTTAGAAATTTCTTTGTGATGTGTGCATTCAACTGAAAGAGTGGAACTTTCCTTTTGATAGAGCAGTTTTGAAACACTCTTTTTGTAGAATCTGCAAGTGGATATTAGGAGCGATTTGAAGCCTATGGTAGAAAAGGAGACATCTTATTATAAAGACTAGGCAGAAGCATTCTCAGAAAGTAATTTGTGATGTGTGCATTCAACTCACAGAGTGGAACCTTTCTTTTGATAGAGCAGTTTGAAACACACTAAATGTAGAATCTGAAAGTGGACAATTTGAGTGCTATGAGGCCTATGGTTGAAAAGGAAATATATTCACATAAAAACGACACAGAAGCATTCGCAGAAAGTAATTTGTGATGTGTGCATTCAACTCACAGAGTTGAATCTTTCTTTTGATAGAATAAAATAACTATAGAATAAAAAAACACTCTTTTTATTGGATCTGAAAGTGGACAATTGGAGCGCTATGAGACCTATGGCGTAAAAGGAAATATCATCACATAAAAACTACACAGAAGGATTCTCAGTAACTTCCTAGTGGTATGTGAATTCAACTCAAGGAGTTGAACATTCCTTTTGATAGAGTAGTTTTGAAACACTCTTCTTGTAGAATCTGCAGGTGGATATTTGGACAGCTTAAAGGAATTCATTGGAAACAGGTTATGCTCACACAAAAACTATACAGAAGCATTCTCACAAACTTCTTTGTAATGTGGGCATTCAGCTCACAGAGTTGAACGTGTCTTTGGATAGAGCAGTTTTGAAACACTGTTTTTGTAGAATCTGTAAGTGGACATTTGGAGAGCTTTGAGGCCTATGGTGGAAAAGGAAATGTCTTGAAATACAAACTACACAGAAGCATTCCCAGTAACTAATTTGTGGTGTGTGCATTCAACTGACAGAGTTGAACATTCCTTTTCATAGAGTAGATTTGAAACACTCTTTTGGTATAATCTGCATGTGGCTTTTTGGACCACTTTCAGGCCTTCGGTGGAAACGGGAATATCTTCAGATAAAAACTAGAAAAAAGCATTCTCAGAAATTTCTTCGTGATGTGTGCATTCAACTGACAGAGTTAAACCTTCCTTTTGAAAGAGCAGTTTTGAAACACTCCTCTCGTAGAATCTGCAAGTGGATATTTGGAGCACTCTGAGTCCTCTGGTAGAATAGGAGATCTCTTCATATAAAGACTAGGCAGAAGCATTCTCAGAGAGTTATTTGTAATGTGTGCATTCAACTCACATTGTTGAACCTTTCGTTTGATAGAGCAGTTTGAAACCCTCTTTTTGTAGAATCTGAAAGTGGACATTTGGAGCGCTATGAGGCCTATGGTTGAAAAGGAAATATCTTCAAATAGAAACTACACAGAAGGATTCTTAGTAACGTCTATGTGGTGTGTGTATTCAACTCACAGAGTTGAACGTGTCTTTTGATAGAGCAGTTTTGAAACACTGTTTTTGCAGAATCCGCAAGGGGATATTTGGAGCGCTTTGAGGCCCATGGTGGAAAAGGAAATATCTTCAAATAGAAACTACACAGCAGCATTCTCTCTAACATCTTTGTGGTGTGTGCATTCAGTTCACCGAGTTGAACATTCCTTTTGATAGAGTAGTTTTAAAACATTCTTTTTGTAGAATCTGCATGTGGCTATTTGGACTGCTTTCAGGCATTCGGTAGAAACGGGAATATCTTCAGATAAAAACAGGAAAGAAGCATTCCCCGAAATTTCTTTGTGACGTGTGCATTCAGCTGACAGAGTTGAACCTTCCTTTTCATAGAGCAGTTTGGAAACACTGTTTTTGTAGAATCTGCAAGAGGATATTTGGAGCGATTTGAGGTCTATGGTAGAAAAGGAGAGGTCTTCATATAAAGACTAGGCAAAAGCATTCTCAGAAAGCAATTTGTGATGTTTGCATTCACCACACAGAGTTGAACCTTTCTTTTGATAGAGAAGATTTAAACACTCTTTTTGTAAAATCTGAAAGTGGACATTTGCGGCTCTATGAGGCCTGTGGTGGAAAAGGAAATATCTTCACATAAAAACTACACAGAAGCTTTCTCAGTAACTTCTTTGTGGTGTGTGCATTCAACTCACAGAGTTGAACATTCCTTGTGATACAATAGTTTTGAAACACTCTTTTTATAGCATATGGAAGTCGATATTTGGACCGCTTATAGGAATTCATTGGAAACGGTATATCCTCACATAAAAACTAGACAGAAGAATTCTCAAAAATGCCTTTGTGATGTGTGCATTCAACTCACAGAATTGAATGTGTCTTTTGATAGAGCACTTTTGAAACACTCTTTTTGTAGAATCTGCAATTGCAGATTTGGAGCGCTTTGAGGCCTATTGTGGAAAAGCAAAGATCTTCAAATAGAAACTACACAGAAGCTTTCTCAGCAACTTCTTTTTAGTGTGTGCATTCCACTCACAGAGTTGAACATTCTTTTTGGTAGAGTAGTTTTGAAACATTCTTTTGGTAGAATCTGCATGTAGCTATTTGGTCTGCTTTCCGGCCTTCGGTGGAAACGGGAATAACTTCAGAAAAAAACCACTGAGAAGCATTCTCAGAAATTTCTTTGTGATGCGGGCATGCAACTGACAGGGTGGAACCTTCCTTTTGATAGAGCAGTTTGGAAACACTCTTTTTGTAGAATCTGCAAGTGGATATTTGGAGCGCTTTGAAACCTATGGTAGAAAAGGGGATATCTTCATAGAAAGACTAGGCAGAAGCATTCTCAGGAAGTAATTTGTGATGTGTGCATTCAACTCACAGAGTTGAACCTTTCTTTTGATAGAGCAGTTTGAAACACTCTATATGTACAATCTCAAAGTAGACAATTGGAGCACTATGAGGCCTACGGTGGAAAAGGAACCATCTTCACAAAAAGCTACACAGAATCATTCTCAGAAAGTAATTTGTGATGTGTGCATTCAACTCACAGAGTTGACTCTTTCTTTTGATAGAGCAATTTGAAACACTCTTTTTGTGGAATCTGGAAGTGGACAATTGGAGCGCTATGAGAAATACGGTGTAAAAGGAAATATCTTCACATAAAAATTACACAGAAGCATTCTTAGTAACTTCCTTGTGGTGTGTGAATCTAACTCGAGGAGTTGAACATTCCTTTTGATAGAGTAGTTTTGAAACACTCTTCTTGTAGAATCTGCAAGTGGATATTTGGACAGCTTATAGGAATTCTTTGGAAACGGGATAATCTCACACAAAAACTAGACAGAAGCATTCTCACAAACTTCTTTGTGATATGTGCATTCAGCTCAGAGAGTTGAACCTTTCTCTTCATGGAGGAGATTTGAAACAGTGTTTTTGTAGAATCTGCAGATGGACATTTGGAGAGCTTTGAGGCCTGTGGTAGAAAAGGAAATATCTTCATATAAAACCTAGCAAGAAGTCTTCTCAGAAACTACTGTGTGATGTTTACATTCAAGTTATAGAGTTGAATATTCCCTTTGTTAGAGCAGTTCAGAAACACACTTTTTGTGGAAACCGCAAGTGGACATTTGGAGAGCTTTGAGGCCTGTGGTGGAAAAGGAAATATCTTCACATAAAACCTTCAAAGAAGCATTTTCAGAAACTACTTTCTGATGTTTGCATTCAACTCATGGGGTTGAATATACTTTTTGATAGAGAACTTTTGAAACACTTTATTGGTAGAATCTGCAAGTGGATATTTGAATCGCTTAGAGGAATTCATTGGAAACGGGATATCCTCACAAAAACACTAGATAGAAGCATTCTCACAAACTTCTTTGTGATGTGTGCATTAAACTCACATAGTTGAACGTGTCTTTTGATAGAGCAGTTTTGGAACACTGTTTTTGTAGAATCTGCAATTGGACATTTGGAGAGCTGTGAGGCCTATGGTGGAAAAGGAAACATCTTCAAATAGAAACTACACAGAAGAATTCTCAGCAACTACTTTGTGGTGTGTGCATTCAACTCACCGGGTTGAACATTCCTTTGGCTATAGTAGTTTTGAAACACTCTTTTTGTAGAATCTGCAAGTGGATATTTGGATCGCTGATAGGAATTCATTGGAAACGGGATATCCTCACACAAAAACTAGAAAGAAACATTTTCACAAACTACTTTGTGATGTGTGCATTCAGCTCACAGAGTTGAACCTTTCTTTTCATGGAGCAGATTTGAAACACTCTCTTTGTAGAATCTGCAAGAGGACGTTTGGAGAGCTTTAAGGCCTGTGGTAGAAAAGAAAATCTCTTCACAAGAAACCTAGCAAGAAGCCTTCTCAGAAACTGCGTTCTGATGTTTGCATTCAAGTCACAGAGTTGATCATTCCCTTTGTTAGAGCAGTTCTGAAACACTCTTTTTGTAGGAGCTGCAAGTGGACATTTGGAGAGCTTTGAGGCCAGTGGTAGAAAAGGAAATATCTTCCCATAAAACCTAGCAAGAACCCTTATAAGACTACTTTTTGATGATTACATTCAAGTCACAGAGTTGAACATTCGCTTTGTTAGAGCAGTTCTGAAATAGTCTTTCTGTAGAAACTGCAAGTGGACATTTGGAGAGCTTTGAGGCCCGTGGTGGGAAAGGAAATATCTTCACATAAAACCTAGCAAGAAGCATTCTCAGAACTACTTTGTGATGTTTACATTCAACTCACAGAGTTGAACATTTCTTTTGTTAGAGGAGTTTTGAAACATTACTTTTGTAGAAACTGCAAGTGGACATTTGGAGACCTTTGAGGCCTGTGGTGGAAAAGGAAATATCTTCACATAAAATCTAGAAAGAAGCATTCTCAGAAACTACTTTCTGATGTTTGCATTCAACAAATGCAGTTGAATATACCTTTCTTTATAGCACTTTTTAAACAATATTTTTGTAGAATCTGCAAGTGAATATTTGGACCGCTTGTAGGAATTTGTTGGAAACGGGATATCCACTCACAAAAACTACACAGAAACATTCTGAAAAACATCTTAGTGATGAGACCATTCAACTCGCAGAGTTGAACATGTGTGTTGATAGAGCAGTTTTGAAACACTGTTTTTGTAGAATCTGCAAGTGGATACTTGGACCGCTTATAGGAATTCATTGGAAACGGGATATCCTCACTCAAAAACAAGACAGAAGCATTCTTACAAACTTCTTTGAGATGTGTGCATTCAACTCACCGGGTTGAACGTGTCTCTACATACAGCAGTTTTGAAACACTATTTTTGTAGAAACTGGAATTGGACATTTTGAGTGCTTTGAGGCCAATGATGGAAAAGGAAATATCTTCAAATGAAAACTACACAGAAGCATTCTCAGTAACTTCTATGTGGTGTGGGCATGCAACTCACAGACTTAAACATTCCTTTTGATAGAGTAGTTTTGAAACTCTCTTTTTGTAGAATCTGCAAGTGGATATTTGGACCACTTATAGGAATTCGTTGGAAACAGATATCCTCACACAAAAACTAGTGAAAAGCATTCTCACAAACTACTTTGTGATGTGTGCTTTCAGCTGACAGAGTTGAACCTTTCTTTTGATGGAGCAGATTTGAAACACCCTTTTTGTAGAATCTGGATGTGGACACTTGGAGAGCTTGAGGCCTGTGGTAGAAAAGGAAATATCTTCACATAAAACCCAGCAAGAAGCATTCTCAGAAACTACTTTGTGATGTTTGGATTCATCTCATGGAGTTGAACATTCCCTTTGTTAGAGCAGTTTTGAAACACTCTTTTTGTAGAAACTGGAAGTGGACATTTGGGGAGCTTGGAGGCCTGTGTTAGAAAAGGAAATACCTTCACATAAAACCTAGAAAGAAGAATTTTCAGAAACTAATTTCTGATATTTGCATTCAACACACGGAGTTGAATATCAGTTTTGTTAGAGCACTTTTGAAGCACTCTGTTAGTAGAATCTGCAAGTGGATATTTGGAATGCTTATGGGAATTCGTTGGAAACGGGATATCCTCACATAAAAACTACACAGAAGCATTCTCACAAACTACTTTGTGATGTGTGCATTCGACTCACAGAGTTGAATGTGTCTTTTGATAGATAGAGCAGCTTTGAAACACTGTTTTTGTAGAATCTGCAAGTGGACATTTTGAGCACTTTGAGGCCTATGGTGGAAAAGGAAATATCTTCAAATGAAAACTAAAAAAGAAGCATTTTCAGTAACCTCTATTTGGTGTGTGCACTCAACTTACAGATTTGAACATTCTTTTTGATAGTGTAGTTTTCAAACACTCTTTCTTTAGATTCTGCAAGAGGCTATTTGGACTGTTTTCAGGCCTTTGGTGTAAACGGGAATATCTTTAGATAAAAACTAGAAAGAAGCCTTCTCAGAAATTTCTTTGTGATGTGTGCAGTCAGTTGACACAGTTGAACCTTCCTTCTGCTAGAGTAGATTTGAAACAATCTTTTTATAGAATCTGCAAGTGGATATTTGGAGGGCTTTGAGGCCTAAGGTTGAAATAGAGATATCTTCATATAAAGACTAGGCAGAAGAATTCTCAGAAAGTAATTTGTGACGTGTTCATTCAACTCACAGAGTTGAACCTGTCTTTTGATAGAGCAGTTTGACACACTCTTTTTGTAGAATCTGAAAGTGGACACTTTGAGCGGTATGAAACCTCTGGTGGAAAAGGAAATATTTTAACATGAAAACTACACATAAGCATTCTCAGTAACTTCTTTGTGGTGTGAGCATTCAACTCACAGAGTTCAAATTCCTTTTGATAGAGTAGTTTTGAAAAACTCTTTTTGTAGAATCTGCAATTGGATATTTGGGCTGCTTACGGGAATTCGTTGGAAACGGAATATCCTCTTACAAAAACTAGACAGAAGCATTCTCACAAACTTCTTTGTGATGTGTGCATTCAACTCACAGAGTTGAGCATTTCCTGTCATTTAGCAGATCTGGAACATTCTTTCGGTAGAATTTGCAAGTGGACATTTGGACTTCTTTGATGCCATTGGTAGAAAAGGAAATATCTTCCCATTAAGCCTAGCAAGAAGACTTCTAGAAACTACTTTGTGATGTTTGCATTCAAATCACAGAATTGAACATTCCCTTTGTTAGAGCAGTTCTAAAATACTCTTTTGGTAGATACTGCAAGTGGACATTTGGAGAGCTTTGAGGCCTGTGGTGAGAAAGGAAATATCTTCACATAAAACCTAGCAAGAAGAATTCTCAGAACTGCTTTGTGATGTTAACATTCAATTCAGAGAGTTGAACATTCCTTTTGTTAGAACAGTTTTGAAATACTTTTTTTTGTAGAATCTGCAAGTGGATATTTGGACCGCTTATCGGAATTTGTTGGAAACGGGATATCCTCTCATAAAAACTAGACAGAAACATTCTCATAAACTTCTTTGTGATGTGTGAATTCAAGTCACAGAGTTGAACGTACCTTTGGATACAGCAGTTTTGAAACACTGTTTTTGTAGTATCTGCAGTTAGACCTTTGTGGTGCTTTGAGAAAAGGAAATATCTTCCAATAGAAACTACACAGGTTCATTCTCAGTAACTTCTTTCTGGTGTGTGCATTCAATTCACAGATTTGAACATTCCTTTTGATAGTATAGTTTTGAAACACTCTTTTTGTCGAATCTGCATGTGGCTGTTTGGACCGCTTTTAGGCCTTTGGTGGAAATGGGAATATCTTCAGATAAACACTAGAGATAAGCTTTCTCAGAAATTTCTTTGTGATGTGTGCATTCAACTGACAGAGTTGAAGCTTCCTGTTGATAGAGCAGTTTTGAAACAGTCTTTTTGTAGAATCTGTAAGTGGATATTTGGAGCGGTTTGAGGCCTATGATAGAAAAGGAGACATCTTCATATAAAGAATAGGCAGAAGCATTCTCAGAAAGTAATTTGTGATGTGCGGATTCAACACACAGAGTTGAAACTTTCTTTTGATTAGGCAGTTTGAAACACACTTTTTGTTGCAACTGAAATTGGACTTTTGGAGCGCTATGAGGCCTATGGTGGAAAAGGAAATATCTTCACATAAAAACGACACAGAAGCATTCTCAGTAATTCCTTTGTGGTGTGTGCATTCAACTCACAGAGTTGAACATTCCTTTTGATACAGTAGTTTTGAAACACTTTTTTTGTAGAATCTGCTAGTGGATATTTGGACCACTTACAGTAATTCGTTGGAAACAGTATATTCTCACACAAAAACTAGACAGAAGGATTCTCACAAACTTCTTTGTTATGTGTGCATTCAGCTCACAGATTTGAACCATTCTCTACATTTATCAGATATGAAACACTCTTTTTGTAGAATCTACAAGTGGACATTTAGAGAGCTTTGAGGCAGGTGGTAGGAAAGGAAATATCTCTGCACAAAACCTAGCAAGAAGACTTGTCAGAAAGTAGTTCGTGATGTTTGCATTCAACACAGAGAGTTGAACATTCCCTTTGTTAGAGCAGTTGTGAAACACTGCTTTTGTAGAATCTGCAAGTGGATATTTGGACAGCTTTGACACAGCTGGTAGAAATGAAATACCTTGACATAAAATCTTGCAAGAAATGTTCTCAGAAAGTACTTTGCGATGTTTGCATTGAACTCACACAGTTGAACATTCCTTGTTAGAGCAGTTCTGAAACTCTCTTTCTGTAGAATCCGCAAGTGGACATTTGGAGAGCTTTGTGGCCTGTGGTGGAATAGGAAATATCTTCACATAAAACGTAGAAAGAAACATTCTGAGAAACTATATTTTGATGTTTGCATTCAACTCACCGATTTGAATACACATTTTGTTAGAGCACATTTGAAACACTTTTTTTAGAATCTGCAAGTGGATATTTGGACTGCTTATAGAAATTCATTGGAAACGTTATATCCTCTCATAAAAACTAGACAGAAGCATTCTCACAAACTTCTTTGTGACGTGCTCATTCAACTCACAGAGTTGAAGGTGTCTTTTGATAGACCAGTTTTGAAACACTGTTTTTGTAGAGTCTGTAAGTGGACATCTGGAGCGCTTTGAGGCCTATGGTGGAAAAGGAAATATCTTCAGATAGACACTACCCAGAAGCATTCTCAGTAACTCTTTTGTGGTGTGTGCATTCAACTCACAGAGTTGAACATTCCTTTTGATAGAAAAGTTTTGAAACACAATTTTTGTAGGAACTGCATGTGGTTATTTGGACCGCTTTCAGGCCTTCGGTGGAAACTGGAATATCTTCAGATAAAAACTAGAGAGAAGCATTCTCAGAAATTTCTATGTGATGTGTGCATTCAACTGACACAGTTGAAACTTCCTTTTGATAGAGCAGTTTTGAAACACTCTTTATGTAGAATCTTCAAGTGGATATTCGTAGCAATTTGAGGCATACGGTTGAAAAGGAGATATCTTTGACTAAAGACGTGTCGGAAGCATTCTCAGAAAGTAATTTGTGATGGGTGTATTCAACTGACAGAGTTGAAACTTTCTTTTGATAGAGCAGTTTGAAACACTCTTTTTGTGGAATCTGCAAGTGGATATTTGGACCGCTTATAGGAATTCGTTGGAAACGGGATATCCTCACAGAAATACTAAACAGAAGAATTCTCCCAAACTTTTTGTGATGGGTGCATTCAGCTCACAGAGTTGAAAATATTTTTTCGTGGAGCAGATTTGAAACACTATTTTTGTAGACTCTGCAAGGGGACATTTGGAGAGCATTGATGCCTGTGTTAGACAAGGAAATCTATTCACATAAAACTTATCAAGAATCCTTCTCAGAAACTAGTTTGTGATGTTTGCATTCAACTCACAGAGTTGAATATACCTTTTGTTAGACCACTTTTGAAACACTAGTTTTGTAGAATCTGCAAGTAAATATTTGGACTGCTTTTAGGAATTCGTTGGAAACGGGATATCCTCACATAAAAACTACACAGAAGCATTCTCACAAACTTCTTTATGATGTGTGCATTCACCTCACAGAGTTGAACGTGTCTTTTGATAGAGCAGTTTTGAAACAATATTTTTGTAGAATCTTCATTGGACATTTGAGCGCTATGAGGCCTATGGTGGAAAAGGGAATATCTTCACATAAAAACTACACAGAAGCATTCTCAGTAACTTCTTTGTGGTGTGTGCATTCAACTCACAGAGTTGAATATTCCTCGTGATAGAGTAGTTTTGAAACACTCTTTTTGTAGAATCTGAAGGTGACATTTGGACCGCTTATAGGAATTTGTTGGAAAGGGTATATCCTCACATAAAAACTAGACAGAAGCATTCTCAAAAACTCCTTTGTGATGTGGGCATTCAACACACAGAGTTGAACGTGGCTTTTGATAGAGCAGTTTTGAAACACTCTTTTTGCAGAATCTGCAATTGGACATTTGGAGCGCTTTGAGGCCTGTGGTGGAAAAGGAAAGATCTTCAAATAGAAACTACACAGAAGTTTTCTCACAGCTACTTTGTGGTGTGTGCATTCAACTAACAGAGTTCAACCGTCTTTTGATAGATTAGTTTTGAAACCCTCTTTTGGTAGAATCTGCAAGTGGCTATTTTGTCAACTTTCAGGCCTTCGGTGGAAACTGCAATATCTTCAGAAAAAAACTAGAGAGAAGCATTCTTAGAAATTTCTTTGTGATGTGTGCATTCAACTGAAAGAGTGGAACTTTCCTTTTGATAGAGCAGTTTTGAAACACTCTTTTTGTAGAATCTGCAAGTGGATATTAGGAGCGATTTGAAGCCTATGGTAGAAAAGGAGACATCTTATTATAAAGACTAGGCAGAAGCATTCTCAGAAAGTAATTTGTGATGTGTGCATTCAACTCACAGAGTGGAACCTTTCTTTTGATAGAGCAGTTTGAAACACACTAAATGTAGAATCTGAAAGTGGACAATTTGAGTGCTATGAGGCCTATGGTTGAAAAGGAAATATATTCACATAAAAACGACACAGAAGCATTCGCAGAAAGTAATTTGTGATGTGTGCATTCAACTCACAGAGTTGAATCTTTCTTTTGATAGAATAAAATAACTATAGAATAAAAAAACACTCTTTTTATTGGATCTGAAAGTGGACAATTGGAGCGCTATGAGACCTATGGCGTAAAAGGAAATATCATCACATAAAAACTACACAGAAGGATTCTCAGTAACTTCCTAGTGGTATGTGAATTCAACTCAAGGAGTTGAACATTCCTTTTGATAGAGTAGTTTTGAAACACTCTTCTTGTAGAATCTGCAGGTGGATATTTGGACAGCTTAAAGGAATTCATTGGAAACAGGTTATGCTCACACAAAAACTATACAGAAGCATTCTCACAAACTTCTTTGTAATGTGGGCATTCAGCTCACAGAGTTGAACGTGTCTTTTGATAGAGCAGTTTTGAAACACTGTTTTTGTAGAATCTGTAAGTGGACATTTGGAGAGCTTTGAGGCCTATGGTGGAAAAGGAAATGTCTTGAAATACAAACTACACAGAAGCATTCCCAGTAACTAATTTGTGGTGTGTGCATTCAACTGACAGAGTTGAACATTCCTTTTCATAGAGTAGATTTGAAACACTCTTTTGGTATAATCTGCATGTGGCTTTTTGGACCACTTTCAGGCCTTCGGTGGAAACGGGAATATCTTCAGATAAAAACTAGAAAAAAGCATTCTCAGAAATTTCTTCGTGATGTGTGCATTCAACTGACAGAGTTAAACCTTCCTTTTGAAAGAGCAGTTTTGAAACACTCCTCTCGTAGAATCTGCAAGTGGATATTTGGAGCACTCTGAGTCCTCTGGTAGAATAGGAGATCTCTTCATATAAAGACTAGGCAGAAGCATTCTCAGAGAGTTATTTGTAATGTGTGCATTCAACTCACATTGTTGAACCTTTCGTTTGATAGAGCAGTTTGAAACCCTCTTTTTGTAGAATCTGAAAGTGGACATTTGGAGCGCTATGAGGCCTATGGTTGAAAAGGAAATATCTTCAAATAGAAACTACACAGAAGGATTCTTAGTAACGTCTATGTGGTGTGTGTATTCAACTCACAGAGTTGAACGTGTCTTTTGATAGAGCAGTTTTGAAACACTGTTTTTGCAGAATCCGCAAGGGGATATTTGGAGCGCTTTGAGGCCCATGGTGGAAAAGGAAATATCTTCAAATAGAAACTACACAGCAGCATTCTCTCTAACATCTTTGTGGTGTGTGCATTCAGTTCACCGAGTTGAACATTCCTTTTGATAGAGTAGTTTTAAAACATTCTTTTTGTAGAATCTGCATGTGGCTATTTGGACTGCTTTCAGGCATTCGGTAGAAACGGGAATATCTTCAGATAAAAACAGGAAAGAAGCATTCCCCGAAATTTCTTTGTGACGTGTGCATTCAGCTGACAGAGTTGAACCTTCCTTTTCATAGAGCAGTTTGGAAACACTGTTTTTGTAGAATCTGCAAGAGGATATTTGGAGCGATTTGAGGTCTATGGTAGAAAAGGAGAGGTCTTCATATAAAGACTAGGCAAAAGCATTCTCAGAAAGCAATTTGTGATGTTTGCATTCACCACACAGAGTTGAACCTTTCTTTTGATAGAGAAGATTTAAACACTCTTTTTGTAAAATCTGAAAGTGGACATTTGCGGCTCTATGAGGCCTGTGGTGGAAAAGGAAATATCTTCACATAAAAACTACACAGAAGCTTTCTCAGTAACTTCTTTGTGGTGTGTGCATTCAACTCACAGAGTTGAACATTCCTTGTGATACAATAGTTTTGAAACACTCTTTTTATAGCATATGGAAGTCGATATTTGGACCGCTTATAGGAATTCATTGGAAACGGTATATCCTCACATAAAAACTAGACAGAAGAATTCTCAAAAATGCCTTTGTGATGTGTGCATTCAACTCACAGAATTGAATGTGTCTTTTGATAGAGCACTTTTGAAACACTCTTTTTGTAGAATCTGCAATTGCAGATTTGGAGCGCTTTGAGGCCTATTGTGGAAAAGCAAAGATCTTCAAATAGAAACTACACAGAAGCTTTCTCAGCAACTTCTTTTTAGTGTGTGCATTCCACTCACAGAGTTGAACATTCTTTTTGGTAGAGTAGTTTTGAAACATTCTTTTGGTAGAATCTGCATGTAGCTATTTGGTCTGCTTTCCGGCCTTCGGTGGAAACGGGAATAACTTCAGAAAAAAACCACTGAGAAGCATTCTCAGAAATTTCTTTGTGATGCGGGCATGCAACTGACAGGGTGGAACCTTCCTTTTGATAGAGCAGTTTGGAAACACTCTTTTTGTAGAATCTGCAAGTGGATATTTGGAGCGCTTTGAAACCTATGGTAGAAAAGGGGATATCTTCATAGAAAGACTAGGCAGAAGCATTCTCAGGAAGTAATTTGTGATGTGTGCATTCAACTCACAGAGTTGAACCTTTCTTTTGATAGAGCAGTTTGAAACACTCTATATGTACAATCTCAAAGTAGACAATTGGAGCACTATGAGGCCTACGGTGGAAAAGGAACCATCTTCACAAAAAGCTACACAGAATCATTCTCAGAAAGTAATTTGTGATGTGTGCATTCAACTCACAGAGTTGACTCTTTCTTTTGATAGAGCAATTTGAAACACTCTTTTTGTGGAATCTGGAAGTGGACAATTGGAGCGCTATGAGAAATACGGTGTAAAAGGAAATATCTTCACATAAAAATTACACAGAAGCATTCTTAGTAACTTCCTTGTGGTGTGTGAATCCAACTCGAGGAGTTGAACATTCCTTTTGATAGAGTAGTTTTGAAACACTCTTCTTGTAGAATCTGCAAGTGGATATTTGGACAGCTTATAGGAATTCTTTGGAAACGGGATAATCTCACACAAAAACTAGACAGAAGCATTCTCACAAACTTCTTTGTGATATGTGCATTCAGCTCAGAGAGTTGAACCTTTCTCTTCATGGAGGAGATTTGAAACAGTGTTTTTGTAGAATCTGCAGATGGACATTTGGAGAGCTTTGAGGCCTGTGGTAGAAAAGGAAATATCTTCATATAAAACCTAGCAAGAAGTCTTCTCAGAAACTACTGTGTGATGTTTACATTCAAGTTATAGAGTTGAATATTCCCTTTGTTAGAGCAGTTCAGAAACACACTTTTTGTGGAAACCGCAAGTGGACATTTGGAGAGCTTTGAGGCCTGTGGTGGAAAAGGAAATATCTTCACATAAAACCTTCAAAGAAGCATTTTCAGAAACTACTTTCTGATGTTTGCATTCAACTCATGGGGTTGAATATACTTTTTGATAGAGAACTTTTGAAACACTTTATTGGTAGAATCTGCAAGTGGATATTTGAATCGCTTAGAGGAATTCATTGGAAACGGGATATCCTCACAAAAACACTAGATAGAAGCATTCTCACAAACTTCTTTGTGATGTGTGCATTAAACTCACATAGTTGAACGTGTCTTTTGATAGAGCAGTTTTGGAACACTGTTTTTGTAGAATCTGCAATTGGACATTTGGAGAGCTGTGAGGCCTATGGTGGAAAAGGAAACATCTTCAAATAGAAACTACACAGAAGAATTCTCAGCAACTACTTTGTGGTGTGTGCATTCAACTCACCGGGTTGAACATTCCTTTGGCTATAGTAGTTTTGAAACACTCTTTTTGTAGAATCTGCAAGTGGATATTTGGATCGCTGATAGGAATTCATTGGAAACGGGATATCCTCACACAAAAACTAGAAAGAAACATTTTCACAAACTACTTTGTGATGTGTGCATTCAGCTCACAGAGTTGAACCTTTCTTTTCATGGAGCAGATTTGAAACACTCTCTTTGTAGAATCTGCAAGAGGACGTTTGGAGAGCTTTAAGGCCTGTGGTAGAAAAGAAAATCTCTTCACAAGAAACCTAGCAAGAAGCCTTCTCAGAAACTGCGTTCTGATGTTTGCATTCAAGTCACAGAGTTGATCATTCCCTTTGTTAGAGCAGTTCTGAAACACTCTTTTTGTAGGAGCTGCAAGTGGACATTTGGAGAGCTTTGAGGCCAGTGGTAGAAAAGGAAATATCTTCCCATAAAACCTAGCAAGAACCCTTATAAGACTACTTTTTGATGATTACATTCAAGTCACAGAGTTGAACATTCGCTTTGTTAGAGCAGTTCTGAAATAGTCTTTCTGTAGAAACTGCAAGTGGACATTTGGAGAGCTTTGAGGCCCGTGGTGGGAAAGGAAATATCTTCACATAAAACCTAGCAAGAAGCATTCTCAGAACTACTTTGTGATGTTTACATTCAACTCACAGAGTTGAACATTTCTTTTGTTAGAGGAGTTTTGAAACATTACTTTTGTAGAAACTGCAAGTGGACATTTGGAGACCTTTGAGGCCTGTGGTGGAAAAGGAAATATCTTCACATAAAATCTAGAAAGAAGCATTCTCAGAAACTACTTTCTGATGTTTGCATTCAACAAATGCAGTTGAATATACCTTTCTTTATAGCACTTTTTAAACAATATTTTTGTAGAATCTGCAAGTGAATATTTGGACCGCTTGTAGGAATTTGTTGGAAACGGGATATCCACTCACAAAAACTACACAGAAACATTCTGAAAAACATCTTAGTGATGAGACCATTCAACTCGCAGAGTTGAACATGTGTGTTGATAGAGCAGTTTTGAAACACTGTTTTTGTAGAATCTGCAAGTGGATACTTGGACCGCTTATAGGAATTCATTGGAAACGGGATATCCTCACTCAAAAACAAGACAGAAGCATTCTTACAAACTTCTTTGAGATGTGTGCATTCAACTCACCGGGTTGAACGTGTCTCTACATACAGCAGTTTTGAAACACTATTTTTGTAGAAACTGGAATTGGACATTTTGAGTGCTTTGAGGCCAATGATGGAAAAGGAAATATCTTCAAATGAAAACTACACAGAAGCATTCTCAGTAACTTCTATGTGGTGTGGGCATGCAACTCACAGACTTAAACATTCCTTTTGATAGAGTAGTTTTGAAACTCTCTTTTTGTAGAATCTGCAAGTGGATATTTGGACCACTTATAGGAATTCGTTGAAAACAGATATCCTCACACAAAAACTAGTGAAAAGCATTCTCACAAACTACTTTGTGATGTGTGCTTTCAGCTGACAGAGTTGAACCTTTCTTTTGATGGAGCAGATTTGAAACACCCTTTTTGTAGAATCTGGATGTGGACACTTGGAGAGCTTGAGGCCTGTGGTAGAAAAGGAAATATCTTCACATAAAACCCAGCAAGAAGCATTCTCAGAAACTACTTTGTGATGTTTGGATTCATCTCATGGAGTTGAACATTCCCTTTGTTAGAGCAGTTTTGAAACACTCTTTTTGTAGAAACTGGAAGTGGACATTTGGGGAGCTTGGAGGCCTGTGTTAGAAAAGGAAATACCTTCACATAAAACCTAGAAAGAAGAATTTTCAGAAACTAATTTCTGATATTTGCATTCAACACACGGAGTTGAATATCAGTTTTGTTAGAGCACTTTTGAAGCACTCTGTTAGTAGAATCTGCAAGTGGATATTTGGAATGCTTATGGGAATTCGTTGGAAACGGGATATCCTCACATAAAAACTACACAGAAGCATTCTCACAAACTACTTTGTGATGTGTGCATTCGACTCACAGAGTTGAATGTGTCTTTTGATAGATAGAGCAGCTTTGAAACACTGTTTTTGTAGAATCTGCAAGTGGACATTTTGAGCACTTTGAGGCCTATGGTGGAAGAGGAAATATCTTCAAATGAAAACTAAACGGAAGCATTTTCAGTAACTTCTATGTGGTGTGTGCATTCAACTCACAGAGTTGCACATTCTTTTTGATAGTGTAGTTTTCACACACTCTTTTTGTAGATGCTGCAAGTGGCTATTTGGACTGCTTTCAGGCCTTTGGTGTAAACGGGAATATCTTCAGATAAAAACTAGAAAGAAGCCTTCTCAGAAATTTCTTTGTGATGTGTGCATTCAATTGACCAAGTTGAACCTTCCTTCTGATAGAGCAGATTTGAAATAAGCTTTTTGTAGAATCTGCAAGTGGATATTTGGAGCACTTTGAGGCCTATAGTTGAAATGGAGATATCTTCGTGTAAAGACTAGGCAGAAGCATTCTCAGAAAGTAATTTGTGATGTGTGCATTCAACTCACAGAGTTGAACCTTTCTTTTGATAGAGCAGTTTGACACATTCTTTTTGTAGAATCTGAAAGTGGACATTTTGAGCACTATGAAGCCTCTGGTGGAAAAGGAAATATTTTAACATAAAAACTACACAGAATCATTCGCAGTAACTGCTTTGTGGTGTGTGCATTCAACTCACAGAGTTGAACATTCCTTTTGATAGAGTAGTTTTTAAAAACTCTTTCTGTAGTATCTGCAAGTGGATATTTGGACTGCTTATAGGAATTCGTTGGAAACGGTATATCCTCAGAGAAACACTAGACAGAAACACTCTCACAATCTTGTTGGTGATGTGTGCATTCAACTCACCGGGTTGAAGGTGTTTTTTGATGGAGCAGTTTTGAAATGCTGTTTTTGTAGGATCTGGAAGTGGACATTTTGACCGCTTTGAGGCCAATGATGGAAAAGGAAACATCTTCAAATGAAAACTACACAGAAGCATTCTCAGTAACTTCTATGTGGTGTGGGCATGCAACTCACAAACTTAAACATTCCTTTTGATAGTGTAGTTTTGAAACACTCTTTTTGTAGAATCTGCAAGTGGATATTTGGACCGCTTACAGGAATTCGTTGGAAACGGATATCCTCACACAAAAACTAGAGAAAAGCATTCTCACAAACTACTTTGTGATGTGTGCTTTCAGCTGACAGAGTTGAACCTTTATTTTCATGGAGCAGATTTGAAACAACCTTTTTGTGGAATCTGCATGTGGACATTTGAAGAGCTTGAGGCCTGTGGTAGAAAAGGAAATATCTTCACATAAAACGCAGCAAGAAGATTCTCAGAAACGACTTTGTGATGTTTGCATTCATCTCACGGAGTTGAACATTCCCTTTGTTAGAGCAGATTTGAAACACTCTTTTTGTAGAATCTGCAAGTGAACATTTGGAGAGCTTGGAGGCCTGTGGTAGAAAAGGGAATACCTTCACATAAAATCTAGAAAGAAGAATTTTCAGAAACTAATTTCTGATATTTGCATTCAACACACAGAGTTGAATATCAGTTTTGTTAGAGCACTTTTGAAGCACTCTTTTAGTAGATTCCGCAAGTGGATATTTGGAACGCATATGGGAATTCGTTGGAAACGGGATATCCTCACATAAAAACGACACAGAAGCATTCTCACAAACTACTTTGTGATGTGTGCATTCGACTCACAGAGTTGAATGTGTCTTTTGATAGAGCAGTTCTGAAACACTGTTTTTGTAGAATCTGCAAGTGAACATTTTGAGCGCTTTGAGGCCTATGGTGGAAAAGGAAATATCTTGAAATGAAAACTAAACAGAAGCATTCTCAGTAACTTCTATGTGGTGTGTGCATTCAACTCACAGAGTTGCACATTCTTTTTGATAGTGTAGTTTTCACACACTCTTTTTGTAGATGCTGCAAGTGTCTATTTGGACTGCTTTCAGGCCTTTGGTGTAAACGGGAATATCTTCAGATAAAAACTAGAAAGAAGCCTTCTCAGAAATTTCTTTGTGATGTGTGCATTCAATTGACCGAGTTGAACCTTCCTTCTGATAGAGCAGATTTGAAACAATCTTTTTGTAGAATCTGTAAGTGTATATTTGGAGCGCTTTGAGGCCTAAAGTTGAAATGGAGATATCTTCATATAAAGACTAGGCAGAAGCATTCTCAGAAAGTAATTTGTGATGTGTGCATTCAACTCACAGAGTTGAACCTTTCTTTTAATAGAGCAGTTTGACACATTCTTTTTGTAGAATCTGAAAGTGGACATTTTGAGCACTATGAAGCCTCTGGTGGAAAAGGAAATATTTTAACATAAAACCTACACAGAAGCATTCTCATTAACTGCTTTGTGGTGTGTGCATTCAACTCACAGAGTTGAACATTCCTTTTGATTGAGTAGTTTTGAAAAATTCTTTTTGTAGTATCTGCAAGTGGATATTTGGACTGCTTATAGGAATTCGTTGGAAACGGGATATCCTCAGAGAAACACTAGACAGAAGAAATCTCACAAACTTGTTGGTGATGTGTGCATTCAACTCACCGGGTTGAAGGTGTTTTTTGATGGAGCAGTTTTGAAATACTGTTTTTGTAGGATCTGGAAGTGGACATTTTGAGCGCTTTGAGGCCTATGGTGGAAAAGGAAATATCTTCAAATGAAAAATACACAGAAGCATGCTCAGTAACTTCTATGTGGTGAGGGATTGTAACTTACAGAGTTGAACATTCCTTTTGATAGTGTAGTTTTGAAACACTCTTTTTGTAGAATCTGCAAGTGGCTATTTGGACCACTTTCAGGCCTTTAGTGGAAACGGGAATATCTTCAGATAAAAACTAGAGAAAAGCCTTCTCAGAAATTTCTTTGCGATGTGTGCATTCAACTGACAGATTTGAACCTTCTTTTTGAAAGAGCAATTTTGAAACACTCTTTTGTAGAATCTGAAATTGGACATTTGCAGCACTATGAGGCCTATGGTGGAAAAGGAAATATCTTCACCTAAAAACCACACAGAAGCATTCTCAGTAACTTTTTGTGGTGTGTGCATTCAACTCACAGAGTTGAACCTGTCTTTTGATAGAGCAGTTTGACACACTCTTTTTGTAGAATCTGAAAGTGGACACTTTGAGCGGTATGAAACCTCTGGTGGAAAAGGAAATATTTTAACATGAAAACTACACATAAGCATTCTCAGTAACTTCTTTGTGGTGTGAGCATTCAACTCACAGAGTTCAAATTCCTTTTGATAGAGTAGTTTTGAAAAACTCTTTTTGTAGAATCTGCAATTGGATATTTGGGCTGCTTACGGGAATTCGTTGGAAACGGAATATCCTCTTACAAAAACTAGACAGAAGCATTCTCACAAACTTCTTTGTGATGTGTGCATTCAACTCACAGAGTTGAATCTTTCTTTTGATAGAATACTTTGAAACACTCTTTTTATTGGATCTGAAAGTGGACAATTGGAGCGCTATGAGACCTATGGCGTAAAAGGAAATATCATCACATAAAAACTACACAGAAGGATTCTCAGTAACTTCCTAGTGGTATGTGAATTCAACTCAAGGAGTTGAACATTCCTTTTGATAGAGTAGTTTTGAAACACTCTTCTTGTAGAATCTGCAGGTGGATATTTGGACAGCTTAAAGGAATTCATTGGAAACAGGTTATGCTCACACAAAAACTATACAGAAGCATTCTCACAAACTTCTTTGTAATGTGGGCATTCAGCTCACAGAGTTGAACGTGTCTTTTGATAGAGCAGTTTTGAAACACTGTTTTTGTAGAATCTGTAAGTGGACATTTGGAGAGCTTTGAGGCCTATGGTGGAAAAGGAAATGTCTTGAAATACAAACTACACAGAAGCATTCCCAGTAACTAATTTGTGGTGTGTGCATTCAACTGACAGAGTTGAACATTCCTTTTCATAGAGTAGATTTGAAACACTCTTTTGGTATAATCTGCATGTGGCTTTTTGGACCACTTTCAGGCCTTCGGTGGAAACGGGAATATCTTCAGATAAAAACTAGAAAAAAGCATTCTCAGAAATTTCTTCGTGATGTGTGCATTCAACTGACAGAGTTAAACCTTCCTTTTGAAAGAGCAGTTTTGAAACACTCCTCTCGTAGAATCTGCAAGTGGATATTTGGAGCACTCTGAGTCCTCTGGTAGAATAGGAGATCTCTTCATATAAAGACTAGGCAGAAGCATTCTCAGAGAGTTATTTGTAATGTGTGCATTCAACTCACATTGTTGAACCTTTCGTTTGATAGAGCAGTTTGAAACCCTCTTTTTGTAGAATCTGAAAGTGGACATTTGGAGCGCTATGAGGCCTATGGTTGAAAAGGAAATATCTTCAAATAGAAACTACACAGAAGGATTCTTAGTAACGTCTATGTGGTGTGTGTATTCAACTCACAGAGTTGAACGTGTCTTTTGATAGAGCAGTTTTGAAACACTGTTTTTGCAGAATCCGCAAGGGGATATTTGGAGCGCTTTGAGGCCCATGGTGGAAAAGGAAATATCTTCAAATAGAAACTACACAGCAGCATTCTCTCTAACATCTTTGTGGTGTGTGCATTCAGTTCACCGAGTTGAACATTCCTTTTGATAGAGTAGTTTTAAAACATTCTTTTTGTAGAATCTGCATGTGGCTATTTGGACTGCTTTCAGGCATTCGGTAGAAACGGGAATATCTTCAGATAAAAACAGGAAAGAAGCATTCCCCGAAATTTCTTTGTGACGTGTGCATTCAGCTGACAGAGTTGAACCTTCCTTTTCATAGAGCAGTTTGGAAACACTGTTTTTGTAGAATCTGCAAGAGGATATTTGGAGCGATTTGAGGTCTATGGTAGAAAAGGAGAGGTCTTCATATAAAGACTAGGCAAAAGCATTCTCAGAAAGCAATTTGTGATGTTTGCATTCACCACACAGAGTTGAACCTTTCTTTTGATAGAGAAGATTTAAACACTCTTTTTGTAAAATCTGAAAGTGGACATTTGCGGCTCTATGAGGCCTGTGGTGGAAAAGGAAATATCTTCACATAAAAACTACACAGAAGCTTTCTCAGTAACTTCTTTGTGGTGTGTGCATTCAACTCACAGAGTTGAACATTCCTTGTGATACAATAGTTTTGAAACACTCTTTTTATAGCATATGGAAGTCGATATTTGGACCGCTTATAGGAATTCATTGGAAACGGTATATCCTCACATAAAAACTAGACAGAAGAATTCTCAAAAATGCCTTTGTGATGTGTGCATTCAACTCACAGAATTGAATGTGTCTTTTGATAGAGCACTTTTGAAACACTCTTTTTGTAGAATCTGCAATTGCAGATTTGGAGCGCTTTGAGGCCTATTGTGGAAAAGCAAAGATCTTCAAATAGAAACTACACAGAAGCTTTCTCAGCAACTTCTTTTTAGTGTGTGCATTCCACTCACAGAGTTGAACATTCTTTTTGGTAGAGTAGTTTTGAAACATTCTTTTGGTAGAATCTGCATGTAGCTATTTGGTCTGCTTTCCGGCCTTCGGTGGAAACGGGAATAACTTCAGAAAAAAACCACTGAGAAGCATTCTCAGAAATTTCTTTGTGATGCGGGCATGCAACTGACAGGGTGGAACCTTCCTTTTGATAGAGCAGTTTGGAAACACTCTTTTTGTAGAATCTGCAAGTGGATATTTGGAGCGCTTTGAAACCTATGGTAGAAAAGGGGATATCTTCATAGAAAGACTAGGCAGAAGCATTCTCAGGAAGTAATTTGTGATGTGTGCATTCAACTCACAGAGTTGAACCTTTCTTTTGATAGAGCAGTTTGAAACACTCTATATGTACAATCTCAAAGTAGACAATTGGAGCACTATGAGGCCTACGGTGGAAAAGGAACCATCTTCACAAAAAGCTACACAGAATCATTCTCAGAAAGTAATTTGTGATGTGTGCATTCAACTCACAGAGTTGACTCTTTCTTTTGATAGAGCAATTTGAAACACTCTTTTTGTGGAATCTGGAAGTGGACAATTGGAGCGCTATGAGAAATACGGTGTAAAAGGAAATATCTTCACATAAAAATTACACAGAAGCATTCTTAGTAACTTCCTTGTGGTGTGTGAATCTAACTCGAGGAGTTGAACATTCCTTTTGATAGAGTAGTTTTGAAACACTCTTCTTGTAGAATCTGCAAGTGGATATTTGGACAGCTTATAGGAATTCTTTGGAAACGGGATAATCTCACACAAAAACTAGACAGAAGCATTCTCACAAACTTCTTTGTGATATGTGCATTCAGCTCAGAGAGTTGAACCTTTCTCTTCATGGAGGAGATTTGAAACAGTGTTTTTGTAGAATCTGCAGATGGACAATTGGAGAGCTTTGAGGCCTGTGGTAGAAAAGGAAATATCTTCATATAAAACCTAGCAAGAAGTCTTCTCAGAAACTACTGTGTGATGTTTACATTCAAGTTATAGAGTTGAATATTCCCTTTGTTAGAGCAGTTCAGAAACACACTTTTTGTGGAAACCGCAAGTGGACATTTGGAGAGCTTTGAGGCCTGTGGTGGAAAAGGAAATATCTTCACATAAAACCTTCAAAGAAGCATTTTCAGAAACTACTTTCTGATGTTTGCATTCAACTCATGGGGTTGAATATACTTTTTGATAGAGAACTTTTGAAACACTTTATTGGTAGAATCTGCAAGTGGATATTTGAATCGCTTAGAGGAATTCATTGGAAACGGGATATCCTCACAAAAACACTAGATAGAAGCATTCTCACAAACTTCTTTGTGATGTGTGCATTAAACTCACATAGTTGAACGTGTCTTTTGATAGAGCAGTTTTGGAACACTGTTTTTGTAGAATCTGCAATTGGACATTTGGAGAGCTGTGAGGCCTATGGTGGAAAAGGAAACATCTTCAAATAGAAACTACACAGAAGAATTCTCAGCAACTACTTTGTGGTGTGTGCATTCAACTCACCGGGTTGAACATTCCTTTGGCTATAGTAGTTTTGAAACACTCTTTTTGTAGAATCTGCAAGTGGATATTTGGATCGCTGATAGGAATTCATTGGAAACGGGATATCCTCACACAAAAACTAGAAAGAAACATTTTCACAAACTACTTTGTGATGTGTGCATTCAGCTCACAGAGTTGAACCTTTCTTTTCATGGAGCAGATTTGAAACACTCTCTTTGTAGAATCTGCAAGAGGACGTTTGGAGAGCTTTAAGGCCTGTGGTAGAAAAGAAAATCTCTTCACAAGAAACCTAGCAAGAAGCCTTCTCAGAAACTGCGTTCTGATGTTTGCATTCAAGTCACAGAGTTGATCATTCCCTTTGTTAGAGCAGTTCTGAAACACTCTTTTTGTAGGAGCTGCAAGTGGACATTTGGAGAGCTTTGAGGCCAGTGGTAGAAAAGGAAATATCTTCCCATAAAACCTAGCAAGAACCCTTATAAGACTACTTTTTGATGATTACATTCAAGTCACAGAGTTGAACATTCGCTTTGTTAGAGCAGTTCTGAAATAGTCTTTCTGTAGAAACTGCAAGTGGACATTTGGAGAGCTTTGAGGCCCGTGGTGGGAAAGGAAATATCTTCACATAAAACCTAGCAAGAAGCATTCTCATTCTCAGAACTACTTTGTGATGTTTACATTCAACTCACAGAGTTGAACATTTCTTTTGTTAGAGGAGTTTTGAAACATTACTTTTGTAGAAACTGCAAGTGGACATTTGGAGACCTTTGAGGCCTGTGGTGGAAAAGGAAATATCTTCACATAAAATCTAGAAAGAAGCATTCTCAGAAACTACTTTCTGATGTTTGCATTCAACAAATGCAGTTGAATATACCTTTCTTTATAGCACTTTTTAAACAATATTTTTGTAGAATCTGCAAGTGAATATTTGGACCGCTTGTAGGAATTTGTTGGAAACGGGATATCCACTCACAAAAACTACACAGAAACATTCTCAAAAACATCTTAGTGATGAGACCATTCAACTCGCAGAGTTGAACATGTGTGTTGATAGAGCAGTTTTGAAACACTGTTTTTGTAGAATCTGCAAGTGGATACTTGGACCGCTTATAGGAATTCATTGGAAACGGGATATCCTCACTCAAAAACAAGACAGAAGCATTCTTACAAACTTCTTTGAGATGTGTGCATTCAACTCACCGGGTTGAACGTGTCTCTACATACAGCAGTTTTGAAACACTATTTTTGTAGAAACTGGAATTGGACATTTTGAGTGCTTTGAGGCCAATGATGGAAAAGGAAATATCTTCAAATGAAAACTACACAGAAGCATTCTCAGTAATTTCTATGTGGTGTGGGCATGCAACTCACAGACTTAAACATTCCTTTTGATAGAGTAGTTTTGAAACTCTCTTTTTGTAGAATCTGCAAGTGGATATTTGGACCACTTATAGGAATTCGTTGGAAACAGATATCCTCACACAAAAACTAGTGAAAAGCATTCTCACAAACTACTTTGTGATGTGTGCTTTCAGCTGACAGAGTTGAACCTTTCTTTTGATGGAGCAGATTTGAAACACCCTTTTTGTAGAATCTGGATGTGGACATTTGGAGAGCTTGAGGCCTGTTGTAGAAAAGGAAATATCTTCACATAAAACCCAGCAAGAAGCATTCTCAGAAACTACTTTGTGATGTTTGGATTCATCTCATGGAGTTGAACATTCCCTTTGTTAGAGCAGTTTTGAAACACTCTTTTTGTAGAAACTGGAAGTGGACATTTGGGGAGCTTGGAGGCCTGTGTTAGAAAAGGAAATACCTTCACATAAAATCTAGAAAGAAGAATTTTCAGAAACTAATTTCTGATATTTGCATTCAACACACGGAGTTGAATATCAGTTTTGTTAGAGCACTTTTGAAGCACTCTGTTAGTAGAATCTGCAAGTGGATATTTGGAATGCTTATGGGAATTCGTTGGAAACGGGATATCCTCACATAAAAACTACACAGAAGCATTCTCACAAACTACTTTGTGATGTGTGCATTCGACTCACAGAGTTGAATGTGTCTTTTGATAGATAGAGCAGCTTTGAAACACTGTTTTTGTAGAATCTGCAAGTGGACATTTTGAGCACTTTGAGGCCTATGGTGGAAGAGGAAATATCTTCAAATGAAAACTAAACGGAAGCATTTTCAGTAACTTCTATGTGGTGTGTGCATTCAACTCACAGAGTTGCACATTCTTTTTGATAGTGTAGTTTTCACACACTCTTTTTGTAGATGCTGCAAGTGGCTATTTGGACTGCTTTCAGGCCTTTGGTGTAAACGGGAATATCTTCAGATAAAAACTAGAAAGAAGCCTTCTCAGAAATTTCTTTGTGATGTGTGCATTCAATTGACCAAGTTGAACCTTCCTTCTGATAGAGCAGATTTGAAATAAGCTTTTTGTAGAATCTGCAAGTGGATATTTGGAGCACTTTGAGGCCTATAGTTGAAATGGAGATATCTTCGTGTAAAGACGAGGCAGAAGCACTCTCAGAAAGTAATTTGTGATGTGTGCATTCAACTCACAGAGTTGAACCTTTCTTTTGATAGAGCAGTTTGACACATTCTTTTTGTAGAATCTGAAAGTGGACATTTTGAGCACTATGAAGCCTCTGGTGGAAAAGGAAATATTTTAACATAAAAACTACACAGAATCATTCGCAGTAACTGCTTTGTGGTGTGTGCATTCAACTCACAGAGTTGAACATTCCTTTTGATAGAGTAGTTTTTAAAAACTCTTTCTGTAGTATCTGCAAGTGGATATTTGGACTGCTTATAGGAATTCGTTGGAAACGGTATATCCTCAGAGAAACACTAGACAGAAACACTCTCACAATCTTGTTGGTGATGTGTGCATTCAACTCACCGGGTTGAAGGTGTTTTTTGATGGAGCAGTTTTGAAATGCTGTTTTTGTAGGATCTGGAAGTGGACATTTTGACCGCTTTGAGGCCAATGATGGAAAAGGAAACATCTTCAAATGAAAACTACACAGAAGCATTCTCAGTAACTTCTATGTGGTGTGGGCATGCAACTCACAAACTTAAACATTCCTTTTGATAGTGTAGTTTTGAAACACTCTTTTTGTAGAATCTGCAAGTGGATATTTGGACCGCTTACAGGAATTCGTTGGAAACGGATATCCTCACACAAAAACTAGAGAAAAGCATTCTCACAAACTACTTTGTGATGTGTGCTTTCAGCTGACAGAGTTGAACCTTTATTTTCATGGAGCAGATTTGAAACAACCTTTTTGTAGAATCTGCATGTGGACATTTGAAGAGCTTGAGGCCTGTGGTAGAAAAGGAAATATCTTCACATAAAACGCAGCAAGAAGATTCTCAGAAACGACTTTGTGATGTTTGGATTCATCTCACGGAGTTGAACATTCCCTTTGTTAGAGCAGATTTGAAACACTCTTTTTGTAGAATCTGCAAGTGAACATTTGGAGAGCTTGGAGGCCTGTGGTAGAAAAGGGAATACCTTCACATAAAATCTAGAAAGAAGAATTTTCAGAAACTAATTTCTGATATTTGCATTCAACACACGGAGTTGAATATCAGTTTTGTTAGAGCACTTTTGAAGCACTCTTTTCGTAGATTCCGCAAGTGGATATTTGGAACGCATATGGGAATTCGTTGGAAATGGGATATCCTCACATAAAAACGACACAGAAGCATTCTCACAAACTACTTTGTGATGTGTGCATTCGACTCACAGAGTTGAATGTGTCTTTTGATAGAGCAGTTCTGAAACACTGTTTTTGTAGAATCTGCAAGTGAACATTTTGAGCGCTTTGAGGCCTATGGTGGAAAAGGAAATATCTTGAAATGAAAACTAAACAGAAGCATTCTCAGTAACTTCTATCTGGTGTGTGCATTCAACTCACAGAGTTGCACATTCTTTTTGATAGTGTAGTTTTCCCACACTCTTTTTGTAGATGCTGCAAGTGTCTATTTGGACTGCTTTCAGGCCTTTGGTGTAAACGGGAATATCTTCAGATAAAAACTAGAAAGAAGCCTTCTCAGAAATTTCTTTGTGATGTGTGCATTCAATTGACCGAGTTGAACCTTCCTTCTGATAGAGCAGATTTGAAACAATCTTTTTGTAGAATCTGTAAGTGTATATTTGGAGCGCTTTGAGGCCTAAAGTTGAAATGGAGAGATCTTCATATAAAGACTAGGCAGAAGCATTCTCAGAAAGTAATTTGTGATGTGTGCATTCAACTCACAGAGTTGAACCTTTCTTTTAATAGAGCAGTTTGACACATTCTTTTTGTAGAATCTGAAAGTGGACATTTTGAGCACTATGAAGCCTCTGGTGGAAAAGGAAATATTTTAACATAAAACCTACACAGAAGCATTCTCATTAACTGCTTTGTGGTGTGTGCATTCAACTCACAGAGTTCAACATTCCTTTTGATTGAGTAGTTTTGAAAAATTCTTTTTGTAGTATCTGCAAGTGGATATTTGGACTGCTTATAGGAATTCGTTGGAAACGGGATATCCTCAGAGAAACACTAGACAGAAGAAATCTCACAAACTTGTTGGTGATGTGTGCATTCAACTCACCGGGTTGAAGGTGTTTTTTGATGGAGCAGTTTTGAAATACTGTTTTTGTAGGATCTGGAAGTGGACATTTTGAGCGCTTTGAGGCCTATGGTGGAAAAGGAAATATCTTCAAATGAAAAATACACAGAAGCATGCTCAGTAACTTCTATGTGGTGAGGGATTGTAACTTACAGAGTTGAACATTCCTTTTGATAGTGTAGTTTTGAAACACTCTTTTTGTAGAATCTGCAAGTGGCTATTTGGACCACTTTCAGGCCTTTAGTGGAAACGGGAATATCTTCAGATAAAAACTAGAGAAAAGCCTTCTCAGAAATTTCTTTGCGATGTGTGCATTCAACTGACAGATTTGAACCTTCTTTTTGAAAGAGCAATTTTGAAACACTCTTTTGTAGAATCTGAAATTGGACATTTGCAGCACTATGAGGCCTATGGTGGAAAAGGAAATATCTTCACCTAAAAACCACACAGAAGCATTCTCAGTAACTTTTTGTGGTGTGTGCATTCAACTCACAGAGTTGAACATTCCTTTTGATAGAGTAGTTTTGAAACACTCTTTTTGTAGAAGCTGCAAGTGGATATTTGGACCGCTTATAGGAATTCGTTGGAAACGAATATCCTCACACAAAAACTAGAGAAAAGCATTCTCACAAACTACTTTGTGATGTGTGCATTCTGCTGACAGAGTTGAACCTTTCTTTTGATGGAGCAGATTTGAAACACCCTTTTTGTAGAATCTGCATGTGGACATTTGGAGAGCTTGAGGCCTGTGGTAGAAAAGGAAATATCTTCACATAAAACCCAGCAAGAAGCATTCTCAGAAACTACTTTGTGATGTTTGGATACATCTCACGGAGTTGAACATTCCCTTTGTTAGAGCAGTTTTGAAACACTCTTTTTGTAGAATCTGCAAGTGGACATTTGGAGAGCTTGAAGGCCTGTGGTAGAAAAGGAAATATCTTCACATAAAACCTAGAAAGAATCATTTTCAGAAACTAATTTCTGATGTTTGCATTCAACTCATGGAGTTGAATGTAAGTTTTGTTAGAGCACTTTTGAAACACTCTTTTAGTAGAATCTGCAAGTGGATATTTGGAAAGCTTATGGGAATTCGTTGGAAACGGGATATCCTCACATAAAACTACACAGAAAAATTCTCACTAACTACTTTGTGATGTGTGCATTCGATTCACAGAGTTGAACGTGTCTTTTGACAGAGCAGTTTTGAAACACTGTTTTTGTAGAATCTGCAAGTGGATACTTTGAGCGCTTTGAGGCCTATGGTGGAAAAGGAAATATCTTCAAATGAAAACTAAAAAAGAAGCATTTTCAGTAACTTCTATTTGGTGTGTGCACTCAACTTACAGATTTGAACATTCTTTTTGATAGTGTAGTTTTCAAACACTCTTTCTTTAGATTCTGCAAGAGGCTATTTGGACTGTTTTCAGGCCTTTGGTGTAAACGGGAATATCTTTAGATAAAAACTAGAAAGAAGCCTTCTCAGAAATTTCTTTGTGATGTGTGCAGTCAGTTGACACAGTTGAACCTTCCTTCTGCTAGAGTAGATTTGAAACAATCTTTTTATAGAATCTGCAAGTGGATATTTGGAGGGCTTTGAGGCCTAAGGTTGAAATAGAGATATCTTCATATAAAGACTAGGCAGAAGAATTCTCAGAAAGTAATTTGTGACGTGTTCATTCAACTCACAGAGTTGAACCTGTCTTTTGATAGAGCAGTTTGACACACTCTTTTTGTAGAATCTGAAAGTGGACACTTTGAGCGGTATGAAACCTCTGGTGGAAAAGGAAATATTTTAACATGAAAACTACACATAAGCATTCTCAGTAACTTCTTTGTGGTGTGAGCATTCAACTCACAGAGTTCAAATTCCTTTTGATAGAGTAGTTTTGAAAAACTCTTTTTGTAGAATCTGCAATTGGATATTTGGGCTGCTTACGGGAATTCGTTGGAAACGGAATATCCTCTTACAAAAACTAGACAGAAGCATTCTCACAAACTTCTTTGTGATGTGTGCATTCAACTCACAGAGTTGAGCATTTCCTGTCATTTAGCAGATCTGAAACATTCTTTCGGTAGAATTTGCAAGTGGACATTTGGACTTCTTTGATGCCATTGGTAGAAAAGGAAATATCTTCCCATTAAGCCTAGCAAGAAGACTTCTAGAAACTACTTTGTGATGTTTGCATTCAAATCACAGAATTGAACATTCCCTTTGTTAGAGCAGTTCTAAAATACTCTTTTGGTAGATACTGCAAGTGGACATTTGGAGAGCTTTGAGGCCTGTGGTGAGAAAGGAAATATCTTCACATAAAACCTAGCAAGAAGAATTCTCAGAACTGCTTTGTGATGTTAACATTCAATTCAGAGAGTTGAACATTCCTTTTGTTAGAACAGTTTTGAAATACTTTTTTTTGTAGAATCTGCAAGTGGATATTTGGGCCGCTTATCGGAATTTGTTGGAAACGGGATATCCTCTCATAAAAACTAGACAGAAACATTCTCATAAACTTCTTTGTGATGTGTGAATTCAAGTCACAGAGTTGAACGTACCTTTGGATACAGCAGTTTTGAAACACTGTTTTTGTAGTATCTGCAGTTAGACCTTTGTGGTGCTTTGAGAAAAGGAAATATCTTCCAATAGAAACTACACAGGTTCATTCTCAGTAACTTCTTTCTGGTGTGTGCATTCAATTCACAGATTTGAACATTCCTTTTGATAGTATAGTTTTGAAACACTCTTTTTGTCGAATCTGCATGTGGCTGTTTGGACCGCTTTTAGGCCTTTGGTGGAAATGGGAATATCTTCAGATAAACACTAGAGATAAGCTTTCTCAGAAATTTCTTTGTGATGTGTGCATTCAACTGACAGAGTTGAAGCTTCCTGTTGATAGAGCAGTTTTGAAACAGTCTTTTTGTAGAATCTGTAAGTGGATATTTGGAGCGGTTTGAGGCCTATGATAGAAAAGGAGACATCTTCATATAAAGAATAGGCAGAAGCATTCTCAGAAAGTAATTTGTGATGTGCGGATTCAACACACAGAGTTGAAACTTTCTTTTGATTAGGCAGTTTGAAACACACTTTTTGTTGCAACTGAAATTGGACTTTTGGAGCGCTATGAGGCCTATGGTGGAAAAGGAAATATCTTCACATAAAAACGACACAGAAGCATTCTCAGTAATTCCTTTGTGGTGTGTGCATTCAACTCACAGAGTTGAACATTCCTTTTGATACAGTAGTTTTGAAACACTTTTTTTGTAGAATCTGCTAGTGGATATTTGGACCACTTACAGTAATTCGTTGGAAACAGTATATTCTCACACAAAAACTAGACAGAAGGATTCTCACAAACTTCTTTGTTATGTGTGCATTCAGCTCACAGATTTGAACCATTCTCTACATTTATCAGATATGAAACACTCTTTTTGTAGAATCTACAAGTGGACATTTAGAGAGCTTTGAGGCAGGTGGTAGGAAAGGAAATATCTCTGCACAAAACCTAGCAAGAAGACTTGTCAGAAAGTAGTTCGTGATGTTTGCATTCAACACAGAGAGTTGAACATTCCCTTTGTTAGAGCAGTTGTGAAACACTGCTTTTGTAGAATCTGCAAGTGGATATTTGGACAGCTTTGACACAGCTGGTAGAAATGAAATACCTTGACATAAAATCTTGCAAGAAATGTTCTCAGAAAGTACTTCGCGATGTTTGCATTGAACTCACACAGTTGAACATTCCTTGTTAGAGCAGTTCTGAAACTCTCTTTCTGTAGAATCCGCAAGTGGACATTTGGAGAGCTTTGTGGCCTGTGGTGGAATAGGAAATATCTTCACATAAAACGTAGAAAGAAACATTCTGAGAAACTATATTTTGATGTTTGCATTCAACTCACCGATTTGAATACACATTTTGTTAGAGCACATTTGAAACACTTTTTTTAGAATCTGCAAGTGGATATTTGGACTGCTTATAGAAATTCATTGGAAACGTTATATCCTCTCATAAAAACTAGACAGAAGCATTCTCACAAACTTCTTTGTGATGTGCTCATTCAACTCACAGAGTTGAAGGTGTCTTTTGATAGACCAGTTTTGAAACACTGTTTTTGTAGAGTCTGTAAGTGGACATCTGGAGCGCTTTGAGGCCTATGGTGGAAAAGGAAATATCTTCAGATAGACACTACCCAGAAGCATTCTCAGTAACTCTTTTGTGGTGTGTGCATTCAACTCACAGAGTTGAACATTCCTTTTGATAGAAAAGTTTTGAAACACAATTTTTGTAGGAACTGCATGTGGTTATTTGGACCGCTTTCAGGCCTTCGGTGGAAACTGGAATATCTTCAGATAAAAACTAGAGAGAAGCATTCTCAGAAATTTCTATGTGATGTGTGCATTCAACTGACACAGTTGAAACTTCCTTTTGATAGAGCAGTTTTGAAACACTCTTTATGTAGAATCTTCAAGTGGATATTTGTAGCAATTTGAGGCATACGGTTGAAAAGGAGATATCTTTGACTAAAGACGTGTCGGAAGCATTCTCAGAAAGTAATTTGTGATGGGTGTATTCAACTGACAGAGTTGAAACTTTCTTTTGATAGAGCAGTTTGAAACACTCTTTTGGTGGAATCTGCAAGTGGATATTTGGACCGCTTATAGGAATTCGTTGGAAACGGGATATCCTCACAGAAATACTAAACAGAAGAATTCTCCCAAACTTTTTGTGATGGGTGCATTCAGCTCACAGAGTTGAAAATTTTTTTTCATGGAGCAGATTTGAAACACTATTTTTGTAGAATCTGCAAGGGGACATTTGGAGAGCATTGATGCCTGTGTTAGACAAGGAAATCTATTCACATAAAACTTATCAAGAATCCTTCTCAGAAACTAGTTTGTGATGTTTGCATTCAACTCAAAGAGTTGAATATACCTTTTGTTAGACCACTTTTGAAACACTAGTTTTGTAGAATCTGCAAGTAAATATTTGGACTGCTTTTAGGAATTCGTTGGAAACGGGATATCCTCACATAAAAACTACACAGAAGCATTCTCACAAACTTCTTTATGATGTGTGCATTCACCTCACAGAGTTGAACGTGTCTTTTGATAGAGCAGTTTTGAAACAATATTTTTGTAGAATCTTCATTGGACATTTGAGCGCTATGAGGCCTATGGTGGAAAAGGGAATATCTTCACATAAAAACTACACAGAAGCATTCTCAGTAACTTCTTTGTGGTGTGTGCATTCAACTCACAGAGTTGAATATTCCTCGTGATAGAGTAGTTTTGAAACACTCTTTTTGTAGAATCTGAAGGTGACATTTGGACCGCTTATAGGAATTTGTTGGAAAGGGTATATCCTCACATAAAAACTAGACAGAAGCATTCTCAAAAACTCCTTTGTGATGTGGGCATTCAACACACAGAGTTGAACGTGGCTTTTGATAGAGCAGTTTTGAAACACTCTTTTTGCAGAATCTGCAATTGGACATTTGGAGCGCTTTGAGGCCTGTGGTGGAAAAGGAAAGATCTTCAAATAGAAACTACACAGAAGTTTTCTCACAGCTACTTTGTGGTGTGTGCATTCAACTAACAGAGATCAACCGTCTTTTGATAGATTAGTTTTGAAACACTCTTTTGGTAGAATCTGCAAGTGGCTATTTTGTCAACTTTCAGGCCTTCGGTGGAAACTGCAATATCTTCAGAAAAAAACTAGAGAGAAGCATTCTTAGAAATTTCTTTGTGACGTGTGCATTCAACTGAAAGAGTGGAACTTTCCTTTTGATAGAGCAGTTTTGAAACACTCTTTTTGTAGAATCTGCAAGTGGATATTAGGAGCGATTTGAAGCCTATGGTAGAAAAGGAGATATCTTATTATAAAGACTAGGCAGAAGCATTCTCAGAAAGTAATTTGTGATGTGTGCATTCAACTCACAGAGTGGAACCTTTCTTTTGATAGAGCAGTTTGAAACACACTATATGTAGAATCTGAAAGTGGACAATTTGAGTGCTATGAGGCCTATGGTTGAAAAGGAAATATATTCACATAAAAACGACACAGAAGCATTCGCAGAAAGTGATTTGTGATGTGTGCATTCAACTCACAGAGTTGAATCTTTCTTTTGATAGAATACTTTGAAACACTCTTTTTATTGGATCTGAAAGTGGACAATTGGAGCGCTATGAGACCTATGGCGTAAAAGGAAATATCATCACATAAAAACTACACAGAAGGATTCTCAGTAACTTCCTAGTGGTATGTGAATTCAACTCAAGGAGTTGAACATTCCTTTTGATAGAGTAGTTTTGAAACACTCTTCTTGTAGAATCTGCAGGTGGATATTTGGACAGCTTAAAGGAATTCATTGGAAACAGGTTATGCTCACACAAAAACTATACAGAAGCATTCTCACAAACTTCTTTGTAATGTGGGCATTCAGCTCACAGAGTTGAACGTGTCTTTTGATAGAGCAGTTTTGAAACACTGTTTTTGTAGAATCTGTAAGTGGACATTTGGAGAGCTTTGAGGCCTATGGTGGAAAAGGAAATGTCTTGAAATACAAACTACACAGAAGCATTCCCAGTAACTAATTTGTGGTGTGTGCATTCAACTGACAGAGTTGAACATTCCTTTTCATAGAGTAGATTTGAAACACTCTTTTGGTATAATCTGCATGTGGCTTTTTGGACCACTTTCAGGCCTTCGGTGGAAACGGGAATATCTTCAGATAAAAACTAGAAAAAAGCATTCTCAGAAATTTCTTCGTGATGTGTGCATTCAACTGACAGAGTTAAACCTTCCTTTTGAAAGAGCAGTTTTGAAACACTCCTCTCGTAGAATCTGCAAGTGGATATTTGGAGCACTCTGAGTCCTCTGGTAGAATAGGAGATCTCTTCATATAAAGACTAGGCAGAAGCATTCTCAGAGAGTTATTTGTAATGTGTGCATTCAACTCACATTGTTGAACCTTTCGTTTGATAGAGCAGTTTGAAACCCTCTTTTTGTAGAATCTGAAAGTGGACATTTGGAGCGCTATGAGGCCTATGGTTGAAAAGGAAATATCTTCAAATAGAAACTACACAGAAGGATTCTTAGTAACGTCTATGTGGTGTGTGTATTCAACTCACAGAGTTGAACGTGTCTTTTGATAGAGCAGTTTTGAAACACTGTTTTTGCAGAATCCGCAAGGGGATATTTGGAGCGCTTTGAGGCCCATGGTGGAAAAGGAAATATCTTCAAATAGAAACTACACAGCAGCATTCTCTCTAACATCTTTGTGGTGTGTGCATTCAGTTCACCGAGTTGAACATTCCTTTTGATAGAGTAGTTTTAAAACATTCTTTTTGTAGAATCTGCATGTGGCTATTTGGACTGCTTTCAGGCATTCGGTAGAAACGGGAATATCTTCAGATAAAAACAGGAAAGAAGCATTCCCCGAAATTTCTTTGTGACGTGTGCATTCAGCTGACAGAGTTGAACCTTCCTTTTCATAGAGCAGTTTGGAAACACTGTTTTTGTAGAATCTGCAAGAGGATATTTGGAGCGATTTGAGGTCTATGGTAGAAAAGGAGAGGTCTTCATATAAAGACTAGGCAAAAGCATTCTCAGAAAGCAATTTGTGATGTTTGCATTCACCACACAGAGTTGAACCTTTCTTTTGATAGAGAAGATTTAAACACTCTTTTTGTAAAATCTGAAAGTGGACATTTGCGGCTCTATGAGGCCTGTGGTGGAAAAGGAAATATCTTCACATAAAAACTACACAGAAGCTTTCTCAGTAACTTCTTTGTGGTGTGTGCATTCAACTCACAGAGTTGAACATTCCTTGTGATACAATAGTTTTGAAACACTCTTTTTATAGCATATGGAAGTCGATATTTGGACCGCTTATAGGAATTCATTGGAAACGGTATATCCTCACATAAAAACTAGACAGAAGAATTCTCAAAAATGCCTTTGTGATGTGTGCATTCAACTCACAGAATTGAATGTGTCTTTTGATAGAGCACTTTTGAAACACTCTTTTTGTAGAATCTGCAATTGCAGATTTGGAGCGCTTTGAGGCCTATTGTGGAAAAGCAAAGATCTTCAAATAGAAACTACACAGAAGCTTTCTCAGCAACTTCTTTTTAGTGTGTGCATTCCACTCACAGAGTTGAACATTCTTTTTGGTAGAGTAGTTTTGAAACATTCTTTTGGTAGAATCTGCATGTAGCTATTTGGTCTGCTTTCCGGCCTTCGGTGGAAACGGGAATAACTTCAGAAAAAAACCACTGAGAAGCATTCTCAGAAATTTCTTTGTGATGCGGGCATGCAACTGACAGGGTGGAACCTTCCTTTTGATAGAGCAGTTTGGAAACACTCTTTTTGTAGAATCTGCAAGTGGATATTTGGAGCGCTTTGAAACCTATGGTAGAAAAGGGGATATCTTCATAGAAAGACTAGGCAGAAGCATTCTCAGGAAGTAATTTGTGATGTGTGCATTCAACTCACAGAGTTGAACCTTTCTTTTGATAGAGCAGTTTGAAACACTCTATATGTACAATCTCAAAGTAGACAATTGGAGCACTATGAGGCCTACGGTGGAAAAGGAACCATCTTCACAAAAAGCTACACAGAATCATTCTCAGAAAGTAATTTGTGATGTGTGCATTCAACTCACAGAGTTGACTCTTTCTTTTGATAGAGCAATTTGAAACACTCTTTTTGTGGAATCTGGAAGTGGACAATTGGAGCGCTATGAGAAATACGGTGTAAAAGGAAATATCTTCACATAAAAATTACACAGAAGCATTCTTAGTAACTTCCTTGTGGTGTGTGAATCTAACTCGAGGAGTTGAACATTCCTTTTGATAGAGTAGTTTTGAAACACTCTTCTTGTAGAATCTGCAAGTGGATATTTGGACAGCTTATAGGAATTCTTTGGAAACGGGATAATCTCACACAAAAACTAGACAGAAGCATTCTCACAAACTTCTTTGTGATATGTGCATTCAGCTCAGAGAGTTGAACCTTTCTCTTCATGGAGGAGATTTGAAACAGTGTTTTTGTAGAATCTGCAGATGGACAATTGGAGAGCTTTGAGGCCTGTGGTAGAAAAGGAAATATCTTCATATAAAACCTAGCAAGAAGTCTTCTCAGAAACTACTGTGTGATGTTTACATTCAAGTTATAGAGTTGAATATTCCCTTTGTTAGAGCAGTTCAGAAACACACTTTTTGTGGAAACCGCAAGTGGACATTTGGAGAGCTTTGAGGCCTGTGGTGGAAAAGGAAATATCTTCACATAAAACCTTCAAAGAAGCATTTTCAGAAACTACTTTCTGATGTTTGCATTCAACTCATGGGGTTGAATATACTTTTTGATAGAGAACTTTTGAAACACTTTATTGGTAGAATCTGCAAGTGGATATTTGAATCGCTTAGAGGAATTCATTGGAAACGGGATATCCTCACAAAAACACTAGATAGAAGCATTCTCACAAACTTCTTTGTGATGTGTGCATTAAACTCACATAGTTGAACGTGTCTTTTGATAGAGCAGTTTTGGAACACTGTTTTTGTAGAATCTGCAATTGGACATTTGGAGAGCTGTGAGGCCTATGGTGGAAAAGGAAACATCTTCAAATAGAAACTACACAGAAGAATTCTCAGCAACTACTTTGTGGTGTGTGCATTCAACTCACCGGGTTGAACATTCCTTTGGCTATAGTAGTTTTGAAACACTCTTTTTGTAGAATCTGCAAGTGGATATTTGGATCGCTGATAGGAATTCATTGGAAACGGGATATCCTCACACAAAAACTAGAAAGAAACATTTTCACAAACTACTTTGTGATGTGTGCATTCAGCTCACAGAGTTGAACCTTTCTTTTCATGGAGCAGATTTGAAACACTCTCTTTGTAGAATCTGCAAGAGGACGTTTGGAGAGCTTTAAGGCCTGTGGTAGAAAAGAAAATCTCTTCACAAGAAACCTAGCAAGAAGCCTTCTCAGAAACTGCGTTCTGATGTTTGCATTCAAGTCACAGAGTTGATCATTCCCTTTGTTAGAGCAGTTCTGAAACACTCTTTTTGTAGGAGCTGCAAGTGGACATTTGGAGAGCTTTGAGGCCAGTGGTAGAAAAGGAAATATCTTCCCATAAAACCTAGCAAGAACCCTTATAAGACTACTTTTTGATGATTACATTCAAGTCACAGAGTTGAACATTCGCTTTGTTAGAGCAGTTCTGAAATAGTCTTTCTGTAGAAACTGCAAGTGGACATTTGGAGAGCTTTGAGGCCCGTGGTGGGAAAGGAAATATCTTCACATAAAACCTAGCAAGAAGCATTCTCATTCTCAGAACTACTTTGTGATGTTTACATTCAACTCACAGAGTTGAACATTTCTTTTGTTAGAGGAGTTTTGAAACATTACTTTTGTAGAAACTGCAAGTGGACATTTGGAGACCTTTGAGGCCTGTGGTGGAAAAGGAAATATCTTCACATAAAATCTAGAAAGAAGCATTCTCAGAAACTACTTTCTGATGTTTGCATTCAACAAATGCAGTTGAATATACCTTTCTTTATAGCACTTTTTAAACAATATTTTTGTAGAATCTGCAAGTGAATATTTGGACCGCTTGTAGGAATTTGTTGGAAACGGGATATCCACTCACAAAAACTACACAGAAACATTCTCAAAAACATCTTAGTGATGAGACCATTCAACTCGCAGAGTTGAACATGTGTGTTGATAGAGCAGTTTTGAAACACTGTTTTTGTAGAATCTGCAAGTGGATACTTGGACCGCTTATAGGAATTCATTGGAAACGGGATATCCTCACTCAAAAACAAGACAGAAGCATTCTTACAAACTTCTTTGAGATGTGTGCATTCAACTCACCGGGTTGAACGTGTCTCTACATACAGCAGTTTTGAAACACTATTTTTGTAGAAACTGGAATTGGACATTTTGAGTGCTTTGAGGCCAATGATGGAAAAGGAAATATCTTCAAATGAAAACTACACAGAAGCATTCTCAGTAATTTCTATGTGGTGTGGGCATGCAACTCACAGACTTAAACATTCCTTTTGATAGAGTAGTTTTGAAACTCTCTTTTTGTAGAATCTGCAAGTGGATATTTGGACCACTTATAGGAATTCGTTGGAAACAGATATCCTCACACAAAAACTAGTGAAAAGCATTCTCACAAACTACTTTGTGATGTGTGCTTTCAGCTGACAGAGTTGAACCTTTCTTTTGATGGAGCAGATTTGAAACACCCTTTTTGTAGAATCTGGATGTGGACATTTGGAGAGCTTGAGGCCTGTTGTAGAAAAGGAAATATCTTCACATAAAACCCAGCAAGAAGCATTCTCAGAAACTACTTTGTGATGTTTGGATTCATCTCATGGAGTTGAACATTCCCTTTGTTAGAGCAGTTTTGAAACACTCTTTTTGTAGAAACTGGAAGTGGACATTTGGGGAGCTTGGAGGCCTGTGTTAGAAAAGGAAATACCTTCACATAAAATCTAGAAAGAAGAATTTTCAGAAACTAATTTCTGATATTTGCATTCAACACACGGAGTTGAATATCAGTTTTGTTAGAGCACTTTTGAAGCACTCTGTTAGTAGAATCTGCAAGTGGATATTTGGAATGCTTATGGGAATTCGTTGGAAACGGGATATCCTCACATAAAAACTACACAGAAGCATTCTCACAAACTACTTTGTGATGTGTGCATTCGACTCACAGAGTTGAATGTGTCTTTTGATAGATAGAGCAGCTTTGAAACACTGTTTTTGTAGAATCTGCAAGTGGACATTTTGAGCACTTTGAGGCCTATGGTGGAAGAGGAAATATCTTCAAATGAAAACTAAACGGAAGCATTTTCAGTAACTTCTATGTGGTGTGTGCATTCAACTCACAGAGTTGCACATTCTTTTTGATAGTGTAGTTTTCACACACTCTTTTTGTAGATGCTGCAAGTGGCTATTTGGACTGCTTTCAGGCCTTTGGTGTAAACGGGAATATCTTCAGATAAAAACTAGAAAGAAGCCTTCTCAGAAATTTCTTTGTGATGTGTGCATTCAATTGACCAAGTTGAACCTTCCTTCTGATAGAGCAGATTTGAAATAAGCTTTTTGTAGAATCTGCAAGTGGATATTTGGAGCACTTTGAGGCCTATAGTTGAAATGGAGATATCTTCGTGTAAAGACGAGGCAGAAGCACTCTCAGAAAGTAATTTGTGATGTGTGCATTCAACTCACAGAGTTGAACCTTTCTTTTGATAGAGCAGTTTGACACATTCTTTTTGTAGAATCTGAAAGTGGACATTTTGAGCACTATGAAGCCTCTGGTGGAAAAGGAAATATTTTAACATAAAAACTACACAGAATCATTCGCAGTAACTGCTTTGTGGTGTGTGCATTCAACTCACAGAGTTGAACATTCCTTTTGATAGAGTAGTTTTTAAAAACTCTTTCTGTAGTATCTGCAAGTGGATATTTGGACTGCTTATAGGAATTCGTTGGAAACGGTATATCCTCAGAGAAACACTAGACAGAAACACTCTCACAATCTTGTTGGTGATGTGTGCATTCAACTCACCGGGTTGAAGGTGTTTTTTGATGGAGCAGTTTTGAAATGCTGTTTTTGTAGGATCTGGAAGTGGACATTTTGACCGCTTTGAGGCCAATGATGGAAAAGGAAACATCTTCAAATGAAAACTACACAGAAGCATTCTCAGTAACTTCTATGTGGTGTGGGCATGCAACTCACAAACTTAAACATTCCTTTTGATAGTGTAGTTTTGAAACACTCTTTTTGTAGAATCTGCAAGTGGATATTTGGACCGCTTACAGGAATTCGTTGGAAACGGATATCCTCACACAAAAACTAGAGAAAAGCATTCTCACAAACTACTTTGTGATGTGTGCTTTCAGCTGACAGAGTTGAACCTTTATTTTCATGGAGCAGATTTGAAACAACCTTTTTGTAGAATCTGCATGTGGACATTTGAAGAGCTTGAGGCCTGTGGTAGAAAAGGAAATATCTTCACATAAAACGCAGCAAGAAGATTCTCAGAAACGACTTTGTGATGTTTGGATTCATCTCACGGAGTTGAACATTCCCTTTGTTAGAGCAGATTTGAAACACTCTTTTTGTAGAATCTGCAAGTGAACATTTGGAGAGCTTGGAGGCCTGTGGTAGAAAAGGGAATACCTTCACATAAAATCTAGAAAGAAGAATTTTCAGAAACTAATTTCTGATATTTGCATTCAACACACGGAGTTGAATATCAGTTTTGTTAGAGCACTTTTGAAGCACTCTTTTCGTAGATTCCGCAAGTGGATATTTGGAACGCATATGGGAATTCGTTGGAAACGGGATATCCTCACATAAAAACGACACAGAAGCATTCTCACAAACTACTTTGTGATGTGTGCATTCGACTCACAGAGTTGAATGTGTCTTTTGATAGAGCAGTTCTGAAACACTGTTTTTGTAGAATCTGCAAGTGAACATTTTGAGCGCTTTGAGGCCTATGGTGGAAAAGGAAATATCTTGAAATGAAAACTAAACAGAAGCATTCTCAGTAACTTCTATCTGGTGTGTGCATTCAACTCACAGAGTTGCACATTCTTTTTGATAGTGTAGTTTTCCCACACTCTTTTTGTAGATGCTGCAAGTGTCTATTTGGACTGCTTTCAGGCCTTTGGTGTAAACGGGAATATCTTCAGATAAAAACTAGAAAGAAGCCTTCTCAGAAATTTCTTTGTGATGTGTGCATTCAATTGACCGAGTTGAACCTTCCTTCTGATAGAGCAGATTTGAAACAATCTTTTTGTAGAATCTGTAAGTGTATATTTGGAGCGCTTTGAGGCCTAAAGTTGAAATGGAGAGATCTTCATATAAAGACTAGGCAGAAGCATTCTCAGAAAGTAATTTGTGATGTGTGCATTCAACTCACAGAGTTGAACCTTTCTTTTAATAGAGCAGTTTGACACATTCTTTTTGTAGAATCTGAAAGTGGACATTTTGAGCACTATGAAGCCTCTGGTGGAAAAGGAAATATTTTAACATAAAACCTACACAGAAGCATTCTCATTAACTGCTTTGTGGTGTGTGCATTCAACTCACAGAGTTCAACATTCCTTTTGATTGAGTAGTTTTGAAAAATTCTTTTTGTAGTATCTGCAAGTGGATATTTGGACTGCTTATAGGAATTCGTTGGAAACGGGATATCCTCAGAGAAACACTAGACAGAAGAAATCTCACAAACTTGTTGGTGATGTGTGCATTCAACTCACCGGGTTGAAGGTGTTTTTTGATGGAGCAGTTTTGAAATACTGTTTTTGTAGGATCTGGAAGTGGACATTTTGAGCGCTTTGAGGCCTATGGTGGAAAAGGAAATATCTTCAAATGAAAAATACACAGAAGCATGCTCAGTAACTTCTATGTGGTGAGGGATTGTAACTTACAGAGTTGAACATTCCTTTTGATAGTGTAGTTTTGAAACACTCTTTTTGTAGAATCTGCAAGTGGCTATTTGGACCACTTTCAGGCCTTTAGTGGAAACGGGAATATCTTCAGATAAAAACTAGAGAAAAGCCTTCTCAGAAATTTCTTTGCGATGTGTGCATTCAACTGACAGATTTGAACCTTCTTTTTGAAAGAGCAATTTTGAAACACTCTTTTGTAGAATCTGAAATTGGACATTTGCAGCACTATGAGGCCTATGGTGGAAAAGGAAATATCTTCACCTAAAAACCACACAGAAGCATTCTCAGTAACTTTTTGTGGTGTGTGCATTCAACTCACAGAGTTGAACATTCCTTTTGATAGAGTAGTTTTGAAACACTCTTTTTGTAGAAGCTGCAAGTGGATATTTGGACCGCTTATAGGAATTCGTTGGAAACGAATATCCTCACACAAAAACTAGAGAAAAGCATTCTCACAAACTACTTTGTGATGTGTGCATTCTGCTGACAGAGTTGAACCTTTCTTTTGATGGAGCAGATTTGAAACACCCTTTTTGTAGAATCTGCATGTGGACATTTGGAGAGCTTGAGGCCTGTGGTAGAAAAGGAAATATCTTCACATAAAACCCAGCAAGAAGCATTCTCAGAAACTACTTTGTGATGTTTGGATACATCTCACGGAGTTGAACATTCCCTTTGTTAGAGCAGTTTTGAAACACTCTTTTTGTAGAATCTGCAAGTGGACATTTGGAGAGCTTGAAGGCCTGTGGTAGAAAAGGAAATATCTTCACATAAAACCTAGAAAGAATCATTTTCAGAAACTAATTTCTGATGTTTGCATTCAACTCATGGAGTTGAATGTAAGTTTTGTTAGAGCACTTTTGAAACACTCTTTTAGTAGAATCTGCAAGTGGATATTTGGAAAGCTTATGGGAATTCGTTGGAAACGGGATATCCTCACATAAAACTACACAGAAAAATTCTCACTAACTACTTTGTGATGTGTGCATTCGATTCACAGAGTTGAACGTGTCTTTTGACAGAGCAGTTTTGAAACACTGTTTTTGTAGAATCTGCAAGTGGATACTTTGAGCGCTTTGAGGCCTATGGTGGAAAAGGAAATATCTTCAAATGAAAACTAAAAAAGAAGCATTTTCAGTAACTTCTATTTGGTGTGTGCACTCAACTTACAGATTTGAACATTCTTTTTGATAGTGTAGTTTTCAAACACTCTTTCTTTAGATTCTGCAAGAGGCTATTTGGACTGTTTTCAGGCCTTTGGTGTAAACGGGAATATCTTTAGATAAAAACTAGAAAGAAGCCTTCTCAGAAATTTCTTTGTGATGTGTGCAGTCAGTTGACACAGTTGAACCTTCCTTCTGCTAGAGTAGATTTGAAACAATCTTTTTATAGAATCTGCAAGTGGATATTTGGAGGGCTTTGAGGCCTAAGGTTGAAATAGAGATATCTTCATATAAAGACTAGGCAGAAGAATTCTCAGAAAGTAATTTGTGACGTGTTCATTCAACTCACAGAGTTGAACCTGTCTTTTGATAGAGCAGTTTGACACACTCTTTTTGTAGAATCTGAAAGTGGACACTTTGAGCGGTATGAAACCTCTGGTGGAAAAGGAAATATTTTAACATGAAAACTACACATAAGCATTCTCAGTAACTTCTTTGTGGTGTGAGCATTCAACTCACAGAGTTCAAATTCCTTTTGATAGAGTAGTTTTGAAAAACTCTTTTTGTAGAATCTGCAATTGGATATTTGGGCTGCTTACGGGAATTCGTTGGAAACGGAATATCCTCTTACAAAAACTAGACAGAAGCATTCTCACAAACTTCTTTGTGATGTGTGCATTCAACTCACAGAGTTGAGCATTTCCTGTCATTTAGCAGATCTGAAACATTCTTTCGGTAGAATTTGCAAGTGGACATTTGGACTTCTTTGATGCCATTGGTAGAAAAGGAAATATCTTCCCATTAAGCCTAGCAAGAAGACTTCTAGAAACTACTTTGTGATGTTTGCATTCAAATCACAGAATTGAACATTCCCTTTGTTAGAGCAGTTCTAAAATACTCTTTTGGTAGATACTGCAAGTGGACATTTGGAGAGCTTTGAGGCCTGTGGTGAGAAAGGAAATATCTTCACATAAAACCTAGCAAGAAGAATTCTCAGAACTGCTTTGTGATGTTAACATTCAATTCAGAGAGTTGAACATTCCTTTTGTTAGAACAGTTTTGAAATACTTTTTTTTGTAGAATCTGCAAGTGGATATTTGGGCCGCTTATCGGAATTTGTTGGAAACGGGATATCCTCTCATAAAAACTAGACAGAAACATTCTCATAAACTTCTTTGTGATGTGTGAATTCAAGTCACAGAGTTGAACGTACCTTTGGATACAGCAGTTTTGAAACACTGTTTTTGTAGTATCTGCAGTTAGACCTTTGTGGTGCTTTGAGAAAAGGAAATATCTTCCAATAGAAACTACACAGGTTCATTCTCAGTAACTTCTTTCTGGTGTGTGCATTCAATTCACAGATTTGAACATTCCTTTTGATAGTATAGTTTTGAAACACTCTTTTTGTCGAATCTGCATGTGGCTGTTTGGACCGCTTTTAGGCCTTTGGTGGAAATGGGAATATCTTCAGATAAACACTAGAGATAAGCTTTCTCAGAAATTTCTTTGTGATGTGTGCATTCAACTGACAGAGTTGAAGCTTCCTGTTGATAGAGCAGTTTTGAAACAGTCTTTTTGTAGAATCTGTAAGTGGATATTTGGAGCGGTTTGAGGCCTATGATAGAAAAGGAGACATCTTCATATAAAGAATAGGCAGAAGCATTCTCAGAAAGTAATTTGTGATGTGCGGATTCAACACACAGAGTTGAAACTTTCTTTTGATTAGGCAGTTTGAAACACACTTTTTGTTGCAACTGAAATTGGACTTTTGGAGCGCTATGAGGCCTATGGTGGAAAAGGAAATATCTTCACATAAAAACGACACAGAAGCATTCTCAGTAATTCCTTTGTGGTGTGTGCATTCAACTCACAGAGTTGAACATTCCTTTTGATACAGTAGTTTTGAAACACTTTTTTTGTAGAATCTGCTAGTGGATATTTGGACCACTTACAGTAATTCGTTGGAAACAGTATATTCTCACACAAAAACTAGACAGAAGGATTCTCACAAACTTCTTTGTTATGTGTGCATTCAGCTCACAGATTTGAACCATTCTCTACATTTATCAGATATGAAACACTCTTTTTGTAGAATCTACAAGTGGACATTTAGAGAGCTTTGAGGCAGGTGGTAGGAAAGGAAATATCTCTGCACAAAACCTAGCAAGAAGACTTGTCAGAAAGTAGTTCGTGATGTTTGCATTCAACACAGAGAGTTGAACATTCCCTTTGTTAGAGCAGTTGTGAAACACTGCTTTTGTAGAATCTGCAAGTGGATATTTGGACAGCTTTGACACAGCTGGTAGAAATGAAATACCTTGACATAAAATCTTGCAAGAAATGTTCTCAGAAAGTACTTCGCGATGTTTGCATTGAACTCACACAGTTGAACATTCCTTGTTAGAGCAGTTCTGAAACTCTCTTTCTGTAGAATCCGCAAGTGGACATTTGGAGAGCTTTGTGGCCTGTGGTGGAATAGGAAATATCTTCACATAAAACGTAGAAAGAAACATTCTGAGAAACTATATTTTGATGTTTGCATTCAACTCACCGATTTGAATACACATTTTGTTAGAGCACATTTGAAACACTTTTTTTAGAATCTGCAAGTGGATATTTGGACTGCTTATAGAAATTCATTGGAAACGTTATATCCTCTCATAAAAACTAGACAGAAGCATTCTCACAAACTTCTTTGTGATGTGCTCATTCAACTCACAGAGTTGAAGGTGTCTTTTGATAGACCAGTTTTGAAACACTGTTTTTGTAGAGTCTGTAAGTGGACATCTGGAGCGCTTTGAGGCCTATGGTGGAAAAGGAAATATCTTCAGATAGACACTACCCAGAAGCATTCTCAGTAACTCTTTTGTGGTGTGTGCATTCAACTCACAGAGTTGAACATTCCTTTTGATAGAAAAGTTTTGAAACACAATTTTTGTAGGAACTGCATGTGGTTATTTGGACCGCTTTCAGGCCTTCGGTGGAAACTGGAATATCTTCAGATAAAAACTAGAGAGAAGCATTCTCAGAAATTTCTATGTGATGTGTGCATTCAACTGACACAGTTGAAACTTCCTTTTGATAGAGCAGTTTTGAAACACTCTTTATGTAGAATCTTCAAGTGGATATTTGTAGCAATTTGAGGCATACGGTTGAAAAGGAGATATCTTTGACTAAAGACGTGTCGGAAGCATTCTCAGAAAGTAATTTGTGATGGGTGTATTCAACTGACAGAGTTGAAACTTTCTTTTGATAGAGCAGTTTGAAACACTCTTTTGGTGGAATCTGCAAGTGGATATTTGGACCGCTTATAGGAATTCGTTGGAAACGGGATATCCTCACAGAAATACTAAACAGAAGAATTCTCCCAAACTTTTTGTGATGGGTGCATTCAGCTCACAGAGTTGAAAATTTTTTTTCATGGAGCAGATTTGAAACACTATTTTTGTAGAATCTGCAAGGGGACATTTGGAGAGCATTGATGCCTGTGTTAGACAAGGAAATCTATTCACATAAAACTTATCAAGAATCCTTCTCAGAAACTAGTTTGTGATGTTTGCATTCAACTCAAAGAGTTGAATATACCTTTTGTTAGACCACTTTTGAAACACTAGTTTTGTAGAATCTGCAAGTAAATATTTGGACTGCTTTTAGGAATTCGTTGGAAACGGGATATCCTCACATAAAAACTACACAGAAGCATTCTCACAAACTTCTTTATGATGTGTGCATTCACCTCACAGAGTTGAACGTGTCTTTTGATAGAGCAGTTTTGAAACAATATTTTTGTAGAATCTTCATTGGACATTTGAGCGCTATGAGGCCTATGGTGGAAAAGGGAATATCTTCACATAAAAACTACACAGAAGCATTCTCAGTAACTTCTTTGTGGTGTGTGCATTCAACTCACAGAGTTGAATATTCCTCGTGATAGAGTAGTTTTGAAACACTCTTTTTGTAGAATCTGAAGGTGACATTTGGACCGCTTATAGGAATTTGTTGGAAAGGGTATATCCTCACATAAAAACTAGACAGAAGCATTCTCAAAAACTCCTTTGTGATGTGGGCATTCAACACACAGAGTTGAACGTGGCTTTTGATAGAGCAGTTTTGAAACACTCTTTTTGCAGAATCTGCAATTGGACATTTGGAGCGCTTTGAGGCCTGTGGTGGAAAAGGAAAGATCTTCAAATAGAAACTACACAGAAGTTTTCTCACAGCTACTTTGTGGTGTGTGCATTCAACTAACAGAGATCAACCGTCTTTTGATAGATTAGTTTTGAAACACTCTTTTGGTAGAATCTGCAAGTGGCTATTTTGTCAACTTTCAGGCCTTCGGTGGAAACTGCAATATCTTCAGAAAAAAACTAGAGAGAAGCATTCTTAGAAATTTCTTTGTGACGTGTGCATTCAACTGAAAGAGTGGAACTTTCCTTTTGATAGAGCAGTTTTGAAACACTCTTTTTGTAGAATCTGCAAGTGGATATTAGGAGCGATTTGAAGCCTATGGTAGAAAAGGAGATATCTTATTATAAAGACTAGGCAGAAGCATTCTCAGAAAGTAATTTGTGATGTGTGCATTCAACTCACAGAGTGGAACCTTTCTTTTGATAGAGCAGTTTGAAACACACTATATGTAGAATCTGAAAGTGGACAATTTGAGTGCTATGAGGCCTATGGTTGAAAAGGAAATATATTCACATAAAAACGACACAGAAGCATTCGCAGAAAGTGATTTGTGATGTGTGCATTCAACTCACAGAGTTGAATCTTTCTTTTGATAGAATACTTTGAAACACTCTTTTTATTGGATCTGAAAGTGGACAATTGGAGCGCTATGAGACCTATGGCGTAAAAGGAAATATCATCACATAAAAACTACACAGAAGGATTCTCAGTAACTTCCTAGTGGTATGTGAATTCAACTCAAGGAGTTGAACATTCCTTTTGATAGAGTAGTTTTGAAACACTCTTCTTGTAGAATCTGCAGGTGGATATTTGGACAGCTTAAAGGAATTCATTGGAAACAGGTTATGCTCACACAAAAACTATACAGAAGCATTCTCACAAACTTCTTTGTAATGTGGGCATTCAGCTCACAGAGTTGAACGTGTCTTTTGATAGAGCAGTTTTGAAACACTGTTTTTGTAGAATCTGTAAGTGGACATTTGGAGAGCTTTGAGGCCTATGGTGGAAAAGGAAATGTCTTGAAATACAAACTACACAGAAGCATTCCCAGTAACTAATTTGTGGTGTGTGCATTCAACTGACAGAGTTGAACATTCCTTTTCATAGAGTAGATTTGAAACACTCTTTTGGTATAATCTGCATGTGGCTTTTTGGACCACTTTCAGGCCTTCGGTGGAAACGGGAATATCTTCAGATAAAAACTAGAAAAAAGCATTCTCAGAAATTTCTTCGTGATGTGTGCATTCAACTGACAGAGTTAAACCTTCCTTTTGAAAGAGCAGTTTTGAAACACTCCTCTCGTAGAATCTGCAAGTGGATATTTGGAGCACTCTGAGTCCTCTGGTAGAATAGGAGATCTCTTCATATAAAGACTAGGCAGAAGCATTCTCAGAGAGTTATTTGTAATGTGTGCATTCAACTCACATTGTTGAACCTTTCGTTTGATAGAGCAGTTTGAAACCCTCTTTTTGTAGAATCTGAAAGTGGACATTTGGAGCGCTATGAGGCCTATGGTTGAAAAGGAAATATCTTCAAATAGAAACTACACAGAAGGATTCTTAGTAACGTCTATGTGGTGTGTGTATTCAACTCACAGAGTTGAACGTGTCTTTTGATAGAGCAGTTTTGAAACACTGTTTTTGCAGAATCCGCAAGGGGATATTTGGAGCGCTTTGAGGCCCATGGTGGAAAAGGAAATATCTTCAAATAGAAACTACACAGCAGCATTCTCTCTAACATCTTTGTGGTGTGTGCATTCAGTTCACCGAGTTGAACATTCCTTTTGATAGAGTAGTTTTAAAACATTCTTTTTGTAGAATCTGCATGTGGCTATTTGGACTGCTTTCAGGCATTCGGTAGAAACGGGAATATCTTCAGATAAAAACAGGAAAGAAGCATTCCCCGAAATTTCTTTGTGACGTGTGCATTCAGCTGACAGAGTTGAACCTTCCTTTTCATAGAGCAGTTTGGAAACACTGTTTTTGTAGAATCTGCAAGAGGATATTTGGAGCGATTTGAAGTCTATGGTAGAAAAGGAGAGGTCTTCATATAAAGACTAGGCAAAAGCATTCTCAGAAAGCAATTTGTGATGTTTGCATTCACCACACAGAGTTGAACCTTTCTTTTGATAGAGAAGATTTAAACACTCTTTTTGTAAAATCTGAAAGTGGACATTTGCGGCTCTATGAGGCCTGTGGTGGAAAAGGAAATATCTTCACATAAAAACTACACAGAAGCTTTCCCAGTAACTTCTTTGTGGTGTGTGCATTCAACTCACAGAGTTGAACATTCCTTGTGATACAATAGTTTTGAAACACTCTTTTTATAGCATATGGAAGTCGATATTTGGACCGCTTATAGGAATTCATTGGAAACGGTATATCCTCACATAAAAACTAGACAGAAGAATTCTCAAAAATGCCTTTGTGATGTGTGCATTCAACTCACAGAATTGAATGTGTCTTTTGATAGAGCACTTTTGAAACACTCTTTTTGTAGAATCTGCAATTGCAGATTTGGAGCGCTTTGAGGCCTATTGTGGAAAAGCAAAGATCTTCAAATAGAAACTACACAGAAGCTTTCTCAGCAACTTCTTTTTAGTGTGTGCATTCCACTCACAGAGTTGAACATTCTTTTTGGTAGAGTAGTTTTGAAACATTCTTTTGGTAGAATCTGCATGTAGCTATTTGGTCTGCTTTCCGGCCTTCGGTGGAAACGGGAATAACTTCAGAAAAAAACCACTGAGAAGCATTCTCAGAAATTTCTTTGTGATGCGGGCATGCAACTGACAGGGTGGAACCTTCCTTTTGATAGAGCAGTTTTGAAACACTCTTTTTGTAGAATCTGCAAGTGGATATTTGGAGCGCTTTGAAACCTATGGTAGAAAAGGGGATATCTTCATAGAAAGACTAGGCAGAAGCATTCTCAGGAAGTAATTTGTGATGTGTGCATTCAACTCACAGAGTTGAACCTTTCTTTTGATAGAGCAGTTTGAAACACTCTATATGTACAATCTCAAAGTAGACAATTGGAGCACTATGAGGCCTACGGTGGAAAAGGAACCATCTTCACAAAAAGCTACACAGAATCATTCTCAGAAAGTAATTTGTGATGTGTGCATTCAACTCACAGAGTTGACTCTTTCTTTTGATAGAGCAATTTGAAACACTCTTTTTGTGGAATCTGGAAGTGGACAATTGGAGCGCTATGAGAAATACGGTGTAAAAGGAAATATCTTCACATAAAAATTACACAGAAGCATTCTTAGTAACTTCCTTGTGGTGTGTGAATCTAACTCGAGGAGTTGAACATTCCTTTTGATAGAGTAGTTTTGAAACACCTTCTTGTAGAATCTGCAAGTGGATATTTGGACAGCTTATAGGAATTCTTTGGAAACGGGATAATCTCACACAAAAACTAGACAGAAGCATTCTCACAAACTTCTTTGTGATATGTGCATTCAGCTCAGAGAGTTGAACCTTTCTCTTCATGGAGGAGATTTGAAACAGTGTTTTTGTAGAATCTGCAGATGGACATTTGGAGAGCTTTGAGGCCTGTGGTAGAAAAGGAAATATCTTCATATAAAACCTAGCAAGAAGTCTTCTCAGAAACTACTGTGTGATGTTTACATTCAAGTTATAGAGTTGAATATTCCCTTTGTTAGAGCAGTTCAGAAACACACTTTTTGTGGAAACTGCAAGTGGACATTTGGAGAGCTTTGAGGCCTGTGGTGGAAAAGGAAATATCTTCACATAAAACCTTCAAAGAAGCATTTTCAGAAACTACTTTCTGATGTTTGCATTCAACTCATGGGGTTGAATATACTTTTTGATAGAGAACTTTTGAAACACTTTATTGGTAGAATCTGCAAGTGGATATTTGAATCGCTTAGAGGAATTCATTGGAAACGGGATATCCTCACAAAAACACTAGATAGAAGCATTCTCACAAACTTCTTTGTGATGTGTGCATTAAACTCACATAGTTGAACGTGTCTTTTGATAGAGCAGTTTTGGAACACTGTTTTTGTAGAATCTGCAATTGGACATTTGGAGAGCTGTGAGGCCTATGGTGGAAAAGGAAACATCTTCAAATAGAAACTACACAGAAGAATTCTCAGCAACTACTTTGTGGTGTGTGCATTCAACTCACCGGGTTGAACATTCCTTTGGCTATAGTAGTTTTGAAACACTCTTTTTGTAGAATCTGCAAGTGGATATTTGGATCGCTGATAGGAATTCATTGGAAACGGGATATCCTCACACAAAAACTAGAAAGAAACATTTTCACAAACTACTTTGTGATGTGTGCATTCAGCTCACAGAGTTGAACCTTTCTTTTCATGGAGCAGATTTGAAACACTCTCTTTGTAGAATCTGCAAGAGGACGTTTGGAGAGCTTTAAGGCCTGTGGTAGAAAAGAAAATCTCTTCACAAGAAACCTAGCAAGAAGCCTTCTCAGAAACTGCGTTCTGATGTTTGCATTCAAGTCACAGAGTTGATCATTCCCTTTGTTAGAGCAGTTCTGAAACACTCTTTTTGTAGGAGCTGCAAGTGGACATTTGGAGAGCTTTGAGGCCAGTGGTAGAAAAGGAAATATCTTCCCATAAAACCTAGCAAGAACCCTTATAAGACTACTTTTTGATGATTACATTCAAGTCACAGAGTTGAACATTCGCTTTGTGAGAGCAGTTCTGAAATAGTCTTTCTGTAGAAACTGCAAGTGGACATTTGGAGAGCTTTGAGGCCCGTGGTGGGAAAGGAAATATCTTCACATAAAACCTAGCAAGAAGCATTCTCATTCTCAGAACTACTTTGTGATGTTTACATTCAACTCACAGAGTTGAACATTTCTTTTGTTAGAGGAGTTTTGAAACATTACTTTTGTAGAAACTGCAAGTGGACATTTGGAGACCTTTGAGGCCTGTGGTGGAAAAGGAAATATCTTCACATAAAATCTAGAAAGAAGCATTCTCAGAAACTACTTTCTGATGTTTGCATTCAACAAATGCAGTTGAATATACCTTTCTTTATAGCACTTTTTAAACAATATTTTTGTAGAATCTGCAAGTGAATATTTGGACCGCTTGTAGGAATTTGTTGGAAACGGGATATCCACTCACAAAAACTACACAGAAACATTCTCAAAAACATCTTAGTGATGAGACCATTCAACTCGCAGAGTTGAACATGTGTGTTGATAGAGCAGTTTTGAAACACTGTTTTTGTAGAATCTGCAAGTGGATACTTGGACCGCTTATAGGAATTCATTGGAAACGGGATATCCTCACTCAAAAACAAGACAGAAGCATTCTTACAAACTTCTTTGAGATGTGTGCATTCAACTCACCGGGTTGAACGTGTCTCTACATACAGCAGTTTTGAAACACTATTTTTGTAGAAACTGGAATTGGACATTTTGAGTGCTTTGAGGCCAATGATGGAAAAGGAAATATCTTCACATAAGAACTACACAGAAGAATTCTCAGCAACTTCTTTGTGGTGTGTGCATTCAACTGACAGAGTTGAACATTCCTTTTGATAGAATAGTTTTCAAACACTCTTTTTCTAGAATCTGCAATTGGATATTTGGACCGCTTATAGGAATTGGTTGGAAAAGGGATATCCTCACACAAAATCTAGACACAAGCATTCTCACAAACTTCTTTGTGATGTGTGCATTCAGCTCACAGAGTTGAAACTTACTTTTTATGGAGCAGATTTGAAAAACTGTTTGTAGAAATTGCAAGTGGACATTTGGAGAGCTTGAGGCCTGTGGTAGAAAAGGAAATATCTTCACATAAAACCCAGCAAGAAGCATTCTCAGAAACTACTTTGTGATGTTTGGATTCATCTCATGGAGTTGAACATTCCCTTTGTTAGAGCAGTTTTGAAACACTCTTTTTGTAGAAACTGGAAGTGGACATTTGGGGAGCTTGGAGGCCTGTGTTAGAAAAGGAAATACCTTCACATAAAACCTAGAAAGAAGAATTTTCAGAAACTAATTTCTGATATTTGCATTCAACACACGGAGTTGAATATCAGTTTTGTTAGAGCACTTTTGAAGCACTCTTTTAGTAGAATCTGCAAGTGGATATTTGGAATGCTTATGGGAATTCGTTGGAAACGGGATATCCTCACATAAAAACTACACAGAAGCATTCTCACAAACTACTTTGTGATGTGTGCATTCGACTCACAGAGTTGAATGTGTCTTTTGATAGAGCAGCTTTGAAACACTGTTTTTGTAGAATCTGCAAGTGGACATTTTGAGCACTTTGAGGCCTATGGTGGAAGAGGAAATATCTTCAAATGAAAACTAAACGGAAGCATTTTCAGTAACTTCTATGTGGTGTGTGCATTCAACTCACAGAGTTGCACATTCTTTTTGATAGTGTAGTTTTCACACACTCTTTTTGTAGATGCTGCAAGTGGCTATTTGGACTGCTTTCAGGCCTTTGGTGTAAACGGGAATATCTTCAGATAAAAACTAGAAAGAAGCCTTCTCAGAAATTTCTTTGTGATGTGTGCATTCAATTGACCAAGTTGAACCTTCCTTCTGATAGAGCAGATTTGAAATAAGCTTTTTGTAGAATCTGCAAGTGGATATTTGGAGCACTTTGAGGCCTATAGTTGAAATGGAGATATCTTCGTGTAAAGACTAGGCAGAAGCATTCTCAGAAAGTAATTTGTGATGTGTGCATTCAACTCACAGAGTTGAACCTTTCTTTTGATAGAGCAGTTTGACACATTCTTTTTGTAGAATCTGAAAGTGGACATTTTGAGCACTATGAAGCCTCTGGTGGAAAAGGAAATATTTTAACATAAAAACTACACAGAATCATTCGCAGTAACTGCTTTGTGGTGTGTGCATTCAACTCACAGAGTTGAACATTCCTTTTGATAGAGTAGTTTTTAAAAACTCTTTCTGTAGTATCTGCAAGTGGATATTTGGACTGCTTATAGGAATTCGTTGGAAACGGTATATCCTCAGAGAAACACTAGACAGAAACACTCTCACAATCTTGTTGGTGATGTGTGCATTCAACTCACCGGGTTGAAGGTGTTTTTTGATGGAGCAGTTTTGAAATGCTGTTTTTGTAGGATCTGGAAGTGGACATTTTGACCGCTTTGAGGCCAATGATGGAAAAGGAAACATCTTCAAATGAAAACTACACAGAAGCATTCTCAGTAACTTCTATGTGGTGTGGGCATGCAACTCACAAACTTAAACATTCCTTTTGATAGTGTAGATTTGAAACACTCTTTTTGTAGAATCTGCAAGTGGATATTTGGACCGCTTACAGGAATTCGTTGGAAACGGATATCCTCACACAAAAACTAGAGAAAAGCATTCTCACAAACTACTTTGTGATGTGTGCTTTCAGCTGACAGAGTTGAACCTTTATTTTCATGGAGCAGATTTGAAACAACCTTTTTGTAGAATCTGCATGTGGACATTTGAAGAGCTTGAGGCCTGTGGTAGAAAAGGAAATATCTTCACATAAAACGCAGCAAGAAGATTCTCAGAAACGACTTTGTGATGTTTGGATTCATCTCACGGAGTTGAACATTCCCTTTGTTAGAGCAGATTTGAAACACTCTTTTTGTAGAATCTGCAAGTGAACATTTGGAGAGCTTGGAGGCCTGTGGTAGAAAAGGGAATACCTTCACATAAAATCTAGAAAGAAGAATTTTCAGAAACTAATTTCTGATATTTGCATTCAACACACGGAGTTGAATATCAGTTTTGTTAGAGCACTTTTGAAGCACTCTTTTCGTAGATTCCGCAAGTGGATATTTGGAACGCATATGGGAATTCGTTGGAAACGGGATATCCTCACATAAAAACGACACAGAAGCATTCTCACAAACTACTTTGTGATGTGTGCATTCGACTCACAGAGTTGAATGTGTCTTTTGATAGAGCAGTTCTGAAACACTGTTTTTGTAGAATCTGCAAGTGAACATTTTGAGCGCTTTGAGGCCTATGGTGGAAAAGGAAATATCTTGAAATGAAAACTAAACAGAAGCATTCTCAGTAACTTCTATCTGGTGTGTGCATTCAACTCACAGAGTTGCACATTCTTTTTGATAGTGTAGTTTTCCCACACTCTTTTTGTAGATGCTGCAAGTGTCTATTTGGACTGCTTTCAGGCCTTTGGTGTAAACGGGAATATCTTCAGATAAAAACTAGAAAGAAGCCTTCTCAGAAATTTCTTTGTGATGTGTGCATTCAATTGACCGAGTTGAACCTTCCTTCTGATAGAGCAGATTTGAAACAATCTTTTTGTAGAATCTGTAAGTGTATATTTGGAGCGCTTTGAGGCCTAAAGTTGAAATGGAGAGATCTTCATATAAAGACTAGGCAGAAGCATTCTCAGAAAGTAATTTGTGATGTGTGCATTCAACTCACAGAGTTGAACCTTTCTTTTAATAGAGCAGTTTGACACATTCTTTTTGTAGAATCTGAAAGTGGACATTTTGAGCACTATGAAGCCTCTGGTGGAAAAGGAAATATTTTAACATAAAACCTACACAGAAGCATTCTCATTAACTGCTTTGTGGTGTGTGCATTCAACTCACAGAGTTCAACATTCCTTTTGATTGAGTAGTTTTGAAAAATTCTTTTTGTAGTATCTGCAAGTGGATATTTGGACTGCTTATAGGAATTCGTTGGAAACGGGATATCCTCAGAGAAACACTAGACAGAAGAAATCTCACAAACTTGTTGGTGATGTGTGCATTCAACTCACCGGGTTGAAGGTGTTTTTTGATGGAGCAGTTTTGAAATACTGTTTTTGTAGGATCTGGAAGTGGACATTTTGAGCGCTTTGAGGCCTATGGTGGAAAAGGAAATATCTTCAAATGAAAAATACACAGAAGCATGCTCAGTAACTTCTATGTGGTGAGGGATTGTAACTTACAGAGTTGAACATTCCTTTTGATAGTGTAGTTTTGAAACACTCTTTTTGTAGAATCTGCAAGTGGCTATTTGGACCACTTTCAGGCCTTTAGTGGAAACGGGAATATCTTCAGATAAAAACTAGAGAAAAGCCTTCTCAGAAATTTCTTTGCGATGTGTGCATTCAACTGACAGATTTGAACCTTCTTTTTGAAAGAGCAATTTTGAAACACTCTTTTGTAGAATCTGAAATTGGACATTTGCAGCACTATGAGGCCTATGGTGGAAAAGGAAATATCTTCACCTAAAAACCACACAGAAGCATTCTCAGTAACTTTTTGTGGTGTGTGCATTCAACTCACAGAGTTGAACATTCCTTTTGATAGAGTAGTTTTGAAACACTCTTTTTGTAGAAGCTGCAAGTGGATATTTGGACCGCTTATAGGAATTCGTTGGAAACGAATATCCTCACACAAAAACTAGAGAAAAGCATTCTCACAAACTACTTTGTGATGTGTGCATTCTGCTGACAGAGTTGAACCTTTCTTTTGATGGAGCAGATTTGAAACACCCTTTTTGTAGAATCTGCATGTGGACATTTGGAGGCTTGAGGCCTGTGGTAGAAAAGGAAATATCTTCACATAAAACCCAGCAAGAAGCATTCTCAGAAACTACTTTGTGATGTTTGGATACATCTCACGGAGTTGAACATTCCCTTTGTTAGAGCAGTTTTGAAACACTCTTTTTGTAGAATCTGCAAGTGGACATTTGGAGAGCTTGAAGGCCTGTGGTAGAAAAGGAAATATCTTCACATAAAACCTAGAAAGAATCATTTTCAGAAACTAATTTCTGATGTTTGCATTCAACTCATGGAGTTGAATGTAAGTTTTGTTAGAGCACTTTTGAAACACTCTTTTAGTAGAATCTGCAAGTGGATATTTGGAAAGCTTATGGGAATTCGTTGGAAACGGGATATCCTCACATAAAACTACACAGAAAAATTCTCACTAACTACTTTGTGATGTGTGCATTCGATTCACAGAGTTGAACGTGTCTTTTGACAGAGCAGTTTTGAAACACTGTTTTTGTAGAATCTGCAAGTGGATACTTTGAGCGCTTTGAGGCCTATGGTGGAAAAGGAAATATCTTCAAATGAAAACTAAAAAAGAAGCATTTTCAGTAACTTCTATTTGGTGTGTGCACTCAACTTACAGATTTGAACATTCTTTTTGATAGTGTAGTTTTCAAACACTCTTTCTTTAGATTCTGCAAGAGGCTATTTGGACTGTTTTCAGGCCTTTGGTGTAAACGGGAATATCTTTAGATAAAAACTAGAAAGAAGCCTTCTCAGAAATTTCTTTGTGATGTGTGCAGTCAGTTGACACAGTTGAACCTTCCTTCTGCTAGAGTAGATTTGAAACAATCTTTTTATAGAATCTGCAAGTGGATATTTGGAGGGCTTTGAGGCCTAAGGTTGAAATAGAGATATCTTCATATAAAGACTAGGCAGAAGAATTCTCAGAAAGTAATTTGTGACGTGTTCATTCAACTCACAGAGTTGAACCTGTCTTTTGATAGAGCAGTTTGACACACTCTTTTTGTAGAATCTGAAAGTGGACACTTTGAGCGGTATGAAACCTCTGGTGGAAAAGGAAATATTTTAACATGAAAACTACACATAAGCATTCTCAGTAACTTCTTTGTGGTGTGAGCATTCAACTCACAGAGTTCAAATTCCTTTTGATAGAGTAGTTTTGAAAAACTCTTTTTGTAGAATCTGCAATTGGATATTTGGGCTGCTTACGGGAATTCGTTGGAAACGGAATATCCTCTTACAAAAACTAGACAGAAGCATTCTCACAAACTTCTTTGTGATGTGTGCATTCAACTCACAGAGTTGAGCATTTCCTGTCATTTAGCAGATCTGAAACATTCTTTCGGTAGAATTTGCAAGTGGACATTTGGACTTCTTTGATGCCATTGGTAGAAAAGGAAATATCTTCCCATTAAGCCTAGCAAGAAGACTTCTAGAAACTACTTTGTGATGTTTGCATTCAAATCACAGAATTGAACATTCCCTTTGTTAGAGCAGTTCTAAAATACTCTTTTGGTAGATACTGCAAGTGGACATTTGGAGAGCTTTGAGGCCTGTGGTGAGAAAGGAAATATCTTCACATAAAACCTAGCAAGAAGAATTCTCAGAACTGCTTTGTGATGTTAACATTCAATTCAGAGAGTTGAACATTCCTTTTGTTAGAACAGTTTTGAAATACTTTTTTTTGTAGAATCTGCAAGTGGATATTTGGACCGCTTATCGGAATTTGTTGGAAACGGGATATCCTCTCATAAAAACTAGACAGAAACATTCTCATAAACTTCTTTGTGATGTGTGAATTCAAGTCACAGAGTTGAACGTACCTTTGGATACAGCAGTTTTGAAACACTGTTTTTGTAGTATCTGCAGTTAGACCTTTGTGGTGCTTTGAGAAAAGGAAATATCTTCCAATAGAAACTACACAGGTTCATTCTCAGTAACTTCTTTCTGGTGTGCGCATTCAATTCACAGATTTGAACATTCCTTTTGATAGTATAGTTTTGAAACACTCTTTTTGTCGAATCTGCATGTGGCTGTTTGGACCGCTTTTAGGCCTTTGGTGGAAATGGGAATATCTTCAGATAAACACTAGAGATAAGCTTTCTCAGAAATTTCTTTGTGATGTGTGCATTCAACTGACAGAGTTGAAGCTTCCTGTTGATAGAGCAGTTTTGAAACAGTCTTTTTGTAGAATCTGTAAGTGGATATTTGGAGCGGTTTGAGGCCTATGATAGAAAAGGAGACATCTTCATATAAAGAATAGGCAGAAGCATTCTCAGAAAGTAATTTGTGATGTGCGGATTCAACACACAGAGTTGAAACTTTCTTTTGATTAGGCAGTTTGAAACACACTTTTTGTTGCAACTGAAATTGGACTTTTGGAGCGCTATGAGGCCTATGGTGGAAAAGGAAATATCTTCACATAAAAACGACACAGAAGCATTCTCAGTAATTCCTTTGTGGTGTGTGCATTCAACTCACAGAGTTGAACATTCCTTTTGATACAGTAGTTTTGAAACACTTTTTTTGTAGAATCTGCTAGTGGATATTTGGACCACTTACAGTAATTCGTTGGAAACAGTATATTCTCACACAAAAACTAGACAGAAGGATTCTCACAAACTTCTTTGTTATGTGTGCATTCAGCTCACAGATTTGAACCATTCTCTACATTTATCAGATATGAAACACTCTTTTTGTAGAATCTACAAGTGGACATTTAGAGAGCTTTGAGGCAGGTGGTAGGAAAGGAAATATCTCTGCACAAAACCTAGCAAGAAGACTTGTCAGAAAGTAGTTCGTGATGTTTGCATTCAACACAGAGAGTTGAACATTCCCTTTGTTAGAGCAGTTGTGAAACACTGCTTTTGTAGAATCTGCAAGTGGATATTTGGACAGCTTTGACACAGCTGGTAGAAATGAAATACCTTGACATAAAATCTTGCAAGAAATGTTCTCAGAAAGTACTTTGCGATGTTTGCATTGAACTCACACAGTTGAACATTCCTTGTTAGAGCAGTTCTGAAACTCTCTTTCTGTAGAATCCGCAAGTGGACATTTGGAGAGCTTTGTGGCCTGTGGTGGAATAGGAAATATCTTCACATAAAACGTAGAAAGAAACATTCTGAGAAACTATAGTTTGATGTTTGCATTCAACTCACCGATTTGAATACACATTTTGTTAGAGCACATTTGAAACACTTTTTTTAGAATCTGCAAGTGGATATTTGGACTGCTTATAGAAATTCATTGGAAACGTTATATCCTCTCATAAAAACTAGACAGAAGCATTCTCACAAACTTCTTTGTGATGTGCTCATTCAACTCACAGAGTTGAAGGTGTCTTTTGATAGACCAGTTTTGAAACACTGTTTTTGTAGAGTCTGTAAGTGGACATCTGGAGCGCTTTGAGGCCTATGGTGGAAAAGGAAATATCTTCAGATAGACACTACCCAGAAGCATTCTCAGTAACTCTTTTGTGGTGTGTGCATTCAACTCACAGAGTTGAACATTCCTTTTGATAGAAAAGTTTTGAAACACAATTTTTGTAGGAACTGCATGTGGTTATTTGGACCGCTTTCAGGCCTTCAGTGGAAACTGGAATATCTTCAGATAAAAACTAGAGAGAAGCATTCTCAGAAATTTCTATGTGATGTGTGCATTCAACTGACACAGTTGAAACTTCCTTTTGATAGAGCAGTTTTGAAACACTCTTTATGTAGAATCTTCAAGTGGATATTTGTAGCAATTTGAGGCATACGGTTGAAAAGGAGATATCTTTGACTAAAGACGTGTCGGAAGCATTCTCAGAAAGTAATTTGTGATGGGTGTATTCAACTGACAGAGTTGAAACTTTCTTTTGATAGAGCAGTTTGAAACACTCTTTTTGTGGAATCTGCAAGTGGATATTTGGACCGCTTATAGGAATTCGTTGGAAACGGGATATCCTCACAGAAATACTAAACAGAAGAATTCTCCCAAACTTTTTGTGATGGGTGCATTCAGCTCACAGAGTTGAAAATTTTTTTTCATGGAGCAGATTTGAAACACTATTTTTGTAGACTCTGCAAGGGGACATTTGGAGAGCATTGATGCCTGTGTTAGACAAGGAAATCTATTCACATAAAACTTATCAAGAATCCTTCTCAGAAACTAGTTTGTGATGTTTGCATTCAACTCACAGAGTTGAATATACCTTTTGTTAGACCACTTTTGAAACACTAGTTTTGTAGAATCTGCAAGTAAATATTTGGACTGCTTTTAGGAATTCGTTGGAAACGGGATATCCTCACATAAAAACTACACAGAAGCATTCTCACAAACTTCTTTATGATGTGTGCATTCACCTCACAGAGTTGAACGTGTCTTTTGATAGAGCAGTTTTGAAACAATATTTTTGTAGAATCTTCATTGGACATTTGAGCGCTATGAGGCCTATGGTGGAAAAGGGAATATCTTCACATAAAAACTACACAGAAGCATTCTCAGTAACTTCTTTGTGGTGTGTGCATTCAACTCACAGAGTTGAATATTCCTCGTGATAGAGTAGTTTTGAAACACTCTTTTTGTAGAATCTGAAGGTGACATTTGGACCGCTTATAGGAATTTGTTGGAAAGGGTATATCCTCACATAAAAACTAGACAGAAGCATTCTCAAAAACTCCTTTGTGATGTGGGCATTCAACACACAGAGTTGAACGTGGCTTTTGATAGAGCAGTTTTGAAACACTCTTTTTGCAGAATCTGCAATTGGACATTTGGAGCGCTTTGAGGCCTGTGGTGGAAAAGGAATGATCTTCAAATAGAAACTACACAGAAGTTTTCTCACAGCTACTTTGTGGTGTGTGCATTCAACTAACAGAGTTCAACCGTCTTTTGATAGATTAGTTTTGAAACACTCTTTTGGTAGAATCTGCAAGTGGCTATTTTGTCAACTTTCAGGCCTTCGGTGGAAACTGCAATATCTTCAGAAAAAAACTAGAGAGAAGCATTCTTAGAAATTTCTTTGTGACGTGTGCATTCAACTGAAAGAGTGGAACTTTCCTTTTGATAGAGCAGTTTTGAAACACTCTTTTTGTAGAATCTGCAAGTGGATATTAGGAGCGATTTGAAGCCTATGGTAGAAAAGGAGATATCTTATTATAAAGACTAGGCAGAAGCATTCTCAGAAAGTAATTTGTGATGTGTGCATTCAACTCACAGAGTGGAACCTTTCTTTTGATAGAGCAGTTTGAAACACACTATATGTAGAATCTGAAAGTGGACAATTTGAGTGCTATGAGGCCTATGGTTGAAAAGGAAATATATTCACATAAAAACGACACAGAAGCATTCGCAGAAAGTGATTTGTGATGTGTGCATTCAACTCACAGAGTTGAATCTTTCTTTTGATAGAATACTTTGAAACACTCTTTTTATTGGATCTGAAAGTGGACAATTGGAGCGCTATGAGACCTATGGCGTAAAAGGAAATATCATCACATAAAAACTACACAGAAGGATTCTCAGTAACTTCCTAGTGGTATGTGAATTCAACTCAAGGAGTTGAACATTCCTTTTGATAGAGTAGTTTTGAAACACTCTTCTTGTAGAATCTGCAGGTGGATATTTGGACAGCTTAAAGGAATTCATTGGAAACAGGTTATGCTCACACAAAAACTATACAGAAGCATTCTCACAAACTTCTTTGTAATGTGGGCATTCAGCTCACAGAGTTGAACGTGTCTTTTGATAGAGCAGTTTTGAAACACTGTTTTTGTAGAATCTGTAAGTGGACATTTGGAGAGCTTTGAGGCCTATGGTGGAAAAGGAAATGTCTTGAAATACAAACTACACAGAAGCATTCCCAGTAACTAATTTGTGGTGTGTGCATTCAACTGACAGAGTTGAACATTCCTTTTCATAGAGTAGATTTGAAACACTCTTTTGGTATAATCTGCATGTGGCTTTTTGGACCACTTTCAGGCCTTCGGTGGAAACGGGAATATCTTCAGATAAAAACTAGAAAAAAGCATTCTCAGAAATTTCTTCGTGATGTGTGCATTCAACTGACAGAGTTAAACCTTCCTTTTGAAAGAGCAGTTTTGAAACACTCCTCTCGTAGAATCTGCAAGTGGATATTTGGAGCACTCTGAGTCCTCTGGTAGAATAGGAGATCTCTTCATATAAAGACTAGGCAGAAGCATTCTCAGAGAGTTATTTGTAATGTGTGCATTCAACTCACATTGTTGAACCTTTCGTTTGATAGAGCAGTTTGAAACCCTCTTTTTGTAGAATCTGAAAGTGGACATTTGGAGCGCTATGAGGCCTATGGTTGAAAAGGAAATATCTTCAAATAGAAACTACACAGAAGGATTCTTAGTAACGTCTATGTGGTGTGTGTATTCAACTCACAGAGTTGAACGTGTCTTTTGATAGAGCAGTTTTGAAACACTGTTTTTGCAGAATCCGCAAGGGGATATTTGGAGCGCTTTGAGGCCCATGGTGGAAAAGGAAATATCTTCAAATAGAAACTACACAGCAGCATTCTCTCTAACATCTTTGTGGTGTGTGCATTCAGTTCACCGAGTTGAACATTCCTTTTGATAGAGTAGTTTTAAAACATTCTTTTTGTAGAATCTGCATGTGGCTATTTGGACTGCTTTCAGGCATTCGGTAGAAACGGGAATATCTTCAGATAAAAACAGGAAAGAAGCATTCCCCGAAATTTCTTTGTGACGTGTGCATTCAGCTGACAGAGTTGAACCTTCCTTTTCATAGAGCAGTTTGGAAACACTGTTTTTGTAGAATCTGCAAGAGGATATTTGGAGCGATTTGAGGTCTATGGTAGAAAAGGAGAGGTCTTCATATAAAGACTAGGCAAAAGCATTCTCAGAAAGCAATTTGTGATGTTTGCATTCACCACACAGAGTTGAACCTTTCTTTTGATAGAGAAGATTTAAACACTCTTTTTGTAAAATCTGAAAGTGGACATTTGCGGCTCTATGAGGCCTGTGGTGGAAAAGGAAATATCTTCACATAAAAACTACACAGAAGCTTTCTCAGTAACTTCTTTGTGGTGTGTGCATTCAACTCACAGAGTTGAACATTCCTTGTGATACAATAGTTTTGAAACACTCTTTTTATAGCATATGGAAGTCGATATTTGGACCGCTTATAGGAATTCATTGGAAACGGTATATCCTCACATAAAAACTAGACAGAAGAATTCTCAAAAATGCCTTTGTGATGTGTGCATTCAACTCACAGAATTGAATGTGTCTTTTGATAGAGCACTTTTGAAACACTCTTTTTGTAGAATCTGCAATTGCAGATTTGGAGCGCTTTGAGGCCTATTGTGGAAAAGCAAAGATCTTCAAATAGAAACTACACAGAAGCTTTCTCAGCAACTTCTTTTTAGTGTGTGCATTCCACTCACAGAGTTGAACATTCTTTTTGGTAGAGTAGTTTTGAAACATTCTTTTGGTAGAATCTGCATGTAGCTATTTGGTCTGCTTTCCGGCCTTCGGTGGAAACGGGAATAACTTCAGAAAAAAACCACTGAGAAGCATTCTCAGAAATTTCTTTGTGATGCGGGCATGCAACTGACAGGGTGGAACCTTCCTTTTGATAGAGCAGTTTTGAAACACTCTTTTTGTAGAATCTGCAAGTGGATATTTGGAGCGCTTTGAAACCTATGGTAGAAAAGGGGATATCTTCATAGAAAGACTAGGCAGAAGCATTCTCAGGAAGTAATTTGTGATGTGTGCATTCAACTCACAGAGTTGAACCTTTCTTTTGATAGAGCAGTTTGAAACACTCTATATGTACAATCTCAAAGTAGACAATTGGAGCACTATGAGGCCTACGGTGGAAAAGGAACCATCTTCACAAAAAGCTACACAGAATCATTCTCAGAAAGTAATTTGTGATGTGTGCATTCAACTCACAGAGTTGACTCTTTCTTTTGATAGAGCAATTTGAAACACTCTTTTTGTGGAATCTGGAAGTGGACAATTGGAGCGCTATGAGAAATACGGTGTAAAAGGAAATATCTTCACATAAAAATTACACAGAAGCATTCTTAGTAACTTCCTTGTGGTGTGTGAATCTAACTCGAGGAGTTGAACATTCCTTTTGATAGAGTAGTTTTGAAACACTCTTCTTGTAGAATCTGCAAGTGGATATTTGGACAGCTTATAGGAATTCTTTGGAAACGGGATAATCTCACACAAAAACTAGACAGAAGCATTCTCACAAACTTCTTTGTGATATGTGCATTCAGCTCAGAGAGTTGAACCTTTCTCTTCATGGAGGAGATTTGAAACAGTGTTTTTGTAGAATCTGCAGATGGACAATTGGAGAGCTTTGAGGCCTGTGGTAGAAAAGGAAATATCTTCATATAAAACCTAGCAAGAAGTCTTCTCAGAAACTACTGTGTGATGTTTACATTCAAGTTATAGAGTTGAATATTCCCTTTGTTAGAGCAGTTCAGAAACACACTTTTTGTGGAAACCGCAAGTGGACATTTGGAGAGCTTTGAGGCCTGTGGTGGAAAAGGAAATATCTTCACATAAAACCTTCAAAGAAGCATTTTCAGAAACTACTTTCTGATGTTTGCATTCAACTCATGGGGTTGAATATACTTTTTGATAGAGAACTTTTGAAACACTTTATTGGTAGAATCTGCAAGTGGATATTTGAATCGCTTAGAGGAATTCATTGGAAACGGGATATCCTCACAAAAACACTAGATAGAAGCATTCTCACAAACTTCTTTGTGATGTGTGCATTAAACTCACATAGTTGAACGTGTCTTTCGATAGAGCAGTTTTGGAACACTGTTTTTGTAGAATCTGCAATTGGACATTTGGAGAGCTGTGAGGCCTATGGTGGAAAAGGAAACATCTTCAAATAGAAACTACACAGAAGAATTCTCAGCAACTACTTTGTGGTGTGTGCATTCAACTCACCGGGTTGAACATTCCTTTGGCTATAGTAGTTTTGAAACACTCTTTTTGTAGAATCTGCAAGTGGATATTTGGATCGCTGATAGGAATTCATTGGAAACGGGATATCCTCACACAAAAACTAGAAAGAAACATTTTCACAAACTACTTTGTGATGTGTGCATTCAGCTCACAGAGTTGAACCTTTCTTTTCATGGAGCAGATTTGAAACACTCTCTTTGTAGAATCTGCAAGAGGACGTTTGGAGAGCTTTAAGGCCTGTGGTAGAAAAGAAAATCTCTTCACAAGAAACCTAGCAAGAAGCCTTCTCAGAAACTGCGTTCTGATGTTTGCATTCAAGTCACAGAGTTGATCATTCCCTTTGTTAGAGCAGTTCTGAAACACTCTTTTTGTAGGAGCTGCAAGTGGACATTTGGAGAGCTTTGAGGCCAGTGGTAGAAAAGGAAATATCTTCCCATAAAACCTAGCAAGAACCCTTATAAGACTACTTTTTGATGATTACATTCAAGTCACAGAGTTGAACATTCGCTTTGTTAGAGCAGTTCTGAAATAGTCTTTCTGTAGAAACTGCAAGTGGACATTTGGAGAGCTTTGAGGCCCGTGGTGGGAAAGGAAATATCTTCACATAAAACCTAGCAAGAAGCATTCTCAGAACTACTTTGTGATGTTTACATTCAACTCACAGAGTTGAACATTTCTTTTGTTAGAGGAGTTTTGAAACATTACTTTTGTAGAAACTGCAAGTGGACATTTGGAGACCTTTGAGGCCTGTGGTGGAAAAGGAAATATCTTCACATAAAATCTAGAAAGAAGCATTCTCAGAAACTACTTTCTGATGTTTGCGTTCAACAAATGCAGTTGAATATACCTTTCTTTATAGCACTTTTTAAACAATATTTTTGTAGAATCTGCAAGTGAATATTTGGACCGCTTGTAGGAATTTGTTGGAAACGGGATATCCACTCACAAAAACTACACAGAAACATTCTCAAAAACATCTTAGTGATGAGACCATTCAACTCGCAGAGTTGAACATGTGTGTTGATAGAGCAGTTTTGAAACACTGTTTTTGTAGAATCTGCAAGTGGATACTTGGACCGCTTATAGGAATTCATTGGAAACGGGATATCCTCACTCAAAAACAAGACAGAAGCATTCTTACAAACTTCTTTGAGATGTGTGCATTCAACTCACCGGGTTGAACGTGTCTCTACATACAGCAGTTTTGAAACACTATTTTTGTAGAAACTGGAATTGGACATTTTGAGTGCTTTGAGGCCAATGATGGAAAAGGAAATATCTTCAAATGAAAACTACACAGAAGCATTCTCAGTAACTTCTATGTGGTGTGGGCATGCAACTCACAGACTTAAACATTCCTTTTGATAGAGTAGTTTTGAAACACTCTTTTTGTAGAATCTGCAAGTGGATATTTGGACCACTTATAGGAATTCGTTGGAAACAGATATCCTCACACAAAAACTAGTGAAAAGCATTCTCACAAACTACTTTGTGATGTGTGCTTTCATCTGACAGAGTTGAACCTTTCTTTTGATGGAGCAGATTTGAAACACCCTTTTTGTAGAATCTGGATGTGGACACTTGGAGAGCTTGAGGCCTGTGGTAGAAAAGGAAATATCTTCACATAAAACCCAGCAAGAAGCATTCTCAGAAACTACTTTGTGATGTTTGGATTCATCTCATGGAGTTGAACATTCCCTTTGTTAGAGCAGTTTTGAAACACTCTTTTTGTAGAAACTGGAAGTGGACATTTGGGGAGCTTGGAGGCCTGTGTTAGAAAAGGAAATACCTTCACATAAAACCTAGAAAGAAGAATTTTCAGAAACTAATTTCTGATATTTGCATTCAACACACGGAGTTGAATATCAGTTTTGTTAGAGCACTTTTGAAGCACTCTTTTAGTAGAATCTGCAAGTGGATATTTGGAATGCTTATGGGAATTCGTTGGAAACGGGATATCCTCACATAAAAACTACACAGAAGCATTCTCACAAACTACTTTGTGATGTGTGCATTCGACTCACAGAGTTGAATGTGTCTTTTGATAGATAGAGCAGCTTTGAAACACTGTTTTTGTAGAATCTGCAAGTGGACATTTTGAGCACTTTGAGGCCTATGGTGGAAGAGGAAATATCTTCAAATGAAAACTAAACGGAAGCATTTTCAGTAACTTCTATGTGGTGTGTGCATTCAACTCACAGAGTTGCACATTCTTTTTGATAGTGTAGTTTTCACACACTCTTTTTGTAGATGCTGCAAGTGGCTATTTGGACTGCTTTCAGGCCTTTGGTGTAAACGGGAATATCTTCAGATAAAAACTAGAAAGAAGCCTTCTCAGAAATTTCTTTGTGATGTGTGCATTCAGTTGACCAAGTTGAACCTTCCTTCTGATAGAGCAGATTTGAAATAAGCTTTTTGTAGAATCTGCAAGTGGATATTTGGAGAACTTTGAGGCCTATAGTTGAAATGGAGATATCTTCGTGTAAAGACTAGGCAGAAGCATTCTCAGAAAGGAATTTGTGATGTGTGCATTCAACTCACAGAGTTGAACCTTTCTTTTGATAGAGCAGTTTGACACATTCTTTTTGTAGAATCTGAAAGTGGACATTTTGAGCACTATGAAGCCTCTGGTGGAAAAGGAAATATTTTAACATAAAAACTACACAGAATCATTCGCAGTAACTGCTTTGTGGTGTGTGCATTCAACTCACAGAGTTGAACATTCCTTTTGATAGAGTAGTTTTTAAAAACTCTTTCTGTAGTATCTGCAAGTGGATATTTGGACTGCTTATAGGAATTCGTTGGAAACGGTATATCCTCAGAGAAACACTAGACAGAAACACTCTCACAATCTTGTTGGTGATGTGTGCATTCAACTCACCGGGTTGAAGGTGTTTTTTGATGGAGCAGTTTTGAAATGCTGTTTTTGTAGGATCTGGAAGTGGACATTTTGACCGCTTTGAGGCCAATGATGGAAAAGGAAACATCTTCAAATGAAAACTACACAGAAGCATTCTCAGTAACTTCTATGTGGTGTGGGCATGCAACTCACAAACTTAAACATTCCTTTTGATAGTGTAGTTTTGAAACACTCTTTTTGTAGAATCTGCAAGTGGATATTTGGACCGCTTACAGGAATTCGTTGGAAACGGATATCCTCACACAAAAACTAGAGAAAAGCATTCTCACAAACTACTTTGTGATGTGTGCTTTCAGCTGACAGAGTTGAACCTTTATTTTCATGGAGCAGATTTGAAACAACCTTTTTGTAGAATCTGCATGTGGACATTTGAAGAGCTTGAGGCCTGTGGTAGAAAAGGAAATATCTTCACATAAAACGCAGCAAGAAGATTCTCAGAAACGACTTTGTGATGTTTGGATTCATCTCACGGAGTTGAACATTCCCTTTGTTAGAGCAGATTTGAAACACTCTTTTTGTAGAATCTGCAAGTGAACATTTGGAGAGCTTGGAGGCCTGTGGTAGAAAAGGGAATACCTTCACATAAAATCTAGAAAGAAGAATTTTCAGAAACTAATTTCTGATATTTGCATTCAACACACGGAGTTGAATATCAGTTTTGTTAGAGCACTTTTGAAGCACTCTTTTCGTAGATTCCGCAAGTGGATATTTGGAACGCATATGGGAATTCGTTGGAAACGGGATATCCTCACATAAAAACGACACAGAAGCATTCTCACAAACTACTTTGTGATGTGTGCATTCGACTCACAGAGTTGAATGTGTCTTTTGATAGAGCAGTTCTGAAACACTGTTTTTGTAGAATCTGCAATTGAACATTTTGAGCGCTTTGAGGCCTATGGTGGAAAAGGAAATATCTTGAAATGAAAACTAAACAGAAGCATTCTCAGTAACTTCTATGTGTTGTGTGCATTCAACTCACAGAGTTGCACATTCTTTTTGATAGTGTAGTTTTCCCACACTCTTTTTGTAGATGCTGCAAGTGTCTATTTGGACTGCTTTCAGGCCTTTGGTGTAAACGGGAATATCTTCAGATAAAAACTAGAAAGAAGCCTTCTCAGAAATTTCTTTGTGATGTGTGCATTCAATTGACCGAGTTGAACCTTCCTTCTGATAGAGCAGATTTGAAACAATCTTTTTGTAGAATCTGTAAGTGTATATTTGGAGCGCTTTGAGGCCTAAAGTTGAAATGGAGAGATCTTCATATAAAGACTAGGCAGAAGCATTCTCAGAAAGTAATTTGTGATGTGTGCATTCAACTCACAGAGTTGAACCTTTCTTTTAATAGAGCAGTTTGACACAGTCTTTTTGTAGAATCTGAAAGTGGACATTTTGAGCACTATGAAGCCTCTGGTGGAAAAGGAAATATTTTAACATAAAACCTACACAGAAGCATTCTCATTAACTGCTTTGTGGTGTGTGCATTCAACTCACAGAGTTGAACATTCCTTTTGATTGAGTAGTTTTGAAAAATTCTTTTTGTAGTATCTGCAAGTGGATATTTGGACTGCTTATAGGAATTCGTTGGAAACGGGATATCCTCAGAGAAACACTAGACAGAAGAAATCTCACAAACTTGTTGGTGATGTGTGCATTCAACTCACCGGGTTGAAGGTGTTTTTTGATGGAGCAGTTTTGAAATACTGTTTTTGTAGGATCTGGAAGTGGACATTTTGAGCGCTTTGAGGCCTATGGTGGAAAAGGAAATATCTTCAAATGAAAAATACACAGAAGCATGCTCAGTAACTTCTATGTGGTGAGGGATTGTAACTTACAGAGTTGAACATTCCTTTTGATAGTGTAGTTTTGAAACACTCTTTTTGTAGAATCTGCAAGTGGCTATTTGGACCACTTTCAGGCCTTTAGTGGAAACGGGAATATCTTCAGATAAAAACTAGAGAAAAGCCTTCTCAGAAATTTCTTTGCGATGTGTGCATTCAACTGACAGATTTGAACCTTCTTTTTGAAAGAGCAATTTTGAAACACTCTTTTGTAGAATCTGAAATTGGACATTTGCAGCACTATGAGGCCTATGGTGGAAAAGGAAATATCTTCACCTAAAAACCACACAGAAGCATTCTCAGTAACTTTTTGTGGTGTGTGCATTCAACTCACAGAGTTGAACATTCCTTTTGATAGAGTAGTTTTGAAACACTCTTTTTGTAGAAGCTGCAAGTGGATATTTGGACCGCTTATAGGAATTCGTTGGAAACGAATATCCTCACACAAAAACTAGAGAAAAGCATTCTCACAAACTACTTTGTGATGTGTGCATTCTGCTGACAGAGTTGAACCTTTCTTTTGATGGAGCAGATTTGAAACACCCTTTTTGTAGAATCTGCATGTGGACATTTGGAGGCTTGAGGCCTGTGGTAGAAAAGGAAATATCTTCACATAAAACCCAGCAAGAAGCATTCTCAGAAACTACTTTGTGATGTTTGGATACATCTCACGGAGTTGAACATTCCCTTTGTTAGAGCAGTTTTGAAACACTCTTTTTGTAGAATCTGCAAGTGGACATTTGGAGAGCTTGAAGGCCTGTGGTAGAAAAGGAAATATCTTCACATAAAACCTAGAAAGAATCATTTTCAGAAACTAATTTCTGATGTTTGCATTCAACTCATGGAGTTGAATGTAAGTTTTGTTAGAGCACTTTTGAAACACTCTTTTAGTAGAATCTGCAAGTGGATATTTGGAAAGCTTATGGGAATTCGTTGGAAACGGGATATCCTCACATAAATCTACACAGAAAAATTCTCACTAACTACTTTGTGATGTGTGCATTCGATTCACAGAGTTGAACGTGTCTTTTGACAGAGCAGTTTTGAAACACTGTTTTTGTAGAATCTGCAAGTGGATACTTTGAGCGCTTTGAGGCCTATGGTGGAAAAGGAAATATCTTCAAATGAAAACTAAAAAGAAGCATTTTCAGTAACTTCTATTTGGTGTGTGCACTCAACTTACAGATTTGAACATTCTTTTTGATAGTGTAGTTTTCAAACACTCTTTCTTTAGATTCTGCAAGAGGCTATTTGGACTGTTTTCAGGCCTTTGGTGTAAACGGGAATATCTTTAGATAAAAACTAGAAAGAAGCCTTCTCAGAAATTTCTTTGTGATGTGTGCAGTCAGTTGACACAGTTGAACCTTCCTTCTGCTAGAGTAGATTTGAAACAATCTTTTTATAGAATCTGCAAGTGGATATTTGGAGGGCTTTGAGGCCTAAGGTTGAAATAGAGATATCTTCATATAAAGACTAGGCAGAAGAATTCTCAGAAAGTAATTTGTGACGTGTTCATTCAACTCACAGAGTTGAACCTGTCTTTTGATAGAGCAGTTTGACACACTCTTTTTGTAGAATCTGAAAGTGGACACTTTGAGCGGTATGAAACCTCTGGTGGAAAAGGAAATATTTTAACATGAAAACTACACATAAGCATTCTCAGTAACTTCTTTGTGGTGTGAGCATTCAACTCACAGAGTTCAAATTCCTTTTGATAGAGTAGTTTTGAAAAACTCTTTTTGTAGAATCTGCAATTGGATATTTGGGCTGCTTACGGGAATTCGTTGGAAACGGAATATCCTCTTACAAAAACTAGACAGAAGCATTCTCACAAACTTCTTTGTGATGTGTGCATTCAACTCACAGAGTTGAGCATTTCCTGTCATTTAGCAGATCTGAAACATTCTTTCGGTAGAATTTGCAAGTGGACATTTGGACTTCTTTGATGCCATTGGTAGAAAAGGAAATATCTTCCCATTAAGCCTAGCAAGAAGACTTCTAGAAACTACTTTGTGATGTTTGCATTCAAATCACAGAATTGAACATTCCCTTTGTTAGAGCAGTTCTAAAATACTCTTTTGGTAGATACTGCAAGTGGACATTTGGAGAGCTTTGAGGCCTGTGGTGAGAAAGGAAATATCTTCACATAAAACCTAGCAAGAAGAATTCTCAGAACTGCTTTGTGATGTTAACATTCAATTCAGAGAGTTGAACATTCCTTTTGTTAGAACAGTTTTGAAATACTTTTTTTTGTAGAATCTGCAAGTGGATATTTGGACCGCTTATCGGAATTTGTTGGAAACGGGATATCCTCTCATAAAAACTAGACAGAAACATTCTCATAAACTTCTTTGTGATGTGTGAATTCAAGTCACAGAGTTGAACGTACCTTTGGATACAGCAGTTTTGAAACACTGTTTTTGTAGTATCTGCAGTTAGACCTTTGTGGTGCTTTGAGAAAAGGAAATATCTTCCAATAGAAACTACACAGGTTCATTCTCAGTAACTTCTTTCTGGTGTGCGCATTCAATTCACAGATTTGAACATTCCTTTTGATAGTATAGTTTTGAAACACTCTTTTTGTCGAATCTGCATGTGGCTGTTTGGACCGCTTTTAGGCCTTTGGTGGAAATGGGAATATCTTCAGATAAACACTAGAGATAAGCTTTCTCAGAAATTTCTTTGTGATGTGTGCATTCAACTGACAGAGTTGAAGCTTCCTGTTGATAGAGCAGTTTTGAAACAGTCTTTTTGTAGAATCTGTAAGTGGATATTTGGAGCGGTTTGAGGCCTATGATAGAAAAGGAGACATCTTCATATAAAGAATAGGCAGAAGCATTCTCAGAAAGTAATTTGTGATGTGCGGATTCAACACACAGAGTTGAAACTTTCTTTTGATTAGGCAGTTTGAAACACACTTTTTGTTGCAACTGAAATTGGACTTTTGGAGCGCTATGAGGCCTATGGTGGAAAAGGAAATATCTTCACATAAAAACGACACAGAAGCATTCTCAGTAATTCCTTTGTGGTGTGTGCATTCAACTCACAGAGTTGAACATTCCTTTTGATACAGTAGTTTTGAAACACTTTTTTTGTAGAATCTGCTAGTGGATATTTGGACCACTTACAGTAATTCGTTGGAAACAGTATATTCTCACACAAAAACTAGACAGAAGGATTCTCACAAACTTCTTTGTTATGTGTGCATTCAGCTCACAGATTTGAACCATTCTCTACATTTATCAGATATGAAACACTCTTTTTGTAGAATCTACAAGTGGACATTTAGAGAGCTTTGAGGCAGGTGGTAGGAAAGGAAATATCTCTGCACAAAACCTAGCAAGAAGACTTGTCAGAAAGTAGTTCGTGATGTTTGCATTCAACACAGAGAGTTGAACATTCCCTTTGTTAGAGCAGTTGTGAAACACTGCTTTTGTAGAATCTGCAAGTGGATATTTGGACAGCTTTGACACAGCTGGTAGAAATGAAATACCTTGACATAAAATCTTGCAAGAAATGTTCTCAGAAAGTACTTTGCGATGTTTGCATTGAACTCACACAGTTGAACATTCCTTGTTAGAGCAGTTCTGAAACTCTCTTTCTGTAGAATCCGCAAGTGGACATTTGGAGAGCTTTGTGGCCTGTGGTGGAATAGGAAATATCTTCACATAAAACGTAGAAAGAAACATTCTGAGAAACTATAGTTTGATGTTTGCATTCAACTCACCGATTTGAATACACATTTTGTTAGAGCACATTTGAAACACTTTTTTTAGAATCTGCAAGTGGATATTTGGACTGCTTATAGAAATTCATTGGAAACGTTATATCCTCTCATAAAAACTAGACAGAAGCATTCTCACAAACTTCTTTGTGATGTGCTCATTCAACTCACAGAGTTGAAGGTGTCTTTTGATAGACCAGTTTTGAAACACTGTTTTTGTAGAGTCTGTAAGTGGACATCTGGAGCGCTTTGAGGCCTATGGTGGAAAAGGAAATATCTTCAGATAGACACTACCCAGAAGCATTCTCAGTAACTCTTTTGTGGTGTGTGCATTCAACTCACAGAGTTGAACATTCCTTTTGATAGAAAAGTTTTGAAACACAATTTTTGTAGGAACTGCATGTGGTTATTTGGACCGCTTTCAGGCCTTCAGTGGAAACTGGAATATCTTCAGATAAAAACTAGAGAGAAGCATTCTCAGAAATTTCTATGTGATGTGTGCATTCAACTGACACAGTTGAAACTTCCTTTTGATAGAGCAGTTTTGAAACACTCTTTATGTAGAATCTTCAAGTGGATATTTGTAGCAATTTGAGGCATACGGTTGAAAAGGAGATATCTTTGACTAAAGACGTGTCGGAAGCATTCTCAGAAAGTAATTTGTGATGGGTGTATTCAACTGACAGAGTTGAAACTTTCTTTTGATAGAGCAGTTTGAAACACTCTTTTTGTGGAATCTGCAAGTGGATATTTGGACCGCTTATAGGAATTCGTTGGAAACGGGATATCCTCACAGAAATACTAAACAGAAGAATTCTCCCAAACTTTTTGTGATGGGTGCATTCAGCTCACAGAGTTGAAAATTTTTTTTCATGGAGCAGATTTGAAACACTATTTTTGTAGACTCTGCAAGGGGACATTTGGAGAGCATTGATGCCTGTGTTAGACAAGGAAATCTATTCACATAAAACTTATCAAGAATCCTTCTCAGAAACTAGTTTGTGATGTTTGCATTCAACTCACAGAGTTGAATATACCTTTTGTTAGACCACTTTTGAAACACTAGTTTTGTAGAATCTGCAAGTAAATATTTGGACTGCTTTTAGGAATTCGTTGGAAACGGGATATCCTCACATAAAAACTACACAGAAGCATTCTCACAAACTTCTTTATGATGTGTGCATTCACCTCACAGAGTTGAACGTGTCTTTTGATAGAGCAGTTTTGAAACAATATTTTTGTAGAATCTTCATTGGACATTTGAGCGCTATGAGGCCTATGGTGGAAAAGGGAATATCTTCACATAAAAACTACACAGAAGCATTCTCAGTAACTTCTTTGTGGTGTGTGCATTCAACTCACAGAGTTGAATATTCCTCGTGATAGAGTAGTTTTGAAACACTCTTTTTGTAGAATCTGAAGGTGACATTTGGACCGCTTATAGGAATTTGTTGGAAAGGGTATATCCTCACATAAAAACTAGACAGAAGCATTCTCAAAAACTCCTTTGTGATGTGGGCATTCAACACACAGAGTTGAACGTGGCTTTTGATAGAGCAGTTTTGAAACACTCTTTTTGCAGAATCTGCAATTGGACATTTGGAGCGCTTTGAGGCCTGTGGTGGAAAAGGAATGATCTTCAAATAGAAACTACACAGAAGTTTTCTCACAGCTACTTTGTGGTGTGTGCATTCAACTAACAGAGTTCAACCGTCTTTTGATAGATTAGTTTTGAAACACTCTTTTGGTAGAATCTGCAAGTGGCTATTTTGTCAACTTTCAGGCCTTCGGTGGAAACTGCAATATCTTCAGAAAAAAACTAGAGAGAAGCATTCTTAGAAATTTCTTTGTGACGTGTGCATTCAACTGAAAGAGTGGAACTTTCCTTTTGATAGAGCAGTTTTGAAACACTCTTTTTGTAGAATCTGCAAGTGGATATTAGGAGCGATTTGAAGCCTATGGTAGAAAAGGAGATATCTTATTATAAAGACTAGGCAGAAGCATTCTCAGAAAGTAATTTGTGATGTGTGCATTCAACTCACAGAGTGGAACCTTTCTTTTGATAGAGCAGTTTGAAACACACTATATGTAGAATCTGAAAGTGGACAATTTGAGTGCTATGAGGCCTATGGTTGAAAAGGAAATATATTCACATAAAAACTACACAGAAGCATTCGCAGAAAGTAATTTGTGATGTGTGCATTCAACTCACAGAGTTGAATCTTTCTTTTGATAGAATACTTTGAAACACTCTTTTTATTGGATCTGAAAGTGGACAATTGGAGCGCTATGAGACCTATGGCGTAAAAGGAAATATCATCACATAAAAACTACACAGAAGGATTCTCAGTAACTTCCTAGTGGTATGTGAATTCAACTCAAGGAGTTGAACATTCCTTTTGATAGAGTAGTTTTGAAACACTCTTCTTGTAGAATCTGCAGGTGGATATTTGGACAGCTTAAAGGAATTCATTGGAAACAGGTTATGCTCACACAAAAACTATACAGAAGCATTCTCACAAACTTCTTTGTAATGTGGGCATTCAGCTCACAGAGTTGAACGTGTCTTTTGATAGAGCAGTTTTGAAACACTGTTTTTGTAGAATCTGTAAGTGGACATTTGGAGAGCTTTGAGGCCTATGGTGGAAAAGGAAATGTCTTGAAATACAAACTACACAGAAGCATTCCCAGTAACTAATTTGTGGTGTGTGCATTCAACTGACAGAGTTGAACATTCCTTTTCATAGAGTAGATTTGAAACACTCTTTTGGTATAATCTGCATGTGGCTTTTTGGACCACTTTCAGGCCTTCGGTGGAAACGGGAATATCTTCAGATAAAAACTAGAAAAAAGCATTCTCAGAAATTTCTTCGTGATGTGTGCATTCAACTGACAGAGTTAAACCTTCCTTTTGAAAGAGCAGTTTTGAAACACTCCTCTCGTAGAATCTGCAAGTGGATATTTGGAGCACTCTGAGTCCTCTGGTAGAATAGGAGATCTCTTCATATAAAGACTAGGCAGAAGCATTCTCAGAGAGTTATTTGTAATGTGTGCATTCAACTCACATTGTTGAACCTTTCGTTTGATAGAGCAGTTTGAAACCCTCTTTTTGTAGAATCTGAAAGTGGACATTTGGAGCGCTATGAGGCCTATGGTTGAAAAGGAAATATCTTCAAATAGAAACTACACAGAAGGATTCTTAGTAACGTCTATGTGGTGTGTGTATTCAACTCACAGAGTTGAACGTGTCTTTTGATAGAGCAGTTTTGAAACACTGTTTTTGCAGAATCCGCAAGGGGATATTTGGAGCGCTTTGAGGCCCATGGTGGAAAAGGAAATATCTTCAAATAGAAACTACACAGCAGCATTCTCTCTAACATCTTTGTGGTGTGTGCATTCAGTTCACCGAGTTGAACATTCCTTTTGATAGAGTAGTTTTAAAACATTCTTTTTGTAGAATCTGCATGTGGCTATTTGGACTGCTTTCAGGCATTCGGTAGAAACGGGAATATCTTCAGATAAAAACAGGAAAGAAGCATTCCCCGAAATTTCTTTGTGACGTGTGCATTCAGCTGACAGAGTTGAACCTTCCTTTTCATAGAGCAGTTTGGAAACACTGTTTTTGTAGAATCTGCAAGAGGATATTTGGAGCGATTTGAGGTCTATGGTAGAAAAGGAGAGGTCTTCATATAAAGACTAGGCAAAAGCATTCTCAGAAAGCAATTTGTGATGTTTGCATTCACCACACAGAGTTGAACCTTTCTTTTGATAGAGAAGATTTAAACACTCTTTTTGTAAAATCTGAAAGTGGACATTTGCGGCTCTATGAGGCCTGTGGTGGAAAAGGAAATATCTTCACATAAAAACTACACAGAAGCTTTCTCAGTAACTTCTTTGTGGTGTGTGCATTCAACTCACAGAGTTGAACATTCCTTGTGATACAATAGTTTTGAAACACTCTTTTTATAGCATATGGAAGTCGATATTTGGACCGCTTATAGGAATTCATTGGAAACGGTATATCCTCACATAAAAACTAGACAGAAGAATTCTCAAAAATGCCTTTGTGATGTGTGCATTCAACTCACAGAATTGAATGTGTCTTTTGATAGAGCACTTTTGAAACACTCTTTTTGTAGAATCTGCAATTGCAGATTTGGAGCGCTTTGAGGCCTATTGTGGAAAAGCAAAGATCTTCAAATAGAAACTACACAGAAGCTTTCTCAGCAACTTCTTTTTAGTGTGTGCATTCCACTCACAGAGTTGAACATTCTTTTTGGTAGAGTAGTTTTGAAACATTCTTTTGGTAGAATCTGCATGTAGCTATTTGGTCTGCTTTCCGGCCTTCGGTGGAAACGGGAATAACTTCAGAAAAAAACCACTGAGAAGCATTCTCAGAAATTTCTTTGTGATGCGGGCATGCAACTGACAGGGTGGAACCTTCCTTTTGATAGAGCAGTTTTGAAACACTCTTTTTGTAGAATCTGCAAGTGGATATTTGGAGCGCTTTGAAACCTATGGTAGAAAAGGGGATATCTTCATAGAAAGACTAGGCAGAAGCATTCTCAGGAAGTAATTTGTGATGTGTGCATTCAACTCACAGAGTTGAACCTTTCTTTTGATAGAGCAGTTTGAAACACTCTATATGTACAATCTCAAAGTAGACAATTGGAGCACTATGAGGCCTACGGTGGAAAAGGAACCATCTTCACAAAAAGCTACACAGAATCATTCTCAGAAAGTAATTTGTGATGTGTGCATTCAACTCACAGAGTTGACTCTTTCTTTTGATAGAGCAATTTGAAACACTCTTTTTGTGGAATCTGGAAGTGGACAATTGGAGCGCTATGAGAAATATGGTGTAAAAGGAAATATCTTCACATAAAAATTACACAGAAGCATTCTTAGTAACTTCCTTGTGGTGTGTGAATCTAACTCGAGGAGTTGAACATTCCTTTTGATAGAGTAGTTTTGAAACACTCTTCTTGTAGAATCTGCAAGTGGATATTTGGACAGCTTATAGGAATTCTTTGGAAACGGGATAATCTCACACAAAAACTAGACAGAAGCATTCTCACAAACTTCTTTGTGATATGTGCATTCAGCTCAGAGAGTTGAACCTTTCTCTTCATGGAGGAGATTTGAAACAGTGTTTTTGTAGAATCTGCAGATGGACATTTGGAGAGCTTTGAGGCCTGTGGTAGAAAAGGAAATATCTTCATATAAAACCTAGCAAGAAGTCTTCTCAGAAACTACTGTGTGATGTTTACATTCAAGTTATAGAGTTGAATATTCCCTTTGTTAGAGCAGTTCAGAAACACACTTTTTGTGGAAACCGCAAGTGGACATTTGGAGAGCTTTGAGGCCTGTGGTGGAAAAGGAAATATCTTCACATAAAACCTTCAAAGAAGCATTTTCAGAAACTACTTTCTGATGTTTGCATTCAACTCATGGGGTTGAATATACTTTTTGATAGAGAACTTTTGAAACACTTTATTGGTAGAATCTGCAAGTGGATATTTGAATCGCTTAGAGGAATTCATTGGAAACGGGATATCCTCACAAAAACACTAGATAGAAGCATTCTCACAAACTTCTTTGTGATGTGTGCATTAAACTCACATAGTTGAACGTGTCTTTCGATAGAGCAGTTTTGGAACACTGTTTTTGTAGAATCTGCAATTGGACATTTGGAGAGCTGTGAGGCCTATGGTGGAAAAGGAAACATCTTCAAATAGAAACTACACAGAAGAATTCTCAGCAACTACTTTGTGGTGTGTGCATTCAACTCACCGGGTTGAACATTCCTTTGGCTATAGTAGTTTTGAAACACTCTTTTTGTAGAATCTGCAAGTGGATATTTGGATCGCTGATAGGAATTCATTGGAAACGGGATATCCTCACACAAAAACTAGAAAGAAACATTTTCACAAACTACTTTGTGATGTGTGCATTCAGCTCACAGAGTTGAACCTTTCTTTTCATGGAGCAGATTTGAAACACTCTCTTTGTAGAATCTGCAAGAGGACGTTTGGAGAGCTTTAAGGCCTGTGGTAGAAAAGAAAATCTCTTCACAAGAAACCTAGCAAGAAGCCTTCTCAGAAACTGCGTTCTGATGTTTGCATTCAAGTCACAGAGTTGATCATTCCCTTTGTTAGAGCAGTTCTGAAACACTCTTTTTGTAGGAGCTGCAAGTGGACATTTGGAGAGCTTTGAGGCCAGTGGTAGAAAAGGAAATATCTTCCCATAAAACCTAGCAAGAACCCTTATAAGACTACTTTTTGATGATTACATTCAAGTCACAGAGTTGAACATTCGCTTTGTTAGAGCAGTTCTGAAATAGTCTTTCTGTAGAAACTGCAAGTGGACATTTGGAGAGCTTTGAGGCCCGTGGTGGGAAAGGAAATATCTTCACATAAAACCTAGCAAGAAGCATTCTCAGAACTACTTTGTGATGTTTACATTCAACTCACAGAGTTGAACATTTCTTTTGTTAGAGGAGTTTTGAAACATTACTTTTGTAGAAACTGCAAGTGGACATTTGGAGACCTTTGAGGCCTGTGGTGGAAAAGGAAATATCTTCACATAAAATCTAGAAAGAAGCATTCTCAGAAACTACTTTCTGATGTTTGCGTTCAACAAATGCAGTTGAATATACCTTTCTTTATAGCACTTTTTAAACAATATTTTTGTAGAATCTGCAAGTGAATATTTGGACCGCTTGTAGGAATTTGTTGGAAACGGGATATCCACTCACAAAAACTACACAGAAACATTCTCAAAAACATCTTAGTGATGAGACCATTCAACTCGCAGAGTTGAACATGTGTGTTGATAGAGCAGTTTTGAAACACTGTTTTTGTAGAATCTGCAAGTGGATACTTGGACCGCTTATAGGAATTCATTGGAAACGGGATATCCTCACTCAAAAACAAGACAGAAGCATTCTTACAAACTTCTTTGAGATGTGTGCATTCAACTCACCGGGTTGAACGTGTCTCTACATACAGCAGTTTTGAAACACTATTTTTGTAGAAACTGGAATTGGACATTTTGAGTGCTTTGAGGCCAATGATGGAAAAGGAAATATCTTCAAATGAAAACTACACAGAAGCATTCTCAGTAACTTCTATGTGGTGTGGGCATGCAACTCACAGACTTAAACATTCCTTTTGATAGAGTAGTTTTGAAACTCTCTTTTTGTAGAATCTGCAAGTGGATATTTGGACCACTTATAGGAATTCGTTGGAAACAGATATCCTCACACAAAAACTAGTGAAAAGCATTCTCACAAACTACTTTGTGATGTGTGCTTTCATCTGACAGAGTTGAACCTTTCTTTTGATGGAGCAGATTTGAAACACCCTTTTTGTAGAATCTGGATGTGGACACTTGGAGAGCTTGAGGCCTGTGGTAGAAAAGGAAATATCTTCACATAAAACCCAGCAAGAAGCATTCTCAGAAACTACTTTGTGATGTTTGGATTCATCTCATGGAGTTGAACATTCCCTTTGTTAGAGCAGTTTTGAAACACTCTTTTTGTAGAAACTGGAAGTGGACATTTGGGGAGCTTGGAGGCCTGTGTTAGAAAAGGAAATACCTTCACATAAAACCTAGAAAGAAGAATTTTCAGAAACTAATTTCTGATATTTGCATTCAACACACGGAGTTGAATATCAGTTTTGTTAGAGCACTTTTGAAGCACTCTTTTAGTAGAATCTGCAAGTGGATATTTGGAATGCTTATGGGAATTCGTTGGAAACGGGATATCCTCACATAAAAACTACACAGAAGCATTCTCACAAACTACTTTGTGATGTGTGCATTCGACTCACAGAGTTGAATGTGTCTTTTGATAGATAGAGCAGCTCTGAAACACTGTTTTTGTAGAATCTGCAAGTGGACATTTTGAGCACTTTGAGGCCTATGGTGGAAGAGGAAATATCTTCAAATGAAAACTAAACGGAAGCATTTTCAGTAACTTCTATGTGGTGTGTGCATTCAACTCACAGAGTTGCACATTCTTTTTGATAGTGTAGTTTTCACACACTCTTTTTGTAGATGCTGCAAGTGGCTATTTGGACTGCTTTCAGGCCTTTGGTGTAAACGGGAATATCTTCAGATAAAAACTAGAAAGAAGCCTTCTCAGAAATTTCTTTGTGATGTGTGCATTCAGTTGACCAAGTTGAACCTTCCTTCTGATAGAGCAGATTTGAAATAAGCTTTTTGTAGAATCTGCAAGTGGATATTTGGAGCACTTTGAGGCCTATAGTTGAAATGGAGATATCTTCGTGTAAAGACTAGGCAGAAGCATTCTCAGAAAGGAATTTGTGATGTGTGCATTCAACTCACAGAGTTGAACCTTTCTTTTGATAGAGCAGTTTGACACATTCTTTTTGTAGAATCTGAAAGTGGACATTTTGAGCACTATGAAGCCTCTGGTGGAAAAGGAAATATTTTAACATAAAAACTACACAGAATCATTCGCAGTAACTGCTTTGTGGTGTGTGCATTCAACTCACAGAGTTGAACATTCCTTTTGATAGAGTAGTTTTTAAAAACTCTTTCTGTAGTATCTGCAAGTGGATATTTGGACTGCTTATAGGAATTCGTTGGAAACGGTATATCCTCAGAGAAACACTAGACAGAAACACTCTCACAATCTTGCTGGTGATGTGTGCATTCAACTCACCGGGTTGAAGGTGTTTTTTGATGGAGCAGTTTTGAAATGCTGTTTTTGTAGGATCTGGAAGTGGACATTTTGACCGCTTTGAGGCCAATGATGGAAAAGGAAACATCTTCAAATGAAAACTACACAGAAGCATTCTCAGTAACTTCTATGTGGTGTGGGCATGCAACTCACAAACTTAAACATTCCTTTTGATAGTGTAGTTTTGAAACACTCTTTTTGTAGAATCTGCAAGTGGATATTTGGACCGCTTACAGGAATTCGTTGGAAACGGATATCCTCACACAAAAACTAGAGAAAAGCATTCTCACAAACTACTTTGTGATGTGTGCTTTCAGCTGACAGAGTTGAACCTTTATTTTCATGGAGCAGATTTGAAACAACCTTTTTGTAGAATCTGCATGTGGACATTTGAAGAGCTTGAGGCCTGTGGTAGAAAAGGAAATATCTTCACATAAAACGCAGCAAGAAGATTCTCAGAAACGACTTTGTGATGTTTGGATTCATCTCACGGAGTTGAACATTCCCTTTGTTAGAGCAGATTTGAAACACTCTTTTTGTAGAATCTGCAAGTGAACATTTGGAGAGCTTGGAGGCCTGTGGTAGAAAAGGGAATACCTTCACATAAAATCTAGAAAGAAGAATTTTCAGAAACTAATTTCTGATATTTGCATTCAACACACGGAGTTGAATATCAGTTTTGTTAGAGCACTTTTGAAGCACTCTTTTCGTAGATTCCGCAAGTGGATATTTGGAACGCATATGGGAATTCGTTGGAAACGGGATATCCTCACATAAAAACGACACAGAAGCATTCTCACAAACTACTTTGTGATGTGTGCATTCGACTCACAGAGTTGAATGTGTCTTTTGATAGAGCAGTTCTGAAACACTGTTTTTGTAGAATCTGCAAGTGAACATTTTGAGCGCTTTGAGGCCTATGGTGGAAAAGGAAATATCTTGAAATGAAAACTAAACAGAAGCATTCTCAGTAACTTCTATGTGTTGTGTGCATTCAACTCACAGAGTTGCACATTCTTTTTGATAGTGTAGTTTTCCCACACTCTTTTTGTAGATGCTGCAAGTGTCTATTTGGACTGCTTTCAGGCCTTTGGTGTAAACGGGAATATCTTCAGATAAAAACTAGAAAGAAGCCTTCTCAGAAATTTCTTTGTGATGTGTGCATTCAATTGACCGAGTTGAACCTTCCTTCTGATAGAGCAGATTTGAAACAATCTTTTTGTAGAATCTGTAAGTGTATATTTGGAGCGCTTTGAGGCCTAAAGTTGAAATGGAGAGATCTTCATATAAAGACTAGGCAGAAGCATTCTCAGAAAGTAATTTGTGATGTGTGCATTCAACTCACAGAGTTGAACCTTTCTTTTAATAGAGCAGTTTGACACAGTCTTTTTGTAGAATCTGAAAGTGGACATTTTGAGCACTATGAAGCCTCTGGTGGAAAAGGAAATATTTTAACATAAAACCTACACAGAAGCATTCTCATTAACTGCTTTGTGGTGTGTGCATTCAACTCACAGAGTTCAACATTCCTTTTGATTGAGTAGTTTTGAAAAATTCTTTTTGTAGTATCTGCAAGTGGATATTTGGACTGCTTATAGGAATTCGTTGGAAACGGGATATCCTCAGAGAAACACTAGACAGAAGAAATCTCACAAACTTGTTGGTGATGTGTGCATTCAACTCACCGGGTTGAAGGTGTTTTTTGATGGAGCAGTTTTGAAATACTGTTTTTGTAGGATCTGGAAGTGGACATTTTGAGCGCTTTGAGGCCTATGGTGGAAAAGGAAATATCTTCAAATGAAAAATACACAGAAGCATGCTCAGTAACTTCTATGTGGTGAGGGATTGTAACTTACAGAGTTGAACATTCCTTTTGATAGTGTAGTTTTGAAACACTCTTTTTGTAGAATCTGCAAGTGGCTATTTGGACCACTTTCAGGCCTTTAGTGGAAACGGGAATATCTTCAGATAAAAACTAGAGAAAAGCCTTCTCAGAAATTTCTTTGCGATGTGTGCATTCAACTGACAGATTTGAACCTTCTTTTTGAAAGAGCAATTTTGAAACACTCTTTTGTAGAATCTGAAATTGGACATTTGCAGCACTATGAGGCCTATGGTGGAAAAGGAAATATCTTCACCTAAAAACCACACAGAAGCATTCTCAGTAACTTTTTGTGGTGTGTGCATTCAACTCACAGAGTTGAACATTCCTTTTGATAGAGTAGTTTTGAAACACTCTTTTTGTAGAAGCTGCAAGTGGATATTTGGACCGCTTATAGGAATTCGTTGGAAACGAATATCCTCACACAAAAACTAGAGAAAAGCATTCTCACAAACTACTTTGTGATGTGTGCATTCTGCTGACAGAGTTGAACCTTTCTTTTGATGGAGCAGATTTGAAACACCCTTTTTGTAGAATCTGCATGTGGACATTTGGAGAGCTTGAGGCCTGTGGTAGAAAAGGAAATATCTTCACATAAAACCCAGCAAGAAGCATTCTCAGAAACTACTTTGTGATGTTTGGATACATCTCACGGAGTTGAACATTCCCTTTGTTAGAGCAGTTTTGAAACACTCTTTTTGTAGAATCTGCAAGTGGACATTTGGAGAGCTTGAAGGCCTGTGGTAGAAAAGGAAATATCTTCACATAAAACCTAGAAAGAATCATTTTCAGAAACTAATTTCTGATGTTTGCATTCAACTCATGGAGTTGAATGTAAGTTTTGTTAGAGCACTTTTGAAACACTCTTTTAGTAGAATCTGCAAGTGGATATTTGGAAAGCTTATGGGAATTCGTTGGAAACGGGATATCCTCACATAAAACTACACAGAAAAATTCTCACTAACTACTTTGTGATGTGTGCATTCGATTCACAGAGTTGAACGTGTCTTTTGACAGAGCAGTTTTGAAACACTGTTTTTGTAGAATCTGCAATTGGATACTTTGAGCGCTTTGAGGCCTATGGTGGAAAAGGAAATATCTTCAAATGAAAACTAAAAAAGAAGCATTTTCAGTAACTTCTATTTGGTGTGTGCACTCAACTTACAGATTTGAACATTCTTTTTGATAGTGTAGTTTTCAAACACTCTTTCTTTAGATTCTGCAAGAGGCTATTTGGACTGTTTTCAGGCCTTTGGTGTAAACGGGAATATCTTTAGATAAAAACTAGAAAGAAGCCTTCTCAGAAATTTCTTTGTGATGTGTGCAGTCAGTTGACACAGTTGAACCTTCCTTCTGCTAGAGTAGATTTGAAACAATCTTTTTATAGAATCTGCAAGTGGATATTTGGAGGGCTTTGAGGCCTAAGGTTGAAATAGAGATATCTTCATATAAAGACTAGGCAGAAGAATTCTCAGAAAGTAATTTGTGACGTGTTCATTCAACTCACAGAGTTGAACCTGTCTTTTGATAGAGCAGTTTGACACACTCTTTTTGTAGAATCTGAAAGTGGACACTTTGAGCGGTATGAAACCTCTGGTGGAAAAGGAAATATTTTAACATGAAAACTACACATAAGCATTCTCAGTAACTTCTTTGTGGTGTGAGCATTCAACTCACAGAGTTCAAATTCCTTTTGATAGAGTAGTTTTGAAAAACTCTTTTTGTAGAATCTGCAATTGGATATTTGGGCTGCTTACGGGAATTCGTTGGAAACGGAATATCCTCTTACAAAAACTAGACAGAAGCATTCTCACAAACTTCTTTGTGATGTGTGCATTCAACTCACAGAGTTGAGCATTTCCTGTCATTTAGCAGATCTGAAACATTCTTTCGGTAGAATTTGCAAGTGGACATTTGGACTTCTTTGATGCCATTGGTAGAAAAGGAAATATCTTCCCATTAAGCCTAGCAAGAAGACTTCTAGAAACTACTTTGTGATGTTTGCATTCAAATCACAGAATTGAACATTCCCTTTGTTAGAGCAGTTCTAAAATACTCTTTTGGTAGATACTGCAAGTGGACATTTGGAGAGCTTTGAGGCCTGTGGTGAGAAAGGAAATATCTTCACATAAAACCTAGCAAGAAGAATTCTCAGAACTGCTTTGTGATGTTAACATTCAATTCAGAGAGTTGAACATTCCTTTTGTTAGAACAGTTTTGAAATACTTTTTTTTGTAGAATCTGCAAGTGGATATTTGGACCGCTTATCGGAATTTGTTGGAAACGGGATATCCTCTCATAAAAACTAGACAGAAACATTCTCATAAACTTCTTTGTGATGTGTGAATTCAAGTCACAGAGTTGAACGTACCTTTGGATACAGCAGTTTTGAAACACTGTTTTTGTAGTATCTGCAGTTAGACCTTTGTGGTGCTTTGAGAAAAGGAAATATCTTCCAATAGAAACTACACAGGTTCATTCTCAGTAACTTCTTTCTGGTGTGCGCATTCAATTCACAGATTTGAACATTCCTTTTGATAGTATAGTTTTGAAACACTCTTTTTGTCGAATCTGCATGTGGCTGTTTGGACCGCTTTTAGGCCTTTGGTGGAAATGGGAATATCTTCAGATAAACACTAGAGATAAGCTTTCTCAGAAATTTCTTTGTGATGTGTGCATTCAACTGACAGAGTTGAAGCTTCCTGTTGATAGAGCAGTTTTGAAACAGTCTTTTTGTAGAATCTGTAAGTGGATATTTGGAGCGGTTTGAGGCCTATGATAGAAAAGGAGACATCTTCATATAAAGAATAGGCAGAAGCATTCTCAGAAAGTAATTTGTGATGTGCGGATTCAACACACAGAGTTGAAACTTTCTTTTGATTAGGCAGTTTGAAACACACTTTTTGTTGCAACTGAAATTGGACTTTTGGAGCGCTATGAGGCCTATGGTGGAAAAGGAAATATCTTCACATAAAAACGACACAGAAGCATTCTCAGTAATTCCTTTGTGGTGTGTGCATTCAACTCACAGAGTTGAACATTCCTTTTGATACAGTAGTTTTGAAACACTTTTTTTGTAGAATCTGCTAGTGGATATTTGGACCACTTACAGTAATTCGTTGGAAACAGTATATTCTCACACAAAAACTAGACAGAAGGATTCTCACAAACTTCTTTGTTATGTGTGCATTCAGCTCACAGATTTGAACCATTCTCTACATTTATCAGATATGAAACACTCTTTTTGTAGAATCTACAAGTGGACATTTAGAGAGCTTTGAGGCAGGTGGTAGGAAAGGAAATATCTCTGCACAAAACCTAGCAAGAAGACTTGTCAGAAAGTAGTTCGTGATGTTTGCATTCAACACAGAGAGTTGAACATTCCCTTTGTTAGAGCAGTTGTGAAACACTGCTTTTGTAGAATCTGCAAGTGGATATTTGGACAGCTTTGACACAGCTGGTAGAAATGAAATACCTTGACATAAAATCTTGCAAGAAATGTTCTCAGAAAGTACTTTGCGATGTTTGCATTGAACTCACACAGTTGAACATTCCTTGTTAGAGCAGTTCTGAAACTCTCTTTCTGTAGAATCCGCAAGTGGACATTTGGAGAGCTTTGTGGCCTGTGGTGGAATAGGAAATATCTTCACATAAAACGTAGAAAGAAACATTCTGAGAAACTATATTTTGATGTTTGCATTCAACTCACCGATTTGAATACACATTTTGTTAGAGCACATTTGAAACACTTTTTTTAGAATCTGCAAGTGGATATTTGGACTGCTTATAGAAATTCATTGGAAACGTTATATCCTCTCATAAAAACTAGACAGAAGCATTCTCACAAACTTCTTTGTGATGTGCTCATTCAACTCACAGAGTTGAAGGTGTCTTTTGATAGACCAGTTTTGAAACACTGTTTTTGTAGAGTCTGTAAGTGGACATCTGGAGCGCTTTGAGGCCTATGGTGGAAAAGGAAATATCTTCAGATAGACACTACCCAGAAGCATTCTCAGTAACTCTTTTGTGGTGTGTGCATTCAACTCACAGAGTTGAACATTCCTTTTGATAGAAAAGTTTTGAAACACAATTTTTGTAGGAACTGCATGTGGTTATTTGGACCGCTTTCAGGCCTTCAGTGGAAACTGGAATATCTTCAGATAAAAACTAGAGAGAAGCATTCTCAGAAATTTCTATGTGATGTGTGCATTCAACTGACACAGTTGAAACTTCCTTTTGATAGAGCAGTTTTGAAACACTCTTTATGTAGAATCTTCAAGTGGATATTTGTAGCAATTTGAGGCATACGGTTGAAAAGGAGATATCTTTGACTAAAGACGTGTCGGAAGCATTCTCAGAAAGTAATTTGTGATGGGTGTATTCAACTGACAGAGTTGAAACTTTCTTTTGATAGAGCAGTTTGAAACACTCTTTTTGTGGAATCTGCAAGTGGATATTTGGACCGCTTATAGGAATTCGTTGGAAACGGGATATCCTCACAGAAATACTAAACAGAAGAATTCTCCCAAACTTTTTGTGATGGGTGCATTCAGCTCACAGAGTTGAAAATTTTTTTTCATGGAGCAGATTTGAAACACTATTTTTGTAGACTCTGCAAGGGGACATTTGGAGAGCATTGATGCCTGTGTTAGACAAGGAAATCTATTCACATAAAACTTATCAAGAATCCTTCTCAGAAACTAGTTTGTGATGTTTGCATTCAACTCACAGAGTTGAATATACCTTTTGTTAGACCACTTTTGAAACACTAGTTTTGTAGAATCTGCAAGTAAATATTTGGACTGCTTTTAGGAATTCGTTGGAAACGGGATATCCTCACATAAAAACTACACAGAAGCATTCTCACAAACTTCTTTATGATGTGTGCATTCACCTCACAGAGTTGAACGTGTCTTTTGATAGAGCAGTTTTGAAACAATATTTTTGTAGAATCTTCATTGGACATTTGAGCGCTATGAGGCCTATGGTGGAAAAGGGAATATCTTCACATAAAAACTACACAGAAGCATTCTCAGTAACTTCTTTGTGGTGTGTGCATTCAACTCACAGAGTTGAATATTCCTCGTGATAGAGTAGTTTTGAAACACTCTTTTTGTAGAATCTGAAGGTGACATTTGGACCGCTTATAGGAATTTGTTGGAAAGGGTATATCCTCACATAAAAACTAGACAGAAGCATTCTCAAAAACTCCTTTGTGATGTGGGCATTCAACACACAGAGTTGAACGTGGCTTTTGATAGAGCAGTTTTGAAACACTCTTTTTGCAGAATCTGCAATTGGACATTTGGAGCGCTTTGAGGCCTGTGGTGGAAAAGGAATGATCTTCAAATAGAAACTACACAGAAGTTTTCTCACAGCTACTTTGTGGTGTGTGCATTCAACTAACAGAGTTCAACCGTCTTTTGATAGATTAGTTTTGAAACACTCTTTTGGTAGAATCTGCAAGTGGCTATTTTGTCAACTTTCAGGCCTTCGGTGGAAACTGCAATATCTTCAGAAAAAAACTAGAGAGAAGCATTCTTAGAAATTTCTTTGTGACGTGTGCATTCAACTGAAAGAGTGGAACTTTCCTTTTGATAGAGCAGTTTTGAAACACTCTTTTTGTAGAATCTGCAAGTGGATATTAGGAGCGATTTGAAGCCTATGGTAGAAAAGGAGATATCTTATTATAAAGACTAGGCAGAAGCATTCTCAGAAAGTAATTTGTGATGTGTGCATTCAACTCACAGAGTGGAACCTTTCTTTTGATAGAGCAGTTTGAAACACACTATATGTAGAATCTGAAAGTGGACAATTTGAGTGCTATGAGGCCTATGGTTGAAAAGGAAATATATTCACATAAAAACTACACAGAAGCATTCGCAGAAAGTAATTTGTGATGTGTGCATTCAACTCACAGAGTTGAATCTTTCTTTTGATAGAATACTTTGAAACACTCTTTTTATTGGATCTGAAAGTGGACAATTGGAGCGCTATGAGACCTATGGCGTAAAAGGAAATATCATCACATAAAAACTACACAGAAGGATTCTCAGTAACTTCCTAGTGGTATGTGAATTCAACTCAAGGAGTTGAACATTCCTTTTGATAGAGTAGTTTTGAAACACTCTTCTTGTAGAATCTGCAGGTGGATATTTGGACAGCTTAAAGGAATTCATTGGAAACAGGTTATGCTCACACAAAAACTATACAGAAGCATTCTCACAAACTTCTTTGTAATGTGGGCATTCAGCTCACAGAGTTGAACGTGTCTTTTGATAGAGCAGTTTTGAAACACTGTTTTTGTAGAATCTGTAAGTGGACATTTGGAGAGCTTTGAGGCCTATGGTGGAAAAGGAAATGTCTTGAAATACAAACTACACAGAAGCATTCCCAGTAACTAATTTGTGGTGTGTGCATTCAACTGACAGAGTTGAACATTCCTTTTCATAGAGTAGATTTGAAACACTCTTTTGGTATAATCTGCATGTGGCTTTTTGGACCACTTTCAGGCCTTCGGTGGAAACGGGAATACCTTCAGATAAAAACTAGAAAAAAGCATTCTCAGAAATTTCTTCGTGATGTGTGCATTCAACTGACAGAGTTAAAACTTCCTTTTGAAAGAGCAGTTTTGAAACACTCCTCTCGTAGCATCTGCAAGTGGATATTTGGAGCACTCTGAGTCCTCTGGTAGAATAGGAGATCTCTTCATATAAAGACTAGGCAGAAGCATTCTCAGAGAGTTATTTGTAATGTGTGCATTCAACTCACATTGTTGAACCTTTCGTTTGATAGAGCAGTTTGAAACCCTCTTTTTGTAGAATCTGAAAGTGGACATTTGGAGCGCTATGAGGCCTATGGTTGAAAAGGAAATATCTTCAAATAGAAACTACACAGAAGGATTCTTAGTAACGTCTATGTGGTGTGTGTATTCAACTCACAGAGTTGAACGTGTCTTTTGATAGAGCAGTTTTGAAACACTGTTTTTGCAGAATCCGCAAGGGGATATTTGGAGCGCTTTGAGGCCCATGGTGGAAAAGGAAATATCTTCAAATAGAAACTACACAGCAGCATTCTCTCTAACATCTTTGTGGTGTGTGCATTCAGTTCACCGAGTTGAACATTCCTTTTGATAGAGTAGTTTTAAAACATTCTTTTTGTAGAATCTGCATGTGGCTATTTGGACTGCTTTCAGGCATTCGGTAGAAACGGGAATATCTTCAGATAAAAACAGGAAAGAAGCATTCCCCGAAATTTCTTTGTGACGTGTGCATTCAGCTGACAGAGTTGAACCTTCCTTTTCATAGAGCAGTTTGGAAACACTGTTTTTGTAGAATCTGCAAGAGGATATTTGGAGCGATTTGAGGTCTATGGTAGAAAAGGAGAGGTCTTCATATAAAGACTAGGCAAAAGCATTCTCAGAAAGCAATTTGTGATGTTTGCATTCACCACACAGAGTTGAACCTTTCTTTTGATAGAGAAGATTTAAACACTCTTTTTGTAAAATCTGAAAGTGGACATTTGCGGCTCTATGAGGCCTGTGGTGGAAAAGGAAATATCTTCACATAAAAACTACACAGAAGCTTTCTCAGTAACTTCTTTGTGGTGTGTGCATTCAACTCACAGAGTTGAACATTCCTTGTGATACAATAGTTTTGAAACACTCTTTTTATAGCATATGGAAGTCGATATTTGGACCGCTTATAGGAATTCATTGGAAACGGTATATCCTCACATAAAAACTAGACAGAAGAATTCTCAAAAATGCCTTTGTGATGTGTGCATTCAACTCACAGAATTGAATGTGTCTTTTGATAGAGCACTTTTGAAACACTCTTTTTGTAGAATCTGCAATTGCAGATTTGGAGCGCTTTGAGGCCTATTGTGGAAAAGCAAAGATCTTCAAATAGAAACTACACAGAAGCTTTCTCAGCAACTTCTTTTTAGTGTGTGCATTCCACTCACAGAGTTGAACATTCTTTTTGGTAGAGTAGTTTTGAAACATTCTTTTGGTAGAATCTGCATGTAGCTATTTGGTCTGCTTTCCGGCCTTCGGTGGAAACGGGAATAACTTCAGAAAAAAACCACTGAGAAGCATTCTCAGAAATTTCTTTGTGATGCGGGCATGCAACTGACAGGGTGGAACCTTCCTTTTGATAGAGCAGTTTTGAAACACTCTTTTTGTAGAATCTGCAAGTGGATATTTGGAGCGCTTTGAAACCTATGGTAGAAAAGGGGATATCTTCATAGAAAGACTAGGCAGAAGCATTCTCAGGAAGTAATTTGTGATGTGTGCATTCAACTCACAGAGTTGAACCTTTCTTTTGATAGAGCAGTTTGAAACACTCTATATGTACAATCTCAAAGTAGACAATTGGAGCACTATGAGGCCTACGGTGGAAAAGGAACCATCTTCACAAAAAGCTACACAGAATCATTCTCAGAAAGTAATTTGTGATGTGTGCATTCAACTCACAGAGTTGACTCTTTCTTTTGATAGAGCAATTTGAAACACTCTTTTTGTGGAATCTGGAAGTGGACAATTGGAGCGCTATGAGAAATACGGTGTAAAAGGAAATATCTTCACATAAAAATTACACAGAAGCATTCTTAGTAACTTCCTTGTGGTGTGTGAATCCAACTCGAGGAGTTGAACATTCCTTTTGATAGAGTAGTTTTGAAACACTCTTCTTGTAGAATCTGCAAGTGGATATTTGGACAGCTTATAGGAATTCTTTGGAAACGGGATAATCTCACACAAAAACTAGACAGAAGCATTCTCACAAACTTCTTTGTGATATGTGCATTCAGCTCAGAGAGTTGAACCTTTCTCTTCATGGAGGAGATTTGAAACAGTGTTTTTGTAGAATCTGCAGATGGACATTTGGAGAGCTTTGAGGCCTGTGGTAGAAAAGGAAATATCTTCATATAAAACCTAGCAAGAAGTCTTCTCAGAAACTACTGTGTGATGTTTACATTCAAGTTATAGAGTTGAATATTCCCTTTGTTAGAGCAGTTCAGAAACACACTTTTTGTGGAAACCGCAAGTGGACATTTGGAGAGCTTTGAGGCCTGTGGTGGAAAAGGAAATATCTTCACATAAAACCTTCAAAGAAGCATTTTCAGAAACTACTTTCTGATGTTTGCATTCAACTCATGGGGTTGAATATACTTTTTGATAGAGAACTTTTGAAACACTTTATTGGTAGAATCTGCAAGTGGATATTTGAATCGCTTAGAGGAATTCATTGGAAACGGGATATCCTCACAAAAACACTAGATAGAAGCATTCTCACAAACTTCTTTGTGATGTGTGCATTAAACTCACATAGTTGAACGTGTCTTTTGATAGAGCAGTTTTGGAACACTGTTTTTGTAGAATCTGCAATTGGACATTTGGAGAGCTGTGAGGCCTATGGTGGAAAAGGAAACATCTTCAAATAGAAACTACACAGAAGAATTCTCAGCAACTACTTTGTGGTGTGTGCATTCAACTCACCGGGTTGAACATTCCTTTGGCTATAGTAGTTTTGAAACACTCTTTTTGTAGAATCTGCAAGTGGATATTTGGATCGCTGATAGGAATTCATTGGAAACGGGATATCCTCACACAAAAACTAGAAAGAAACATTTTCACAAACTACTTTGTGACGTGTGCATTCAGCTCACAGAGTTGAACCTTTCTTTTCATGGAGCAGATTTGAAACACTCTCTTTGTAGAATCTGCAAGAGGACGTTTGGAGAGCTTTAAGGCCTGTGGTAGAAAAGAAAATCTCTTCACAAGAAACCTAGCAAGAAGCCTTCTCAGAAACTGCGTTCTGATGTTTGCATTCAAGTCACAGAGTTGATCATTCCCTTTGTTAGAGCAGTTCTGAAACACTCTTTTTGTAGGAGCTGCAAGTGGACATTTGGAGAGCTTTGAGGCCAGTGGTAGAAAAGGAAATATCTTCCCATAAAACCTAGCAAGAACCCTTATAAGACTACTTTTTGATGATTACATTCAAGTCACAGAGTTGAACATTCGCTTTGTTAGAGCAGTTCTGAAATAGTCTTTCTGTAGAAACTGCAAGTGGACATTTGGAGAGCTTTGAGGCCCGTGGTGGGAAAGGAAATATCTTCACATAAAACCTAGCAAGAAGCATTCTCAGAACTACTTTGTGATGTTTACATTCAACTCACAGAGTTGAACATTTCTTTTGTTAGAGGAGTTTTGAAACATTACTTTTGTAGAAACTGCAAGTGGACATTTGGAGACCTTTGAGGCCTGTGGTGGAAAAGGAAATATCTTCACATAAAATCTAGAAAGAAGCATTCTCAGAAACTACTTTCTGATGTTTGCGTTCAACAAATGCAGTTGAATATACCTTTCTTTATAGCACTTTTTAAACAATATTTTTGTAGAATCTGCAAGTGAATATTTGGACCGCTTGTAGGAATTTGTTGGAAACGGGATATCCACTCACAAAAACTACACAGAAACATTCTCAAAAACATCTTAGTGATGAGACCATTCAACTCGCAGAGTTGAACATGTGTGTTGATAGAGCAGTTTTGAAACACTGTTTTTGTAGAATCTGCAAGTGGATACTTGGACCGCTTATAGGAATTCATTGGAAACGGGATATCCTCACTCAAAAACAAGACAGAAGCATTCTTACAAACTTCTTTGAGATGTGTGCATTCAACTCACCGGGTTGAACGTGTCTCTACATACAGCAGTTTTGAAACACTATTTTTGTAGAAACTGGAATTGGACATTTTGAGTGCTTTGAGGCCAATGATGGAAAAGGAAATATCTTCAAATGAAAACTACACAGAAGCATTCTCAGTAACTTCTATGTGGTGTGGGCATGCAACTCACAGACTTAAACATTCCTTTTGATAGAGTAGTTTTGAAACTCTCTTTTTGTAGAATCTGCAAGTGGATATTTGGACCACTTATAGGAATTCGTTGGAAACAGATATCCTCACACAAAAACTAGTGAAAAGCATTCTCACAAACTACTTTGTGATGTGTGCTTTCAGCTGACAGAGTTGAACCTTTCTTTTGATGGAGCAGATTTGAAACACCCTTTTTGTAGAATCTGGATGTGGACACTTGGAGAGCTTGAGGCCTGTGGTAGAAAAGGAAATATCTTCACATAAAACCCAGCAAGAAGCATTCTCAGAAACTACTTTGTGATGTTTGGATTCATCTCATGGAGTTGAACATTCCCTTTGTTAGAGCAGTTTTGAAACACTCTTTTTGTAGAAACTGGAAGTGGACATTTGGGGAGCTTGGAGGCCTGTGTTAGAAAAGGAAATACCTTCACATAAAACCTAGAAAGAAGAATTTTCAGAAACTAATTTCTGATATTTGCATTCAACACACGGAGTTGAATATCAGTTTTGTTAGAGCACTTTTGAAGCACTCTTTTAGTAGAATCTGCAAGTGGATATTTGGAATGCTTATGGGAATTCGTTGGAAACGGGATATCCTCACATAAAAACTACACAGAAGCATTCTCACAAACTACTTTGTGATGTGTGCATTCGACTCACAGAGTTGAATGTGTCTTTTGATAGATAGAGCAGCTTTGAAACACTGTTTTTGTAGAATCTGCAAGTGGACATTTTGAGCACTTTGAGGCCTATGGTGGAAGAGGAAATATCTTCAAATGAAAACTAAACGGAAGCATTTTCAGTAACTTCTATGTGGTGTGTGCATTCAACTCACAGAGTTGCACATTCTTTTTGATAGTGTAGTTTTCACACACTCTTTTTGTAGATGCTGCAAGTGGCTATTTGGACTGCTTTCAGGCCTTTGGTGTAAACGGGAATATCTTCAGATAAAAACTAGAAAGAAGCCTTCTCAGAAATTTCTTTGTGATGTGTGCATTCAATTGACCAAGTTGAACCTTCCTTCTGATAGAGCAGATTTGAAATAAGCTTTTTGTAGAATCTGCAAGTGGATATTTGGAGCACTTTGAGGCCTATAGTTGAAATGGAGATATCTTCGTGTAAAGACTAGGCAGAAGCATTCTCAGAAAGTAATTTGTGATGTGTGCATTCAACTCACAGAGTTGAACCTTTCTTTTGATAGAGCAGTTTGACACATTCTTTTTGTAGAATCTGAAAGTGGACATTTTGAGCACTATGAAGCCTCTGGTGGAAAAGGAAATATTTTAACATAAAAACTACACAGAATCATTCGCAGTAACTGCTTTGTGGTGTGTGCATTCAACTCACAGAGTTGAACATTCCTTTTGATAGAGTAGTTTTTAAAAACTCTTTCTGTAGTATCTGCAAGTGGATATTTGGACTGCTTATAGGAATTCGTTGGAAACGGGATATCCTCAGAGAAACACTAGACAGAAACACTCTCACAATCTTGTTGGTGATGTGTGCATTCAACTCACCGGGTTGAAGGTGTTTTTTGATGGAGCAGTTTTGAAATGCTGTTTTTGTAGGATCTGGAAGTGGACATTTTGACCGCTTTGAGGCCAATGATGGAAAAGGAAACATCTTCAAATGAAAACTACACAGAAGCATTCTCAGTAACTTCTATGTGGTGTGGGCATGCAACTCACAAACTTAAACATTCCTTTTGATAGTGTAGTTTTGAAACACTCTTTTTGTAGAATCTGCAAGTGGATATTTGGACCGCTTACAGGAATTCGTTGGAAACGGATATCCTCACACAAAAACTAGAGAAAAGCATTCTCACAAACTACTTTGTGATGTGTGCTTTCAACTGACAGAGTTGAACCTTTATTTTCATGGAGCAGATTTGAAACAACCTTTTTGTAGAATCTGCATGTGGACATTTGAAGAGCTTGAGGCCTGTGGTAGAAAAGGAAATATCTTCACATAAAACGCAGCAAGAAGATTCTCAGAAACTACTTTGTGATGTTTGGATTCATCTCACGGAGTTGAACATTCCCTTTGTTAGAGCAGATTTGAAACACTCTTTTTGTAGAATCTGCAAGTGAACATTTGGAGAGCTTGGAGGCCTGTGGTAGAAAAGGGAATACCTTCACATAAAATCTAGAAAGAAGAATTTTTAGAAACTAATTTCTGATATTTGCATTCAACACACGGAGTTGAATATCAGTTTTGTTAGAGCACTTTTGAAGCACTCTTTTAGTAGATTCCGCAAGTGGATATTTGGAACGCATATGGGAATTCGTTGGAAACGGGATATCCTCACATAAAAACGACACAGAAGCATTCTCACAAACTACTTTGTGATGTGTGCATTCGACTCACAGAGTTGAATGTGTCTTTTGATAGAGCAGTTCTGAAACACTGTTTTTGTAGAATCTGCAAGTGAACATTTTGAGCGCTTTGAGGCCTATGGTGGAAAAGGAAATATCTTGAAATGAAAACTAAACAGAAGCATTCTCAGTAACTTCTATGTGGTGTGTGCATTCAACTCACAGAGTTGCACATTCTTTTTGATAGTGTAGTTTTCCCACACTCTTTTTGTAGATGCTGCAAGTGTCTATTTGGACTGCTTTCAGGCCTTTGGTGTAAACGGGAATATCTTCAGATAAAAACTAGAAAGAAGCCTTCTCAGAAATTTCTTTGTGATGTGTGCATTCAATTGACCGAGTTGAACCTTCCTTCTGATAGAGCAGATTTGAAACAATCTTTTTGTAGAATCTGTAAGTGTATATTTGGAGCGCTTTGAGGCCTAAAGTTGAAATGGAGAGATCTTCATATAAAGACTAGGCAGAAGCATTCTCAGAAAGTAATTTGTGATGTGTGCATTCAACTCACAGAGTTGAACCTTTCTTTTAATAGAGCAGTTTGACACATTCTTTTTGTAGAATCTGAAAGTGGACATTTTGAGCACTATGAAGCCTCTGGTGGAAAAGGAAATATTTTAACATAAAACCTACACAGAAGCATTCTCATTAACTGCTTTGTGGTGTGTGCATTCAACTCACAGAGTTGAACATTCCTTTTGATTGAGTAGTTTTGAAAAATTCTTTTTGTAGTATCTGCAAGTGGATATTTGGACTGCTTATAGGAATTCGTTGGAAACGGGATATCCTCAGAGAAACACTAGACAGAAGAAATCTCACAAACTTGTTGGTGATGTGTGCATTCAACTCACCGGGTTGAAGGTGTTTTTTGATGGAGCAGTTTTGAAATACTGTTTTTGTAGGATCTGGAAGTGGACATTTTGAGCGCTTTGAGGCCTATGGTGGAAAAGGAAATATCTTCAAATGAAAAATACACAGAAGCATGCTCAGTAACTTCTATGTGGTGAGGGATTGTAACTTACAGAGTTGAACATTCCTTTTGATAGTGTAGTTTTGAAACACTCTTTTTGTAGAATCTGCAAGTGGCTATTTGGACCACTTTCAGGCCTTTAGTGGAAACGGGAATATCTTCAGATAAAAACTAGAGAAAAGCCTTCTCAGAAATTTCTTTGCGATGTGTGCATTCAACTGACAGATTTGAACCTTCTTTTTGAAAGAGCAATTTTGAAACACTCTTTTGTAGAATCTGAAATTGGACATTTGCAGCACTATGAGGCCTATGGTGGAAAAGGAAATATCTTCACCTAAAAACCACACAGAAGCATTCTCAGTAACTTTTTGTGGTGTGTGCATTCAACTCACAGAGTTGAACCTGTCTTTTGATAGAGCAGTTTGACACACTCTTTTTGTAGAATCTGAAAGTGGACACTTTGAGCGGTATGAAACCTCTGGTGGAAAAGGAAATATTTTAACATGAAAACTACACATAAGCATTCTCAGTAACTTCTTTGTGGTGTGAGCATTCAACTCACAGAGTTCAAATTCCTTTTGATAGAGTAGTTTTGAAAAACTCTTTTTGTAGAATCTGCAATTGGATATTTGGGCTGCTTACGGGAATTCGTTGGAAACGGAATATCCTCTTACAAAAACTAGACAGAAGCATTCTCACAAACTTCTTTGTGATGTGTGCATTCAACTCACAGAGTTGAATCTTTCTTTTGATAGAATACTTTGAAACACTCTTTTTATTGGATCTGAAAGTGGACAATTGGAGCGCTATGAGACCTATGGCGTAAAAGGAAATATCATCACATAAAAACTACACAGAAGGATTCTCAGTAACTTCCTAGTGGTATGTGAATTCAACTCAAGGAGTTGAACCTTCCTTTTGATAGAGTAGTTTTGAAACACTCTTCTTGTAGAATCTGCAGGTGGATATTTGGACAGCTTAAAGGAATTCATTGGAAACAGGTTATGCTCACACAAAAACTATACAGAAGCATTCTCACAAACTTCTTTGTAATGTGGGCATTCAGCTCACAGAGTTGAACGTGTCTTTTGATAGAGCAGTTTTGAAACACTGTTTTTGTAGAATCTGTAAGTGGACATTTGGAGAGCTTTGAGGCCTATGGTGGAAAAGGAAATGTCTTGAAATACAAACTACACAGAAGCATTCCCAGTAACTAATTTGTGGTGTGTGCATTCAACTGACAGAGTTGAACATTCCTTTTCATAGAGTAGATTTGAAACACTCTTTTGGTATAATCTGCATGTGGCTTTTTGGACCACTTTCAGGCCTTCGGTGGAAACGGGAATACCTTCAGATAAAAACTAGAAAAAAGCATTCTCAGAAATTTCTTCGTGATGTGTGCATTCAACTGACAGAGTTAAACCTTCCTTTTGAAAGAGCAGTTTTGAAACACTCCTCTCGTAGAATCTGCAAGTGGATATTTGGAGCACTCTGAGTCCTCTGGTAGAATAGGAGATCTCTTCATATAAAGACTAGGCAGAAGCATTCTCAGAGAGTTATTTGTAATGTGTGCATTCAACTCACATTGTTGAACCTTTCGTTTGATAGAGCAGTTTGAAACCCTCTTTTTGTAGAATCTGAAAGTGGACATTTGGAGCGCTATGAGGCCTATGGTTGAAAAGGAAATATCTTCAAATAGAAACTACACAGAAGGATTCTTAGTAACGTCTATGTGGTGTGTGTATTCAACTCACAGAGTTGAACGTGTCTTTTGATAGAGCAGTTTTGAAACACTGTTTTTGCAGAATCCGCAAGGGGATATTTGGAGCGCTTTGAGGCCCATGGTGGAAAAGGAAATATCTTCAAATAGAAACTACACAGCAGCATTCTCTCTAACATCTTTGTGGTGTGTGCATTCAGTTCACCGAGTTGAACATTCCTTTTGATAGAGTAGTTTTAAAACATTCTTTTTGTAGAATCTGCATGTGGCTATTTGGACTGCTTTCAGGCATTCGGTAGAAACGGGAATATCTTCAGATAAAAACAGGAAAGAAGCATTCCCCGAAATTTCTTTGTGACGTGTGCATTCAGCTGACAGAGTTGAACCTTCCTTTTCATAGAGCAGTTTGGAAACACTGTTTTTGTAGAATCTGCAAGAGGATATTTGGAGCGATTTGAGGTCTATGGTAGAAAAGGAGAGGTCTTCATATAAAGACTAGGCAAAAGCATTCTCAGAAAGCAATTTGTGATGTTTGCATTCACCACACAGAGTTGAACCTTTCTTTTGATAGAGAAGATTTAAACACTCTTTTTGTAAAATCTGAAAGTGGACATTTGCGGCTCTATGAGGCCTGTGGTGGAAAAGGAAATATCTTCACATAAAAACTACACAGAAGCTTTCTCAGTAACTTCTTTGTGGTGTGTGCATTCAACTCACAGAGTTGAACATTCCTTGTGATACAATAGTTTTGAAACACTCTTTTTATAGCATATGGAAGTCGATATTTGGACCGCTTATAGGAATTCATTGGAAACGGTATATCCTCACATAAAAACTAGACAGAAGAATTCTCAAAAATGCCTTTGTGATGTGTGCATTCAACTCACAGAATTGAATGTGTCTTTTGATAGAGCACTTTTGAAACACTCTTTTTGTAGAATCTGCAATTGCAGATTTGGAGCGCTTTGAGGCCTATTGTGGAAAAGCAAAGATCTTCAAATAGAAACTACACAGAAGCTTTCTCAGCAACTTCTTTTTAGTGTGTGCATTCCACTCACAGAGTTGAACATTCTTTTTGGTAGAGTAGTTTTGAAACATTCTTTTGGTAGAATCTGCATGTAGCTATTTGGTCTGCTTTCCGGCCTTCGGTGGAAACGGGAATAACTTCAGAAAAAAACCACTGAGAAGCATTCTCAGAAATTTCTTTGTGATGCGGGCATGCAACTGACAGGGTGGAACCTTCCTTTTGATAGAGCAGTTTGGAAACACTCTTTTTGTAGAATCTGCAAGTGGATATTTGGAGCGCTTTGAAACCTATGGTAGAAAAGGGGATATCTTCATAGAAAGACTAGGCAGAAGCATTCTCAGGAAGTAATTTGTGATGTGTGCATTCAACTCACAGAGTTGAACCTTTCTTTTGATAGAGCAGTTTGAAACACTCTATATGTACAATCTCAAAGTAGACAATTGGAGCACTATGAGGCCTACGGTGGAAAAGGAACCATCTTCACAAAAAGCTACACAGAATCATTCTCAGAAAGTAATTTGTGATGTGTGCATTCAACTCACAGAGTTGACTCTTTCTTTTGATAGAGCAATTTGAAACACTCTTTTTGTGGAATCTGGAAGTGGACAATTGGAGCGCTATGAGAAATACGGTGTAAAAGGAAATATCTTCACATAAAAATTACACAGAAGCATTCTTAGTAACTTCCTTGTGGTGTGTGAATCCAACTCGAGGAGTTGAACATTCCTTTTGATAGAGTAGTTTTGAAACACTCTTCTTGTAGAATCTGCAAGTGGATATTTGGACAGCTTATAGGAATTCTTTGGAAACGGGATAATCTCACACAAAAACTAGACAGAAGCATTCTCACAAACTTCTTTGTGATATGTGCATTCAGCTCAGAGAGTTGAACCTTTCTCTTCATGGAGGAGATTTGAAACAGTGTTTTTGTAGAATCTGCAGATGGACATTTGGAGAGCTTTGAGGCCTGTGGTAGAAAAGGAAATATCTTCATATAAAACCTAGCAAGAAGTCTTCTCAGAAACTACTGTGTGATGTTTACATTCAAGTTATAGAGTTGAATATTCCCTTTGTTAGAGCAGTTCAGAAACACACTTTTTGTGGAAACCGCAAGTGGACATTTGGAGAGCTTTGAGGCCTGTGGTGGAAAAGGAAATATCTTCACATAAAACCTTCAAAGAAGCATTTTCAGAAACTACTTTCTGATGTTTGCATTCAACTCATGGGGTTGAATATACTTTTTGATAGAGAACTTTTGAAACACTTTATTGGTAGAATCTGCAAGTGGATATTTGAATCGCTTAGAGGAATTCATTGGAAACGGGATATCCTCACAAAAACACTAGATAGAAGCATTCTCACAAACTTCTTTGTGATGTGTGCATTAAACTCACATAGTTGAACGTGTCTTTTGATAGAGCAGTTTTGGAACACTGTTTTTGTAGAATCTGCAATTGGACATTTGGAGAGCTGTGAGGCCTATGGTGGAAAAGGAAACATCTTCAAATAGAAACTACCCAGAAGAATTCTCAGCAACTACTTTGTGGTGTGTGCATTCAACTCACCGGGTTGAACATTCCTTTGGCTATAGTAGTTTTGAAACACTCTTTTTGTAGAATCTGCAAGTGGATATTTGGATCGCTGATAGGAATTCATTGGAAACGGGATATCCTCACACAAAAACTAGAAAGAAACATTTTCACAAACTACTTTGTGATGTGTGCATTCAGCTCACAGAGTTGAACCTTTCTTTTCATGGAGCAGATTTGAAACACTCTCTTTGTAGAATCTGCAAGAGGACGTTTGGAGAGCTTTAAGGCCTGTGGTAGAAAAGAAAATCTCTTCACAAGAAACCTAGCAAGAAGCCTTCTCAGAAACTGCGTTCTGATGTTTGCATTCAAGTCACAGAGTTGATCATTCCCTTTGTTAGAGCAGTTCTGAAACACTCTTTTTGTAGGAGCTGCAAGTGGACATTTGGAGAGCTTTGAGGCCAGTGGTAGAAAAGGAAATATCTTCCCATAAAACCTAGCAAGAACCCTTATAAGACTACTTTTTGATGATTACATTCAAGTCACAGAGTTGAACATTCGCTTTGTTAGAGCAGTTCTGAAATAGTCTTTCTGTAGAAACTGCAAGTGGACATTTGGAGAGCTTTGAGGCCCGTGGTGGGAAAGGAAATATCTTCACATAAAACCTAGCAAGAAGCATTCTCAGAACTACTTTGTGATGTTTACATTCAACTCACAGAGTTGAACATTTCTTTTGTTAGAGGAGTTTTGAAACATTACTTTTGTAGAAACTGCAAGTGGACATTTGGAGACCTTTGAGGCCTGTGGTGGAAAAGGAAATATCTTCACATAAAATCTAGAAAGAAGCATTCTCAGAAACTACTTTCTGATGTTTGCGTTCAACAAATGCAGTTGAATATACCTTTCTTTATAGCACTTTTTAAACAATATTTTTGTAGAATCTGCAAGTGAATATTTGGACCGCTTGTAGGAATTTGTTGGAAACGGGATATCCACTCACAAAAACTACACAGAAACATTCTCAAAAACATCTTAGTGATGAGACCATTCAACTCGCAGAGTTGAACATGTGTGTTGATAGAGCAGTTTTGAAACACTGTTTTTGTAGAATCTGCAAGTGGATACTTGGACCGCTTATAGGAATTCATTGGAAACGGGATATCCTCACTCAAAAACAAGACAGAAGCATTCTTACAAACTTCTTTGAGATGTGTGCATTCAACTCACCGGGTTGAACGTGTCTCTACATACAGCAGTTTTGAAACACTATTTTTGTAGAAACTGGAATTGGACATTTTGAGTGCTTTGAGGCCAATGATGGAAAAGGAAATATCTTCAAATGAAAACTACACAGAAGCATTCTCAGTAACTTCTATGTGGTGTGGGCATGCAACTCACAGACTTAAACATTCCTTTTGATAGAGTAGTTTTGAAACTCTCTTTTTGTAGAATCTGCAAGTGGATATTTGGACCACTTATAGGAATTCGTTGGAAACAGATATCCTCACACAAAAACTAGTGAAAAGCATTCTCACAAACTACTTTGTGATGTGTGCTTTCAGCTGACAGAGTTGAACCTTTCTTTTGATGGAGCAGATTTGAAACACCCTTTTTGTAGAATCTGGATGTGGACACTTGGAGAGCTTGAGGCCTGTGGTAGAAAAGGAAATATCTTCACATAAAACCCAGCAAGAAGCATTCTCAGAAACTACTTTGTGATGTTTGGATTCATCTCATGGAGTTGAACATTCCCTTTGTTAGAGCAGTTTTGAAACACTCTTTTTGTAGAAACTGGAAGTGGACATTTGGGGAGCTTGGAGGCCTGTGTTAGAAAAGGAAATACCTTCACATAAAACCTAGAAAGAAGAATTTTTAGAAACTAATTTCTGATATTTGCATTCAACACACGGAGTTGAATATCAGTTTTGTTAGAGCACTTTTGAAGCACTCTTTTAGTAGAATCTGCAAGTGGATATTTGGAATGCTTATGGGAATTCGTTGGAAACGGGATATCCTCACATAAAAACGACACAGAAGCATTCTCACAAACTACTTTGTGATGTGTGCATTCGACTCACAGAGTTGAATGTGTCTTTTGATAGATAGAGCAGCTTTGAAACACTGTTTTTGTAGAATCTGCAAGTGGACATTTTGAGCACTTTGAGGCCTATGGTGGAAGAGGAAATATCTTCAAATGAAAACTAAATGGAAGCATTTTCAGTAACTTCTATGTGGTGTGTGCATTCAACTCACAGAGTTGCACATTCTTTTTGATAGTGTAGTTTTCACACACTCTTTTTGTAGATGCTGCAAGTGGCTATTTGGACTGCTTTCAGGCCTTTGGTGTAAACGGGAATATCTTCAGATAAAAACTAGAAAGAAGCCTTCTCAGAAATTTCTTTGTGATGTGTGCATTCAATTGACCAAGTTGAACCTTCCTTCTGATAGAGCAGATTTGAAATAAGCTTTTTGTAGAATCTGCAAGTGGATATTTGGAGCACTTTGAGGCCTATAGTTGAAATGGAGATATCTTCGTGTAAAGACTAGGCAGAAGCATTCTCAGAAAGTAATTTGTGATGTGTGCATTCAACTCACAGAGTTGAACCTTTCTTTTGATAGAGCAGTTTGACACATTCTTTTTGTAGAATCTGAAAGTGGACATTTTGAGCACTATGAAGCCTCTGGTGGAAAAGGAAATATTTTAACATAAAAACTACACAGAATCATTCGCAGTAACTGCTTTGTGGTGTGTGCATTCAACTCACAGAGTTGAACATTCCTTTTGATAGAGTAGTTTTTAAAAACTCTTTCTGTAGTATCTGCAAGTGGATATTTGGACTGCTTATAGGAATTCGTTGGAAACGGGATATCCTCAGAGAAACACTAGACAGAAACACTCTCACAATCTTGTTGGTGATGTGTGCATTCAACTCACCGGGTTGAAGGTGTTTTTTGATGGAGCAGTTTTGAAATGCTGTTTTTGTAGGATCTGGAAGTGGACATTTTGACCGCTTTGAGGCCAATGATGGAAAAGGAAACATCTTCAAATGAAAACTACACAGAAGCATTCTCAGTAACTTCTATGTGGTGTGGGCATGCAACTCACAAACTTAAACATTCCTTTTGATAGTGTAGTTTTGAAACACTCTTTTTGTAGAATCTGCAAGTGGATATTTGGACCGCTTACAGGAATTCGTTGGAAACGGATATCCTCACACAAAAACTAGAGAAAAGCATTCTCACAAACTACTTTGTGATGTGTGCTTTCAACTGACAGAGTTGAACCTTTATTTTCATGGAGCAGATTTGAAACAACCTTTTTGTAGAATCTGCATGTGGACATTTGAAGAGCTTGAGGCCTGTGGTAGAAAAGGAAATATCTTCACATAAAACGCAGCAAGAAGATTCTCAGAAACTACTTTGTGATGTTTGGATTCATCTCACGGAGTTGAACATTCCCTTTGTTAGAGCAGATTTGAAACACTCTTTTTGTAGAATCTGCAAGTGAACATTTGGAGAGCTTGGAGGCCTGTGGTAGAAAAGGGAATACCTTCACATAAAATCTAGAAAGAAGAATTTTTAGAAACTAATTTCTGATATTTGCATTCAACACACGGAGTTGAATATCAGTTTTGTTAGAGCACTTTTGAAGCACTCTTTTAGTAGATTCCGCAAGTGGATATTTGGAACGCATATGGGAATTCGTTGGAAACGGGATATCCTCACATAAAAACGACACAGAAGCATTCTCACAAACTACTTTGTGATGTGTGCATTCGACTCGCAGAGTTGAATGTGTCTTTTGATAGAGCAGTTCTGAAACACTGTTTTTGTAGAATCTGCAAGTGAACATTTTGAGCGCTTTGAGGCCTATGGTGGAAAAGGAAATATCTTGAAATGAAAACTAAACAGAAGCATTCTCAGTAACTTCTATGTGGTGTGTGCATTCAACTCACAGAGTTGCACATTCTTTTTGATAGTGTAGTTTTCCCACACTCTTTTTGTAGATGCTGCAAGTGTCTATTTGGACTGCTTTCAGGCCTTTGGTGTAAACGGGAATATCTTCAGATAAAAACTAGAAAGAAGCCTTCTCAGAAATTTCTTTGTGATGTGTGCATTCAATTGACCGAGTTGAACCTTCCTTCTGATAGAGCAGATTTGAAACAATCTTTTTGTAGAATCTGTAAGTGTATATTTGGAGCGCTTTGAGGCCTAAAGTTGAAATGGAGATATCTTCATATAAAGACTAGGTAGAAGCATTCTCAGAAAGTAATTTGTGATGTGTGCATTCAACTCACAGAGTTGAACCTTTCTTTTAATAGAGCAGTTTGACACATTCTTTTTGTAGAATCTGAAAGTGGACATTTTGAGCACTATGAAGCCTCTGGTGGAAAAGGAAATATTTTAACATAAAACCTACACAGAAGCATTCTCATTAACTGCTTTGTGGTGTGTGCATTCAACTCACAGAGTTCAACATTCCTTTTGATTGAGTAGTTTTGAAAAATTCTTTTTGTAGTATCTGCAAGTGGATATTTGGACTGCTTATAGGAATTCGTTGGAAACGGGATATCCTCAGAGAAACACTAGACAGAAGAAATCTCACAAACTTGTTGGTGATGTGTGCATTCAACTCACCAGGTTAAAGGTGTTTTTTGATGGAGCAGTTTTGAAATACTGTTTTTGTAGGATCTGGAAGTGGACATTTTGAGCGCTTTGAGGCCTATGGTGGAAAAGGAAATATCTTCAAATGAAAAATACACAGAAGCATGCTCAGTAACTTCTATGTGGTGAGGGATTGTAACTTACAGAGTTGAACATTCCTTTTGATAGTGTAGTTTTGAAACACTCTTTTTGTAGAATCTGCAAGTGGCTATTTGGACCACTTTCAGGCCTTTAGTGGAAACGGGAATATCTTCAGATAAAAACTAGAGAAAAGCCTTCTCAGAAATTTCTTTGCGATGTGTGCATTCAACTGACAGATTTGAACCTTCTTTTTGAAAGAGCAATTTTGAAACACTCTTTTGTAGAATCTGAAATTGGACATTTGCAGCACTATGAGGCCTATGGTGGAAAAGGAAATATCTTCACCTAAAAACCACACAGAAGCATTCTCAGTAACTTTTTGTGGTGTGTGCATTCAACTCACAGAGTTGAACCTGTCTTTTGATAGAGCAGTTTGACACACTCTTTTTGTAGAATCTGAAAGTGGACACTTTGAGCGGTATGAAACCTCTGGTGGAAAAGGAAATATTTTAACATGAAAACTACACATAAGCATTCTCAGTAACTTCTTTGTGGTGTGAGCATTCAACTCACAGAGTTCAAATTCCTTTTGATAGAGTAGTTTTGAAAAACTCTTTTTGTAGAATCTGCAATTGGATATTTGGGCTGCTTACGGGAATTCGTTGGAAACGGAATATCCTCTTACAAAAACTAGACAGAAGCATTCTCACAAACTTCTTTGTGATGTGTGCATTCAACTCACAGAGTTGAATCTTTCTTTTGATAGAATACTTTGAAACACTCTTTTTATTGGATCTGAAAGTGGACAATTGGAGCGCTATGAGACCTATGGCGTAAAAGGAAATATCATCACATAAAAACTACACAGAAGGATTCTCAGTAACTTCCTAGTGGTATGTGAATTCAACTCAAGGAGTTGAACATTCCTTTTGATAGAGTAGTTTTGAAACACTCTTCTTGTAGAATCTGCAGGTGGATATTTGGACAGCTTAAAGGAATTCATTGGAAACAGGTTATGCTCACACAAAAACTATACAGAAGCATTCTCACAAACTTCTTTGTAATGTGGGCATTCAGCTCACAGAGTTGAACGTGTCTTTTGATAGAGCAGTTTTGAAACACTGTTTTTGTAGAATCTGTAAGTGGACATTTGGAGAGCTTTGAGGCCTATGGTGGAAAAGGAAATGTCTTGAAATACAAACTACACAGAAGCATTCCCAGTAACTAATTTGTGGTGTGTGCATTCAACTGACAGAGTTGAACATTCCTTTTCATAGAGTAGATTTGAAACACTCTTTTGGTATAATCTGCATGTGGCTTTTTGGACCACTTTCAGGCCTTCGGTGGAAACGGGAATATCTTCAGATAAAAACTAGAAAAAAGCATTCTCAGAAATTTCTTCGTGATGTGTGCATTCAACTGACAGAGTTAAACCTTCCTTTTGAAAGAGCAGTTTTGAAACACTCCTCTCGTAGAATCTGCAAGTGGATATTTGGAGCACTCTGAGTCCTCTGGTAGAATAGGAGATCTCTTCATATAAAGACTAGGCAGAAGCATTCTCAGAGAGTTATTTGTAATGTGTGCATTCAACTCACATTGTTGAACCTTTCGTTTGATAGAGCAGTTTGAAACCCTCTTTTTGTAGAATCTGAAAGTGGACATTTGGAGCGCTATGAGGCCTATGGTTGAAAAGGAAATATCTTCAAATAGAAACTACACAGAAGGATTCTTAGTAACGTCTATGTGGTGTGTGTATTCAACTCACAGAGTTGAACGTGTCTTTTGATAGAGCAGTTTTGAAACACTGTTTTTGCAGAATCCGCAAGGGGATATTTGGAGCGCTTTGAGGCCCATGGTGGAAAAGGAAATATCTTCAAATAGAAACTACACAGCAGCATTCTCTCTAACATCTTTGTGGTGTGTGCATTCAGTTCACCGAGTTGAACATTCCTTTTGATAGAGTAGTTTTAAAACATTCTTTTTGTAGAATCTGCATGTGGCTATTTGGACTGCTTTCAGGCATTCGGTAGAAACGGGAATATCTTCAGATAAAAACAGGAAAGAAGCATTCCCCGAAATTTCTTTGTGACGTGTGCATTCAGCTGACAGAGTTGAACCTTCCTTTTCATAGAGCAGTTTGGAAACACTGTTTTTGTAGAATCTGCAAGAGGATATTTGGAGCGATTTGAGGTCTATGGTAGAAAAGGAGAGGTCTTCATATAAAGACTAGGCAAAAGCATTCTCAGAAAGCAATTTGTGATGTTTGCATTCACCACACAGAGTTGAACCTTTCTTTTGATAGAGAAGATTTAAACACTCTTTTTGTAAAATCTGAAAGTGGACATTTGCGGCTCTATGAGGCCTGTGGTGGAAAAGGAAATATCTTCACATAAAAACTACACAGAAGCTTTCTCAGTAACTTCTTTGTGGTGTGTGCATTCAACTCACAGAGTTGAACATTCCTTGTGATACAATAGTTTTGAAACACTCTTTTTATAGCATATGGAAGTCGATATTTGGACCGCTTATAGGAATTCATTGGAAACGGTATATCCTCACATAAAAACTAGACAGAAGAATTCTCAAAAATGCCTTTGTGATGTGTGCATTCAACTCACAGAATTGAATGTGTCTTTTGATAGAGCACTTTTGAAACACTCTTTTTGTAGAATCTGCAATTGCAGATTTGGAGCGCTTTGAGGCCTATTGTGGAAAAGCAAAGATCTTCAAATAGAAACTACACAGAAGCTTTCTCAGCAACTTCTTTTTAGTGTGTGCATTCCACTCACAGAGTTGAACATTCTTTTTGGTAGAGTAGTTTTGAAACATTCTTTTGGTAGAATCTGCATGTAGCTATTTGGTCTGCTTTCCGGCCTTCGGTGGAAACGGGAATAACTTCAGAAAAAAACCACTGAGAAGCATTCTCAGAAATTTCTTTGTGATGCGGGCATGCAACTGTCAGGGTGGAACCTTCCTTTTGATAGAGCAGTTTTGAAACACTCTTTTTGTAGAATCTGCAAGTGGATATTTGGAGCGCTTTGAAACCTATGGTAGAAAAGGGGATATCTTCATAGAAAGACTAGGCAGAAGCATTCTCAGGAAGTAATTTGTGATGTGTGCATTCAACTCACAGAGTTGAACCTTTCTTTTGATAGAGCAGTTTGAAACACTCTATATGTACAATCTCAAAGAAGACAATTGGAGCACTATGAGGCCTACGGTGGAAAAGGAACCATCTTCACAAAAAGCTACACAGAATCATTCTCAGAAAGTAATTTGTGATGTGTGCATTCAACTCACAGAGTTGACTCTTTCTTTTGATAGAGCAATTTGAAACACTCTTTTTGTGGAATCTGGAAGTAGACAATTGGAGCGCTATGAGAAATACGGTTTAAAAGGAAATATCTTCACATAAAAATTACACAGAAGCATTCTTAGTAACTTCCTTGTGGTGTGTGAATTTAACTCGAGGAGTTGAACATTCCTTTTGATAGAGTAGTTTTGAAACACTCTTCTTGTAGAATCTGCAAGTGGATATTTGGACAGCTTATAGGAATTCTTTGGAAACGGGATAATCTCACACAAAAACTAGACAGAAGCATTCTCACAAACTTCTTTGGATATGTGCATTCAGCTCAGAGAGTTGAACCTTTCTCTTCATGGAGGAGATTTGAAACAGTGTTTCTGTAGAATCTGCAGATGGACATTTGGAGAGCTTTGAGGCCTGTGGTAGAAAAGGAAATATCTTCATATAAAACCTAGCAAGAAGTCTTCTCAGAAACTACTGTGTGATGTTTACATTCAAGTTATAGAGTTGAATATTCCCTTTGTTAGAGCAGTTCAGAAACACACTTTTTGTGGAAACCGCAAGTGGACATTTGGAGAGCTTTGAGGCCTGTGGTGGAAAAGGAAATATCTTCACATAAAACCTTCAAAGAAGCATTTTCAGAAACTACTTTCTGATGTTTGCATTCAACTCATGGGGTTGAATATACTTTTTGATAGAGAACTTTTGAAACACTTTATTGGTAGAATCTGCAAGTAGATATTTGAATCGCTTAGAGGAATTCATTAGAAACGGGATATCCTCACAAAAACACTAGATAGAAGCATTCTCACAAACTTCTTTGTGATGTGTGCATTAAACTCACATAGTTGAACGTGTCTTTTGATAGAGCAGTTTTGGAACACTGTTTTTGTAGAATCTGCAATTGGACATTTGGAGAGCTGTGAGGCCTATGGTGGAAAAGGAAACATCTTCAAATAGAAACTACACAGAAGAATTCTCAGCAACTACTTTGTGGTGTGTGCATTCAACTCACAGGGTTGAACATTCCTTTGGCTATAGTAGTTTTGAAACACTCTTTTTGTAGAATCTGCAAGTGGATATTTGGATCGCTGATAGGAATTCATTGGAAACGGGATATCCTCACACAAAAACTAGAAAGAAACATTTTCACAAACTACTTTGTGATGTGTGCATTCAGCTCACAGAGTTGAACCTTTCTTTTCATGGAGCAGATTTGAAACACTCTCTTTGTAGAATCTGCAAGAGGACGTTTGGAGAGCTTTAAGGCCTGTGGTAGAAAAGAAAATCTCTTCACAAGAAACCTAGCAAGAAGCCTTCTCAGAAACTGCGTTCTGATGTTTGCATTCAAGTCACAGAGTTGATCATTCCCTTTGTTAGAGCAGTTCTGAAACACTCTTTTTGTAGGAGCTGCAAGTGGACATTTGGAGAGCTTTGAGGCCAGTGGTAGAAAAGGAAATATCTTCCCATAAAGCCTAGCAAGAACCCTTATAAGACTACTTTTTGATGATTACATTCAAGTCACAGAGTTGAATATTCGCTTTGTTAGAGCAGTTCTGAAATAGTCTTTCTGTAGAAACTGCAAGTGGACATTTGGAGAGCTTTGAGGCCCGTGGTGGGAAAGGAAATATCTTCACATAAAACCTAGCAAGAAGCATTCTCAGAACTACTTTGTGATGTTTACATTCAACTCACAGAGTTGAACATTTCTTTTGTTAGAGGAGTTTTGAAACATTACTTTTGTAGAAACTGCAAGTGGACATTTGGAGACCTTTGAGGCCTGTGGTGGAAAAGGAAATATCTTCACATAAAATCTAGAAAGAAGCATTCTCAGAAACTACTTTCTGATGTTTGCATTCAACAAATGCAGTTGAATATACCTTTCTTTATAGCACTTTTTAAACAATATTTTTGTAGAATCTGCAAGTGAATATTTGGACCGCTTGTAGGAATTTGTTGGAAACGGGATATCCACTCACAAAAACTACACAGAAACATTCTGAAAAACATCTTAGTGATGAGACCATTCAACTCGCAGAGTTGAACATGTGTGTTGATAGAGCAGTTTTGAAACACTGTTTTTGTAGAATCTGCAAGTGGATACTTGGACCGCTTATAGGAATTCATTGGAAACGGGATATCCTCACTCAAAAACAAGACAGAAGCATTCTTACAAACTTCTTTGAGATGTGTGCATTCAACTCACCGGGTTGAACGTGTCTCTACATACAGCAGTTTTGAAACACTATTTTTGTAGAAACTGGAATTGGACATTTTGAGTGCTTTGAGGCCAATGATGGAAAAGGAAATATCTTCAAATGAAAACTACACAGAAGCATTCTCAGTAACTTCTATGTGGTGTGGGCATGCAACTCACAGACTTAAACATTCCTTTTGATAGAGTAGTTTTGAAACTCTCTTTTTGTAGAATCTGCAAGTGGATATTTGGACCACTTATAGGAATTGGTTGGAAACAGATATCCTCACACAAAAACTAGTGAAAAGCATTCTCACAAACTACTTTGTGATGTGTGCTTTCAGCTGACAGAGTTGAACCTTTATTTTCATGGAGCAGATTTGAAACACCCTTTTTGTAGAATCTGGATGTGGACACTTGGAGAGCTTGAGGCCTGTGGTAGAAAAGGAAATATCTTCACATAAAACGCAGCAAGAAGATTCTCAGAAACTACTTTGTGATGTTTGGATTCATCTCATGGAGTTGAACATTCCCTTTGTTAGAGCAGATTTGAAACACTCTTTTTGTAGAATCTGCAAGTGAACATTTGGAGAGCTTGGAGGCCTGTGGTAGAAAAGGGAATACCTTCACATAAAATCTAGAAAGAAGAATTTTCAGAAACTAATTTCTGATATTTGCATTCAACACACGGAGTTGAATATCAGTTTGGTTAGAGCACTTTTGAAGCACTCTTTTCGTAGATTCCGCAAGTGGATATTTGGAACGCATATGGGAATTCGTTGGAAACGGGATATCCTCACATAAAAACGACACAGAAGCATTCTCACAAACTACTTTGTGATGTGTGCATTCGACTCACAGAGTTGAATGTGTCTTTTGATAGAGCAGTTCTGAAACACTGTTTTTGTAGAATCTGCAAGTGAACATTTTGAGCGCTTTGAGGCCTATGGTGGAAAAGGAAATATCTTGAAATGAAAACTAAACAGAAGCATTCTCAGTAACTTCTATGTGGTGTGTGCATTCAACTCACAGAGTTGCACATTCTTTTTGATAGTGTAGTTTTCCCACACTCTTTTTGTAGATGCTGCAAGTGTCTATTTGGACTGCTTTCAGGCCTTTGGTGTAAACGGGAATATCTTCAGATAAAAACTAGAAAGAAGCCTTCTCAGAAATTTCTTTGTGATGTGTGCATTCAATTGACCGAGTTGAACCTTCCTTCTGATAGAGCAGATTTGAAACAATCTTTTTGTAGAATCTGTAAGTGTATATTTGGAGCGCTTTGAGGCCTAAAGTTGAAATGGAGATATCTTCATATAAAGACTAGGCAGAAGCATTCTCAGAAAGTAATTTGTGATGTGTGCATTCAACTCACAGAGTTGAACCTTTCTTTTAATAGAGCAGTTTGACACATTCTTTTTGTAGAATCTGAAAGTGGACATTTTGAGCACTATGAAGCCTCTGGTGGAAAAGGAAATATTTTAACATAAAACCTACACAGAAGCATTCTCATTAACTGCTTTGTGGTGTGTGCATTCAACTCACAGAGTTGAACATTCCTTTTGATTGAGTAGTTTTGAAAAATTCTTTTTGTAGTATCTGCAAGTGGATATTTGGACTGCTTATAGGAATTCGTTGGAAACGGGATATCCTCAGAGAAACACTAGACAGAAGAAATCTCACAAACTTGTTGGTGATGTGTGCATTCAACTCACCGGGTTGAAGGTGTTTTTTGATGGAGCAGTTTTGAAATACTGTTTTTGTAGGATCTGGAAGTGGACATTTTGAGCGCTTTGAGGCCTATGGTGGAAAAGGAAATATCTTCAAATGAAAAATACACAGAAGCATGCTCAGTAACTTCTATGTGGTGAGGGATTGTAACTTACAGAGTTGAACATTCCTTTTGATAGTGTAGTTTTGAAACACTCTTTTTGTAGAATCTGCAAGTGGCTATTTGGACCACTTTCAGGCCTTTAGTGGAAACGGGAATATCTTCAGATAAAAACTAGAGAAAAGCCTTCTCAGAAATTTCTTTGCGATGTGTGCATTCAACTGACAGATTTGAACCTTCTTTTTGAAAGAGCAATTTTGAAACACTCTTTTGTAGAATCTGAAATTGGACATTTGCAGCACTATGAGGCCTATGGTGGAAAAGGAAATATCTTCACCTAAAAACCACACAGAAGCATTCTCAGTAACTTTTTGTGGTGTGTGCATTCAACTCACAGAGTTGAACATTCCTTTTGATAGAGTAGTTTTGAGACACTCTTTTTGTAGAAGCTGCAAGTGGATATTTGGACCGCTTATAGGAATTCGTTGGAAACGAATATCCTCACACAAAAACTAGAGAAAAGCATTCTCAAAAACTACTTTGTGATGTGTGCATTCTGCTGACAGAGTTGAACCTTTCTTTTGATGGAGCAGATTTGAAACACCCTTTTTGTAGAATCTGCATGTGGACATTTGGAGAGCTTGAGGCCTGTGGTAGAAAAGGAAATATCTTCACATAAAACCCAGCAAGAAGCATTCTCAGAAACTACTTTGTGATGTTTGGATACATCTCACGGAGTTGAACATTCCCTTTGTTAGAGCAGTTTTGAAACACTCTCTTTGTAGAATCTGCAAGTGGACATTTGGAGAGCTTGAAGGCCTGTGGTAGAAAAGGAAATATCTTCACATAAAACCTAGAAAGAATCATTTTCAGAAACTAATTTCTGATGTTTGCATTCAACTCATGGAGTTGAATGTAAGTTTTGTTAGAGCACTTTTGAAACACTCTTTTAGTAGAACCTGCAAGTGGATATTTGGAAAGCTTATGGGAATTCGTTGGAAACGGGATATCCTCACATAAAACTACACAGAAAAATTCTCACTAACTACTTTGTGATGTGTGCATTCGATTCACAGAGTTGAACGTGTCTTTTGACAGAGCAGTTTTGAAACACTGTTTTTGTAGAATCTGCAAGTGGATACTTTGAGCGCTTTGAGGCCTATGGTGGAAAAGGAAATATCTTCAAATGAAAACTAAAAAAGAAGCATTTTCAGTAACCTCTATTTGGTGTGTGCACTCAACTTACAGATTTGAACATTCTTTTTGATAGTGTAGTTTTCAAACACTCTTTCTTTAGATTCTGCAAGAGGCTATTTGGACTGTTTTCAGGCCTTTGGTGTAAACGGGAATATCTTTAGATAAAAACTAGAAAGAAGCCTTCTCAGAAATTTCTTTGTGATGTGTGCAGTCAGTTGACACAGTTGAACCTTCCTTCTGCTAGAGTAGATTTGAAACAATCTTTTTATAGAATCTGCAAGTGGATATTTGGAGGGCTTTGAGGCCTAAGGTTGAAATAGAGATATCTTCATATAAAGACTAGGCAGAAGAATTCTCAGAAAGTAATTTGTGACGTGTTCATTCAACTCACAGAGTTGAACCTGTCTTTTGATAGAGCAGTTTGACACACTCTTTTTGTAGAATCTGAAAGTGGACACTTTGAGCGGTATGAAACCTCTGGTGGAAAAGGAAATATTTTAACATGAAAACTACACATAAGCATTCTCAGTAACTTCTTTGTGGTGTGAGCATTCAACTCACAGAGTTCAAATTCCTTTTGATAGAGTAGTTTTGAAAAACTCTTTTTGTAGAATCTGCAATTGGATATTTGGGCTGCTTACGGGAATTCGTTGGAAACGGAATATCCTCTTACAAAAACTAGACAGAAGCATTCTCACAAACTTCTTTGTGATGTGTGCATTCAACTCACAGAGTTGAGCATTTCCTGTCATTTAGCAGATCTGAAACATTCTTTCGGTAGAATTTGCAAGTGGACATTTGGACTTCTTTGATGCCATTGGTAGAAAAGGAAATATCTTCCCATTAAGCCTAGCAAGAAGACTTCTAGAAACTACTTTGTGATGTTTGCATTCAAATCACAGAATTGAACATTCCCTTTGTTAGAGCAGTTCTAAAATACTCTTTTGGTAGATACTGCAAGTGGACATTTGGAGAGCTTTGAGGCCTGTGGTGAGAAAGGAAATATCTTCACATAAAACCTAGCAAGAAGAATTCTCAGAACTGCTTTGTGATGTTAACATTCAATTCAGAGAGTTGAACATTCCTTTTGTTAGAACAGTTTTGAAATACTTTTTTTTGTAGAATCTGCAAGTGGATATTTGGGCCGCTTATCGGAATTTGTTGGAAACGGGATATCCTCTCATAAAAACTAGACAGAAACATTCTCATAAACTTCTTTGTGATGTGTGAATTCAAGTCACAGAGTTGAACGTACCTTTGGATACAGCAGTTTTGAAACACTGTTTTTGTAGTATCTGCAGTTAGACCTTTGTGGTGCTTTGAGAAAAGGAAATATCTTCCAATAGAAACTACACAGGTTCATTCTCAGTAACTTCTTTCTGGTGTGTGCATTCAATTCACAGATTTGAACATTCCTTTTGATAGTATAGTTTTGAAACACTCTTTTTGTCGAATCTGCATGTGGCTGTTTGGACCGCTTTTAGGCCTTTGGTGGAAATGGGAATATCTTCAGATAAACACTAGAGATAAGCTTTCTCAGAAATTTCTTTGTGATGTGTGCATTCAACTGACAGAGTTGAAGCTTCCTGTTGATAGAGCAGTTTTGAAACAGTCTTTTTGTAGAATCTGTAAGTGGATATTTGGAGCGGTTTGAGGCCTATGATAGAAAAGGAGACATCTTCATATAAAGAATAGGCAGAAGCATTCTCAGAAAGTAATTTGTGATGTGCGGATTCAACACACAGAGTTGAAACTTTCTTTTGATTAGGCAGTTTGAAACACACTTTTTGTTGCAACTGAAATTGGACTTTTGGAGCGCTATGAGGCCTATGGTGGAAAAGGAAATATCTTCACATAAAAACGACACAGAAGCATTCTCAGTAATTCCTTTGTGGTGTGTGCATTCAACTCACAGAGTTGAACATTCCTTTTGATACAGTAGTTTTGAAACACTTTTTTTGTAGAATCTGCTAGTGGATATTTGGACCACTTACAGTAATTCGTTGGAAACAGTATATTCTCACACAAAAACTAGACAGAAGGATTCTCACAAACTTCTTTGTTATGTGTGCATTCAGCTCACAGATTTGAACCATTCTCTACATTTATCAGATATGAAACACTCTTTTTGTAGAATCTACAAGTGGACATTTAGAGAGCTTTGAGGCAGGTGGTAGGAAAGGAAATATCTCTGCACAAAACCTAGCAAGAAGACTTGTCAGAAAGTAGTTCGTGATGTTTGCATTCAACACAGAGAGTTGAACATTCCCTTTGTTAGAGCAGTTGTGAAACACTGCTTTTGTAGAATCTGCAAGTGGATATTTGGACAGCTTTGACACAGCTGGTAGAAATGAAATACCTTGACATAAAATCTTGCAAGAAATGTTCTCAGAAAGTACTTTGCGATGTTTGCATTGAACTCACACAGTTGAACATTCCTTGTTAGAGCAGTTCTGAAACTCTCTTTCTGTAGAATCCGCAAGTGGACATTTGGAGAGCTTTGTGGCCTGTGGTGGAATAGGAAATATCTTCACATAAAACGTAGAAAGAAACATTCTGAGAAACTATATTTTGATGTTTGCATTCAACTCACCGATTTGAATACACATTTTGTTAGAGCACATTTGAAACACTTTTTTTAGAATCTGCAAGTGGATATTTGGACTGCTTATAGAAATTCATTGGAAACGTTATATCCTCTCATAAAAACTAGACAGAAGCATTCTCACAAACTTCTTTGTGATGTGCTCATTCAACTCACAGAGTTGAAGGTGTCTTTTGATAGACCAGTTTTGAAACACTGTTTTTGTAGAGTCTGTAAGTGGACATCTGGAGCGCTTTGAGGCCTATGGTGGAAAAGGAAATATCTTCAGATAGACACTACCCAGAAGCATTCTCAGTAACTCTTTTGTGGTGTGTGCATTCAACTCACAGAGTTGAACATTCCTTTTGATAGAAAAGTTTTGAAACACAATTTTTGTAGGAACTGCATGTGGTTATTTGGACCGCTTTCAGGCCTTCGGTGGAAACTGGAATATCTTCAGATAAAAACTAGAGAGAAGCATTCTCAGAAATTTCTATGTGATGTGTGCATTCAACTGACACAGTTGAAACTTCCTTTTGATAGAGCAGTTTTGAAACACTCTTTATGTAGAATCTTCAAGTGGATATTTGTAGCAATTTGAGGCATACGGTTGAAAAGGAGATATCTTTGACTAAAGACGTGTCGGAAGCATTCTCAGAAAGTAATTTGTGATGGGTGTATTCAACTGACAGAGTTGAAACTTTCTTTTGATAGAGCAGTTTGAAACACTCTTTTTGTGGAATCTGCAAGTGGATATTTGGACCGCTTATAGGAATTCGTTGGAAACGGGATATCCTCACAGAAATACTAAACAGAAGAATTCTCCCAAACTTTTTGTGATGGGTGCATTCAGCTCACAGAGTTGAAAATTTTTTTTCATGGAGCAGATTTGAAACACTATTTTTGTAGACTCTGCAAGGGGACATTTGGAGAGCATTGATGCCTGTGTTAGACAAGGAAATCTATTCACATAAAACTTATCAAGAATCCTTCTCAGAAACTAGTTTGTGATGTTTGCATTCAACTCACAGAGTTGAATATACCTCTTGTTAGACCACTTTTGAAACACTAGTTTTGTAGAATCTGCAAGTAAATATTTGGACTGCTTTTAGGAATTCGTTGGAAACGGGATATCCTCACATAGAAACTACACAGAAGCATTCTCACAAACTTCTTTATGATGTGTGCATTCACCTCACAGAGTTGAACGTGTCTTTTGATAGAGCAGTTTTGAAACAATATTTTTGTAGAATCTTCATTGGACATTTGAGCGCTATGAGGCCTATGGTGGAAAAGGGAATATCTTCACATAAAAACTACACAGAAGCATTCTCAGTAACTTCTTTGTGGTGTGTGCATTCAACTCACAGAGTTGAATATTCCTCGTGATAGAGTAGTTTTGAAACACTCTTTTTGTAGAATCTGAAGGTGACATTTGGACCGCTTATAGGAATTTGTTGGAAAGGGTATATCCTCACATAAAAACTAGACAGAAGCATTCTCAAAAACTCCTTTGTGATGTGGGCATTCAACACACAGAGTTGAACGTGGCTTTTGATAGAGCAGTTTTGAAATACTCTTTTTGCAGAATCTGCAATTGGACATTTGGAGTGCTTTGAGGCCTGTGGTGGAAAAGGAAAGATCTTCAAACAGAAACTACACAGAAGTTTTCTCACAGCTACTTTGTGGTGTGTGCATTCAACTAACAGAGTTCAACCGTCTTTTGATAGATTAGTTTTGAAACACTCTTTTGGTAGAATCTGCAAGTGGCTATTTTGTCAACTTTCAGGCCTTCGGTGGAAACTGCAATATCTTCAGAAAAAAACTAGAGAGAAGCATTCTTAGAAATTTCTTTGTGACGTGTGCATTCAACTGAAGGAGTGGAACTTTCCTTTTGATAGAGCAGTTTTGAAACACTCTTTTTGTAGAATCTGCAAGTGGATATTAGGAGCGATTTGAAGCCTATGGTAGAAAAGGAGATATGTAGAATCTGAAAGTGGACAATTTGAGTGCTATGAGGCCTATGGTTGAAAAGGAAATATATTCACATAAAAACTACACAGAAGCATTCGCAGAAAGTAATTTGTGATGTGTGCATTCAACTCACAGAGTTGAATCTTTCTTTTGATAGAATACTTTGAAACACTCTTTTTATTGGATCTGAAAGTGGACAATTGGAGCGCTATGAGACCTATGGCGTAAAAGGAAATATCATCACATAAAAACTACACAGAAGGATTCTCAGTAACTTCCTAGTGGTATGTGAATTCAACTCAAGGAGTTGAACATTCCTTTTGATAGAGTAGTTTTGAAACACTCTTCTTGTAGAATCTGCAGGTGGATATTTGGACAGCTTAAAGGAATTCATTGGAAACAGGTTATGCTCACACAAAAACTATACAGAAGCATTCTCACAAACTTCTTTGTAATGTGGGCATTCAGCTCACAGAGTTGAACGTGTCTTTTGATAGAGCAGTTTTGAAACACTGTTTTTGTAGAATCTGTAAGTGGACATTTGGAGAGCTTTGAGGCCTATGGTGGAAAAGGAAATGTCTTGAAATACAAACTACACAGAAGCATTCCCAGTAACTAATTTGTGGTGTGTGCATTCAACTGACAGAGTTGAACATTCCTTTTCATAGAGTAGATTTGAAACACTCTTTTGGTATAATCTGCATGTGGCTTTTTGGACCACTTTCAGGCCTTCGGTGGAAACGGGAATATCTTCAGATAAAAACTAGAAAAAAGCATTCTCAGAAATTTCTTCGTGATGTGTGCATTCAACTGACAGAGTTAAACCTTCCTTTTGAAAGAGCAGTTTTGAAACACTCCTCTCGTAGAATCTGCAAGTGGATATTTGGAGCACTCTGAGTCCTCTGGTAGAATAGGAGATCTCTTCATATAAAGACTAGGCAGAAGCATTCTCAGAGAGTTATTTGTAATGTGTGCATTCAACTCACATTGTTGAACCTTTCGTTTGATAGAGCAGTTTGAAACCCTCTTTTTGTAGAATCTGAAAGTGGACATTTGGAGCGCTATGAGGCCTATGGTTGAAAAGGAAATATCTTCAAATAGAAACTACACAGAAGGATTCTTAGTAACGTCTATGTGGTGTGTGTATTCAACTCACAGAGTTGAACGTGTCTTTTGATAGAGCAGTTTTGAAACACTGTTTTTGCAGAATCCGCAAGGGGATATTTGGAGCGCTTTGAGGCCCATGGTGGAAAAGGAAATATCTTCAAATAGAAACTACACAGCAGCATTCTCTCTAACATCTTTGTGGTGTGTGCATTCAGTTCACCGAGTTGAACATTCCTTTTGATAGAGTAGTTTTAAAACATTCTTTTTGTAGAATCTGCATGTGGCTATTTGGACTGCTTTCAGGCATTCGGTAGAAACGGGAATATCTTCAGATAAAAACAGGAAAGAAGCATTCCCCGAAATTTCTCTGTGACGTGTGCATTCAGCTGACAGAGTTGAACCTTCCTTTTCATAGAGCAGTTTGGAAACACTGTTTTTGTAGAATCTGCAAGAGGATATTTGGAGCGATTTGAGGTCTATGGTAGAAAAGGAGAGGTCTTCATATAAAGACTAGGCAAAAGCATTCTCAGAAAGCAATTTGTGATGTTTGCATTCACCACACAGAGTTGAACCTTTCTTTTGATAGAGAAGATTTAAACACTCTTTTTGTAAAATCTGAAAGTGGACATTTGCGGCTCTATGAGGCCTGTGGTGGAAAAGGAAATATCTTCACATAAAAACTACACAGAAGCTTTCTCAGTAACTTCTTTGTGGTGTGTGCATTCAACTCACAGAGTTGAACATTCCTTGTGATACAATAGTTTTGAAACACTCTTTTTATAGCATATGGAAGTCGATATTTGGACCGCTTATAGGAATTCATTGGAAATGGTATATCCTCACATAAAAACTAGACAGAAGAATTCTCAAAAATGCCTTTGTGATGTGTGCATTCAACTCACAGAATTGAATGTGTCTTTTGATAGAGCACTTTTGAAACACTCTTTTTGTAGAATCTGCAATTGCAGATTTGGAGCGCTTTGAGGCCTATTGTGGAAAAGCAAAGATCTTCAAATAGAAACTACACAGAAGCTTTCTCAGCAACTTCTTTTTAGTGTGTGCATTCCACTCACAGAGTTGAACATTCTTTTTGGTAGAGTAGTTTTGAAACATTCTTTTGGTAGAATCTGCATGTAGCTATTTGGTCTGCTTTCCGGCCTTCGGTGGAAACGGGAATAACTTCAGAAAAAAACCACTGAGAAGCATTCTCAGAAATTTCTTTGTGATGCGGGCATGCAACTGACAGGGTGGAACCTTCCTTTTGATAGAGCAGTTTGGAAACACTCTTTTTGTAGAATCTGCAAGTGGATATTTGGAGCGCTTTGAAACCTATGGTAGAAAAGGGGATATCTTCATAGAAAGACTAGGCAGAAGCATTCTCAGGAAGTAATTTGTGATGTGTGCATTCAACTCACAGAGTTGAACCTTTCTTTTGATAGAGCAGTTTGAAACACTCTATATGTACAATCTCAAAGTAGACAATTGGAGCACTATGAGGCCTACGGTGGAAAAGGAACCATCTTCACAAAAAGCTACACAGAATCATTCTCAGAAAGTAATTTGTGATGTGTGCATTCAACTCACAGAGTTGACTCTTTCTTTTGATAGAGCAATTTGAAACACTCTTTTTGTGGAATCTGGAAGTGGACAATTGGAGCGCTATGAGAAATACGGTGTAAAAGGAAATATCTTCACATAAAAATTACACAGAAGCATTCTTAGTAACTTCCTTGTGGTGTGTGAATCCAACTCGAGGAGTTGAACATTCCTTTTGATAGAGTAGTTTTGAAACACTCTTCTTGTAGAATCTGCAAGTGGATATTTGGACAGCTTATAGGAATTCTTTGGAAACGGGATAATCTCACACAAAAACTAGACAGAAGCATTCTCACAAACTTCTTTGTGATATGTGCATTCAGCTCAGAGAGTTGAACCTTTCTCTTCATGGAGGAGATTTGAAACAGTGTTTTTGTAGAATCTGCAGATGGACATTTGGAGAGCTTTGAGGCCTGTGGTAGAAAAGGAAATATCTTCATATAAAACCTAGCAAGAAGTCTTCTCAGAAACTACTGTGTGATGTTTACATTCAAGTTATAGAGTTGAATATTCCCTTTGTTAGAGCAGTTCAGAAACACACTTTTTGTGGAAACCGCAAGTGGACATTTGGAGAGCTTTGAGGCCTGTGGTGGAAAAGGAAATATCTTCACATAAAACCTTCAAAGAAGCATTTTCAGAAACTACTTTCTGATGTTTGCATTCAACTCATGGGGTTGAATATACTTTTTGATAGAGAACTTTTGAAACACTTTATTGGTAGAATCTGCAAGTAGATATTTGAATCGCTTAGAGGAATTCATTAGAAACGGGATATCCTCACAAAAACACTAGATAGAAGCATTCTCACAAACTTCTTTGTGATGTGTGCATTAAACTCACATAGTTGAACGTGTCTTTTGATAGAGCAGTTTTGGAACACTGTTTTTGTAGAATCTGCAATTGGACATTTGGAGAGCTGTGAGGCCTATGGTGGAAAAGGAAACATCTTCAAATAGAAACTACACAGAAGAATTCTCAGCAACTACTTTGTGGTGTGTGCATTCAACTCACAGGGTTGAACATTCCTTTGGCTATAGTAGTTTTGAAACACTCTTTTTGTAGAATCTGCAAGTGGATATTTGGATCGCTTATAGGAATTCATTGGAAACGGGATATCCTCACACAAAAACTAGAAAGAAACATTTTCACAAACTACTTTGTGATGTGTGCATTCAGCTCACAGAGTTGAACCTTTCTTTTCATGGAGCAGATTTGAAACACTCTCTTTGTAGAATCTGCAAGAGGACGTTTGGAGAGCTTTAAGGCCTGTGGTAGAAAAGAAAATCTCTTCACAAGAAACCTAGCAAGAAGCCTTCTCAGAAACTGCGTTCTGATGTTTGCATTCAAGTCACAGAGTTGATCATTCCCTTTGTTAGAGCAGTTCTGAAACACTCTTTTTGTAGGAGCTGCAAGTGGACATTTGGAGAGCTTTGAGGCCAGTGGTAGAAAAGGAAATATCTTCCCATAAAACCTAGCAAGAACCCTTATAAGACTACTTTTTGATGATTACATTCAAGTCACAGAGTTGAACATTCGCTTTGTTAGAGCAGTTCTGAAATAGTCTTTCTGTAGAAACTGCAAGTGGACATTTGGAGAGCTTTGAGGCCCGTGGTGGGAAAGGAAATATCTTCACATAAAACCTAGCAAGAAGCATTCTCATTCTCAGAACTACTTTGTGATGTTTACATTCAACTCACAGAGTTGAACATTTCTTTTGTTAGAGGAGTTTTGAAACATTACTTTTGTAGAAACTGCAAGTGGACATTTGGAGACCTTTGAGGCCTGTGGTGGAAAAGGAAATATCTTCACATAAAATCTAGAAAGAAGCATTCTCAGAAACTACTTTCTGATGTTTGCATTCAACAAATGCAGTTGAATATACCTTTCTTTATAGCACTTTTTAAACAATATTTTTGTAGAATCTGCAAGTGAATATTTGGACCGCTTGTAGGAATTTGTTGGAAACGGGATATCCACTCACAAAAACTACACAGAAACATTCTGAAAAACATCTTAGTGATGAGACCATTCAACTCGCAGAGTTGAACATGTGTGTTGATAGAGCAGTTTTGAAACACTGTTTTTGTAGAATCTGCAAGTGGATACTTGGACCGCTTATAGGAATTCATTGGAAACGGGATATCCTCACTCAAAAACAAGACAGAAGCATTCTTACAAACTTCTTTGAGATGTGTGCATTCAACTCACCGGGTTGAACGTGTCTCTACATACAGCAGTTTTGAAATACTATTTTTGTAGAAACTGGAATTGGACATTTTGAGTGCTTTGAGGCCAATGATGGAAAAGGAAATATCTTCACATAAGAGCTACACAGAAGAATTCTCAGCAACTTCTTTGTGGTGTGTGCATTCAACTGACAGAGTTGAACATTCCTTTTGATAGAATAGTTTTCAAACACTCTTTTTCTAGAATCTGCAATTGGATATTTGGACCGCTTATAGGAATTGGTTGGAAAAGGGATATCCTCACACAAAATCTAGACACAAGCATTCTAACAAACTTCTTTGTGATGTGTGCATTCAGCTCACAGAGTTGAAACTTACTTTTTATGGAGCAGATTTGAAAAACTGTTTGTAGAAATTGCAAGTGGACATTTGGAGAGCTTTGAGGCCTGTGGTAGAAAAGGAAATATCACCACAGAAAACCTAGTGAGAAGCCTTCTCAGAAACTACTTTGTGATGTTTGTATTGAACTGACAGAATTGAAAAATCCCTTTGTTAGAGCAGTTCTGAAACACTCTTTTTGTAGAATATGAAAGTGGATATTTGGACTGCTTTGAGTCCTATGGTAGGAAAGGAGAAATCTTCATATAAAGACTTGGCAGAGGCATTCTCAGAAAGTAATTTGTGATGTGTGCATTCAACTAACAGAGTTGAAACTTTCTTTTGATAGAGCAGTTTGAAACGCCCTTTGTAGAATTTGAAAGTGGATATTTGGAATGCTATGAGGCCTGTGGTGAAAAACAAAATATACTCAAATAAAAACTACACAGAAGCATTCTCAGTAACTCCTTTGTGGTGTGAGCATTGAACACAAAGAGTTGAACATTCCTTGTGATAGAGTAGTTTTGAAACCCTCTTTCTGTAGAATCTGCAAGTGGATATTTGTACCGCTTATAGGAATTTGTTGGAAACGGGAAATCCTCACAGAAAAACTACACAGAAGCATTCTCAAAAACGGTTTTGTGATGTGTTCATTCAGCTCACAGAGTTGAACTTTTCTTTTCATGGAGCAGAGTAAAAACACTATTTTTGTAGAATATGCAAGAGGATATTTGGGGAGCTTTGAGGCCTGTGGTAGAAAAGGAAATATCTTCAGAAAAAACCTGGCAAGAAGCCTTCACAGAAACTACTTTGTGATGTTTGCATTTATCTCACAGAGTTCAACATTCCTTTGTTAGAGCAGTCCTGAAACCCTCTTTTCGTAGAAACTGCCAGTGGACATTTGGAGATCTTTGAGGCCTGTGGTGAAAAGGAAATATCTTCACGTCAAACCTAGAAAGAAGCATTCTCTGAAACTACTTTCTGATGTTTGCATTGAATTTACGGAGTTGAATATACCTTTTGTTAGAGCACATTTGAAACACTCTTTTTTCAGAATCTGCAAGTGGATATTTTGATCGCTTATAGGAATTCATTGGAAAGAGAATATCCTCACATAAAAACTAGACAGAAGCATCTCAAAAACTTCTTGGTGATGTGTGCATTCAACTCACAGAGTTGAACGTGTCTTTTGATAGAGCAGTTTTGAAACACTGTTTTTGCAGAATCCGCAAGGGGATACTTGGAGCGCTTTGAGGCCTATGGTGGAAAAGGAAATATCTTCAAATAGAAACTACACAGCAGCATTCCCTCTAACATCTTTGTGGTGTGTGCATTCAACTCACAGATTTGAACATTCCTTTTGATAGAGTAGTTTTAAAACATTCTTTTTGTAGAATCTGCATGTGGCTATTTGGACCGCTTTCAGGCATTCGGTGGAAACAGGAATATCTTCAGATACCAACTGGAGAGAAGCATTCTCAGAATTTTCTTTTTGATGTGTGCATTCAACTCACAGACTTGAATATTCCTTTTGATAGAGTAGTTTTGACACACTCTTTTTGTATAATCTGCAAGTGGATATTTGGACCGCTTACAGGAATTTTGGAAACTGGATATCCTCACACAAAACTAGACAGAAGCATTCTCACAAACTACTTTGTCATGTGTACATTCAGCTCACAGAGGTGAACGTTTCTTTTCATGGAGCAGATTTGAAATACTCTTTTGTTAGAATCTGCAATTGGACATTTGGAGTGCTTTGAGTCCTGTGGTAGAAAAGGAAATATCGTCATAGAAAACATAGCAAGAAGCCTTCTCAGAAACTACATTGTGATGTTTGCCCCCACGTAACAGAGTTGAACACTCCCATTGTTAGGGGAGTTCTGAAACACTCTTTTTGTAGAAACTGCAAGAGGACATTTGGAGAGCTTTGAGGGCTGTGGTGGAAAAGGAAATATCTTCACATAAGACGTAGAAATAAGCATTCTCAGAATCTACTTTCTGATGTTGTCATTCAACTCACGGAATTGAATATACCTTTTGTTAGAGCACTTTTGAAACACTATTTTTGTAGAATCTGTAAGTGGATATTTGGACTGCTTATAGGAATTCATTGGAAATGGGATATCCTCACACAAAAACTAGACAGAAGCATTCTGACAAAATTCTTTTTGATGTGTGCATTCAGCTCACAGATTTGAACCTTTCTTTTCATGGAGCAGATTTGAAACACTCTTTTTGTAGAATCTGCAAGTGGACATTTGGAGAGCTTTGAGGTCAGTGGTAGAAAAGAAGATATCTTCACATGAAACATAGCAAGAAACCTTCTCAGAAACTACTTTGTTATCTTCACATTGAAGACCCACAGAGTTGAACATTCCCTTTGTTAGAGCAGTTCTGAAACACTCTTTTTGTAGCAACTGCAAGTGGACATTTGGAGAGATTTGGGGCCTGTGGTGGAGAAGGAATTATCTTCACATAAAACATCGAAAGAAGCATTATCAGAAACTAGTTTCTGATGTTTGCATTCAACTCACGGAGTTGAATATATCTCTTTTAGAGCACTTTTGAAACACTCTTTTTGTAGAGTCTGCAAGTGGATATTTGGACCGCTTATAGGAAATCGTTGGAATCGAGATATCCTCACATAAAAACTAGACAGAAGCCTTCTCACAAAATTCTCTGTGATGTGTGCATTCAACTCACAGAGTTGAACCTGTCTTTTGATAGAGCAGTTTTGAAACCCTGTTTTGAAGAATCTGTAAGTGGACATTTGGAGCACTTTGGGGCCTATGATGGAAAAGGAAATATCTTCAAATAGATACTGTGCAGAAGCATTCTCGGTAACTTTTTTTGTGGTGTGTGCACTCAACTCACGGAGTTGAACACTCCTTTTGATAGATTAGTTTTGAAACACTCTTTTTGTAGAATCTGCTTGTGGCTGTTTGGACTGCTTTCAGGCCTTCGTTGGAAACCTGAATATCTTCAGATAAAAACTAGAGAGAAGCATTCTCAGAAATTTCTTTTTGATGTGTTTATTCAACAGACAGATTTGAACCTTCCTTTCAATAGAGCAGTTTTGAAACACTCATCTTGTAGAATCTGCAAGTGGATATTTGGTTCGCTTATAGGAATTCGTTGGAATCTGTATTAACCTCACACACAAACTAGACAGAAGCATTCTCACAAACTTCTTTGTGATGTGTGCATTCAGCTCACAGAACTTAACCTTTCTTTTCATGGAGGAGATTTGAAACACTGTTTTTGTAGCATCTGCAAGTGGCAATTTGGAGAGCTTTGAGGCCTGTGGTAGAAAAGGAAATATCTTCACATAAAACCTAGGAAGAATACTTCTCAGAAACTACGTTGTGATGTTTGCTTTCAAGTCACAGACTTGAATATTCCCTTTGTTAGAGCAGTTCTGAAACACTCTTTTTGTAGAAACTGCAAGAGGACATTTGGAGAGCTTTGAGGCCTGTGGTGCAAAAGGGAATATCTTCACATAAAATCTAGAAAGAAGCATTCTCAGAAACTACTTTCTGATGTTTGCATTCATCTCACGAAGTTTAATATACCTTTTGTTAGAGCACTTTTGAAACTCTTTTTGTAGAATCTGCAAGGGGATATTTGGACCGCTTATACGAATTCATTGGAAACGGGATATCCTCACATAAAAATGAGACAGAAGCACTCTCACAAACCTCCTTGTGATTTGTGCATTCAACTCACGGATTTGAAAGTGTCTTTTGATAGAGCAGTTTTGAAACACTGTTTTTGTAGATTCTGCATGTGGACATTTGGAGAGTTTTGTGGCCTATTGTGGAAAAGGAAATGTCTTCAAATAGAAACTAGACAGAAGCATTCTCTGTAACTTCTTTGTGGTGTGCTCATTCAACTCACGGTGTTGAACATTTCTTTTGTTAGAGTAGTTTTGTAACACTCTTTCTTTAGAATCTGCAAGTGGATATTTGGACCGCTTGTAGGAATTGGTGGAAAAGGGATATCCTCACACAACAACTAGACAGAAGCATTCGCACAAACTGTGATGTGTGCACTCAGCTCACAGAGTTGAACCTTTCTTTTCCTGGAGCAGATTTGAAACACTCCTTTGTAGAATCTGCAAGTGGACATTTGGAGAGCTTTGAGACCTGTGGTGGAAAAGGAAATATCATCACAGAAAACCTAGCGAGAAGACTTCTCAGAAACTACTTTGTGATGTTTGCATTCAAGTCACAGAGTTGAACATTCCCTTTGTTAGAGCAGTTCTGAAACACTCTTTTTGTAGAAACTGCAAGTGGAGATTTGGAGACCTTTGAGGCCTGTGGTGGAAAAGGAAATATCTTCAAATAAAACCTACAAAGAATCATTCTCAGAAACTACTTTCTGATGTTTGCATTCAACTGATGGAATTGAATATACCTTTTGTTAGAGAACATTTGAAACACTCTTTTTGTAGAATCTGCAAGTGGACATTTGGAGAGCTTTGAGACCTGTGGTGGAAAAGGAAATATCATCACAGAAAACCTAGCGAGAAGACGTCTCAGAAACTACCTTGTGATGTTTGCATTCAAGTCACAGAGTTGAACATTCCCTTTGTTAGAGCAGTTCTGAAACACTCTTTTTGTAGAAACTGCAAGTGGAGATTTGGAGACCTTTGAGGCCTGTGGTGGAAAAAGAAATATCTTCAAATAAAACCTACAAAGAATCATTCTCAGAAACTACTTTCTGATATTTGCACTCAACTCACGGAGTTAAATATACCTTTTGTTAGAGCACTTTTGAAGCACTATTTTTGTAGAATCTGCAAGTGGATATTTGGAACTCTTGTAGGAATTTGTTGGAAACAGAATATCCTCACATAAAAACTAGACAGAAATATTCTCACAAACTTCTTTGTGATGTGTGCATTCTATTCACAGAGTGGTGTGTGAATTCAACTCACACAGTTGAACATTCCTTTTGATTGAGTGCTTTTGAAACACTCTTTTTCTAGAATCTGCATTTGGCTATTTGGAGCACTTTCAGGCCTTCGGTGGAAACGGGAATATCTTCAGATAAAAATCAGAGAGAAGCATTTTCAGAAATATATTTGTGATGTCGCATTCAACTGACAGAGTTGAACCTTCCTGGTGATAGAGCAGTTTTTAAACACTCTTTTTGTATTATGTGCAATTGGATATTTGGAGCGGTTTCAGACCTATGGTAGAAAAGGAGATATCTTCATATAAAGACTAGAAGCATTCTCAGAAAGTAATTTGTGATGTGTGCTTTCAACTCACAGAGTTAAACTTTTCTTTCAATAGAGCAGTTGGAAACACTGTTTTTGTAGAATCTGAAAGTGGACAATTTGATCCCTATGAGGCCTATGGTGGAAAAGGAAATATCTTCACATAAAAATTACACAGAAGCATTGTCAGTAACTTCTTTGTGGTGTGTGCATTCAACTCACAGAGGTGAACATTCCTTTTGATAGAGCAGTTTTGAAACACTCTTTTTGTAGAATCTGCAAGTGGATATTTTGTCCGTTTATAGGAATTCGATGGAAACGGGATATCCTCACACAAAAACTAGAGAGAAGCATTCTCACAAACTTCTTTGTAATATGTGCATTCAGTTCACAAAGGTGAACCATTCTGTTCATGGAGCAGTTTTGAAACACTCTTTTTAGTGGAATCTGCAAATGGACATTTGGAGACCTTTGAGTTCTGTGGTAGAAAAGTAAATATCTTCACATAAAACCTAGCAAGAAGCCTTCTCAGAAACTGCTGTGAGACGTTTGCATTCAAATCACACAGCTGAACATTCCCTTTGTTAGAGCAATTCTGAAACACTCTTTTTTTGGAAACTGCAAGTGGACATTTGGAGAGCTTTGAGGCCTGTGGTGGAAAAGGAAATATCTTCAAATAAAACCTAGAAGGAAGCATTCTCAGAAAGTACTTTTTGATGTTTGCATTCAACTCACGGAGTTGAATATACCTTTTCCTAGAGCAATTTTGAAACACTCTTTTTGTGGAATCTGCAAGTGGATATTTGACCACTTATATGAATTCGTTGGAAACGGGATATCCTCACATAAAAACTAGACAGAAGCATTTTCACAAACTTCTTTGTGATGTGGGTATTCAACTCACAGAGTTGAACGTGTCTTTTGATAGAGCAGTTTTGAAACACTGATTTTGTAGAATCTGCAAGTGTACACTTGGAGCGCTTTGAGGCCTATGGTGGAAAAGGAAATATCTTCAAACAGAAACTAAACAGCAGCATTCTCTGTAACTTCTTTGTGGTGTGTTCATTCTACTCACAGAGCTGAACATTCCTTTTGATAGAGTAGTTTTGAAACACGCTTTTTGTAGAATCTGCATGTGGCTATTTGGACTGCTTTCAGGCCTTCGTTGGAAAAGGGAATATCTTCAGATAAAAACTAGAGAGAAACATTTTCAGAAATTTGTGATGTCTGCATTCAACTGAGAGAGTTGAAACTTCCCTTTGATAGATCAGTTTTGAAACACTCTTTTTGTAGAAGCTGCATGTGGATATTTGTAGAGCTTTGACACCAATGGTAGAAAAGGAGAAATCTTCATATGAAGACTAGGCAGAAGCATTCTCAGAAATTAATTTGTGATGTGTGCATTAAACTCAAAGAGTTGAACCTTTCTTTTGATAGAGCTGTTTGAAAAACTCTTTTTGCCGAATCTGAAATTGGACACTTGGAGTGCTACGAGGCGTATCATGGAAAAGGAAATATCTTCACATAAAAACTACACAGAAGCATTCTCTGTAACTTCTTTGTGGCGTGTGCATTCAATTCATGGAGTTGAACATTCCTTTTGACAGAGTAGTTTGGAAACATTCTTTTTGTAGTATCTGCAAGTGGATATTTGGACCGATAATAGGAATTCATTGGAAACGTGATATCCTCACAAAAATCTAGACAGAAGCATAGTCACAAACTTCTTTGTGATGTGTGCATTGAGCTTACCGAGTTGAACCTTGCTTTTCATGGAGCAGATTTGAAACACTCTTTTTGTAGAGTCTGAAAGTGGACATTTGGAGAACTTTGAGCCCCTTGGTACAAAAGGAAATATCTTCACATAAAAACTACACAGAATTATTCTCAGTAACTTCTTTGTGGTGTGTGCATTCAACTGACAGAGTTGAACATTCCTTTTTCATGGAATAGTTTTGAAACACTCTTTTTGTAGAATCTGAAAGTGGATATTTCGACTTCTTATAGGAATTCATTGGAAACGGGATATCCTCACACAAAAACTAGACAGAAGCATTCTCACAAATTTGTTTGTGTTGTGTACATTCAGCTCACAGAGTTCAACGTTTCTTTTCATTGAGCAGATTTGAAACGCTATTTTTGTAGAGCCTGCAAGTAGAGGTTTGGAGAGCTTTGAGGTCTGTGGTAGTAAAAGAAATATCATCACAGGAGACCTAGCAAGAAGCCTTCTCCAAAACTACTTTGTGATGTTTGCATTCAACTCACAGAGTTGAACATTCCCTTTATTAGATCAGTTCTGAAACACTCTTTTTGTAGAAAATGCAAGTGGACATTTGGAGAGCTTTAGGACTGCGGTGGAAAAAGAAATATCTTCACATAAAACCTAGAAAGAAGCATTCTCAGAATCTCCTTGCTAATATTTGCATTCAACTGATGTAATTGAATATTCCTTTTGTTAGAGCACATTTGAAACTCTCTTTTTGTAGAATCTGTAAGTGGATATTTAGAACGCTTATAGGAATTCATTGGAAACGGGATAACTTCACATACAAATTAGACAGAAGTATTCTCAAAAATTACTTTTTGACGTGTGTATTCAACTCACGGAGTTGAACGTGTCTTTGAAAGAGCAGTTTTGAAACACTGTTTTTGTAGAATCTGGAAGTGGACATTTGGAGCGCTTTGGGGCCTTCGGTGGAAACGGAAATATATTCAGATAAAAACCAGAGAGAAGTCTTTTCAGAAATTTCTTTGTGATGTGTGCATTCAATTGACAGGGTTGAACCTCCCTTTTGATAGAGCAGTTTTGAAGCAATCTTTTTGTAGAATCTGAAAGTGGATATTTGGAGCACTTTGAGGCCTAATGTAGAAAAGGCGACATCTTCATATAAAGACTAGGCAGAAGAATTCTGAGAAAGAAATTTGTGGTGTGTGCATTAATCTCACAAAGTTGAACCTTTCTTTGGATAGAGCAGTTTGAAACACTCTTTTTGTAGAATCTGAAAGTGGACATTTCGAGGGCTATGAGGCCTATGGTGGAAAAGGAAATATCTTCGCATAAAAACTACAGAGAAGCATTGTCAGTAACTTCTTTATGTTGTGTACATTCAACTCAGAGAGCTGAATGTTCCTTTGGATAGAGTAGTGTTGAAACACTCACTTTGTCGAATCTGCAAGTGGATATTTGGACCACTTGTAGGAATTGGTTGGAAACGGGATATCCTCACAAAAAAATTAGACAGAAGCATTCTCACAAACGTCTTTGTGATGTGTGCACTCAGCTCACAGAGTTGAACCTTTTTTCATGGAGCAGATTTGAAAATCTCTTTTTGTGGAATCTGCAAGTGGACATTTGGAGAGCTTTCAGACCTGTGGTGGAAAAGGAAATATCTTCACATAACAGGTACACAGAAGCATTCTCTGAGAGATATTTGTGGTGCGTGCATTCAACTCACAGAGTTGAACATTCCCTTTGACAGGGAAGTTACAAAACATTCTTTTTATAGAATCTGCAATTGGATATTTAGACCGCTTATAGGAATTTTTTGGAAACGGGACACCCTCACACAAAAACTATACAGAAGCATTCTCACAAACTTCTCTGTGATGTGTGCATTGAACTCACAGACTTTAACCTTCTTTTTCATGGAGCAGTTATGAGACACTGTTTTTGCAGGACATGCAACTCGTCATTCGGAGAGCTTTGAGGCCTGTTGTCGAAAATGAAATATGTTCGCATATAACATAGAAAGAAGAATTCTCAATAACTAATTTTTGTTGTTTGCATTGAACACACAGAGTGGAACATTCCTTTTGTTAGAGCAGCCATGAAACACCCTTTTTGTAGAATCTGAAATTGGACATTTGCCGAGCTCTGAGACCTGCGGTGGAAAACGAAATATCTTCACACAAAACCAAGAAAGAAGCATTCTCAGAAATCATTTTGTGATGTGTGTATTCAACACACAGAGTTGAACATTCCTTTTGTTGGAGCTGTTTTGGAACACTATTTTTGTAGAATCTGCATGGGGATATTTGGACCACTTATAGGAATTTCTTGGAAACGGGACAGCCTCACACAAAAACAAGACAGAAATATTCTCAAAAACTTCTTCGTGATGCTTCCTTTCAACTCACAGATGTGAACTTTTCTTTTGATAGAGCAGTATTGAAACACTCTTTCTGTAGAATCTGCAAGTGGACCTTTGGAGCGCTTTGAGGCCTGAGGTGGAAAAGGAAGTATCTTCATATAACAAGTACATAGAAGCATTCTCTGAAACTTATTTGTGGTGCGTGCAGTCAACACACAGGGTTGAACATCCCCTTTGACAGGGAAGTTTTGAAACACTCCTTTTATACAATCTGTAAGTGGATATTTGGATAGCTTTTAGGAATTCGTTGGAAATTGGACACCCTCACACAAAAACTAGACAGAAGCATTCCCACAAACTTCTCTCTGATGTGTGCAATAAACTCACAGAGTTTAACCTTCTTTTTCATGGAGCAGTTTTGAGACACTCTGTTTGCAAGACATGCAAGTGGTCATTCGGAGAGCTTTTAGGCCCGTGGTCGAAAATGAAATATCTTCGCATATAACATAGACAGAAGCATTCTCAATAACTACTTTGTGTTGTTTGAATTGAACTCACAGAGTGGAACATTTCTTTTGTTAGAGCATCCATGAAACACTCTTTTTGTATAATCTGAAATTGGACATTTGCCGAGCTCTGAGACCTGTGGTGGAAAATAAAATATCTTCACACAAAACCAAGAAAGAAGCATTCTCAGAAACCATTTTGTGATGTGTGTATTCAACTCACATAGTTGAACATTCCTCTTGAGGTGTTTTGAAACACTCTTTTTGTAGAATCTGCAAGTGGATGTTCTGGGTGATTTGAGGCCGTGGCTGGAAAAGGAAATATCTTCCCAAAAAAACTACACAGAAGCATTCTCAGAAACTTCTTTGTGACGTGTGCATTCAACTCACACAGATCAAATTTACTTTTGATAGAACTCTTTGGAAACACGCTTTTTCTTGAATCTGCAATTGGATATTTGGAGCTCGTGGATACCGATGCTGGAAAAGGAGTTATCTTCACATAAAAAATAGATGGAAGCATTCTCAGAAACTTCTTTGTGATGTGTGCATTCAACTCTCAGATTTGAACATCCCTTTTGTCAGAGCAGTTTTAAAACACTCTTTTTGGAGGATCTGAAAGTGGATATTTTGTGCGCTTTTAGACCGATGTTGGAAAAGGAAATATCTTCATGTAAAAACTAGACAGAAGCATTCTCAGAAACTTCTTTGTTAGGTGTGCATTCAAATCACTTAGTTGAACCTTCCTTTTGATAGAGAAGTTTTGAACACTCTTTTTGTAGAATCTGTAAGTGGATATTTTGAGTGCTTTGAGGCCTTTGGTGGAAAATGAAATATCTTCACAAAACTAGACAGAATCATTCTGAGAAGCTACTTTGTGATGTTTGCGTTCAACTCACAGAGTTGGACATTCCTTTTGATAGAGCAGTTTGAAACACTCTTTTTGTAGAATCTGCAAGTGGATATTTGGGGCGCATTGAAAACTAAGGTAGAAAAGGAAATTTCTTCACATAACAACTCGACAGAAGAATTCCTAGAAACCTCTTTGTGATGTGTGCATTCAACTAACCGATGTGAAACTTCCTTTGGATAGAGCAGTTTTGAAGCCATCCTTTTGTAGAACCTGCAAGTGGATATTTGAAGAGCTTTGAGACCAATGTTGGAAAAGGAAATATCTTCACATAAAAAATGACAGAAGAATTCTCAGAAACTCCTTTGCAATGTGTGTATTCAACTCACAGAGTTGAAGCTTTCTTTTGATAGAGCAGTTTTGAAACACTCTTTTTGTAGGATCTGCAAGTGGATATTTAGAGCACTTTGAGGCCTATGCTGGAAAAGGAAATATCCTCACATAAAAAATAACAGAAGCATTCTCAGAAACTCCTTTGTGATGTGTGCATTCAACTCACAGAGTTGAAGCTTTCTTTTGATAAAGCAGTTTTGAAACAATCTTTTTGTAGGATCTGCAAGTGGATATTTAGAGCATTTTGAGGCCTATGCTGGAAAAGGAAATATCTCCACATCAAAACTATACAGAAGCATTCTCAAATATTTCTTTGTGATGTGTGCATTCAAATCACAGAGCTGAGCATTCCTTTTGATAGAGCAGTTTTGAAACACTCTTTTTGTAGAATCTGCAAGTGGATATTTGGAGCAATTTGTGTCCTATGCTGGAAAAATAAATATCTTCACATAAAAACTAGACAGAAAGAGTCTCAGAAACCACTTTGTGGTGTGTGGCTTCAACACAAAGGGTTGAAACTTCCTTTTGAGAGAGCAGATTTGAAACACTCTTTGTGTAGAATCTGCAAGTGGATATTTGCATCGCTTTGAGGCCTTTGGTGGAAAATGAAATATCTTCACAAAACTAGACAGAAGAATTCTCAGACACCTTTTTGTGATGTGTGCATTCAACTCACGGAGCTGAGCGTTCCTTTTGATAGTCCAGTTTTGAAACATTCTTTTTTTAGATTCTGTAAGTGGAACTTTGGAGCGCTTTGAAGTGTATGCTGGAAAAGGAAATATCTTCATATAAAAACTAGACAGAAGCATTCTCAGAATCTTCTTTGTGGTGTGTTCATTAAACTCAGAGAGTTGAATCTTCTTTTTGATAGAGCAGTTTTGAAACACTCTTTTTTATCAAATCCGCATGTGGATGTTTGGAGATCTTTTAGGCCTATGGTGGAAAAGGAAATATCTTCACATAAAAACTAGACAGAAGCATTCTCAGAAACGTCTTTGTGATGTTTGCATTCAACTAACAGAGTTGAACCTGAATTTCGATAGAGCAGTTGTGAAACACTCTTTTTGTTGAATCTGCAGGTGGATATTTGGAGCCCATGGATAACTATGCTAGAAAAGGAAACATCTTCACATAAAAACTAGACAGAACCATTCTCAGAAAGTTCTTTGAGACGTTTGCATTCAACCAACAGAGTTGAACCTTCCTTTTGATAGAGCCGTTTTGAAACACTTTGTGTAGAATCTGCAAGTGAATATTTGGAGCGCTTTGAGGCCTATGCTTGAAAAGGAAATACTTCACATAAAAACAATTCAGGAGATTTCTCAGAAACTTATTTGTGATGTGTGCATTCAACTCACAGAGTTGAAGCTTCCTATTGATATAGCCATTTTGAAAAACTCTTTTTGTAGAATCTGCAAGTGTATATTTGTAGCGCTTTTAGGTCTATGCAGGAAAAGGAAATTTCTTCACATAAAAATTAGTCAGAAGCATTCTCAGACACTTCCTTGTGATGTGTGCATTCAACTTACAGAGTTGAACCTTCCTGTTGATAGAGCAGCTTTAAAACACTCTTTTTGTAGAATCCACAAGTGGATATTTGCAATGATTAGTGTCATATGCTGGAAAGGAAATATCTTCAGATAAAAACTAGACAGAAGCATTCTCAGAAACTCCTTTGTGATGTGTGCATTCAATTCACAGTGTTGAGCCTTCCATTTGATATAGCAGTTTTGAAACCCTCTTTTTGTAGAATGTGCAGGTGGATATTTGGAGCGGTCTGAGGCCGTTGCTGGAAAAGGAAGTATCTTCTCACAAAAATTAGACAGAAGCATTCTCAGAAACTTCATTGTGATGTGTGCATTGAACTCACAGTGTTGAACCTTCCTGTTTTTACAGCAGCTTTGAAACACTCTTTTTGTAGAATCTGCAAGTGGATATTTGAAGTGATTTGCATCCTATGCTGGAAAAAGTAATATCTTCACATAAAAACTAGTCAGAAGGATTCTCAGAAACTTATTTGTGATGTGTGCATTCAACTCACAATTTTGAACCATCCTCTTGACAGAGTAGTTTGAAACACTCTTTTTGCAGAATCTGAAGTGCATATTTAAAGCATTTTGAGGCCTGTGATAGAAAAGAAAATATCTTCACATAAAAACTAGACAGAAGCATTCTCAGAAACTTCTTTGTGATGCGTGCATTCAACTCACAGAGTTGAACCTTCCTTTTGATACAGCAGTTTTGTAACACTCTTTTTGGAGAATCTGGATGTGGATATTTGAGCACTTTGAGGCCTATGCTGGAGAAGGAAATATCTTCACATAAAAACTAGACAAAAGCATTCTTAGAAACTTATTTGTTATGTGTGCCTTTAGTTGAAAGAGTTGAGCTTTTCTTTTCATGGAGAAGTTTATAAACGCTCTTATTGTAGACTCTGAAAGTGGATATTTGGAGCAATCACAGGCCTATCCTTGAAAAGGAAATATCAACAGATAAAAACTAGACAGAATCCTTCTCAGAGACTACTTTGGATGTGTGCATTCAACTCACAGATTTGAACCTTGCTTTTGATAGAGTAGTTTTGAAACACTCTTTTTGTAGTATCTGCAAGTGGATATTTGGAGTGCTTTGAAGCCTATGCTGGAAAAGGAAATAACACAAAAATTAGACAAAGAATTCTCAGAAAATTCATTGTGATATTTGTATTCAACTCACAGAGTAGAACATTCCTTTTGAAAAAGCAGTTTTGAAACACAGTTTTTGGAGTCTCTGCAAGTGGATATTTGGAGCGCTTTGAGGCCTATGCTGGAAATGGAAATATCTTCACATAAAAAATAGACAAAAGAATTCTGAGAAACTACTTTGTGATGGGGGCATTCAACTCACAGAGTTGAAATTTCGTTTGATATAGCATTTTTGAAACACCCGTTTTGTAGAATCTGCAAGTGGATATTTGGACGGCTTTGAGGCCTCTGCTGGAAACGGAATGATGCACACATAAAAATTAGGTAGAAGGTTTCTAAGAAACTTCTTTGTGATATGTGCATTCAACTCAGAGAGTTGAACCTTCATTTTCATAGAGCAGTTTTGAAACACTCCTTTTGTAGAATCTACAAGTGGATATTTTGAGCTCTTTGAGGTCTATGCTGGAAAAGGAAATATCCTCACATAAAAACTAGTCCGAAGCATTCTCAGAAACTTCTTTGTGATGTGTCCATTCAACTCACAGAGTTGAATCTTCCTGTTGTTAGAGCAGCTTTGAAACACTCTTTTTGTGGAATCTGCAAGTAGATATATGGAGCGCTTTGATGCCTGTGCTGGAATAGGAAATATCTTCACATAAAAACTAGACAGAAGCAGTCTCAGAAACTTCTTTGTGATGTGTGCATTCAAATCACAGTTTTGAACCTTCCTCTTTATAGAGCAGTTTGAACACTCTTTTTGCAGAATCAGAAGTGCATATTTTGGTCTCTTTGAGGCCTATTCTGGAAAAGGTAACATCTTAACATAAAAATTATACAGAGCCACTCTCAGAAACTTCTTTGTGATGTGTGCATTTAACTCACAGAATTGAACTTTCCTTTTGATAGAGCAGTTTTGAAACACTCTTTTTGTATTATCTGGAAGTGGATATTTGAGCCCTTTGAGGCTTAAGCTGGAGAGGGAAACATCTTCACAGAAAAACTAGATAGAAGCATTCTTAGAAACTTCTTTGTTTCTCAGAAACTACTTAGTGATGTGTGCATTCAACTCACAGTGTTGAACCTTCCTATTAATAGAGCAGTTTAGAAACACTCTTTTTGTAGAATCTGCATTTGGATATTTGGAGCACTTTGGGACCGATGCTGGAAAAGGATATATCTTCACATAAAAACTAGACAGAAGAATTCTCAGAAAATTCTCCGTGGTGTGTCCATTCAACTCACAGAGTTGAACATTCCTTTTCATACAGCAGTTTTGAACAGTTTTTTTTGTAGAATCCGCAAGTGGAAATTTGGAGCGCCTTGAGGCCTATGACGGAAAAGAAAATATTTTCGCATAAAAACGAGACAGAAACATTCTCACAAACTTCTTTGTGATGTGTGCTTTCAACTCACAGTGTTTATCGTTCCTGTTGATAGAGCAGCTTTGAAACACTCTTTTGGTCTAATCTGCATGCGCATATTTGGTGAGCTTGGAGGCCTACGCTAGAAAAGGAAATATGTTCATGTAAAAACTAGACAGAGACACTCTCAGAAACTTCTTGTTACGTGTGCATTCAACTCAGATTTGAACCTTCCTTTTCATAGAGCGGTTTTGAAATTCTCTTTGTAGAATCTGCAAGTGGATATTTGGAGCGATTTGAGTCCTCAGTTGGAAAAGGAAATATCTACACAGAAAAACTAGACAGAAGCATTTTCAGAAACTTCTTTGTGATGTGTGTATTCAACTCACAGAGTTGAAGCTTCCTTTTGATAGAGCAGTTTTGAAACACTCTTTTTGTAGTATCTGAAAGTGGATATTTGGAGCGTTTTGAAGCCTACACTGCAAAAGGAAATATCTACACATGAAACTAGACAGAAGCATTCTCAGAAATTTCTGTGTGATGACTGCATTCAACTCACACAGTTGAAATTTCCTTTTGATACAGCAGTTTTGAAAAACCCTTTTTGTAGAATCTCCAAATGGATATTTGGAGCGTTTTGAGGCCTATGCTGTAAAAGGAAATATCTTCACATAAAAATTAGACAGAAGCATTCTCAGAAACTTCTTTGTGATGTGTGCATTCAATTCACACAGTTTAACCTTCCTTTTGATAGAGGAGTTATGAAACACCACTTTGTAGAATCTGTAAGTGGATATTTGGAGCACTTTGAGGCCTATGATGGAAAAGGAAACATCTTCACATAAAAACTCAACAGAAGCATTCTCAGAAACTCCTTTGTGATGTTTGCATTCATCAACTCACAGAGTTGAACTTTACTTTTGATAGAGCAGTTTTGAAACACTCTCTTTGTGGTATCTGCAAGTGCGTATTTGGAGTGCTTTGAGGCCTATGCTGGAAAAGGAAATATCTTTACATAAAAACTAGATAGAAGCATTCTGATAAACTTCTTTGTGATGTTTGCATTCAACTCACAGAGTTGAACTTTCCTTTTGATAAAGCATTTTTAAAACACTCTTTTTGTAGAATCTAAACGAGGATATTTGTAGTGCTTTGAGGCTTATGCTGGAAAAGGAAATATGTTCACATAAAAGCTAGACAGAAGCATTCTCAGAAACTTCTTTTTGATGTGTGTATGCAACTCATAGAGTTGACGTTTCTTTTTGATATTGCAGTTTTGAACCACTGTTTTTGGAGAATCTTCAAGTGGATATTTCGAGCGCTTCGAGGTCTATGCTGGAAAAGGAAATATCTTCACATAAAAGCTAGACAGTAGCATTCTCAGAAAATTCATTGTGATGCATGCATTCTACTCACAATGTTGAACCATTCTTCTGAAAGAGCAGTTTTGAAAAACTCTTTTCGTAGAATCTGCAATTGGACTTTTGGAGCAATTTGAGGCCTATGCTGTAAAAGGAAATATCTTCACATAAAAGCTAGACAGAAGCATTCTCATAAGCTGTGTTGTGATGTGTGCATTCAACTCACAGAGTTGAAACTTCCTTTTAATAGAGCAGTTTTGACGCTCTCTTTTTGTAGAATCTGCAAGGGGATACTTGCCACGCTTTGAGGCCTATGCTGCAAAAGGAAATATCTTCATATAAAAACTAGACAGAACATTCTCAGAGACTTATTTGTGATGTGTGCATTCAAATCACAGAGTTGAACCTTCCTTTTGATAGAGCAGTTTTGAAACACTCTTTTTGTAGAATCTGCAACTGGATATTTGGATCTCATTGAAATCTATGCTGGAAAATTACATATTTTCACATAAAACTAGACAGAAGCATTCTCAGAAACTTCTTCGTGGTGTGTGCATTCACCTCACAGAATTGATCTTTCCTTTTGATAGAGCTGTTATGACAAGCGGTTTTTGTACAATCTGCAAGTGGATATTGTGAGGCCTTTGAGTTCTATTCTGGAAAAGGAAATATCTTCACATAAAAACAAACAGAAGCTTACTGAGAACCTTCTTTGTGATGTGTGTGCTCAACTCACAGGGCTGAACCTTCCTTTTGTTAGAGCAGTTTTGAATCACTCTTTTTGTAGAACCTGCAAGTGGATATTTGGAGTGCACTGAAGCCTATGCTCTAAAAGGAAATATCTTCATATAGAAACTAGACAGAAGAACCCTCAGAAACTTCTTTGTGATGTGTGTATTCGACTCACAGAGGTGAACTTTGCTTTTGAAAGAGCATTTTTGAAACACTCTTTTTGTGGAATCTGCCAGTGGATATTTGGAGTGCTTTGAGGCCTGTGGTGGAAAAGGAAATAACTTCACATAAAAAATAGACAGAAGCATTCTCAGAAACTTCTTTGTGATGTGTGCATTCAACTCACAGAGTTGAACCTTCCTTTTAATAGAGCAGCTATGAAACACTCTATTTGTAGAATATGCAATGGGATATTTGGAGAACTTTGAGGTCAATGTTCTAACAGGAAAAATCTTCACATGAAAACTAGTCAGAAGCATGCTCTGAAACTTCTTTGTGATGTGTGTGTTCAACCCACAGAGCTGAATCTTCCTTTTAATAGAGCAGTTTTGAAACACTCTTTTGGAAGTATCTGCAAGTGGATAATCAGAGCGCTTTGGGGCCTATGCTGGAAAAGGAAATATCTTCATAAAAAAACCAGACGTAAGCATTCTCAGAAACTTCCTTGAGATGTGGGCATTCATTTCACCGAGTTGATCCTTCCTCTTGATAGAGCTGTTTTGACACACTCTTGTTGTACAGTCTGCAAATGGATATTTAGAGCGCTTTCAGTTCTATGCTGGAAAAGGAAATATCTTCACTTAAAAACTACACAGAAGCATTCTCAGAAACTTCTTTGTGAAGTGTGCATTCAACTCACAGAGTTAACCTTCTTTTTGATAGAGAAGTTTTGAAACTCTCTTTTTGTGGAATCTGCAAGTGGATATTTGGAGAGCTTTGATGCCTCTGCTGGAAAAGGAAATATCTCCACATAAAAACGAGACAGATGCTTTCTCAGAAACTTCTTTGTGATGTGTGCATTCAACCAACAGAGTTGAACCTTCCTTTTGATAGAGTAGTTGTGAAACACTCATTTGCAGAATCTGCAAGTCGATCTTTGGAGCGGTTTGAGGCCTATGTTGGAAAAGGAAATGTCTTCACATAAAAACTAGTCAGAAGCATTGTCAGAAACTTCTTTGTGATGTGTATATTCAAGTCACAGAGTTGAACCTTACTTTTGATAGACGAGTTTTGAAACATTCTTTTCGCAGAATCTGCAAGTGGATATTTGGAGCGCATTGAGACTATGCTGGCAAAGGAAATATCTTCACATAAAAATTAGACAAAAGCATTCTCAGAAACTTCTTTGTGATGCGTGTATTCAACTCAAAAAGTTGAACCTTCCTTTTGATAGAACAATTTTGAAACACTATTTTTGTAGAATATGCAAGTGGATATTTGGAGCGCTTTGACGCCTATGCTGGAAAAGGAAATATCTTCACATGAAAACTAGACAGAAGCATTCTCAGAAACTTCTTTTTGATGTGTGCATTCAACTCACAGAGTTGAACCTTCCTTTTCATGGAGCAGTTTTGAAAGAGTCTTTTTGCAGCATCTGCAAGTGGATATTTGGAGCGCTTTCAGGCCTTCGTTAGAAACGGGAATATCTTCATATAAACACTGGACAGAAGAATTCTCAGAAACTGCTTTGTGATGTGTGTGTTCAACTCACAGAGTTGAACCTTTCCTTTGCTAGAGCAGTTTTGATACACTCTTTTTGTAGAATCTGCAAGTGTTCATTTGGAGCGCTTTGAGGCCTGTGGTGGAAAAGGAAATATCTTCACATGTAAACCAGACAGAATCATTCTCAGAGACATCTATATGATGTGTGCATTCAGCTCAGAGAGATAAGCCTTCCTTTTGATAGAGCAGTATTGAAACTCTGTTTTTGCAGAATCTGCAAGGGGCTACTTTGAGCCCTTGCAGGCCTTCATTGGAAACGGGAATATCTTCACATAAAAACTAAACAGAAGCGTTCTGTGAAACTGCTTTGTGTACTATGAATCCAACTCACCGAGTTGAACACTTCTTTTGAAAGGGCAGTTTTGAAACACTCTTTTTGTAGAATCTGCAATTGTTCATTAGGAGCGCTTTGAGGCCTATGGTGGAAGAGGGTATACCTACACATAATATCCAGGCACAAGCATTCTCTTAAAGTTCCTTATGATGTGTGCTTTCAACTCACCGTGTTCAACCTTTCTTTTGATAGAGCAGTTTTGAAACACTCTTTTTAAAGTTTCTGCAAGTGGATATTTGGAGCTCTTTCAGGCCTTCGTTGGAAACGTGAATATGTTTACTTCAAAACTAGACAGAAGCATTCTCAGAAACTGCTTTGTGTTGTGCGCGCTCAACACACAGAGTTGAACCCTGCTTTTTCACAGAACACTTTAGAAACACTCTTTTTGTAGAATTTGCAAGTGTTCATTAAGAGCGCCTTGAAGCGTACGGTGGAAAAGGAAACAATATCATATAAAAACTCACCAGAAGCATTCTAAGAAACAGCTTTCTGATGTGTGCATTCAACTAACAGAGTGGAACTTTCCTTTGGATAGAGCAGCTTTGAAACACTGTATTTGCAGAAACTGCAAGAGGATATTTGGAGCGCTTTGAAGCGTTCGTTGGAAACGGGACTATCTTCACATAAAATCTAGACAGAAGCATTCTCAGAAACTTATGTGTGATTCCTGCATTCAACTCACAGAGTTGAACCTTCCATTTGATAGAGCAGTCTTGAAAGAGTCTTTTTGCAGAATGTGCAACTGGAGATTTGGAGCCTTTTCAGGCCTTCGTTGGAAACAGGAATATCTTCACATAAAAACTAGTCCGAAGCATTCTCAGAAACTGCTTTGTGTTGTGTGCATTCAACTCACAGAGTTGAACCTTTCTGTTGATAGTGCAGTTTTGAAACACTCTTTTTGCAGAATCTGTAAGTGTTCATTAGGAGCGCTTTGAGGCCTAAGGTGGAACAGGAAGTATCGTCACATAAAATGAAGACAGAAGCATTCTCTGAAACTGTTTTGTGTTGTGTGCTTTGAACTCACAGAGTTGAACGCTGCTTTTGATAGAGCAGTTTGGAAACACTCTATTTGTAGAATCTGCACGTGTTCATTAGGAGTGCCTTGAGGCCTATGGTGAAAAAGAGAATATCTTCACATAAAAACTAGACAGAAGCATTCTCAGAAACTTCTTTATGATTGCTGCATTCAACTCACAGTGTTGAACCTTCGTTTTGATAGAGCAGTTTTGAAACAGTCTTTTTGCAGGATCTGCAAGTGGATATTTGGCGTTCTTTGTGGCCTTCGTTAGAAACGGCAATATCTTCACATAAAAACTACACTGAAGCATTCTCTGAAACTGCTTCGTGTGGTGTGCATTGAACTCACAGAGTTGAACCTTTCTGTTGATAGAGCAGTTTTGAAACACTCTTTTTGTAGAATCTGCAAGTGGTCACTTTGAGCGCTTTGAGGCCAGTGGTGGAAAAGGAAGTATCTTCACATAAAGTCTAGATAGAAACATTCTCAGAAACTACTTTATGATGTGTGCATTCAACTCACAGAGTTGAACCTTCCATTTGATAGAGCAGTTTCAAAACAGTCTTTTTGCAGAATATGCAAGTGGATATTAGGAGCTCTTTGAGGTCTTCCTAAGAAACGGGTATGTATTCCCATAAACACTACACTGAAGCATTCTCTGAAACTGTTTTGTGTGGTGTGCATTCAACCCGCAGAGATGAACCTTTCTGTTGATAGGGCAGTTTTGAAACACTCTTTTTGTAGAATCTGCAAGTGGTCATTTTGAGCGCTTTGAGGCCGGTGGTGGAAAAGGAAATATCTTCACATAAAGTCTAGATAGAAGCATTCTCAGAAACTTCTTTATGATGTGTGCATTCAACTCACAGAGTTGAGCCTTCCATTTGATAGAGCAGTTTCGAAACAGTCTTTTTGCAGAATATGCAAGTGGATATTAGGAGCTCTTTGAGGTCTTCCTAAGAAACGGGAAACTATTCATATGAACACTACACAGAAGCACTCTCTGTAACTATTTTGTGTTGTGTGCATTCAACTAACCGAGTTGAATCTTTCGTTTCATAGAGCAGTTTTGGAACACTCTTTTTGTAGATTCTGCAAGTGTTCATTAGGAGCGCTTTGAGGCCTAAGGTGTTAAAGGAAATATCTTCACAAAAAACTAGATAGAAGCATTCTCAGAAACTTTATGATTCTTGCATTCAACTCTCAGTGTTGAAGCTTGCTTTTGATAGAGCTGTTTTGAAACAGTCTTTTTGAAGAATCTGCAAGTGGATATTAGGAGCTCTTTGAGGCCTTCGTTGGAAACGGGAGTATATTACCATAAAAACTAGACAGAAGCATTCTCATAAACTGCTTCGTAATGTGTGCATTCACCCCACAAAGTTGAATTTTTCCTTTAATAGAGTAGTTTTGGAACACTGTTTTTGTAGAATCTGCAAGTGTTCATTAAGAGCGCTTTGAGGCGTATGGTGGAAAAGGAAATATCTTCACATAAAAACTACACAGAAGCATTCTCAGAAACTTCTTTATGATGTGAGCATTCAACTCACAGAGTTGAACCTTCCGTTTGATAGAGGAGTTTTGAAACAGTCTTTTTCCAGAATATGCAATTGGATATTTGGATCTATTTGAGGCCTTCGTTGGAAACGGGAATATATTCCCATAAAAACCACACAAATTTGTGGGCATTTGGGTTGATTCTGTGCCTTTGCTATTGTGAATAGTGTTGCAGTGAACATACACATGCATGTATCTTTATAATAGGATGATTTCTACTCCTTTGAGTATATGCCCAGTAAGGGGATTGCTGGGTCAAATGGTATTTCTGGTTCTAGATCTTTGAGAAATTGCCACACTGTCTTCCACAATGATTGAACTGATTTACATTCCCACCAACAGTGTAAAACCATTCCTATTTCTCCACAGCCTCGCCAGCATCTGTTTTTTCTTGACTTTTTAATAATTGCCATTCTGACTGGCGTGAGATAATATCTCATTGTGGTTTTGGTTTGCATTTCTCTAATGATCAGTGATGTTCAGATTTTTTTCATGTGTTTTGGCCACATAGCTGTCTTCTTTTGAGAAGTGTCTGTTCATGTCCTTTGCCCACTTTTTGATGGGGTCGTTTTTCTTCTTGTAAATTTATTTAAGTTCCTTGTAAATTCTGCATATTAGACCTTTGTCAGGTGAATAGATTGAAAAAATTTTCTCCCATTGTATAAGTTGTCTGTTCACTCTGATGATAGTTTCTTTTGCTGAGCAGAAGCTTTTTAGTTTAATTTCATCTCATTTGTCTTTTTTTGCTTTTGTTGCAGTTGCTTTTTATGATTTTGTCATGAAACCTTTGCCCATTCCTATGTCCTGAATGGTATTGCCTAGATTTTGTTTTAGGGTTTTTATAGTTTTGGGTTTTACATTTAAGTCTTTAATCCATGCTGAGTAAACCTTTGTATAAGGTGTAAGGAAGGGATCCAGTTTCAATTTTCTTTATATGCCCAGCCAGTTTTCCCAGCACCATTTATTAAAAAGGGAATCCTTTCCCCATTGCTTGTTTTTGTCAGGTTTGTTGAAGATCAGATAGTTTTAGGTTTGTAGTCTTATTTCTGAGCTCTCTATTCTGTTCCATTCGTCTATGTGTCTGTTATTGTACCAGTACCATGCTGTTTTTGTTACTGTAGCCTTGTAGTATAGTTTGAAGTTGGGTAGCATGATGCATCCAGATTTATTCTTTTTGATTAGGATGGTCTTGGCTATATGGGCTCTCACTTGGTTTCATATGAAATTTAAAGTAGTTTTTTATAATTGTGTGAAGAATGTCAATGGTAGTTTAATGGGAATGGCATTGAATCTATAAATTACTTTGGGTAGTTTGGCCATTTTCCCCATATTGATTCTTTCTATCCATGAGAATGGAATGTTTTTCCATTTTTTTGTGTACTCTCTGACTTCCTTGAGCAGTGGTTTTTAGTTCTCCTTGAAGAGGTCCTTCACGTCCCTTGTTATCTGTATTCTTATGTATTTTATTGTCTTTGTAGCAATTGTGAATGGGAGTTCATTCACGATTTGGCTCTCAGCTTGTCTACTGTTGGTGTATAGGAATGCTTGTGATTTTTGCACATTAATTTTGTATCCTGAGATTTTGCTGAAGTTGCTTATCAGCTTAAGGAGCTTTTGGGCTGAGACAATGGTGTTTTGTAGATAAAGGATCATGTCGTCTGCAAACAGAGACAGTTTGACTTCCTCTCTTCCTGTCTGAATACCCTTTATTTCTTTCTCTTGCCTAATTGCCCTGGCCAGAACTTCCAACACTATGTTGAACAGTAGTGGTGAGAGAGGACGTCTTTGTCTTGTGCCAGTTTTTAAGGGGAATGCTTCCAGCTTTTGCACATTCATATGATATTAGCTATAGGTTTGTCATAAATGGCACATTCAGTATAATATTGGCTATAGGTTTGTCATCAATAATAACTGTCTTATTATTTCGAGGAAGCCATTATCCTCAGCAAACTAACACAGGAACAGAAAACCAAACACTGCATGTTCTCACTTATAAGTGGGAGCTGAACAATGAGAACACATGAACATAGGGAGGGGAACAACACGTACTTGGGCCTGTCAGGGGTCGGGTTGTGGGAGGGATAGTATCAGGATGAATAGCTGATGCATGCAGAGCTTAAAACCTAGGTGATGGGTTGATAGGTGCAGCAAACCACCATCACACACGTTTACCTGCACGCCCTGCACATGTATCCTGGAACTTAAAATAAAATTAAATTAAATTAAAAATTTTAAATGTTTAACAACTAACCTTTCACATAAGTTATTCTTATTAACTCTATACAATAACTTTGTTTTACGTCTTTAATAAGATGATCTTATTTGCTACCCAGAGGGCAAAACCTAGGCAAACAAAAACATTTACATTTCGGCCACAAGATTTTTTCTAAAATTTCCAAAATTTTCCAGGACTTGATCAAATGTCTTTATTCTATGTCTCTAAATTCAAAATTATCAACATTTAAGACATGTCATGTGAGTGTGTGTGTTACTATTTGTGTTACCTTTATTAATTAAATCTTTTTTAAAAGTTTAAAATTAGTTTCAAAAATTGTGCCTGTCTTTACACATTCTTAACAAAAGTATTTTTAACATTAAGAAATATATTTTGTGTAACATAGTGGCTTCCTAAAAAAAATAAAAAATATAACTTGAGATGTACAGCAAAAGAAGATATACTAAGTGTAGTAACTATAACATCAGGATCTTGATTTATGAATGTAAAAGGTGAACAAGAGAAAAAACATGGGAGCAAAAATTCCAAAAGAAAATATATATCACTTTTAGAAATTTTTGCTTCTTTTTTTTGTATATATTTTTCTCCCATACATTTCTCCTAAAAAAGTCAAAAATATAACTTGAGTGAAAGGGAGATATACTAAGCGCAGTAACTGTAAAGATGGGCCTGTTGATTTATGAATGGAAAGGGGTGAACATAAGAGAAAACATGGAAGCAAAAAATTTCAAAAGAAAATATATATATATTTGTTTCCATATTTTCTCATATTTCTCACATCATTATATATGAGTTTAGGGGGGGAAAACACATAAAAAGAACCTGGTTGTAAATCACTTATATGGTCATGCCAAGAAAAGCAAAAAGAAAGGCTACCATTGCACTGAAGTTAAGCATAGCACCTGAGAAATATAAATGAATTTGAACACTAGCACTTTTACCTACATTGACTCTGTGGGGCTAAAGCAAACCACTGTGCATGAATTGTTTTGGAGGGGGTCGGAGAAAAAAAAAGCAAAGATGGGGGAATCACAGGGATTCTACAGTCTATAGACCATATCATAGACTAATAAGCAAATACTGTTAATCCCAGAGAACTCATTTGGTAAGTCCTTTGGCTTTGTGTGCTATTCTGTACATGAGATGCTCCCTTTTCTCCCCATCAAGAGGTCTAATTTTTCAATTTGAGGCACTATTGGTATAAAGCATGCCTCATTAGCTTGTGGGAGGTAGCTGATATTCATTAATTCAATTCTCACTTCATTTGCTTTGCACATAGTTGTAATTAGTTTCCAAATAACTTAGGTAACTTCAATAGATTTATGACTACAATTTTACTCTACATTTGCTTTTTTACTCCTTTTTTTGCCTTTTCTGATATTTTATAGAAGTTAACGTTTAAAAGGACAAAGCTACTTTGGGGAGCGATTTGATGTCAAAAATTATGGCTTTCAGTTGTCTTGTATGATTAATGAACAGAGATTTTGGCATTTTAGTAATTCTCTCACCTTGCAAATTCTGATAAAAAGACAAATAATTGATGTTTTTTCACTTGTTGGAAAATATTTTAAACTATAAATCCAAACGGAGGATTTTCAAGCCTCATGCAATTTTAGTATTGTGTATTTATTGCTTCAATCTATACAGAATGTTAGTGTTACATTTTTGAAATATTGTTTTCATATGTTAATTTTAATACATCAATAAAAATCAAGACCATGATTTGACATTGATGTTTGTGGTAGATCAAAGACAAAAAACTAATCACAGTAGGTTGCAGCTCCTTCCATGTAGAGATAAAATCTATTTCACTTTCTCCTGAATCTGGGCTTAGCCACGTGACTTCTTTGGCCAAAGGACCCTAGCAGAGACAAGAAGAAAGCTGGCACACTGGAGTGTGCTTTTACCTGTTGCTTTTAGAACCCTGTGAAGAAGCCTAGGCGAGCCTGCTAGAGGGTGGATATGTGACCCACTCACCCTGGCCATCCAAGTCAACTGTCACACTTGCAAAAAGGGACATATGGAACCAATCAGAGATCCTAGCCACCCTCCAGCTGACTGTAGCCACAAGTGAGATTATCAGAATACCCCAGATGAGCCTAACCTAAAAATACTGACCCACAGAGTTGTATGCAAATGAGCTCATGATCTTTGTTTTAAACACTGTTTTGGGATTTGCAACGAAGCTAAGCTTAATAATACAGTCAATATTTTTAAAGAATCAAAACAAATCTAAAGGCCTTTTCTTTACAATGACCATGATTTTGTTTTACAAGGAGCTTCCAGCAAAATATAATGACTGTGTGTCAGTCAGTTTTGCACTGCTATAGAGGAATACCTGAGACTGAGTAATTTACAAAGAAAACAGGTTTACTTAGCTTGTGATTCTGAAGGCTGTACAGGAAGCATGGCACCTGTGTCTGCTCCACTTCTGGTAAGGGCCTCAGGGAGCTTAAAAATATAGCAGAAGGCAAATGGGGAGCTGGCATCTCACATGGTTAAGAGAGGGAGCAAGAGAGAGATGGGGAGTAAGTCCCAGACTTTTAAACGATCAGATCTCACTTGAGCTAACTGAGCTCACTTATCACCAAGAGGATGGTGCTAAACCATTCATAAGGGATCCACCCTCTTGATCCAACCACTGCCCACCAAGCCCCATATCCAAAACTGGAAATCACATTTCAACATGAGATTTGGAGGTGACAAACATCCAAACCATATCACTACGATTTTAGAATCATTTCATCAATGAAAAAATATGATTAAAATAGGCATGGGAGGATGTAGAAACTGCCCTGTGACATAACTTGAATGAACCTGCCACTAAGCAACTTAATATATTCATTAGATACCCACTAAATATTAATATGATAAGTATAGTAAGATATAGAGGGTAGGTAAGCAACCAAATATGGCTACTACACTTAATGAATGAATTGGAATGAATGCAAAACCTCACTTCTCCAGAACAAGACCATCAAGAAATCTCACTTAGCTCTATCAGTAAGAAACAAAAGTAAGCAATATGTGTGACATCATGAGCTTCATACAATAAAGCTTCTACTTTTTACCATACGTGAATCTCTAAGGCAATGAAAAGTGCTTATTTAGTCTAACTTTATATGTAACTCTAACAAAATAGATCATGTGGTTTTCAAGAAAAAAATTAGATTAAGGTATCAAGTGAGAAAGAAAATAGTTTATAGACAGGCACACCATACCAAAAAAAAAGAGCTGCTATAAACAAATAAAAAAAAAATGGCAGAAAACCTAAAAAGAGAATACCCAATAACTCAATACTCAATACTCAATACTCAATAACTCAAGAAGCAATGCATCTGAGACCACTGAAAAGCCCTATTCTCCCCAATGATTCCCATTGCATTATACACAAAGTGCATTAATTCATATTCCTTGTGATGACTTATGTCTTCAAACACCTGTTAAACTGTGTGTGTTTAAAAAACAAAAAACCAAACAATTCAAAATTGACAAGGGACTGGAATAGACATTTTTCCAAAGAAGATATAAAAGTGGCCAAGAAGCATTTTAAAAGGTGTTCGACATCACTATCATTAGGAAATCCAAATTGAAACTGCAATGAGATACCACTTCACACCCATTAGGATGGCTATTGTCCAAAAAGCAGAAAATAACAACTACTGGCAACGACATGGAGAAATGGGAACCTCTGTATATTGTGGTGGGAATGTTAAATGATGCGGGCACTGTGAAGATACAATGGCTGTTCTTCAAAAAATTTAAACATAGAAATACTATATGACCCAGAATTCCACTTCTGCATATGTATACAAAAGAATTGAATGCAGGGGCTTGAACAGATATTTGTATACCAACAGTCATAGAAGCATTATGCACAATAGCCAAAAAGTAGAAACAACCCAAAAGTTCATCAACAGATGTACAGATAAACAAAAAGTGGCCTATACATATAATGGAATGTTATTTAGCCTTTAAAAGGAATGGAATTCCTATCACATGCTATAACATGGGATACGAGAAACCCTGAGAATATTGTGATAAGTGAAATATGCTAGAAACAAAAGGATAAATATTATATGGTTCCACTTATATGAGGTACCTAGAACAGTAAAATTTATAGAGAAATGAAATAGAATGGTAGCCACCAGGGTTTGGGGGAGGGGAAAATGGGGAGTAATTGTTTAATGGTACAGAGTTTCAATTTGGGATGATTAAAAAGTTCTGGAGATGCCAGAGAGTAGTCATGGTTGCACAACAATGTGAATGTACTTAATGTCACTGAATCGTGCACTCAAAAATGGTATATAGTAAATTTTATGTTATAAATATTTTACCACAATAAAAAAAGGTCAGGATCAATTAGTTACTATATGTATAAAAATCAATGGTAAAGGAGTACTAAACATAATGATCTGGTGAGGTTTCATCTGACTTGGGTTGGAAGCATCAAGGGCAAAGAAAAACCAGGATGATGCCTGAAAGATGAGTAGGAAAGGAGAAGCATGCCAGATGAGTGGAACAGCGCACTCAAAAGCACAGAGGTCAGAACAAACAAACACACTAAAAAAACTTCCTGCCTGGAGTTTAGAGTATATAGGAAGAGGGATATTGAGAAATGGGAGATAAAAATGTTTTTTGTTATAAAGAGCCATCAAAGCTAGGAAAGAAATTAGGAGGGCATAATAAAATTTAAAATTTTATCAATCCACTGAATGTCTTGAAGTTGATAAGGGGAATGATACGACTTTTACAGAAAATAATCTTTGCAACATAATGCACATTGAATAGAACTGGGGAAATCTGGTATCAGCGATGTCTGCTAGGTGTTGCTCAGTAATCCCTATATGAGATGATAAGCACCCAAACTAGAATTACAGTGTTAGGAAGGAAAGAGAGATGACAAATATAAGATATTTCCAAAAAAATAACAAAATTGGAGACTTACTGATTTAGAGATAAATATACTTCATTCTACATCATTGACAGGCCATCTAAGTATAGAATTAATATATGAAAACAATATAATTATAAGCCTGGAACATTTGGCAGAAAAAAAGATCACAGAGCAGAATTTAAAGCCAAGACTTCGTTTTTTACAAGAATTGCATTACAGAAAGGAAAAGTGGGAGAGTGCTCAACGGTCAGATGCTGGGAATGACTATATCTCAGTTTCTTAACACACCAATATTATTAGGGCTTCTTTTATCCCCACTTTACAAATGACAGAACTGTGGTTGAAAAAAATTACTTCTTCAGTATCTTTCAGTCAGTAAGTAGAGGAGTACACTGCTACTTTGGTAGCAAAATAGTGCAAATAAAATAAATAGCTCTATGTTTTTGTGCTAGAATAGAAATTTTTCTGAGCAATCACAGCCCCAAATCACTGCAAAACAAAAGCACGAACTTAAAATATGCTAATAGTGACTCAAAATCTCCCATAGTATACCTCATACTGTTCCCCAATCTGAAGTATTTTCCAAGTTTCATAAAGTCATATAGTACAGGGCATATTGAAAATTAGTCCATTGTCCAGCTAACAGATCTCCAGTTTTCAGTATAGCACACTAAAATAAAATGTGCTTTAATGTGTGTTCTAGCACTAGTTAAATAAAAATAGAATTGTAATCCTAACTTTTCTACCAAATAAGTTATCTGATAATTTAATATGTAATTCTTAAATTCTGAAACTGAGAATATAATCTTTCTGAATAAACAGATACAACTTACAGATTTTCATACAGTTTGGATCTGTGTCTCCACCAAACCACATGTTGAATTGTAATACCCAATGTTAGAGGTGAGGCGTGGCAGGAGGTGACTGGATCATGGAGGCAGTTTCTCATGAATGGTTTAACACCATCCCCTTGGTGCTACTCTCATGATAGTGAATGAGTGAGTTCTCATGAAATTTGGTCATTTAAAAGTGTGTGGCACCTCCCCCATTTCTCTCTTCATCCCACTCTGGCCATGTAAAGTGCTTCATTCCCCCTTTGTCTTCCACCACGATTAGCTTTCTGAGGCCTCCCCAGAAGCAGAAAACATTATGCTTCCTGTACAGCCTGAAGAACCATGAGCCAATTAAACCTCTTTTATTTATAAATAACCCAGTCTCAGGTATTTCTTCATAGCAATGCAAGAATAGACTAATAAAGGCTGTATTCTCAGAATCTTGACCAATTGTTTATGAACTACATTTTCTCCCTGATCCTCATCAAATTATTAAACTCATTTATATGCACAAAGATAATTCAGAAGTTGTATAATGAGTCCAGACTGTGAAAACAAAACTGTATTTGTGAACATCACTCAGGTGTTGTTTGTATTTTTTATTTGTTTGTAATTCAATGCACCCTTCATTTAAAAAAGGCCATCACAGTAATTTTGAAACTCCATTATGTATGGAGTTTCAAGATAACTTGGATGTCTCTAGATGTCACTAGCCTGTGGAAAGAGAGGAAGCTGCATCAGCAGATATCCAATATTCAGTGGTTCACTGTCTTTTGCTCATGGAGGAAGGACTCCGATCCCTGGAAGGGTCCCTTGCCCAGGTATTTCTGGAAGTCTCCAACAGGGGAAGAATAAATCTGCTATGTTATCTGCTTCCAACTTCTCCCTCTGAAGGTTGCCTTCCTGCAGGAAAACTGCCAGTCACAGCCATACCTTCCCATAACTTCCATGAAATGCCTGGGCCCATGTTAAGGTGCAACCTCCGTATTCCCAAAGAAGACAGTCTTGGAATAGTAGTCTATGCCAATTGTTATCTGAGTTTGGAAAAATGACCCCCTCACATACTCTGTGCAGTCCTCTGTCATTGTTCTTGGAGCAGCCGAGCTCATTCCACAAGCATCATGGCATTTCTCATGAAAGCATCTCCTTCGCTTTTTCCCCTCCATCATTCTATCCAGGCTCAAAAATCCAAACATGCTGTAGCCATTCTGCTCTCTCCATTGTTATTTGCCACACACCACACCCAGGTACTTCTGCAATTAAAAATTCTGCCTTAATCTAGAACAAAATATCTTATTCATAACAAGGAATGCTGACAGATGTTCTTATAGGTCACGAGACCACTAGCTCAGCAAACAGTAAGAGGCTTATTCTCAATTTGATCTCAGCTTGGGTCCACTTTAAATGGCCATGGACTGAAATCATTCTTATAATTTAAATGTAACAAAAAAAATACTTAAACTATAAATGGAAGCATAGTTACGTAACAGGCTGATATATGCCAGCATCAAGGGATTAAACAGGTAGAAATACTTCCTTTTCTATTTATTCAATCCTATTACCTGAAAGAAAATGAACTACTATCTGAAATCAGCTGAAAGAGGGCCACTGGCTATTTCAAAAGCATAATCTAGAAATTGATGAGCTGACATATTTTAATAAATCTTTTTTTCTCTGAATTTGGAATTCAATCCCTGCTTGGTTAGTTGGTCTCATATAAATCTTCTTTTCTTTGGATTTGCTTTCTAAGTAAATGCTTGCTACTTTGTGTTTGAATCCTAAAGCTTTTGGATGTGGTATGGGTATAAAATACAAAAAAAAAAAAAATACAGTAATTTCTTTAAAATGGAAAGAGGTATTTTTCTATGAGGCAAATTATAAAATTACTGAAGTGACTTAGAGTGTAATTATTCATATATGCATGTAGAGAAACCACCACTATGTAAATGCCTAAAATATAAACTTGTCAAAAAATATTGACCATTTCCTACATATAAGTGGACATACATGTGTGTGTAGATAGTAGATATACACATGCATATGTGTACACATTCATGCAAACGCAATAGGAATTTTTTTTCTAACACTTGCTTGATTTTATTCAAACGTGCACACATTTTGGAAATAGAGTTTAGGTTCTAGTTCTGTCTTAGCCTATTTGTGTTACTGTAAAGGAATAACTTGAGGCTGAGTAACTTATAAAGAAAAGAGGTTTATTTGGCTCATGGTTCTGCAGGCTGTAAAAGAAGTATGGTACTAGTATCTGCTCCTGGTAAGGGCTTTAGGTGTCTTCCACTCAAGGTGGGAAACAAAGGGCATGTGCAGAAATCACATGGTGAGAGAAGAAGCAAGGGAGGAGGGCAGGCAGATGCTAGGTTTTTTAAACAACCAGTTCTCATAGGAGCTAATAGTGCAAGAACTCACTCATTACCATGAGGATGGGACCAAACCATTCATGAGAGCTCTACACCCAAGAATCACTCAAGCACCTCCCATTAGATCTCACCTCCAACACTGGGGATCAAGTTTCAACATGAGATCTGGGGAGACAAACGTCCAAACCATAGCAAGTTCCTAGAGCGCAAGAAGTAACTTCTTTTCAAATTCACATAGGTTAAAAGGAAGTGTTATTAAATGTATTTTTCAACAGTAGAGTTTACATCCAATTCCAAAATAAAAGCTAATTAGTCACTTTTTTTTCCTTGTTTGGGTTAATAGGCTCAACCTCAATAAATCCAAAGAAAGTGCTCAAAAGAAACTATCAACACTTAATTGCAGTGAACCCCTTACCCTTTCCTCCTCCATCTCCTTACGTGGTCGATGACGTATGAAATCAAGGTAGGGAAGAGAGGTATGGAGTCTTTCTTGTGATAATTCAAATTAATGTGCACGTGTTTGGTTTACTGAGGCTGATTCAAAGTCAAGCAGGCAAATAGCATCCATCACAGGAATCAGAGACTTACTTTTATAGGGTAGGGTGTAGGGGAATGTACGCCACAAGAAACCCTAAGAAGTGCCTCTACTAAAGGGGGAAGGAAATTCAGAAAATGAGTTATTGGAGAGCTGTAGCAATCTTTACAGGATTCATAACTCAGTCTAGGAAACTCCATACCTGGAATTTCTCTAGAGAAAAAGAAGCTGTGTCAAGATGTTTCTGTTATGTTCAGCTAGAAATGCATGCAACTTTATTTGAATGATTTATAAAGATTTGTGTTGTTATTTTTAAACATAGACTTTGTTATAAAGATTTTTTAAAAGAATTTGTTAGTATCATGTACTTATACACACACAGAGCTTTTTAATCAAGTCTTAATCTCCATAGGCCTGACGACTACGTGATACACAGACCCAGATGAAAGGATACTGACAATTTGCCAAGAAAGGTTGTATTGCTATCATACAATCCATCCATAAATTTCATAGTGACTAAATAAACATAGATGTGTCCTTCTGAATTGTTCTATAGGCAGATAATATTCTTTAAAATTATTAGTATGCTTGCTTTTTTTTCTTGTATTCAAAGCTCATTATTTATTGGTCATTTTAAATATATAGTCCTTAACATGTAGAGTATTTAAATAAAACCTAAAATATAATGATTCTGTATGATTTCACCTCAGTGAGGCAAATCTAAATATTTCTTCTAGTATATTGGTTCTCAACTTGGGGTGATTTTACCCCACAGAGGACATCTGGCCATGTCTGGGGACATTTTTGTTTGTTAAAATTGGAGAATGCTACTGGCATCTGGTGGGTGCTACTAGCATTTGGTCAGGGACGCTACTAAACATCCTGCATTGTGCAAAACAGCCCCCTTTGACAAGGAAGTATAAATGAAACTTCTCTACTTCCGAAGGCTGACTCCATTTCTTAAAGTTAGTGTTGCTAGGAGGGCTATCCTCAAACTGTGCACTTTAATAAATTCTCTTTAAATTAGATTATGATCCTTTTGATTATTTAACATATTTGCTTTTGTATCTCCAGTAGCTAATATAGTACATGGCACATAATAGGCTCTCAGTAACTGTTTAATGAATGAATAACTTAGGACAATAATGAGACAGAGGTCGAGTCTTAACTCAGCACAACTTGACCATCTGACCTGGAGCAACTGAGGTATTCTGCCTTTGTTTCCTCAACTGGAAATACGTACTTAGATTTTATGACTAATTTTTAAATGTATTAAGTGATTTAAAATTGGTGACTTTTTTGTCTCCAACTTTTTTTCCTTTTCTTTTAGGTTTAGGAGTACATGTGCAGGTAAACTGCGTGGCAAAAGGGTTTGGTGTACAGATTATTTTGCCACCCAGGTAATAGACATAGTACCCAATAGGTAGTTTTTCAACCCTTACCCTCTTTCCTCCCTCCAACCTTATGTAGGTCCTGGTGTCTGTTGTTACCTTTTTTGCGTCCATATGTACTCAATGTTTAGCTCCCATTTATAAGTTAGAACATGTAATATTTGGTTTTCTGTTCCCATATTCACTTAGAATAATGGCCTCTAGCTCTATCCATGTTGCTGCAAAGGATATGATCTCGTTTTTTATGGCTATGTAGTATTCCTTGGTGTATATGTACCACATTTTCTTTATCCAGTCTACTGTTGATGGGCATTTAGGTTAATTCCATGTTTTTGCTATTGTGAATACTGCTGTGATGAATATACATGTGCATGTGTCTTTATGGTAGAACAATTTATATTTCTTTAGGTATATACCCAATAATGGGATTGCTTGGTCAAATGGTAATTCTGCTTTGAATTCTTTGAGGAATTCTTTGAGAAAGCCAAATAGCTGTCCACAATGGCTGAACTAACTTACATTCCCACCAGCAGTGTATAAGCATTCTCTTACCTCCACTTTTTTCCACTTCATAAGCGTCTGTTATTTTTTGACTTTTTAATAATAGCCATTCTGAAATGTTAGATGGTAACTCATTGTGGTTTTCATTTGGATTTCTCTAATGATTAGTGATGTTGAACATTTTTTCATATGTTTGTTGGCCACATATACATCTTCTTTTGAAAAGTATCTGTTCATGTTCTTTGCCCATTTTTTAATGCGGTTGTTTGTTTTCTGCTTGTAGATTTGTTTATGTTCATCATAGATTCTGGATACTAGACCTTTGTTGGATGCATAGATTGCAAATATTTTCTTCCATTCTATGGTTGTCTGTTTACTCTGTTGATAGTTTCTTTTGCTGTGCAGCAGCTCTTCAGTTTAATTAAGTCCCAAGTGTGAATCTTCATTTTTGTTACAATTACTTTTGATGACTCTGTCATGAAATTTTGTCAGGTCCTATTTCTAGAATGAGATTTCCTAGGTTATCTTCTAGGGTTTTTATAGTTTGAGGTTTTATACTGAAGTCTTTAATCCATCTTGAGTTGATTTTTGTATATGGTATAAGAAAGGGGTCCAGTTTCTATCTTGTGCATATGGTGAGCCAGTTATCACAGCACCATTTATTAAATAGGGAGTTCTTTCCCCATTGCTTGTTTTTGTTGACATTGTCAAAGATCACATGGTTGTAGGTGTGCAGCATTATTTCTGAGCTATCTATTATGTTCCATTTGTCTATGTGCCTGTTTTTGTGACAGTAGCATGCTGTTTGGATTACTGTAGCCTTGTACTATAGTTTGCAGTCAGGTAAGATTATGCCTCCAGCTTTGTTCTTTTTGCTGAGAGTTGCCTTGGCTATTTGAGCTCTTTTTTTGTTGCATATGAATTTAAAAATAGTTTTTTATCATTCCAAGAGGAATGTCATTGGTAGTTTGATAGGAATAGCACTGAATCTGCTCATTGCTTTGGGCAGTATGGCCAATTTAACCGTATTGATTCTTCCCATCTATGAGCATGGAAATGTTTTCCATTGGCTTGTGTCACCTCTGATTTCTTCCAACAGTGTTTTGTAATTCTCACTGTAGAGATCTTTGACCTCCCTGGTTAGCTGTATTCCTAGGTATTTTATTCTTTTTGTGGCTACTGTGAATAGGATTGCATTCTTGATTTGGCTTTCAGCTTGGTTGTTGTTGGTTTATAGGAATACTACTGATGTGTGTACATTGATTTCGTATCTTGAAACTTTGCTGAAATTGTTTAACAGATTAAGGAGATTTTAGGCAGAGACTATGGGGTTTCCTACGTGTAGACTCTTACTATCTGCAAACAGGGATAGTTTGACTTCCTCTCTTGCTATTTGGATGCCTTTTATTTCTTTCTCTTGACTGATTGCTCTGGCCAGGATTTCCACTACTACGTTAAATAGGACTAGTGAGAAAGGGCCCTTGTCTTGTTCTTGTGTTCAAGAGGAATACTTCCAGCTTTTGCCCATAAAAATTGGTAATTCTTTTGCTAGAGAAATAAAATACGAAGTTACTAATTTCCTTCCTATTCTAATTTGGAATGTTCTAGTCCCACAGAAAAATTTCACATGCAAAGTTAAATTAATTTTAATACCATGCCAGGCCAAAAAAAAAAAAAAAAAAAAGAAGAAGAAGATGGCTTAGGATACACACTGAGAAGGTGGGAAAAATCCTACAAAAGACTAGAGAAAAAAAGAATATTTTATTAAGCTTTAACTTATTGCCAGGCACTGTGCTAGGAAGTGAGAAAACAAATGAATAGGACATTATCTCCTTTCTGAGCAACTTACCCAGACAAACCAAGGGACAACCCAAGAATGTCACAAGCAAGTTTTCTCAGTGAGGAGGTGGATTGGAAAAGCAGAACCACCCAAGGGGCTATAACACACTCCATACCTCTCCTCTTCACTGAATCCCATTTCTCTGTCTACTTAGAGTAAGTGCCATGCTAAGCCACTCTCACTGAGAGACCTAGGCCACATTCCTTAGGAACCAAGCATATCCTGTTGGTTAAAGTTTAGAATTATGACTAGATTGAGTTAAAGAAAAAAACAAAGTGAGCAATAACTATTTTATTTAATAATTGTTATTATTATCATTTCTTAAAGAGACAGGGTCTTATTCTATTTCCCAGGCTGGAATGCAGTGGCACAATTACAGCTTATTGTGACCCCAAACACCTGGGCTCAAGCTATCCTCCCACCTCGGCCTCCCAAGTTGCTGGGACTACAAGTGCACATCACCACATCCAGCTAATTTTTTTTTTTTTTTTTGTAGAGATGGGGGTCTCCCTGTGTTTCCCAGGCTGATCTTGAATTCCTCTCCTCAAGCAATTTTCCCACTTCAGCTTTCCAATGTGCTGAGATTACAGGTGTGAGCCACCACACCTGGCCCTTTTTTTGTTTGTTTTGTTTTAAAAAATGCCATTGAAGTAAGGGAGTATTTCTCAGGCATTACAAATTTGTCTTATAACCACAAATAAATTTCAAGACTCATTACTGTGGTGTTTTGTAAAATACTACAAAAGCTAAAGGGGTTCTCAAACTTGGGTCAGTATTAGAATCACCCAGGGGACTTGGTAAAGTCCAAGGCCTAGGCTTTGTCCTATCTGTTTAAGTAAAAATGCATTGGACACTTGTTAAAAATAATAAGATGAATTTATTCAGGCTATTGTAATAGGGGAGGAAGACTTCTACTGAAATAAAAGGTAGGAGAGCTTTTAAGCAGTGGGGTGAGCTAGCTTCTTAGCAGAATGATTGCCCATGTGATTAGGTCATCTGTGTTTGCTAATTGTCTCCTATTGAAGTTAGGCTCCTACCGCTCACAGAGACTGGAAAATAGTGACACTATCTTCCTTTACTACATTTCAAAAGGATGGCCTCCAAGTCCTTGAGAAAGACATCAGTGGGTGGTAAAAAATGTCAAGAGGCTGGAAAAATATTTATACCTCAAAGGAAGGGAGGAAGAATTTACAGTTGTAATTTTAAAGTAAATGTTATTTTAAAAAAAAAAAAAAAAGGGAGGTCCCAGGGATGAAGCCAACTTGATCGTGGTGGATAAGCTTTTTGATATGCTGCTGGATTTGGTTTGCCAGTATTTTATTGAGGATTTTCGCATCAATGTTCATCAGGGATATTGGCCTGAAATTTTCTTTTGTTATTGTGGCTCTGCCAGGTTTTGGTATCAAGATGATGCTGGCCTCATAAAATGACTTAGGGAGGAGTCGCTCTTTTTCTATTGTTTGGAATAGTTTCAGAAGGAATGGTACCAGCTCCCCTTTGTAGAATTCAGCTGTGAATTTGTCTGGTCCTGGGCTTTTTCTGGTTGGTAGGTTATTAATTACTGCCTCAATTTCAGAACTTGCTATTGGTCTATTCAGGAATTCAACTTCTTCCTGGTTTAGTCTTGGAAGGGTGTAGGTGTCCAGGAATTTATCCATTTCTTCTAGATTTTCTAGTTTATTTGCATAGAGGTGTTTATAGTATTATCTGATGGTAGTTTGTATTATTGTGGGATCAGTGGTAATCTCCACTTTTTTTTTATTGTGTCTTTTTGATTCTTCTCTCTTTTCTTCTTTATTAGTCTGGCTAGTGGTCAATCTATTTTGTTAACCTTTTCAAAAAGCCAGCTTCTGGATTCAATGATTTATTTTTTGAAGGGTTTTTGGTATCTCTATCTCCTTCAGTTCTGATCTTAGTTACCTTTTGTCTTCTGCTAGCTTTTAAATTTGTTTGCTCTTACTTCTCTTGTTCTTTTAATTGTGATGTTAGGATGTCCATTTTAGATCTTTCCAGCTTTCTGATATGGGCATTTTAGTGCTATAAATTTGCCTCCTAACACTGCTTTAGCTGTGTCCCAGAGATTCTGGTACATCGTGTCTTTGTTCTCATTGGTTTCAAACAACGTCATTATTTCTAACTTAATTTCGTTATTTACCTAGTAGTCATTCAGGAGCAGGTTGTTCAGTTTCCATGTAGTTGTGTGGTTTTGAGTGAGTTTCTTAATCCTGAGTTCTAATTTGATTGCATTGTGGTCTGAGAGACAGTTATGATTTCCATTCTTTTGCATTTGATGAGGAGTGTTTTACTTCCAATTATGTGGTTGACTTTAGAATAAGTGCTATGTGGTGCTCGGAAGAATGTATATTCTGTTGATTTGGGGTGGAGAGTTCTGTAGATGTCTATTAGGTCCACTTGGACCAGAGCAGAGTTCAAGTCCTGAATATTCCTGTTAATTTTCTGTCTCATTGATCTGTCTAATATTGACAGTGGGGTGTTAAAGTCTCACTGTATTATTGTGTGGGAGCCTAAGTCTCTTTGTAGCTCTCTAAGAACTTGTTTTATGAATCTGGATACTCCCATATTGGGTGCATATATATTTAGGATAGTTAGCTCTACATACCCAAATCAATAAACGTAGTCCATCACATAAACAGAATCAATGACAAAAACCACATGATTATCTCAACAGATGCAGAAAAGGCCTTTGATAAAATTTAACACTGCTTCATGATAAAAACACTCAATAAACTAGGTATTGATGGAATATGTCTCAAAACAATAAGAGCTATTTATGAAAAACCCACAGCCAATATCATACTGAATGGGCAAAAGCTGGAAGCATTCCCTTTGAAAACTGGCACAAGATAAGGATGACCTCTCTCACCACTCCTATTCAACATAGTATTGGAAGTTCTGGCAAGAGCAATTAGGCAAGAGAAAGAAATAAAGTGTATTCAAATAGGAAGAAAGGAAGTCAAATTGTCTCTGTTTACAGATGACATGATTGTATATTTAGAAAACCCTATTGTCTCAGCCCAAAAACTCCTTAAGATTATAAGCAAATTCAGCAAAATCTCAGGATATGAAAAGCAATGTGCAAAAATCACAAGCATTCCTGTACACCAACAACAGACAAACAGAGAGCCAAATCATGAGTGAACTCCCATTCACAATTGCTTCAAAGAGAATAAAATACCTAGGAATACAACTTACAAGGGACATGAAGTACCTCTTCAAGGAGAACTATAAACCACTGCTCAAGGAAATAAGAGAGGACACAAACAAATGGAAAAACATTCCATGCTCATGGATAGGAAGAATCAATATCGTGAACATGGCTATACTGCCCAAAATAATTTATAGATTCAATGCTATTCCCATCAAGCTACCATTGACTTTCTTCACAGAATTAGAAAAAACTACTTTAAATTTCATATGGAACCAGAAAAGAGCCCATATAGTCAAGAGAATCCTAAGCAAAAAAGAACAAAGCTGGAGGCATCACACTACCTGACTTCAAAGTATACTACAAGGCTACAGTAACCAAAACATCATGGTACTGAAACAAAAACAGATATATAGACCAATGTAACAGAATAAAGGCCTCAGAAATAACACCACACATATACAACCATCTGATCTTCAACAAATCTGACAAAAACAAGAAATGGGGAAAAGATTCCCCATTTAATAAATGGTGCTGGTAAAACTGGCTAGCCATATGCAGAAAACTGAAACTGGACCCCTTCCTCACACCTTATACAAAAATTAACTTAAGATGGATTAAAGACTTAAATGTAAAACCTAAAACCATAAAAACCCTAGAAGAAAACCTAGGCAATACCATTCAGGACATAGGCATGGGCAAAGACTTCATGACTAAAACACCAAAAGCAATTGCAACAAAGGCCAAAATTGACAAATGGTGTCTAATTAAACTAAAAAGCTTCTGCACAGCAAAAGAAACTATCATCAGAGTGAACAGGCAATCCAGAGAATGGGAGAAAATTTTTGCAACATATCCATCCGAGAAAGGTCTAATATCCAGAATCTACAAAGAACTTAAACAAATATACAAGAAAAAAAAAACAACCCCATCAAAAAGCGGGTGAAGGATATGAACAGACTTCTCAAAAGAAGACAGTTATGTGGCCAACAAACATATGAAAAAAAGCTCATCACTGGTCATTAGAGAAATGCACATCAAAACCACAATGAGATACCATCTCACAGCAGTTAGAATGGTGATCATTAAAAAGTCAGGAAACAACAGATGCTAGAGAGGATGTGGAGGAATAGGAAGGCTTCCATAGTGGAAGACAGTATGGCAATTCCTCAAGGATCTAGGGCCAGAAATACCATTTGACCTAGCAATCCCATTACTTGGTATATGCCCAAAGGATTATAAATCATTCTACCTTAAAGACATATGCACACGTATGTTTACTGTAGCACTATTCACAATAGCAAAGACTTGGAACCAACCCAAATACCCATCACTGATAGACTGGATAAAAAAAAAGTGGCCCATATACACAATGGAATAATATACAGCCATAAAAAAGAATGAATTCATGTCCTTTGCAGGGATATGGATGAAGCTGGAAACCATCATTCTCAGCATACTAACACAGGAACAGAAAACCGAACACTGCATGTTCCCACTCATAAGTGGGAGTTGAACAATGAGAACACATGGACACAGGAAGGGGAACATCACACACTGGGGCCTGTCGGGTGGGTAGGAGGCAATGGGAGGGAGAGCATTAGGACAAATACCTAATGGATGTGGGGCTTAAAACCTAGATGATGGGTTGATGGGTGCAGCAAACCACCATGACACATATATACCTATGCAACAAACCTACATGTTCTGCGCGTGTATCCCAGAATTTAAAGTATAATAAAAAAAAAAAAGAAAGAAGAAAGAAAGAAAAGAGAAGAAAAGAAAAGAGAAAAGGGAGGTCAAGGGCCTATAGTTAAGAAACGTATCTAAAGTCTAGACAAACTAAGTGGATCATTATGGCCATCTTGAGCATATGTCAGTGAGTTTTCTTAGTTCTCTAGATAAGAATCCGATAGGTACCCAAGATTGGAAACCAGCACTGAGATGTTTAGAAAAACTCTCAAAACTACCTCAAATTAAAGTGTTAACAAAATAACATAATCATATTTCATTTATGTTGTGTTCATGAATTCTCCCCGTACTCATTATATGTGACAGCAAAATACATGTAACTTTTATGTGGGATGAAAAGAAATAGAACTCAAATGTAAGGCTTCCAGATAAAATACAGGACATGTGGTTCATACTTACTTTCTGAAATTCACATTTTACTGGGTGCTGTGTACTTTTATTCGCTGTATCTGGCCACCCTAAGGTGGAGATTATGCTTGTGCTTTCCCTCACAGCACACAAACAACTTTTAATTAAAAATCTTAAAGGTATTGCCTTGATGTTTTTGTGAAGAAGGATGTTTGAAATGAGTCAAGACAGATAAGAATCTTAAGCCTTTTAGTACAGTAACCTTTTAGGAATTGCCTTTTCCTGAACATCCACTCTCCACAATGCCCAGGCCTAACAATACAGCCTCTTGATGTGCCTGAGGCCAGGTGCCTCTCTCAGCCATTGTTTGTGAGGCAAACCTTTTCTGCCTGGGGTGCCTGGAGTTATGGAAGCCACTTATTCTCTTATAAATGTTAGGAACTCAGCAGGTTGAAATATAAACGTTTTTTCAAACAGGTTCAAAGAACATGAACAATCTACAAAGGACATAATCAAATGCCTTCCAAATCGCAAAGCCACACGTTCCAGACCCCACCAGATTTCAGTTTTGTGCATATTTTATCAACCATTTGAACAATAGAGAGTGGCTGACCTGCTTGGCTCAGTTATCAAAGGGATCTCTTGTATCCTGTAATGACAAAAGTGGGTCTGCATGACAATTTAACAGCAAAAGCCATTTCTTTCCATTTTATACTTTAAAAAAGTGCCAAGTAATTAACTTCGCAGCAGTTTTGTTGGCAAAGTAATACCACAGATAAAATGAAACATTCATTAATAATTGACCATGAAAACTGTAGTTAAATACTGTTGAGCTAATATAATCACTAACAGAAAAAGATAGAGCAGAATGACTGAGATGTGGGAAAGTAAAAGCAATTACATGGGATGCTTCAGCTCTGAAGGGCTGAAAATGAAAGAAAAGGAGATCAAAAACAAGAGGTAAAAACATTATTTATAGTACCTGTATTTTCATATATTTATGAGCTAACCAATCGATTATAGTGCTCAAGTACAATATGATTTCCCCTTTTAAAAAAAAACACTCTCAAAAAGAGCCTTTCGTTTGTGTAAAGATTCAAATAGGTAAAAGACACATAAACATGATAACCAAAAGTCCATCACAGTATATGATGAAATATCCAATTAAGCCAGCAATAACTACGTACCAAAGCAAGCACTTTATTTCTACTTTAAGGCCTATGTCTTGTCCATCATACTGTCCTTTAACTAAATGCTACTGACAATGACTCTACCATCCTGTCACAATGTGGCTATTGTTTTCTCCCCCACACAAAAATCTTCTAAATGATTTGGGCCCCCTAAAAACTGGTATAAGTTCAAAAGTATTCCTGGATAAATAAATCCTTTCATCTGGAAATATCTGCGATTCCTTTTATGCAGAAAACAAAACAAAAGGCAAAGGAAATAATTTTCCTCTGCCTCAAATGGATGTTCTTTGTATATCTCCACTTCAGAATCTAGGTTACTCATAAATTCTGAGAAAAAAAAATCATAGAGAGGGGGTGATAAGCCTCGCACTAGATAATTTCTTAGCTTTTGTACTTGTATATTGTTAAAATAATGTATGTTTAAACTGCTTTGCTCTGAGGATCATTGAATAGCATCAAGCCTTTCCTACTGATAATTAAGTATCTTTGAGGATAAATAGTAATTAAATTTCTATTTTTTGTAATGGGGAGACCCAGATACTAAGCTTTCTACTAAACCGCTATGAGCAAAGCTCAGAAATAGAACCTGGAATTTTCCATTTTTATCCTGTTCTGAGCAGAAGACTATATTATATCTTTGCGAATTGTCTGTAACAGCATTGTTTAAAAGAAAATGCAGTAATGTTGCAGGAAAAAAGGATATAGGATAAGGATAAAATCATAAACAAAAATCTCTATTGCAAAAGATTTTTGTTGCACCTGTGGTTCACTCTAGAACATCAGCAGTCTGTTTTGAACTGGTCCATAATTTCTAGTGCAATTCAAAAATAATTGCTAATGTTCTTTTTAACTTGCTATTTTCAGAGCCATAAACCTTAAAACTCACTCTGGAAATGCTGAGGCTCTTTATTTTAAAATGTGAGAAAAGAAATGCCTTATGTCTTTTCTGTATTTTCCTACTCAAAGACAAACAGCTCTCTGGATCTGTAAGAGGAAGTTATGATTTGGTTCATAACACAAAGAAACAAGGGAGGGAAAAAAAGATAAAGAAAAAAAGGCAAACAGAGATGAGTACTTGGCGGCCATGCGTATCAAATTAACACAAAAAATATGCTTTTCTGATTCAAATATTTTAATTATGTAAGTCTGAGGTAACACAACGTAGAACTGACCACAATTAATTAATTGTATTTATTTTACTAGTCAAACTCCTGATTTAAGCCTATTATAACTCAGCTATTTGGCCTTAAAGTAAGATAAATAATCCCACTCAATTTTTTAAATTAATTTATTTATTTGTTTTTAGACACAGGGTTTCAATCTGTCACCAAGGCTGCAGTGCAGTGGCACAATCATAGCTCACTACAGTCTCAAACTCCTAGGCTCAAGCAATCCTCCTGCCTCAGCCTCCCAAGCAACTGGGACCACAGGCACGCACCACCAGGTTCAGTTAAGTCTTTAAACATTTTTTGTAGAGACAGGGTCTCATTTTGTTGTCCACACTGGTCTCAAACTCCTGGTTTGCTCAAGCGGTCCTCCTGCCTTGGCCTCCTAAAGTGTTGGGATTACAGGCATAATCCCCTGTGCTTGGCTCAAAATTATCTCATTCTTTAAGGCAAAACATAACTTATTTATTTGTGAAGGAATATTTCAGATGGATAGCTTAATGCTCAAATCCTGAAAAATCATTGTATTATGGATCGTTTCAAGGTTTCTTCTAAAGAACTCTAACAATATACTTTGTACATTCCTTTTTCCTACTTAAAGTTGAAGTTCCTTTTCACAAATCCAAAGCAAGTTTGGCTGCACTTGAGCTAATGTATATATAAGCCTGAAAAAAATGCTAATTAAACTTAAAGTGTTAAAGATAAATAATGAAATAACATGTTTTGCAAGTGACTGGACAGCCCATTTCCAGTCCACTCAGTTGTCTTAAACACAGATCTACCCCAGAATAGACTCCCCAGAAGGCTCCTTTCTAACTAGATATTTACATGTAGAAAGGTTCGTGGATAGGCGCCAGTCCTGTTGTATAGATTTGAAGAGCAAAGTCTCCAGCTTGCTTTATTTTATCATTTTGACAACATAAGACACTTTGAAAATATTTACTTCAGCTTATAAGCTATTTCCTTAAAAATTTTTATTTCTAAATATTGCTTCACTTTGGATCCTTTATCTACTTTGTTCAAGCAAGGCTAAATAATGTCACTATTTAATAACAACTATGCAAATTATTCCATTCCTGAAATTATCTAACATCAATTACATATTCGTTTTTCAGATTATAGGTAAATCCTTCATATCAGTTTATACCTAGAAAATATACATTTATTATTCTAAAACTTAGCTTCTGCTATAAATATGTGAACATATATGCCAAATTCAAATACCATCCCTTTGTATCTTTTTAGGTAATTACAACTGGACTGCAATTACAATTTTGAGGTAGATCTATGCTGATAAAGATTAGTTAATGTTTTCTACAAAACTAGCTTACAAAAGATGATAACTTTCTTTAAAGTTTTTATATGATTAAAATAATTTTAAAAAACATATTTTCAATTCCATTGAATTAAAGTTTCAGATGTGACCAAGATCAAATCATCAAAATAAATAAATTATTGGGTTCAATAGGCCAAGATCTCAAATTAGTATATGTTTCCCACTATAGTATTATTTCCATTAGGCTACAAATGCTTTTTAAAGTTAGATATCATTTTATAAAACAGGAAAAGGGGTAATAAATATTCTTAGGGCCTTGGGATAATTTTTAACTTATCAGGGAAACAGACAACTTGCTTTTGTGGCTGGGTCAGAATAAAAGGTTAAAGATAAAAGGGAATAATTTCTATTTCCCCACCTCTCCAGAGTGCTGTATAGTTTACTTTCACATGGCCCAATTGTAAACTCACCACCTCTCTAAAGGCTTAATAAAAATTAGGGCTTTACTTGTATTCTATCATCTAAAAATATTCTGACTTGACAAGCATACTAAATATCTAGCTAGAATATGTGCTATGTGTTGTTGGGGCTCAGAAGATAATACCCCACAATATGGCATGTTGGCATGCTGAGTGTTTTGAACAAAGAAGATTGAAAAGCCTCAGAAATGAGCCTCAGAACTAAGGTTGCTCTCTCTGACCTTCTCCTGCCCTTTCTTCTCTTTCCTTTTGCTAGTGCAGAGAGGAGATTTCTCAAGTTCCCTTATCTGACTGAAGGAAGTTCTTCCAAAAGGAATGCAATTGTCTTGAACCCCTTCCCTAGGAATCTCATCAAACAACCAGAAAAGATTATTTCCCAGAAAGGACATTAAAAGTCATCACCACATCCAGGCTGGGCACAGTGGGGCTCATGCCTGTAATCTCAGCACTTGGGAGACCAAGATGGGCAGATCACTCAAGGCCAGGAGTTTGAGACCAGCTTGGCCAACATGATGAAACCTTACCTCTACTGAAAATACGAAAAAAAAAAAAATAGCTGGGCATGGTGACATGCACCTGTAGTCCCAGCTACTCAGGAGACTGAGGAACAAAAATCACTTGAACCTGGGAGGTGGAGGTTGCAGTGAGCCAAGATCACACCACTGCACTCCAGCCCAGGAAACAGGGCAAGACTTTGTCTTAAAAAAAAAAAAAAAAAAAAAAAAAAAAAAAGAAGTAATCACCACATCCAGACAGCATCTTCTCCTGAAGGTTGATCCTTAAAGAACTTTTATTATCTAAAAGAATTTTATCTGTGTAGTAAGATAAACTTTGGTCACCATGAGATTCCTCCCCTTTCCCTCCCATAACACAGCCACCTGTAAAGTCCACCAAAAGTCTGAAGCCCTTATTCCTTCATGCTATTTTAACCTTCTACCATCTCTGCTTCCTTCTTTGAGTCTCATATCTCACATGGCTCCCATGCACACTTGCACATTAACAAATTTGTATGCCTTTTTGCCTATTAATGCATTGTCAGTTTGTTTCAGCAGGTTGAAACCTTCCGAGGGGAAAAGAAAAAATTCATTTCACTCCTACAGTATTTACAAACAAATTATATATGCACACAGGAATCATGCTATATTTGTTTTAATATCACCAATACCTACAATATTTATGATGTATCAAGTTACTCAGTGGATGTATGTATACCAAATTGAAATTAAACATGTATCAAGAAGTAGACGGATAAGAATGAGAGGATAAAAGAGAACTATGCTCACAGATCATACGTACTCATACATCAGTCAAAATATGCAGACAGAAATATATTTCTATGTACAAGAAATAAAACATGTTCCTAAAGCTTTCATAAAGCCAAAAGCCAAAAATATATACATTTTTTCAAATATTTACGTAGATGGACTGCTTTAGGGAATATATATAGCCTCATCGTGCTCAGGAAGGGAGTATAATCAGAGGACAGAGCCCAGGGTGCTGATTTACTGCTCTCTTAGGTGCCTTTCCTTGCTGATTTATGGAGGTGCCATAGAAACGCCTTTGGAAGAAGCCTGTTCCCTTTTTCAGGGACTAGTTACTGCTCTGACTCTCAGCCAGGGAACACAGAGAGAAAAATAAAATATAGAAATTAATATGATAAACACTTTTTTTAGTAAAATACATACAGGCATACCTCTTACATATTATGGGTTTAATTTCAGACTACCACGATAAAGCAAAATCATAATGAAGTGAGTCACTTGAATTTTTTGTTTCCCAGTGCATATAAAAGTTATGTTTACAATATACTGTAGTCTGTTAAGTGTGCAATAGCATCATGTCTAAAATAACAATGTACATACTTTAATTTTTAAATATTTTATTGCTAACAACAACAACAAAAAAATGCTAACAACTGGGCCGGGTGCAGTGGCTCATGCCTGTAATCCCAGCACTTTGGGAGGCCGAGACAGGCGGATCACAACATCAGGTGATCGAGACCATCCTGGCCAACAAGGTGAAATCCCGTCTCTCCTAAAACACACACACAAAATTAGCTGGGCATGGTGGCGCACCTGTAGTCCCATCTACTCGGGAGGCTGACGCAGGGGAATCGCTCGAACTTGGGAGTTGGAGGTTGCAGTGAGCCAAGATTATGCCACTGCACTCCAGCCTGGCGACAGAGCAAGACTCCATCTCAAAAATAAAATAAAATTTAAAAATGCTAACAATCATCTGAACTTTCAGCAAGTCATAATCTTTTTGCTGGTGAAGGCTCTTGCTTCATTGTTGATGGCTACGGACTGATCAGGGTGGGGTTGCTGAAGGCTGTCGGGGTAGCTGTCGCCATTTCTGATAAAACAACAATGAAGTTTGCTGCATTGATTGATTCTTCCTTTCACAAAAGATTTCTCTGTAGCATGCAATGCTGTTTGATAGCATTTTACCTTGTGTAGAACTGCTTTCAAAATTGGAGTCAGTCCTCTCAAGCCCTGCCGCTGCTTTGTCAACTAAGGTTATGTGATATTCTAAATCGTTTGTTGTCATTTCTACAAAGCTCACAGCATCTTCACTGTGAGATTTCATCTCAAGAAACTACTTTCCTTTGCTCATCAATGAGAAGCAGCTCCTCATTCATTCAAGTTTTATCGTGAGATTGCAGCAATTCAGTCACATCTTTAGATATCACTCTAATTCTATTTGCCTTGCTATATCTACCACAACTTCAATTATAATAGTAACATCAAAGATCACTGATCATCACAACAGATAGGTATCTGTTGTGATGATCTGATAAGAATGAGAGGAAAAAAGAACTATGAACTATTTCAAACTTTATTATTATTATTGTATCAGCATTAACAAAATGTGGCACAGAGAAACGAAGTGAGCACATACTGTTGGAAAAACGGCAATGATAGACAATGCAGGGTTGCCACAAACCTTCAATTTATTAAAAAAAAAAATCTGTGAAACACAATAAAATGAGGCATGCCTGATTTTTCTTCATATTTCATTAGTTTTTACATATTATTAATATTTGAACAATAGCAGTTTATATCGGATTATACTGTAAACTTTCATTGCCAAAAATACTACCTATCTGTGGTTGTAGTGTCACTAGATTCTGACATTATTACAGATAAAATTTCAGTTGACAAAATCCTGCAAAACAACCTAGTGATGATGAGAAGAAAGATTTAAAGGGGTAAAATCAATTTTTTTTGCCATTTTTAAGAAAAAAAATAGATGATTTTCCTGATTTGAGGGGTCCATGATTCCTAACATAAAATCTATGAGACTCCTATTTCTAGTAACAAACAAAAATATCCTATGCTAAGATTATATGAAATTCTGGAAAGATGGGAACCCCTTTTTCCCTCTCCTCTTGACTCCAATCCAGCTACTAACAACATCCCCCTAATGGAGCAGCTGTTACCTTCCTCTCCTCCACCTACACTCTCCTCGTAATACATCCCAGCAGTCAGAGAGAGAATGAACAAACACACCACCTTGTGAGACAGAGCTACCACAGGAAAAAAAATGACTACTGAACAAAAATTGAATGCGGATTAAGATTCAGTATGATGAAAGATTTTCCAAAAATCGACATGATTTTTAAATTAAAAATGCAGTAAATCTCAGGATTGGAAGAATTTGCTAAAAAAAAATTAATTCAGTAAATGAATTTAACACAAGGATTTTTTAAATCTCTTAGGTCACCAACTCAGGTCCCAAAAGGGCAAATAAGAGAAGAGATAAGGGGCTTCAAGGGCATATCACAAAGGGTAGGTGGCTGGGGGTGGTAGGGGTGGGGGGATAGAATAAAATGTGATAATGTTGCAGATAATAGATAAAGTTTCCCTGAGCTAAAGAAAATCTTCAGTTCTCTTATTAAAAGGGCTCACTAAATCCAGGAATGTTTGATACACACTTAAGCACATCATGGTAAAATTGCTGATTTTTAAGAATGAAGAAAAAATATTTTACAATCTCCTCAATAGTTAGTAAATGTTACCTTGCAATACCCACAACAGAACAGTTACTTCAACTAACCGTACTTGAAATACGGTAAACAATACCCACATCAGTAAACAAAAGTAAACAATACCCACATCAGAACAGTCACTTCAAGATAGTAGAGGAAAAAGAAAGGAACCAATGGTAAACCAAAAACATCCAAAACAAAACAAAAAACCTTTATATAACTAAATTAAAAGATAATAGTGCCCCCACCCTCACCCGCAATGCTCAACCCCAGGATTCCCCCAGCTTGCCTGCCTGCCATGGCTGACAAGGAAGCAGCCTTTGACGACGCAGTGGAAGAACGACTCATCGATGAGGAGTACAAAAAATGGAAAAAGAACACCCCTTTTCTTTATGATTTGGTGTTGACCCATGCTCTGGAGTGGCCCAGCCTAACTGCTCAGTGGCTTCCAGATGTAACCAGACCAGAAGGGAAAGATTTCAGCATTCATCAACTTGTCCTGGGGACATACACATTGAATGAACAAAACCATCTCGTTATAGCCAGTGTGCAACTCCCTAATGATGATGCTCAGTTTGATGCGTCACACTACAACACTGAGAAAGGAGAATTTGGAGGTTTTTATTCAGTTAGAGGAAAAATTGAAATGGAAATCAAGATCAACCATGAAGGAGAAGTAAACAAGGTCTGTTATATGCCCCAGAACCCTTGTATCATCTCAACGAAGACTCCTTCCAGTGATGTTCTTGTCTTTGACTATACAAAACACCCTTCTAAACCAGATCCTTCTGGAGAGTGCGATCCAGACTTGTGTCTCCGTGGACATCAGAAGGAAGGCTATGGGCTTTCTTGGAACCCAAATCTCAGTGGGCACTTACTTAGTGATTCAGATGACCACACCAGCTGCCTGTGGGACATCAGTGCTGTTCCAAAGAAGGGAAAAGTGGTGGATGTGAAGACCATCTTTACAGGGCATACAGCAGTAATAGAAGATGTTTCCTGGCATCTGCTCCATGAGTCTCTGTTTGGGTCAGTTGCTGATGATCAGAAACTTATGATTTGGGATACTTGTTCAAACAGTACTTCCAAACCAAGCCATTCAGTTGGCTCACACTGCTGAAGTGACGCTCACACTGCTGTCTCTCTTTCAATCCTTATAGTGAGTTCATTCTTGCCACAGGATCTGCTGACAAGACTGTTGCCTTGTGGGATCTGAGAAATCTGAAACTTAAGTTGCATTCCTTTGAATTACATAAGGATAAAATATTCCAGTTCAGTGGTCACCTCACAATGAGACTATTTTGGCTTCCAGTGGTACCAATCACAGACCGAATGTCTGGGATTTAAGTAAAATTGGAGAGAAACAATCCCCAGAAGATAAAGAAGACGGGCCACCAGAGTTGTTGTTTATTCATGGTGGTCACACTGCCAAGATACCTGATTTCTCCTGGAATCCCAATGAACCTTGGGTGATTTGTTCTGTACCAGAAGACAATATCATGCAAGTGTGGCAAGTGGCAGAGAACATTTACAACGATGAAGACCCTGAAGGAAGCATGGATCCAGAAGGACAAGAGTCCTAAATATGTCTTTACTTCTTGTGATTTTAGACTCCCTTTTTTCTTCTCAACCCTAAGAGTGATTCAACACTGGTTTCAAGACACAGACTTTGTTCAGCTATCCCTCTATATAACAGGTACCACCAATAATGCTATTAGCCCAAACAGTGGGTGTTTTTTAAATATTAATGGCAGGGGGGCTTGATTCAGCAAAGCCACAGACTTACATTGAAATTTTCTTCAGAAATTTTCTAGTAACAACCCAGGTCTGAAGTAGCTACAGAAAGGGGAATATTATGTGTGATTATTTTTCTTCTTATGCTATATCCCCAAGTTTTTCAGACTCATTTAAGTAAAGGCTAGAGTGAGTAAGGAATAGAACTAAATGAGGTAGGTGTCTGAGCCATGAAGTATAAATACTGAAAGATGTCACTTTTATTCAGGAAATAGGGGAGATTCAAGTCATATAGATGCCTACTTGAAAATCTTGACACCTGACTTTCAGGATGCACATTTTCTTACGTAGACCAGTTTCCTCTTGGTTTCTTCAGTTAAGTCAAAACTACACGTTCCTCTTTCCCCATATATTTTTGCTCGTTACTGTATTTCTTGAGCTATTTTCATGTTGTTTCTTTCCTTTCTGTGAAATGGTGTGTTTGTTTGTTTGTTTGTTTGTTTTTACTTGGGTTCACCAAGTTGTAAAGATGTATGTTTTTACCTGACAGTTATACCACAGGTAGACTGTCAAGTTGAGAAGAGTAAATCAATAACTTGTATTTGTTTTAAAAATTAAATTAATCCTTGATTTTAAAAAAAAGATAATAGTAAGTCATTGAAAGTGCTAAGTGATCTCATTAAAACTTAGGAGTTAGGTGTCATATGTGCAAGTATATCACTCTATAAAATACACAGTATGATATCAGGTTTACACCAGAGTCATGGACTTATCATAATAGTGATATAATATGTGATCCTTCCTCTAGCATTGGGATCTGTACACTTTGAACCATTGACCTCTGGAGAATCTAAAGGTGTTGATTCAATTCCAGGATATGCGAAGATGGACAGTCAGTGAAAGAAAGACAAACCCCTGCTTCTCTACATTCTCTGAGACTTGGAGTAAGTACATCTCTTTCTTAATCTGAACTTGATATATCACTGTTAAACACATTTCATTATTATTGACCATTTGTAGTATATGTTGGCTCTCCTTTTTAAAGACGAGGCAGGGTGGGGGCGGTGGGAAGGAAGCAAATAAAAAAATTTTACACCAAATATTAGGTATAAAAGATAAGCATTCCACAGAAAACAGAAATATGCATCTTCTTTATGTCCTCAATTATTAAAAATTTAAATGACTTTGCAAAAAGAGAGACAACCAAAGATGAACTCATAACAGTCTCAGCTGAAAGGCTGTCTTGCAGAGAGGGAGGAAGAGCTGGATGAGACAAGGATTTTAAAGACAACCATAGTCACTGAATTTTAACTGAAGATCTTTAGAAGCACTGAGGATCAGAATCAACGCTGCACAAAATCTAATTGGAAAAAAACCTTTAGAATTTTACGTACAATGCAGAGAGAATAATTAAAAGATAAAAATGAAAGAATCAGGATGGTCTGGTGAAGGGGGTGCAGGTAAACACCCTTCCTCTCACTGGCTATGAAATGGCTGTACCCGACACACCATGGGGGCAACAGCTATGTGACCCTCAGGCACCCCCAAGCCCTGGCTCCTGCAGCCACTGCCTCTATGGCCATGGGTCCACTGCATTCTCAAGTGAGAGCACCTGGAGGCCTTTGCTACAGCCCACGTGGGCATGAAATAGGAGAATAGGGTCTGGAGGCAGGGAAGCTAAGGCCATTTCACACTGACTTCCTAGAACTAAATTGAAAGGAAAACCCTAACTTTCCAAGCCTAAGTAACAAAAAGACCAGAGGCAGCAGCTTTTGTAAACCCCCACCTTGTCTGCAGGGCAGGTGGAAAACTGAAAGTTGCTTTTTGCAACCAATCAGACGTTTGCATAGGAGTGTAACTTTGTAACTTTACTTCAGCCTGTGCTTTCCACAACCAATCAGACTGATTACCACCACAGTCAGTCAGACTGATTACCACCACTCCATTTACATGGGGTGAACACCAAGTAGCCAGTAGGAAACCTCTAGGGGGTATTTGGACTTGAGAAGATTCTGTATCTAGGCCCTTGAGCCACTGCGGGGGTCTGCTCCCACCCTGTGGAGTGCACTTTCATTTTCAATAAATCCCTGCTTTGTTCTTTTGTTGCTTCATTCTTTCCTTGCTTTGTTTGTGTGTTTTGTCCAATTCTTTGTTCAAAAATCCAAGAACCTGGACACCCTCCACCAGTAACAGGCAGTGCAGGTGGGTTCCCTCTGCCACATTCCTCCTGCGTGGGCTCTACAGAAGCCACCCAGCCCCCATCCTCACCCTGTCCCCTGATGTTGACTGTTCTGTCACAAACTAGCAATATGCTTAATATAAAACTGAATCTGCCATATAATTATAAACAAAAAGAAGGGCTGCGAGTCTGTTATTCTAAACTAAAGCTGTCATTTGCAATAGTTGTTCCTCAACATTTAACTGGCTTATATTTAATAATCTTGTTTTCTATAGCAGCTTAATCCATCCAGTTAGCATGCACTTAGCAATCGGTTTATCTTGGATGGAACTATTCCGACGACAAATCCTTGTGTTATTCACCAAGTTCTCTCCTTATACCTAGGTCTGAGGGGTCTCTGACAGGAGCCCTGTGCATGAGAGGACTGGTATTGCAAACTCATGAAAAATAATTTTATAAGAACACAGTGTGACCTGTAAATTAAGGCATATGCTTTTGTGACAGGCTCCAGGGGAATGCTTCTCTGTGACTCATATTCATTCTCTTGGATTGAAAGACAGTTGAATCCCAATGCCATAAATGTTTATGGATTATGCTATTGCCAGGATAGGAGCTACACAGGACTTTGGACAGCAGGGAGGATTTGTGTGGCAGAAGAATTTAGTATGAATTAATTAATTTGTCTAAGTCACCATCATTTCTTGCCTATTCTTCAATAATCTCATATATTCCCCTCCTCTTTAGCCTCTCTCCAAATCTTTTAAAGTGTAAATCCAATCCCATCACTTCCTTAATTAAAACTCTTCAGTGGCTTCAGGTTCTTAATACTCTTGGCCCATTCCACCTTGTCTTTGGTATATCCACATCCCTGGGTACATAATGTTTTGGCAGATTGGCTTTCTCTTGGTTCCGGGAGAGAACCAAGCTCCTTCCTGCCTTAGAGCCTTACTCATATTAACATACTGTTTCTTCTTCCCTGAAATGCTTTCCAACCAACTCATCCTCCTCCCACAACTAACTTCTTCCTATCTTCAGCTCCATAGAGAGGGCAACTCTAACATCCTGGTCCAGATGAGTTTACTCTTTAACATACTTTAAGGTTCTCTTAAACAATCTAAGACCTTTTCCTTCATAGGACATATTACCATTCAAATTGTGTAACATTTTCTTTTTTTCTTTTTTCTTTTTTTTTTAACTTTGGACACAGAGTCTCACTCTGACACCCAGGCTGTAGTGCAGTGACTTGATCTTGGCTCACTGCAACCTGACCTCCCAGAATTGAAGTGGAAGCAATTCTTCCACATCAGCCTCCCAAGAAGCTGGGACTACAGGCACCCACAACCTCACCCAGTTAATTTTTGTATCTTTTGGTAGAGAGGGGATTTCACTATGTTGGCCAGGCTGACATTGATCTCCTGACCTCAAGTGATCCACCCACCTCGGCCTCCCAGAGTTACTGGGATTATAGGTGTGAGCCACCACAGCTGGCCTGAATTGTGTAACATTTTCTCCCAATAGTTATCACATATATTTTCCTACAAACTAAAAGCTCCATGACAGCAGGTGTGTCACCTTCAGGTGTGTCACCAGTCCTTAGATGAACGCCTGGCACAAATAATGCATTTGGTTTTTCTTGGATGAAACAAATAATTGTATTGCTCAATAATGCCACCCTAGATCCAGGCTGGAGGGCCTAGAGGAATGAATGAATGAATGAAGAATGGCACTAACAAATTGTGTGATCTCTGGCATGTCTGGGGCTCAGTTTCTTTATATTTTAATTCAAGATGATAATTCCTGTAAAATAGCTGCTTTACAAAATTGTTATAAAGAGCATCTGAAATTACACACACATACACACATGAACACACACACGCACACAGAGAGACATGTTACTAAACTGAACTGTGTCCATTTGCCTGTGTGCAATGGAAAGCCAAACACAAAAGCACTGGGTTTTGTAGCGAGAAAGGTTTATTACCAGACAGCTGAGCAAGGAGATATGTCTTATGAGTCAGGCTCAAATCTGTCTTTCCAAGATGGAGGTTGGGCAAATTTTATAGTCAGAGGGTAATGAACTGTGATCTGATTGGATCTTGTGATGGGGTGGTGCTGGGAGGTGTGCATTGACTGGACTATGCCATGAGGTGATCACAGGGCTTGGTCTGATTGGACCTGGATCATGCCATGTGGTGTTTGCTTCTTCATTCAGTCACCCTTCCTTGGTCTGAACACTTAGGTTCTGCCCATGGTTGCATGCCTTGTTCATCTGGGTACGCTCAGGTTACATAACTTGCCACCTTGGGGTCCATGGCAACTGAGAAATAACTTGCCACTTTATTACACAAAGTTGAACCAGACTGGGTTATTGCAGTTAATGATAAATGTTTATGTCTGTGCTATCAAATATATAGGTGTAACCATAGTTTGGAATTACCACACATATCACTAAGGTGAAGTATCAGTAAACTGGAATCAAGTAGGTTTAACAAGTACCAGAATTATTACCAGGATTATTACCTCTCTTAGGAAGCCCAGTGACGGGGCAAGTTGGCATACCCCAGGTACAGGCTGTCATGACTCTGGCTCTGCCTCTTTGTTATTTTCTCTGTTTCACCCTCCTCTGCGGACAGATCTTGTTCTTAGACTCATAGCATGAAGGGTATAGCAGTTCAAGGCCTAGTATCCACACACAACAATGTCCAGAGAAAGAAGAGAACATCTATTTCTGTGAGTCTTGAAAAGAGGGAGAGGGAGACTCTCCCAGATGCCCCTAATCCAGCAGCAATCTCCTTTCCCGTCAGAGTTGCATCACATTACTGACTTAAACCAACCCCAGGCAGAGGAACAGAACTGTCAAGTTTGGCTTCCAGGCTTTGCCTTGTAGTAGCCCCAACCTCCCCGAATCACCTAGATCCATGGGAAAGAGTGGATAAGGAAGCAACATTGTAATTGTTTTCGGAAGGAGGGTTGAGGGGATGGATGCTGGTTAGCCAGACAACAGTGTGTGCTGTGCAATATGTCATGTATATATATTAAAAAATATTTTTCTTATTCATGGAAGTTAGACGATCTAAGTCACATAGGTAGTGTTACAAAATAATAGATGAAATATTGTAGTGTCACATAGTGTTATAGAGTACAGAGTGTTAGAATTATTAGCAAATGATCTAACAAGACAGCCCATGCTGGTGTGCAAAAACAAAGAAAGTTTTTCTACTGTGTAGGTAAAACTCATGTCTGATTGTAAGGCAGAGGGAAGTATCAAATAACAAAGGGCTGTCTAAGCAGTTACAACAATGAGGAGTGGCACGCATATTTTCTACTCCCTCTCATGTTAATTGCAGGCATAGCTAGTCAATGACAGCATGCCTCCTTGCTGAGGGTAGAAAGGTTTGGAGTCCTTTTCAGACAGCTCCTGACCATCAATTGGAATTGATCCTCTAAACAAAACCTATCCACAATCTATGACATAGTCATGTTGCTACTGAACTAATACTTTATTTAAAGAGCAAAACTCATATATATGAAGCAGCTTGAAAAAGTTTCAATGTAATTTCAAATTAAAATAAATAAAGATATGGACCAAAAGCATAGGAAATAGAAACATAAGTAGTAAATTTATACAATCATGGCTTTGGTATAAGTGACCTTTGAATCAGGTCCTGCAGGATACAGAGATGGTATGAATCAGTAGATGAGAAAACAGAGAAACAGAGGAGACATATCAGGGTATTAGCAAAGACAGGTAGGCAGTAGGATCATTGCTGTTAAAACATTAGGGGATGAAAATGTATGTGTACCCTCTTTTCATTAGAATGCCCTCTTCCTTCATCCCTTGGCAGTTTATCCTCATTCTGTTTGCCTTCAACCAAATCCTGATGTCAGCAAAAGATCTGGCAAACTCATTTATACTAAATAGCACATGGTTGATAAAGCTCAGTGAGAAATCTTTCCTTGAGCTATTTTGAATATTTGTTAGAAGCAAAGGCTTCAGCAGAAGGAGTGAAATTAATAAGGTATAATTTGATAAACTAGTGAAGCAGGAGCAGGGTAAGGGCAGGAGACATTTTTGGCACAACAACGGCCTTTCCCAAGCCTATGAAATCATATTGGAAAAGTAAATGCTGAACAGTGACAAAAAGAAAAATACTTTGGGTGAAGGCAATTTATTCTGCCTACAATGCACAACATTTTTATTAAAATGGCTTTATGGAGATATAATTCACATATCATACAATTCAACCATTTAAAATGTACAATGGAATAATTTTCAGTAGATTCACAGAGTTCTGCAACCATCACTACTATCTAAGTTTAGAAAATTTTCTTCACCTCCCCCAAAACCCTATACCCAGTTGCAGCCATTTCCTGTTTCTCCTCATCCCAGTTTCTAGCAACTGGGTACCTGCTTTTCTCTATAGCTTTGCCTATTCTGACCATTTCATATAAATGCAATTATATAATATGTGGTTTTCTCTGACTGCCTCCTTTGACATAGTGTAATGTTTTCAAGGTTCATCTATGTTGTAGCATGTATCAGTATTTCATTCCTTTTTATTTCAGAATAATATTCCATTGTATGGATATTCTACATTTTGTTTATCCATTCATCAGTTGATGGACATGTGGGCTGTTTCCACTTTTTGGGTAGTATGAATAATGCTGCTATGAACATTTGTGTACAAGTGTTTGTGTGGGCATGTTTTCATTTCTCTTGGGTATACACCTAGGAGCGAGACTGCTGGGCCCTATGATAACACTACGTTTAACCTTTTGAAGAACTGTGTGACTGTTTTCTAAAGTAGTTGTACCATTTTAAATTCCCACCATCAGTATGGGAGGGTTCCAATCTCTCCACATCCACACCAAAACCTGTTTTTATCTGTCTTTTTTAATATAACCATCCTAATGGGTGTGAAGTGATATTTCATTGTAGTTTTGATTTGCATTTCTCTGATGTCTTGTCCAATACTTTTTACATTTTCTTCCTATCTAATACAAAATGTGTTAAATATTATAAGCAATTTAGAATGATTTAAAAATATGTATACAGGAGAATGTGTATAGGTTATATGCAAATACAACGCCATTTTACATAAGGGACTTAAGCATCGCAGATTTTGATATGCGGAGGTAGGGAAGTGGGTCCTGGAACCAATCTCTCTTGGATACCAAGGGACCACTGTATATTCATTTTACAAATGAGGACAGGAGTAATTTGGAAGTTAAATAATTTGTTCAAGGTCACACACAAGACTAAGTGGCACAGCAGTGGTTAGAACCTAGCCATGCTTATCTCCTTAGTTTTTGCCCTTGTTCATGGTGCTTCTCTGCCTTTGCTATTGAAGAATAAACAATCAAAGCCATGTGCCCTTTTATCATTACCTGGCAGCCCCAGAACTGCTGAATGGTATGATTTAAACAGAAGAGGAGTGCCGTTGTATATGAGCCACTTCTCCTTGCTCTGCAGCAAACAGTCCTTTGAAGTGGAGAGAACAGATATTCAGGAAATCCAAAAAGGAAACTTCAGACTCTTTGAATTTCATATGAAAAGTTGTCAGTTAGTGTTATGGATTCACTCCCAAATGTAGCAGCTGGTAAAGGGTTTGTTTTAACTCTTTTTTTCTCCTGATGCCTGAAAGTTTTGCTACACTATAGTCAAAGAATTGAGAGACTGCTTGAACACAACCAAATCCTTTTGATGTGTTACTTTAAGAATTATTCTAATGTTCCCTCCTAATGATAATAGTTATCTTCAAGGAGTGAAAAGAGGAAACCTAATGTGTGCCTTATTCCAGGGGGAAGAAACAAAACACTTATCCTGAGTGTCAAGAAATACATAAAAGCAAAAATCCACGCTGACTTGTAGTTTAGAGTTTCTTGGAGCTACTACTATGCTAATAAGTCTTAGTGACTAGTTGTAGCTAAGAAAAATATGTGATATGTACAGAGTTGAAAGAAATTAGGCCAGACATCTAAAAAATATATGAACCTACTGGCAAATGAGATTTTTAATAAAAACTGAGAACAGTTCCTACCACAAATGCTGATCTGTCTGGAAGCATGATTGGAAATTTGACAGTTACCACAAGGTGTTTTTTAAAGCTGATTTTTTTTAAAGGACATTCTGCAAGGCCCGATCTAATCAGTATTATTTGGATAATAGTAGATTTCTTGGTACTTTTTCCTCAGTGTCACAGACACCAGGGTAAAGTTATAGTGAGTGCTACATGGCCAAGTAAAGCAGAGTATTTAGTAATTACCAAGATAAAATAAGTAAACCTGGGGTGATGCTTCTCTAAGTTCATTTTCTTATTTTAGTTCATTTCCTGTATGATTTTACAAAAGGGATATCTGACACTTGTGGACATTCTTGCGGATCTGTCAGGCCTCCATTCTCCTTTTTATATGCCATCTAGTTGGTGTTGAGCTCGGCTTGCAGCCTGAGACTATCTAAAAAGCTTACCTCTTCCTAGGCATAGGCATTGATTTACAGATAGGCATTTGGCCTAATTTGGACCAATGAAATCAAGGTCCAGGACTTTTGTTCAACCTGTTATAGGCGAGAAGCTCTTCATTTCTGCTTTCGTTGAGAAGAAAAGAATGTAAGTCTGAGGCTTCTGGTGGCCATTTTATTCTCTCTTCTGTCCCCATGATAGGAGTGGCTTCCTGGGATTGGAACCAACATAGAAGGAAGCAGAATCTGGATGAGGAGACATGGTCCTGCTGACATGGTTTAAGCTCTTAGATCAAGCTGTGCTCAGAATTATTGTTGTCCTTTTACTAAGTTCCATGAGCCAATAAATGCCTCTACTTCACTTAAAAAAATCAGTTTGGTTTGGATATTCTTTTCCTTGTAACCAAAAAAAAATATATTTCATTGACATTATTTTCATAAGTTTATGTTTTATTTAAAAGGTTATACTTGTTGCATTAGTCAAGGTTCAATCATAGAAACAGAACCACTAATGAGTTATGAGATAAGGGATTTATTATAGGAATTAGAATTTCTACAGTTGTGGTAGGAGCTGGAAAAGAGAAGGTTCAATAAGGAATTGAAGGGTGAGAGGCAAGATCATCAACCAGTTAATATGAAAAGTTTGCAAAGGATTTCCAACTGCCAAAATGAGGCTGAAGGGAAAGTTCATGGAAAAGTCCATGGGGAGCTGTGATTCTGGGTAACTAAGGCCTCTGTGCATTCACTACCAAGAGTCTGGGGGTGGACGTGGAACTGCTGTTGTTAAGAGGTGGATGAGGAGCAGAGAACCAGGACCAACTGAAACCTGCTGCCAAATCCATGCCAGTCTGTCTTTGCATCTAACTCACATTGACCTTCTGATAGTCATGGTTGACATTCATTTCCACTTTCTAATTCTCGTGAAAATTCTAACTTACCAATTCCAAACTGGAAACATTTTGGGAGTGTAGTTCTAACTTAGTCACCATATTTGCTCTTAATGATTTAATTTATGATTAATTTAGATGTAAAGTAATTGAAGTATTGTGCAAAAGGCAGTCACAATGAGGAAAAGTTGAAACAAATAATTAATTTGACATTCCAATATAAATATCTACTGGCATTAATTATATAGCACATCACAATGGTTAAGAGCAGAGGTTTGGAGTCAGATGAAATTGCATCTAAGTCCTGGTTTTATCATTTTCCAGTTGGACAATTAAAACATTATTTTTCTTTTAAGCCTTAGTTACCTCATCTGTGAAAGGGAGATGTTAATAATGTCTACTACATGGAGTTGATGAAAGAATTAAGCAAATGTGTTGGACTTAACATAATGAGTGACAAATTATAATCATGCGTGACTTATTATTGTACATTCATTCATGTACCTTTTATTACCTACATAAATAATTATCAAATCTTATTGAGGAGATGAAGGAGAGAGCTTTAGATGATAGTCAGTTTGTAAGTGGATTCTTAAGCATAATCCCACTTTCCTACACCCCTAATTTTCTAGTGATTATTCCTGTTGATTTTGGATTTCATAAAAACATAGTATATGTGTTCCATCTCACGATAAACTTCATGGGTTTCATGTTTTCCAAGTAAGCCTTTATTCGTTTTTGTCTTGTGAACTACTAATTAATTTTTCTTCAAAGTATGGTAGCTTAATTTTTTAACTAATATCAACTACTTTTAGTGACTTTTTCCCCCTACGTATATACATGCATCTTGTAGACTTTCATCTCTACAATGTTTAATATTTCCCTATTCTATAAAGTACAATTGCCTTGGTCACAATCAATAAAGTGTTTTTATACAAGAACATGTCTGCCACATACCAAGGTGGTATTTTGGTCTTATCAGATTCTCTGCTAAGCTGCTATTTTTAAATTTTTCCTTACTATAACTAGCTAAAAGGTTTGTTCAAGTCAGCTCCTAGTTAGATATACTAAACTACACCTTCAACATTGCTACAGTGAAGGGAACATCTATTTAGTTCAGTTGGTTGATATTTCAAATTATTAAAGCGAAATTTAAAATAAGGGGCCTTGTTTCATATTGTAATGAGTTGACATTTTACTTATCAGAAACTTTCCCTATGTATTTTATTTTAAAACTCATTTTTTTGATAATTAAATAGTGTAGTATAGAAAGAAAGTTTGGAAACTGCAGAAAAATATAAAGGACAACAACAAAAAAATCACTTGTAATCTCACTACTCAGAGGAAACTGCCATTACTATATGGATGCTTTTGTTTCATTTCAGATTTTTTCTATGTTTTACAAAGGTTGATCATACTATTTGTATGTATACACACAGGCACACAAATACACGTACTCTTAGTTTGACATCCTGCTTCATATTATAGCATGTGACTGTTCCAAGTTAGTAAACATTCTTCATTCCTCATTTTTAACTTATTGTGTCATTGTTGCACATAAATACATGCAAACCTCTTATCAGAATGTCTGGGACATAATAAGCACTAAAATGGTAACTATTATTAATATCTATATACGCTAATCTTTGTACCTGGAATTAAAAACATTTTAACAGGTTTAAATTTAACTTTCTTTCAGAGAAAGGTGTTTGTTTTTCTTTTTACCAGGAGCAGATGAATATTCCTAGAAAGTTTATTTCTTTTTTATGAAGAACAAATGTTTTTTCTACCTCCACATATGATTTAAAATATCTACGTTCTTCTGTATTAACACTAATATGGTCTACCAGAGCTTGAATTTATGAGCTTCCCAAACAGTTGTGTGCCTATATATTCCTCCTTGTACTTCTTAGCTTTATTTCTTTTTTTTTCTTAATTTCATTACTACTAAAATACTTTTTTCTATTTATTTATTTTTTTAAAATTTTTATTTTTTTTTTTCTTCTTCTTCTTCTTCTTCTTCTTCTTATTATTATTATTATTATACTTTAGGCTCTATGGTACATGTGTGCAACGTGCAGTTAAGTTACATATGTATACATGTGCCATGCTGGTGCACTGCACCCAACTCGTCATCTAGCATTAGGTATATCTCCCAATGCTATCCCTCCCCCTTCCCCCCACCCCACAACAGTCCCCGAAGTGTGATGTTCCCCTTCCTGTGTCCATGTGTTCTCATTGTTCAATTCCCACCTATGAGTGAGAATATGCGGTGTTTGGTTTTTTGTTCTTGCAATAGTTTACTGAGAATGATGATTTCCAATTTCATCCATGTCCCTACAAAGGACGTGAACTCATCATTTTTTATGGCTGCATAGTATTCCATGGTGTATATGTGCCACATTTTCTTAATCCAGTCTATCATTGTTGGACATTTGGGTTGGTTCCAAGTCTTTGCTATTGTGAATAATGCCGCAATAAACATACGTGTGCATGTGTCTTTATAGCAGCATGATTTATAGTCCTTTGGGTATATACCCAGTAATGGGATGGCTGGGTCAAATGGAATTTCTAGTTCTAGATCCCTGAGGAATTGCCACACTGACTTCCACAAGGGTTGAACTAGCTTACAGTCCCACCAACGGTGTAAAAGTGTTCCTATTTCTCCACATCCTCTCCAGCACCTGTTGTTTCCTGACTTTTTAATGATTGCCATTCTAACTGGTGTGAGATGGTATCTCATTGTGGTTTTGATTTGCATTTCTCTGATGGCCAGTGATGGTGAGCATTTTTTCATGTGTTTTTTGGCTGCATAAATGTCTTCTTTTGAGAAATGTCTGTTCATGTCCTTCGCCCACTTTTTGATGGGGTTGTTTGTTTTTTTCTTGTAAATTTGTTTGAGTTCATTGTAGATTCTGGATATTAGCCCTTTGTCAGATGAGTAGGTTGTGAAAATTTTCTCCCATTTTGTAGGTTGCCTGTTCACTCTGATGGTAGTTTCCTTTGCTGTGCAGAAGCTCTTTAGTTTAATTAGATCCCATTTGTCAATTTTGGCTTTTGTTGCCATTGCTTTTGGTGTTTTAGACATGAAGTCCTTGCCCACGCCTATGTCCTGAATGGTAATGCCTAGGTTTTCTTCTAGGGTTTTTATGGTTTTAGGTCTAACATTTAAGTCTTTAATCCATCTTGAATTGATTTTTGTATAAGGTGTAAGGAAGGGATCCAGTTTCAGCTTTCTCCATATGGCTAGCCAGTTTTCCCAGCACCATTTATTAAATAGGGAATCCTTTCCCCATTTCTTGTTTTTCTCAGGTTTGTCAAAGATCAGATGGTTGTAGATATGTGGCATTATTTCTGACGGCTCTGTTCTGTTCCATTGATCTATATCTCTGTTTTGGTACTAGTACCATGCTGTTTTGGTTACTGTAGCCTTGTAGTATAGTTTGAAGTCAGGTAGCGTGATGCCTCCAGCTTTGTTCTTTTGGCTTCGGATTGACTTGGTGATGCGGGCTCTTTTTTGGTTCCATATGAACTTTAAAGTAGCTTTTTCCAATTCTGTGAAGAAAGTCATTGGTAACTTGATGGGGATGGCATTGAATCTGTAAATTACCTTGGGAAGGATGGCCATTTTCACGATATTGATTCTTCCTACCCATGAGCATGGAATGTTCTTCCATTTGTTTGTATCCTCTTTTATTTCCTTGAGCAGTGGTTTGTAGTTCTCCTTGAAGAGGTCCTTCACATCCCTTGTAAGTTGGATTCCTAGGTATTTTATTCTCTTTGAAGCAATTGTGAATGGGAGTTTACTCATGATTTGGCTCTCTGATTGTCTGTTATTGATGTATAAGAATGCTTGTGATTTTTGTACATTGATTTTGTATCCTGAGACTTTGCTGAAGTTGCTTATCAGCTTAAGGAGATTTTGGGCTGAGACAATGGGGTTTTCTAGATATACCATCATGTCATCTGCAAACAGGGACAATTTGACTTCCTCTTTTCCTAATTGAATACCCTTGATTTCCTTCTCTTGCCTAATTGCCCTGGCCAGAACTTCCAACACTATGTTGAATAGGAGTGGTGAGAGAGGGCATCCCTGTCTTGTGCCAGTTTTCAAAGGGAATGCTTCCAGTTTTTGCCCATTCAGTATGATATTGGCTGTGGGTTTGTCATAGATAGCTCTTATTATTTTGAGATACGACCCATCAATTCCTAATTTATTGAGAGTTTTTAGAATGAAGGGTTGTTGAATTTTATCAAAGCCCTTTTCTGCATCTGTTGAGATAATCATGTGGTTTTTGACTTTGGTTCTCTTTATATGCTGGATTACATTTATTGATTTGCGTATATTGAACCAGCCTTGCATCCCAGGGATGAAGCCCACTTGATCATGGTGGATAAGCTTTTTGATGTGCTGCTGGATTCCGTTTGCCAGTATCTTATTGAGGATTTTTGCATCAATGTTCATCAAGGATATTGGTCTAATATTCTCTTTTTTTGTTGTGTCTCTCTGCCAGGCTTTGGTATCAGGATGATGCTGGCCTCATAAAATGAGTTAGGGAGGATTCCCTCTTTTTCTATTGATTGGAATAGTTTCAGAAGGAATGGTACCAGCTCCTCCTTGTACCTCTGGTAGAATTCGGCTGTGAACCCATCTGGTCCTGGACTTTTTTTGGTTGGTAAGCTATTGATTATTGCCACAATTTCAGCTCCTGTTATTGGTCTATTCAGAGATTCAACTTCTTCCTGGTTTAGTCTTGGGAGGGTGTATGTGTTGAGGAATTTATCCATTTCTTCTAGATTTTCTAGTTTATTTGCATAGAGGTGTTTGTAATATTCTCTGATGGTAGTTTGTATTTCTGTGGGATCGGTGGTGATATCCCCTTTATCATTTTTTATTGCATCTATTTGATTCTTCTCTCTTTTTTCTTTATTAATCTTGCTAGTGGTCTATCAATTTTGTTGATCCTTTCAAAAAACCAGCTCCTGGATTCATTGATTTTTTGAAGGGTTTTTTGTGTCTCTATTTCCTTCAGTTCTGCTCTGATTTTAGTTATTTCTTGCCTTCTGCTAGCTTTTGAATGTGTTTGCTCTTGCTTTTCTAGTTCTTTTAATTGTGATGTTAGGGTGTCAATTTTGGATCTTTCCTGCTTTCTCTTGTGGGCATTTAGTGCTATAAATTTCCCTCTACACACTGCTTTGAATGCATCCCAGAGATTCTGGTACGTTGTGTCTTGAAAGCTGAAACTGGATCCCTTCCTTACACCTTATACAAAAATCAATTCAAGATGGATTAAAGACTTAAATGTTAGACCTAAAACCATAAAAACCCTAGAAGAAAACCTAGGCATTACCATTCAGGACATAGGCGTGGGCAAGGACTTCATGTCTAAAACACCAAAAGCAATGGCAACAAAAGCCAAAATTGACAAATGGGATCTAATTAAACTAAAGAGCTTCTGCACAGCAAAGGAAACTACCATCAGAGTGAACAGGCAACCTACAAAATGGGAGAACATTTTCACAACCAACTCATCTGACAAAGGGCTAATATCCAGAATCTACAATGAACTCAAACAAATTTACAAGAAAAAAACAAACAACCCCATCAAAAAGTGGGCGAAGGACATGAACAGACACTTCTCAAAAGAAGACATTTATGCAGCCAAAAAACACATGAAAAAATGCTCACCATCACTGGCCATCAGAGAAATGCAAATCAAAACCACAATGAGATACCATCTCACACCAGTTAGAATGGCAATCATTAAAAAGTCAGGAAACAACAGGTGCTGGAGAGGATGTGGAGAAATAGGAACACTTTTACACTGTTGGTGGGACTGTAAACTAGTTCAACCCTTGTGGAAGTCAGTGTGGCGATTCCTCAGGGATCTAGAACTAGAAATTCCATTCGACCCAGCCATCCCATTACTGGGTATATACCCAAAGGACTATAAATCATGCTGCTATAAAGACACATGCACACGTATGTTTATTGCGGCATTATTCACAATAGCAAAGACTTGGAACCAAGCCAAATGTCCAACAATGATAGACTGGATTAAGAAAATGTGGCACATATACACCATGGAATACTATGCAGCCATAAAAAATGATGAGTTCACGTCCTTTGTAGGGACATGGATGAAACTGGAAATCATCATTCTCAGTAAACTATCGCAAGAACAAAAAACCAAACACCGCATATTCTCACTCATAGGTGGGAATTGAACAATGAGAACACATGGACACAGGAAGGGGAACATCACACTTTGGGGACTGTTGTGGGGTGGGGGTAGTGGGGAGGGATAGCATTGGGAGATATACCTAATGCTAGATGACGAGTTGGTGGGTGCAGCGCACCAGCATGGCACATGTATACATATGTAACTTACCTGCACATTGCGCACATGTACCATAAAACCTAAAGTATAATAATGATAATAATAATAATAATAATAGAAAAAAAATAAATAAAAGATAAAAAAAATAAAAATAAAAACATCTTAGTGGTTGACGTATAGTTTACAATACACATTATTAACTATTCTAAGTCCACCTTTGAATAACTCTCACTATACCCTGTCATATGTGGGTAGAGTTACCTTATAACAGAATATCCTGAATTCCTTCTGTCTCTTGTGACATTGCTGTGATTCATTTTGCTTATCTATATGTTATAACCATCCAATGTACTGTTATGATTATTGCTTTAAAGAAAGTGAAGTTTTAGATCAACTAAAAATAAGAAAAATAAAAGATTTTATCTTACTTTCATTCATTTCTTCCTCAGAGCATTTTCTTTCTTGATGTAGACCCTGACTTATATCATTTTCCTCCATCTGAATAACTTCTTTTAACATTTCTTGAAGGGCAAGTCTGCTGGTGATGAATTCCCTCAGTTGTTGTTTGTCTGAAGGACTCTTTCTTTTTCTCTTTTTCTTTTTTTTTCTTTTGACACAGAGTCTTGCTCTGTCCACCAGGCTACAGTGTAATGGCACAATCTTGGCTCACTGCAACCTCCACCTCCTGCCAATTATTTTGGCACCATTTATTGAATAGGGAGTGTTTTCCCTATTGCTCGTTTTTGTTGGCCTTGCTGAAATCAGATGATTGTAGGCATGCTGCTTTATTTCTGGGTTTTCTATTCTGTTCCATTGATCTATGTGTCTAATTTTGTACCACTACCATGAGGTTTTGGCTACTGTAGCTTCATAGTATTATTTGAAGTTGAGTAATGTGATGCCTCTGGCTTTGTTCTTTTTGCTTAGGATTGCTTTGGCTATTTGGGCTCATTTTTGGTTCTATATGAATTTTAAAATGATTTTACCTAATTTTGTGAAGAATGACATTTTGTGAAGAAAATGATAATTTTTGTGAAGAAAAATGGTAGTTTGATAGGAATACCACTGATCTGTAAATTGCTTTGAGCAGTATGGACATTTGTACAATATTGATTCTTCTCATCCATGAGCATGGATTGTTTTTCCATTTGTTTGTTTCATCTCTGATTTCTTTCAGCAGTGTTTTGTAGTTCTCATTGCAGAGATTTTGTATTCCTAGATATTTCATTTTCTTTGTGGCTTTTTGTTTTTTGTTTTTTGGTTTTTATTAGATGGAGTCTCACTCTGTCGTCCAGGCTGGAGTGCAGTGGCGCATCTCGGCTCACTGCAAGCTCCACCTCCCGGGTTCACGCCATTTTCCTGCCTCAGCCTCCCGAGTAGCTGGGACTACAGGTGCCTGCCATGCCCGGCTAATTTTTTTTTTTTTTTGGTATTTTTAGTAGAGGCGGGGTTTCACCGTGTTAGCCAGGATGGTCTCCATCTCCTCATCTCATGATCTGCCCGCCTCAGCCTCCCAAAGTGCTGGGATTACAGGCGTGAGCCACCGTGCCCAGCCCCTCCTTGTGGCTTCTTAAAGTGAGATTGTTTTCTTAAGTTCACTCTTAGCCTGGACATTGTTAATGTATGGAAATGCTACTGATCTTTATACATTGATTTTGTATCCTGAAACTTTACTAAAGTCATTTATCAGTTCTAGCAGCCTTTTGGCAGAGTCTTTTGGGTTTTACTAGGTATAGAATCATATTGTCAGTGAAGAGAGATAGTTTGACTTCTTTTCCTGTTTGGATGCCTTTTATTTCTTTCTCTTGCGATTGCTTTGGCTAGGACTTCCAGTGCTATATTGAATAGGAGCGGTGAGAGAGGACATCTTTGTCTTGTTTCAGTTCTTAAGGGGAATGGTTCGAGCTTTTGTGCATTCAGCAGGATATTAGCTAAAGTTTGTCATAGATGGCTCTTTTTATTTTGAAGTATGTTTCTTCAACGCCTAGGAACATACTTCTTGAGGGTTTTTAACATAAAGCAATGTTGAATTTTATTAAAAGCTTTTTTGACATCTATTGAGATGATCCTATGGCTTTTGCTTTTAATTGTTTATGTGGTCAGTCATATTTATTGATTTCTGTATGTTGAACCAGGCTTGCATCCCAAGAATGAAGTCTCCTTGATTGTGATGTATTAACTTTTTGATGTGCTGCTGGATTTGGTTTGCTAATATCTTAAGGATTATTGCACCTATGTTCATCGAGGATATTGGCCTGAGGTCTTATTTTTTATTGTGTCCCTGCCACATTTTGGTATCAGGCTGATGCTGGCTTCATAGAATGAGTTAGGGAGGAGCCCCTTCTCTTCAATTTGTTTGGAATAGTTTCAGTAGGATTGGTGTCAGTTCTTTGTGTGTCTGGTAGATTCCAGCAGTGAGTCCATCTGGTCCAAGGCTTTTTTCGGTCAGTAGGTTCTTTTTTACTAATTTAATTTCAGAAATTGATATGGTCTGTTCAAGGTTTTGATTTATTCATGATTCAATCTTGGGAGATTATGTGCTTCCATGAAGTTATCTATTTCCTCTAGATTTTCTAATTTTTGTGCATAGAGTTGTTTGTAGTAGTCTCTGAGGGTTATTTTTAAAAATTTCTGTGGGATCACTTGTAATATCACCTTTGTCATTTCTGATTGTGCTTACTTGGATCTTCTCTTTCTTTTCCTTTGTTAATTTAGTTAGTAGTTTACCTTATTTATTTACTTGAAGAGCAAAGTCTTGGTTTTACTGACCTTTCGTAAGGATTTTTGCATTTCAGTTTTCATTAAGTTTTTCTCTAATTTTAGTTATTTATTTACTCCTACTGGCTTTGGGTTGGATTGTTCTTTTTGTTTTTAGTTCTTTTAGGTGCAAAGTTTGATTTTTAATAAGAGATCTTTCTAACTTCTTGATGAAGGCATTTAGCAGTATAAACTTTCCTCTTAATACTGCTTTGACTGTATCCCAGAGATTTTGTAAGTTGTATCCCTATTTTCATAGATTTCAAATAATTTTTTGATTCCTGTCTTAATTTTGATGTTCATCCAGGAGTAATTCAGGAGTAAGTTATTTACTTTACATGTGCTTATGTAGTCTTGAGAGATCTTCTTAATATTGATTTTATTTGTATTGCACTGTGGTGTGAGAATGTGCTTGGTATGATTTCAATTTTTTTCAATGTATTGAGACTTGCTTTATGACTGAGCATGTGGTTGATCTTAGAATATGTTGCATGTGCAGATGAGAAGAATGTATATTCTGTGGTTGTTTGATGGAATGTTCTGTAGATGTCTATTAGGTCCAATTAGACAAGTGTCGAGTTTAAGTCCAGAGTTTGTTAGTTTTCTGCCTCAATGATCCATCTAATGTTGCCAGTGGGGTATAGAAATCTCTCATGATTATTGTGTGGTTGTCTAAGTCCTTTTGTAGATCAAGAAGAACTTGGTTTATGAGCCTGTTGCTCTAATGTTGGGAACCTATATATTAGAATAGTTGAGGCTTCTTGTTGGATTGTACCCATTATCATTATGTAATGCCCTTCATGGTCTTTCTTAATTTTTATTGGTTTAAATTCTGTCTTATCTGATATAAGGATAGTACCTCCTACTCTTTTTTGTTTTCTGTTTGCATGGTAGATTTTTTCTATGCTTTTACTTTGAGCATGTGTGTTTTGCTATATGAAATGAGTCTCTTAAAGACAACAAATGGTTGGCTCTTTTCTTTTTATCCAGCTTGCTACTCTGTCTTTTAAGTGGGGCATTTAGCCCATTTATATTCAAGGTTAGTAATGATATGTATGATTTTGATCCTGTAATTGTGTTGTTAGCTGGTTGTTATGTAGACTTGATTGTGCAGTTGATTTATAGTGCCTGTGGGCTATGTGCTTAAGTGTGTTTTTGTGGTAGCAGGTGTCATTTTTTCAATTGCCTGTTTAGCACTCCTTTAAGGACCTCTTGTAAGGGTGGTCTAGTTGAAATGTATTCTCTCAGCATTTGTTTCTCCGAGAAGGATTTTATTTCTCCTTCACTTATAAAGCTTCACTTGGGATGACATCAAATTCTTGGTTGGAATTTCTTTTCTTTCAGGATGCTGAAAATAGGCCCCCAATCTCTTCTGGCTTATATGGTTTCAGCTGAGAAGTTTGCTGCTAGCCTGATGGGGTTCCCTCTATAAATAACTTGCCCCTTCTCTGTAGCTGCCATTAAGATTTTGACTTTTGCATTGACCTCGGTGAATCTGATGACTATGTGCCTTGGGGATGGTCATCTTTTATTGTATTTTCCAGGGGTTTCTGTATTTCTTAGATTTGCATGTCAGCCTTTCTAGCAAGATTAGGAAAATTTTTATGAACCACATCTTCAAATATATTTTCCAAGTTGCTTATTCCCTTTCCTTCTCTCTCAGAAATGCCAGTATGATATAGATTTGGTATCTTTACATAATCCCATATTGTTGGATCTTTTATTTTTAAAAATTCTTTTTTCTTTATTTTTGTGTGACTGAGTTGATTTGAAGAACTGGTATTTGAGCTCTGAGATTCTTTCCTCAGATAGGTTTATTCTGCTATTAATACTTCTTTTTCTTCTGGAGACAGGGTAGACAGGGTGTTGCTCTGTCACCCAGGCTGGAGTGTAGTGGTGTGATCTTGGCTTACTGCAGCCTTCACCCCCTGGGCTCAAGCAATCCTCCCACCTCAGCCTCCTGAGTAGTTAGGACCACAGATATGCACCACCATGCCCAGCTATTTTTTTGTATTTATAGTAGAGACAGGGTCTTGCCATGTTTCCCAGACTGATCTTGAACTCCTGACTTCAAGTGATCCAACTGCCTCGGCCTCCCAAAGTACCAAGATTACAGGCATGAGCCACTCACTGCACTGGCCTGCTGTTAATATTAATACTTCTGATCATATTATGCAATCCTTGTGGTGAATTTTTCAGCTTAAAAAGCTTAATTTGGGTCTTTCTTAAAATGGCTATTTCATCTTTCAGCTCTTGAATTGCTTGGCTTCCTTGGAATGACTTTCAACATTCTCCTAGTTCTTGATGAGCTTCCTTGCCATTCATATTCTGAATTTCATGTCTGTTGTTTCAGACATTTCAGACTAGTTAAGAACCACTGGTGGGGACCTAGTGGGCTCATTTGGAGGTAAGGGGACACTCTGGCTTTTTGAAATGCCAGAGTTCTTCCACTGATTCCTTCTCATCTGGGAGGGTTGGTGTCCTTTAACTGTGTTTTAAATTGACTATAGTCCATTGGCTTCATTTGTGGAAGTTTTCAGAGGGCTAAGCTTCTGTACTGGATGTTTGTTGTAGAATTCTTGCCCTTGATTTTGCAGGAAGCAGAATTAGCCAAGAATTTCTTGATGTTGTAGTTTTGGCTGTGATCCAATAGAAGACAGTTGAGAACAATGGGCTGTAGATAAGCACTTACTCAACTTCATGGCTTCTATGTGTATCCTGGCATTTGCAGCTGTGCTCTCTTCCCCAGAAGAAGTTTGGGGCTGGGAACCAGCTTTATCAGGGTTCCCAGCTTCCTCCCTCTTCAACCTCAACATCTGCATCTTTTCCCCATCCACATTCAGCATTTTGTCTCCAAAGACCTGTTCAAATTATGTTGGTTTAAATCCCAGTGTCTCTCCATGGGGGTAGCACTTCCTGGCTGCATCTCTTGCCTGTTTTTGCCTGATTACAGTCTTTGAAAAGGAAAAACAGAATTAGTAAAAAATGGGATGATGGATCAGGCATCACTGTATAGGTGCCTTTACAGAGGGTATTGAGTGGTTACCACTGATCTATGCTAGTCCAGTTCTTACAATTTGTTATACTATGTATGGAGTTTTCAGCCTTCATCAAAGAATAGTCTTTTGGGTCAGCAGGACCATCAGGGACAGAGAGCTTAAAGATACTAACAAAGATTCTGTGGCACTAATTCATGGTAGGGTTGGATGGTCAGTCTTCTTTTTTTTTAGTGTACATGATTTACTTTCAGTTTATTTTAGAAATAAGATATTAGGTATACTGAGGAGGCAATATTAGTGAGTTTAGGTTTAGCAAAGATTTCTTAAATTTGACAGAAAAAGCACAAGCTATAGAAGAAAAATCAATCAATTGGACTTTATTGAAGTTAAAACATTTGCTTTTTAAAAGACTGTTAAAAAATGAAAGGGCAAACTACAGAGTTGGAGAAAATATTCACAAAACACAAATTTGACAATATTATATATATATCCTTTGTGTGACATATGTGATATATTTGTATAATGGCATACTACTCTTACAACTTAATAAGAAGACAACTCAATTCAAAATTGGACAAAAAATTTGAACAGATACTTCTCTAAAGAAAATATATTGATGACAAATGAGCTACATGTAAAGATATTCTTTACCATTATCATGAGGAAAATACAAATTTAACCACAATGAGATATTACAGCATTCCCATGAGAATGATTAAAATGAAAAAGACTGACCATACCAAGTATTGCCAAGAATGTAGGGGACCTGGCATTTTCATACTTTGCCACTGTATTGTAAAATGGCAGTAATGTTGTAATGGCTAATTTTATGTGTCACCTTGACTGGGCTGAGGATGCCCAGGTTGCTGGTAAAACATTATTTCTGGGTATGTCTGCATGAGGTTCTCCAGAAGATATTAACATCTGAATAAGTAGACTGGGTAAAAAAGATCTTCCCTCACTAAAGTGGGCAGACATCATCCAATCTGTTGTGGGCTCAAATAGGAATAAAAGGCAGAAGAAGCATGAGCAAGGATATCCATCTTCTCCTTCTCTTGGACATGAAAGCTTCCTGGTTCTCAGTCCTTTGGATTATGGGTCTTATACCAGCAGGACTCCTCTGCCCTCCTGCCAGTGGTTCTCAGGCCTTTGGCTTCAGACTGGGACTTATACCATTGGCTCCCGTGGTTCTCAGGCCTTTGGACTTGGACTGAATTACACCACTGGCTTTCCTGGTTCTCCAGCCTGAAGAAGGCAGATGGTGGGACATTTTGACTCCCATAATCATATGAGTGAATGTCCATAATGTTTCTTTCTCACTCTTTCTCCCTCTTTCTTTGGAGAACTCTAATACAAATGAAACAGTTTCCTAAATAGTTAATAATGAAATTACTAATAATGACCCAGCCATTTCACTTCTTAATATTTATCCAAGAGACATGAAAATATTATCTCAATTCAAACACTATACAGGACTATTTGTAGCAGCTTTATTTGTAATAGTCAAAACTAGAAACAATCCAAATATTCATCAACAGGTAAATGTGTATATAACATGTGATACATCCATATAATAGAATACTGCTCAGCAGTAAAAAGGAATAAACTATTGATATATGCAACAACATGGATGGACCTCATAGTACATATTCTATAACTATTTGCATACAATTCTAGAAAATGCCAGTGAACTAAAATTACAGAAAGTAGATAATCAGTGCTTGCCAGCGGATGAGGTAAGGAGAGGAGGTGTGGCAGGGAGGAGTTATAAAAAGACAAGAAGAAACTCTAGGGAGTGATGGATTGTCTTAATGTGTGGTGACAGTTTCAAAGGTGTATACTTTTGTCAAAATTTATCAAATTGCATACCTTAAATATATGCATTTTATTGTATATAAATTATAATGCCAAAAAAGTTCTAAAGAGAGAAAAATAAATGCAGTTACAAGGAAAGAAATAAAATAGCTGTAAATCTGACATATCAGTTATTCATCATCACTAATCATTAGGTAAGTGCAAATTGAAACCACAGCGAGATGCCACTTCATACCCATAGATGAAGGATGGCTATTATTAAAAAATGAAATATAAGAAATATCAGTGAGGATGTGGAGAAATTGCTGGTGGAATGTAAAATGGTACAGCTGCTATGGAAAACAGTATGGTGGTTCCTCAACAAATTAAGCATAGATTACCATATGATCTACTAATTCCACTTCTGGATATATACACAAAAGAACTGAAAGCAGGGACTTGAACAAATATTTGTGCACCACTATTTATAGTAACATTATGCACAATAGCCAGAAGGTATAAACAAACCAAATGTCCATTGAAGGATGAATGGATAAACCAAATGTTGTCTATACATAAAATGGAATATTATTCAGCTTTAAAAAGGAATGGAATTTTGATGCCTGCTGTGGCATGGATGAAACTTGAGAACATTATACTAAGTAAATGAGACAGGCACAGAAGACAAATACCGTATGATTCTACCTCTATGAGGTGCCTAAAATAGTCAAATTTATAGAGAAATAAAGTAGTTTAGGAGAAGAAAAACTTTCCCTCTATCCTGTTAGGTTCTCTATCTGGGGCACACTCATCAAATTGAAAAAAGACAGATTAACAGTAGAAAAGGCATGCAAATTTTAATATTTTTACATGTACAGGAACTTCACAGAATAGAAGTGAAAACCCAAAGAAGTGGTTAAATTCCAGCCTGGGTGACAGAGTGAGACTCCGTCTCAAAAAAAAAAAAAAAAAGAAGTGGTTAGACTCAAGGGTTTATGTACCATTTTAACAAAGGGCGATAGGTTGTGGAGACGTAACTAGAAAATGAAAAGAACATTGGGTTTCTAACGACGGTAAATTGTCGGAAGGCACTAGGAAATGTATGGTAGATACAGAATGTTTAGTAAGGTTTGTTATGCAGTCTCATCTCAGTGCTGTTTCTGGTCTTCCTGGTACAGGACACAGGAACACCTTTACAAATAGGAACCTATCTCACCTTTACAAAGGGAAATTTATGCCTTGCTTTTAGGCAGAAAGGGAAGGGCAGAAAGTGAATTATTGTGTAATAAGTGCAGAGTTCCTTTGGGGGAAGATGAAAAATTTGTGGAGATGCATAATGGTGATAGTTGCACAACTATGTGAATGTACTTAATACCACTCAACTGTATATCTAAAAATGGTTAATATTATTTAAAAATAATTTTTTTTGAGACAGAGTCTCCCTGTGTAATCCAGGCTGGTAGGATCTCTGCTCATGGAAACCTCTTCCCCATGGGTTCAAGTGATTCTCCTGCCTCAGCCTTCTGAGTAGCTGGGATTACAGGCACCCGCCGCCATGCCCAACTAATTTTTGCATTTTTAGTAGAGACAGGGTTTTGCCATATTGGCCAGGCTGGTCTTGAACTCCTGACCTCAAGTGATCTGCCCACCTCAGCCTCCCAAGGTGCTGGGATTACAGGCATGAGCCACCGTGCCCGGCCTAAAATGATTTTATATTACGTATATTTTACCACAATAAAAATATTGGAAACATATTCTGATATGCCAAACAGGATCCCTAAGGAGCCAATAAATTTTTGTATCTAAACTAAAGGAGTTTTGTAATAAGAAATAAAAATGTACCCTGGGAAAACAAGCTGTGTTCCTCTGGTGAAGGAATTTTCTGAAAGGCTGTGATATAGGCTGACCATAGTCGAAGAGGTAGGCACAGAACACTTTAGATATTATCTCAATCTAGAGGCATGTGAATTATATGTTAAAGAATGGAGAGAGAGATTCCTGTTTAAAAGGAGGCTTTGGGCCAGGTGCGGTGGCTCACGCCTGTAATCCCAGCACTTTGGGAGGCCAAGGTGGGCGGATCACCTGAGGTCAGGAGTTTGAGACCAGCCTGGCGAACATGGTGAAACCCCATCTCTACTGAAAAATACAAAAATTAGCTGGGTGTGGTGGCGTGCACCTGTAATCCCAGCTATTTGGGAGGCTGAGGCAGGAGAATTGCTGGAACTCAGGAGGCGGAGGTTGCAGTGAGGCAAGATAGCACCATTGCATTCCAGCCTGGGCTAACAACAGTGGAAGGAAGGAAAGAAGGAAGGAAGGAAGGAAAGGAGGGAGGGGGGGAGGGAGGCAGGCAGACAGGCTTTCCTAGCTGTTTGCCCTTCCAGCTTAGGGCACATCTTAAAGTAGCAGCTCCTACTGTTCTGGCTGATCCATAGCTGAGTTCCTAATCCCTTGACCTGCAAATGGCTCCATTCACCTGTTCTTCTGGAGCCTTGGTTTCTATATTTTTCATGCTACCACAACAATATCTGCTCTCCTACAACTTTATAGTGCCATTTGAAGATGGGCTAAAATTAAATAAGCCTACAAATTTCCTTTAGTTCCTGGGACTAAACAGTGTTATTTCTGCTCAGCCCATGTGAGTGCAGCATCAGTCTTCAGAGTCCTGCTGCTTTTGGTTACACAGTGTGTCAAGGGAACAATGACAAATGACCCAGATTATATTTATCAGGAGTTAGGGCTAAAGGCTTTCTAATTTAGAGTTACCTTATCTCTATAATCTTTTAAAAAAGAAGCACCCTAAAAGCAACTTACATATGGAAGGAAATATAGTAAAGTCACCACAGCTAAGACTTTCTTGATTTCCTTCCTTGTTTGTACTTTGCTTCTATTCCTTGCATCATTTCATTAATATGAAAGAAACAGACCAGTTTTCTGGAACATTCTGCCAGTTTTTGTTGAAGGTTAAAACGTATTATTGTATTTGTGATTAATATAAGAAAGGTAATGTGTTTTCTTCTTTCTAGGTTACTTTTTCTTATGTTTTTAACACAGACTAACTTTAGATTACCTATAATTCAAGAAATATCTATTCTCAACATCCCACATCACTGTATGTTCTTTGCTAGGTTATTGGGCTCCTGCTGTGCAATTTAGATCCTTCTTTGTCATTATTTTCTCAAGGGTTTTCAAATTTCTCTCTTTGAGGATTATAGCAATGCACACTTATCCCCTGCAGCCCGTTGGGTGGCAGGCAGCTTTGCTACCTCATGTGGCTAGGTGATTTCACAGAGGTGGCAACGATAATTCACAGAGAAGTAAACAGGAAGCACCTTAAATTCAAGGTTCTGGAATGTCGCTCCTGCTGCTGGTCTTCTGGGAATGTTGTGCATTTTTTCTTTTTAAAACTTAGGGTTTCTGTAGAAATAATCTGTTCCATCCTACATTAAGTGAGAATTAGAAAGATATACTGAGTCAAATCAGTGATTTGCAGGAGTGGAGTCAATGGCCTGAAACTCCCTTGCTGGAAAGATGGCTCTGGAGTATGTGAGCTGGATTCAGGAGGCAGCTAACATACAACAGCCAGGGACAGCAGTTATCATGGCAGCTGAGTTGAACACCACGAGAATGGCTGGAAAAATAAGCAATGGCAGCACAGAAAAGCAGCTGCCAGGAAGCAAAATTCAGAAAGCATGTGAGTCACAGGAGAGAGGTGTCACAGATTAGAATAGAGAGTTTATAGGAGAAAAGGAAAGTGTGTCAGAAGGAATTATGGTTGGGAAAGCAAAGACCTTGTATTGTAAAAATAAAAAAAATTGTATATCTCTGAAGGTGCTTGTAAACCATTTATAATAATAGGAAAAAGGAACAGAAAAAGAAAAAACGGGGTTATTTGATAAAGAGAAGGGGATTGAACCAACAACTCTGTTGGTAGATCAAAGGTAAATTCAAATTATATATTTATTTGCTACTACTGTGAAGTCTCTTGAGCCATTTAATAATCTCATTCAGTCACCCATGAAACTCTTATTCTCCTGCAAATGATTATCCATGTTATGAGTTGGTTTTTAAGGCTCCTAACAAAGATTGCTTACAAAAACATGTCTTTAACCCTGTAGCCCTTGTCCCAGGTTCTGAAGGTCTGTCTCTATTTGCGTTACTGGATTGATGGTCCAGGAAAGAGTGCAGGAATGTGCATGTATCTTGTTTTCATAAGGAAAATAACTATGATAATTTTTTAAAATTACTTTGATACTTCCCTTTCTACCAAATTAGTGATTTTGAAAGTTGTCTTACCTGGACTTTTGTTAGTGAAGGAGACAAAGGCATTGGGATAGAAACTCATGCTGAGTATAAGTTTGCCTGTCCTTGAAGATCTTGTGGATCTACTTTATAACATATGGTCTCTGAAAATATGATGATACCTAGTGCATGTGAAGGATATTTTCAAAATTGTTTGGTTCATAAAACTGTCAGTTGATTTCATACATCTAATTGAAACATTTTCCATCTAAAATAGGGCAATTTACAGAAGTGTCTGTCTGGTTTATTTACATTGCATATTCCCATAAAGCAGCAGGTTTGCAATAAAGCATTTGACACCCCCATGGTATTTTGAAAGAAACAATACACAATCTGGCACAAGTTAGCACCAGTGTGAAATGGCAGGCTGGGGGATATCTTAAACAGCAGCAACTTTCAAAACTAAATGAAGTGTCATCTTAAGGAGGCTGCTGTTAATGCAATTTAAATTAGTCACCTGAAATTGATATTCTGCTGAGGGAAATAAAGCAATTTAAAAGGCCACATAATTTCCGATCATATTAATGACATTATGTGGTCACGGACTGTTCCCTTATCTAATATAGAAACACTCCAGTTTCTTTTCACACTAAACACATTTTTCCATTTTAATTACTTGGCTTCTAAAAAAAAAGATCCACTCATTCCCTGCAGATGGTTAACAATTTGAGATTTATGACTTGCTTCATTGGAATTAGGTAAAATATGACCTTGACATACTTATTATTGTTCCTAATATTCATTCCTACAGAGGAGGGTGGAAATCAAAGAACTATGACCTAACATGTGAATTCTCCAAGCCCTTCAACCCCTTAAGAGGCCAATTTCATTTTTTCCCCCTCTGTAGCTAGAGGCAGTTTGGTACTTGTACCATTTTACTTCTTCCCATTTTGGTACATGAAAATACTAAAGGAAGAAAGCAGTTTTTATAACTGCCCAGCTCTCTTGAGGAAAGAAGATAGATTCTGATTTCTTTCTCTCTTTTTTTGAGATGGACTCTTGCTTTGTCACCCACGCTGGAGTGCAGTGGCACGGTCTCGGCTCACTGCAACCTCCACCTCCTGGGTTCAAGCGATTCTCCTGCCTCAGCCTCCCAAGTAGCTGGGAATACAGGCACGTGTCACCACACCCAGCTAATTTTTGTATTTTAGTAGAGACAAGGTTTCACTATGTTGGTCAGGTTGGTCTCAAACTCCTGACATCGTAATCCACCCACCTTGGCCTCTCAAAGTGCTGGGATTATAGGCATGAGCCACCATGCCCGGTGCATTGTGATTTCTTTCTAGATGAGAGAGAGATTCGAGTTTCTAGGTTGTTGGCTTGATTTCCAGTATATATGGACAGATCGAGCCAAAAAAGATATTTTTCTCCAAAAATTTCAGAGGGATTAAAATTATATGAGCTTTAAGTTAAAATTAAAACTTTAAAAATGTTTAAATAATAAAATGTAGATAAAATATCACACTTATGTATACACCACTGAAATTAAATATATATTAACAATTTCCTCCTTCCTTCCCTCCTTCCTTCCCTCCCTCCTTCCTTCCCTCCCTCCTTCCTTCCCTCTTTCTCTCTCCCTCTCTCCTTCTGTCTTAAAAAAGATTTGCAACAATAGCTAAATCTTTTCCCCTAGGTGTTAACCATACTTCTGAAGTTCATGTATATTATTCCTATCCATGTTTTCTACTGTCTACATATGCACATATCCATGAATGAAATAGATACCATTTGGGTATTTTTAAAAAATTATATAAATAAACTTGTTTTGCTTTACTTTGAACATTGATTTTGAAATTTATTCATGATATACGTTAAGCAAGTTATTAATGAATGTATATTATTCCATACTTTCTATATAATTGACTATTTTATTCATTCCCCTAATAGGAGGCACTTAAGATAAGAAATAGACATGGAAAGTTTATTGGGAATGTAAGTCTGTAACTTTACCCATTTAAAGAGCTGGCTGCTACTTTTGTTAATTTCATTTTACATATGAATAAACTTTTTCTCTTGTTAATTGGCCTTTTTTTCAATTTAACAGGACACTCAACCTGAGAGGACAGAGGAAAAATTTTTCCTCCTGGATATATTTATTCATAAATGGTGATTCAGGAAAGTAGGATCAATTCATGTAATATTGTGTTGAGGGAAACATACATACACTTCATTGTGAGTCAGAAGCAAGGGGCTTATTATGATGTCAAACTGGTAACAAGCAAAGTAACATATTTATTAGATTATTCCAAAATGTCCCCTGATGGTATATACTGGAGACCCTATGAGGATAATAACTACTTTTAAACAAATACCCATACAATAATAATGGGCAAAGAATAATATGACAAATATATTTAAATGTACTAAGACATTCTTATACTGTGAAAGTGAATGCATACTCTGCTGTCCTGTATGACCCTGTTTAGAGTGTGTAATATCAGAATTAATTCAATATTAGTGTTGACTACTAGAATTGTTGTGGTCAGATTCAAGGGTAGCACAAATACAAACAATTTAGAACCACTGAGTGTTTGTTTTCATTGGCTAGGCTACTTAAAATTAGATAAAAATCCTAGTAGGACATTTTGATAGTTGTATTCTAGTATAACTAAGATTTCTATTGAATGATATATTTCCTTTCAGTTTAAAGAAAATACTAGCATTTGAAATATTACTGAATTTAATCAATGCCCAGTTTTATTATATGTCAGTTATGTGTATAGATTATCTGATTGCTTGTTTCTTCAGATAGATTTGAATTTGTTTTTGCTGTAGCAAAATTTTAATTTATATATGCTACAAAATGATTCCTTTTTTTGGATTTGGGAGTTTTAATAGTTTATTCTTATACATGACTCATTTATGTACAGGAGCACAATTAGCCTTGTATGTTTAGGTCTCTGAAATCTTACAATAATGTCAATAATTTTTATGTGTTGTTACAACAATAACCATTTAAAGTAAAAACTCGAACTTAAAAAAATTTATACAGATGTGCTTTTTTCCTGAGAAAATATTAACTTCATTTTTCTTAAACATATCTATTACTTGACTTTAGGAAAAAACAGGGTCAACTGTGTGCCCCATAGCTGAGTTCTTTTTTTTTTTCCTTTTTCTGAAGGATTCAGGATTCTTGTGCTATTAGAAGAGAAAAATATCATATTTCATTTTAATTTTTAATTGAGAAATATAAGTCTCTCAACTGATATATATGTGATATGGACTAATACAAATACATTTTCCTAGCATAGCAGAGTCTCACTATTTCAATGTTAATCTGATTTCTGAAGAAAAAAGGACAGATATTTAGAAGAGTTATTTAAATTGAAGTGTTATTTTATTTATTTAACATAATTTCTTTTTTTAAATTTTTGTTTTAGATTCAGGGGTACATGTGCAGTTTTGTACACGGGTAAATTGCGTGTTGCCAAGGATTGGTGTACAAATGATCCCATCACCCAGGTAGTGAGTAGAGCTCTTTTAGAATGTAAAATTCAATAACACAACTGATTTCATAAAGCACACTTCAGGCCATTTTTGTCTTTGTTTTTGTATTATGGTAAACGATATAGTTTGGATGTGTGTCCCTGCCCAAATCTAATGTTGAGTTGTAATCCCCAATGTTGGAGGTGGGATCTGGTGGGAGGTCACTGGATCACGGGACTGGATTTCTCATGAACGGTTTAGCACTGTCCTCTTGGTGCTGTCCTGGTGATAGTGAGTGAATTTCTCAAAGATCTAATTGTTTAAAAAGTGTGGCATCTCCCCTGCTCATCTCCCCTGCTCTCTCTCTTGCTCCTGCTCTGGCCATGTGAACTGCCTCCTCCCCCTTCATCTTCTGCCATGATTGTAAGCTTCCTGAGGCCTCCCCAGAAGCTGAGCAGATGCCAGCATCATGCTTCCTGTACAGCCTGCAGAACCATGAGCCAATTAAACTTCTTTTCCTTATAAATTACCCAGCCTCAGACATTTCTTTATAGCAATATGAGAAGAGCCTAATTTTGTGAATTTACTCTAAAGAATGAAATGTGCCATTTAAAGACTTTTTATTTGAAAATGAGAATTGTTTCCTTTCATTTAGCAGGCAAGAAAGCAAATGTAAGAATAATAACATTTGAACTCTGTCCTTACATATAATTAGCATATGTAATTATGCATTTTTAAAAAGCCATGGAGCTGACAATGGCCAGTCTGTAATCTTAAAAGATAAATCGGGCTGGGCACGATGGCTCACGCCTGTAGTCCCAGCACTTTGGGAGGCCGAGGCATGCAGATCACAAGCTCAGGAGATCCAGACCATGCTGGCCAACATGGTGAAATCCCGTCTCTACTAAAAATACAAAAATTAGCCAGGCATGGTGGCATGCACCTGTAGTCCCAGCTACTAGGGAGGCTGAGACAGGAGAATCGCTTGAACCCAGGAGGCAGAGGTAGCAGTGAGCCGAGATCATGCCACTGCACTCCAGCCTGGGCGACAGAGCAAGACTCTGTCTCTACTGTCTCAAAAAAAAAAAAAAAAAAGGCCGCGTAATCCAAAGAAACAAGTGATGTCAATTTATTCACATACTATCATAACAAGGGTTAATGAGTACATGTTTTTATGCACTATTAAAAAGGGATGTAATTGCTCAGTTGGTTATAGCAGTCATTTGCTATTTCCAAATTGTATTTTCTTTTGAAAAAAAATTGCTGAAATCTTCTACGTAAGTAATTATCCCTCACTCAATCTTATTTTTGAGTGGAATAAAATAAACCATAGACTTGATATCCAAAGGAAAGGCTTGGTTAACCTTCCCCAAGGTTTATGTGGTTAGATATGTATGTATATGTTCACTAGGTAATTTAAGATTTAATAAGGGCACCACAAATACTTAATGCATTATTAGAAATTTCTAAGAGCAAAGAAGACAGGCATATATTAGACAAAGGCCAACTGTTCACTAAATTTTTATTCTACTATACTTAATTTAGGATATTTTTGTCTCTCAATGTTTACTTTAGGTTCAGAGGGTACATGTGCAGGTTTTTTACATGGGTAAATTATGTGTCACTAGGATTGGCGTACAAATGATTTCATTATCCAGGTAGCGAGCACAGTACTTGATAGGCAGTTTTTTGACCTTCACTCTCTTCCCACTCTTCCCACTCAAATAGGCCTTGGTGTGTATTCTAGATTTTCTAGGTTGTGTGCATGGAAGTGTTTGTAAAAGTCTGTGATGGTTTTAGGTATTTTGGTGGGGTTGGTTGTAGTTTCCACTTTGTCATTTCTGATTGTGTTTATTTGGATCATCTCTCTTTTTTTCTTTATTAATCTAGCTAGCAGTCTATCAGTCTTGTTTATTCTTTTGAAGAACCAATTTTTGATTTCATTGGTCTTTTGTGTGGATTTTTGCATCTCAATTTATTTCAGTTCAGCTCTAATTTTGGTTATTACTTTTCTTCTGATAGCTTTGAGGTTGATTTGCTCTTATTTATCTAGTTCCTCTAGGTGTGATGTTAAGTTGGTAATTTGAGAACTTTCTAACTTCTTGATGTGAGCATTTAGTGCTATAAACTTTCCTCTGAACACTAGTTTAGCTGTGTCCCAGATATTCTGGCAGGTTGTATCTTTGTTTTCACTAGTTTTGAAGAATTTTTAAATTTCCATCTTAATTTTATTATTTACCCCAAAGTCATTCAGGAGCAAGTTGTTTAATTTTGGGACAACTTCTTGGTATTGATTTTCATTTTTATTGTGCTATGGTCTGAGAATGTGATTGGTATTTTTTTGTTGTTGTTGTTGTTGAGAATTGCTTTATGGCTGAGGATGTGGTTGATTTTAGAGTATGTGCCATATGCAGATGAGAAAAATGTATATTCTGTTGTTTTGGGGTGGGAGAATTCTGTAGATGTCTGTTAGGTCCATTTGGTCAAGTGTCAAGTCCCAAATATCTTTGTTAGTTTTCTCCCTTCATGATCTGCCTAACGCTTTCAGTGGTATGTTGAAGTCTCTCAGTATTATTGCATGGTTATGTAAGTATCTTCATAGGTCTCTAAGAATTTATTTTATGAATCTTGGTGTGATTGGGTGCATATATATTTAGGATAGTTAAGTCTTCTTGTTGAATAGACCCTTTATCATTATATAATGGCTTTCTTTGTCCTTTTTGATCATCACTGGTTTAAAGTCTGTTTCGTCTGAGATAAGAATAGCAACCCTGCTCTTTTTTGTCTACTGTTTGCATGATAGGTATTTCTCCATTCCTTTACTTTGAGCCTATGTTATCATTGCATGTGAGACAGGTCTCTTAAAGACAATGTACAGTTGGGTCTTGCTTCTTTATCCAACTTGGCACTCTGCCTTTTAAGTGGGGTGTTTAGCCCATTTATGTTCAAGGTAAGTATTGATATGTGAGGATTTGACCCCATCATCATGTTTTTAGCTGGCTGCTATGTAGACTTGATTGTGTAGTTGCTTTATACTGTCAGTGGGCTATGTTCTTAAGTGTGTCTTTGTGGTGACAGGCATCAGTCTTTCATTTCCATGTTGAGCACTCCCTGAAGGACCTTTACAAGGCAGGTCCAGTGGTAATGAATTATCTTAGCATTTGCTTGTCTGAAAAAGGATTTTATTTCTCCTTCACTCATGAAATCTAGTTTGGGTGAAAGTGAGATTCTTGGTTGGAATTTATTTTCTTTAAGTATGCTGGTTATAGGCCCCCAGTCTCTTCTGGCTTGTAAGGTTTCTGCTGAAAGCCTGATGGGGTCCCCTTTGTACATGACCTGCCCCTCTCTGTAGCTGCATTTCTTTTTCTTTTGTGTTGACCTTGGAGAATCTGATGATTATGTGTTTTGGCAACAGTCATTTTGTATAGGATCTTACAGGTGTTCTCTGAATTTGCAGGTCAGTTTCTCTATCAAGGTTGGGGAAATTTTTGTGGACTATATCCTCAAATATGTTTACCATGTTGTTTGTACTCTCTCTATTTCTTTCAGTAATGCCAATGAGTCATAGGTTTGGTCTCTTTACATAATTCAATATTTCTTGGAGGTTTTATTCATTTAAAATTTTTAAAAAATTTTTTTGTCTCCCGGTGTTGATTGGAAGAAGTGGTCTTTGAGCTCTGAGATTCTTTCCTCAGCTTGGTCTATTCTGTTATTAATGTTTCCATTTGTATTATAAGATTCCTATGGGGAATTTTTTTATTTCCAGAAGTTAAGTTTGCTTCTTTCTTAAAATGGCTGTGTCATCTTTCAGCTCTTGATCATTTTACTGGTTTCCTTAGATTGGGTTTCAACCTAATCCTGGATCTCATTGAGTTTCCTTGACATCCAGATTCTGAATTCTATGTCTGTCATTTCACCCATTTCAGTCTGGTTAAGAACCACTGCTGGGAAGTTAGTTGGAGGTAAGAAGACACTCTGGCTTTTAGAGTTGCCAGAATGCTTGCATTGGTTCCTTCTCATCTGTGTGTGCTAATGTTCCTTTAATCTCTGAAGTTGCTGGCCTTGTGAATGGGGCTTTTTGCTTTTCAATTCTTCGTTGTCCTTGAAGGTTTGACTGTGGTATAAGTTGGGTTTAGTCAATTGGCTTCATTTCTGGATATGTTCGGGGGCCAGTGTTTAACTCAGCATTCCTGGGCTGCATGTTCTAACAATGCAGCCTAGGACCAGGACCCTGGCTTTGCTTTCCGGTTCCTCAAGACCAAGCACCAACTGCACTGGAGGGGAAGAGGTGTTCCCAGTCCACTGGCAATAACATTCTGATGGGAGCTGTTAGCAAAAGTGCTCTGGCAGGACGGCAGGTGCACCATGGGAGAGTGCATTTCAGCAGAAGGTCCTGGATGAGTGTGTACCAGCGAGGCAGCTGCAGGCAACTGTGCACTACTGCAGCAATGGGGTGGGTAGAGTACGGATGAATGCACACCAACAGAGTGGTAGATGAGACCCAGACGTGTGCACGCTGGTGGAGCAGCAGGGGGCCCTGTGTGTGTGTGAGCCAGTGAGGCAGCGGTGTTTCTGTATGCATGTGTGCACACACCAACAAGGTGATGAGGGGAGGTTGCTAGTGAGTGTGCACCGGCAGGGTTCCATCAGCAAAAGTACTCTGATGGGATGATGGGGGCTGCTGGCAAAAGAGCTATGGTGGTGGCCACAGGCAAGCATTTTGGCAGGGCACCTGAGGCTGTACTGTAAGCGGGTGCATCCAGACAGGGACCCTGGGAGAGGCCGGCAGATAGAGGGGGCATTCAGATCACACTCACTGTGTCCACTGGGCAAGACAGCCCTGCTCTCTCCAGGTCTGGCAGCAAACGAAAGCTAAAGCCAACTAGAGAAGTATGGTGAACTTTGGGGGATAAGCAATGGCTATGCTCCACTGTAGCCATTCCGGCACCAAACCCTCCAGGCTCTGTGCAGACTGGAGTTCTGTCTCTGCCAACTCACCAGGCAATTCTCCCTCTAAAACTCAAAATGTCCGTGGGGGTTGCTGGGTCTCCACAGCTAGGATCCTGGAGGTCTGTGGCAAGAGTGGACTGTTCTACACCTATTTGACTTACCCCATCCCTAGAATCTGTTCATGGCAAGGAATGAATTCTGTTGCTCTGCAGCCCTGTGTGGCCTTTCTAGCTTTTTCCCCTTTCAGCCCAGGATCTATATCCTCCCTCTATCCACTCTCAGTGCCTTTTTTCTGAAGATCTTTTTAGAGTATGCCAGTATACTTGGTGATCTGGTCTCTTTGGTGGGAGAAGCTCTTCCTGGCTGCATCTAGCCAGCCATATTGGCTCTTCCCTCCGTAATTTTAAAATGCTAAAATATCCATCTGTATCATTTTTTACTTTTCAAGACTGAGCATTGGCAATGAGTTCAAATGAATTCCAGTTTTTCATGCCATTCATTCATTCTAGAATTTTATTCTGATATTCATTCAGGATTTCCAGCTAGATCTTTATCCCACTTTTAATTTTAAAATATTACTTTGAATTTTTCTACATTTTGATGCTATTATGAACTCTTTAGATTCACTAAGAAATATCTGCAAACATCTTAGTGTTAATTTTCTACAGCTGACATAGCAAAGTATCACAAACTGGGTGGCTTAGAACAATGAAATTTGTTGTCTCATTTTTGGAAGCTAGAAGTCTGAAATTAAGGTGTTGACAGGGTCATGCTTCCTCTGAAATCTGAAACAAATTTTATCTAGCCCCACAGTCTTAACTTTCCTGTTTACTCTTGATAATGTGGAATTTTATAATTTTTCTGCTTTATGTTATATCTGGACTGGCTGTAGGTCAATAATATTGATCTAAAGATAAATCATAAAAATCATACACACAAGATAAAACATATTCTTTTCAAGTACACATTGATCATGTACTAGCTCACAAGTAATCTCAACAAATTTCAAAAAAACAGACATATGGAACATTTTTCCTCTCTTTAAACAATTTTATTAGAAAACAAAATTATTAGAAGCAATTGTATTATCTTACAACAAATTTGTCTTAAAACATTACTAGAGAACTAATAGTGAAATGAAAATAGAATAAATAAAGTATGTTTGAAACTAAAAACATATTCTCAAATAACTCATAGGTTGCAAACTTAGAGTTGAACACTAATAAAAAATACATATCAAAACGTGAGATATAGATGAAGTGGTATTTAGAAAAATATCTATATTCTTAAGTTTATTAAGAAATATTTTCCTGATCTTTGTCAGTGACAAGAAAAAAAAGAAATATTTTATGTGTTTCATGTTGGCTCTTTTCTCTGTACTAATTTTTGAAAGAGATTCTATCTGCCTAAACTGTATTTTTCCATAGGCAAGATGTTAAATTGTCTTTTTTCTCTGTACTAATTTTTGAACAAGAGTCTATCTGCCTAAACTGTATTTTTCCTTAGGCAAGATGTTAGATTGTCTTTTTTCAGTCTCTTTTTCCATTTGAGTCATGACTGAATCCACTTCTCAGATTTATACTTGGAAGTCAGGTTGAGAAAAAAATGTACTCAGGGTTCCATTTGAAGGCAAACTGAATTCATCTGTCTTGTGCTTTGTGGGGATTCTTTCCAGATGTTTGCTTTAAGTTGTCCCTAGAATTTTTTTTTTTTTTTGAGCTGGAGTCTTGCTCTGTCACCCAGGCTGGAGTGCAGTGGCACGACCTTGGCTCACTGCAAGCTCCACCTCCCAGGTTCATACCATTCTCCTGACTCAGCCTCCTGAGGCTGTCCCTAGATCTTAATTTTAGGTGGTGGTATATTTTCAACTTTTCCTATGTTTGTATAAGCATTTTAGTTAAAAGATAGGAAAGGCAAGAAATGTAAACAAGTGCCATTTTAAATAAGAAATCTTGTTGGCTCTTCACTTGCTTTTGAAGTGATGAAGACGTGAGTAAGGTATACTATAAATGTACCTATGCTATATTTTGACAAAATTTAGACAGGATCCAGGCAAAGGTAAGGTTAGTTGAAGTCCACAATCACTGCTTTACTTGCCTTTGTGCTGGTTTTGTAATTTGCTTACAGAAAGAACCTTCCTTATTCTTTGTGTGCCTAAGTGACTGATACTCCAACAATATAATTTCCCGCTCCCATTTTACCTTAAACAAATATCCTTTAATCTACTTCCACTCCTAAGTTTGCAGATTTTTAAATATGCTTATTCACTAAAAGCTTGAGTAGACAAGACAACCTCAAATAACATACTAAAGAAAAGTTGAAAGTTTAACCCAGGAGTTTCCCTCATTAAAAACTAATATAAAGATTAACAAACCTTGTCTCAGACTTTTGAATCAGAATTCCAAAATTGGAGTTTTGAGATCTATAGTTTTAAAAAGTGATTCCGCTCTATATCCCTGGTTGAAAAAAATCACTGCTTTAATCTGTTACATGCAAATTAACAAATTAATTAGTTAGGTGGGTAGTTTCTAAATGATAGTCTATCTGGCTTGATTTCTTAAACACAGATTACTGCAGTGCAACTGAAACAATTTAGAGGTTCAACAGAACATGGTGAAAATCTTTCACTGTCATTTGTTACACCTGTACCTGCAGAAAGTCACTTACTCTCTCTCTGAACCTCAGTTTTCTCCTTTGGAAGATGGAGATAGTATCTTCTACGACCAAGAGTTTATTTAATGGGCTACCATCTTGTTGTCTAGGAGTTCTGGATGGACACTCAATGCTGAACACAACAGATGACAAGATCCCAAACATTCTAAATGGAATGACTTGCTAACTAGCCAAAGCTACTTGAGACATAAAAGGCCACACACAAGAGAGCATCCACGAGTTACTCTGACAAGAAAGAGGATTTATTTGAAGGGATTTTTTAGCCTGGAAGGCGTGACCCCATACAGCTTCTTCCTGATGCTATGGCCTCACCTATTAAGATGGTTTTGCCCATGCTCCTTTTATTTGCCCATGCTCCAGAGCCCAGCTCTTGTTATTAGGAGACACTCTGGTTCTACTGTTTGTGAAATAGGAGCATGCCCCCATTGCAAGCCACCAAAGAAATGTGAGATACAATAGAGCAGACTGGAAAGATAACAGTAAGAACAAAGAAGTATTTTTAGATTGTATCCTACTGAGTAAGCTAATTTAATATACTAGTTATATATTTAACCCATATGATCCATTCTATCAGCTTTGGATACACTTATGATCACATTTCACTTGAGCACCCTTCTGCCCTATGAGACAAAACCTAGCATCTTCTTCTCAAGGCTCCCGCTTCCCAGAATTGGCAAAGAGGCCTGGAATCTTATTTAGTTCAAAGCGGGAGACAGAAGCAATCAATCTTCTACATGCTGAATGGAGAGATACTGAGTGTGACACACCTGCTGACCTTGTTTCTTTCTGTTGGAGTGTTATTGACACTGCTGCCTGGCACCAAGGCTGTAGATCTTTCTAAAAAGCTTTGGACCCTATGCTTAGCCATTGTTCTCCAAAGTCCAGTATCTCCTAATACATACAAAGTACATAGATTATTTTATAATCTCTGAGATATAATAATCAGTCAATAACTGGCAACTCCTCCTTGAACTGCATTTATTGGGCTATGATGCACATAGAGATATAAATATATCTGTTGACATGATGGAACACAACACTAGATGGTTTACAGTTTGTCCTACAATGGCAAATCTCAGTCATCTCATCTGTTGATTGACTTCTTGGCATAGCTCACTGATGTTAAGTTTCTTGGGATTAGTTACATAGAAGTGGCTTTTTTCCCATAAACTTCTAATGTTAGAATTATCAAGGATTCATCTTAGATTTCCTTTTCTTTAGGAGCACACCGCCTTTTGATAATCTCATGTAATCCTGTGGCTTTCAGTAGCACTTTTAGGCAAATAACTCAAATTCATATCTCCAGATCAGTCCACAGTTCTTTGCTCTTGATACCTATATTATGCTACCTATATTTTCCATATTTGTCAAAAGAATCTCAAATATAATGTGAATGTGTCCAAGGTTAAATTTCTGAGTTTCATCCTACAAACCTGCTCTACCCCTATTATTTTCATTTAGTAACTGGTGTTCTCTTTCTACTGAGCTTCTCACACAAGCAAACACTTTTATATAAACTATATCATCCCTTGCCTAGAATACTCACCTTATTTCCTTTCTTGACTACCTCCATCCATTTTCCACATAATACCCAGAGTGATTTTTTTAAAAAGAAAGAGATTAACTGTCTTGGCTTAAAACCTTTTTTGACTTCCCATGACACTTAAAGCCCAAAATCTTGACAATGTTCTTAAGGTTCTGTGTGATTTGATCTCTGAATATTCAACATAATATCTTTCCATCCTTCTCCTTGTTCATTTCCTATAACTACTGTATCTCTCAGACAGTAAGGCACTAATCTTGTTTCCACCTCACAGCCTTTGCACTTGCTTTCTGTTGTGCCTACAGCTATTTTCCCCAACACCCTGAGCTCTTCTCTCCTTACTCTCTACCTACTTCATGCTAATCTAGCAAGTGTTTAAGTGTTGCTTTTTCATTGAGGCCTTCTCTTTCACCTTCCCATTATTCTCTCTCATCACTCATGCATATCTTTTAGAACTTATTGCACTTTTACAATTTTGAGTTTTGCTTGATTAGTGCTTATCTCTCTTACCAGATAGTGAGTTCCATAATGATAGTGATCATATCTGTTTTGTTCATCGTTGAATATGCAGAACCTGACACAGTGCCTGGCATAACCTTCTAATGAATTAATAAAGAGAGCATGCACGGAAGTAGGAGCAAGATATGCAAAGGTTTTCTTCTGTGTATGTGCTTGCAGGGGTGAAGGGACTATCGACAAGATGGTAGTTTGCCTCCACTCTGCAGTTTATGAATCTACACCTTTCCTTCTCCTTGCTGCTAACCTTCTTTTTTTGCAAAAAAGTCTATAATTTGCTGTTGCTGTTTCTGATAGCTATCCCACCACCACGCCATGATTTCTGCTGCTTGTCTATTCTTCCTCTTCTTTCAAATTGCATAAGAAATTCTTGCTGAAGCCACAGAAATAGAAAGCATAATTGTGATAATGTAATATTGTTTTATGTTGATGAAATGGGAAAAGAGACAATGGTAAAGTGATTAAAGCCTCGGGCAGTGATTCTCAAACTTTAATATCTAAGTGTTTCCTGGAGAGTTGTTATAAGAAATAGCTATTCCTGAACTCCTCGAAAGTTTGATTCAGCAGATCTGATTTAGGAGAATTATAAAAAGGTCCCCTGAAGTGGGTGAGATTTGGTAGAAAATGAGAATGAAAATCCTCCAGAGATTAACTTTATGTTAGTTTTATTTTCTTCGTGAGGAAAGTTTCCTGTTTGTCACAGTAAAGTTGGGAACCTGAAATTCTATTATGATTATGGAGCACTGTCTCTTTTAAGATGATGGCTGGAGGATACCTTGCAATCACATAAATGGAGAAACCCTGACTGTCTTGGGAGAAAGCAGTTTCCAGACCTAGAATGAAGTGTAGTTTACTTGGCAAGTTAGGGGAAGTGAGGTTTTGTAGCCCCTAGATGCAAAATACTAGAAGGCATCTGGACCCAAGGCTCTGGGTACTGGCTTCTATCCCCAAATATATCTAGGGGATAAACTGAAGGCTACACACCCTCTGGGGATGTGTAGGTTGCAACATGTGCTATGTTGGGGTGCCCTAGTTACAGGCTGGCAGCCTTAGCAGGTGTCTGTCTATTATGATTTGAGGCAAAATGTGAAGGTCTCACTGTAAAACAATATGTTTTGCAGAGGATATCTGATGTATCACCTTTGTTAACACATAAAGGGAGAAGTTTAGAGTTTCAGGAACCTTGGAAATTATGTAGGACAGCTTATGGCCAGTAAGAAGACTCCATTATACTCTTTCTATTACATCTTTCAGTTGAATACTTCCAGTGATAGGAAATTGAGAATCTACTAGGTTATTTAATTAATTTACTCTTAATCTTATATTTTAATATCTGGTAGTTAACATTTTTTCTCATTATTTTTGTATTCAAATTGTTCTTGAGCATTTTTTTTCTGGGTCATATAATCTTTCTGATAACCTTCAACATTATTTTGTTAAGTTCTAAGTTTATACATTAATTTAGGGAGTTTTGAAATATTTGCAATATTTGCACTTTCATTAAAGAACATACCTATATCTGTTCATTTGCTCATCTTATCTCTCTCTACACATAAGGTTTTATAGTTTTTTATTTGTCCTAGAGATTTATTGCTAATTTTTTATTCCATTCTGTTGGTAGGATCTTCTATTTGGTTTTCTAGTTGGTTACTGCAAGAATGTATATGAAAGCTGTTGGATTTCGTTTTTTGGGGATTAGTAATTTATTCTGGATTCCAATGATCTTTCATTTAATCTTCATATACTTATTATCCAGATGAAGTACAAAAATACTTTAAAACAGATTTTATCTTTTTCAAAAGTGAGTTTCCTGCTTTGTCGTATTGGCTAGACCTTCTGAAACATTTAAAATAAGGATTTACCTATTTGATAATTATATCATTCATTTCTGTTTCCTGCATTATTGCATTGATTAAAACATTTTCAAACTGTACATCCAGTTTTTGTTTTGAGGTAGATGAATTTGGGAATATTTTAAACTGTGCTACTGACTCTACCTATTTTATCTCTCCTACATTTTCCAAAATTACATGATTTATTAATATTGTTGTTGTTATTCCTATTCACAAAACAGTAAGATGACAGCAAATCAAATTTCGAAAAGTGAATAAACAAACTACAATTCCATTACTCGTACATATTAACTATTAGAGTTGTGGGAATAGTTCTTTTCCAGTTTTGATTCAATGTATACCTATTTTAGTTTTACATGTTGTATTGTTGAAATCCTAATGGTCTTAACATTATAATTGCAAAAATGTCTTCCAAATATAAAACTTCTTTTGTTAGACAAGGGTATCTAATTTTGAAAACTGCAGTTAATTAAGAGTACACAAAAAAGGATAATATATGATAGATATATTACATTTGTATCTAAAAATTAAGTGATATATGGTTATAGGCAATAATACCTAATTTATATTTAATAAAACCACATTGCTACTTTAAAGTAGCTTTATTTTTATTTTAAAATATGCTTTTCATAAACATTATATTCTCTATAATAGAACAGGCAAACCTTATATTCTCTATTCTCATAAAAGATTCGCAATTCATAGTGAAGATTCCCGCGGCTAGGGGAACCTTCTCCGCAGTAAGGAGTGGATGGGGTGTCAGGGGCAGAGTGGAATGGGGCCTGCGAGGAGCAGTAGCTGTCACTGTTCTTCGCGCCCTGCAGGGCCCTGAGGAGCGCCTCAGGCCGCCATTCTCTGCTCCCCCGAACCACGGACACGGTCAAGCCCGGGGGCTTCGGTCCTGCCTTGGTGTAGGACGTTTGGATGTGGGAGCACCTGCCTGAAGCCCACAAGGCTGTGGCAGCCTCCCTCCTGCGGAGTGGCCCCGCATCCTGGGGAGCCACTGGCCATGTGGGCCACAGATTAATAACTCGAGGCTGCGGGGGAGTACGGAAGATGGCTGCCTGCGGCGCGAGGAAGACGCTGGGGAAATGACGTCTCTGAACATTAAATTGTAGATCCAAAATTGTTAGGGATTCTGGTGATTTTGTCTTGAAGTGTAAAAAGAAGCAAGGCTGGACGTTTTAAACTTTGGAAAGCCACAAAATTGGATTTAACATGTTGAGCAACAATTAGAAACTAAGTGAAAATACACAAAATGCATAATTACTTTCTGGAAACTTCATAGTAGGTGTTTTTATCACGCTAAGGCACAGATAAGAATAGTAAAAACAGCAGCCCAAAGAAAAGAATAACCATCTCATGTCTAAACAATTGAAATTAACCCTTTAAGATTAAACTGGCCTCAAGGTGTTCAATGCATAATAACGAAAACAAAAGTCTGAATCACAAACTGGACCCTGAAATTAAGAGGAAAGTGGAACAGAAACGTCGCTGTAGTACACATTAGTCTACTTCTCCTGTGTCTCCTTTGTCTCCTGTTTCAAAAGTCTGTTGGAGTGAAATAAGGCAACCAGTGTGTTCAGTGGTGATGATGATGATGATAACAATGACCACAATGAGGACAACAATAGTAACAGGACTAACAGAGAAAGGATATCTCCTAACCCAGATAATTTAGCATGTTCTTCCCTAGCACCATTCTCTGGAAAAGTAGAAGCAGTACTAACTAAAAACACCTGCAAAGTAGAGCATAAAGCATTCCCTGAGATTCAGAGTTAAAGCGGTTACATTTCACGGGAAATCAAGAATTACATGACCAGTCTGCCAATTCTACTGCCAACACACATCTAAAAGGTCATAAAGTGATTTCTCCAGAAATTTTAGTTGATCCAGAAGTTCCTTCGAAGGTGTCATTTTAAACTGCGGAAGTACACTAGCAGGAACATTCTTCTATTATAGAGTCTATAATTTTTTTTGTTTAGACTTTATCAGGATACAGCTAGAAGAACCAAAAAATGATCCTGCAGATATTACTTTAAATGCCTCTGGCCAAACTAAATGTGAATGATGTAATGTCTGAAAATTACCGGTAGTGTTTCTGCAGATGGTACCAGCAGTTTTTCAAAGGCTGGGACTAAGTCTGCAAATGAATAGGGATAGATAGAGTTTAGAATAATTGCAAAGAAATAAATAGGTTAACAATTCAGGAAGAACGAAATATTATTTTAATTTTTCAAACTAGCTTTAACCCTGTAGCAAATATAGTATTTGAAAGTATTACTAACATTAGTGTAATGAAGAATATTTTTAATTTCTCTGGGAAAATTCTCTTTGAATAAGCCAGTAGCAGATGTGTTGCCTGTGAAGGAAGCATCAAAGGAAGGCATATGCAAAACAAAAATTTGAAATGTGTACTTTGAATCTAAAATACCTCTTTGAAACAAATGAAAATCCACTGTTTTGATAATGAGAAATCAATGAGAGAGCCAGGCCATTTCCATTAATCCTATAAAAATATTTCATAGTATATTTACCACCTCCAGCTAAGGGAGACATCTGTTACTAAAGAGGACCTACACTTCCTAAATGAAGGAAGATTTCTTAATGATATTATCACAGATTTTTATTTGAAGTAAGTTAACTTTCCACTAAGCTCTTAGCAAAAAAAAAAAAAAAAAAAAAAAAATTAATAGAGATGGGGTTTCCCTATGTTGCTCAGGCTGGTCTTGAACTCCTGGCCTCAAGCAATCTGCCTGCCTCGGCCTCCCAAAGTGCTAGGATTATAGGTGTGAGCCACCACACCAGGCAGTTAGCAAATCTTTAACTTTCTATCATATAATGTATATTTGCTTTCTGGTGTCAAACTGGATTTTGAATTCTAATTACTGCCACTTACCGTGTGACATCAGGGAAATTGATCCGTCTCTACCTGTGTTTCCTCATTTTAAAAATGCAGATAAGAATAATAGTATTTACCTAAAAGGGTTATTGTGTGAATTAAATGTGATCATACAGGTGAAGTCCTAGGGAAAGTACCTGGCACACATCAAGCATCAAGCATTCAAAAAATGCTAGTTTATTGTGTTATTGTAGTATTGTAAGACTTTAGAAAATTGTTACTACCCTAGCTTAGGTAATAATTAGTTAAGCATGTACAAAAGTATGATTTCATTAATTTCCTTCAATAAGAAAAAAAATCATATCATCACCACCATCATCACATCTAAAAATATACTTATTATCTTATGTGGGAAGTATGCTTGCAGCTAATCAAAAACAGCTATTAAGCAATGGTACAAGTGATAAAAAAGGAGAATCAGAACTCTGTCCTTCTTGCACAAAAACAATTGTTATCTGATCAATCAAAAGATCAAAAGATCATTACTAATAACCCCAGCTCTCCCCATAATATTTAAGGCACAATTTAATACAAACATGAATAACTGGGGAATGCAAATTTAGTTCTGCTATAATTAAGTTCTGCTTACAAATTTAAGGTCAATCAATTCTTCTCTACATTGTCAAAATTGCAAACAAGTTCACACTGCTGTGAAGACAGGTTTCTACGAGGTGACAGAATATGATAAGTCAATAATGGAATAGCGATGCTTAAATCTTGCCTGTTTGGTAGGGGGGGACATTAACATAAAAAATCAAATTTGCAATTCACCAAGAAGAACATGGTCGGTATTGCAAAAGGAATTTATTGTATTATACTCTAATAGATCTGTAATTTTTCCTTTAAAAAAGAAAAGATGGACTATATTTAAGGGTAAATGTGGCATTAATTAACAAAGAAATTGAAAGAAATTGTAACACACCATGTGAAGATTGAAAAATTCAAAAGATAAATCTGTCCACAAATATCTTAAACTCTTAAGTCAATGACAGAAGACAAGGAAGCATAGGGAAGCAATTCATTATAAAATTCAGAGCAAATTATTTTTTTGTAAAGCTAGGATATATAAATAACCAGTCCTCTTCCTCACTTTCCAAAATCGTACTTCAAGTAATTGTATCTCAAAATCTATTCTTACTAGTTTGTTGGAGCTTTCCACATAGTTTTATTTTACTACTTTTTAAAAAAACACTGATAATGTTTTTGGGGGCCTAGGGAATATTTCCCCTTTGTTCTCTGAAGGTTCACTGAAAAATCAACTCACAAAAAGGCTATCAAGCTATGGTACATGTTATAAAGAAGGAGATTAATTGGAGTCTCTGCCTTTTTGGGAGTTTCAGTGAATCTTCAGAGGGTGAAGGGGAAATTTTCCCTTTGCCCCAACTATTTGACATTGTGAACAAGATGACCAAAGCTCTGCTCTTCCGGAAGCCTCAGTGAAGAGAATCCAGGACCCAGTAAGTTAGCATAAGGGTAGGAATTTCTTACCAGACAGGCTCTCATCCTCTCTATGTAATCCAGCTGAGAGGATGGTGAAAATCACCTTTCCTCTGCAAAATTTTGATTAATGAGAGAAAAAAATTTGTGTAACTAGTCTTGGTGTAGCGATACTGATGTACTTTTTGGTACTTTGCAACATTAATATTTGTATTGTTTGATCCTTTTCCTCCCAGAAATACTGATTGTATTTGTTATTCCTGTTGTTCTGTCATAGAGAGGTACCAAATGAGGCTCCCTCTCATCGTATTTTACATTTTTGAGAGCTTGACTTGTGACCTTGTGGGAGCACTCTCTCTTGGTCTTGCCATCCAAGCAGTGTCATTTTCAGGTCACGTTAGGTGGCCAGTCTGAGAATGGCCCAGAAACCAAGACTTTTTGTTCCAAGTGTGTCAAGCTCTTAGGAGAGTTTGTCTATCTTAGCCTATTTGGGGGAATCTTTGAAATTGCTTCTTCACTGAAGAGGCTATTGGATTGAGTCATTATTGGAATAAGCGCACTGTTGGAAATTCTAATTAATCAGTGGACAAAAGATGGATCCTTTAAATTAGAAAGCTTCCTGAATTAAAAAAAAAAAAAAAAAGAAGAAGAAGAATTTTAGAGATCGCTTATTCTAAACAATTGATGGGAAGATTAAATTAGAAGAAAGACACGTAATAGTACAATGGCTAGCCTTTGAAATTCTCTTGACTAAATTAAAGAGCAAAAATCTGACCTAAAACAAAGTTAAAATCCTTTGTATTCTCAAACCACCTGCTTTAGTTTCCCCGTGGGAGTAACAATAAAGGCCACTCCACCTTGTGACATAATAGTTAAAATTCTGTGCTTTCACTGCCATGGCCTGGGTTCAATTCCTGTTCAGGAAACCATTCCCTCTTGATTTTTGATATTTGTGTGGCTTTTAACTTTTCAGGGTACCTATTTGTTATTGATCCTTTTCCCATCCATGGACAGCTTTTGATTTTATGTATTTTTCTATCTGTGAAAGGCACGCAAGGTTTTTTGGCCTTTTTTGTGTAGATAGGCAGCTGAGAAGCTGAGACCCTAAAAAGTATTCTAGAGAAAGTTTCCTATCTTTGAGCTGTCTTTAGGATGATTCTGGATAGTTAAGGCTTGACATTAAAAGGCACCTTTGGTTTTAAAAAAAAAAAAAGTTCATAAGCCAGAAATGTCAGTAGTTTGTCCTGTATAAAATCTGACAATAAGAGACTTAAAAGGATTTTATAAGAGCTCTACAATTAAAAGTTAATTGAATGAAAACCTAACATTCAACATATATATACAAATACACATAATGTATATGCACACATAAATATACATACATAAATATATACACATATACACATGCATATATACATACAAGGCCTTTCTGTTCTTTCTCCTTGAATTCTGTTTTTGGAAATTTTATTTTCAGTGGACTAAAACCTTTTTTTTTTTCTTAATTATGTGCTTGGTCCCTCTGTTTGCTTCCTTTCTTAAAAATTGTTCTTCCTCCTTCTTACTCCTCCTTTCTCTTTGCCACCTTTGGTACAAATGAAAAGATCCAGAGAAGAATTCTAATGACTCAGACTCCTTAAGGAGCTCAGAAAAAAGCACCACCCAGCCCCTTTCGAGGGCTCTTCTACTTTCCTTATAGAGTTTCAGAAGTCATGGACAGTCTCCTGCCAGGTCTAAAACTCTGCTCTTTTGCACTGCATTATCTGATCTCTTTTACTATGGAGAGTATCAGAAAATTACTTTGTACTGTGAAAAAAAATAAACCTTGACCTTTGTGTGTGTGGTGGCTGGCAGGTCACTGGTAAGAACTACAGTTGTTTATAGTCAATAGTTTCTACTACTGGGGTTACTCTTATCTTTGCACACTTAGATAAGAAAGGATGCAGTTTAAACACTTAGAGAAATGTCTTTGTAGCCAAGTACACTGTGAAAGCCTTGTACAGCTGGGTCACGTGGCACTTCCCTCTTTGGGGAGTTCTGGGATTCAATGTAAAAGTGAAATTCTTGATTTTTAAAGTTTAGATTTTCTGCTTTCCAATTATGCCTGCTTTTCACATATTTAAATTATTAGGTCCTAAAAACTGCAAATACTTTGTTTGCCCTGTTTCTTAATGGGCTCAGCCCTGAGTTCAGTGGTTTAGTTGAAAAATATTAAATTAAAAGCTACCTATCTAAATGAAATTGGTCTCTTTATGCAAACCTCTGGTAAATTCCTATGATTTTGTGTTACTTTGGCATTCATTTTTAATCTTCCTCGAACTAACACAACTAAACACTTTCTTGAAAAAGCTCAAATTCTCTCTCTTTGCCTTGAGATGTAAATTTACTGCCCCTTCACTCTAAACTTGTTACGGTCTTCAGCCATAACTTGTTGATTTACAGAGGCACCATTTAATCCCACTGTCCTTTTAAACTGGTGAGTTTTACCTGTCTCTTGGCTGAAATTTTAAAAGCAAAACTATAATATCTTTGTTTGTGTTTGTCTATATCTGTGTGTACATGGGTATATGTCTGTCTATATACTGTCTATGTGATATTAAATTGACTTATAAATAAACAAGCTATCATAAACTAAGTAAAAGTATTAGTTACATTTTCAAGTTCATGTGACTTTACTAATCTTTGGTAAATAAACATAATTTTTAATTTGTTGGTAAAACAAAAGCATCTTAAGAATCTAGGCCGGGCACAGTGGCGCATGCCTGTAATCCTAGCACTTTGGGAGGCAAAGGCGGGTGGATCACGAGGGCAGGAGATCGAGACTATCCTGGTTAACACAGTGAAATCCCATCTCTACTAAGAAAGAAAATACAAAAAATTAGCCGGGTGTGGTAGCAGGCACCTGTTGTCCCAGCTACTTGGGAGGCTGAGGCAGGAGAATGGTGTGAACCCAGGAGGCCAAGCTTGCAGTGAGCCGAGATTGCGCCACCACACTCCAGCCTGGGTGACAGAGCGAGACTCCGTCTCAAAAAAAAACAAAAAAAAGAATCTAATATAGACATTTTTGCTTGAATCTATTGGTTAGACAGGTTTATGCTATCTCTACTAGATATTTTACAGTAATAAAACTGTTGCTTCTATTATATATATAAATAATAAATTACATTTTTTTAAAATCTGTGAACTTGTATTTTTGGATTTCAACCATGGGTCATGGTGAGGCCTAGGGACAACACCTAGCCAGTCCTCTGGTCTGGCTGTGCTTCCTGACATGCTGGAATAAATTAGATCCCCTGAGCATTGTCCTTTGTCCTGGGTTATGTATCTGATACACATAATTAAAACTGCTTACTTCCTAGATTTTTCAATGAAAATAAGGGTTACCAAGAGCTAACATTGTAATTCATATATGTAATTAAACCTACTTGATAAGAGAGAAATAATTCTACATGTAAGTGTATTTTAAAAGTTGGATGTGTTTTTGGTAAAATAAAAAGTTATAAGAAGACGTAAGAATGTAGTTTTTGTTAAAAGAAAAATAATTTTATCTAATTAAAAAATGTTTTAATTGTTTTAAATTAAATAAAAATAGAAAAATAAAACTAAATATATATTAAAAGTTCAGGAAATTAAAAGTGAGAAAAATTATAAGAGGTTATAAAAGGCTTATAAAAATCTTATTTTATGTGGTCAAAGCTGATTGGGATTAGATGATTTGTTTATAAGATTTTGTTAAAATTAGCTTAACATTAATAATACGCTGATGCAAAGGTAAACTTTTTGTTTTTTGAACAAGATTTTTTGGTAGCATTAATAAGAGGTATTAAAAGATATTTGTTTACCTTTTGAATAAACTACAAAAAAAGGGGCAAGAAAGAGAGATAGATTCAGTGTTTGCCTCATGGTATCTTTATTAGGTCTTGTGATTGTTTAGGAAACTGAGTCTTCTATCAAAGACTAAAGATTGTTGTTTTTTGAAATCTTTGAGTTACTGCTTTGGCTAAACGAATGCCTTATTTTACAGAGTGACCTGTGATTCTATATTGAGCAACTGTCTTAAATATTTGATATTTGAATTGGTAAAATCAAAATTTCGATTTCTAAATACAGTCTTTTTGACCTTAAGCTAATTTTCTGGATATTACGGCCCCTGGAAGTCCAAGAGATAATACAAGATTTGATATGTTAAAAATCATATAGGAATGTCAAATAAATAGTGTCTAACTTTTGGGGAGGTTATATTTGTATAAATATGTTCTCAATATGTATTCTAAAATTGTATGTGATTCCTAAAATTCTGATAATATGCCTTAATATATGTTATCAATAATAATTGTTATATTAAATTGTTGTATGCCACAAAAATAACCAAATTTTCTTGTCAATTGTGTTTTAAACTACACTTATTCTAAGACTTCTGTCATCCACAGACAATTATTGTTTTATTTGAATTATCCTCAAAAAGTAGTTTATAATCAGATACAGACCAAAACTTGCTTCTTTTTTTAAGGAAATTCATGAAAAGGACTCTTAGGAGTCCTTTCTGATAATCTTGGAGATCATACCATTGGACTAGCAAAAAACTTCCAGGATTCTAGTTGAAAAGCTGATGCATTCATGAGGATTGCTAACCCAACATCAAGCTGACAAGAGTTAATTACCTGGGACTGAACTGATAGAGGACTGAAATAATTTTTTGTGAACTTTTTGTTTGAAACATTGCTGATTCTTTTCATGCTTTGTTTAACACAGTCAAGAAAACTTTCTTTTTTCCTTTTGAACTGTTTATAGCTTACAACCAATTGGGTAAAGTATACTTTTGTAAGCAAAATCTGAAGGATTTATCTTTCTCTCTACCTTATTTCTCCAGAATTTGGAAACTATTTGTAAATATTCTTAATTTATTGGCTGGGCACAGTGGCTCACGCCTGTAATCCCCGCACTTTGGGAGGCCAAGGCGAGTGGGTCATCTAAGGTCAGGAGATCGAGACCAGCCTGGTCAACATGGTGAAACCCCATCTCTACTAAAAAGGTACAAAAATTAGCTGGGCATGGTGGCGGGTGCCTATAATACCAGCTACTCAGGATGCTGAGGCAGAAGAATCACCTCAGGAGGGGAAGGTTGCAGTGAGCCGAGATTGCGCCATTGTACTCCAGCCTAGACAACAAGAACGAGACTCCATCTCAAAAAAATAAAAATTATGGCAATAATTATCAATAATTATTATCAATAACTATCTGTTTTATAACAAGATACAAATGGAGACACTGGTTATTTCACCAGTGCATAACTAAAATGGCATATTTTCAGATATGCTCAGACTGCTTTGAGAAATTGATGTTGACTTTATAGGGTCAATAAAAAGTTCCTTGGAAAGACTGTTCTGGTACCTTGTCTACCTGGTTTCTTTACAAGGTAAGTAAGGAATGTCACTTTCTGACAGGCTCAAGTTATTTTGGCACCCTGAGAGAGAGGAATTCAGCCAATTTATATCAGTATTATAGGTACAGTCTGGCAAATCCTTGGCTTGCCTTTTTAGCCTTGAGGCCTGTAAAAGACTAATCTGAGATTTCTTTTGAAAAAGTTCCAGTAAAGCCAACTTAAAAAGAGCCTATATTGTCTAATCACTATTCTCAGTGAACTTCACATATATAATCAAGCCAAATATATGACTAAAACTTATTTTCCAAATAAATTAGTCCTACTATTCGTCTTTGTTAGAAATGGGGGACTAGAGAGAGAAAATTTATGTTTTCAGCAGAAAACTATAGTATACCTGTTATTAGACTCTAGCTTTGTCCATTGCTTCTTAATATTTATTATTTCCCTACAAATCTGGAGTAGACCTTGAATTCTTTCATGTCTACAAGTATTTAAACTAATATTACTAATATTTCCAAATTTCTTTCCATTTTTCTGACTTGGAATCACTAAAATTAAAAACACTTTTTCCTGAAGCCCGGGAAGCTGAAGCCAGAAAATTTGATATAAACTTGGAAAAAAATCATCACAGCAACTTAATATATGAACAGACTCTGTGCCTGTTGATAAATAGACTGCTCAGAAAGCTCACTGGAACACCTGAGGCAAACTACAAACCACGAAAAATGTGTCAGGTTGCCACTATCTGCCCTCATTTCCTGAAGATGCTTCAAGCCCAACATCTAAAAACCTTCATGATTGGCTGCCATCTGGACTCAAAAAAAATGAGTTTATAGTTTGTTCTAACCACTAACATTTGTTTTTCTTTTATTTCCATAGAAACATCTCTTAATAAATATCTGGTTGCTCAGATCATATAGAGGCCTTACTTTGGTGGATGGCCATCTACAACATCACTGCCTGAAATGAAACACAGATGTTAACTGTTTAATTGGACTGGCCTATTCATGGGATTGAAAAGATTGGTTCAGCTGCTTATAAGACGGTCCACCAACTCAATTTCTGGACTGTAAGTTTATTGGAGAAGTTTCAGACTGGGTAATCCTAGGACTCAGAAAGCAATACCCCGAAATGAAGGCCTCAAAATCAGCCTCAAAGAAAAATTATTTTTCCCTGACCTTCCCCTGCCCTCCTGTCTCTAAGTCCCATTCTCCCCCAAAAGCTAGACATGGAAATTAGAATCCTTCCTCCCCAAGGTGGGTTACAGAAAACAGAATCCCTTTTCCCCAAAGCCAGCCAGAAAACCTAAAAATATTTTTCTAACTTTCCCTCTACCTTGCTGTGTAAAAACTGGTCATAAAAATTTATCTGACCTACCTTGTTTGACTGTAGGTCATAAGACCCTCCCACTCAGAGAGGTTCAGATCTACACTCAGAGGAAAAAGTGCATGTTCAGAGAGGCCAAGAACAATCTAGACAGACAGGCCTTGCTGGGTTTCCCCACTCAGTATATTAGCATTAGATCATACACATTTTGTTCAATTATATTTCTACATGGATGTCCATATTTTGTTGAACCTAAGCATAAAAATGGACAATTTTCCCTGTATGTTTGGGTCTTCATTCTGAAGTCTTCTACGTGTATACATTAAATGAATTTGGATGCCTTTTCTCAATTAATATGCCTTTTTTGAGTAGATTTTTCAATGAATCATCAGAGGGCCAACGGGAACTTTCCTTTTGGTCCCTATAGTTTAAATGTGGTAAAAATCGCAGGTGGAAATTTTTTATTTTTGTTTCATATGTCAAGCACTAACTAGTCTCTTTTTGTTGTTTAATTTTGTTTTGTTTTGTTTTGTAGTGTTTTGTTTTCTTTGCTACCTAAAAGGCTTTGTCAAACCAAGCATTAGAAGGTGATTTCTACATTTTCTAGGATACCACATGTATCAAACCATTTTTAAGTTATCAAAACTGTTAAGAGGAAATAAGAGGTGAAATCTCCTTTTAAGCTACCATCGTAAGTTGTGACCACAACCGAAAACCAATATATCTTAAAGTCCCTTTGGTCATCATAGTCTTCTCTGTCCTCTAATCTCTTTATTCTCACTATGGGTAGTATTGGCTATGGTTTACTTTTTTTCCAAAGATAAAAATATTTAGTTCAAGGCATCTATCTTGAGATGGTATAAGCAAAGAAGGCTTAATATTCAGTGGTCTAGATTGCTGGTCCCCAGAGAAGAAATGTGCCTGAAGTCTTCACTAATGTTAATGCATCTTCCTTGAAGGGAGAAGGCTCACAGAGATAGGAACTACTGCAATCACTCCAGAAAATGCATCCTTGAATTTGAAATCAGTTCTGGTCATCAGTGACCAACAATAATAAGCTCAATTACAGTGTGTGTAGAATAAATAGAAACTAAAGTATCACCAAAAAGAGAACCAGCCTGTGTCCAGAATACAGAGTCTACCTTGACTATAATGGTTCACTGTTAAGAAAAATCCTTGCCATATGATCAAGGAACTCAACAGCAAGCCTAAACCTAATCTCAGCCAACCTTTTTAACCAATTATCAGGAACAATAAAAAAAAAAAAACCTAAAACATGAATATGGCAAAGTGAGTATTTTGACTTCTCTTGCAGGTGTATGTATAAAAAAACAAGTAAAGCTACTACATCAGTGTCCTTTGTTTAATGACCCCAACTGGCCACATTCCATAATATAGAGAAAATAATGGATCTCAAAAGGTACAACTAAGGGTGGCTTAAACCATCACATTCACTACTCAAAGTGTAGAAACCTGTCCCAGATCATCCAGTTCAAGGTAGAAGATTACAGGCTTCTAGAGTCTCATATACTAGATGATGTTACCTGTGAGAGAGACAAATTACGAAGATTATCAGAAACTCTCACCATGAAAGACTAGAAGAAACTTAAAAGATTCAAAATATACTAAGAATAAAATACAATAAAAAGGAACAATTAATTTTTAAAAACTAAGAAAAAACTAATTTCCAAATAAGAATTAACTAATGAGTTAAAAATAATGAAATACGAGATGAGATTTAAGTTGAGAAGTCTCCGTAACAATAGAATTTTTAAAACTAAAAACAGGAATGCAAAAGAGGTAATGAATTTTTTAAAATTTGAGTTTAAAAATGGAAAATTATATGGGATTAAGGTTTAGAAACAGAATTAAGGACTTGAAAAGAAAAGTGAATAATAGTAAAACAATAAAGAAGGGAATGGAAGATTATTTTGAAACAATGAAAATAATATGTTAGAAAATTAGAAAAATGTGAAATAAAAAAGAAATTATACAAAATTAACATAGAAATAACATATTTGAAATGCTGTTAATAATAACCAACATTTCCTGAGTGCTTTCTGTGGATGAATTAAAGTTTCTATTTCTTCTTGTATATACTATAATTTCTACTCTCTGAATGTTGTTCTTAAGTAACCTTAGGCTTATTACCTTTATTGTTTCCTCATTTATAGAACAGGGATAATAATGGTATCTCCTTATATGGCTCTTGTAAGGCTCGAATGAGTTAATTCCTATACAGAGCTTAGAACACTGAGCAGCCCAGATTCAAGAGGAGGGAAAACAGATTCTATCTCTTAACGGGGGAAGTGGCAAAGTCACATTGCAAAAGAGCAGGTGGGATGGCCGTCTTTGGAAACACAATCTGCCACAGCAAGAACATATAAGAAATGTATAGCAGTGCTTACCAGCAGGAGTGGATGAACAGAGTGTGAGATGGGTAAGAGGAAGATAGAGGAAGAAATATGTAACTTTTTGTATACTTAAAAAAAATTTTTTTTTAGCTAACCTAAAAAACCTGTTTTAAATAAGCCATTTTTTAAAAGTACAACAAATGCTGATTAAATGGACACGTTTTTCCTTGAGTTCATTGGCTTCATTTTTTATGCTCCCTAATTTCCATCCCCAGAGAAAACCTCACTTCACCTTCAAGTTTACATTTCTAATACCATAACTAAAATTCCACCAAGATATTCTTGTATGGTTGGGCCACTCTTTTGGAATTACATCATAGTTCAATTATCAATATCACAGTGTATCTTCATCCTAATATACTTGGCACATTTCCTGTATGTTATAAGTTGAGATGGAAATTTAGGAGCTTTTAATAATTTTCTTTATAAAATAATGTCATATATTTTTATAAATAATACATATAATTTTAAGATAGTAAAATATCTGCATGCTTAAATCAAATATATTCTACAACAAACATATTCCCACTATATGTTACTAGTATCTGGGAAGATTGATGCCTATCTACCCTTTGCTCAGGTAAAACTTTGAAAAGAGCCTCCTTTTAAATTTAAAGAGCTCCTAACACATTGTTCATACTTTTAACCTGCGGAACTCAGGGCAGTCCTAGCCTTCTTTTGCTCCCAAAACTTAAGAAACAAAACATCAAATAGAAAAACACAACAGTTCTCACATTCCTTTCAGGGTAACAAAGTGGCTGAGCCTTGTTATTACTCCCCAGATAATACTAGCTTCTGTCCTCCCAAAGCCACTTAATCCTGCTCAATTCAAAAATCAAGTCCTCTGGGAGAGTGAGCAGAGCATGTGAGCTCATTCCGAAACCTGTCATTGTCTTTTCCAGCCCTGCCTCCCAACAACCTCTGCTGACTCCAGTGCGTGGTTGGATGATACATGTTTTGATAGCTGGATCTCTGAGTCTTTTTTTTTTGTTGTCAGAAATCCTCTTAACAGGCTTCCTAAGGATGCCATGGAGAAAAGTAAGCAAGTAGAAAATCAGGCTGAATAAGCAGCTGTTGCATAACAGAGCATGTTCTATAGGATCCATGTCCAGAAAAATCAGGGTTTGCAATGAAAGCCCACTTTGACTTTTTAAATAAGATCTGAAGTCACACATATGCATTCTGACTTTAGTGATGTCATGTTATCCTTATTTCAGAACATAATGAATTGGCATATTAAATGTGAACATAAACCTTCCAATTAAAGTAGATGTACAATGTCATTAGTATGTACAATGTCAATTAGTATACTGAGGAAAAGTTCAGGGGTTTGGGGTTTTTTTTTTTTTGAGATGGAGTCTTGCTCTGTCCCCCAGGCTGAAGTGCAGTGGCATGGTCTTGGCTCACTGCAACCTCTGCCTCGCGGGTTCAAGCAACTGTCCTGACTCAGCCTCCTGAGTAGCTGGGATTACAGCCATGTGCCACTATGCCTGCTTAATTTTTGTATTTTTAGTAGAAATGGGGTTTCACCATGTTGGCGAGGCTGGTCTCGAACTCTTGACCTCTGGTGATTTGCCTGCCTCAGCTTCCCAAAGTGCTGGGATTATAGGCATGAGCCACCATGCCTGGCTGGGGTTTTTTGTAAAAAAAATAATAATAACTCATTAAGAGTGATCGCTCAACCTAAAGATGTAAGGAAAAGTAATTAACATATGCAAAGTGTGATCATTCAATAAGGAAAATTATCTCTATGTGTGGCCTAAGAAATTCCATGCTTTATTTCGTGGTCATATCTACCACAGCTGAACTGCTATCCCTTCTATAGTATCTATCCCTTTGAATACTTTCCTTTAAATGACTCTTATTATGTCCAATACCTAGGCCAAATCAACCACTGAAGTGTATAATAATTTTCCCACATTTTCTGATGGGTGTATTTTACTGTGACAAATATTGCATCCAGTATTCAGCTGCAGCAACCAGTAATGTAACAGTCTTTATACCATGTTCCAAACTAATCAAGATGCTTAATGGCTTTTAAATACATGCTGATGCAAGATCATGAAATCCCAAAAAGTTCACAATTTTTTCCCTTTTCTTTTTCTTCTTTTTTTAAAAATAATACTAACCCTCAAAGTTAAAACAAACAAAATTCCATCAAAGCACTCTCAAAAAAAAAAAGCCATGTTACCAATCATTTATTAGGTCTAAATAATATGCCTATATTATCCTCCCCACCTTGAAAACAGACTCTTTAATAAACACAAGAGGAAAAATAAATAGGTTAACCAGGAAAAAGGTCATGCCTTGTCTGTTGTAACACGGTCTGACTACCCAAGATGATTGATTTCTTAAAAGAATCCATATCCATGACTCTTCTAGACATTCTGCCATCCTGCAGCCATCTACAAGGTAGCTTGTACTTCTAAGGTTATTGAATCCTTGTGGTCCTCTTAAGAAATCAAGAAGTTCAGTAGCCTCACTTTTTTTTGTAAAATAAATTTTCTCACTCTCCCTTTTTAAAATAAAAGCTGTAAAATGGAAGTGTTAAATCAGTATACTTGAACAATACCACCTAGTTTTGCATATCTTCAATACCATTAGCTCCATTCTGGAAATAAAATCAAGTAAAAGAAAATCAAGGAGAAATCCCCTACAATAATAAATCAACCTCTTCCCTTCCCCCACCTCCTTCTCTTTGAGAAAGTATGTGGTGGCAAAAGCTAAACACACGTGGCTCTTGACCCATTCAAAACAGAACTAATGTGAAGAAGCCACTCGCTATTTTTGACCACTTGGTGTTAAAATATAAGCCATTCTATGACTTCTCCACTCTCATCCAGTGCAGTCTTTCTTCTCTCCCACACCAGATTCTCTCTTCACCAGCCCAAGAAACAGAGTAATGTATGATCCCTAATACTGCCCTAAAATAAGTGAAAGAAATAAGCATTGAGCTTGTACTACACAGCAGCTACCTGATTTATCTTCCTCCTCCAATGAAATACTACAAGAAAAAATGACCACTAATGGAGAAAAGTAAATAATTCCCTCATACTATGCTATAATTTTTTTTCTAACTTGTTCTGACCTTTGTTTATAACTACTACCCTTCACTACCATTGTTACAACCACCATTACTGTCAGTAATTATTTAGCATGGAAAAACTAAAATTTAGTTCATTGCAGTATCTTTTATTTGACCTAATAATTTAAGCTGCCTCTTTAGGTAACTCAGTCTCTGCTTATATGACTTCAATAAATTGTCCAGTTCCATTGCACCCATCTTCTCCTCCTCTTCAAGATGGTACCAAGTGAAGGGAGTAGCGTATGACATATAAGGCAGCAGAATTTGGGAAAACGGACCTGAATCTACGGGTCATCTCTGCAGAGCAACTGGTCTGGTCTTCTTGTGCTACACTTACACTAGGTCAATATTTTTGTTACACTTATTTTTCTATTTTTGGTGAGAGGAAGATGTCTTGCTGGTTCTTAAAAGTGAAGTCCTTGAAGTTACTCCTTACCCCTAGTCTTATAGTACAGAATACTGCTGCCTTGTGACTCCACCACTCACCCAGCACTCTCTGCACCTCCACATCCCTCCCCAGGGCACACAGACATTTCCACATCCCTTTACCAACCAGCCTACCTGAAATGGTTGTATTAAGCTAACCCAGTGTGATTAAAACACAATTTTCATTTTTATTTCCCTTCTTTTAAACACTTTTAAGATTAATAAAATCTCTTTCCACCCCCTCCCCATAGATGCAAAACTTTCACGCATATAATCAATCCTTCAGTCATTACAACTCAAAAAAAATTCTGATTTGCTAAATTAAGCTGGTTCATGTGATAATCAAAACTCTAAACACAACTTTAACTAGTATCCCCTCTGCTCTCACTTGCTGGGGCCTAAGCTGACAACTTACAGTGGGAAAGGATTAGCCTCTCTTACTAGGCTAATCCTACTCTTCTTCCACCAGCTTGATCAGCAAGATGCAGAACTTCCCAGGATTTGTCCCACATGGAGAGTGCATTAAGAAAAGGCCATGGACTGTGGCAAGTTCTATTGTTGTGTGATAAGGGGGCCTTCTGGAGTGTGTGTTTAATATTGACTCTTCATAGAGGTTTTATGGGTTCCTTAGAGAGTGTTCTCATTGGAAACCTCCATTTCTGGCCACATTGACATGTGGACACCTGCCCTTCCTGAGCCTCTGGCTTTTATAGTGCCCCACTCAATTTTGGACTTTCACTGTTAAAAGACTCCTCATACTCCCAACTCAGAAAGATCTCTCTTCCACGTCCCCAACATGGGAAATGCTCATACATCCTTAGTTCCAACAAGCTTGTAAGTGTTAGCCTGTCCTCACACTGCCACCTTTACCCTTCTGTTGCAGACAGGCATTGTTCTCTGTGTTACCCAAGTGTAGAGAATACATTTCAAACTGAGTGATCCCATTGAAGCCTCCTCCCAAACTGAGCTTGAAGTGAAGGAGATAGAAACTCTCTTACTCCCCATCCACACATACATACACACATCCTCTTCACCTTCTCCCCTGTCTTTAACAGTCTCCCTAGGTCCATTTTCACCACCTTTTCACAGTCTTGATGTGAATGTGAGACCCCCTACATGAGGGGCTCATGAGGTGTTAAATTTGATATTTTCCATTTATTTTGTAAATTCTGTATATGGTAATCTAGCATCTTACTTTTAAATTTCAGATATAGTATAATAATTTTTACTGGTGTGATTCCCAAAACTTGAATTTTACTTCCTGTTTGTCCTTCTCTATGATTTACGCCATCTCAATTATGTTATGCTAGGCTGTGGCACTGAGCTAAAGGTTACTTTTCCTCTAAGTATCTGCAATTGTTTCCTTATAAGTCCTGGGAAGCCGGCCAATAAATCTGGGCTGCTTCCCACAATTATTCACATAAACCCAAGTAACTCTCTTCCACATCAGAGCTTAACGGGAGGAAAGGAATTAGACATACTGTTGACTGACTCTCCCTTCTCCTTCTTTCTGTCCACAATCTATCAGAATCAGAAAGGATGGCTTTCCTCTAGTCCTCTTCCCAAGGGGCTATGTCTGCCTTCTCATTACACCCTCTCATTAAGTATGCCAGGCTTTGTGACCCGGGAACAAAGTCACATTGTTTCTGACAGGGATATTGCAATAAGCAGCAAACTTATTGAAGTAAATGTCTTCTATTACGTGCACTGACACTGTGATTGCTTGAAATTCTGCCCTTTTAAAACCATGAGGTTTTTCTTTTCCTTCTAATTGCTGTAATAAGAAATATGACCACTTCGATACTTAAGCCAAATCTGGTTTGTTATCAGAACCACATGGGGAGGTTTTAAAATGCTGATTTCTGCATGCCCCTTTCCCCCACCCTCACCATCTGCCCCCAGATCATTGAATCAGTTATGGGGCTGGAGATCTTGCTTCCTAACAACCATGATTTTAATGGTTAGCTATGTTTGGCAGCCATTATTCTTTACCACTCAAATTGAAAAGACTCTGCAGAGACTACAAGCTACAAATACAGAGAAATATGAAGTATAGGCAATAAGAATCTGGTATGAGACTGTTAATTTTAATTTCCTCTATATTTCTAGCAACTTCCAGAATATGAGGATTCATGGACATCTCTAAAGTTTTGCTACCGATCGACAGTCAATATAAACCTATTATTTAAGTCTTAATTTTAGGAAAGTCAAATATATGCCCTTATTGCACAGCAGATCATTCAGAAATTTTATAGTAATAATTTAAATTGATTTTTTGGGAAAAATTTTTTTTGCCTTGTCTTCATCTATAAAAGGTCATAGAAAGCATTAATAGATTTTGATATCTTTTTTTAATGCTAAAGGAACAAAAGCTGAATAGCACTTTGACAAAAAAAAAAAAAAGATGTGATGCTCACACTACAAGAGAATTCAAAATCTGCTTGATGTCCAAAGGATATATAATATGTGAATGGAATACATCCAACATTTTAAATGTCTATATAGACATACTGTTCCTCACAACATAAGTTGGAAAGAAGAAAATGTTATTATCAAGAAGCTTTTGAGGATAAGAAAGAGTCTTTATTGTACCTATTCCCAAATACACTTGCTGATTTTATACAATGACACAAAAAGAGACTTAGGATAAAAATTTTAACAGACTTCTATCTTAAGAAGTCACACCTACTGATACTAGCCTTTGTAAAAATAAACTTGAATAGCTCAGATACATTTCAAAAAATTCATAAATCCTATCCTAAAGATCAATTGCTCCTGCAAATAACATCAGGGGGCCCTTTGGTGTCTCTAAAACATACAGCCACTGCTTCTACCATGGCATATGGCTTCAAAAGTTAGAAGGCAAGTACAAAATATTTAGAGAAAAAAATAGAGAAAACAAACTGTTTCATATTTATTCCTGGATTGGGGGAAACCATTGCTATCTTTCCCAGAGTTAAATATATTATACCCTAAGGTCTTAAGAACGTACTTACAAAAAAATTAATTCTAATCCTATAACTATGTAGAATAGTGATTTCCAAATTTATGTAACAAACAAATCTTTTTAATTATCTAAAATAAAGGAGAAGTAATCATAAGTTTTGTTTTAGATGTTCTCACTCTCCAAAATAACATCCCTAATCTCTTTTATGCCCATTTTTCTTGAATCAGTTTTTTTCTAAGATCAATTACATTAGTAAACACTTCCACTTTCCAACAGCCCGGAGCATTTGTAGCTGTATCTTCATTAGAACCATTTCGCAGTTCACAAGCTAAGTTCTGAGGTATTTTATCAGAATTCATTAGATCCACAAGAGACTGACAGAATTTCTCATAAATGTTACCTAATGGGTTTAACACTATACCTCAGTAAATGCATATTTTAGTTAACCTATACTTTAAACAGCTTAATTAGAACTTAATTGCTGAACTCTTCCCTAAAAAGTAGTCCTTAATGGAATTCATACAGAGTAGCAGAGTTAAATGAAGTGATTCTGAAAAGTCATTGGGAATCATAGATACCTTATTTAATTGAAGACTTATTAGGATTTCTTGACTATGACACTTTGTCTTTATATCTATTACCATCAAATAAAATAGTATTCACCTTAAATAGATACATAGATTTTTCAGATTATTAATTCATACTATTAAAAAGAGTTGTCTCCAAGATGGCAATCTCTGTCTCAGGGGTACACAAGACAGTCCATATGAGCTGAAAAGAAAATATTTAAATTTTTATTCATTTTATCTTCAAAAAAAGACAATTAAGCTTTATCAATTTTCTAGCATTTAATATTCAGATGAACACTCACATCCTTGCCCATCTGTGTATCACATGGTCACCATCACATATAGGAGATGAGGTGTACTGGGGGAAAAAGTTGCTCCACAATACGGAGGAGTTAAAAGTCATGCCTCACTTGTGCATTTCCTTTTAGTGTAGTAGTAGACATATTGTACTTAAAATGTGACTGGCTATTCAGATTTATAGATAATTTTCTAGTATTAGCTAAAGGACTCTCCTAAACTAGACAAGTAGTTTAAAAACACTCCTCCAAAGACCACAGATTAAATATGATACTTATAATGTAAACATGAATTAACAATAAATGACAAAGCTGACAGTTCTCTTTACATAAAATTTTCCTTGTAAATAGTAATTTGGTGGCCAAAAATAATTTCAATGTATCAAGAGGATTATTTAAAATAGGAATTTAACTGTTAAAATGGCCCTACTGCCCAAAGCAATCTACAGATTCAATGCAATACCTACCAAAATACCAATGACTTTCTTCATTGAAATAGAAAAAAAAATACTAACATTTGCATGGAACCACAAAAAACCCAAAGAGCTAAAACAAGCCTAAGCAAAAAGAACAAAGCTGGAGGCATCACACTACCAGACTTTAAAATATACTACTAAGCTACAGTAACAAAAACAGCATGCTACTAGCATAAAAACAGGCACATAGACCAATGGAACAGAATAGAGAACCTAGACATTAATACACACACCTACAGCCAACAAATTTTTTACAAAGGCAACAACAACATTCATTGAGGAAAGGACAGTCACTTCAATAAATGATGCTAGGAAAACTGGATATTCCTATACAGAAGAATAACGTTGGGCCTCCACCTCTTACCCTATACAAAAATAAACTCAAAATAGATTAAAGACCTAAATGTAAGACGGAAACTATAAAACTGCAAGAAGAAAACACAGGAGAAACTCTTCAGGACATAGGTGTGGGGAAAGATTTTATGAATAAGACCCAAACACATAAGCAAAAGAAAAACCAAAAGTAAACAAATGGGATTATATCAAACTAAAAAATTTCTGCACTGCAAAGAAATCAACAGAGTGGAAAGATAACCTACAGAATGAGAAAATATTTGGAAACTATTCATTTTACAAGAGATTAATATCCAGAATATAAAGGAACTCAAACATCTCAACAACCAAAAAAAAAAAAAAAAAAAGCCAGTTTAAAAACATGGGCAAATGATCTGAACAAACATTTTTCAAAAGAAGACATACAAATAGCCAACAAGTATATGAGAAAACATTTAACATCACTAATCCTCAGGGAAATGCAAATCAAAACCACAAGGAGATATCATCTCACCTCAGAATGACTATTATCAAAAAGACAAAGAATAACAAATGCTGGGAAGGATGTGGAGAAAAGAAAGTGCTTGTACACTGTTGGTGGGAATGTAAACAAATACAGAGAGCAGTATGGAGGTTCCTCAGAAAACTACAATCCCATTACTGGGTACTTATTCAAAGGAAAGGAAATTAGTATTTCAAAGAGACGTCTACATCCCCGTGTTTATTGCAGCACTATTCACAATAGCCAAGATAGGAATCAACCCAAGTGTCCAACAACAGATGAACAGGTAAAGAATATGTGAGGCCAGGCACATTGGCTCATACTTGTAATCTCAGCACTTCTGGAAGCCAAGGTGGGCAGATCACTTGAGGTCAGGAGTTTGAGACCAGCCTGACTAACATGGTAAAACCCTGTCTCTACCAAAAAATACAAAAATTAGCCAGACACAGTGGTGTGTGCCTGTAGTCCTTGCTACTCAGGAGAGGCTGAGGTGGGAGAATTGCAACCTGGGAAGCAGAGGTTGCAGTGAGCCAAGATTGACCACTGCACTCCAGGCTGGGTGATAGAGTGAGACCTTGTCTCAAAAAAAAAAAAAAAGAAAAGAAAAGAAAATGTGGTATATATACCCAATGGAATATTATGCAGCCATCAAAAAGAATGAAACTCTGTCATTGGCTGTAAAACAGATGGAACTAGAAAACATTATATTAAGTAAAATAAGTCAAGCAAAGAAAGACAAATATTGCATTGTTCTAACTCACATGTGGAAATTTAAAAAGTGAATCTCATGAAGACAGTGAAAGATTGGTGGTTATCAAAGACCAGGAGGGGTAGGGAGAGGAAACTATTTAAAAAGGCTGATTAAGGAGTGCAAATATATAGTTAGATAGAAGAAATAATGCTTAGTGTTCGGTAGAACAGTAAAGTGAATATAGTTGACAATAATCTATGGAATATTTCAAAATAGAAGAGAATAATTTGAATGTTCCTAGCATAAAGCAAAGATAAATATTTCATTTAAATATCAAAAAATTGGATATCCCAGTCTCCATGATTTGATCTTTACACATTATATGCATGTATAAAATTATCACATGTACTCAGAAAATATGTACATTATATATCGATAAAAAAATATAAAACATTAAAAAAGTTGAACTCATAGAAGTAAAAGTGGAATAGAGTATACTAGAGGCTGAGAAGAGTGTGGGGAATAGGGAGAGACTTTTCAAAGATACAAAAGTACAGCTAGAAAGGAGGAATAAGTTCTAGTGTTCTATAGCACTGTAGGATGACTATAGTTAATAATATATACTTTCAAACAGCTAGAAGAAAGATACTAAATATTTCCAACATAAAGAAGTAGCAAATGTTTGAGAGGATGGATATGCTAATTATTCTGATATGATTACTATACATTGCATGTATTGAAACATCACTATGTACCCCATAAATATGTATAATTATTATGTGTCAATGACAAACCATTTTTTTTTATTTTTTTTATTATTTTTTCTTTTATTATTATTATTATTATTATTATTATACTTTAGGTTTTATGGTACATGTGCCCAATGTGCAGGTAAGTTACATATGTATACATGTGCCATGCTGGTGCGCTGCACCCACCAACTCGTCATCTAGCATTAGGTATATCTCCCAATGCTATCCCTCCCCCCTCCCCCCAACCCACAACAGTCCCCGAAGTGTGATGTTCCCCTTCCTGTGTCCATGTGTTCTCATTGTTCAATTCCCACCTATGCGTGAGAATATGCGGTGTTTGGTTTTTTGTTTTTGCGACAGTTTACTGAGAATGATGATTTCCACTTTCATCCATGTCCCTACAAAGGACATGAACTCATCATTTTTTATGGCTGCATAGTATTCCATGGTGTATATGTGCCACATTTTCTTAATCCAGTCTATCATTGTTGGACATTTGGGTTGGTTCCAAGTCTTTGCTATTGTGAATAATGCCGCAATAAACATACGTGTGCATGTGTCTTTATAGCAGCACGATTTATAGTCCTTTGGGTATATACCCAGTAATGGGATGGCTAGGTCGAATGGAATTTCTAGTTCTAGATCCCTGAGGAATCGCCACACTGACTTCCACAAGGGTTGAACTAGTTTACAGTCCCACCAACAGTGTAAAAGTGTTCCTATTTCTCCACATCCTCTCCAGCACCTGTTGTTTCCTGACTTTTTAATGATTGCCATTCTAACTGGTGTGAGATGGTATCTCATTGTCGTTTTGATTTGCATTTCTCTGATGGCCAGTGATGGTGAGCATTTTTTCATGTGTTTTTTGGCTGCATAAATGTCTTCTTTTGAGAAGTGTCTGTTCATGTCCTTCGCCCACTTTTTGATGGGGTTGTTTGTTTTTTTCTTGTAAATTTGTTTGAGTTCATTGTAGATTCTGGATATTAGCCCTTTGTCAGATGAGTAGGTTGCGAAAATTTTCTCCCATTTTGTAGGTTGCCTGTTCACTCTGATGGTAGTTTCCTTTGCTGTGCAGAAGCTCTTTAGTTTAATTAGATCCCATTTGTCAATTTTGGCTTTTGTTGCCATTGCTTTTGGTGTTTTAGACATGAAGTCCTTGCCCATGCCTATGTCCTGAATGGTATTGCCTAGGTTTTCTTCTAGGGTTTTTATGGTTTTAGGTCTAACATTTAAGTCTTTAATCCATCTTGAATTGATTTTTGTTTAAGGTGTAAGGAAGGGATCCAGTTTCAGCTTTCTCCATATGGCTAGCCAGTTTTCCCAGCACCATTTATTAAATAGGGAATCCTTTCCCCATTTCTTGTTTTTCTCAGGTTTGTCAAAGATCAGATGGTTGTAGATATGTGGCATTATTTCTGACGGCTCTGTTCTGTTCCATTGATCTATATCTCTGTTTTGGTACCAGTACCATGCTGTTTTGGTTACTGTAGCCTTGTAGTATAGTTTGAAGTCAGGTAGCGTGATGCCTCCAGCTTTGTTCTTTTGGCTTAGGATTCACTTGGTGATGCGGGCTCTTTTTTGGTTCCATATGAACTTTAAAGTAGTTTTTTCCAATTCTGTGAAGAAAGTCATTGGTAGCTTGATGGGGATGGCATTGAATCTGTAAATTAGCTTGGGAAGGATGGCCATTTTCATGATATTGATTCTTCCTACCCATGAGCATGGAATGTTCTTCCATTTGTTTGTATCCTCTTTTATTTCCTTGAGCAGTGGTTTGTAGTTCTCCTTGAAGAGGTCTTTCACATCCCTTGTAAGTTGGATTCCTAGGTATTTTATTCTCTTTGAAGCAATTGTGAATGGGAGTTCACCCATGATTAGGCTCTCTGTTTGTCTGTTATTGATGTATAAGAATGCTTGTGATTTTTGCACATTGATTTTGTATCCTGAGACTTTGCTGAAGTTGCTTATCAGCTTAAGGAGATTTTGGGCTGAGACAATGGGGTTTTCTAGATATACTATCATGTCATCTGCAAACAGGGACAATTTGACTTCCTCTTTTCCTAATTGAATACCCTTGATTTCCTTCTCCTGCCTAATTGCCCTGGCCAGAACTTCCAACACTATGTTGAATAGAAGTGGCGAGAGAGGGCATCCCTGTCTTGTGCCAGTTTTCAAAGGGAATGCTTCCAGTTTTTGCCCATTCAGTATGATATTGGCTGTGGGTTTGTCATAAACAGCTCTTATTATTTTGAGATATGTCCCATCAATTCCTAATTTATTGAGAGTTTTTAGCATGAAGGGTTGTTGAATTTTGTCAAAGGCCTTTTCTGCATCTATTGAGATAATCATGTGGTTTTTTTTTTTATTTTTTATTTTTTATTTTTTATTTTTTTTCTTTTATTATTATTATTATTATTATTATTATAATACTTTAGGTTTTATGGTACATGTGCGCAACGTGCAGGTAAGTTACATATGTATACATGTGCCATGCTGGTGCGCTGCACCCACCAACTCGTCATCTAGCATTAGGTATATCTCCCAATGCTATCCCTCCCCCCTCCCGCCACCCCACAACAGTCCCCAGAGTGTGATTTTTGTCTTTGGTTCTGTTTATATGCTGGATTACATTTATTGATTTGCGTATATTGAACCAGCCTTGCATCCCAGGGATGAAGCCCACTTGATCATGGTGGATAAGCTTTTTGATGTGCTGCTGGATTCGGTTTGCCAGTATTTTATTGAGGATTTTTGCATCAATGTTCATCAAGGATATTGGTCTAATATTCTCTTTTTTTGTTGTGTCTCTGCCAGGCTTTGGTATCAGGATGATGCTGGCCTCATAAAATGAGTTAGGGAGGATTCCCTCTTTTTCTATTGATTGGAATAGTTTCAGAAGGAATGGTACCAGCTCCTCCTTGTACCTCTGGTAGAATTCGGCTGTGAACCCATCTGGTCCTGGACTTTTTTTGGTTGGTAAGCTATTGATTATTGCTACAATTTCAGCTGCTGTTATTGGTCTATTCAGAGATTCAACTTCTTCTTGGTTTAGTCTTGGGAGGGTGTATGTGTTGAGGAATTTATCCAATTCTTCCAGATTTTCTAGTTTATTTGCATAGAGGTGTTTGTAATATTCTCTGATGGTAGTTTGTATTTCTGTGGGATCAGTGGTGATATCCCCTTTATCATTTTTTATTGCATCTATTTGATTCTTCTCTCTTTTTTTCTTTATTAATCTTGCTAGTGGTCTATCAATTTTGTTGATCCTTTAAAAAAACCAGCTCCTGGATTCATTTATTTTTTGAAGGGTTTTTTGTGTCTCTATTTCCTTCAGTTCTGCTCTGATTTTAGTTATTTCTTGCCTTCTGCTAGCTTTTGAATGTGTTTGCTCTTGCTTTTCTAGTTCTTTTAATTGTGATGTTAGGGTGTCAATTTTGGATCTTTCCTGCTTTCTCTTGTGGGCATTTAGTGCTATAAATTTCCCTCTACACACTGCTTTGAATGCATCACAGAGATTCTTGTATGTTGTGTCTTGGTTCTCGTTGGTTTCAAAGAACATCTTTATTTCTGCCTTCATTTCGTTATGTACCCAGTAGTCATTCAGGAGCAGGTTGTTCAGTTTCCATGTAGTTGAGCAGTTTTGAGTGAGATTCTTAATCCTGAGTTCTAGCTTGATTGCACTGTGATCTGAGAGACAGTTTGTTACAATTTCTGTTCTTTTACATTTATTGAGGAGAGCTTTACTTCCAAGTACGTGGTCAATTTTGGAATAGGTGTGGTGTGGTGCTGAAAAAAATGTATATTCTGTTGATTTGGGGTGGAGAGTTCTGTAGATGTCTATTAGGTCCGCTTGGTGCAGAACTGAGTTCAATTCCTGGGTATCCTTGTTGACTTTCTGTCTCGTTGATCTGTCTAATGTTGACAGTGGGGTGTTAAAGTCTCCCATTATTAATGTGTGGGAGTCTAAGTCTCTTTGTAGGTCACTGAGGACTTGCTTTATGAATCTGGGTGCTCCTGTATTGGGTGCATATATATTTAGGATAGTTAGCTCTTCTTGTTGAATTAATCCCTTTACCATTATGTAATGGCCTTCTTTGTGTCTTTTGATCTTTGCTGGTTTAAAGTCTGTTTTATCAGAGACTAGGATTGCAACCCCTGCCTTTTTTTGTTTTCCATTTGCTTGGTAGATCTTCCTCCATCCTTTTATTTTGAGCCTATGTGTGTCCCTGCACGTGAGATGGGTTTCCTGAATACAGCACACTGATGTGTCTTGACTCTTTATGCAATTTGCCAGTCTGTGTCTTTTAATTGGAGCATTTAGTCCATTTACATTTAAAGTTAATATTGTTATGTGTGAATTTGATCCTGTCATTATGATGTTAGCTGGATATTTTGCTCGTTAGTTGATGCAGTCTCTTCCTAGTCTCAATGGTCTTTACATTTCGGTATGATTTTGCAGTGGCTGGTACCGGTTGTGCCTTTCCATGTTTAGCGCTTCCTTCAAGAGCTCTTTTAGGGCAGGCCTGGTGGTGACAAAATCTCTCAGCATTTGCTTGTCTGTAAAGTAGTTTATTTCTCCTTCACTTATGAAGCTTAGTTTGGCAGGATATGAAATTCTGGGTTGAAAATTCTTTTCTTTAAGAATGTTGAATATTGGCCCCCACTCTCTTCTGGCTTGTAGGGTTTCTGCCGAGAGATCTGCTGTTAGTCTGATGGGTTTCCCTTTGAGGGTAACCCGTCCTTTCTCTCTGGTTGCCCTTAACATTTTTTCCTTCATTTCAACTTTGGTGAATCTGACAATTATGTGTCTTGGAGTTGCTCTTCTCGAGGAGTATCTTTGTGGTGTTCTCTGTATTTCCTGAATCTGAATGTTGGCCTGCCTTGCTAGACTGGGGAAGTTCTCCTGGATAATATCCTGCAGAGTGTTTTCCAACTTGGTTCCATTCTCCCCATCACTTTCAGGTACACCAATCAGACGTAGATTTGGTCTTTTCACATAGTCCCACATTTCTTGGAGGCTTTGCTCATTTCTTTTTATTCTTTTTTCTCTAAACTTCCCTTCTCTCTTCATTTCATTCATTTCATCTTCCAGGGCTGATACCCTTTCTTCCATTTGATTGCATCGGCTCCTGAGGCTTCTGCATTCTTCACGTAGTTCTCGAGCCTTGGTTTTCAGCTCCATCAACTCCTTTAAGCACTTCTCTGTATTGGTTATTCTAGTTATACATTCTTCTAAATTTTTTTCAAAGTTTTCAACTTCTTTGCCTTTGGTTTGAATATCCTCCCGTAGCTCGGTGTAATTTGATCGTCTGAAGCCTTCTTCTCTCAGCTCGTCAAAGTCATTCTCCGTCCAGCTTTGTTCCGTTGCTGGTGAGGAACTGCGTTCCTTTGGAGGAGGAGAGGTACTCTGGTTTTTAGAGTTTCCAGTTTTTCTGCTCTGTTTTTTCCCCATCTTTGTGGTTTTATCTACTTTTGGTCTTTGATGATGGTGATGTACAGATGGGTTTTTGGTGTGGATGTCCTTTCTGTTAGTTTTCCTTCTAAGAGACAGAACCCTCAGCTGCAGGTCTGTTGGAGTACCTGGCCGGCCGTGTGAGGTGTCAGTCTGCCCCTGCTGGGGGGTGCCTCCCAGTTAGGCTGCTCGGGGTTCAGGGGTCAGGGACCCACTTGAGGAGGCAGTCAGCCCGTTCTCAGATCTCCAGCTGCGTGCTGGGAGAACCACTGCTCTCCTCAAAGCTGTCAGACAGGGACATTTAAGTCTGCAGAGGTTACTGCTGTCTTTTTGTTTGTCTGTGCCCTGCCCCCAGAGGTGGAGCCTACAGAGGCAGGCAGGCCTCCTTGAGCTGTGGTGGGCTCCACCCAGTTCAAGCTTCCAGGCTGCTTTGTTTACCTAAGTGAGCCTGGGCAATGGCGGGCGCCCCTCCCCCAGCCTCGCTGCCGACTTGCTGTTTGATCTCAGACTGCTGTGCTAGCAATCAGCGTGACTCCGTGGGCGTAGGACCCTCTGAGCCAGGTGCGGGCTATACTCTCCTGGGGCACCGTTTCCTAAGCCCGTCGGAAAAGCACAGTATTCGGGTGGGAGTAGCCCGATTTTCCAGGTGCTGCCTGTCACCCCTGGAAGGGGAACTCCCTGACCCCTTGCGCTTCCCGAGTGAGGCAATGCCTCGCCCCTTCTTCGGCTGGCACACGGTGCACTCACCCACTGATCTGCACCCACTGTCTGGCACTCCCTAGTGAGATGAACACGGTACCTCAGATGGAAATGCAGAAATCACCCATCTTCTGCGTGGCTCGCGCTGGGAGCTGTAGACCGGAGCTGTTCCTATTCGGCCATCTTGGCTCCTCCCCATCCCTACAAACCATTTTTAAAGGAAAAAATAAAATATGAATTTACATTTACTATGGTTAACAATTACCTTTGTCTTAACTGTTTGTCACACCATAAGCTATTAACAAATGATACTATCAAGATATTTGAAACAAGGCCAGGTGCACTGGCTCATGCCTGTAATCCCAGTGCTTTGAGAGGCCAAAGCAGGAGGATCGCTTGAGGCCTGCAGTTCAAGGCTGCAGTGAGCTACGATTGTGCCACTGCACTCTAGCTTGGGTAACACAGGTAGACTCCATCCCTTAAAAAAAAAATACACACACACACATATACATGGGCAAAATATTTAAAATACATTTAGCTTCTTTTTAAATTATTGTACATATTTTTAATGTACATATATTAGCATAATGGTAAGTATATTTAATGTATAAATACATATATATAATATATATAAAGATATTTGGGGAGTGCATGCTCAAAGTATTTTACCAACACATGAGTTGATAAAATAGTTTATAGATCATTAACCTAACAAGTGGCAGAAAGAAGAGAGATGGTAGAAAACCTCAAGTAACCCACAAATAAAGTATATATACCATTGGGATGTGTTTTCTTGTTTTCATAATTATTCTGAATACAAGTGTGGTTTATGCTTTGGGAGTATACACAAAGCAAAAATTAATAACAAAATCCCATATTGAAGATTTGATTTAGAGAAAACTTAGAAGTTCTTAAATACCCTTTTTATCTTTCCTTCTTTAACACATTTCTTCATTGTTCAGTTCAGACTGAATTAGTAATTGCTCCTGAGAGCTAGAAAAAAACAGCAATTTGAGTTGTAATACAATGAAGTTCTTCTATCTGTTTCTGGTTTAAGGGAAGCTAGGGCTATTTATTCCAAACTAAAATATGTCCTGAGAAACCAGGGACATAACGGAAGGAAAATATCTCTGTACTAATTTTACTAGCCATGCTTGAAATCACAGCTCTGCCCACAGTGCCTGTGGTGGGGTGAAAGAATTTTCACTAACAATAGCACCTCAAAGGAAGATTCAACTGATAGTTGCCGTCACCTGTGAGCAGAAAAGAGAGAACTTTCTTCATAAGTTAAAGATGTAACTAAAAGACCAAACACTGTAACTCTACTGTTAACAAAAACTCGAGATTATCATGAAATTCAAAACCAAGACACCCGTGAGCCACCTACCACCTGATTGAATATCTCATTCTTTTACAGAAGTTTAAATATTCTGTGAGCTGACCTGTTCACTTTTTTATGAGTTTTCCCTAAGGGTAAATCTTTAGTGGAAATAATCTGATGGACGACTCCTACTTCAAGAGTGGCAAAAAGCCTCAGAGAAGTTCCCTAGCATGTGAAAGCTATCTTTTCTTGTCTTCTATAATTTTAGAAGGTATTTTAAAGATGTTCCTGGGATCAGACTTTATGTGCAACATGTCACGAAAGAGTGAATACTGATGATCAAACTGCTCTTCTAAAATGTATCATAAAATCAGGTTTATAGTAAATGTTCTTCAGACCATTAGCTACCATAATTCTCCAGTCCTTTTCTTAGCTGTTTTATTAATAGTGTACAATCTTCATTACTACTAACTGTTACGTGTTAAAAACAGACCCATCTACCATAAGCCACATCTCCTCCCACTCCCTGTTTTACAAGATACCCATAAATACCCTTAAAACCCATCTGTTCTGTCTGGGATGCTCAAGGGTCCTCCCTCCCACAGCGAAGAAAAAGGAGCTCAATGGCCTCTTCTGGATTTTTCAATTACTAGAGCTTAGTATGCCTTAAGACACAGCCTGGAATTATAATTAATTTGGTTAAATTTTTAAAATTAATCCCCTGGTAATTTGCTGTGCAGAAGAAGGAAATTCACATTCACAAAGAACAGAGAAAGTGGAAGAAAACTCCAGAAAAAAAGGAAGTCTTTTCCCTCTTTCATGATTACTTTTGAAGTCAATGTCATCTCATAAAATCCACTTAGTAAAACTGACAGCAATAAGTATGTTTTGCCTTGAGGCTCTGTCTTGTGCTATCAGGAGTAAATGGAGGTACCTTCTAAAGGTCTCTGACAATCCCATAGGAAATTTTTCTGCTTCCTCTCTGAAGCCCAGTGGGAAAGGCTCATGGAAGTTCAGCTGAACCATATTGCTTATGTGATGAGGATGGACAGCAGGAGGACAGTGAAGCCATTCTGCAGAGTGGATGTCAAATAATCAAAGAGAAGACAGTGGGAACTCTAAGGACGCAGGGGATACCATCTAAGGCAAAGTGACATTGATATCAACATCTAGGAAATGATAGAGGCAGATAAATAGCTCAGGCAAGAAAAAAGAGATGGGATGACCCAGTTTAAGCAAAAAGTAATTTGCTAATCACAAAGTAAAGAAATAATACAATAGGCTCCTCTCTCCACTCACACACAGCAGGTATAGCCGTTATCCAGATAAAGCAGTAGACAGAAAAGGAGATCAACTGCAATGTGACTGGTACTGAAACCACAGAGCGCTGCTTCCGAACAAGAGCTCACCCCAAAGAAAAATTGGCAGACAGTGCCACCTGCAGAGGAAAGATATATCTTCTGCAGGCACTAGCTCTCCAAAGCTGACAGGCTGATATATTCTGCTGAATAAATCGAAAAACTTTCAAGAGGTCTAAGAAAGGTAGTCTGAAGTAGACTGCACTGCAGGGATCCAATCAAGTTAAGAATATCAGGAGCCTGTGGCAACATCCACACCAGGAAAAAAGACTCGTAACCTCTCGAGTTAAGTGCAAATAAGAAAATAGCATGGTGGGTTTCATTTCTTTGCGTATGTTGTGTGTGTGTGTGTGCGCACCCGCGCGCGTGTGTGTAACTGTATGTTGTGATTTTTTAAAGGACACAAAACTGCAAAACTGTTCTTTCCATATAAGGATTAAATCAGGCATGAGAAGTATTTTTTCCTGGAACAGAAAACAAGTGTGTTATTTTCTCCTAGAATTTTTAGGCTTTTTGACTCCACATGGAACTGACTTTCCCTTCTCCAGGATCTCCTCAATCCCTGCCTCCTCCACAAATCTTTTCCAATGGATACAGCCCTAATTGTTCATAGCTCTCTCTCTACTAGTAACTTACTTATTGCTTGAACCATTCAATGTGGAACTTAATTGAATACTATCTTACTTTCTTCTAATTGCTTACTACCTGTAAATTTAACCTCCCAAACAAGACTACAAGATCCCCGAGAGCAAGGATTATGTCCAACATGTATATCCTGTTCCCTTCAGCTAGGCTGAGTATATATATATACATATATACATATATACATATATATACACATATATACATATATACATATATATACACATATATACATATTTGCATATATACATACATATATACATATTTGCATATATACATACATATATACATATATATATTATATACATATATATATATATATATATGTAGAATTTATCTCCTGTCATCTTATCTGAGGAGGGTGGGAAAGGCCTCCTGGTGCACAAAGGTCCCTCTACCCTGTGTTTATTTTCTTTAAACCAAAGAATTCACTCATTTAGATTAAGAAATTAGCCCAATTATAGTATTAACAATCCCTGGGATGATTTCTCCACTTAGCTCTTCTGTAGTGATACGCAAAATAATAGTTTGGGACGTCAAGGCCTGGATTTGATTCTCAACTCCATCACTTCCTAATGACATGATCTTGACAAGTTATTCACATCTCCATAAAATTTGCTTATCTATAAAATGAGGAAATAACATTCTACTCATGGTTATGTGACAACTAAAAAAAAAAAAGCATGTAAAATTTAGCCCATAGTAAGCACTTAGTAAATGCTAGCTTTTTAAAACAATAATAATAAATAGTAACAATAAGTACTGAGATATACACTGAAAAGTGTGAGATTCAACCCTACTTGCAAGCTGACAAGGGAGCCTGTCACAGTTTCAGGGAAGCTGGGAAAAGTCACTAGACTATTAAGTCAGACAATGGGCTTTGTTAGAGAAGGGACAGTAGCATGAGCAAAGTTCCATTTATCCCCCAAAGTCCCACAAGGGTTGGGTCACAGTTAAGGCACTTTGAGCCTAGGACACTCAAATCTTATATAATGGGCTGCAAGCAAACTGGCCCAACATTTGTTCTGAAGGTGAACATTATCCTTATTATACTAATTAGTAATCATGCATGCTCTCTGCTTCAGAGGAAGACACTATAACTTCTAGGGCTATTTACTATATAAACATCCTTAAAAAAATAGTCCAGAACAAAGACTATCAGTCTCTGTTCTCAATATGTGCAGGAAACAAGCAATCCAGAGAATTGCCTTCCAACAAAACTTAGCTCCTACTAGCAAGGGCCTTACAATCTGCAGGAAAAGATAGACAACTAAATTTCAAAACTGAGAGATAGGGAAATAGTGCTATTTTAAAAATCATTAATATAATAAATGCATACAATCTTAAAATACCATATAACTATAAAAGACAGTGAAGCCATATATTTACTAACATGAAAATTGTTTATGATATATTGTTTGTTGCAGAAAGTGGTCTAAGAAGCAAGTATAGTATACTCCCATTCATATGTACAGGTAAATCCGATAAATCATTGACATGGGATATTGCAAATAATCAATAGATAATTTCATTTATATAAAATATTAAACTTATGATATGTAATATTTATAAATACTGTCCTGGAATGATATAAAGTCCAACATGCTGTGAACTTAAGAACTATGCACAAAAAGTTATCTTAAAAAGACAGGGAATCCAGGCAGGCTTCCTAGAGAAAGTAGTTATTAAGTGAAATTTCAATGAAATGTAAAAAGTAGGAAGAGAATTTAAAGTAGAAGACAGTTGTGAACACACTGAACTTGGAATAGCATGATGGATTCATAAAATAGTATAAAACTATCCATAAAACTGCATGTTGTCTGGAGTAACCAGGATAAAAGATAAATACAAAAAAATTGTAGAAAGTAGGGTAAAAAGGTAGACACGGGTCAGATAAAAGTAGCAGCCAATAATGTATTCCAAAAGGTGAGGAGGTGGTAGAAGGCATCTACCTCAGAGTACATCTACAGCAGGCTCCACTCTAAGAGACAAATTCATTGCTGTGTACATGCAGCTGCTTGATGAAAAGGGATTGGACTTAGAGCCTCTCCAGTACCCTCCATCCCTGAACTACATTCATCCAACAGGTACAGGTTGCCTCCACTAGGATTACCCCTGGCACAACAGACTTGTCATGTCCAAAATGATATACATTACCTCCTCTGTCACCCAAATCAAAACCCAAAAGGGTCTTTCTAGAGTTCTTCCTAGAACTCCACTACTAGTTCTTCCTATTAGTGGAAGAGTTTTTCTCACCACTTATCCCCTCCCCACCCCTCACCCCACACACAGGCCAGTCAGACACATTTTCTTTCCCCCAAATCCACCACCACTGCCTTAGCTCAGTCTCTCACCATGCCTCTCTAGATGCTTGCAGTAGCCTCCCTCCAGGTCTCTTAGCCTCCCTTCCCAAGCCCTCTAGTCTATATTCCACACTGCCACCAGAGTGGAAGTGCTAATTTGCTTGTTTCTCTCTTAAAAATCCTGTAATGGTTCACCAACATCTACAGGGTAAAGTCTACATTCTTTATCATGCCATACAAGCTCATTCATAATCTGGCCCTTCCTACCTTTCTAGCCTTGCCCTGACTGCCACCCTTAAGCACTCCACCGTCATGACATTTGAAACTATAGAGGTTCCTCAGAATACATCATGTTCTTCTGATCCTTTTTATCTTCTCACAGGCACAGCCTCTGCCCAGAAAGTCCTCTTTCCTTATGATACCCCCAGTTCTTTCCTTGGCCATCTAAGAAACGATTCACTTTTCAAGGCCTAGATGAAGTATCAACCCCTTAGGGATCCTCTCCTGATCAGTTAAGCGCTTCTTCCTGTGCAAGCATCTAGTGTCGTAAGCAGCTAATAACTGATACATTACAAATATAGCAACTGAAACACTGCTTTAATTATATTTATATGTCTCTTTGATATAAATCTTTATTAGGTTGTGAAACCCTTAAAGGTAGGGTAAGATCTTATTCTTTGCATTTTTATTGCTCACCATGTAACGAAGACTTTATAAATGTTGGATAAATAATTGGCTAGATATATGGATGAATGGATGGTTTCTAGTTATTTGTCTATATTAACACAACTCAAGTTGCTAAAAGAAATTTTACAATAGAAGAGGCTTTCAAAATGGAAATATACTTTCTTAGTTCTAGCGCCTCAGTGGCTTAATCTCTTCTTTTTAAATACACACACACACACACACACACACGTGCACGCACACACACACAGACACACAGAGTAAATTGTCTTAAAGGGAAGGTCTTGTTAGACAATATGCTTAGCATTCACCAAAGACACTAATCCTAATAAAGATTTAAAGAATATATTTAGCTAACAACAATTCCATTTATCAAGTGCTTACAATGAGCCTTATGTATCTTATCTTATACATAACAGCACCCTGTGAATTTGATACTACTCCCATTTTACAGATGAGGGAACTGCCTCTTAGAGCATATGAAGGACACATAGCTAAGGAAAGGACAAACTGGAATCTAAAACCATGAATCCCTGACACAAAGTAAATGCTTTGATCCACTGATAGAATTAAATTATCAAAATTTCCATTGTGCCAAACAGATAAGATGTGACCTTCTCTTTAATAATTATGTAAACAGTTTCAGTATTTTCTTGGATGTGTTAAAGATAGGATTTAACCAAGAGCTCTGCTATGAATACAGCAGGAAGCAATAGACAAAGTAGTCAATATTAAAATTCATTTTCATGCTACACACAGTTTATACTGCCCCATTTATAGTTTTTTTAAAAAGATGAGTTTGCCAACAATAATCTGTAATATTTCTGCAGTGAATATGAATAAGACAGCAATGTTTCTATTGTAGGCCATGTTTTCTTAAGTGTTTTCAAACAATCCAAAAACATTTCTACTAGGTTAGAGAAGAGAATTGTCAGTTAATATTGTCATAACAGTTTTTCACGTTTAAGAAACGTTTTTTTTTCTGTTTCCCTATCATAAGAAGGAAGCATACAAAAAGTTGGAGCTTAGCTACACTGTGGAGAACCTTTTATATAGAATTTGGTTTGCTCAGTTTTGTCTCACATAACTGCTTAGAATATTGAAAATTATTCAAAACTCAAACTAAGAAGAAACATCTACACTTTACCTTTAAGGATGCTGTGTTAGGCAGTCCCAGGGGGGCCCCCAGTGCTCCTTGCTTCCTGGTATGTATAGTTCCTTCCCAATCCTCAGGGTTGATCTGTGTGACCAAAGGAATACAGAAGTTATAATATGCAACTTCAAAGGCTAGGTCATAAAACACATTTTGGTTCCTTTCTCTTTTTCCTTCTCTTAACTCACTCACTCTGGGAGAAGCTAGCTGCCATGGCATGAGGCTAGCTGCCTCTCAAGCAGCCCTATGGAGAGATCAACATTTAAGGGACTGAGGCTTCCTCCCAACAGCCAGTGAGGCACTAAGACCTCCAGCCAACAGCCATGCAAGCGAGCCACCATGCAATTGATCCTCTAGCCCCAGTCAACATCTCAATAACTACAGCCCTTCTGGATATCTTGACTGCAATCACACAAGACGCTAAACCAAAGTCACCCAGCTTAGATACTCCCAAAACCTGACTCTTGAAAACTGTGTGAGAAAATAAAGATTTTTTTTTTGTTTTAAGCTGCCACATTTGGTGAAAGTTTGTCCAACAGCAATACACGCATAATAAAGACACTATTCAGAAGTCCCATACAACACTTCTGCTTGAATGCTATTGCTCAAAGATGTAGCTTCCCAGCCACAATTTGATAAATGTTATTAATAGAATAGGAAAAGTAGTCTTTATTCTAGGTGACCATGCATCCTGTTAAAAATAAGGACTTTTATTACCAAGGAAAACGGGAAGAGGACAAGAGATATTAAGAGAGAAGTAGCAGCCTGTGGGAGATATACTGATAGCCCCCAATTAACCACACCTCCCAATATTCACACCCAATTAAAGTTCCCTCCCATGTGGGCTTGGCCATATATTTGCCTTGATCAATGGAATATTTGCAAACATGATACAAGCAGAGGCTTATACATCAGCTCACTCCCTCTTAAGAGTCTTACTGCCATCTGTAAGGAGGTACTAGCTATCCTGCTAAAGAAAGAGGCCATGTGACAAACCAAGATGTCCCAATCAAGCTCTCAGATGAATACGGCTGCATGAGTGATCCCAGTCAACCCTATGTGTGATAAAAGAATCACTGCAGAACCACAAGAAAGAATCAATGTTGTTTGAAGACCCTAAATTTGGAGGTAGCTGGACACAAAATAGATAACTGAAATGCAACCCTATCACATACAAAATACTTTACCTGGAAACTTGAAAAACTGTAAAGTGTTTCTAAAATAAAGGGCATTTTGATTCTGTCAGACAATAGGGTATCTGATATCCTTGATTTCAATCAGATAAAGCCATTGACATGTAATTGAATCATACAATTAATGATTCTTACAATAGAAGGACTGAATTTTACAGATATGGAAATTATCATTCTTATACTACGGCTAACTAATGCTTGGACTTTCTCTAAAACATCATTTCTTAAACTGTAGTTTGAGGTCCATTGATTGATTTCAGGGGCCACATGAAAAAGATGCCTATTTTGTCTTTAATTTTTTCTGAATAGTTTAAAACATAACTTTGTAATAAGTATTTCATTTACAAGACATTAAGTTAAAGTATTGTTAACTCTAGATAACTTAGAATGTCAGTACACTATTTGTACTATACATGGTCAGTTCATACACAATCCATCATTGTTTCCATGCTAAGATAGCTAGACTAATTTTTATTTTAAAATAACTAAAGAGGGCCGGGCACGGTGGCTCACACCTGTAATCCCAGCACTTTAGGATGCCGAGGTGGGCAGATCACGAGGTCAGAAGATCGAGAACATCCTGGCTAACACGGTGAAACCCCGTCTCTACTAAAAAATACAAAAAATTAGGCATGGTGGCAGGTGCCTGTAGTCCCAGCTTCTCAGGAGGCTGAGGAAGGAGAATGGCGTGAACCCGGGAGGCGGAGCTTGCAGTGAGCCGAGATGCATCACTGCACTCCAGCCTGGCTGACAAAGCGAGACTCTGTCTCATATAAATAAATACATAAATAGAACCTAAACTATCATTATATTTATGGACAGATGATTTTTACAAATTTATGTTACAGACTCTAGCTGTAAATTGCCGGAAAAATAAAGTATAAAATTTCCATACCCTTAGATTTTACTTACATAGTTCAACATAAATTGAAAAAAAGTCTCAGTTATTTTGGTGTTAAGAGACTTTTATTCTAATAAAAATATGGGGCCAACAAAATTCAAAGGAGCACCTAATGTATGTCCGTAATACATTAGAAAATGTGAATCTTTGTGAAAAGAAGGCTGGATTTTACTAAATCTTGGATTTGCCCCAATGCAAAAATCTTGTCTTGAAGTATTTGAAAAGAAGCCCACATGACTGAAAAGCTCTCTTTGAAATCATGTATTCTGTTCTGTTATGTGGAGCAGAAAAATGTAAATGAAGCAGTGTCCTTGTCAAATAATGTCCCTGACTCCATGAAGCAGGTTATGAATTACAGGCAGCTATGCCGTTTGCCTACACCTGAATGAAACCATCCAGAGCTTTTAGTGCAGAAAAATCCTTGGTTCCTTACATAATACACACTGATTTGATAAGATTCTTTTGGATATTTTAAAGGCTATATTCAAAACAGCAAAATAGTTTTTTGCCAAGAAAATATCTGACTGGAAAAAAAATCATGATACTCTTTCAGAGGCTGAGCCATAATTCTAATTTTCCTCCTTTGTTAAAGAAGCAGCTTCACACATTACTGGGGTTTGTTTCTTCCAATAGCATCACACCCTAGTATCAAAGACTGCTAATATCCCTAAAAAAATCCTCATATCGATCTCACTGAAAATCTTTAATATGAACAAATACAAGGCTTCTACTACACAGAAGTTCATTGATATTTAAGAGGATATAGCGTAAAGAGGCAACAGAACTGGATTTCTATCCCAAATTGCTCATTTACTAGTTGGGCGATCTTGAACAACTTCCGTAACTCCTCTGAGTCTAGAGTTTTCCCATCTGTAAAGTGATAATTGCATCTACCTAAAAATGCATGGTAACAATCAAATATGATAATATATAAATAGATCTAGCAATGTCTGGTATTCAGTAAATGTTGGGTTGCTTTAAACTGAATAAGCATCTCAAAACCTTTCTTGTTCATTCTTCTAAGGCTCCAACTCTAAATTTTCCCAGTGGGCAAAGAGCTTTTTTCCTGAGGCCTCATTTCTAGTATCTATGGTGCTTCCAAGACTAGCAAAACAAAGTTTCTCCTAGAACCACCTGACAAGAGGACCACTTTTCTCAAGATCAGCCTATGGCTTCTGTGGAAAAACTACCAGTTACCTCTCTCCCCACTCAGAACAGAGCACTATTTCCACTCACAGCCCAGTCTATGCTCTTAACTGCTCCCTCACAGTATTTAAGACAGCCTATTCACTTAACAAGGCAAAGTTTTTCTCTGAGTTATGAACAGTTCTCCTCTAATGAGCAGAGCTACTCCAACTCTACATCTGTCATTCTAATTTTTATTCAGTTAGCGTCTGACATCTACTAATCTAATCATCCTTTATGCATATGGATATTGGGTTATTATTACACGTAAGAAATGCAATACTCATTTGAATGCTTACTTTAATAAGTGTTTAAGGTAATTCATTACACCATCTGCAGATTTTACAACCCACTATTTGACTATTGAGTAATTCTGTTGTTTTTAACTAGCATTCATTGAGTGTTTTATACTTTACCAAACACTTTCTAATATTGATTTGATCTTTAAAAAAATCCTATGTGGTAGGTAAGCCAGATATTATTAGTCTCCCTTTTTTTAGATGAGGGACAGAAAGTTTAAGTCAACTGGCTAAAGCCATGTGGCAATTCCACTGACAAATAAACTAAATCCTACGTCTTTTGGCTTAAAACCTGTAACTTTTCCACTGTAATATGCTGTCTTCCAGTGTCACTGAGTACTATCTTTTATCTAATTGGCAATAAAAATAGTCACAACAAAAGGAAGCCTCTGAAGTCAGCATCAGGGTAAGTGTATCAAACCAAATGATTCAGCCAGGTGTGGCAGCTCACATCTGTAATCCAAGCACTTTGGGAAGCCAAGGTGGGAGGATTGCTTGAGACAAAACTCCTGTTTGAGATCAACCTGGGCAACACAGTGAGACCCTGTCTCTACAAAACATAAAAATAAAGAAAATAGCTGGGTGTGGTGGTGCACACCTGTGATCCCAGCTACTCCAAAGACAGAAGTGGGAAGATAGCTTGAACCTGGAAGGTCAAGGTCGCAGTGAGCTATGATTGTGTCACTGCATTTAGCGTGGGAATCAGAGTGAGACTGTTTCCAAAAAAAAAAAAAAAGTGATTAAAGGAAGCAAACCTGTACCAAGAAACACTTTCTTTCATTTAAAATGGTACAACCTTTATAAAAGTAAAAATGTAAAAAAATTGTTTTTTAGGTTATAAAAATTATACATGGTAATTATAGGAAATATAAATAAGAAAACAAAAATCACCTGGATGTTATTTTGAGTGTATTGGATACCTATTGAGCATTTTGTATATGCAAAAGATGTGATGTGATTTATCTTTTTAAACCACCCGGTGGCTGCTCTGTGGAGAATGGTGAAGAGCCTGAGAGGCAGAGAGAACGAGTTAGGGGGCTACTGCAGATCCAGGAGAGAAATGAGGGAGGCTTGGACCAGATAGGAGCACTATGGGTGCTAAAATATGACATATCTAGAACTGGAGCATTGTTTGAAGGTACAGCTGATGAAGCATCTATGGAATGTGAGCAAAAGAAAGAAGCCAAGAATAATTTAGGATTTTGACCTGAGAAAAGGTTGCACAATGGGGATCATTTGGCCCAACAGAAGAGAGAGAGTAGCAGATTTTTCAGAAGGAAGTTGAGAATTGTTTTGAATGTGTTAAGGTGGTGTATTAGTCCATTTTCACGCTGCCAATAAAGACATACCCGAGACTGGGCAATTTACAAAAGAAAAACGTTTACTTGGACTTACAGTTCTACGTGGCTGGGGAAGCCTCACAATCATGGAGGAGGGTAAGGAAAAGCAAATCCCAACTTACATGGATGGCAGCGGGCAAAGAGAGAATGAGGAAGACGGAAAAGCGGAAACCACTGATAAAACCATCAGATCTCGCGAGATTTATTTACTACCACGAGAACAGTATAGGGGAACCCGCTCCCATGATTCATTTATCTCCCACAAGGTTTCTCCCTCAACACGTGAGAATTAAGGAAGTACAATTCAAGATGCGATTTGCGTGGGGACACACAGCCAAACCATATCAGGTGGCTATTCATGTGGACTGTCCAGTGGCCAGTTGGATGGATAAGCCAAGAAGGCAGAGGAGGGGTGGGGCACAAGATAGAAATGTGGACGTATCATTATTATATCACTCTGTCTCACTGCACTGATGCAGCTTGAAATTTGTCTCAAACAGTGCATGTGTGATACAAATAGCTGAACAATCAACATAGTTATTTCAGTCACTTAGAAGGTCAGTTTAAATCAACTCATTTAAATTAGTAGCCTGTGTGGCTGAAAGTATCAAATTGATAATGCTACACTTGACCAAGCTTGGCAAAACTCATATGAATCCATTTGCCTCCCTAATAACAATTTTTCCATTGATTATTGTAGGAAATCTTTCTTGACATTACTGGCTCCCACATGCTTTTTTGGTTTTTGTTTTGTTCTCTTTTGTTTTTGATAACTGAGTACATCCCCATATCTTTGTATTTATGAGGCAGAGATAGTTGTTTAGACACATAAAACAATTATGTTCTATTTTTATTTTTAAATTGTTCATTTGAAATAGCAATTGCATAATCATTAGCTGTCTGGTTTGATAATTGAAAATAATGTCTGAAGAACCAAGTACTTTTATCCTCTTAAGTCTGCAGCACTGATGGCTAAATCAAACAACCTGGAGAAAGGGTGTCCTCTTACATTGACTGGTAGATCTCCAAGGCACCTTTTTTTTTCTTTTCTCTTTTTTTTTTTTTTTTGAGACGGAGTCTCGCTCTGTCACCGGGGTCACCAGGCTGGAGTGCAGGGGTGCAGTATCGGGTCACTGCAACCTCTGCCTCCCGGGTTCCAGCGATTCTCCTGCCTCAGCCTCCCAAGCAGCTGGGACTACAGGCACGCGTGCCAGCACGCCCAGCTAATATTTTGGTTTTTTGTTGTTGTTTTTTTTTTTGAGATAGGGTCTCGCTCTGTTGCCCAGGCTGGAGTGGAGCGGCGCTATCTCGACTCACTGTAAGCTTTGCCTCCCGGGTTCCGCCATTCTCCTGGCTCAGCCTTCCGAGTAGCTGGGATTACAGGCGCCTGCCACCATGCCCGGCTAATTTTTTTTGTATTTTTAGTAGAGATGGGGTTTCACCCTGTTAGCCAGGATGGTCTCAATCTCCTGACCTCGTGATCTGCCCGTCTCTGCCTCCCAAAGTGCTGGGGTTACAGGCATGAGCTACTGTGCCCAGCCCAGGACACCTTCTGATTGTAATTTAGCTTCCTATCTCATGCCTCAAAAGAATACACTGGCCTGCAGGGGAGTTATAATCGTCACTGAAAATTATTACACTGATCTTCTGAAATATAATAAATAAATAAATAACCACACTTTTCACATGAGAAGCCAACATGCAAAAGAGATATAGTAAGATTTGGAAGAAACATAATGAAAAGAAAAAACTGAGAGAAGATAGACTCAAATGTGTAGCTTCCACATCACCAATTAGAAATAAGGACACAGATTCAACAACAGATAGTGATAGTGGAGAAGAACAGCAAGGGTGCCTAACAGAAGATGAAGAGAAAATCAAATCACTTTTAAGTCTAAATGGACACCTTCCCCCACAGACACCTGCACTAAGGTAATGTCTTTGAAGAAGTGATGCACTGCCATTGTGGGTTAATAGCTACCTCCCTATGCCTTGTTGGGTTTTGACAGTATCAGGGTATCAGAAAAAGGGAAAAACAAATGGCATAGTAAAGTAGTAAAAGAGGGTCAGAGAGAAGTTGCTATACACAACACAGATTAGTGACAAGCTAGGCTATTAACGATCCAATATTGGGCCCATGACAATTTTTTGTGATATGTAATATATGGTAGGTACTTTACGGTAGGTAGCTAAGTGCTTTACACACATTTCCTCATTCATCCTCAATCTTATAAGTACCACCACCCTTTTAGGTTAATTTTCTAAATGGTGTAGAAAAAGAGCACACAACAGAGCTACTTTTAGGTACCAATCATAGGCAAAACCAACTTGAACAAACATGAAGGGAAAAGAAAGTACATTTGATTCATACAAGGAACCTGTGTTCACACAGGGTGATGGTGCAGCTGTTTCAGGGCAACTGGAAATAGGACTTGGAAGTTGGAGAACTCTGCCACTTCTCTCTGCTCTTCTCACTATGTGGGCTCTGCACCCTCTTTCTTCAAAGTGGCTTTCTCCTCATGGTGGGAAACAGAGCTGCCAGCAGCTGCTAGCTCACGTGTCCCAACTTCACCACCTGAGAGAGATACTCTCTTCCTAAACCTAGACCACTTCACTGGCCAGGATATTCTGCCCTGATTGGCTCGACCCTTTAGATGTCTCTAATCTCTGGCCTGAAGGGCAAGAGAGAAGCACACACAGGCCCCCTGGGTGATCTTGGTGCTCTAGACCACCACAGATGGTGTGCAATACACCATCCTAAGAAATGAAATCTCCTTCCAGGCAAAGCAAAAGGGAAGAAGCAGAACATTCAAGGGAAAAAAATAGAACCTCACTGCCTAACTGCATAAGTTTAGTTCCAGAACATCCATAAGAGATTAATCTGTTCTATGTGATACCAGAACCCAGAAAATAAAACAGTTCAGATTTTGATTTATCTTCACCTGTGAAGCAGTGCCTCCATGCATAAAACAATCCTTTTCCCCAAATATTAGGAAATATAAGGTAGAGGTTTTAACCTTTGGGGTCCCAGTTCTCTTCAAGAATTTGAATGGGCCACTTGGCCAGTGATTGAACTATTATCTCTGAACTTTAAAACCCCTAGTTTTGTGATGCTGCAAATCACACTTCTGCTTCACTAGCTGTCACCTGTTAGGGTTCATCAAGAGGTGGCTCTTTGGGGTAATGGCAAGACTGGAGGAGGAAGGGTCCTGTTTCTTCCTGTAGGCGAACTGTCTGCTGTGGCTCCTGTACTTCCATCCTCAAAATGCCAGTCTGTTTTGGAGGCTTCAGTTGAGTCCAATGTGAAGAGATTCCAGCACTCAGGACAAGCACCATCACGTCCCCTCAGAGACCCTCGCACCAGCTGCCTGGCGTTCTTTCTTAGAGGTCTCAGCACCACATGAGCAGGGGTTCCTTAGAGAGCTGAGTTTCAGGTCTACGGGGCCCCCTCCCCACATTTTTAACTTGTAATTATTCCAGACCCCCTTTTTTTGTTTCTTCAACTCTGGGAGTAGCAGTAGCTTCCTGCAAATGCTACCTCTGTGGCCACTTAGAAGTCACACCAGCTATTTTTTCAGAAATAATTTAATATAAAGAATTGTTAACTAAGATCAATTGTTAACAACGTAACTGAACAAGCAAAAAGAGAATTCTATCTCCTAAATAGACATTATGGACATACCCCCAGAAATATGCACCTATTTCATACATACACTATACATAAAAATTGTAATGTATTCATTGGTACACCAAAATTCATCTGTAGCTAACTATAAACTCCATGAATCCAAAACTAAGAATCTTAGTTTGATCTCCTGCCCTTCAGACCATGATTGATGCAGAGGTTAGAGACACCTACAGGGTTGAGCCAGTCAGGGCAGCACACCCTGGCCAGCGAAGTGGACCAGGTTTATGAAGAGGGTCTCTCTCTCAGGTGGTGAAGTTGGGACACAGGAGCTAGCAGCTGCTGGCAGCCCTGTTTCCCACAATGAGGAGGAAGACACTGCAGGAAGAGGGAGTGGAGCCCACATAGTGAGAAAAGCAGAGAGAAGTAGCAGAGTTCTCCAACTTCCCAGTCCTATTTCCAGTTGCCCTGAAACAGCTGCCCCTTCACCCTTTGTGAACACAGGTTGCTGGTATGAATCAAACGTACTTTCTTTTCCCCTCATGCTTGTTCAAGTTGGTTTTGCCTATGATTGGTACCTAAAAGCAGCTCTGTTATGTGCTGTTTTTCTATACCATTTAGAAAATTAACCTAAAAGGGTGGTGGCACTTCTCTCTTAAGATTGAGGAGGAATGAGGAAATGTGTGTAAAGCACTTAGCATGGTACCTACCATGCTGGGTCCGATGCAGGGCACTTCAATAATGGTTCTTAGAAAACAATTTGAGAGTGCCCTGAGTTCTAGGTACTGGTCACTTAACAGTCCAGTTTCATAAGTAAATGCATTTACCTGGATTCCATGCCGTTTCCCAAAAGGTAGCCTTGGCATTTCAAGTGAGATATCACATTAAAAGACTGTACATTCACCAGTGAAAAAAATGAAATGGTTGATAAATTGTGATCCTGAAGGAGACTTTTATAATCTTGAAGAGCTTATTTTCTATCACAGTCTATTTTCTGAATAGCTTTGAGAACTAATTTTTTTAAGTCTATTCTTGTAATGTTTTTCAACCTTTATTTTGGCAGGTCCAAATGAATCAAGTTCCCTTGGGTTTAAGTAGGCTCAAGATAAAGGCTGATATTAAGATCTTCTAGAAAATTGTGGGCCAGTGTCATATAACAAGCATCATCTTTTTCCTCCAACAGGGAGAATTCCAAGATGAAATGCAGATTGCCCAAAAAGTAGGCAAGATGATCTCCTGGGGCACAGAAAGAACTTTTAGAACTTCTATTTACATTCACATTTCATCTCATGCTTTTTAAATTTATATTTTTTAGCATGTTTTATAATGTACATAATTTATTAGTTTGATAAAAACATGTAATGTTTTATAAATAAAAATAAACATGTCGGTATCTAGGTTGTGAGTACATTCTTGAAGCTTTTTTAAGAGGGATACACTTTTAAAAAATTTTGGAGACCACTACTGTAGTGATAAAGAACCATATGCTTTGGAACAAGAGTCAGTGAACTTCGCCTACAGGCCAAATCTGACCTATCTATGTATGGCCCTTCAAGCTGCAAATGAAAAAAAAAAGAAAGAAAGAAAAAAAAAGTATATATAACAGAGACTGTATGTGGTCCACAAAGACTAAAATATTTACTGTCTTCGCTTTACAGAAAATGTTCACTGAGTTCCGCTTTGGAATAAGCCCACACAAAATACATTCAAAATTCTTTGAAAGGGTGAGGGAGAATCCCCTTCTACTTTGTTAATGAAATTTGTACAGATGAGAAGGGAAAGTGGGTGTAAGTTCATAGGTTGGTACTTGTGATCCAACTATGGATGTTACAGATACCAAAAATAATTATTTAAATGGGGGTGAAAAATCAAGGACAAGAGAAACAGTGAATGCATTGAAAACTTCTTTAAGAATGATGATGACTCTTGAGGGTGGCCTATTACACTGGCCCAAAGGGTCTCACAAATCAGCTTCATTTTATGAAAAAGAAGCAAATAAACAAAGAATACGTTGACTCTAGAAGTTTTATGTCAATAGCTATGGCTATAAAATTTCATAATAACTGATGCTTAACAGGGGATTCTGAATCACCAAAATTAGGAAAAATTGTTTTCAGTTTTCTCCTATTAAGGAATGAGAAATACATTTTAGTAGCATTTATGCCACAAAAAGGGACTGAAATAAATATTCCTAAACTTACAGGTTAATTCGCATCCAAGAAACTAGGCTCCATAGAATGACTTGATACCCAACTGACCAATTCTTGATAATATAAAGATGGAAACAGAAGCTTAAAGCCAAAATACTGAGAGCCAATTCATTGAAAATGCCCCCCATAGTACCTGTTAATGAAGAAGAAGAAATTAAAATATGTGGTAATTAGGCTACCTATGTTAGGGCTGATAAGGCTTTCCAGTAGGCCTATTAACTACAACATGTTAATTCTGTTCTATTTTAGAGTTCACTAAATATGCTATTCACATTGTCTGAAATCTGAAAGCTGAGAATGTATCTGTCCTTTGACCACTGGATCAAGTAGTATTAACCTTTTTAAGTTTAAATATAAATGTCTAATAAAAAGTGAACACCAACTAGAGTCTGTTACTGCCAGGACAGAAAGTTTTTATTGCTCACAGAAGTACCATATTAGAACATGAACAGCCTGAACACGTATAATGTCTGTGGCAGACACTGCCAGTCAACTAGCCAGGGTCTATTCCACCTTCTTCCTTTTTAGCAGAATTTTGATTTTGTTTGGGGAAACTGTGTACCTAACTAAAAATGTCCAGTCTCCCAGCTAAAAGTAGCTACGTAACTCAGAATTTGCCAGTTAGTATGTGAATGAAGTCCCTGAGAAGGGCTTTCACTCCAAAATAAAAATACAAAGCTTGCAAGTAGAAGGCTTTTGGGTCCTTCCACTCTCTTCCTTCCTGGAAAGTAGATTTAGGCCTAGAGGAACAGCAACCATTTGCAACTATAATGACAAGAGCCACATGTTAACGAAGGCAGAGCAAGCCTATCTCTGGCAGCATTAGCAAGCAACCAAACCGTCTCTTGGGTATCCACTTCTGGCCTTGTACTTATGCAAGCGGGAAAAAAAAAGTCTTCTTTTAAGCTACTGATAGCCAAGTTTTCTGGCACTCTCAGCCTAATGCCATCCTAACTTTTACAAAGTGATTATTTCTGTTTAGTGCCAGGTGCTTGAAGTACACTATGTAACTTAATTATTTCAATAGCTCTATGAAGAGGAAAATATTATTCTCCACTTTACAGGGAATAATAGTTAAATAACTCACCCAAGATGACCCAATTAGTATGCAGCAAAACTCAGATTCAAATTCAGATCTGATGGTCTATATCATTTCTTCCTCAGTGTTAAACCCAGTGCATTATACATCAATGATTGCTCAATAACAATTTTGTTCAAGGATATTTGCATAGCAGACAGCTATGGAAGCTAGAAAGAATGTCACTCTCCTGGTCAGAGAGCAGATTTATTTAGTCACTTCAGGATAATAAAGTCTCCCTGCCTTCTTCATGGGTATTTGCTTACATTCCAAGGTAATAAAGATAATGTTTTCCTAGAGAGCAAAGATTGGACAGGTTTACCAGCAGCCCCTTACCAGCTTGAGGGTTTTCTAAACTCAGGGTTTCTCAGCAGTGACACATATCCTATGTTTACAGTATTTTCCTGGGCCCATGTGTGCATCAACCCTTTGTGACTTACAGAACAAGGGAAACTGATGCAAACATTAAGCCCCTGCATAAACTGTCTAAAGACATTTGGACTAATTGTTTCTTTTCCAAAGACATGCATGGAAGCGCTAGAAGTCATACCAGAAGATCTCATTGTCCTTGCTGCTTAAAATCTCCTTGACCACTGGACAATAGGCAGGAGGCAATCCAGCTGAAATAACTCTTTTTGGCCCAAAAAGATGCCGTTGAAAGAATCAACTTCCTAATAGTCAAGTGTCTCAAACTATTTTTTAAAAGATATAATTATTCCAAAACAGTAATTCTTAACTTTGCAGTATTTGTCACACTTTTTTGAATTCTAGAATTTTGGCAGTGTACTTGAAAGAGACTAAATACCAAAATCATCATCAAAGCCATTAACAATAACATGAAAATCATGTAACATCTCACAATTTCCATAAAAGCTTCCCTAGTTATGGCTTCATGCATTCCCTTGCAGCCTTTCTGCACTGTGTGGCTGTTTCAATAGAGCTGTCTTCTGCCCTGATCTTAGCTGCTTATACTCTCCTGGTACAAACGTTCTCACATGCTCTTTCTTTAATGATAGTTTTATATTAACTAAACTGCATCACACAATCCATTTAATCTATGTCATATTTTACAGAGTTCTGAGTGACAGTATTCAGTTGGTGCAAAGAAAAAAACTGTTACATATTGATAAAAGTTTTGTATCATATGACTTGGTGAAGGGATATGGTTATACCTCTGTACCCCAGTAAGCCGGTTATGAACCATATGCTGGGACCCTGTACAGAATATCAATATTGACTAAACACTCGCTGTGTGCACAGAGTGATATTTGTGATATTTTGGCACAGTGGAGGATTATGACAGATATTTTTAAATGGTCCCTACTATCAAAGATATATTTTGAAAAATGGGACATACATATGTGAAACATCCAAAACACATCTATAAACAATAACTACAAAAGCCAATTAACGCAGTGGGTATAAATCTTAGTCTACAATCCAGGTACACAAAAAATATTGAATTTTTTTATTACCTTTAAACAAACCTAAATTCAACTCCAAGTACCCAGCCTACTAAGTTTTTCTTCCCTTAAGAATGCACAGAGATTGTGTGTGTTACAGCACCAAAGGTAGAGAAGAACAGACTCATCCCACCCTACCCCCAATCCAGACTCATGGGTCTTCACTAATCACTGTTGAGATTATCATAGTCATGACTGAGATTAGTCCTCATGTCCAGGGCTCTGCAGATCCCAGGGATGTGGGAATCTTTGGCAAGGCTGAAAAGACCCCGTGCCCAAAGGGAAGCCTTCCTCCATGGACCATGCTGTCTTCTTCAAGAAAACTCTCCACCCATTTAGAAAGTTAGTTTCCAAAAAAGAATGCCAAGAATGCCAAGAAACACAACAGCTGTCACCACTAACTCCTTTCCCCTTCCTTGTCAGGAAGAAGATCGTCTGTCTGTCTCTCTCTCTCTCTCCTCTCTCTTGCATTCTCTTTATTCATCTTTTTTCTTGTACAATTAGCATCATCTCAGTTATAACTACAACACCTAATGTAGTGCTTATTTTGTATCTGGCACTGTTCTAGTGCTTTATTGTATTTATTATTTTAATCCTTATGCAACTCTATAAGATATCACTATTATTATTCCCATATCACAGTTGAGAAAACTAAGGCGTGGAAAGGTGATTTTGTTCAAGGTCACATAACTGGCAAAACTAGCTGATTGCTAGTAAAAACGAGAGGAGACACTGACCTCAAGAAGCTTCTTTTTTCAGTATCCCTTGTTAGCGCAATGCTGTGGAAACTATTTCACAGAATGTGAACCATATACAAAGGTAGGGCATGAATATGTTCTGGCTTTCCTCTTTTTTTAAGCCATAAATTAGGTTCAGCCAAATTTTAAATATCATTCTAAAAGCCTTAAAAAGTTGAAGTTTTCTTACAATGGTTTTTAAACTTAGAACCAGTTTAGGTTTTGAATAACAGCATCAGACATAAAAGGTTTAACTTGATTCTTCAAAAACAAAGAACATTCAACTTTGTGAATTTATTATTCAGTTTTATCTGGATTTGATGCAGCTGGATAGTAACCCTGTGGTGATGAGTTCTACCAATATTAATTTGTGTTTTTTTAGGAGGTAGGATCAAGAAGCCTTAGATCACAAATCCTTCATCATGACCCTAAGATTTCAGATCCACAGTCCACAGGAAATTTCAAATACCATTCAAGTGAGAAGCAATCTCCTGGATTCTCACAAAGTACTTCTTAGAGGGTTCCTGCCCTCCTGGGACAGTGAAAAGCTGGAAATAATAAAGTCTCACTCTTTCTTTGTCTTTCTCTTTCTTTCTTTCCTTCTTTCTTTCTCTGTCTCTCCCTTTCTTTCTTTTTCTTCTTGCTCTCTCTCTCTCTCTGTCTATCTTTCTAAGGAATTTTAAAAGCCAAGGCCAAATCAGTATACTCCTAATGCTATATTTCTATAAAATGACATTTCTGAGAAATCTAGAATTTGTTCTCACCTAGATGAACATTGTGAAAAATCAAGGCTTAGTTTTCTTCTGACCAGTTACCAAATATAATCAAATGTGAAAATGATATAAATTTTCTGTGACTTATTTTTCTTTTTCCTGATAGTGACATGAAGCAGCCTTCATTTTTAAAGGGGAATCACAAAGTCTGATGGGTATTTCAAAAAGAAAAACAATAACGATTGACTCTCTCAAAGCCTGTCATGAAAAAGCTGAGTCCTGGCACCACCACCAACAAACAACAAACATGCCAAAGACAGCAAGATGCATTTGGGAGACAAAGCACAGCTTCCTTCATGCCAAAGCACCCATTTGAACAGATGAAGAGAGGGCATGAATACTGCTGGAAGAAGACGGATGCTGAGAAGGAGTAGTGATGCGCTAACACTGGCCAGTAATTGAGAATGTTGGTTTTGTTCCAGGCCCTCTGAGACAGGGCAGCTGCAATGTATCTTTTGACATTGCCACTTGGAGCCAAGTCATCTTTCTCATTAGGCCCTTTAAATGCCACCTGGCCGTGCTGAGAAATCTTCTGCAACACAAAGAAGTATTTTAGTGTTCCCTAAAGAAATGCGTAGAAAAAGCTAAACAAAGACAACCTTCATTAACACATTGCAAAACTCTACACTGCCACTGGTACATTATCCTTCAGTGTTATCACAAATTATGGTAGCTATATCTTAAAATCTAATTGTAAATCACAGAATACTTTGGCAATTTTTCTCTTATATCATTGCTTGGAAAATTATTCATGGGCTGAGCCTAACTATGCCTGAAACTGCATCCTGAATGGCATCTTTTAACTCAAATCAATAATTTGGTGGCAGGCTTCTCAGTACCCAGATGTGGAGCAGCCAGAATGTTTCAATCCATCTCCAATCTATTACCATAAGTCATTCAGAAAGCTTCTAAGAAAAGATGTTCAGAGCAGTGGTATGAACTTCTTAGACCATGAAAGGTTACTTACCACAGAGTCCTTGACTCCATCTCTACCTCCTTGGCCACCTTATTTCACTATTCTAGATAAGAGAGAAGAGAACAGAAGAGGAAAAAAAACATTAAGACCAGAGATAACAAAGGTTGAAGTGATTGCTGTTAATATATCCACTGACAGTGAAAAGCAGAGAAATGCTAATTATTTAACAATTAGCAGTGCTGTCTCCTTAATTAGAAGTATAACACATTAAGGAGAAACTTGGCACAGTGGCTCATGTCCACAATCCCAGAACTCTGGGAGGCCAAGGCAGGTGGATTGCTTGAGCCTAGGAGTTTGAGACCAGCCCGGGCAACATAGTGAGACCCTATTTCTACAAAAAAATTTTAAAATATGCTGGGCATGGTGACACACTTCTGTTACCCCAGCTACTCAGTAAGCTAAGATGGGAGGATTGCTTGAGCCCAGAGGTTGAGGCTGCAGTGAGCTGTGACTGTGCCACTACACTCCAGCTTGGATAACAGAGTGAGACCCTGTCTTAAAAAAAAAAAAGAAAAAGAAAAGAAATTTGACGAAATAATTTCCACCTTGATTGCAATGATTATCAATCCTAAAAGCAAGGACCACTTGGGCATAACCTAATATCGAATACCAGGGAGATCTGTAAACACATTCTGAACCTTTGTTATAAGGCTTCTGTGATTTTATATCACTTAGGACAGCAGTGCTCACACTGTGGTCTACAGAACTGCATGGATTCCTTGAGATCCTTTCAGGACAATCATTTGGTCAAAACTAATTTCATGCTAAGAAGCTATTTGCCTTCTTCACTAAGGTGATATTACACTATTGCAAAAGCAATAATGAGGACACCTGCTGGCACCTAAACCTGAATCAGTCATTGCATTCATTATCCTGTACCACACACTAGCAGTGGCTGGGGCAAAGGATGAGGGGGAGCCAGTGTTAGTTAAGGGTGTTCTTGATGAATCACTTAAAAGTATTAATTTTATTAAATCCCAACCCTTGAATTCATTCCTTTTTAAAATATTTTGTGTAATATACATAAAGCCCTTCTGCTTCTTACCAAAGTACAACAGTCAACCCAAGGACAAGCATGTATGTGAGTGCTTGAGTTGTGAAGTGAACTAGCTGACCGGACATTTTAGTCAACACAGAATGCAGTAGTCTTGGAAAGATAATAGGCTATTTACTCATTCAATTAGTATTTCTTGAACTTAATGTTCTTCTTAATCTATATTAGACATCAGCTGTCTTTCAAAGTTGAATGATACATTGGCTGGTTTTCAGTCATTCTTTTTTAATAACAGCTTTATTGACATAGAACACATATACTGTACAATATACAAATTGTGCACCATTTAATAGTTTTTAATATATTCACAGAATTGTGCAACCATTATAATAATCAGCTTTATAACATTGTCATTACCTCAGAATGAAACCCCCATACTCAGCAGTCACTCCCCATTTCTTTCCAACTTCCTCAACTCTGGAAAATCACTAATGTATGTTTTCATTTCTCTTGAATACATACATGGAGGTGAAATTGCTAGGTCATAGAGTAACTCTATGTTTGACCATTTGAGGAACTACCAGGCTGTTTTCCAAAGCTGCCATACAATCACTCGTAAAAGCTTTAGGTAGTAATCCATTCACTAATTTAGGAAATATTTATTGAAAACCTAGTATGCCCAATTTCGTGTACTAGCTATTAGTGAAATAAAAGAAAACAAAGCAGAGACTCTACCATAGTGGAGAGTATCACCTAGTAGAAAGATAGAAAAAATCATAACTTTGTGGATGAGTGGAATGATAGGGAAAGTTCAGGTACCGAGGAGTAGGTAGTAAAGGGACCTAATCTATTTAGACGCCTGGTGAGATCTCCCTGACAAAGAAATGTTTACGCTGAGACCCAAGTAAAGGGATAAGCAGAATTAACTTGGCAAAGAAAGGGGGAAGTGTTTAGTACAAAGGAACAAACTCATGTAAGACCTGAGGGAGCCTGTCTGTTTGAGAAACCAAGAGAAATTCAATGTGACTGGAAACTGTATAGTGTGCAAGGCAAGAGGGTAAAAATTGAGCTTGGAGAAGTACAGAGACCACTGAAGGGTTATTAATAGGGCAATAACACTATTTGATTTGTGTTCTAAAAGAACACACTTGTTTCTGCCTGGAGGAAGGATTGGAGGAAAGCAAAACTGGAGCTTGAAACCAGCCCAGAGTTTATAGACAAAGATAGTCAAGAAGTTATGGTGGCCTGAACTACAGTGGTAGTATAGTTGTGAATCCAAAGGAAATAAAAAAAATGCTTAGAGAGTGGAATCAGTGGGACTTTGTGATTGATTGAATATGAAGGACAGAAAAAAGGAAGGGACCAAAGTAGATTTTTCTATTCAGGTACTGGGTGGATGTTAATGACATTTGCTAAGCCCAGGCCACAGGGGAATATGCCAAATCATGGTCCACAGGAAAACTTCCCATGCACTCACTAAATGCAAGACACTGGGCAAGAGGTGTGAGTATACAAAAAAATAAGGACATTGTAGGCAGAATAATGTCTCCCCTTAAAACATGTCTGCACCCTAGAAAACTGAAACTGGACCCCTTCCTTACACCTTATACAAAAATCAATTCAAGATGATCAAAGACTTAAACATGAGACCTAGGACCATTAAAATCCTAAAAGAAAACCTGGACAATACCATTCAGGACATAGGCATGGGCAAAGACTTCATGTCTAAAACACCAAAAGCAATGGCAACAAAAGCCAAAATTCACAAATGGGATCTAATTAAACTAAAGAGCTTCTGAAAAGCAAAAGAAACTATCATCAGAGTGAACAGACAACCTACAGAATGGGAGAAGATTTGTGCAATCTATCCATCTGACAAAGGGCTAACATCCAGAATCTACAAGGAACTTAAATTTACAAGAATAAAGCAAACAACCTCATCAAAAAATGGGCAAGGGATATGAACAGACACTTCTCAAAAGAAGACATTTATGCAACCAAGAGACATATGAAAATATGCTCATCATCACTGCTCATTAGAGAAATGCAAATCAAAACCACAATGTGATACCATCTCATGCCAGTTAGAATGGTGGTCATTAAAAAGTCAGGAAACAACAGATCCTGGAGAGGTTGTGGAAAAATAGGAATGCTTTTATACTGTTGGGAGTGTAAATTAGTTCAACAATTGTGGAAGACAGTGTGGTGATTCCTCAAGGATCTAGAACCAGAAATACCATTTGACCCAGCCATCCCATTACTGGCCATATACCCACAGGATTATAAATCATTCTACAATAAAGACACATGCACACATATGTTTATTGTGGCACTGTTCACAATAGCAAAGTCTTGGAACCAACCCAAATGTCCACCAATGATAGACTGGAATAAGAAAATGTGGCACATATATACCATGGAATACTATGCAGCCATAACCTAAATGTCCAATCAGTGATAGACTGGGTTAAGAAAATGTGGCACATATATACCATGGAATACTATACAGCCATAAAAAAGATGAGTTCATGTCCTTTGCAGGGACATGGATGACGCTGGAAACCATCATTCTCAGCAAACTATCACAAGATCAGAAAATGAAACACCGCATGTTCTCACTCATAAGTGAGAGCTGAATAATGAGAACACATGGACACAGGGAGGGGATCATCACACACCGGGGCCTGTGTGGGGTTGGGGGCTAGGGGAGGGATAACATTAGGAGAAATACCTAATGTAGGTGACGGATTGATGGGTGCAGCAAACCACAATGACATGTATATACCTGCGTAACAAAACTGCACGTTCTGCACATGTAACCCAGAACATAAAGTATAATAATAAAAAAACAAAATGTCTGCACCCTAATCCCTGAAACCTGCAAATAAATTACCTTATATGGTGTGAAGAAACCAGTTAACACAGCAGTTTTAAATTGCTATTCTTGAAAAGGCCTACCTCTAGGATTGGCCCTTAGATAGTATCTGGGAATTTAGACTTTAGAGGGTTCTCACTGTTAACTGATAAGGGTTGCTCGCTGTGCCTAAAATGTTTTGGCAAACAATATAGTTTATGCTGAATGCCTCCTTTGCTTTTGGGAGTCTGGAATTTTAGAACGTGATAGGTAGAAGTTGCCTATATGACCAGCCCCAGTAAAAACTGTAGACACTGTCTCTAATGACTTGCTTCAGTTAGTAACATTTTACATGTGTTGTCACAACCCATTGCTGGGAGAATTAAGCACATCCTTGGTGACTCCATCGAGAGAGAACCCTGGAAACTTTGTGCGCAATTTCTTCAACTTTGCCCAAGAGCCTTTCTCTTGACTGGCTTTGATTTGTTTTGGGTGTTTTCTGCCATAATAAATCATAGCTGTGAGTATGACTATATGCTGAATCCTGTGAGTCCTCCTAGCAAAGAATTAAACTTGGGAGTGTTCCTCTTACACTGTTGGTGGGACTGTAAACTAGTTCAACAATTGTGGAAGACAGTGTGGCGATTCCTCAAGGATCTAGAACTACAAATATCATTTGACCCAGCCATCCCATTACTGGGTATATACCCAAAGGATTATAAATCATGCTGCTATAAAGACACATGCACATGTGTGTTTATTGTGGCACTATTCACAATAGCAAAGACTTGGAACCAACCCAAATGTCCAACAATGATAGACTGGATTAAGAAAATGTGGCACATATTCACCATGGAATACTATGCAGCCATAAAAAAGAATGAGTTCATGTCCTTTGTAGGGACATGGATGAAGCTGGAAACAATCATTCTGAGCAAACTATCGCAAGGACAGAAAACCAAACACTGCATGTTCTCACTCATAGGTGGGAATTGAACAATGAGAACACTTGCACACAGGGTGGGGAATACCACACACTGGCACCTGCCATGGGGTGGGGGGATGGGGGAGGGATAGCATTAGGAGATATACCTAATGTAAATGACGAGTTAATGGGTGCAGCACACCAACATGGCACATGTATACATATGTAACAAACCTGCACGTTGTGCACATGTACCCTAGAACTTAAAGTATAATTAAAAAAGAAAACAAGAATTAAACTTGGGAGTGTTCTTGGGGATCCCTAACACACAGAGCAAAAGGGATTTTGCAGACATGATTAAATGCCTTGAGATGGAGAGATTATCTTGGATTATGTGGGCAGCCCAATGTAATCAAAGTAAAGGTCGGAGTGATGTGGTTGCTGATTTTGAAGATGGAGGACTATGTCATGAGCCAAGGGTTGCAGGTGGCCTCTATAAGCTGGAAAAGCTAAGAAGATAGATTCTTTGCTCAAGCCTACAGAATGAATCCTGCTGACACTATGATTATAGCTTAGTGAAACCCATTTTGGACTGAGGTAAGCTAGTAAATTTGTGGTATTTTAAGACACTAAGTTTGTGGTAATTTCTTTCTTTTTTATTTTTCTTAGCAACAGGATTTGTTCTATCACTCAGGCTGGAGTGCAGCAGTGCAATAATAGTTCACTGCAACCTCTAACTCCTGGGCTCAAGCGATCTTCCCGCATGAACCTCCTGAGTAGTTAGGATTACAGATGCGTGCCACCACACTCCACTGATTTTTTAATTTTTTGTGGAGATGAGATATCACTATGTAACCCAAGCTGGTCACAAATTCCTGGACTCAAATGATCCTCCTGCCTTGGCCTCCCAAAGTGCTGGGACTATGGGCATGAGCCACTGCTCCTGGACTGTGGTAATTTCTTATAGTAGCAATAGGAAAGTAATCTAGGTGACCTAATGAACCATTAATTTTGGGGATGAGAAAAATAGATAAACATGCAATACTTTCCAAAGATTTCAGTGACAAACTTTGACTGTTGTGTATTTTTCTTTTCTTTCTTTTTTTTTTTTTTTTTTTTGAGATGGAGTTTTGTTTTGTCACCCAGGCTGGAGTGCAGTGGTGCAATCTCAGCTCACTGCAACCACCGCCTCCTGGGTTCAAGCAATTCTCCTGCCTCGGCCTCCCAAGTAGCTTGGGATTACAGGCACCCACCACCTTGCCTGACTAATTTTTTGTATTTTTAGTAGAGACACAGTTTCACCATGTTGGTCAGGCTGGTCTTGAACTCCTGACCTCAGGTGATCCACCCGCCTTGGCCTTCCAAAGTGCTGGAATTACAGGTGTGAGCCACCATGCCTGGCCTATTGTGCACTTTTCATTTTCCCTTTTCCAAGAACAGTGACAATACTTATGAATAATCAGAAAGTAAATTTCAAGGGGCAGCTTGTTATAAATTGACAGAAGCAGAGTAAAACTGGCTTACTGGACATTTTCCACCTCTTCTTATCCATGACAACTCTGTGTAATATGTAACGACAAACTGGATTGCCAAATCATGAGCCAGAAAACATAATATACCTCATTCACGACACCTTTAAACATTTTCGGGGAGTGGGAAAAAACTCTAGCTGGCAGTTTATCAGCAGTTTATCAGATTAGAAAACTCTGGTAGGTTTTCCTGATATAAACTAAATGGTAACATGATGTTAATTATTGTGAGACAGTTAATTAATGGACTGGTCAATAATACATATAAAACAAGGTTTCCACTACCAAGAAAACAGGTGTCTGCTTGATGGAAAGGCAAAGTTAAATGATTCAACCGCCTTTAATTTCACAGTCTGTGATTCTTCATAAAACTTTTAAAGATCAATTATGTCCTATCAATGTTAAATCCAAGCCAGACTAAGTGATTTATGTACAAATACCCTCACAAATGGAATAATTGTTGATTAACTTATCTTTATTAAATATGAGCTCAAGAGATTATATTGGGAAGCAATTTACACTTACGACTTTTCCCTTTCTGTTTTAAAAATATATCCCTTAAAAAACTAGAGGACAAAGATATTCCTTTTATTTTAGAACTAAATTAAACGCAGTAATTTAATGGAGGGATTCAGATGTGTCCATAAAATGTAGGTGATAATATGTTTAATTCAGCTTTCAAAATAAGAGTTTTCAATAGTGCTTCACAGCAATGAAAATTCTAGTTTTTGAGAGTTGGCTTCATGTATTCCCTCTACAAACACTTGTACAGTATTTACTACTAGACTGAAAACATAGAGTGAAGCATTGTTGAATAAAGAACAACCTCTACTTTCAAGGACCTCATAGTCTAATAGTAGAAACTGACATGTGAAAAGGTAATTGTAAAAATGGGATGGAAAAATACAGTGATAGACATATGTAAAATAGAGGCACCTATCCCAGCTTGAGAGTAACAAGAAAACATCCTGCAATCAGTGTCACCTGCTATGAGCCTTAACAACTGAGCAGAAGTTATGTACACTCCAGCAGATGGGACTGAATCAGTAAAGACAAAACAGGAATAAAAATACCTAGTATGTGCAAGGAACCACAGACAGTTGCAAGCTGCTGGAGAGTGGATCATTTATCCAATGGCTATAGATCTGTTTAATTTGCCTCAGAAATTATGCAGTAATTAATGAGTAATAGCTGAAGTGTCATAACAGCACACACTTAATTGGGGGAATGAGTATTTAAAATTCATTTTTGTTTTAATTGTACCATTTTGGATAGGTCCCTCTACACCTTGGAATCACTCAATCCACTATAAACAGTTAATGTTTGGGGTCAGTTTAACATTTTCCCCAATTTTTATTTCCATTCTATACTGTATCCTGAGTGCTTTTATGTTTAAATGTTTAGTCAAGGAGAACCTTGTCTATTCTTTCTATGCTTCTTAACAATCTCAGATGAAACTCACTGAAAAGAAAAATCCCTCAGAAATAACACTAAATCCAAGAAGAATCTGGAAAAATACAAATATCCATATGCTGCCAAATACACCAATAACATTACTAAATCTTTATTATCCCCCTGCTCTCATGCTGTCCTGAACTGTAAATGAGTTGAAGTGTATCTGCAAAATCTACCCTGTGGAGACAATCAGATTAGTAGGAATGTATTCCTGGAGCACACTGCAACAATAATAAACTTATCACATATCAGGTTACAATACCTGGAATTGAAAGGAAAACCCAAAGATTCACATAATAACTGGACTCAATAATCCTACCATGGAAAATGGTGATAATAGGTACATGACCCATTTATGAATGAATAAATAGAATAAATGGAATTAACTATATGCCTTCCTATCATTTATATCCCTACTAACCCATGAAGGAAGAAAAAGAAGTCATATTATTATTCAGTACTTTACACTTCATTAAAGTGTAAAGTACAATATTAAGAACTATATAGGCATAGAATCGAAAGCAATTATGCTTTGCAAAATCTCAGAATGTTTTCAGTTCCTTCAAACTACCTGCCGAAAATATGTTAGGCAAAGTGGACTATCTTAATTTTTCAGGTACAACTCCTCTATTGGAATATATTTTAAGAAAGGAAAGTTAGAGATATAAAAAAAAGAATTCTATTTTTGTACTAAGATGTAATTCTCAGCTAAATGTAAACCCAGCAAGTCAAAACTCACATCTCACAATGGCACTTAATTAATTAAATATTAAAAATTAAATATATCTACTGTTCAACAACTCAGTCTTTTACTAAGGCTAAAATAAGTTGTGAAGGATTACATAGATACGAACCTTAGATAGAAAAGTATGACAAATTTTATTTTGCTCATCCAACAGCCATCAAAAAAAGAAAGACAAAGAAAAAGAATTGATCATCTATTCTGTTCCAGATATGAAACAAGATCCGGAGAATACAAACTACTGCATGAAAAGTGTCATAAGAGAAATATAACCAAATAACTGGAAGATGTGGAAACAACTGCCTGGGAAATATGGAGACAGCTTCACTGAAGAAGGACCTGAACTAGCCCTTGACCATTGAAGTCTATCAAGCAAAGATGGGGAGAAAGGGCATCCAGGCTCATGGGTCATCAGAGGCACTGAGGCATGGAAAGACATGGGATTGTGCAGGGAATTCTGTGTAGTTCAGTGTTGCCTGGGCACAAGGGCACAAGTGAAAGTGATGGAGGATGAAAGAATAGTTAGGACCACATCAGGAAGGGTTATGTGCTACACTGAAAGTAAGCAAAAAACAACATGCAGAAAAGTGTGTGAGTAGAAAGACAATTCTGGGGCCATGTGATAACCTGGAAGCATAAACACAATTAGGAGGCTGCTGTACCTGTGCCAGCAAGAGCTGATAGGGGCCTATACTAAGACAGTGGAAATGGAGAAAAGGATATGTACTTGAGAGGCATATCACAGGCAAAATAAACTGGAATTAGTGACTGAGTAGCTACACAGAGGATAACAAGCTTACTAATATGGGAGAACTAATAGAGAAATACTAATAGAGAAAAGGAACACACACAAAAAAAGGAGTAGGTTTACAGGGAAAAATAGTGACTTTGGTATTTTTCTGCATTGGAGATGCACTGCCAACAGGACTTCCAAAAAGAGTGGTTTTGTTTGCAATTTGAGGTTGGAACTGCAGAGGAGGGGAACTGAATACAAATTATTAATCTCATCAAATTTGTGAGAGGCTAAAGTCTGAGCTTTTGAGGCCAGGGTCTTTCTTTGACCTTCAAGTCCCTGCCTGCCCCTAGTGCCTTGTACATTATTTGGCACAGAGTAGGCACTCAGTACACATTTGTTATTTAATTACCTTTCTGTAGGAATTAGCAAAATAAGTAAATAAAGCACTGAGAATAGGACCTTATAAATATAATTGGGCACAACTATATTTAAGGGACAGGAATGAGGTTCTAAGAAAAAGGAGAATGAGAGAACATCAAAGAAGAGAGAGAAACGGAGGAATGAAAATCATCTTAGAAGCACAGAGAGCACAGTAATATGTAGGGAAGAAAATAAAAGAGACCTAGTGTTTGTGCTCAAAGCAAATTACAAAGAAGAAAGCTTATACCAAAATGCAAATTAATTCATTTTTAGAACATATAACCTAAGTGGGCATATCATGTGCTATAAACTAACTTTAGAGACTACAAAATTTTAGGCTGGTAATTAATTTAAAATTTACATTTGCAAATTTCTCAGAAATACTCTTTACATTTAGCACTATAATCACGCAGATGTAGTTTCATTTAATTCTAACTAGCTAATAAGAAAATGGGACCTAGAGAGACATGACATGCCAGAGTTCCCGCAAAATAGAAATTCCACAAAATTGAAAACCCCATCGTTCAATCATATGTTACACATCTTTTCATTACATCATTTTTCAATGACAAGAGTCTTTTGTCCTAAGGTCTTTATAAAGCCTACTAGAGGACCTACCCCACCCATCTCCCTGTTAGTATAAATGCCCTCTAACCTGAGGGTTTCCTGATGCCTCCTCATCTGGGAATGCACTTGGAATGTTTTCTCTTCAACTTAACAGGGGCCGTAGCATTTGTTTGAAATACTTCTCCAAAATGTACTATCTTTGGCCAGAAACTAAACTTAAGCAAATAAGAATCCAGATAAAGTGAAAGACATCTGCTAGGAATTATAACTTCAATATTCATAGAAACAACAGTTTCAAAATTCTTAAAAATTATCTACTCACAAAGGTCCCAACCTTCAGTGTTCATTAGAATCACCTGGAGAGGTATTTAAATATCTGTCAGTACTTCCCAACATTTTCCTACTCCACCTACATCAGACCCTAAAGAAGCCCAGAAGAGGCTGCTCATGGCTAAGATGCCAGGCCTGGGGTCACTGGCCTACTGAGAACGGACAGGATCAATATCTCCAGCCACAGTTGTATCGATGTGTACACTGAAGGGTTAATTCAGCAGGCTACGATTACTCAAACACTGCATTTTCAAAAAAAAAAGGACTGGCCCTTGACAGACTCCTGGGACTCCTGGGTGGTAACCTTTCAGCCCTCAAAATATCCTGTCTGATAAGAGCAGTTGTTTTGTGTGCCTAAAGCTGTGGACCATGCTATGTACTCTGTATGATCTCTGGAGTGCTAGAGATTGAATAACTAAGATCAGTCACTCGGGTGCTGATTGCCTAAGTGACTGACCCCCAGTGAAAACCCTAGACACGAACGCTTGAGTGAGTTTATCTGGTTGGCAATACTTTGCACGTGTTGTCACACATTGTTGCTGGAAGAATTAAATTCATTCCCATGCAACTTCAACTGAGAGGGGACACCTGGAAGCTTGCACCTGATGTCCTTTTTCCTTTGTTGATATTAATTTGTATCCTTTCACAATAAAGCACAACCATAATTCTAAGAGCTTTCCTGAGTCCTGTGGGTCCTTCTAGTGAGTCATAGAGCTCTTGAGGACACCTGTAGAGGAGAAAAAGTAATGATCTTTCCCTCACTCATTATTAGGTTCATGGTGGAAGCACATATAATAAAAGTCAGATTAGCAAGAGAAAATCATATACATTTATTTAGTATAAATTTTACATGACACGAGAGCCTTCAGAATTGAACACCCAAAGGTAGTTCCATGAAACAGAGAAAACTATGTATTTTTATGCTTAGGTTTGATGGCGAGTAGACAGTTATATAAAAGTATGATTGGACAAAAGGAGGTATGATCTAATGGTAATAAACTGGGAAGAATTTAGCAAAGCCCTTCTGTTCAGATTCTTCTTGGCATCTCTGTGTCTTTGTTCCTTTCCTCCAGGTATAGGGCAGGGTACATTTTCATGAGGGTCTTCAGGAGAGAAGGGAAGAAGGCCAGTGAATGACCTTTCGGGGTTTTATGGCCTGCTTCAGAGAGGAATGGCAGGAGGTCAGAGAGACTTTCCTGCTTTCACTGTTTTCTCAAATGCCAAGGCATCACATTTTGGGGTAGAGTATCCTGAACTCCATCACTCTCAACACAGGCCCATCCATGGCATACTATACCTGTTGGGAAACTGATCCACATTATGGGGCTCTCCCAAATCTCACTGGATCATAATCTCTATCCAGTAATCTTTATATTTTATACATTCCCTGGTTTAATCTAACAGTCAATGAGGCCACTAGTTTTAGAAGAGGCTTTTAGGAGCTTCTGATCTAGCCACCAGCAATCTGATGCTTAAAATAAACTTTAAAAAAAAAAGTGATTTGGTTGATACATTTCTAGGCATGGAAAATTCACAATCTTCCAAGACAAGCCTTTTCAATATTTAATTGGTTCACATTGTTGGAAAAATTTTCCTCCTATGTAAGTAAAATATCTCCACATAACTTCTAGTCTTTGCCCTTAGTTACATGAAACGAGGCCACAGAGTAAATCTTATCTGCCTTCCACATAACAGTCCAAACACTGTAGTTTTCTTGTTTCTCCCGAGCCTTCTCTTGTCTTATTATAAGTGTTTCTTTAACAGTTCTCAATGAGGCTGATGAGAAAGGAGCTTTCCAACAGTCATCTATATTAAGACCTTCAAGACAATCACCACAATGAAATATAAGGATATAATATATTTCTTAGAGAAAGAGGTCACAACTTTTACATCATACAATCTTTATTCTAAAGCTTTATTTTATCGTTACAATGCTATATCAAACACAGAAAAACTAGTTTAATGAGAAGAAAACACTAGATAGACATTCAATATATATACACATTGTCATCACAAAAACACAGATTTAAAGAAAGATAAATAATGGTGGCAGTGTTTATTTGTTCATTTGGTTTCTTGCACAGATTTTCAATTTACAGAGTCAATTAAAAATAGCATAAACTCCAGGCAATGATAGCAGGTAGGCAGATGGGAAGAGGATGTATTTCCAGGGAGGAGAAATGGCTTTTCTGACTGGTGAGCTTTGAAGAAAGTGCTAAGCCAGCATGAAGTAATCTAATGTCCACCGGACTTTCTATGTTCACTTTCCTAGATGCCTGCCTACAGACAGGGTGCATTTGTTCTGCTCTTTGCCATGCAGTAAGGCCCTGTCTTTGTGGAATGGCCTGTGGTTGTCCAGCTCTTCCAGTGATTAGATAGACAATTCTGTCCAAGTTAGCAGTAAAGTATCAAAAAATGCATGCAGCCATCCATCACTCATGCTGTCTCAGCCCCTCTAAAGAGAAGAATCTTCCCTTCCAATTTGTTTAGAGCCTTCAACTTACCTCTGCTAAATTTTATTTTCTTTCACGTAGATGTGTATATATTGTAAGTTCTTTGGCGGAAAGGACCTAGGTTTTATACTTCTTTTTGTTCCTCGGCTGCTTTCACAGTGCTGTACACAGAAGAAGCAATCTATAATTGTGGATGGCTGAGCAGTTCTTCCAAGCAGTTTGGACATCCACGATTGAAATCGTTTGTGAGTCACATTAATCTCACAGTCTACAAATAACTAGCCTTTCCTCTTTTCCAATTTGATCCATGGCAGGATATGAGGCTTATTGCTGTGAATTCCTGCCTCTCAACAGGGCTGCTTTGCTACTTCAAGTTAAGGTGCCAGTGTACCCTTGAAGCATTTTTTCTGTCCATTTCACATACAATTACATTCCTTCAATTCACCACACACCAAGGGCCATGGCATCCTGGTGTCATCCATTCTCATTGCATTATTGACCAAGCATCATGGAACTGTGATAAGCTTGGCATGAATGCCTATGGAAAATTTCTGTTTCCAAACCTCTTAACTAAAGACTGTTTAATGTGAAATAAAGCAAGCAGGTGTGGTGATGAGCTCTTTCCTAAAGCCAATAGAATGTTGGATGCTAAGAGGTCCAAATGTCACACCCATATCATAAATAGAGCAGATTTTGCTTTGTTGACCTTTGCATTGTTTAAAAGCCAAGCTCTCTTCTCTGCTATAAAATCTCTGTTAGAAAATTGCCTCTTGGAGACAACTATAAAAATCAAATGTTTCTGTGCAGTGTGGAGCCTAGGAGGGAAGTGTTAAATAATCCCAACTCTTTTATTTCTCCTAATATATTCCTAATGTTCTCCTTACTTTAATCAGGAAGGGCAATTGGGCATAGAACCTTCCAACTGAGCAGCGAAGGTATCCGGATGCAGTGTATAATTTAAGACATCAAATAAAGCTGACAAGCAAAGACAATAATGGAGACTTGGGGTTAAATTAGCTGACTGGAGTCAGAAACACTGGGATCTGCATACAAAGTAAACATTAAACATTGGGATGCAGTCCAGGCATGGTGGTTCACCCCTGTAATCCCAGCACTTTGGAAGGCTGAGGTGGGTGGATCATTTGACATCAGGAGTTCAAGACCAGCCTGGCCAATATGTTGAAACCCCATCTCTACTAAAAATACAAAAATTTGCCAGGTGTGGTGGCAGGTGCCTGTAGTCCCAGGTACTTGGGAGGCTGAGGCAGGAGAATCGTTTGAACCTGGGAGATGTAGGTTGCAGTGAGCCAAGGTTGTACCACTGTACTCCAGCCTGGGTGACAGAGGGAGACTCTGTCTCAAAAAAAAAAAAAAAAAAAAAAAAAGATTGGGATGCAGGTTGAGGATGATACAGAAGGCAGGTTCACAAGCATGTGATCCACTCTTCGCCATGATGTAAGGATAATCAGAGAACAGTGTCAGAGAGGAAAAAGTCTCTCCTTTGAGCTCAGAGGCTGGAAAGAAAATGCAAATCAGCAGGGGTGCCTCTCTCACCCTGACAACATAAGCTAGTTAAAGCCAATCTGAAATAGCAACACCAACATTTACATAGCAATGCTTCTCAGATGTTTAATGTCAAAAGAAATTTTGCTGAAATACAGACTCTAATGCAGTCAGTCTGGGACAGGGCCTGGAGATCTGCATTTTTAATAAGCTGCTGGATGATGCAGATGCTGCTGTTCTACAGATCACACTTTGAATAGCACCTACTATGTGCCAGATACTGCTTTATATTCTTTGCATAAATTTACTCACTTAATCCTCACTATAGTTATCATCATCATCTTTCTCATCTCAGAGGGCACAGAGAGGTTACAAATGTGGTCAAATTTTCATCGCTCATAAATGGCAGAGTAGGCTTTGATCCCAGGCAGCCTGATCCCAGAAGCTGTGCTGGTCTAACTACCAGGCTGTACTGCTTTTCCTAGGTTATGTGGTTGGTATTGCTTCCCAGATTTGTGTAATAACTAGTGCTAAGACAAATCTGGATGACCCAGCAGAGTTAAATCACTATTAACTATCAGTGATTTAGTGTCCAACCTAATCCTACACTTTCACTCACCATTTATTTATTGTATCATTTCCTACATGAATATGTCCTTGAGACATGAAAATAAACAGCAGATTAGCACAATGAACAATACACATACATTTGCTCTCATTTTATTTCCCATGAGAGAATCTGGCTCAACTTCCTCCTTAAGATTTTGTATCTTACTAGCGTCTGTTTGTACAGTTTTGCTTGTCTTTGGGAGGCAGAGAAATGCTGGCATCTCCCATGGATTAAAATAACTGCAACAACCCTGATTTGAAAGGGCCTCTGGGCTTGCTGCCTGGCTGCTCTAGGCAGCTAAAGATTTGAGTTCTATTGAATTACACTGTACTGTGGTCAGAGGCAGTGGTGGCCAGGGAGGGAGTGCCAGGCTGGCCACCTGATAGCACAGCTGCCATGAGCCTTTGCACAAGGTCCCAGCAGCTCTCCAGACTTTAGCCGCAACTACAGCAAACAGCCAGGCAAGAGCTTCATCTCAGAAATGGCAACCCTCATCAGGGAGACTTAGCTCACTTCACGCATTCCCAAATGCCCAGAGAGGCTCATCTAAGTCAAACATATGCATGGAGACGGAGGGACAGAGTGGGGCTGCAAGAAACAGTTGAATGACTCTGTTTGCATGCTACCCTGGAGAGAGTAAGAAATGAATAAAATATTCCCTTATAAACAAGTGGAAACAAAAAGTGCTCCCCACCTCTGCCATGAGAATGCTTCTTCTCTTTAATATGCATTGAATTTATTTATGATAAATCTCCATCTTTGGCACAAAGTAATAACATGTAGAATAGGCAGGAAGCTTAAGGGTAGAAAATGGCTTGTGACTTCAGTCAATATTAATGACAGGCAAATGTGTAGTGATTTGCCTTTTTCTGTGATACTATCAATTGCATAAGAAGAAAAGTAACTTTCCTGTAACAATATATATTTTTAAAAGACATTTGTATATCTAAAGGAAACTACTGTAGTTACATAAAGTCAGCCTATGAAGTATATTATTGTTTTAAAAATTTTTTGAGGTATACTATTATAAAGCTTAGAGTACATCCAATTTTCCTCTCTGTCAAATGTTAAGAGAAAGTGCTTTTACTTATCATACTTGATTCTTTCAGGATAAGTGGATGTAAGTATATGTGTTTAGATAATACAAATATTTTCCAATTAGCTGAGTTTGAAATGCAATAAAAATTTTACCTGATTTTCTTTTTTAAATTTTCTTTTAATTTTAATTCATTAACCAGTGTAGCAGGATAGCAAATATTTAACTCACAAGTCAGTTCAGATATGGTGAGAAAATGTAACTTCTTGATTTATCCAATCAGCCTTTCTCCTGAAATTGTTAGTAAGAAAAAAATTATCTAAATGTCCAATATGTTTACTTGAGGTCTGACTCTATGGTTTAATAGTACCTTTAGGTATTACTCAATTTCTCTTAGATAAAAGTGCTTCCCTCTGTTTCTATCCTTTAGTTTGTTTCTAGGGTCTGAGAGTAAGGGGAAGATGGGTGAAAGGGAACATGAATTTGAAGCTAAATTTGGTTCTTGGATCCACACTGAGTGTAGGTATCACATCATTATCTTGGTATCACATCACATCACACCTGAAGTCAATGGCAGGTTTAGGTTGTAGTTTGTTTTCTCTTGACTAGGTCAGAGCCTGGTAGTATTCCCTGGGTGATTCAGCCTCATGTCAGTTGGTACTGGTGGTGTAGACACCTTTAAGTTCCAAAATGGACCACCCATGTGGACTCTGTTCAGATTATCCCCTCTATAACTTTTCAAATAGTGTCATCTTGGATCTCAAGACCTACTGAAAAATCCCATTTTGCATGTTAAAAGTTGACCATTACTTTATTCTTTCTCTTTTCATTCTGTCTGTAACAAACACTGCACTTCTCACACAGACTGTATTAGTCTGTCCTTACACTGCTATGAAGAAATACCTGAGACTGAGTAATTTATAAAGGAGAGAGGTTTAATTGACTCACAGTTCCATATGGCTGGGGAGGCCTCAGGAAACTTACAATCGTAGTGGAAGGGGAAGCAAACATGTCCTTCCTCACATGATGGTAGGAGACAGCAGTGCTGAGCAAAAGCGGGGAAAGCCCCTTATAAAACCATAAATCTTGTGAGAACTCACTGACTATCACAAGAACAGCATGAGGTTAACTGCTCTCACAATTGAATTACCTCCCACTGGGTTCCTCCCACAACACATGGGGAATATAGGAACTACAATTCAAGATGAGATTTGGGTAGGGACACAGCCAAACCATATCGGACAACTTGGTTTTGGGCTAACTTGGGGAAAGGTCTAGTCCTCAGAAAGGTAAAAGAGCACATTATCAAAACATCCCATTAATGGCTCAAGACAAACTTAGATTACATTTGAAAATCATTGGGCTTATATTCTACCTGTCTTACTTGATTATTAGCTTATTAAGTTCAAAATGCATCTATTACTAGTCACTTGGTAGAGAATGATGTAGCTAAAATAAAAATTAGAAGAAGAGAAAATTCTTTTCAGAGAAATAAAATGTATTCTTTAGCAGCTTATTTATTATGTGGAATAAAAATAATATAAAGAGTGATCTTCCAACCCTGTCCAAAAAGTTACAGGAAGACTGCTGAGGACTAACCACTTCCCTGTAGGCTTTCTTAGGTTGAGTCTCTGCTTAAAGCTACAACTATGGAAGGTCTCCTACTCCACCTTCAGCCAGGGAGGATTGAGACAGCACCCATTTACTTCTATTTAACTACAGGCAACTTTCCTCCAGTTCTCTGAAGCCTCAGTACCAAAATCAGAAAAGCAGTGAAATTTTCAATGTACCTTGTAAAATAACTTTTTTGGAGGTTTGTCATAGTGGTGGTTTTTTAGACAAAAACCACAGTAGGAAATAGTATCACTTGAAGTGATCTAACATCCTAAACACAAAGCTGCAGTATTAGAATCTTCTGGTTTGCCAGGGACAGTCAATTCACATTAAGCTGTTGAAAAGTATAGAAAAGATCCCTGGGGCCCATGATACCTTTACTCTTCTTCTAGACACCCCACTAAACTACATATCTGGCTCTCTTGCAGTTAGGCTAAAACTGAATCATTGATTTCTGGCCAACAGAATGAGTGGAAGTAATATATGCTATTTCTATATCTGAATTATAAATATGTCCCAGACAAAATTAGTCCAGGCATCAGCAAACTATAGCTGACAGCTAACTCTAGCCTACTGTATGTTTTTGTAAATAAAGTTTTAATAGAACAAAACTACAGCTACAACTGCTCTTCCATGACAATGGCAGATTTGAGTAACTGCAACAAAACCACATGGCTCACAAAATTAAAGAAATATTTACCACCTAGCACTTTATGGAAAAATTTTGTCAACCCTTCCTTATTACAGCAATAAGCAATATCCATTTGCAACAACCTTTGAAGCCATATTTAAAGATGATGTCCTATATGAAAGAAGCTTGAATTCTTAAATGACAGTGTGGAACAAAACTTCTCCTACCCTCACTTTATGTGAGTAAAAAATGTTATTTTGTCATGTAATGCCATAGAGATTTTAGAATTGTCTGTTACAGCAGCAAGTACCACTTTCCCCAGAAGATCCCAAGGCTATATGAATATGCCTATGTGCCTATGTGCCCTTGACTAATCGTTCTGATTGTTAATTGGCCTGCAAACTGGAAATATGTCTCCTTATAATGGAATCATTCTGAAAACATCTTCCTTATCAATGCCCATGAAAGTATACATACTCCCATAATCTTTAACTACACAGGACCCAAACTAGCAAGTGATTCGAAAAGATACAGTAACATCTGTATTCTCTGCCCCTGCAAAGGCCAAAATTCTACTGGCTTAAGACAGGACTAAGAGAGCAAATGACTATCAAAATCTCTAATTGTCAGTGTGGACTCATAGTTTCTGTGCATTGAACAAGACTGTGGAAGTGAATAGCTTCAAACAGGAACATCTGACACCACATTTCCCAGAACAACTGTTGACCTGGAAAGGCCACAGAGGAAAGATGTTGATGGCTGTAACCAGGCCGTAACCCATTAATGCCTGCATAAAGCTCACATGTGATAGGTAAGGACAGGACCTTTGCCACTGTGCATATGGATTTCTCTATTCAGAAGAACACCTGTTCCCCTTCAACAAGGCAAGAATTCCAAGATTGTTAGACACATTGGCTGTTGTACACTTTAAAACTGTAATGCGGATCCTAAGGGTAGAGAATAGAACATTTTAATCAAGAGCCAGAGATTTCTTGACTTGGGGAATATGGAAGGGTAAAACACATAAAATGACTTTTAAGACTTTCACTACCTCACTTCTGTGCAGCAACTATAGCAAGAAAAAAGCACAAGATCACTTTCAATGGAGCCAAGTAACTCTTCTGACAGTGGGGCCTCAATAAGAGGTTATCCCTGAGAAAGAGTTCTCAATAGGACAAGTGTGTCTTGATGATGAGAACAAACTTCCTTCTGTAATCTGGTGCCAGGAAGTTGGAAGGGTGAACCAAAGCAGTCAGGAGGATAAACACATTTTAGATTTTAAGTTGTCCCTTACTGGGTGGTTTTGGCAAACAAAACAAGACAGAAAAATGGGAAATATGGCAAAACAAACCTGAAATTGTGCAATCCAAAAAAGAAGGAAGCAATTCCAGATGCTCCACAGCCTGTACTATTAAATACTGTTAAATTATTTACAAACTCTATCCAAGCCTGGTTTTCAGCAGGCATGGTATATGTTATGTACACATCGTTATCTCTGAATTGCAGTATAAATGCTAATCCAAGCATCTTGGTTTTTAACTAGAATTGTACATGTTAAAGGACATATGAAATTCTTTTCTGTGTACAAGTGTCCTTATAGGAAATCTCTTTAAAATGTATTTTTTGTAGAGAGCATACATAGAGAAAAGTAATATTTTATCTTGACATAGTTTTGTGGTGATTCATGTAAGAAATCATTTACAATCTTTTAATCTTACTAGGAGACTGGTCATAAAATCATGGCAACGCAGAAAACACACAAATAAACTAGCACTTTATATCAAAGTATGCCCCCATCATCGCCCTCCCCCTTGCAAAGATCACTTCCCTCTGCTGTACAGGGAAAGAAGAGGTGGGGTTTCTGTGAGTTCTTCCTATACTGCCTGCTCCACGGTCTCTGCTTACCAGCGGGGCTCCCCCTGACAGAGCACCACAGAGGACTGACACCCCTCAGGCTCTTGAGATTGAAGTAGCTCCTTTGTTGTCTCTGGAGAGTGGATGGGGGCCAAGTTACATTCTTCTTTACTCTCTTTATTCTTCTTTTTTTTTTTGAGATGGAGTCTCGCTCTTTCGCCCAGGCTGGAGTGCAGTGGCGCTACCTCGGCCCACTGCAAGCTCTGCCTCCCGGGTTCACGCCATTCTCCTGCCTCGGCCTCCCGAGTAGCCGGGACTACAGGCGCCCGCCACCAAGCCAGCTAATTTTTTGTATTTTTCGTAGAGATGGGGTTTCACCGTGTTAGCCAGGATGGTCTCAATCTCCTGACCTCGTACTCTCACTTTATTCTTAACAACACTATCACACATGGCTGCACAGGAGAATTCAACATTACCCAAGGGTTGGAGAAATGAAAAGGAATTATGCATACAGGAAAACTGAAAGTGTATAGTAAACAACTTTTCCCATAATCCAAAGGAAAGACATCTGAAGAAGTAAACCTTCCCAGGACTCCTCACACAGTCACAGCCCACTTGTGACCTTTCTCTGCTGCCCTGACATCTGCACCTTACCACCTCCTTCTTTCCATTCCACTCCCAAACCCACACGTGGCTGGAGACCTATCTGATGGGAAGATCCTTCACTGTATGCCCACAGCCATTGTTTTCAAACCAGATGCACCTATTTCTCCCAAACAGTGTATTAATTCAAATCAGAATAATTTGGTCTAGAATAAAGTCTTCGAGGGCCTCAGCTGTATAGTAAGTGCTGGTATCTGGCATTCTACATCTGAAGAAAAGGTTTGAGGAATGAAGGACTTGATACAAAGAGGACACTGCAAGTCTCGTGCCCTTCAAAATTTCCCCAGCAAATGAGTTTCAACTACCCCTTTTTTATTTTTCCACCTATTTAAGCGCTTGCTCACCTACACACACAAACACATACACAATCACAAACATACACAGACTTCTTTATGAAACAATCATTCACTCTCTGAGAAAGTACATGCTAAACAGTAGAGTCATTTTTTTCTTTCCATTTTAAAAAATATTTCCCCTTGATGTCAAATCGTGTCTTCTCAGACCTGCTGAGAATATAAAGCAGCCATTGCTCTACTGTCCTTCTCTTAATAGCTGCTTCCTTAATAGTACAAAGACTGGCCCTGGATCAATTTTGAAGTTTGACAGCAAAAAGCAGACCGGGCCTGATCCACCTTCATCTGCCTTCCAATCAAAAGACCCATGAAAACAGAAAAAGATGTGAAGTCGTGACAGAATTTAAATAAAGGATATCAATGAAGGAATTTCCCAGTTTTGGAAAGAGTTTACATCTAAATATAAAGCAGACGAATAGACCTGAGAAATGATTAGCACCTAAGTCACATCTACAGCACTTTCACATCTAGAGATAAGAGGTGGGAAAATGCTTCTAGACATCCCTAATTTGTATAGTTGAAACTGCAATTATATTCCACACAGCCTGATAATCACTCCCACTCCCCACCTCCACTTTATTCTACAAAGAAGCTCTTTGCCCAAAGGAGCTTTTATACCCAATCAGGAAACCACAGCCCTCAGTAGTACAATACAGGGCAGTGTGCAGCATACCTCAGATATGATGCCAAGAGTACAGCTTTGGTGGTCAAGAACTGTCATTCCATCAGTTGGCAATTATAATAAAGGCAGCATGACTTAGCAGTTAAGATTATGAATACTAAAGTCAGAAAGATGAGAGTCCTAGTCCTAACTCTTCTACTTAGTAGTTGCATGATGTTGGGGAGATTATCTAAACTTCTAGAGGCCCTAAATTTTTATTTGCAATATGTAGATGATACCTCATATGACTGTTTTGCAGATAAAACTATTTAAGAATGTATCACAGTGTCAGCAAATGGTAAACAATAAATAGTAGTCAAGAGCAAGTAGAATAACGAAATAGAGCACAGAATAAAAGTAGAATAATGAAATAATGAGCACAGAGTCAGGAGCCTGAGCTACCCTTCCAGTGAAGTGTGACTAGGTTTTGGCCAATAGGATGTAAGCAGAAATAATGTGAACATTTGGATCATGTACTCAAAGGAAGGCCCACCTCTTTCCTTTTTCTTTATGCTGGACATGGTAGTGAACCATTTTGGATCATTCAGATTAGGATAACACACTACAAATAGTAAATCAACAAGATCTCTATCATTCTACTCCAACTTGATTGCTTTTTAGACCTAATCCTCAGTTGTCATTCTGAGACCACCTGCACTTCTCTCCTTAGTTGATTTAATTCCTAGATCTCAAGTTATTTTCTTTAGTTCATGCCCTCATTTTACTTCATTAAAAAAGGGTACATGGAAGGCAGGCCTTCTGTGACCTTGTATGTCTAAAAATGTACTTTTTTCTTTGTGTCAAATGATAGTTTGTCTAGGTATAAAACTTTAGGTTGAAATTCATTTTTTGTCAAATTTTTGAACATTAAACTTCACTGCTTTCCAGCATTTGATATTTCCATTGAAAAGTCTGATATATTCATTTAATTTAGCAGTTAATAGTCCTCTTCCATTAGAAGAGCAATGCCATTCTTTAGCTGTGAGAAACTACATGCTTTTACTCCTTTTTCTTTTTTTTTTTCTTTTGTGATGGAGCCTCACTCTGTCGCCCAGGCTGGAGTGCAGTGGCATGATCTCTGCTCACTGAAACCTCCACCTCCCAGTTTTAGCAATTCTCCTGCTTCAGTCTCCTGAGCAGCAGGGATTACAGGTGCCCATCACCACGCCGAGCTAATTTTGTACTTTTAGTAGAGGTGGGGTTTCACTATGTTGGCCAGGCTGGTCTTGAATTCCTGACCTCAGGTGATCCACCCACCTCAGCCTCCCAAAGTGCTGGGATTACAGGCATGAGCCACCACACCTGGGCCGCTTTTACTCCTTTTCTAATGTCCTCTGTTGAGTTTTACTGTTCTCTCTTTCTGAAAGCCTATTATCATAGGAGTTCCTGAAAGTATTGTCTATAAGTCTGGCGTTTATTATAGCTCATATTTTCCCATTGTTGTCTTTTTAGTTTGTTTCACATTGTGATATTTTTAAACTACCTTTCAATTCTTCTTGAAATTTTATATTGATAACATATCTTTGTTTCTCAACCATTCTTTATTGTCTATAAGCATTGTTTTTCATTGCATGTGGTTCATATTTATGGATTCAGTATCTTCTTCAATTATCAAGTTGTGCCAAACTCTTTATAAGGATTATCATATTATTTCCTGCAATCACTCTCTGAGGAATGAAAGATAATTTGCATTATTTTACAAATAAAAAATAAGTTTAGCAAGATTATGTTAATTTCTTAAAATCAAAAAAGCAGAAGTGGTAGAATTGGAATTCCCCCTTAGGTAGTCTGACTTCAGAGCTAACAACTTCATCTTTAACCATAACATTATAATACCTCCATTTTCTTCATATATCCTGTAGCATGTTGAATAATGGACTCCAAAAGGTTTTTATTTCCTGATCCCTAGAAACCGTGAATATGTCACCTTACACAGCAAAAGGGACTTTACAGGTGTGATTAAGTTAAGGACTTTGAGATGGGGGGATTCTCCTGGATTATCTGGGTAAGCTCAATGTCATCATAATTCTGAAAAAATGAAAGGGAGGTAGAAGTATCTGAGAAGAAGCAGAGTTTGAAGTAATGTGATTGCTGGCTTTGAAGGCAGAGGAAAGCACCATGAGTCAAAGAATGCAGGCACCCTCTACAGGCTGGAAGAGGCAATGAGACATATTTTTCCCTAGAGCCTCCAAAAAGAGTGCAGACTTGTGAACTTTTTGGACTTCTGACCTCCAGAGCTGTAAGCTAATAAATTTATGTTGCTTTAAGACATAAGTTTGTGCCAATTTCTTTCAGTGGCAATAGGAAACTAATACATAGATCTTGCACATTTTTTGTTAGATTTATTGCTAGATGTCCTAAGCTTTTTGGCTATTTTTAAAAAAAAATCCTTTCATCAATTACATTTCTAAATTCCACCTCTAAATGATAATCTTTGAAATAATTTGAGTTTTGTATGTTGATTGAATGGCAAGTGTCATAGTCCACTTGGGCTGCTATAACAGAATACCATAGACAAGGTAGCTTATAAACAACTGAAATTTCTCACAGTTCTGGAGGCTGGGAAGTACAAGATCAAGGTGCCAGTAGATTCTATATCTAGGGAGAGACTACTTCCTGATGCATAAATGGCTGTCTTCTCATTACATCCTCACAAGGCAGAAGGGCAAGGGAGCTCTCTGGGGTCTCTTTTATAAGGGCACTAACCCTATTAATAAGTGCACTAATCCCATTTCACCAATATGACCTAATCACTTCCCAAAGGCCCCACTTCCAAATACTATCACATTGGGGTTAGAATCTTAATATATAAATTTTAGAAGGGCATAAATATTCAGTGTATAGCAACAGGCCACCTTCCTTAATTCTTTTAGAAGCCCAAATGATTTTTGGTTGAAATTTTGTTATTAAAAATTAGGTCAAAAATTACTCATAAATTTTTATCTTTCTAATGCTCATACTTTTTTGTTCCTTTGTGTCTTTGATCTATTTATTGATTACTTCTTATTCTAGCCTTTGGTTAGGATCACCTGTATAATGTTAATAGTGATAACTTCTGATTTTAATAACAATGCTCATGATATTTCAACTTTAAGTACATTTGATGAACTTGGTTTGCCTATATATTATTTAAGCTATTTGTGCTTATGTTCGGAAATAAAATGAGTCTTTCTTTTTTTAAGTTATTCTCAATCAGTTCTGTTATTATTGATGTTCAAATCTTACTGAATGTAAAAGCTTTCTATCCCTTTCTATGCCCTAAAAGAATTCATTAATATAAATTACCTGTTTTCCTATTTTAGGAAAAACTTATCTTAAATACTTTTGGACCAGGTTCTTTTTATATGAATAAATTTCTGACTACCTTATCAATATTAATATTATCAAATATTAATTTGTTTTATGTGGTTTCAGTATGACACTGGTTATTCCCTTATATTGTTCTTGGGTTCTTGCAGGTGGGTAAACCAACTAAAAATCTATGGACACAGGAAAAAGCTAGGCATCCTTCATCACCACTGCACTGAGAATTCAGTATTTATATAATATGAATCTAAGTGTCTTTAGGTAAAACTGATCATACCAGATTCTATTCTCAACATGTCCAACTGAAGATATCTGCTTTCTAATTTTTTTCACCAGTTCCAAACTTTTGTAGATAGGCAAACCCAATCTGCTGTTGTTCTTTTTTAGATCAACTGTCAATTCTATCTCTGGCATCTCTGGCTCCTTCCTTCCATCTCCACTTTTTAAATTGCAACATTCCCATCACCTGCAAAGATTTTTGCAAGCTCCAACTTGATCTCCCTAATTGCAATCAAGCCACTCTTTACATACAGCCTAAGTGAGTTTTCTAAAAAATTAACTCTTATAATATTTTCCTGCTTAAAACTCTTGGTGGCCCTCCCTTGCCAAGACTGGGGTAAGAGAAACCCCTAGCCTTGTCATTTGAGGACTAAATTTCCAAGGTCATCTCCTGCCTTCTCCCTGCCATAAATCCACTTAACCTTCCTTATAGGCAGATTCTCAGCTTTCTAAATGCTACAAACATTTTCCTACCTGTTTGCCTTGGTTCAGGCAGTTTCCTCTGCTTGGAAGGCTCCTCTTGCCAAATCCCATTTGGGAGACTTCCATTTATTATTCAAGGTCCAGGTTCAACGCTTATCTTCCCTGTGAAGCCCTATTAAATCCTCCCTGTGACCCCTCCTGAGTGAATCTGTCCTTTTGCCACTATAAAATATCATATATTATTATTTATTAAGTGCCTCACTCTACCCCTCTCCTACAATACCTTGGAATGGAAGCTCTTCAAGTACGGAGTGGACCTTACTCTGATTTGTGCTTTGAGGCCTAGCACAATGCTCGGTATATAAAGGCAGGTCAATAAATATCTGTACTGAATATTGTTAACACTTATTTGCCATGTGTAATGGGGTAGGAGAAGGAGAATAACTCAAAGTTATCATTAGAACAAAACAGCCATCTTCTCTGAAATATCTGGGGGTAGATTACCTCTGATTTCTTTAGGCACTCTCTTCCCCAAGGCGGTTTAATATTAAGATGGTAGCTCACTGGCACAGCTAGGCAGGGGGAAGGGGGAGTCAGGAGAGGAGTGAGTCTTGGAGCCAGACAAACACAGAGGAAGGAAGCAGAAGGCCTGGGGAGGACTCAGACCTCCCACCACACAACAATAAAAGCTCCTGGAACAAATTACTCCTGTCCTCCCTACCCGCAACCTTCCCAGCAATAATTAAGTGCTATTTAATCTCTGAGTACCACTGGGGATGTAAGACTCCCAAATTATTACTAAACTTCACTTCAGTTCCAAATGTTTACTTCTAAACATTTGTCAGAGTTGCTGATGTATGAAATGACAAGTTGTTCTTCATCTTCTGAACCTCTGTTTATTAAAAAATAAAAATAAAAAACCTGACTCAGTAAAAAGAAGGAGACCTAAGATAAGAAAAATAGCAGGCATTGATTGGGAGAGACCAGGGTTTACAATTTACTCCTTTTTGAGTTGTAACTCATTATATGATGGGAGATTGAGATGGGTCAACCTCAATATACAAACAGCTATAACATAGGAGAGACTGTAAAGGTTTTAATATAAAAACCATTGCACTAGATTCTCCCCTTGCCACACCAAATGGAACACACACATTCTCAGAGAGCTCCCGTGTTAGTCTTCTTGGGCTGCTATAACATAAACCCAGACTAGGTTGCTTAAACAACAGAAATTTATTTCTGGCAGTTTTGGAGACTGGGAAGTCCAAGATCAAGGTGTCACGAAGGTAGTTTCATTCTGAGGCCCCTTCTCTTGGATTGTAGGTGGCTGCCATCTCACTGTGGGCTCACATGAACTCTTCCTTGTGCATGTGGCAGGGAGAGAAAGAGAGCAAGCTCCCTGGTGTTTCTTCTTACAAGGGCACCAATCCTATCCCAAGGGCCCCATTCTCCTGACCTTGTCGAAACTTAATTACCTCCCAAAGTTTCCTTTTCCTAATGTCACCACATTGGGGTTTAGAATTTCAACATAGCGATGTGAGGGGGACAAAAACAGTCCATAATAGCCCTTAATCTGCAAATAGCATCTACCACCTTACCTGACTTGAGCACTGTGGATCACACATTCTTCCCTAAAGTACTTCCACTAGTTGCATTACTTCCTTGATTTATGAGTATATAATAAGAGATTAAAGAATGATCTATAGTTCTTTTTCTACCATATATTGTCTTCGCTCCATTTGAACTGTTTGCTAGGCCTGTCACATTGCTACCAGCACAGAAGTTTCCTTCAAATTAAACAATACCACTTCTGATTCCTAGAGACCAGTACATTCTACCTACTCTGTTTATTCACAATTATCAGCATGCTGGTTGAACTGGGTCAAATGATACAACAGTGGCTATTTCTACCCTGAAAAAGAGAAGCCAAATATTTGCAAACACTCTACATGTAGATATATAAAAACTCTACCTGTGGTAGAATGCACCATCTTCCTAAGTATCACAGAAATACATAGTATTCTTGGACATTAAAAAGCAACATGTCAAAATATTCTTATGGAAAACAAAAATGGATTGTTAGAGATTCTACAGGAATCATATTTTTATTAGTATTTATATGAAAGTTTTAAATTTCCTAAAGCTGAAAGGTAAATTATGTTTGGCTTATTTTTGGAAAGGAAAAAATATTCTTAGCTCTTGTAACCAGCTGAGAAGAGACAAGATGGAAGGGAAAGTGGTGAAAACAGGGATGAACAGAAGTGCAGCCCTTTGAACTAAGCAGAGAAACAAATCCTACAGTACTGCAACATAAAAAGAAAAATCCATCATTGACAAAAGAGACTGTCTGAAGACACTGGTCTCCTTTGAAAGTCTAGGGGAGCGGTTTAGAATAACAATCATGGCCATTGCAATGACTACAATTTGTGCATTATAAATGGTATGTTTTTAATAAGTTCTTACATTGATATATCTCTTTGTTAGAAAGATCCCATTTCTCCCCACGTAATTTTTCATGTTCTTCTCCCTGAACATAGCTCCTTTTTCTAACAAAACAGCCATACCCATATTAATGGTACAAAATGGATCAGAGTAAAAAACAAATTGTATAACATAGCTATAATAGTTCTGTCCCTGTCAACTGAACTACAATCGACCTTGGAGGCAAAAAGGGAGGTGTTACATCCCTAAGGACGATCATTCAAGCTGGAAAATGTCGATGGTAGAGGTGACAACACATTGAGGGAGACAGAAGGAATAACAGCTGTTTGTTCTACCAATATAGATACCGGGTAATTCATGGTTCAAACAGTAATGTCAACCTCCCAAGACAGCCATGAGACATGGAAAACCATCCCCTTGCAGAATGAGAGTAAACCATCTTTATTTCCAAAAGCTTTGTAACTAGAAGTCACTGTGACTGGTTCTTTAACAAACCCACAACTTATCTACCCAAACGTGTGTTGCTTTTCAGAGGAGTCCATTGGGAGCTTTATATGTCTACTGCATTAGAGACATCATTATTCAAATAACTTTAGGATAAAATGGGCAAGACATTTCAAGTGGAAGGGAGAACAAGTGCAACACAAGTAGTGCTTAAAGACAGGCAAGGCCAATACAAGCAGGTGAGTGGGGGAAAATTGGTAAAAGAAGAAGGCACGGTAGCAGCAGTAGCACACCTGTGTGGCCTGTTAGGTTATGAAATAGAGTGGGAACCCACAAAAAATGTTTAACTAGGGAAGTGATAAGACACATTTAAAAACCACTCTGGCTGCTGAGTAGAGAATAGATGGTAGGGGGCAAGAGTGGCAGTAGGGAGATCATTTGTTGCAGTGCAGGTGAAGTCATGGTAGCTTCAAGAAGGGAAGCAGTAATGGAGATGGTAGAGAGTGTTAGATTGAGCTACACTGGGAAGAAAAGGAACAGTAGATATGAAAGAAAGTAGATATGAAAGTCATAATTAAAAAAATACTGTTTTACATTCAAAGTTAGTATGCTTAGCTCCAATTCTCTTAAAATTCAGGGTATCCCTTAATTCATTTATTCTACAATTACTGGCCATTTACTGTATGTATGATGCTATGCTGAATAATAGAAATTAAAAGATGGATAAGATACAGTACAGTTCCACAGCAGTGTCAAAACCACACAATCGTTATACTGCTCAAAAGTTTAAACATACATAAACTCACAAAGATCTCTTCATGTCAAATTGTATCCCTCCAAACATATATATTTTCCAGGTAACAAATCTATATACATTGTAGTAAGCAAGATAATCATGTGAACGATTGGTTCAGGTTCAGTGTGATCCCATAGCCTTATGAGAAAGGAACAATTAGGGGCACCAGAGCAGGTATGATCAGCTCCACTTGAGTGGATGGAAAAGGTATGTCTTTGAAGAATCCATGATGTTTCTCCCAAGACTTCAGTGTTCTCATCTTTAAAACTGAGATAATACCTGCCTATCTCAGGAGGTTGTTATATGGTGCAGTGCATGTCATCTTTTCTATTTCTGTATGATCATCCAATAGTATTCCAATTGTGGAAATTCAGCTAATTTATCTCCTCTCATAACTCTCAATAATTATTCCTTTCATTATTACTTTGTAGCTTGACTCCCCATTTAAAGAAAGGTTAAAAAGGGAAGATTAAAGTTTCAACCTAGTGCATTTCCACATTAGCTATCCCTGTTCACTTATATTTTAATTCTATATTTGAATTCCAATATTAAATATTATATACATATATGTAATGCCATTAGATTTCAAGTTCCTCGAGGTATGAATTTGATTAATTACCATACAGCAATGGAGTCCATATCTAGAAGGCTTAGCATATATTAAATAATAAAAATTTCAATATCAGAACAAATTAAAAAGGGAAGCCCAAACCATTAACACTACACCTCAGAATAAATTTTCTATATAAACAGAAATGTTGCATTCCCTTTTCTCCTCATTTACATCTTTAAAATATTACTTATTCCTCTCTTATAAAAAGAATATAAGTGTTTGGAAAATTAATCTTTGGAGACCTCCATTTCTGGCCAAGATGAAGTAACGCTTGTCTGAAACAACCCCCACAAAAAATCCTAGATTAAATAAATGAAACAAGATTTTGAAAACACTGGACAGGAAGGAACAAAGGACAGTGATCCCCGAGAGACAGGAAATAAATGAAGCCCTGTAATTGCCACCAGTTTACTGACTGAAAGAGTTTTCAGGCCTCAGTAGAGGGAGGGAGAACCTAGCTTGAACCTGATATACTCTGAGTTGAAGAGACATAGTTGAGAGTCCGGGGAGACCAAAGAGGCAAGAGTTCATAGGACAAAATATCAGAAAGGAGAGAACTATATGGAAAGAGAAATGCAGACATCCACGGAGGGTGTCCTGGAGTATTCAACTAAGTATTGATCAGCACTTGTGTTTGAGAAGACTACCCAAGGCTGGGGAAAGAACCATTTGAAATTATTTGAAGGAATATGCCAGGTGCTAACATAGGACTGGGAATAGTGCCTGTTCACAACAGCCAGATCCCAAAAAACTCACAATTCATGGAGCATTAGGTAGAATATTCAGAAGGGCCTTGATTCAGTGGTGGGAAATAGCCCTAGGTTGAACATTAATCCAGATCCATTTAACAAATCATAAAAATAAGACTTGAAAAGATCAAATTGTTTCTAAGTAAATTAACTGCATCTCAGAACAAAGTTCAAAAAGAGTTATAAAAACAAAAAATATATATCCCACATCTAAAAAGATAAAATTAACAATGTCTGGCATCTAATTCAAGATTACCATGCAAAGAAGCAAGGAACTATATAACAATGAGAATCAATTGGCCAGAATTGACACAGATGTTAGAATTATTAGACAAGGACACTAAAATAATTATTGTAACTATACCCTCTATGCTCCAAAAGTTAAATAGAGACATTGAAAATATTATAAAATCAAATCCAAATCAACCTTTTTCCACAGATGAAAACTACAATGCTAAAGTTGAAAAATACAGTAGAAGTGATTAAAAGAAAATTCAATATTGCAAAACAAAGGATCAGTGAATATGACGATATGACAATAGAAACTTTAGAAAATAAAATATATAGAAAAAATATTTTTAAAAAGTAAATGAGTGAACTTGGGACAACTTCAAGTAGCTTAATATATATGTAATCGGAGTCATGAAAGAACATAATAGTGAAGGGAAAACAGGAAATTTCTTTGAAGAAATAATGTTTGAATATTTTCCCAATTTTATGAAAATCATAAATCCACAGATTCAGGATCTTAACAAGCTTCAGGAACAAGAAACATAAAGAAGACTACAGGCACATCATAATAAAATTGCTCAAACCCAAGAATAAATAGGAAATCTTAAAAGCAGCTAAAAGAAAAATACACATTACTTATAGGGGAACAAAAATAAGGATAACAGCAGATTTCTCTTCTCATAGTCACAAGAGAATGAAGGTGCAAACTACAAACCAGGAGAAGTTATTTGCAAAGCAGCTCTCCGACAAAGAACTTGTATCCACTATACATATATATATATATAAAATATTCAAATCCAAAAAATATTTTTTTAACTCTTGAAACTCAATAATAAGGAAGCGAACTCAACCTGAACATGGAAGAAGATTTTTGCATACACTTCACCAAAAAAGATATATGGATGGCAAATAAGCAAATGCAAAAATGGCCAACATCATTAGTCATAGGAAAATGCAAATTAACCACAATTGGAGACCACAACCCACTTATTAGAATGTCTAACAATTAAAAAGACTTCTCATATGTATACATGTGCCATGCTGGTGCGCTGCACCCACCAACTCGTCATCTAGCATTAGGTATATCTCCCAGTGCTATCCCTCCCCCCTCCCCCCACCCCACAACAGTCCCCAGAGTGTGATGTTCCCCTTCCTGTGTCCACATGTACCATAAAACCTAAAGTTTAATAATAATAAATAATAATAAAAGAAAAAAATAAAATAAAATAAAAAAAATAAATAAAAAAAAAAAAAAAAAAAAAAAAAAAAAAAAGACTTCTCATACCAAGTGTTGGCAAACATTTAGAGGAACTGGAATTCTCTATTACCACACTATTGGTGGTAACATATAATGGTACCACCATTTTGGAAACAGCTTGGCACTTTATTAAAAATACATGTACCATATAGTCCAGCCATTTTACTCCTAGGTATTTTTTCAAGAGAAAAGAGAGCATATGTCCATACAAAGATTTACACACAAATGTTCATAGCAGCTTCATTTGTAATAGCCATAACAATCCAGACAACCCAAATGTCTATCAACAGGTAAATGGGTAAACAAACTGTGGTATATCCATACAATGAAATACTACTCAGCAATAGAAGAGAAATAAACTATTGTGAATGCAACATGGATGATTTTCAAAATAATTTTGCTAAGTGAAAGAAGGCAAAAAGATTACATACTGTATGATTCCATTTCTATAAGCTCTAGAATATGCCAACTTAACTACAGTAACAATAGAATAGCAGTTGTCTGGGGAATGAAATAGGGTGGGGCAGGAGAAGGGATTTCAAAGAGGTATAAAAAAGCTTTGGAAAATAATGAAAATGCTCACTATTTTGATTATGCTGATACTTCCATGAGTGCACAGATACGTGAAAATGTACCAAAATGTTTACTATAAATATGCGCAGCTTATTATGTGTCAGTTGTACCTCAAAAAAGCTGTTGTTTAATATAAAAGTAAACATAAATGAAAGAATGAGTTTTTTATTTAACTTATTTTAATACTTTAATTTTATGTGTATCTGATGTGATGATTCTAAAATAACATTTTAATCTTTTTGATTAACTCAACTCTTGGAAAATAAGTAAATGATTTTATATATATATATGTATACTTGAGACACCTATCTTTGAATAATATATGCTTAAATATATTATATATAAAACTTTATATGAAAGAGCTCAGGAGTTTGTGTTTCTTTTCAAGAATTTTGTCATTGCTTAGTTGATCTCCTGCATGCTTTAGGATTTTTGACTCATGTTAAAATTATTCTTGATATGAAAAGGTTTCATACTGGGACTCCTGGTGGACATAACAATGAAGTTTGTTTGGTTGATATGTTTATTTTTTTCCAACTTTACCACTGCACTGACCCCCAAGTATTAAATCTCAGCATGAAGATGTTTCTAAGTTACATTTATACAACATAGTCATCCATAACACTTCAGGGATTTTATATTATAGTGTCAAGGTTATTTTCTCTTAGCCACTGTAGTTTTTCATAATCACTGAGCCCTAACATTATGGTTGCTGCTTATAAAAATTTTCTCATCAAGGTTATATGCAACATGAATATTATTAGTGCAAAATATTTCTTGTAACAATCCTTTGTTACCTTGTCTTTCCTTGACCAGTGAAAATCTATACATGATCTGTTTCTAGCTCATAAAATTTCCAAATACAACATTTACAGATTTAAAAACTTTAGTGAGAAATTTTAGAAAAAAATATTTCTCTGAACTTTCAGTTGTATATTAATCAATATATCACTAACGTCATTTAAAAGTTAGATCTTATTAGTATTACTTCTGTTTGTTAAACAATGGCTCTTCATAATGCCTCACCTAATTAAAAAAAGGAATGAAGGTATTATTTAACAAACATCATATAACAAATTATAAGGATAAGCCACATTAAAATTCAGAGGATCCTAGACAAACACTCAAAAGTAGAAAATCACATGCTATAATGCTTTTTATTTCTTGTTAGAAATCAGACAACACAAGTTTTCAGGAGTCCTGAAAATTGATGTCTTTGCCTCAGTGTTCTTATAATAGTAACATTTTTTAAAGTTTTGGTACTGTTTGTAAAAGGTAAATGATCCATGTCTTTTTGTCAGTGGTGGGGGAGGATATATAAAAGTATTGGTATGATTAGAGTTGCAGTGGCAAGAAGTTCTAGTGTTGAAGATCATCTTTGTGACATTATTTTATTCTTGCTATGAGGATTCTGAATTTTGTGCATTTAGATTTCATCTAACAATTCAAATAATTAATTCTAACAGGAAATATCTATTTTACTTTCCAGCAAAACCATGATAGTTCAAACACATGAGTTTAATATATGTAAACATTTTTAAAGGGGGAGTTAAAAGATCTCCTGAAATATGATTAACTAGGAAACATCACAACGGATGATATTACTTTTTTTTTTCTTATGGCAGAGACTCACTCTGTCACCCAGGCTGGAGTGCTGTGGTGCAATCTCAGCTCACTGCAACCTCCACCTCCCGGGTTCAAGAGCTTTTCCTCCCTCAGCCTCCTGAGCAGCTGGGACTACCGGCATGTGCCAGCACGCTCAGCTAATTTTTGTAATTTTAGAGATGGTGTTTCACCATATTGGCCAGGCTGGTCTCGAACTCCTGACCTTAAGGGATCCGCCCACCTCAGTCTCCCCGTGCTTGGCCAATATCACTTTTTAAATTAGACACCATTATATATCAAAGCCCTGGTATTTTTAACTTCATTATGGTAAGATGTACTACTTGATGTTGATATTCCAGGTGGCATAGACCGAGGTCCCAAATATAACCTGGGAGTAGGAAAATATTAAATTCATAAGGTAAAAGGAAAATTAGATAGATTTCATTGCATAAGAAATCTAGAAGTCAAAAGCAACTACAAAAATCCCTGATTTGGCCGGACGCGGTGGCTCACGCCTGTAATCCCAGCACTTTAGGAGGCCAAGGCTGGTGGATCACCAGGTCAGGAGATTGAGACCATCCTGGCTAACACAGTGAAACCCCGTCCCTACTAAAAATACAAAAAAAATTAGCCAGTCGTGGTGGCGGGCGCCTGTAGTCCCAGCTATTCGGGAGGCTGAGGCAGGAGAATGGCGCGAACCCGGCAGGCGGAGCTTGCAGTGAGCAAAGATAGCGCCACTGCAGTCTGGCCTGGATGAAAGAGCGAGACTCCATCTCAAAAAAAAAAAAAAAAAAAAAAAAAAAAAAAATTCCCTGATTTTATCAGTCAATGTTCAACACAGATAGATTATGACTCCTACAGAGTCAAGCAGGGCAGATATTAGGCAACTTCTGGTATAAGAGCATGAGTGTCAGGAAGATCTTTTGGTCTTTGAAAAAGATTGAATGAAAATACTTCATACATGTTTAGTCATCATAAACAGCTAAAGAGTTTTGGTAGTGTATGCACATCACTCATAATAGAGAAATACAAATTATACCTAAAATGAGATACCGTCGGTTATATCAACTGATAACAAGTTTGATGCTGGTGAAGGTGTGGGTACACTGCTGATAAAAATATAAATTTCTACAACTTCTAGGGAAAGCTATTCGGCAACATGTGTCAAAATTAAAAATGCCTACATCCTTTAACACAGCAATTCTACTTCTAGTAATTTTTCCTACAAATCTACTCACAAATGTGTAAAATGAGCTATTCAATTAATAACTACTTAGTGAACACCAACAGCACACCAGCTCTTGTTCTACACACTGGGGATAGAGAAGCAAACACAGTAGAGAGACTCATGAAGCTTACGTGTGCTGGGGAAAGAGCCTTTAAACAAATAAATACATAATATGTCAACTGACAGCAAGTGCTATGAAGAAAAATATAATAAGAGGAGTAGGGAGTAATGAGGAAGGGATTCTGCTTTACATAAGGTAGCAAGGAGGTGATATTTAAACTGAAACCTGAAGGAAATAAGCAAAGAAGCTCCACAGACACCTATGAGAAGAGGTATTCTAAATACACCATCATCACAGCATTGTTGGTAAAAGATTGAAAACAATCTAAAATTATCAATAGATACTTGATTAAATAAATTATATATTATATCCATCATATGTACATATAGGGATATAGTATATAATATGATTTATGCATTTTGTATATTTATGTATAAACATAGAGAATAAAATGATAAAATGGTGATGGAGATGCACTGACTGGGTAGCTGGGGGCGCTGAGTAAAGCTTTACTTTTCACTGAATCCTCTTTGTACCTTTCAAATTTTGTACATCATGCATACTCTCAGTTTCGTATACAAAACACCATCTGGCATGGTTCATGTTAAATAAATGCCTAATATGATTGAGGTAAAGACATCTATCCTGCTTAAAATATTTCTAGGAGTTGTGGAAATACCAAATGATAATATTCTACAACCAAAAAATGCCTGGGGAAATTTATATACAAATACATGTCACACGTATTACACTAAAAATGTATCTGGACTTTCTGATAAAGACAGACCCTCTGATAAAGACAGACCCTTAACAAGAAAAAAATGGTACACTTGGAAAGAGCAATTCAAATAACACATCATCATCCATGTCACTAAAAGGGACTGAATCTCACAAATCCATTGTATTTTGTCAAGATTTTATGAATTCATATTACCACTCTCTCACAAGAAAAGAAATTTTGTGTATTTCCTTTTTCTACATTTTAATGTAAAATGCTTATAAAACAAAGGCCTAAAACTGAAAACAAATTCAGTTTGTTTTGTTTCACCATGTGTACCTACATCTGCACGGAAAACAAAAAGATCCAGCTCTGCAACAGCTTCCAAATGCTGAAACATTTTGTGAGACTCCACAGAAACAATGTTCTTACAATCCAGCTAGATCTGTTTTTCGTGCTGTCATTTCCAGGAGCAACAAGCAAGACCAGGGATCTCCTTGCCCTTGCTCCCTTATGTTCAGATCTGCTAACTGCGGTGCAACCTGGGAAGGAATTTTGAGGATGAAAATTTTGGATATAGTGTTGATTTCATCATTGAAACTGTCAGGATAACAGAGGGATGCTTTCAGAAAGCCAAAAGAAACAGCACAACAAAACAAAGACAACAACACTGAAATCAGGGTCCTCATGAAAACCAATGCTAAAATAAACTCAAAACATTCAGCCTGTTAAGTTTAGCCTAAAGCTACCTCCTTACATATTTTATGTTTGGTCTAAAGTTTTTCCCTATATAGTGCACTGTAACCTAATTGGATGTATAAACAGACTGTAACCTACTCTTGTACCAATCACCAAGTTTCCGACAACCAAAGGCAACCAACTGTTCAAACCATGTTCAAATAAGACAAATGCCAAGTTGTAAACAATCCAGCTGTTTCTATACTTCACTTTTGTCATTTTCCTTTTTGTGTTCATAAATTTTCTTGGACCATGAGACAACACCTGAATCATTCTGAGCCTCTTCTGGTTTGTGGGGGTTGCCTGATTAACCAATCTTATTCTTTGTTCGATTAAACTCTGTTGAATTTAATTTGTGTAAGGTTTTCCTTTTAACAAATTTCTCTGCCTTTTTCTTGATTTTTTGTAGAAATATGAATTTATAGGGAAATCATGGATTTGCTATAGACAGATAAACAACATAACAGAATATAGCTTTAGTTATAGGACAAATTTTCAATATTTAACTGATAGAGCTTGCTCCGCTGACTTCTTAATGAATGGACACACCACATCCTGATGGCTGTGATCAAGAGGGCAACAGGACCAGAGGCCCATGTTGGGGAAAATGACAGCATTCTCAAAAATGCACCCTAGTGGTGGCTACAAACCAATGGACTTGGATGCCACTACACTCCCCAGTACACTTTACCAGTGTCTGACTCATAGGTCCCCCTCCACTGCCAATAAATCCAGCCTAAAGAGACTCCTCTACTCTGAACATCTGTAGTAAACAGAATTTCTGAGATTCTATTCATCTTAATTATTTTCATGTCTCATGTAAAGAACTGTAAAATGTATGAAGGATATCATGGCTGGGGTGGTGGTAAGGGGATGATTTTGCCAAGGTATGCTATTGCAGTTTGGAGCAGCATTATCCCCAAAGTTATTCCTTGTAATGCTTAAGGGTTATATTAAATTTAGACTCATGAGACAAGCATTTGGAGGCAGCCTCAGAATTTTCTGCCTTTACCACTTTTATGCCGTTGTTATGTGTATGTTCATCTTTCCTAGTGTTTTAGCAAACAAAACATGCCTACAGAGTCTTCAATATAATGAGACATATACATCTTAAAACATGTTCATCTTCCTTCAGTTACTGCAAGCCACATGAAAATAAACCACCAAAATCAGTCTGATATTTAAAAAATAGTGTCCCTTCCATCTGTTTTTCAGAGAACAAAGCATAGTCGTGTGATACAATTTTCCATAGCCTGGAAACTAGAGAATATAGTCACATGAGTAATATGTTCTAGTCCAGATCTAACCCCAAGTCCTTTGCAGATATCAGAAAAGTCAGTGAATTGTGAATGACATATATCACCGTCAACTTGTACAGATAATGAACATTACTTTATAATAGTATTAGCCAAAACTGCTATAATATTTTTATTTCATTGAATCATTACATAAATACAAAGTTATATGGGATTTGTATGTGAAGGGAGTGAGGGGACAGAGAAACTGACAGGAATGAAGGGATACTTTGCCTAGGGACAAATAGCTGAAGATTTACAAGGCTTTATGAAAGTATTCCTCTGTTATCCTGACAGTTTCAATGATGAAATCAACATTATATTCAAAATTTTCATCCTCAAAATTCCTTCACAGCTTGCACTGCAGTTAGCAGATCTGAACATGATGCAGCAAGGACAAGGAGACCCCTGGTCTTGCTTGTTGCTCCTGGAAATGACAGCATAAAAAATCTAGCTGGATTGCAAGAACATCATTGCTTTCACGGAGTCTCACAAAATGATTCAGGATTTGGAAGCTGAGGCTGTGCTGAGTCTTTTTGTTTTCTGTGCAGATGTAGTTACACATGGTGAATAGTAATAATCCCCATGCTGTAAAACTAAAGTTGTAGCTTTTTCCAGACTGTACTCTGAATTTGTTTCCAAGACAAGTGGAGTTTTATACCTTAAAAGTCAAGAAGATATAGTGGAAATTTTATGAATGATGATTCATCTTGGGTGCAAACTTTGAGATCCTATGAAGCAATTGTAGGATACTTATTAATAAAAGATCAGAATAAGCTTGTTGGATAAAATTGGAATATATTCGTATTAAGATCTAAGCATGCTTACATCCTTATTTTCAATTAGAAACTACCTGGAGGTGGGCGGAATGGTCAAGCCTGGTTTAAAGCTGCTAAATACAATGTCAGTTTTTACTTAATGTCCAAATGCTCACATTCCAGGGTAAATTTGTTGAGAGGATGTGGAGAAGAGAAAGGTGGCCTCATCTCTTTATTTGAGAATATGAATAGTTTTTTAAAAAGCATTAAGATGTAATGACTAAATGTAACAATAATAATAGCTATCATTTAAAATTACTATGTGCCAGGCATTAAAAGAAACTTTATATACTTGATCTCATTTAATTATGCACGATGTATATTATTAACCTTGTGTTACATGTGAAAAAAAATGCCTTTTAAATGTTAACTAGCCCAAATCCATGTAACTTCTAAATGACAGAGGTAGATTTAAACAAGGTCTTCTCTTTAAGCACTCTGTAGGTGTCATTGGGTACAATTATTAGAAGGCATGGCATTTGGTAAATGAATACAGGCACTATTTTGGCTATTTAAAGAATAAGTCTTACATCTTGGAGGAAATAAGCCACTTATTAGGTATTATCTGTATCAGTCCTATTTTTTCATCTCCAAAATAAACAAGAACAACTTCCTGGATGCATATTAATGTTAATTTAAGGAGATTCTCTATCTCTATGAATGACATCATCTGGAAGTCATACTGACCTCACCCCGTGTTTAATGAGGCCATCAAGTTTAGTTATTTTCCCATGCAAATGTTCTCATAATCATCTTTTTATTTCTATCTCACTGATAATCATCAGTTCAAATTCTTATCATTCCTCATCTAAATTATTCTTACCATTCTTTCATCCATTCTTTTCACTGCTGTGAGAAAGTCTTTCTGAAAGCCTAATTTGATTAGTTACTTTTTAAAACTTCTACAATCAAGATACACATAATCTAGCAACTCCAATCATAGAGGTATGCATACATAAGTTCATCAAGTGGTATTTACTAGAATGTGAGTAACAACTCTCTTCATATTAGCTAAACATTACAGACTGTGTAAATGCCCAACCCTAGAATGGATGAAAAAATTGGATATTATATAGCAATGAAAATAAACATACTAAACTACGTACAAGCAAAATGTTTGCACATACAAACATTTAAATAAAGTTCAGAAACATGCAAAGCTAAGCTAGGCTCCTAGAAATCAAAACTGTGGTTATCTATGGTAGTTGGTGATAGAATCTGAAGGTGGTGCTGGCAATATTGCATTTTCCTATCTGGGTGCAGGTTACCTGGGTGTGTTCATTTGAATTTTTACATACAGTATTCACACTTATAATACATTCATTTTTCTTTATGCATGCCATAGGTAAATAAATAGTAAACAATAAAATTTTAAAAATTATTTTTTAAAAAGATCTAAGCTCGCTCTCTTTATATCAGAAAGTTTACAGTGGTGATACAGGAAAGGACAATTGACAACAAAAAGGATGTGAAACTTATGACAAAAACAGTGGCTACCGGACCGAGATCATCAGCTGGGTAACTGTGGACACTACCGTGAATGTGGCTACTGTGGATTAAAAAGCCAGACACAATAGAGACAGTGGCTCCCATCAACAATTAACTGTTAAGTGTCTGCAAGGAATGCAATGAAAAATCATTGTGTTGTGTTCAAACAGAACACAGTAAATTCTGACCCTATACAAAACAGCCTACTTTTACAAAGCAGAAATAACATGTAGCCATGTGCAGAGAGGAGAAGTACAAGGATCTGTCAGAACCCAGATTACACAATGCCCATCATAAATTCAAAACCTGTTTATTGTTCTGTGAAAAAATCTCTTCAGAACTGTTTAAATACTCAGGATCCAACTCAAACAATGGTGCTTAGGGATGTGAGTTATAGAACCAGGCAATTCTCACTTTATTAGTAAATCATTACAGAAAAAGTATCAGTCTGTTCTTCTGGTTATGATATCTGTTTTGTGCCAGACAAGCACAAAAATATTTTAAACGCAATCAAAACAGTTAATGCCAAGTATTTCACCTTTCACCTTCTCAGAGAACAATTTTGACTTCAAAATAAGATTTACCTGCTGTTACTATATCGCAAAAGGCCATTACTACTTCAAGATTTTTCTGAACAGAGCAGCAAAAGAAAAGCATCCACAGAGCAAGATGTGCCTTATTGTCCTCCCAACACATTCTCTGGGCTTCTCACTTTCCCGTCCATGAGAAGTTTTCATTGATTTGTCACTGAGTGCTCCCTGGAGTCCCATGAAAGCATGGAAAATGTGACCATATGTTTCAGCCGTGCCCTTGGTCGGGGAGCTGCTGACACCTTCATTGTCCAGCCTTCAAGATTCTTTAGCACATTTTATATCTTAGAGACAGAAGTTATTTTAAAGTGATTGACTGAAGCAGAGCTTCTGGAACTAGAACAGGTGTGATTTGCGCACACATCTGCTTGGTCATAAAATATTGGCAAGTGAGTGGGATATCCAGCTTCGCAGCTGCTTCCCAAAAGCTCTACACTGCATTTAGTACCCTTCTAAGACAGCAAGATCAGGGAATGACACCAAAATTTTTGTAGACACCAAAATTTGGTTTTGTAGACACCAAAAATTAAATCATCCATGTTCTGCTTACAATTTATCCTATATCCTGAATTTTTAATAAGATTAAGTCATCTAAATTCATCAATTCTAATTTATTCATTTCTTTAAACATGCTCATTCTGTTTTCTTCTGGAACCCATAGGCAGGGATGCAAATATTTAACAAAATTAACAACTCAAACTACACATAAATGTTCCCATTTGCTTTCATCATTCCCTTTGAATAAGCCTCTGAGGAATAAGTATAACATTTCTTCTTAAGGAGGAAGAGTATCTCCAGAGAAAGCACACACATGCACACACTTGGAAACAATGAGAAGTCCATTATATTGATACTTGTTTCTCTTCTTTGCTCTTCAGCCTAAAGATATGTTTTAATAAATATTGACCAGTTTTGAGGTGGGGGGTCTAGGAATACTTTCGTATTGTATTCAGACAACCAGATCTTCGCATTTCAATAGTATTATATTAACACATACTCAGAGAAAATACATTTTAGCTCCATTTCTATAATTTTCCTCACATATTTATATGCAAATATTTTCTCAGGCCAGGAAACAAATTACCAAAAGAAAAATCACCATGACTTTTACACTGAGACATAAGTTCTCCTCAGTTTCCCTCTCAACAAGGACAATATTTCCATTGAGATAGGTTGTTTATGGAAAGACTTCCTATTCATTAGAAAATCACTCCTTGGAGGTTATCTTCATATTTGGCACCTCCAAGAAAAGTCCACACATAAATCATTTTATTTTAAGTAGTTTAAGGCAAAGGAAATGACCTAGCTATCACCAAATTCCTCAAACATTATTCTTTCCCTAGATCCACTGTAAATGTTTGTTCCCCAACTGTCAGCCAAATCCCCAGTGGGCTTCAAGATTCTAACTGAAATTACCAGGTGTTTCACATTGTAATTCCCTAGCAGTTTTGAAACGTATATAAAGCACTAAGCACAGTAACACATGTAAGTTAAGCCAAGAAAACATTGTGGACCAATGCCCAACCAGAACTGTTGAAAGATAAGGCCCTCCCCTGCCCTCTCCCAAGGGCAACGTAGTACTGTTGCCCAAGAGAAAAGGATGCCTTAAAGGATCACAGGTAAGAAGGTAGGAATATGAAGGCTAGGGAGAAGCTGTTATGCTCGGATCTCCATCTCAGACTTCAAATGGTGTAAGGATCAAGAAGCCACTGAAGACTAAGAGTATCTTCTTTGGCACTTCCCCAGAGGTCTAATGAGTATTCTGACCAGGACTGTGTTAAGATTCACTGTCCAGGCTGTCACAAGAATACTAACTTGGTCAGATTGGCTACCAAATCAGGTAGCAATCATATTCCTCTCTCCCCAGCCAACTGAGAAGAGTCACCCTTCCCTTTATGTCCCCATTTCCATGTGCCCCTGTGGGTGATCATTTGCTTTTGACTAAGGCACTGATCCATGCCTGTTCACAGCTGCAATAAACTTGGTGAGCCAGCCTTGCTCAGTCTTCGCCTGGATCCAAGAATGTGCAGCCCTAAACTTGGATTTCAGGACATTACACCTAATGCACAGTTGGCCTTGGAAAAGTCAAGCTCCTTTATAATCCACTCCCTCTCCTATACTAACTTTGATATGATCAAAGTTTACCCACAAAAGCTCACATGACTCTCCACCAAACCTTCTGCTTTCACTATTTTCCCCCATTGACTTCCTAATTAATCCACCTGTCACAAATAAAGAGCTTCTGTGGTCTTTCCATTTGAATCTAGAATATTCTTTATGATCATAAATTCCCATAATATTCATTCCAAAGGTTAAAAATAGCATGTTGCAAGGACATTGAACATGAACCCCTTTAAGTTACTTAGGCAGCACATTTAATGCCTTATCAAATGTTTTCCAATCCAGAGTCATTAGGCAAAACAGATGATGCTATGATCCTTCACAAAACTATGTCTGGCATTTGGGCCCACTGAAATAGTTATATCAGACAGCTTAACCACTGAATAATAACTCAGGCTCTATCTGCAGCCCTGAATTCCCATGGGTGTGTTCTACTATTCTGGTAAATGCAACATGTCCAGCATCATCTTCCTTGGGAAAACTAAATGCAGAGCATATTTTTATCAGTTTTCTCTGCTCCCAGCTTCTTTTGCTCCATCCTTTTAATTATACCAACACATTTTAAATTTCCATAAAATATTCTTTCATCAAGTTATCCCACTGCTGAATATCCTCTAAAGCTTTCTGTTTCCTTCAGGGCAAAATACATGATTTCTCTAGCTAAGATGCTCTGTAATATCTCTCTCCACTACCTATCTCTGATTTCTCCAAAAACCTTTCCTACACTCTAGATTGCTTATTATTTCATTATTTTGACAACATGTTGAGCTAACTCTCCATTTTTTTTTTGAGACGGAGTCTTGCTTTGTCACCCAGGCTGGAGTGCAGTGCAGTGACGTGATCTCGGCTCACTACAAGCTCCGCCTCCCGGGTTCACGCCATTCTCCTGCCTCAGCCTCCCCAGTAGCTGGGACTACAGGCGCCCGCCACCACGCCCAGCTAATTTTTGTTGTATTTTTAGTAGAGACAGGGTTTCACCATGTTAGCCAGGATGGTCTCGATCTGCTGACCTCGTGATCCGCCAGCCTCGGCCTCCCAAAGTGCTGAGATTACGGGCGTGAGCCACCGCGCCCGGCCTAAGTTTCCATTTTAAGTCTTTGATCCTGCAGTTCCCCTCACATAGAAATGCTTCTCCCTTCTTTTCCAGATAATTCTTGCTCATTCTTTAAAAAGTAACTCATTTACCATAAGCCCAAGGGGGTCTCTTCCTGACCATTTCTGGCTCTTTTGACCTTCACCCACCTACACCACTCATTTTGGCCATTTATATATTATCATCCATTCTTATGTACATGTTTATGTGTATAATTTATATTTCTAATTATATTGGTTGCTCCTAGAGAAGAGGTACTGTTCCTTACATTTTTCCCCTTAACACTGAGCATAGCAGCCACTTGACAAATACTTAGAGAAGAATGAGCAAATTAGCCAATGTGCAGTTTGATTTTATATGAAGTAAAGAAATGGGAAGAAGTCAGGTTAATAGTGATTCTTGTTGAACCCTAAATCTTCATTGCTGAATGTCCATGTTTAGCTCCAAATCCTTAAACATATTGTAAAGGCCAATCAAATATGAAATTACTCCACAGAAAAAAATGTGAGAATAAAAGCATTACTAGCACCAGTTTCCATCTAAAAGTCTGAAAAAAACCCCTAACTTTGGCTTATATATCACAGTAATATTTCCTATATATTTTATACAGAAATTAGATTCAAGTAAATATAGAAAGTATATAATAATTTGTATATTAAATTACCGTGAACAAAATAGACAAAATGGCTTTGGAACAACTGGATAATTTTGGAAAGAGTCCATATTCATAGCATGCATTATAATAAACTCCAAACGGATCATCTATTTCAATGAACTCATGACTTTAATAGATTCTATCTATATATAAGAAGAAACATATATTAAACAATTGCACGTGACCAAAATAAAAATTCTGGAAGCATGGCAGACAGAAATTATTTTGTTAAATGTATTTTCTTGTCAAAAATATAGTTTCAGCAGGGCATGGTGGCTCATGCCTATAATCCCAGCACTTTGGGAGGCCAAAGTGGGCAGATTGCCTGAGGTCAGGAGTTCAAGACCAGTCTGGCCAACAGAACCTGTCTCTACTAAAAATACAAAAAAATTAGCCGGGCACAGTGGCAGGCTCCTGTAATCCCAGCTACTTGGGAGGCTGAGGCAGGGAAATTGCTTGAACCAGGGAGGTGGAGGTTGCAGTGAGCCAAGATCGTGCCACTGCACTCCAGCCTAGGTGACAGAGTGAGACTCCACCTCTAAATAAATAAATTAATTTAATTAAATTAAAAGTTTCTAGTTTTTATGGGCAACAATTTCTAGTTAAGTCATCATAATATGTAAATGTGAAAATAGAAAGGTCAGAGAGATCTGTAAAACAGAAACCATTTAAATTTTTTCTAGTCTTTTGAGAAATATCTAATTAATAATATAGAGCTTAATAAAAAAAAAACTACATGTTTACTATATACAAGGCCCTGTGCTATGACCATTCTCATTTAATCTTCTCAACAAATCTATCAATTAGATACTATTATTTCCATTCAGTTTCCCCGGAAGAAACTGAAGGTAGAGAGGCTAAGTAACTTGCTCCAAGTCACGCTGCCAGTAAGAAGCAGAGCAAGAAATGGAGCCAGTACTCCAACTGCACTGCTGGAACAATCAGTGGGGTCACACAGTTTCCTCGTCCAGGCAGGTGGTAGTGATAATGATGTATGACATCATGATCCGTGACGATCCATGGTTGGAAAGTGAATCCTTGCTTAACTCAGAGGAACAGAGGACCATATACATTTTCAAAATATTAAGTTTTGACTAGAATCTGTTTTAACTTCCTGGCTTTGTTGTTCATTTCAGCATCTCTATTACTTTATTCCACAGATCTAATGGACTTCCAACCACCTATGAAGAAATGGGTTAAGAACCAGTCTATAAACAACTGGGTTAAGAAACAGAAAGCATCCCTACTGATATTTCAATCCCTACTGAAATGTGAGATAAAAATAGCAGCTATAAAAAGAAAAACAAAATTCTCAAAAGGTCTGTTCTCTTTGATAAGGTGTAATACAATGTGCTTCTTCAAACCAACAGATTGGAAAGAAAATTTCAAGTATTCAAAGGACCATATTTGATGTTCAGTTGCCATATAAAGCTCCCAGAAATGGAATCTTACACATATTAGAGGGTGACCTTAGGGGAGATAATTTATTCATGGATCTGTGTCTTCATCTACCAAGCAAGGAGACAGATGGTTTCTACTTACATCATTTATTCCTTTATATACTCGTACATTTATTTCTTCCATTTGCCTTAATTTATAAAGAATTTGACATAATAGCATGATCTATGAATATTATTTACATATAAATGGTAATTTAATTATTTAATAATATTATTTATTTTTATTCTCTACTTTTTATTTTGAAGAATTGCAAAGCTATAGGAAATTGAAAGAATAGGTCAATGAACAGCATATATCCTCACTTAGATGCACCAGTTGTTAACATCTTCTCACATTGCTTTATCTCTTGGTATCCCTCTCTTTCAGACATGTACACTTCATGAAAAAATCACTTGAAAGTAAGTTAAAGATATTGTAACACCTCATCACTACTTACATCTCATGAAAATCTCAAGAACATTCTTTTAAATAAACACAATACCATTATCATACCCAAGAAATTTAACATTGATACAATATTTTCTAATACACAGTCCATACTCAGATTTTCCTGATTATCTACAAAGATATCCTTTATAGCTGTGTTTTGTAATCTAAGATCCAATCAAGGTTCACACATGCCATTTAGTTTTTGTGTCTCTTTATTCCTCTTTAACTTAAACAGTGTCCTGCCTTTTTGTTCATTTCAGTGTTTCATGACATTGATGTTTTTTAAAGAGTTCAGATCAATTGTCTTAGGAAATGTCCTACCATCTGGATTAGTTTGAGGGTCCTTGTCATTATTTGCTGGATATTCAATGTTCTATAATCTATTATTGTCATTTTTTTTATTTTCACATTGTCTCAAATTTAGCCAGTCAGGTGGTTGTTCCTATGTTCTTTTGACATCTTCCCATCACTCTTTCAGCAATTCCTTGCTTTCTGGCACAAGATGTTTCATGTTTATCTAATGCAAAACCTGGAATTATGTAATACTCCAGGAAGTCCTACCCTTTTGGTGGGAACAGTATTTGGAAACTAATATAACCTTGTTTGCAACGTGTCACTGCACCTTGGCCCTTTCAGTGGACAGAGCTAGGAAAGAGAATCTATTAAAGTCATGAGTTCATTAAAATTGATGATCCATTTGGGGTTTATTTAAATGCATACTATGAATATGGACTCTATTTTTCTCTGAAATTATCTAGTTTTTCCAAAACCATTTTATCTATCCTGTTCACAGTAATTTAATATACAAATTTATATTTACTTTCTATATTTAATTTATGTACATACTGTTTTCTGTATATACTGTCTCTGTTTCTGAACTTTTTTTTTTTTTTTTGAGACAGAGTCTTGCTCTGTCGCCAGGCTAGAGTGCAGTGGCGCAATCTCAGCTCACTGCAACCTCCGGCTCCCTGGTTCAAGCGATTCTCCTGCCTCAGCCTCCCAGGTAGCTGGGATTACAGGCACACACCACCACGCCCAGCTAATTTTTGTATTTTTAGTAGAGACAAGGTTTCACCATGTTGGCCAGGATGGTCTCAATCTCTTGACTTCATGATCCGCCCACCTCAGCCTCCCAAAGTTCTGGTATTACAGGTGTGAGCCACCATGCCCAGCCCTGAACTTTCTATTACTTACAATGGTCTATCTATTCATGTGCCAGTATGTTCCATTTTTCAATTTAAGTAAACTTACTCAAAAAATATAAAATTACTAATAATTTATACTGTACTTTTGCTACCAACTTTCAATCTGACATTAAGACTGAACTTGTGAAAACTCGAATTTGTGAATTTGTGAAAACCAGCTATTACAGAAGGAAATATGTATGGTCTAAGTAGTTCAGTGATTTCTCAGGATGTGAGCCTAGGATTGTCATTATCAAGAGTACCTGGGACTCTATGAGAACTGTAGAATCTTCCATCCCACCCCAGGACTCCTGCATCAGAAACTACAAGGAGCTGGGGCCAAACAATCTGTGCTTCAACAAACCCTCTGCGTGATTCCAATGCACATTCAAGTTTGAGACCCCTTAGTCTAGTTTCTCTTGACTTTTCTCTTCATTTAATTCTATGCCATCTTTCTGTCCAAGCCTTGGTGTCCCTTTGTGGACACCCTTTATAAGAATAGTCATTTCCTGAGTCAGAAATTAGATGGCCATCTATATTCTTGATTGACCAGCAAATTTAAACATCTCCTCGATATCTTGGTAGTTTCATATATTGTATGTCCCACCCTCCCAAAGTAGATTTATAAATACTAAATTTCTCATGCTTTCTTCTCCCTAGTAAGTGGGCAATGTGGCCCAGGTTATGCCAACTAGATGCATTCGAATGAGAACTGCATGTGGAAAGGGCAGCCTGAAGCAACGACCACTTGGGAAAGCACAGTGGTGGGGATATCCAGGACTTAAGGAGCTGTGGCAGAGCTTCTGTAGCCTTGTTAATGCCAAGTGATTTTTAGGCATTTTTTAGATTCACCTAAGAATAAAAAAAAAATCCAAAGACTCTAAGTATTAATCTGATAACTCAGTCAAAATCTGAATAAACTGTCATTCAGAACTTTTACAGCTCAGAGCCACTAAAATATGTGAAAGGTCTGAAGCAGCTAACTTGAACCACATTGAGACCAGTAGTCTCACCAAATGGTTGCGTATAGCTCCTGATTCCATTGTTCCCAACTGAGTAGCAAGCATCAAGTCTAGTTATTTGCCTCCAGTATCATATTCTTTTGATGACAGAAGCTTTAAAATGTTTTAATATACATTTCAATAATTCTCACTGCTCTTATTTTTTAGAATCTTTACTCTGTATTTACTTTTTCCACATGAATATGTTAGCATTTTATTTTTAAATTTCAAATTGATATAAAACTTGCTTAAATAATACAATCTGCCATATATACTTTATCCATAACAAAAATTACAGGTGCGTCAGTTAGCTCCTTCAGACCTTTTGCATATTTTAGTGGCTCTGAGCTGTAAAAGTTCTGAATGACAGTTTATTTTGATTTTGATTGAGTTATCAGATTAATAGTTATAGTGTTTGGAAGTTTTTATCTGATTCTTAAGTGAATCTAAAAAAAGATTAAGAATTGAAAATATGATATATCAAAATTAAAGATAATTTTTATTAATCAGACTAACAGAATTATTTCCATTTTTGCTTGATACCTTTCAACCTTCATCTACATGTGCCTGCATTTTTTAATGTAGCATAATATACATATCTCTAGTTTGTATTGTTTTCGTAATTGCATCAAAGTTTTTCTCCAGGTTGATGTGTAATCTACATAATTGTCATTTGGAAAGATTGAAAATATTCTGAAATGTGTCAACATTTATTACATTCTTACCTATCACTAGTCACTAAATTTTGTTTCATGTTGTGTATCCCACAACAACCTGACCTTCCCATGGCCCTACCCAAGATAATAATTTTTCTAAATGCATCTATCAAACCCTTCCATTTCTACTTTTTCCTACAAATAGAAATGTATATACTTCTGAGCTGAATTCAGTATTATTTTGCATGTTTTTAAACTTTATCCCTATCCAGTATCAAAGTGTACGTATTTCTCTACGACTTAAATTTTTCACTCAAAATTATATTGTAAGGATAATCTGGGTCCTCTAGTTTCCTAATTTTCACTGTAATATGTCATCTACTATTTGATTATATCATAATTTATACATTCTTTTCTTGTTGAATACTTTGGTTGTTTATAATTTTTTGCTATTACAAATGCTATTATTATTCTTGTAAATTTATCGTTGTGTGCTTGTATAGGAGTTTCTCTAAGGTATGAATGTAGAAATAGATTGATGATTCATAGGATATTATATCTTTAATTTCCTAGTTATTGCCATATTATTGTGCAAGGTAGTTGTTCCATTGTATTCTCCCACCATAAGTTCTGATACTCTATTAATAGGTATCCTCTGACCTGTAGTGGTTTGCCAGTCTGACGGATATTTCATTTTGATTTTACATTGCAATTTCCTAATCACTAGGGGATTTAAGCCTCTTTTGTATACTTATTGGCTATTCATGTTTCCTCTTCTGAAAATTGCGTGTATTTTTTCCCATTTTTCTGTTGGACTATATCAGGGTTTTCTGATTAATGTGAAGAAGTTTACATATATTTAATTTTCCCCCTCAGGGCCAGTCTGAGACAAACAAGTGTCTTTTTCATCTTCCTTAACTATCAGTTGCAGATGTTTAGCACATTCTTTCACAGAAGATCTACCACAATGAATCATTTTATCCTGAAGCCTCAGTTCCAGCTCCCCATCCCACACAGGCCCAAGAATTTGTCACCTATTCACTATCTCCAATTTCTACTCTAAACAAATGTCTTCAGAACATTCTGGGCTTGCTTAACATTGTGGTTTTCTACTTCATCTTTTTGGCCCCTGTGAAAATTTCCTACTTTCTTCCAAGTTCAACTATGCCTTTCAATGGATAGTTGTATTTTATCTAGCAAAGGGTCTCATGATATCTGATTTTCATTTTGCTGGAATTTCAAGTCCTGCCTTTTACATGTGTATCCCATAGTGTGGATGTACCATAATATAATTAACTATTTTCCTGTTAATGCACACTTAGGTTGTTTTTAGTTTTTTAGTATTAATAGAAATGCCTCAAGAATTCCTGTGAATATATTATTGTGCCTACATAAAAATCCTTCTATTGCATATATTTCTAGAAGTGGACTGGCTGTTTCAAAGCATATGTGCACTTTTAGTTTTCTCATCAAAAAGCTGGATAAATTTACATTTCCAGGAACACTGAATGACAGTGACAGGGTTTTCATAACCTTAACAGTGCTAAATCTTACCAATCTTTATCTGGCATTTCTATTAATATTATTATTATTTCTTCTTCTTCTTCTTCCTCTTCCTCTTCCTTTTCTTCTGCATTGGCTATTGATATGCTTTACTTGTATTTTTATTGTATTGTATGCATTTTGTTGCTTTGATAAGGTAGTTTTATTATCCAGGTATTAATCCTTTTCCATAATCTGATTGAAATATTTTCTTCCAGTCTATTTTGTCTTTCAACTTTATCCATAATAAACACCTTTTTCATACAGAAATTTCAAATTTCTGTCACTTCAAATCTAACATTTTTACCTTTATTTCCTTTTATTCCCCAATATAATAGAAATATTACATTATATTTTCTTTTGTTTTTTTAAGCTTTAAAAACCAATCCAGAAGTTGATTTTGTGTGATATAAGACAAATATCAAAGTTGTTTTCAAATCAATAATTAATTGCCCCAATATCACTTAACGCTCTGTATTTCCCTCACTAGCTTGAAATAATATTCGTATATATATACACACATACACACACACATATACACACAGTTATACATACTCATATATATCGATATAGATATATAGATATATGGATATAGATATCTGTATCTATATCGATATATATGAGTATGTGTGTATGTGTGTGTGGCTGCATGTTATTACCGGCCGTTCTTTGTCCTTAAGCAAGATGGTGGCGGGCCACTCCCAAGATGGTGGCAAGCCTTTTGTTCTCTGACCTGGGATTCTTGGCCTCACAGATTCCAAGGAATGGAACCTTGGGCCATGCGGTGAGTGTTATAGCCCTATTAGAAGCCATGGGTCATGGAAGAGAACAGTGGAACCCAGCGACTAGTGTTCAGCTCAATTAGGACGAACCCGGGCACTTAGCCGTGCAGGAACAATGGCAAGCCTTTAGCCTGATCTGGAGTGGCAATGGGCACCTCACTGGATCAGGAGCTCAGCGGACATCCTGCTGGAGCCCGATGGGTGGAAGTCAGCGACGGGTCTGCAACAGCGGCAAACAGCAGTGGTGGACGGTGAGCGAAAGCTCAGCTCGAGCCATAACAAACACAGACCAGAAGAATCTGCAGTTGCAAGATTTAAGAGAGTGAAAACAGAACTCCCATACAATGGGAGGGGACCCAAAGGGGGTTGCCCCTCCCTGCTCGAATGCCTGGGTTTATATCCTGATCATTGCCCCTCCCCCTGTGCTCTCAGGTGACATATGATTTGACTATTTCTTTACCTCCTGCTTTTAGCCTAATTAGTGTTTTAGTGAGCGCTCTTTCCTACCTGATTGGCGAGCTGAGTTACAAGCCCTGTGTTTAAAGGTAGGTGCGGTCACCTTCCCCAGCTAGGCTTAGGAATTCTTAGTCAGCCTAGGAAATCCAGCTAGTCCTGTCTCTCAATGTGATATAAAATTTTTTACTCTGGTCATTTAATTGATTTACATTTTCCTAAGCCAATACCATGCTGCCTTGGTTTTTGTGACTTTATAACATATTTTGATTTCTTGTGACTGTTTTGACTGTGGTGAGACTCACATCAAAAGAGGTGCCTCCTTTCAAAATTCTCTTGACTATTGTTTAGCATGTCCAGGTAGATTTTAGAATCTATCTGGTCAAGATCCTCTCAAAAGGATTTCATTTTCTTATTTTCTAAACAGACACACAATTTCGTTAACCAAATTGGATGCTTGAAGGATCCTTTATGATTCAATTAGAAGTTCTAAAAATTGAGTCCTCAGGAAGAAATAAAAAGTAATAACAGCAAAACACCCACCATGATCACTTTTCTTTCAAAGGCTTAATAAACATTATATAATTTCTTCCTTTAAACAACCCTGCTAGGGATGTTTTAATAAACTCATTTTAAGAGTGAAAAAACTGAACTTGGGGGAACTATATCAGCTGAGAGACTACCTAGCTAGAAAAGTAGTGAAGCAGGGATTACAACTGACCCTCAAGCTAAAACACTTAACCTCTAGTTTCTCTTCTCTCTAGAGCAGCATTTCCCAAAGTGCTGTGCCTGGACCAGCAGCAGCAGAATCACCTGAGAATATGTTAGAAATGCAAATTCCCTGGCCCACCTGGACCTAACAATTAATAAACTCTGGGAATGAGATCCAGCAATCTGTGTTGTACAAGCCCTTCAGGTGTTCTGATGCAGGCAGTTTGAGAACCACTGATCTAGAATCCAAAGGCTGAGGAGTAATAAGAGGGTGCAAGAAATACTACATGAAAAAATAAATAAAAAATTTAAATACAGAAAAGAACAGCACTCACTGAAATGAATGAGAAGAAATGCTACAGACATTCAGGGTTTATTAAATGACTACTGTGTTCGCAATAACAGCCACTATATGGCATTATAAGAAATAAAACAGAAAGTGCTTAGCTAAAAGGTGTCCTTTAATTCTTTTCGGATCAGAAAAGCTGAGAAGCCATTGAACCAGAGTGTATAAAAATCTAAGATCTTTCATCCCATTTCTCTGAGACTTATAATCAAGAAAAGCATTAGCAACTCTTGGCTAATACACAAATGCCTGTCCATATGAATTTTGATCTCCTTCAGAAGCCAGACCATAAAAAGGTCTGAGCATCTGAGTGTGGAAGAAGCTTGGAAAACCCCTGAGAAGAAGAAACATCCTGAGACATCACAGAAAATAAGAGGAGATTGTTGAGAAAGAGCAGCCTACAATAGCAGTGCAGCTGGAAGGCTGAGGAGACGGGGTGAAGGCCAAGGGAATGAGGAAAGACTGCCAGGGTGGACGCTGGGAAGGCTGGGCCAGTAGCACCATCTGGGGTGGTGAGGTGAGCCATATGCCCTGTGCATTTGGGGCCTACCACAGCTGCCTCTGTGATTAAAAAGGGAACAAAAAAACAACTTTTTTGTTACTATTTTTAAATTGGATACATTTACCATTATTTGCAATAACATACAATTTGTCCAAATTTTCATTTAGTGAAATTAGTGCATCAAACCAGCTGGATTTGCCCATGCAAAGAGGACTTGGTGGGTTCAGGTGTTGGGCTCCTTGTAAGAATTATCTATTAATTAAGTGATTAAAAAGAATTAGCCTTTCAGTTGGGTATCCTGTCAGGATTAGGGACAAATTCTCGGAGAAAACTGACTGTGAAAGGCACAGGCTTGGATTGAATGCATTTAAAATAGCCCCTGGGTCTTTCACTGCATAGTGAGATGCCTGCTTGGCTTGGAAAAATTCAGCCCACGAGATTTTCAAAATCACTCTATGAACAGGAAGACTGTTACTGATGCAGGTCTTCACCATCCTCTTGGAATTTAAAGCAGCATTTTCAAGGTTTATTATTCATATTGGTTTTAATAGGATTCTTTTATGAACCTTTAATGAGGAGTATTCAATTATTGCTTCCTGAAAACATTGCTATGATATCAGATTCCATGCTGTGAGGCTTCATTTGGTTAATGTGTATGTGATCTGAATGGAAAATAAAAGAACTGTTAAATTGCCATTTCTTTCCTTTACTGTATCAAGCTTTCTTTCTGCTGATATTGGTGGTTGGTGGATGTATGCAAACACTCCATCTTTCTAGTTTGGGAAAGCCATTGGATTTAAAAAGAAAATGTACTTAAATGTAAAAATCCATATAACGTGATGTTTATCAGATAAGGCCTTTTTCAGACTAAAACCTCCTCTCTTTCTTTTAACAAATCAGAAAGGATTGGGCAGAAGTTTTCTAAGCCCGTGGGATGATTAATTAGAGAGGGTGCCACTGGCAAAGCTCAAAAATGTGAAAACAAATGTGCATGTTTAATATGTAAAGCCCAATCTGGAGTTTAAAACTGGATGCAGCAACTTGAAGTATGCATGGCTCAAATACTCCGCTGAAGAATCCAACTCATAACCCTGAAGAAAGAAACTCGAATTGTTTTGTTTTTTTTTTCTTTATTATTATTATTATACTTTAGACTCTATGGTACATGTGCGCAACGTGCAAGTAAGTTACATATGTATACATGTGCCATGCTGGTGCGCTGCACCCACCAACTCATCATCTAGCATTAGGTATATCTCCCAATGCTATCCCTCCCCCCTCCCCCCACCCCACAACAGTCCCCAAAGTGTGATGTTCCCCTTCCTGTGTCCATGTGTTCTCATTGTTCAATTCTCACCTATAAGTGAGAATATGCGGTGTTTGGTTTTTTGTTCCTGCGATAGTTTACTGAGAATGATGATTTCCAATTTCATCCATGTCCCTCGAATTGTTAATCCACTTTTAATCACCAATCAGGAGAACCTTTGCGAATAGTTGATAAAACAGACCAGCATGTGACTTGAGTTGAAAGTGTTACATGCCTTTTATGCATCTTTAATTGCAGCTATGAAAGCTCTCATGAGCTCATGTACTAGTATATAATATTTCATTTTTAGGAATGATGACTAGGAATGTTCAAAACATAATTAGGAAGTTCTAGAATAAGGCCATCCTTGGCATAATGGTTAGAGCAGGGAGAACACATTTATCCTGACAAAATCAAAACTAGTCATCCACCCTGATATGCAATGCATAATAATCAAACTTTGAACTTTTATGTAGATGGAAGCATATTAACCCCTTATCACCCAAATATGTGCTACTTGCTACCAAACAACTTCGTATATAACGTAAAGTGCACTCACAGAAGTTCATTAACTTCCACGGAGGCCTTTGGTGTTTCAGTCTTATATATGCTAGCACCATCCTGTGAGAGAATGACATAACAAAAATTAAAGAACAAATAATACTTTCTCTGAACAAAGACTATACAGGAATTATATCTGCAATAGGTATATTGATGTGAATAAACTATTTCAAGTTCTGAAACAGCAAAGCACCATGCATCAGCCATAAAGAAGTCATTTGTGGGGAGTGAGAAGAGGGTTCAGGTGTTAAATTTCTTGTAGGAATTAATTAATTAAGTGACCAAAGATAATTAGTTGGGTATCCTGTCAACATTAGGGATAAGTTCTTAGAGAAAACTGACTGTCAAAGGCACAGGCTTGGATTATATGCATTTAAAATCATCACTGGGTCTTTCATTTGGTAGTGAGGTGCCTGCTTGGCTTAGAAAAGTTCAGCTCACAAGATTGAGGTAGCCGGATATGCGCCACCCTCGTCCCTATTCCTCACCTCCACTCACCTGCCCCATCCCCATTCTTTCATTCTTTTCTTTTCTTTCCTTTTTTTTTTTTTTTTTGAGACAGAGTTTCACTCTTGTTGCCCAGGCTGAAGTGCAATGGCATGGTCTCGGCTCACTGCAACCTCCGTCTCTCAGGTTCAAGTGATTCTTTTGCCTCAGCCTCCCAAGTAGCTGTACAGGTGCCCACAAACATGCCCAGCTAACTTTGTGTTTTTAGTAGAGACGGGGTTTCACCATGTTGGCCAGGCTGGTCTCAAACTCCTGACCTCAGGTGATCCACCATCTTGGTCTCCCAAAGTGCTGGGATTACAGGTGTGAGCCACTGCACACAGCCCATCCCCATTCTTTGATCCTAACAGTTGTCATCTTCTCAATCGAAGGTAAAGTGCTATACCAATTCAACCACAAGGTGTCTCCTAGCCTCACTACCTTCTTCCAACTAGGGTGCCACCCTCCTTCTGTATAGAATTTCTGGCTCTAATGTAATATAAATGGCAAGTACTATTGGGTTTTTTGCTATTATTATTGTTATTATGGTTATTACTGTAATTGTTCCCTGATGGGGTTGAAGAATCTCAATACTTGCCATTGTAGTTCTCTCCCTCCTACTGAGCTGGAGATTACAACCTCATTATACCAACTTTTTATTAATCACCAAAGGGATTCTTTGGTATGGGGATATTTTTATTAAAATATATTTTATAACAGCCTGATGATTTGGTTAATATGATTATCCTACTTAAATTGAAGGAGAGGGATCTGAGGCCAAGAGATGCCATGTACTCTCCTACCATTAAAACCAAGTTAGAATTTATATGCCCTGAGTTTCTTGCTGGTAGTCAAGACAGCTATAACATAAAAAAACACTGCCAGCCAAAAAATACTTATTCTGGAGTAAGGCAAATTTATATCAACAAACTTTCCTTATTAGTTTGCCAGAACATTGCACCTTAGCACTCATTCTTCAGCTACTAGGCAATTCTATTGCCATTAAAAAGCCTCAACAGGAAGGGAAATGCTCCATCATCAAGAATGTGGCCCAGTTTAACCAGCCTTTATTGAACACACACCAGTAAAAACGTACCAAGCCCATGGATGTGCAATTTTTTCAAAGGTGAACAAAGCTTATCTCTGCTCTTAAAAACTTTCCAAGATGGCCTCATGTTTTCATTTTTCCCAATATTGGAGCAAGTCCCTCAAATTACTCACCCAGTCTGTTAACACCTGGTACAAGCACCCTTTCAGGTAAATAGGCTAAGGGATTCCTATGATCCACCCATTAGCCTCTAGGACACTGATCTTTATCATATTCAAATCCCTGAGCTCATCCTTTATTTTTCCCACTTTGTCTAGTGACAATAGGAGCAACCAGTCAATCTCATTATACTCATTAGCCAGCTACTCTGCATTTGAGAGTGATGCATTAAAACATCATGAAAGACTTCCAAGGGGGTATTCAAAATCCAGTCAGGCAACCATTAGCAACTTTTCCTCCTTCAAGGAATAGATGGGTTCACCTGGAGTCCTGAAGATGATATTTTTGGAGAGGGCCCTTAGGGTGTCTTGACTCTCCCCAGTCATGTGTGGTAGGAATAAAGAAGGTCCCTTTTTCTCTTTCTAAGTTCAGGGAAAGAGGTTTTAGTGGACTGAACCACTGTTGAGAGCTAGACATGCTTTTCTTAAAGTTGCTGTCTGGCTTATTCAAAAAATATGTCTACATGGCTGAAGACTATGGTTATCTGGCTGTGACGGTGGTGAGAAAAGAGGTAGATACAGTGGCACTAACCTGCTCAGAAATTGGGATCTTAATGCCATTTGAACAGACCATTGCTACTTGCTCCTTCAGAGTTAGTCTAGCTAAGGATGCATTGTTATCTCCTCTGGGCTGGATAAGGTCACACAAGAGGAGTTGTCTTGGATCTCGCCCCAGAGTGTCACATAAGAAGGACACTGGAATGTCAAGGGAAGTACTAGCAAGAAATCCAACGATGGTGGGATGTCAAGGGGCTTGAAAGAAAGCCCAACTTTAAATTTCTGCCAAGATCAAACAGCATCAAACTTATATTGCCATGACAGTACCAATGAAAATGAGATCTTTCTTGATCTTTGCCTCCTCTCTCTCTCCATCCTCTACCTGGAGGTGGCAGAGGTAGCCTAGTGAGTGACTGGGAGGAAAAGTGCCAGGTGGGGAAAAAGATATACATATCATATGAGTATAAAGAAAAAAGTCATGGGGACTTTCCAAGTGTTTATAAGGGCATGAAAACAAAAGAACCAGCTCCTCAGAGCAAGCTTTAATGGCAGTGGCAGTAAAAATAAATTTATTTTCTGTTGCACTTTTGGAGTCTTAACTTGTTCAATGCAATGATTGCACAGATGCTTGTGTTAGAACCTAGGAGTGGAAGTTGCAGGCTTATTTCTAAGAAAACATTTGTAACCACAAGGGTTGTTCAAAAAAAGTTTTTGAATCGAAGAATGTTGTTTGACTTAATTATAAAAGTTGTGATAGCTACAAAATTAGGACTAAAAAATATGCTATATAATTTTTTTTATCGTCAGTGCTTATCAGTTCTTTTCTTCCCCCCTCCCCTTATTTTGCAAGTTACTTTTGGCTGAAGCTGTTATCAATTGCCACATTATTCCACACAATTTCCTGGTCTCACCTCTACAGATAACATATGGATTTAGCTACTAACATGTTTTTCTAGCTTTCAGAAATGTAGGCAAAAGTTGGAAGCTATATCTCATTTCAGAAAACCTACTAACTTATTGAGGGAGAGATATCATCCACAGATAATGAGGAAATAATCTTTTCTCATGCTATGGACCATATTTTAATTCCAAGAGCTTGTCTGATTAATTCTCAACTAAAATATGTAAACAGTAGATATACAGATATGAAAGAATTCTAAATGGCACAACTTCCCAGAATCAGTGTCAAGGTAACAGTCTAACTGCTCATCAGAAGCAGAAACTGATAACAAATTCTTTGAGAAATACCTTTCAGAGACTGGAGAAGTCTCTTATTTTGAAAAGTTCTTCTCTGCTGCTATTTTCAGGCATTGAGTAATGCAAAAGATTTTCTAGGTGAACTCAGCTGACTACTTGTAAAAAAGTCAAATAGTAGAAAAGGAGATGTAGAATTCTTTTTCTTTTTTTTTTTTTTTTCTCTTTTTGGAATATTTGGAGTTTTCTGGGAATGGTTTGGGAGCTTTTCCTTTACACCCAGGCTTTCTTCATAAAAATGAACACAAGTTTGATCTATTCTCTAACTTTATAGTCTTTTACTTAAAAAAAACTCCAGCCTAGTAGATGCATTTTTAGGGCATATGCCCAGCCACAACCCTCTTTCCTTTAGAGCTGTACTATCACTACCCACCCACATGGGCAGGCCTAACAACAGTGCACACAACTCTTCCTCTTGGGCCATAGCAGATCAGACCAGAGGTAAACTTCTAAATATGGTGGGTCAATTTAGTCTTGTTTCCAGGAATTTGGAGTTGAGATTCAGAAATTCTAGCTGATTTATTCAGTTGTCTTAGTTGAGTAACACAAATTTCTGAAGACAGGAAGGAATTTTCTATTGTGGTGGTCATTTTGAGTCACACTGGTTTCAAAAAAAGAGAAATAGGAAACCAACATGATGGGTATATACCCAAAAGAATAGAAATCTTTCTACTATATATAAAAACGCATGCTGATAGATAAAGTGAGGAGACCACATAGATGGACAGAATGAGAGCAAGAGTGTGAAAGGGAGACCAGAAGAGCCGTTGTCTTGGTTTTGGATGGGTTTCCTCTGATGTTCCTAGATTTGCTAATGCCATTGATAGGCCTTTGATTCCATGGCATACCTCGAGGTCGTCATAACATTTTGTCCCTTTTACTTGTCCTTTGTCCTTTTTGAATTAAGTGGGTTTTATTATTTGCAACCAAAAAACAAAAGTTAGTGGAATATTCACCCAATTGCAAAAGTAAATTTCGACAGCTCAACATACTCTTCGACTTCCACTGCTAGTGACTGATCACTTAGAAGGGTACTTGTAATGCCAACTCAGTAATCTCAAAGAACATACTTTTTATGTCCCCACATTTCCATGGTTGTTTGTACCTTTGTCTTGAAGCCTCTGTAGAGCACACTAACTTATTATGTATCATTGCAGGAAAACAGACTTTAAGAATACACCATCAGCCAATATTTATGTCCATCACTGGAGCTAGGGGTCATCTATACTATGTCTTCTCCTGTTATCACCACAGGAGTCATAAAGACTAAGATTCAAATCCTCAGGCTTTCCTCAAATCCTCCAGGCTTTCCTCAAATGATGAAGTTCTGCTGATGTTAAAAATTAATGTAGACACCACACCTTCCTCTCTAGACTTCTTAATTCCTTCTGTTGCAATTTATAATGTGGCCTTTTAATTTAATTTTAATTTTAATTTTTTGAAATATAATTTAATTTTAAATTCCAGGATACATGTGCAGGATATGGAGGTTTGTTACATAGGTAAACATGTGCCATGGTGGTTTGCAATTATTAAAAAGTCAAAAAACAACAGATGCTGGCAAAGCTGTGGAGCAAGGGAATGCTTATACACTATTGGTGGGATGCAAATTAGTTCAATGACTGTGGAAAGTACTTTGAAGATTTCTCGAATAACTTAAAACAGAGTTACCAATCAACCCAGTAATCCCATTACTGGGTATATATCCAAAGAAAAATAAATTGTTCTACCAAATGTCACATGCACTTGTATGTTAATCACAGCACTATTTGTGATAGCAAAGACATGCAAACAACCTAAGTGCCCATAAACAGACTGGATAAAGAAAACATGGCACATATATACCATGGAATACTATACAGCCATAAAAAAGAATGAAATCATGCCCTTTGCTGCAACATGGATGAAGCTGGAGGCCATTATCCTAAGTTAATTGATACAGGAAGGGAAAACCAAACACCACATGTTCTCACTTATAAGTGGAAGCTAAACACTCATGGACATAAAGACAGCAACAATATACACTGGGACTACTAGAAGGAGGAGGGAGGAAGGGGTATACGTGTTGAAAAACTGACTATTGGGTACTAAGCTCGGTACCTGGGTGATGGTATCAGTTGTATCCCAAACCTCAGCATCATGCAAAATACCCAGGTAATAAACCTGCATATATACCCCATGAATGTAAAATAAGTTGAAGTTATTAAATAAATAAATGTATTTTTTTTTAAATTTAGTGTTTGTCTCTGAAAGCAATCTTATTAATCATATCGAGATTTCGCACTTATTTATCGCCTACTGGTTTCCTCCAAGATTGGGAGCTGTGTTTAAATTCATCCTATATAATTGAGAAATTTTTTCCTTCTTCCATTTTTTCCTTGAATTTCTATCAGCTTTCCTTCATTCAACCAATTATTATTGAACTCTCATCACGTTTTAGGCCATGTACTAGACCCTGGCTATATGGTGGTGAACAATAACAATGAAAAAGACTTGGTTTTACTTTTATTGGGGGAAATAGATATTAAGTATATAAATGATCATAATAATTAGCATTGGTGATAAAAGCTCTGAAAGAAACAAAGTGAAAATATGGAAGGCTACAGAGGAAACACAATTGCTAGAGGAGGCAGGGAAGATTTCTCAGCAGAGGTGACATTTTGTCCATGATGGGACAGCTGAGGTAAAAAGCCAAAGAAGTCAGCCTACAGACAGGGAAGTGAGGGTTTTGAGATCTTTAGGATTTGAAGTAAGGGTGGAGGGCAGTGAACTTTACCTATAAGGAAACCCAGACCTGGGAAAAAGTTTGGCATTTTGGAATATTTTAAGGGAAGCAAATGTGAAATCCATTTATAACAAATATTTTACAGTACCTCTTTTACTATCCTGAAGTGAAATTCACATGTACTTACATATATCATTTCAAAAAAAAAATCAATATAATGCCTTAACTGGGATACAATAAAGAAACAAAAGTCAGTAAATATATTGCAAGTTAATAAGAATTTTATGTGTGAATTGTTGACCACAGATATTCTAGAAGGTATAATGAAGTTGTCAGATGTTTGTAATCCAAACATCAAATCACTATGAATGAAACACAGCATAGTTATGTTGGTTGGTAACTCACATTTCATGAATTAGGTTGCTATTGATGACATGATATCCCTACATGAGGAACAATATTTGGTAAATTTCTGAATAAAATGAAATAACACTTCCCTTGATTAACACAGAAGTCATTTATATTAAAACCTTGCAAAAATTATTTGTTAAATATAAAAAAATCAGGTTTGGGTAATAAGTTTCAAAGAAATGTTTTAACTTACATGAATATTTAGTGGGATATTCTGAAGTTGTGTGGAATGAAGGAAGTTTCTTCACCATGCTAGCTCAACCCATTAAATGTTAACAGGGACCTCCAGTCACTCTGATAAACAAAAATGTACTTCCCAAGGAATGTGCTACATCCTTAAGAGTCATTGGAGTTAATTAAGCCTTATGACTAATTGGAAGAGATACTCAGGGCAAGGCTGGAGAATGGGCAGGGCTGGGTCATCCAGAAAGTCTACATACAACGCAGCAGGCTGGTCAAAGAGTTGCAGGCCCCTCCTTCAAGGTCTCATGGGTCTTTGCCATAAACTTTTAACTTTTTAGTCTTTTGGCTTTGTTTGTTTTATGACTATTTCTTATAAACAACATTTTTTTCTGAGTTGTTTTTAGACTCACTTTAAAAGACATTATCAACTCTTTGGGTCTCTAGGTTGCAAATCACTGCTGTATATACACAAACTGGAGCAGTGCCGATAAACAAGAGGCTGCTCAAAATGTGTTTGATAAGCAAACACAAATTGACTACTCCCTTTAATTTTCTTAAATCTTTTAGAAGTTATATGTCCTGATTTTATTTTATATGTGTTATTTGTAAACTTTCCTAAACCATTCATTAATATTTTCTGTAATTACCAAAATTAAGAGTGAACTAGTTTATTTTGAAACCTCTTTATTCAAGAGTGCTTCTATTCTTCCCTCATTACTTGTCTTTGGTTAATCAAATCTTGGGATTTAGATCTATTTTATAACTAAGACTTTATTTCATTAAGAAACCTTTCTTTTTGACATTTACCTCTAGTTTTATAACTAGATTTGCAATTATTTGGATATCTGATTTTAATTGATCTCCATGTTCACTGCCTATTCTTTTATGCTGACTTTTCTGTTCCTGAGTTGTTAATTGTATCTCTTCTTCTGTTTGTCTTCAAATAATTTTTTTCAAGAGGGTTACAAAGGTGGCATCTTTCTAGAGACCTCGTATTTGATCACCTTCAGTAAGAGGCCACTTGGATAAGTATTGAATTCTTGGGTTACAACCCTTGAATAATTAGCTCCTGAATAACTGAGAGTTGATTTGAATAACATAGCATTTTAAAGAACACCATTTCCAAGAACACCGTTATTTACACTGTTTTGAAATGTAAATTTTTCAAAATCAATTTTTGTTTCAGCTTCTGTATGTGGAGCAACTTCTTTATTGCTAGATATGAGATGCCCTATCCCATCTCTCCCTTAGAAGATCAGATACGACAGAGACATCAGAGGGTTTGGCAGTCATTTATTCTTTCATTTATTCAACCAAGAATACAAAGGTGTATGATTCACCTAACTTTTATTGAGCAGTTACATTTTTGCTGATAAACACCATTCAAAAGAAGAGAAGGTTATGATCCCTGACATTTGAGGAATTTACTATCTGGTTGGAGATAAGAAATCCATAAAAATAACTGGAGAGCCAATTTTAAGGCAGTGTACAAATAAAGCATGTCTGTAAAGCAATGAGATAGATGTTTCATGCTAGAAGTAAAAAACTAATAATATCTCTACACACTTAATATACATAAAAGTCATAAAACTACTTATTTATTTAATTTTGCATTTAGTGTTTGCCCATCTCTGTTTAGCATATTGATTGAATACCTACCTAAAAGTGATTAAAATTTGTAAAAATACAAAAAATTAGCCAGGCTTGGTTGCAGGCGCCTGTAGTCCCAGCTACTCGGGAGGCTGAGGCAGGAGAATGGCGTGAACCCAGGAGACGGACATTGCAGTGAGCCGAGATCATGCCACTGCACTCCAGCCTGGGTGACATAGCAAGACTCCGTCTCAAAAAAAAAAAGAAGCTCAAAGGGCCTAGGGAGTCTGTTAGTGGGAGTTTGAAGAGGGTGAAAAAAATGGTCGTGGGAAGTTTGGCAACACTGACACCTGTGGTCATGTGGAAAATAGAAAGGATGCCTAATGAATTTGGGAATCGGTTCTAGGGAGATTGCCCCACAGAAGGTAGAAGGTGCCAGCTTGCTTCTAGATGCCTATGACAACAGACTAGAGAAGACTGAGAGGCTTAAAAAGAACTATTAAGTGTTCCAGAAGATTTTAGGGAAAATATGAAGAATCTAGGACTTGCTTAGTTTGAAAGTAAAAATTATTTCTTATTCCCAGTCTCTCCCAGCAAAATATTCTCAGTGAAATAGCTTCAAAGCAAAGCTCAAATCCAGAGTGCCAACAGTAAAGCATGACTTCAAGTTAAAGATTTCAAGGCATGGCTGTAAGACCATTCCGAAATATTTAAGTCCTAGTAGGAAAGAATCTCTGGGGTATGCTTCATAGACTTTCTCAGTTAAGCAGCTGGACTTTTCAGAATCATCAGGGTATTATCCCATAACAGGTTCACAGTTGCCAAAGGTAGAGAAGGGGGTATCTAAGAAAGAAACAATGGTGTGGCTTTTGTATAAAGAAGTTTATTATAAAATGATGCCGAACAAACTCATAAAGTTTCTAAAACAATTTTTTTCACTAACTGAAAGAGACAGAAACAGTTTAGAATGAAAACACACCGCTGGATCCCAACCTTCTACGGGCAAGAAGCAGACTGAGAAAACTACTCAGCTCTAAACACAGGTCACACAGAAAAGGAAGGATAATTTTGGCAGAACCGAAAGCCCGGAGGATTGAGCCACGAGCCATGGAAAAGTCTCCACAAGGAGTAGGGCAGGGCCATAATCAAGGAACTGGCAAAACATGCTTGATTAGACTTTAGAACTGCTGAGGACTAGTGACTGCTATGTGCCTACCATTTCTTTCTGAAATGGAATGTCCATTGGGATTCCCCTATCTCTGAGCTACCATTGTGTATTGTGGAGATTAGTCTCTTGAGTTCATATTTCTTCAGATAGAAAGTAACTGTACTCGATGAACTGTGCTTAAGGATCCTTATCTGTATCTTGCCTTAATTTAAAAGATGAGATCCTGGACTTTGAGCTGATAGCAGGAGGTGGCCAGATAGTAAATATTTTAGACTTGCAGGGCATAAGGCCTCTGTCACAATTATTCAACTCTACTGTTACAGCATGAAAGCAGCACTAGACAACATATAAATTAAAAGGCATATCTGTGTTCCTGTAAATCTTTATGAAAATAAGTGGAAGCCCATAGTTTGCCAATCCCTGATGTAACGGGATGAGGTTTTAGTGATCTAGAACAAGCATATTTTGCATATGAGAGAAGTATAAATCATTTGTGACCAAAGGGTAAATTATAGAAAATTAAAGACAGCCACAAATCCTTTGACACTCCTCTCTGAGAAACTGGACAGACTATAGAACTGCTTTGACCAATTAAATACAGCAGAAGTGACATCATGTTAGTTTCCTCACCCCTAAGACACTGGCAACTTCCTCTTCCTATCTCTTAAAACTTACTCTTGGAGCCCTGAGGCCTGAGTGTAAAGATTCCAACTACCAGCTGAAGAGACCTTATGGAGAGAGCTTCAGCTCATCTGGCAAGGGAAAAGGGCCCAGCAGAGTCACTGTGGTCAAGATACCAGGCAGGTGAGTAAAGCTGCCTTGAAATCTCTAGACCCTGGTAAGCTACCAGTTAAAAACTACCAAGTGACCTCAGTCAACACAACATGGAGTAGAAGAATCACCCAGCCAAGATCTGTTCAAATTACCAAGCCACAAAGTCTTAAGAGATGTGAAAGCAGTTGTATTTTAAGTCACTAAGTTTTGGAGTTTTTGATTGCAAGAAATAAGTCAAACACATGTATACACATACATATACATCCACCCCAATATTAGGAACAGTTTAGGGATTGTGGGGAACATAAGTTTGGAGTTTTCTCTTGTTTTGTTTTTCATGGCTTACTATGTTCTTCAACTTTTAAAAAAACAAGCTTGAAAGTTTTCTTCCTGACCAAAAAAAAGAAAAAAGTAATTGAGAGGAAATCTGGACTCAAATAAAGAGATATAACATGGTCAAAATGATCCTTAAGAAAGAGCAATTATTTTTTCAGCTCCAGCAGAAGGGCCAGGCAAGGAGGCTGACACAGAAACTTTATCAGAGCCCAGAGGAAAGTTGACTAGGATCTGGCTGTGAAAATAGAGGAAAAGAGGTAGTTTATTATTATTATTATTATTATTATTATACTTTAGGTTTTATGGTACATGTGCGCAATGTGCAGGTAAGTTACATATGTATACATTGCCATGCTGGTGCGCTGTACCCACTAACTCGTCATCTAGCATTAGGTATATCTCCCAACGCTATCCCTCCCCCCTCCTCCAACCCCACAACAGTCCCCCAAGTGTGATGTTCCCCTTCCTGTGTCCATGTGTTCTCATTGTTCACTTCCCACCTATGAGTGAGAATATGCGGTGTTTGGTTTTTTGTTCTTGCGATAGTTTACTGAGAATGATGATTTCCAATTTCATTCATGTCCCTACAAATGACATGAACTCATCATTTTTTATGGCTGCATAGTATTCCATGGTGTATATGTGCCATATTTTCTTAATCCAGTCTATCATTGTTGGACATTTGGGTTGGTTCCAAGTCTTTGCTATTGTGAATAATGCCACAATAAACATACGTGTGCATGTGTCTTTATAGCAGCATGATTTATAGTCCTTTGGGTATATACCCAGTAATGGGATGGCTGGGTCAAATGGAATTTCTAGTTCTAGATCCCTGAGGAATCGCCACACTGACTTCCACAAGGGTTGAACGAGTTTACAGTCCCACCAACAGTGTAAAAGTGTTCCTATTTCTCCACATCCTCTCCAGCACCTGTTGTTTCCTGACTTTTTAATGATTGCCATTCTAACTGGTGTGAGATGGTATCTCATTGTGGTTTTGATTTGCATTTCTCTGATGGCCAGTGATGGTGAGCATTTTTTCATGTGTTTTTTGTCTTCATAAATGTCTTCTTTTGAGAAGTGTCTGTTCATGTCCTTTGCCCACTTTTTGATGGGGCTGTTTGTTTTTTTCTTGTAAATTTGTTGGAGTTCATTGTAGATTCTGGATATTAGCCCTTTGTCAGATGAGGAGGTTGCGAAAAAATTTTCTCCCATTTTGTAGGTTGCCTGTTCACTCTGATGGTAGTTTCTTTTGCTGTGCAGAAGCTCTTGAGTTTAATTAGATCCCATTTGTCAATTTTGGCTTTTGTTGCCATTGCTTTTGGTGTTTTAGACATGAAGTCCTTGCCCATGCCTATGTCCTGAATGGTAATGCCTAGGTTTTCTTCTAGGGTTTTTATGGTTTTAGGTCTAACGTTTAAGTCTTTAATCCATCTTGAATTGATTTTTGTATAAGGTGTAAGGAAGGGATCCAGTTACAGCTTTCTACATATGGCTGGCCAATTTTCCCAGCACCATTTATTAAATAGGGAATCCTTTCCCCATTTCTTGTTTTTCTCAGGTTTGTCAAAGATGAGATAGTTGTAGATATGTGGCATTATTTCTGATGGCTCTGTTCTGTTCCATTGATCTATATCTCTGTTTTGGTACAAGTACCATGCTGTTTTGGTTACTGTAGCCTTGTAGTATAGTTTGAAGTCAGGTAGTGTGATGCCTCCAGCTTTGTTCTTTTGGCTTAGGATTGACTTGGCGATGCGGGCTCTTTTTTGGTTCCATATGAACTTTAAAGTAGTTTTTTCCAATTCTGTGAAGAAAGACATTGGTAGCTTGATGGGGATGACATTGAATCTGTAAATTACCTTGGGAAGGATGGCCATTTTCACGATATTGATTCTTCCTACCCATGAGCATGGAATGTTCTTCCATTTGTTTGTATCCTCTTTTATTTCCTTGAGCAGTGGTTTGTAGTTCTCCTTGAAGAGGTCCTTCACATCCCTTGTAAGTTGGATTCCTAGGTATTTTATTCTCTTTGAAGCAATTGTGAATGGGAGTTCACTCATGATTTGGCTCTCTGTTTGTCTGTTATTGGTGCATAAGAAAGCTTGTGATTTTTGTACATTGATTTTGTATCTTGAGACTTTGCTGAAGTTGCTTATCAGCTTAAGGAGATTTTGGGCTGAGACAATGGGGTTTTCTAGATATACAATCATGTCATCTGCAAACAGGGACAATTTGACTTCCTCTTTTCCTAATTGAATACCCTTTATTTCCTTCTCCTGCCTAATTGCCCTGGCCAGAACTTCCAACACTATGTTGAATAGAAGTGGTGAGAGAGGGCATCCCTGTCTTGTGCCAGTTTTCAAAGGGAATGCTTCCAGTTTTTGCCCATTCAGTATGATATTGGCTGTGGGTTTGTCATAAATAGCTCTTATTATTTTGAGATACGTCCCATCAATACCTAATTTATTGAGAGTTTTTAGCATGAAGTGTTGTTGAATTTTGTCAAAGGCCTTTTCTGCATCTATTGAGATAATCATGTGGTTTTTGTCTTTGGTTCTGTTTATATGCTGGATTACATTTATTGATTTGCGTATATTGAACCAGCCTTGCCTCCCAGGGATGAAGCCCACTTGATCATGGTGGATAAGCTTTTTGATGTGCTGCTGGATTCTGTTTGCCAGTATTTTATTGAGGATTTTTGCATCAATGTTCATCAAGGATATTGGTCTAAAATTCTCTTTTTTTGTTGTGTCTCTGCCAGGCTTTGGTATCAGGATGATGCTGGCCTCATAAAATGAGTTAGGGAGGATTCCCTCTTTTTCTATTGATTGGAATAGTTTCAGAAGGAATGGTACCAGTTCCTCCTTGTACCTCTGGTAGAATTCGGCTGTGAACCCATCTGGTCCTGGACTTTTTTTGTTGGTAAGATATTGATTATTGCCACAATTTCAGCTCCTGTTATTGGTCTATTCAGAGATTCAACTTCTTCCTGGTTTAGTCTTGGGAGGGTGTATGTGTTGAGAAATTTGTCCATTTCTTCTAGATTTTCTAGTTTATTTGCATAGAGGTGTTTGTAGTATTCTCTGATGGTAGTTTGTATTTCTGTGGGATCGGTGGTGATATCCCCTTTATCATTTTTTATTGCATCTATTTGATTCTTCTCTCTTTTTTTCTTTATTAATCTTGCTAGCGGTCTATCAATTTTGTTGATCCTTTCAAAAAACCAGCTCCTGGTTTCATTAATTTTTTGAAGGGTTTTTTGTGTCCCTATTTCCTTCAGTTCTGCTCTGATTTTAGTTATTTCTTGCCTTCTGCTAGCTTTTGAATGTGTTTGCTCTTGCTTTTCTAGTTCTTTTAATTGTGATGTTAGGGTGTCAATTTTGGATCTTTCCTGCTTTCTCTTGTGGGCATTTAGTGCTATAAATTTCCCTCTACACACTGCTTTGAATACATCCCAGAGATTCTGGTATGTTGTGTCTTGGTTCTCATTGGTTTCAAAGAACATCTTTATTTCTGCCTTCATTTCGTTATGTACCCAGTAGTCATTCAGGAGCAGGTTGTTCTGTTTCCATGTAGTTGAGCGGTTTTGAGTGAGATTCTTAATCCTGAGTTCTAGCTTGATTGCACTGTGATCTGAGAGATAGTTTGTTATAATTTCTGTTCTTTTACATTTATTGAGGAGAGCTTTACTTCCAAGTATGTGGTCAATTTTGGAATAGGTGTGGTGTGGTGCTGAAAAAAATGTATATTCTGTTGATTTGGGGTGGAGAGTTCTGTAGATGTCTGCTTGGTGCAGAGCTGAGTTCAATTCCTGGGTATCCTTGTGAACTTTCTGTCTCGTTGATCTGTCTAATGTTGACAGTGGGGTGTTAAAGTCTCCCAGTATTAATGTGTGGGAGTCTAAGTCTCTTTGTAGGTCACTCAGGACTTGCTTTATGAATCTGGTGCTCCTGTATTGGGTGCATATATATTTAGGATAGTTAGCTCTTCTTGTTGAATTAATCCCTTTACCATTATGTAATGGCCTTCTTTGTCTCTTTTGATCTTTGTTGGTTTAAAGTCTGTTTTATCAGAGACTAGGATTGCAACCCCTGCCTTTTTTTGTTTTCCATTTGCTTGGTAGGTCTTCCTCCATCCTTTTATTTTGAGCCTATGTGTGTCTCTGCACGTGAGATGGGTTTCCTGAATACAGCACACTGATGGGTCTTGACTCTTTATCCAATTTGCCAGTCTGTGTCTTTTAATTGGAGCATTTAGTCCATTTACATTTAAAGTTAATATTGTTATGTGTGAATTTGATCCTGTCATGATGATGTTAGCTGGTTATTTTGCTCGTTAGTTGATGCAGTCTCTTCCTAGTCTCCATGGTCTTTACATTTTGGCATGATTTTGCAGTGGCTGGTACCGGTTGTGCCTTTCCACGTTTAGCGCTTCCTTCAGGAGCTCTTTTAGGGCAGGCCTGGTGGTGACAAAATCTCTCAGCATTTGCTTGTCTGTAAAGTATTTTATTTCTCCTTCACTTATGAAACTTAGTTTGGCTGGATATGAAATTCTGGGTTGAAAATTCTTTTCTTTAAGAATGTTGAATATTGGCCCCCACTCTCTTCTGGCTTGTAGGTTTTCTGCTGAGAGATCCACTGTTAGTCTGATGGGCTTCCCTTTGAGGGTAACCCAACCTTTCTCTCTGGCTGCCCTTAACATTTTTTCCTTCATTTCAACTTTGGTGAATCTGACAATTATGTGTCTTGGAGTTGCTCTTCTCGAGGAGTATCTTTGTGGCATTCTCTGTATTTCCTGAATCTGAATGTTGGCCTGCCTTACTAGATTGGGGAAGTTCTCCTGGATAATATCCTGCAGAGTGTTTTCCAACTTGGTTCCATTCTCCCCATCACTTTCAGGTACACCAATCAGACATAGATTTGGTCTTTTCACATAGTCCCACATTTCTTGGAGGCTTTGCTCATTTCTTTTTATTCTTTTTTCTCTAAACTTCCCTTCTCACTTCATTTCATTCATTTCATCTTCCAGGGCTGATACCCTTTCTTCCATTTGATCGCATCGGCTCCTGAGGCTTCTACATTCTTCATGTAGTTCTCGAGCCTTGGTTTTCAGCTCCATCAGCTCCTTTAAGCACTTCTCTGTATTGGTTATTCTAGTTATACATTCTTCTAAATTTTTTTCAAAGTTTTCAACTTCTTTGCCTTTGGTTTGAATATCCTCCCATAGCTCGGAGTAATTTGATCATCTGAAGCCTTCTTCTCTCAGCTCGTCATTCATTCTCCATCCAGCTTTGTTCCGTTGCTGGTGAGGAACTGCGTTCCTTTGGAGGAGGAGAGGTACTCTGGTTTTTAGAGTTTCCAGTTTTTCTGCTCTGTTTTTTCCCCATCTTTGTGGTTTTATCTACTTTTGGTCTTTGATGATGGTGATGTACAGATGGGTTTTTGGTGTGGATGTCCTTTCTGTTAGTTTTCCTTCTAACAGACAGGACCCTCAGCTGCAGGTCTGTTGGAGTACCTGGCCGGCCGTGTGAGGTGTCAGTCTGCCCCTGCTGGGGGGTGCCTCCCAGTTAGGCTGCTCGGGGTTCAGGGGTCAGGGACCCACTTGAGGAGGCAGTCAGCCCGTTCTCAGATCTCCAGCTGCGTGCTGGGAGAACCACTGCTCTCCTCAAAGCTGTCAGACAGGGACATTTAAGTCTGCAGAGGTTACTGTTGTCTTTTTGTTTGTCTGTGCCCTGCCCCCAGAGGTGGAGCCTACAGAGGCAGGCAGGCCTCCTTGAGCTGTGGTGGGCTGCACCCAGTTCAAGCTTCCTGGCTGCTTTGTTTACCTAAGCGAGCCTGGGCAATTTCGGGCGCCCCTCCCCTAGCCTCACTGCCGACTTGCTGTTTGATCTCAGACTGCTGTGCTAGCAATCAGTGAGACTCCGTGGGCATAGGACCCTCTGAGCCAGGTGCGGGCTATAATCTCCTGGGGCTCCGTTTCCTAAGCCCATCGGAAAAGCACAGTATTCGGGTGGGAGTGGCCCAATTTTCCAGGTGCCCTCTGTCACCTCTGGAAAGGGAACTCCCTGACCCCTTGCACTTCCAGAGTGAGGCAATGCCTTGCCCCTGCTTCGGCTGGCACATAGTGCACTCACCCACTGACCTGCACCCACTGTCTGGCACTCCCTAGTGAGATGAACATGGTACCTCAGATGGAAATGCAGAAATCACCCGTCTTCTGCGTCACTCACGCTGGGAGCTGTAGACCGGAGCTGTTCCTATTGGGCCATCTTGGCTTCTCCCCAAGAGGTAGTTTTTTTTTAGTGTTATCCAAGAGTAGATGTAACTTACTCCTCTCACCTTCTTCATTTCATCATAGAGATGTGAAAAGGTCACAAGAGTTATACCCAATAGCAGCAAGACCATATCTCCATTTTTCTGTCTCCATCCTAAATCTGAGCACGGAATAAGTGAATATAAGAACAGGCACATTTTTGCATCTCATCAGACTCATAGAAATAATATTTGTGTTTTGTTTTTTTCAAAATTGATTCCTTTATTTTAATAGTCTTTAAACATTGGAGTGTCCCAAAAAGTAGGCCACCTGCTCTTGATCTACAAAAGGCCCCACCTCCTGACCCTAGTTTGCCATTGTTTCAAAACACAAATGCCAAACTGGAATTTCTTAGCAGACATTAGGTATTTCTGCTGTACATTATCAAAGGTCACAGTCTGCCTCCTAATACATATTCTAGGGATATACTGACCGTATCCAAAGTGACTTTTTTGGCAAGAGAGGCAAATTGTTCTCTTCAGCAAAATGTCCAGGCAATCTGTACCCCTCTTACTGTATTCTAATAAACCATCTAGGGCACTTGTCAAATTAGTAATTTGTATTCTAAGAGATTAAATTTTAAAGGCAAATATTTGACCCAATTTGCAGCACTCCAATTTTTTCAAATGTTGCATCTTTTTTTTTCTTTTCCATCTGCACTTGCACAACAACAATATGAAAAATCTGTACAACAGGTAGCTTATTGATTTGCCCTGGAAGTTCAAATTTCTGCTTTAATTCTCCAGAAAGAGAGAGAGCAGACATCTTAATGAAGGACAGCAGAACACATAAGAAACTAATGAAAAGAACACGATGATGCCCCAGAGGTGTCTAGTACATTGTGAATTTCATTTTAAATAAAATCTGATCATTTTTAGTTTCTTGTCAGATGTATCTTCTAAGCTTGTCTTTCATTCCTGCTGCAGGAAATTCTTTACTGACACTGAATTGGAGAAATGATTATTTTTCCCCAACTCATGGCTTTTTGTTTCTGGAAAGATGATTTTCAGCATGCAAATTGGATGCATCCAAAATCATTCTGATGCAAGACTAGAGCTTCACAACTCTTTATAATTTCAAAATGAGTTTGCTGCCCAAAGGAAAACATAAAACACACCAAAGCTAGAGAAAGACAGTAACGTCTCTAAATAGCTTAGAAATTTCTCCCTGCTTGATGAACTGCTTTTATTAAAGAGTTTACTGTTTCTCCTCAAATTTGAATGGATGTTTCTAAAAATGGAATAAATGGTGAAAAGACAAGAGGAAAGAAGCTGACAAACTGTAACCACAATAGCATTCTGCCTCAACCAACAGGAATAGAACAATAAACCTGGAAAGATGTTATTTATATAATAATGATAGTAATAATTCATATAATTTATATAATGATAATAATAATTATATGATAGTTTACTACATGCCAGGCACTACTGTAAACCCATAGTGTAACCCATTTAATCTTCACAACAGGAGTAACTTTTATTTCCATTCTGTAGGTAAGGAAATTGAGTCACAAAAAGGTTAAGCAAATTGCCCAAAGTGTGGAGCCAGGATTTAAACACATGCAGCTCTGGCTCTAGATTCTAGGCCCTAACCACAATACAACAGTGCCTAAAACATCCAGATTAGGACAACTAAGAATATCCTATGGATCTGGAAGAAATTGCCAGGACTGTTTCTTGCAACAGTGAGGCCAGAGAGAGAGAGAGAGACAGAGAGAATAGATACTCTGTCCTTTCTTATCTCTTCAAAAGTCTTCACAGTTTCTTAAGGGCAGTGAAAAAAAAATATTTCTCAGGGTAGGTTGGTGTCAGGGGAATGATAAAAACAGCAACACTACCCAAAGCTCCATAAATTACTGCTTGGAATTCCACAACAAAGCATAACAGTCTGGTTTCAACCATCTCTCCTGCTACTTTAATAGACCAAGATGTTTAGATGTATTTCTTTCAGGTTTTTATAGAAAAACTAGAATTACAAACAATGTATTTGCAGAAAAAAAAAAAACAATGAAGAACATTCCTGTGTTTTGATGGTAAATGTATTTTTGGTTGATACAGGAATTTTTGTCATTGAGAGTCAGTAGGGAACTCATGAAAGTTATTCAATGTCCAACAGATCCATTGAGTTATCATATAAAAGCTGTAACCCATCAAGACAGACTAAATGTGCCAAATTGTATACTCTACTTGGGATTTTTGTCAACATGATGAACTTAGGAAGATGTCTGCCTGAATAGATATTGTTTTCATAGTTAAATAGAAATCACAAGTTACTTCAAAAGGAAAGCATGCTCACATCTGTCTTTTCACACAGCAAATGTTTTTTTCCCCAGGATTTCATTTGCTTCCATTTATTATTTTTCTGGGAAGGAGAAATATGAAATCTGATAATGCATTGTTAGAAATAACATTTAATTCATTTTATTTAAAAGCTTTCAGTTACTTATTTCTCTGCCTGAACTCAACTTTATTAAAGAATTTTAGAGTCTGATCAAATTTTATATAGATATTATTCATTCATCCAGAACATGTTGACTAAGCATTTACTATGTGTCAGGAACAGTTCTAGGGAATGGAGTCCAAACTTATCTTAGAGATGGGTAAAAGAGAGCCAGAGAAGGAAATTGCCAGCTACAGGTGAGGCCCAAAACTAGCAGAGATGCTTACTTTTAAAGGCAAGTTTTCTCCCTCTCCTGATACTGCCTCACAAGGGTGAGACTGTACTAGGTGCTGTGTGAGACATAGAGCATACAATAAGAACCTTTCTTCCAAAAATCTTTTAATGTAATTGTAGAAACAGAGGCCTATTAAAAGTAAGACAATACCGCCAGTGGTTAAGTGCCATACAAGGCAATAATACACAGATAAATGGTTGTCTCACAGAGGTTGATCTCACTCATTCTACTTACTCCTCCTAGATCCTTAGGGAAGAAGAGAGCACCTGCTTGGGGCCAGGCACCATGCTAGACATATCACTTATGAAATAATTTTGCTTTCACAAGGATACTGAGAGGAAAATATTATTCTCAGTTTATGTTCAGGAAAATGAGACTCACAAGTAAGGATACTATCTAAGGTTGTATAGGTGGTGTCAGAACTGGAATTCGGCCCATGATTCTCTTACAGCCTAGCCCAAGCTCTTTGCATTGCAGGCCCCACATCCCTTTACAACACATACATGCCGACTGACAGTTTCCTTTCCTGGTCATAGCAGACAGAAGTGGAGGTTGCAAAGCATGCTGGGAAGTGGTAGCTGCAGTGCACAGCATCTTTGGCTTCCTCTAGAAGCCACAGCAGTCTGGGAAATGGCATTAGGTGCCATGGAATACTGTAGCTGTCACTGTTCTTCTGCATGCTACAATGCACAAGGAAAAAGTAAGTTTTTTGTATTTGTGGTAATTTAAATTATTGTTCAGAAATTTTTGGTCTCCTCCCCCAGCTTCCATAGGAAGAGTATCTTCATTTCATTTAGCTTGGCCTTGGCCATGTGACTCACTTTGGCCAATTCTCATTGCAGAGTTGATGTTAGCAGATTTGACACAGAGATTTGAAATGTGTTCCTGTGGTTGGGCTTGTTCTTTCTTGCTTCCACCATCACCATGAGAAGACCATGATTCAGTTAGGGGAAGAGAGATACATAGACACCGTCACTGGCCCCCCTTCCCACATCAACATGCAGCCAAGATCAAAAGTAAACAATGTTATTTGAACCACTGAGATTTGGGGTGGTTTTTAAGCCACAAAAACTGATTGATTCCCTAATTTAGGCCAATAGTCCAACTCATTGAGATTTGCCTCTCAATAACTTCTTTCACTTCAGCCATTTTATGAAACTTTGACGTTGTATCATATTTGATAGTCTAAGGCAGGGGTCCCCAGGACCAGTACTAGTCAGTGGCCTGTTAGGAACTGGGCTGCACAGCAGGATGTAAGCAGAGGGTGAGTGAGCATTACCACGGAGCTCCACTGTCAGATCAGCAGCCACGTTAGAATCTCATAGGCGCCTGAACCCTATTGTGAACTGTGCATGCGAGGGTGCACTCCTTAGGAGAATCTAACTAACGTCTCATGATCTGAGGTGGAACAGTTTCATCCTGAAACCATCCCCCAACCCCCAGCACTTTGGGAGGCCAAGGCAGGAGGACTGCTTGAGCCAAAGAGTTCTGTGGAAAAATTGTCTTCCACAAAATCCATCCCTGGTGCCAAAAAGGTTGGGGAGTGCTGGTTTAGGGTACCTTAGGTTCTGGGACAGTCTTCCCAGACACTAACCTCACCACAAAGGTTGTTTCAAAGTAAATAAAAGAGAGAAACACAGAGACAGAGACAGAGAATAATCAAACTGAAGGTGAGGTCAGTGGTGAGTTTTGTGTATATGCTTATGCATAGTTTTAACAAAAAACTACAGCATCTGTACAAATAATGTCGGCCTCATTTTTGTGATTATGCCCTTTGACCATTTTAGAAACCACATTTGCTGATATCTAACCTATTTATTATGTTCCTGTGTTGGAAACATTCAACTGATGTAGAGCTTTCTTTGTCTTAAGGAGCTCTCACATTCCTTGCATTTATAAAACCCAATTCTACCAGAGAACTCACTATTTAGTTTTCCCTTGGTCCTTGGATGGATTTTAAAATAGAAAGAAAGTCACTTACTAGTCAATGCATGATGCAGGGATATCCAGGAAACATCTGGGACAATTATTTTCCTGCTTTGCTTCATTTTATTGTTCTTTTCCAATCTGATGTTATTTCTCCAAAATAGCTACAGAAAATTCCATTTCCCTCACATAATGGTAAATAAGCTGAACCACGAAATGTACTTATTTTAATTTTTGCTACAATTCTGTTAGATTTGTCTACGTTTTCACTGCATATTATAATTTTTAAAATTGATGTACATAGAATAATTCATTAAGTGACACCTCCCCCTCCCTCTTTTGGATGGAGAACTACTTAAGCGCAGTCTTTTTTATTATTATTATTATTTTTATTATTATTATTATACTTCAGGTTATGTGACTTTCATGGCTAGAGCTCATGCTTGTAACTATGAAGAATTAAAAAATCACTTGGGAACCATCTTTTCCAATTATAGCTTTGGTAATTATCTGATGAGCAAATATTACAAGACAGCAGAAGAACAAGAAAAACATGAAAACAAAAATTTGATGAAGATATTAATGATGTGGGCCCTCTTCGCAGCCAGCCACCAATTTCTCCTCATCTAACAGTGCACTATTTCCTTTTGTCAGCTATTCCTTGCCATTAATCCTTCTATGATTGCCAATATTTCACTCCAGTCTTTCAACCTTGCCGGGCAACAATTGTAAGTGCTTTAACGCTTGTATTGTACACAGGCAGTTCAACAGACCAATATCAGCCTGATTTTTACACAGATAGAACTCCATAGGAGTTATGCTATAGCAACTCTATATTTTCTTAAAAACTATGGGCGTTAAACTATAGGGAAGATAAAGATAAAAATTTCCAGAATGCTCCCTCCTTATTCTTTACTTTTTCTTCATACCAAGCAGTATTTATCCTTTCTAAACTACAATATCTGGCTCATCATCAAAACAATTTCCAAACCCTAAAAAATTATAAAATTTGTATAAGATTCTTCAAAAAATTAAAACGTATTTAAAAAAAAAAAACCGAGGCCAGGCACAGTAGCTCATGCCTATAATCCCAGCACTTTGAGAGGCCAAGGCAGGAGGATCACTTGAGCCAAGGAGTTCAAGACCAGCCTAGGCAAAAAGGAAGAAACCATGTCTACAAAAAATTGAAAAAATAAGCTGGGTGTGTTGGCATGTACCTATAGTCCCAGCTATATGGGAGGCTGGGGTGGGAAGGTTGGTTGAGCCCAGGGGTTTGAAGTTGCAGTGACCTATGATTGCACCACTGCACTCCAATGTGAGTGACAGAGTGAGACCCCATCTGGGAAAAAAAGAAAAAAAAAAAGCTCTTTTAAAAAGCACAAGGATGAAATGTTAAGGATACTTGCTTATCTATTATGTTATATTGGGCTATTAAAAAATAAATATATACACACACAGACACACACACACACGTATATATACATACATATGTGTATATATATGTGTGTGTATATATGTATGTATATGTACATGTACATATACACATAGGTATACATATATACATATGTGTATATATACATACATATACATACGTGTATACATATATACATACATATATACATATATACACACACATATATACATATATATACACATATATGTATATTTATATACATATGTATGTATATGTGTGTGTGTGTGTGTATGTGTGTGTGTGTGTGTGTGTGTGTGTGTGTTTGTTTAGAAGTCAAAAGACCTTGGCTGGCATCATGGATCTACTCAAAGTTTTAATCTTGGGCAAGGCACTTACCTTTTCTAAAAAGATAACATCAGTCATGACAAAATCAGAGAATTGCTGGGAATATGAAATTATAGAATGTCAGGATTAATGTAATTGATGTTTAAATGGTATCAGAAATTGTTAAAATCAGTTTAAAATAACAGTAAAAAATAAAAAGGAATAATGATTAACTTAAATTTAGTGATACTCAATGCTGAGATTCCCCATTATTTTGACTAATACCAGCTTCGAGGATAGTTTAATAAGTGTACTGAGTCTCACTATAGGGTCTTAGAGTTACTTCTCTGAAATATCTTTATAGGATACTGTGGTAGGCTGAGAAATGACCCTCAAAAAGATATCCATGTCCTAATCCCTGGAAGCTGTGAATGTTACCTTTATGACCAAAACTGGTCTTTGCAGATATGATTAAGTTAAATGTATTGAGATAAGGAGATTATCCTGAATTATCTGGGTGGGTCCTACATGTAATCACAAGTATCCTTATAAGGAGGAGGCAAAGGGAGATTTTACACACATGGCAGAGGAACAGGCAATGTGACCATGGAGACAGAGCTGGGACTGATGCCTCCACAAGCCAAGGAATGTTGACAGTCACCAGAAGCTAGAAGAGGCAAGAAATGAATTCTCTTCTAGAGTACCCAAATGGAGTGTGGCCCTGTTGACACCTTGATTTCAGCCCTGCGAAACTGACTGCAGACTTCTGACATCCAGTTCTATAAGAGAATAACTATCTGTTCTTTTAAGCCACTAAATTTGTGGTAATTTTTTATAGGAGGCTTAGGAAACTAACACAGGCACTTTAGCCTACAGTTACTAGATATCCCTGGATAGGAGGCAAGACAGATATGCTTTATATAACACTTTGCTTCATAATAAATAAGTTATGTAAAGCAACAGGCATAGAATAGCTGCTTATAAAATAGGCATCTTTGTTCTTACTTTCTGTTGCAAAGTACAAGCACACAGTACTATCAAATGGCAACCTTTTATTGAGAATGTACCATATGCCAAATAACATTTAGATGTCTATTTTTGTACATTAACTTTATTTCACCTTCACAATAACCCTTTAATCACATTTTTCAGATGAGGATACCAAGAAACTGTAAGTTATATAACCTGCCCAGGTCGCACAGTAATTGCCAGAGCCAGGACTTCTCCTGCAGGCAGTCTGATCCAGAGTCCATTTTTTATCCATTAAACAACACTAGGTCTCAGTGTAACAGAATAAGACACAAACGCGATTTTCAAAGAAGTTGCATTCAAGAAGCATCAAGACAAGAATGTAGATACATTATCAACTTATATATTATATAATATGCTCAGTTTTCTGCCAAAAAAAAATATATATATACATACATACGTACATATAGGCATGCTTCTTTTAGAAACTCATTCTGTCCAGAGCAATGTAACAGTGCAGTGACAGCTTCCAGCCACAAGACATACTATGTGTCTGCCCCTGCCTCTCCCAGGAAGTGCAAAGGCAGAGATAGTGGATCTGTCCAGAACTCCACATGACATATTTTACAGCCCTGATTAATGTGGCCTGAAGTCTGTCCCTTGTCAGTGTGGCCAACTATGCCTTTCACTCATCCCATCAACAAATAGTTATTGAGTGTCAACCACATGAAGAGGACAGTCTTAGCGTTGCTGCCAGTGGTGCAAAGGTAAACGATACACACCTCTGGCCCTGAAGGAATTCACAGTGTAGCAAGAAATCCAGGCTGCCATTTTGTGTTTCCAAAGCACTTCATGACCCAGTACTGTTCCACTAGGGTCTCACTGCTTACCATAAACCATAGTGAGATACATTTTATTTGGTGCTGTTTGAATTATTATTTGTACGCATTGCTGAAGGTTTTATTTCCATCATAAACAGAGTTTTTCCTTGGAATATTTAGAATGATATCTTAAGGATAGCTGTTCTAGGGCATTCTGTATTCTATAGTCCTATTTTGTATTCTGCCCTATAGGCACTGAGCTATAAAAGTGACCCTGTGAAAATCAAAAATGCATGTCATCCTATTCACATACCCGTCAAGAACTAAGTTCAGAATTCTGTTCCTCCTGAAATACTTGGGGACATTAGAAGCATCCAAAACAGAATTTTCTCCTGCACTGTCTGTGAGTATTCAGATCCTGAGATAATAACAGAAACTTGCTGTATTTTTCCCATGTAAAAGAGAGAAGACTGACATCTCAATTTTTTTCCCAGACATTCTGATTCCTTTTTCTCTCAGAGCAATGTCAGAAAACCTTGACCTGTTTTTTGAAACAGACTGCATCAGTCAAGATCTTGTTTCGCTTAATATGTAGAAACAGCCCATCCTAAGCCTGGAGAGAAGAAAAATGAATTTCACCTCTGTGGGTCATCTTTTATTCCAACTTTAGAAACATTACCTTAAAAGCTCTAAAATATTAAGAGAAATTAAGAAAATTATTGCATATAATTTTCATGAAATTTAAGAATTTGTTCTCTGAACTATGGTTCTAATTTTCAAAATATTAAAGCATATCAATTTGTGAATGCCAACACAAATGTTTTCACCTCACAAATACTGCACACACAAAAATAAAATTTTAAATTGGGAATTTTGTCATCTATACTGCACTGTAGACGAGTTCTAGAAGCAGCAGCCTTTCTTGGTGGACCACTGTGAATTTCTCATATTTAAGGACCAGTATTCACAGCTCCCTATTGTATGCCATGAGTGGATATACACAACAAATGAATAAAATGCAACTTGTGTATCTGTCCACAAAAAAAATTACAGAACACTATATGAAAGACACAGTGCTCAGTGACTTCCATACATAATAATTCATTTATAAGATGACAGATATAGACCTTTATTCAAATGCCTACACTGTGTCACACATCGTTGTACATGCTTTGAACATATTATTTTCAACTCCCCCAAATTATAGAGGTAGATATTATGATCCCTAGTTTACAGATGGAATTCCGGAAGGTTACATTGTAAGTATGTTGTAGGATTAGAACTTCATTCTATGATTCCAAAGCTCTTGCTTTCTCTCAGTATAAAACCATAGGCAAGATATGACAAGCAGTGAATGGATCCTACAATATCTATCTAGAAGTCTCTTCAAAATTCACCAAAGTCCTACAAACCCAAATGAAACTCATTGAGTGGAAGGGAAGGCAGTGGAAGTATACCAATTTCAATGTTTATAGATGATAAACAAGACAGACCAGATGTTATGTATACTCAGGCAACACTAACTTTTTCGAAAACTACTTGGGACTGGTTGAGAGATATGGTGGTCAATGGGCCAGGATGCTACAAAACCCAAGTCAATTCAAAGCTTCATATACATAGCCATGCAGGCCCATACACAGTCTGTACATTGGCACATATGCACAAATATATTTATGGCCCATCTGTTTCAAAACTAGACTAGGAATAACCAGCAATAGAGATGACAGGAAATACATAATAAACCATAATAATTTCTTTCTCCACCCTAGGGCCCATAGCTATTTATCCTGGCAGAATCCCTTGAAACTTTGAACACAGAGGTACAGAAATCCTAATCTCCTAGTTTACCACAAACTACCACAGAAATGACTGGTGTTTTTCAGGGCCAGTAAGAGAAATACATGGTAACTCTTCTTATGTGAATTGTATGAAAATGAGTTCATTCACAACTTCTGTGATGTATTCACACAACCTTTTTCCAATTCATCTATAAATAAAATTATCTATATAAGAATATAGATATAAACATTCACTGAGATACTAATGTATGCAAGAGTAACAGGCCCAGTATCTTGTCCATGATAGATGTTTAATAAATTAAAATAAAGATACAGTACCTGCAAGTACTTTACAATTCTTCAGTGATTCTCAGAATTTGCCTAAATTTCAAAGGCCTAATCAGCCTTATAAGAAAGAAGAACTATATCAAAATATGATTTTGGAGGTGGTAGAAATGTTACGGGATCTCTGAGGTGTCAATTTTTCTGGCCAGAAAACTCTGTGGCCACAGGGCCTTTGCCCAAGTTCTTGTCCTGTGTCCAGGAAGAATGAGGTACACAGACAAGTGAAGGGTGAAGAAGAGTTTTATTTAGTGTTAGAACAGCTCAGAGGAGTGAGTAGCTTCTGTCTGTAGGCAAGTTGTCCAGTTGAGTGTTTGGCTTTTAGCAGAGAGGAGGCCCTGGAAAGAGTGGCTTCTCTCCACAGGCAAGTCATTCCCACATCTCAGCAGGTCTCTGAAGCTATCAGCAGAGAGGGTATCCCCTCTCTTCCTGGCAGGTCCTCTCTGAAGCTCTTAGCAGAGAGTGTACTCTTCTCTGCAGCTGGTCATGGCATTGTCTCCAACTCTCAGCAGAGAGAGTACTCCTCTCTGCAGCTGATCATCAGGTCCCATGTCTCCCTTTGTCCTCTGGCTGTCCTTTGCCCTGCTCTGGCTGAGCCCAGGGCTTTTATGGACCTCAGAGGGGAGGAAGTACATGCTAACTGGTCCATGGGCAGCCATGGGTGTGCCCAGAACAGGCACCACGAGTCCCCATTCTGGTCCACGGGACTGGCAGCCCGTCCCCCAGCCTTCAGGGCCTCCCTGGCCCAAAGGTGGGGCCTTACTGAGGACCCACATGCCTGTGGTCCCAGTTACTTGGGAGGCTGAGAGAGGATCACTTGAGCTCAGGAGGCCAAGGGTGCATTGAGCCATGATTGCCACCACTGCACTCCAGCCTGGGTGGCAAAGCAAGACCCCGTCTCAAAAAATAAAAATAAAAAATTGAAAAATTACCTACTCTCACCAGGCATTTACCCACTCTCAAATTCTCTCAAATTGCTCTCAAATTCTAACAGAGCCATGACTGCCACCACTGCACTCCAGCCTGGGTGGCAAAGCAAGACCCCGTCTCAAAAAATAAAAATAAAAAATTGAAAAATTACCTACTCTCACCAGGCATTTACCCACTCTCAAAACTCTCAAATTGCTCTCAAATTCTAACAGAAACCCTGTAAGCTAATATTATTATGTCCATATTATAGCTGTTTAAATTAAGGCTAGAAAAATATAAGTCCAGGTCACGTGAACTGCTAAGAAACAGAGCCTGAATCTGATGACAGATCCAAGTGTATTTCAACACACTACATTGCCTCTCCACAAAAGGAGAGCTCACATTCTAATTATTTCATAATACTGATCAACTTTACTATTATCATCCAACAAGAATTGAGGGCCTACTGGTCATCAACAAAACAGAGCACAGAGAAGCAGCTCCTTAAAAACACTTAGACTAGTTGAACAGCATAAAGAGATGATTAATACTTCAAGACAACATATATTACTGCTTAAGGAGTAATACAAACAAGGGTTACTGGAGTTTTTGAGGACTATCATGATCAGAATAAAGGACATTAGACATACAATCTTATTAGCACCCATTCGAATGATGTTGTAGAACAGTTTCTTAACCTTGACAATATTGATATTTGGGGCTGATTAATTCTTTGTTGTAGGGGATGTACTGTGTATTGTAGGCTTAGCAGTATTCCTAGCCTCTATCTACTAAATTCCTGTGGCACTGCTCATTAATGACTATCAAAACTGTCCCCAGATATTGCCAACGGTCCCATGGGAGAGCAAAATCATCCTAGTTGAAAATGTGTTGTAGAAAAATATTTAAAGATATGCAAGGTCTTTAATAATATTATTTTAAGTAAAATAAATTTTAAATATTTTAATATTATGAAATTAAAATTTTAAATAAATATTACTTTAAGTAAAACATAGTTATAAAATGTACTATCTGGTCCAATTTCATTTTTTGAAAAAATATATACATTTATAAAAAATAGAACTTTAAGAATATCAAATGTTAAAGTGATCATCAGCCTAGTGGTGGGATCATCAGTAGGTTTTCTTTCTTCATTGTGTATTTTCTAGTTTTTTCCCATTTACTACAATAAATATAAATTTCTTTTGTAGTATATTATGACAGTCTCAGAGTTTTAGAAATTTATTTTAAAAATCTGCATAGGAAAACATCTAATTCTAGAAGAGCAAAAATAAATAAAAAAAGAAATAAAAATATTCCCTCATAAATTTAAACTCCAGGTTTGTGAGTCACACATATTTTTAATCTTAATTTCTTCTACCTTTGTGGTCTGGGGAATTCTAAGCTGAGAAATTATTATTATAATTAGAAAGAAAAAATTCATCCTGGATCAGTGGTGTCCCTGGATCATATAGCAAAAGAAAATGCCAAACTGCTCTGGAGGAATTCTTCCACATTCTAGGCTTTAAGGAAGGGGTATTTTCTACCAAAGGAAAAAAAAAAGTCAACATATCTTCAAAAATGAGTCACAATAACTTAGGGATAAATCCACCCTGAGAAAGAGTCAATAGACACAAACAGGAATGTGAAATAACTGAAAGAGAATATAAATGCAGTATGTTTAAAGCAATAAGAGAAGGAATTAATTGCACCACCCCAAAAGGTAAGACATTATGAAAATAGGTAATCAGTAACTATCTGAAAATCAATGGAGCTTTGAGAAATGAAAACTATAGTTGAAAAGAAAATTAGAGAACTGAAAAATAAATCTGAGAAAATTACTCTAGCCCAGAGACAGAAATCATAAAAAAAAGTTAAAAATCATGGAAAACCAACTAAGAGTCCAGTATTTTTTAAATAAGAGTTTCCAAAAGATAATTGAAAGAATAGGGAGAGACAATTTAAAAAGATAATAGTGAAAAATTCTCAGAATTGATTACATCCAAGAATTCTCAGCATAAGAAACCTAAGGTGAATAGGTTAAAAATCCACAGCCTCACATACAGCAGTGAATTGAAAAACTATGAAATAGACAACTAGATTGATAGCTGATTTCACAAAAGCACAGTGAAGATTGGAAGTCAATGGGGAAATAACTTCAAAATGTTACGGAAAATAACTGTCAATCAAGTATTTTATTCTCAGATAAATATTATTCAACAGGGAGCACACATTTTTAAAAATTGATACAAAGAGAATTCACAAGGAGTCACAATTAATTACTTTTGCTTAAAGAACTACTAAAAATGTAGTTTAGGAAGAAGGGAACTAAGCTAAAATGAATGCAAAATGCAAAGATGAGCAACAAAATGGGTAAATGTGCAGCTAAATCTAAACAGATACCACAGATATCTAAATCTAACAGATACTAAATCTAAACAGATATTAGTGTAGAACAATAATAAAAATAAATAATTTGAAGGAATACAAACAAGAGGGAATTAAAACAGTGGCTCATTTCTCTCTTAGAAAACATATACAATTATTTATACCTAAAATGTCTGGAATCTGTTTTAAAATAAAGAAGAAATTATTTTATTTAAAATAAAGAATATGTGGAAGGGATGGGGGGATGAAGAAGTATAGATGAAACAGGATGGGACTTTACAAGTAGTTATTGAAGCCAAGTGAAGGGTACATAACGTTTATTGTATGTTTCTCTATGCTTTTGTGAATAGATGTGAAATTCCATTAGGAAAAGTTTAAAATAAAATACTGAAAGCAATAATATATAAAATAGAAAGGAGAATTCAAGTTCAAGAATTTTCTGTCTGGATATGTTTTGGGAGGAGTAGAGAAGTACTGATTTCCTTTAGACTTTGTTAAATCAAGAATGGTATGTTACATATTTAAGGGTAATTACTAAGTAAATAAATATAAAATAGATAATTTTCAAAACAATAAAGGGGAAAAAAGAGAATAAAGAAGAGTAATCACTACAGTAGAAGGTAGGGATGCAGGGGATAGGAAAAAAAAAAACAAAAGGAAGATACACAGAAAGTACAAAACAAGATGATAGAGATAAATAACACTAATAATTATAAATGCAAATAGATTAACCCAGTAAAATTTATAAGATTTGAGTATGGATTTTAAAAAGAAAATTCAGCTATGAGCCAGAGAGGCCATAGAAAGGTTGAAAACAAAAGGCAAATACTTAGCAGCATTAATATAATTTAGAATAGATATTAAGGCAAAAGCAAATTATTAGGAATACAATAGGACATAACACAGTGAGCAAAAAAGTTGTTTGAACCAAAAACTTAAAATTATTCTTGACGTTTGTTCTTTGACATTACAAATCCAAACCATCAGCAAATTATTTTGGCTCTGTCTTCAAAAGAAATTCCCAGAGCCAGAGCACTTTTCACTACCTCCACCTCTATCTATCATTTTGGTCCAAGTGATTATCTTTCCCCTCTGTTATGACAATAGCCCCCTAATGGTCTCCTACTACCACCCTTGTTCTCCTTCAGGCTGTTCCTAACACAGCAGCCAGAGTGATCCTGTTAAAACAGAAGCTATATCCTATCACTCCTCTGCTCAAAACCTCCCAATGGATTCTAATTTCACTCAAAATGAGAATCCAAAGGCATTCAGAGAGCTCTGAAGGCCCTACTCAGTATATTTGTCCCATTACTTCTATGATTTGTCTCTTACTGCTTTCTGTCACACTTATCCAAATCTAACCACACTGGCTCCTTGCTTTTCTTAGAACATGTCGTCCAGGGCATATGCACTTGCGGTACCTTCTACCTAGAATCTTCTTCCTCCAGGTATCTGCAGGACCAGCACTCTTACCTGCTTCAAGCCTTTGCTGAAATGTCTCCTTTCAAGTGTGAGGTCTTCACTGTTCTCCCTATTTAAAATTGCAAGTATCTCCCTCTAACATACCCTGTCACCATTCCCAGCAATTTTTCTACGTTGTACACTTAACCCCGTCTAAACAATACATATACATAGAAGTAAACATATATGTACATGTATGTGTTTGTATGCATACAAACATATATGTGCTTACATATGCACATGCATATGTATATATATGCATATGTATATACACACATACATATATTTTATGTTGTTTGTTATCTTTCTTCAATCAGTAGAATGTAGGGCCCATGTAAACAGATTTTTCTTTCTTTTGCTCATGGCTATATCCCTAGTCCCTTAAAACAAATGTGTGATACTCAATGGAATTTGTTAAGTGAATGAAGGAATTTGTCCACCTAGAAAATATAATTCTTTTGAGCTTATGCATGTAACAACAAACATAGTCATTAAATATTCAGGGTAAAATTAAAAAGAATTACAAAGAGGAAATATTTGGAAATTTTAAAACATAGCTCAAAGAAAGACATCATAATGAGTGGTAGAAAACATTAGAGCCAGGTAAGAGTGAAATATATTAACATTGGTAACAAACACATTGTCATCTGATTTATAACAAAGGTACCAATTCAACTCAGTTAGAAAGGGTGGTATTTCCAATAAATGGTGCTGAAGCAGTTAGCTATAATTATAAATATTATAATCATAGACAAAAATTAAATTGGAAATAGTTATACACCTAAATGTGAAAGCCAAAACGATCACATTTCTAAGAGAAACATAAGAGTACATACTCTTGATTTGGAGATAGATAAAAGTTTCTTAAGACATAAAATGTACTAATCATAAAAGAAAAAATTGATACATGTGACTTCATTAAATAAAGAATATCTGTTCACCAAAAGATATCATTAAGAAGGTAAAAAAAGACTAACTGCATACTGGGGAGAATACTTCCATCAAACAAAGAATTTGTATCCTACAAATCAATTATATTTTTACCCATAATGATATTTTCAATTATCTAAAAAGCAGAAAATACAATTTTAAAACCGGGAAAAAATTTCAGTGAACATTCTACAGGAAAGAATATCAATACACTATTTAGCCAATAAACATATGAAATGGTACTCAAACATCATTAGTAATCAAAGAAATGCAAATTAAAATGACAAGGGGATTTCACGTACCCACCAAAATGTCTAAACTTTAAAAGACTGACATCACCTAGTGTTGGCAAGGATGAAAAACAGCTGTAACATTCTTTGATTGTGGGATGAAATGTAAATTGGTATAAGTACTTTGAAAAACAGTTTGGCAGTATCTCTTAACTAAAACTAAACATTTATGTATTCTCTCCCCCCAGCAATTCTGCTTTTGAGTATATACCCAAGGGAAACAAATAAACACTGTGGTTGCCTATATAGAAATATCTCTGAAAATCTATTGACAAATTAGCAGAATTAATAATAGAGTATGGCATATTTTATGGATTCAAGATCATAATCAAAAAGCAAACCAAACACCGCATATTCTCACTCATAGGTGGGAATTGAACAATGAGAACACATGGACACAGGAAGGGGAACATCACACTTCGGGGACTGTTGTGGGGTGGGGGGAGGGGGGAGGGATAGCATTGGGAGATATACCTAATGCTAGATGACGAGTTGGTGGGTGCAGTGCACCAGCATGGCACATGTATACATATGTAACTTACCTGCACGTTGCGCACATGTACCATAGAGCCTAAAGTATAATAATAATAATAATAATAAAAATAAAAAAAGAAAAAAAAAAGAAAAAAGCAAATATATTTCTATCATGAACAAATGCTTTAAAAAGTATTTAAAAGCTACCATTTACAATAAAACATATCAAAATATTAGTTTTTATGTATCCAATATAAACACTATTAAGTAACTGTAAATAAATCTGAACATGTGAGGAAAGTATAAAAACTTCATTACTGAATAATATAAAATAAAATAAAATAAAATAAACTTCATTACTGAAGAATGTAAATAAGACCTAAATTAATTGAAAAATATGCCATATCAAAAATGACACTTAAATATGGCCAATCTCTGCCAACCAATCTATAGATTCAAAGCTATAAATTCAAAAGACTCTTTCCCAAAGTTTGGTTACCTATGGCTAAAATTCATCAGAGGAAAAGGTCAAGACTAGTAGGCAAGACAATTTTGAAGAGAAGTAATTAAAAGGCCATCACCCACAACATATTAAAATGTTCCATAATGCTACATACAGTAAGTTAAACAGTGTAGCATCAGCACAGTAATGACTTGCAATATACTCATAGGTCTGGTTTCAAGCTGTCTTCTATAAACATATTAAATAAGATTCATTCGTAGCTAAGTAATATCTTAATAAACACACAACTTCATCAGTAATCAGTAAAATACAAACCAAGGAGAAACTATTTTAAACCCATTTGGTTGGGGAAAATTTGTTAATTCAATAACCCAAATCAGTACCAGAGATGTTAGGAAATGTTTCCATTTATACAGAAGTGCTGAGGTGCTAAAATTAATACAATTTGCTTTATAAAGCAATTTGACAATACCTATAAAAGTTGAATACGGGCATATCCTATGAATCAACAATTCCACTCTTGCACATACCCACAAGATGAGGAAAACACAGATGTTCATTGGAAGACTATTGGCAAAATGTGGAAACAATCTAACTGTCCCTCAGCAGAAAAACATTTGAATAAACTGGCATGTCTATATAATGAATATTATTCAGTAATTTAAATGAATGCAGTATCTACATGGATAAATCTTTAAAAATAATGTTAAGAGTGAATAAAAGAAAACTGCAAAAAAGATCTACACCATTTATGTCAATTTTTTAAACCTGTAAAATAAAGCAAATATTGCTTTGAGATGCATAAATATATACAATAAATGCTAAATAACATTCATAGGAATGCTATACATCAAATTCAGGAGAGAGGCTAGCCTGAGAAGACAAGGTCAAGAAGGCATGCAATGGCTGGGCTTTAGTCATATGATGTATTTTTTTATTTTAAAAAAAGAGAAATATTAAGCAAATTTGGCAAAAAAAAGTATGTAATCTTCATAATGAATATATGGATTGCTATGTAACTTTCTATAGGTCTCCATTATGTTTGAAATATCTTATGATTTAAATATTTTGAGTAGTAGCTAGAATCATCTTTGGCTTAAAAAAAATGTGTTTCTCATCAGTAGCTATTCCACTGACAATTATATAGTGCCTTATCAAAATTTCAAAGGGAAACAGTTTATTCTCTTGTCTGTCAAACTAACACTTGTGTATTTGAATCCTATTTTGGATCCCAGGAATCTGCACCCTCTCTCTGCCTGACCACTCAATCTTCCCCTCTTGTATCCGATTTCTGTTTCATTCATTGATGTGAGAACATGACAAGAGCAGCGAGATCTTAAATTCGCTTCTTAACAACAAAGCAAAATGTGTTACTTTGTTGTTACACAAAACACATTGTTGTTTTGTTTTCTTAAATAAAGCATTGAATCCATTTAGGAAATTAAAGCATGATAAGTCATATCTTCAAAATCATGCTAAGTATTCCTGTACAAGGTTTCTAGTCCAAGTATCCTCCTAAACTCCAATCTTTTCACCAGCTGCTGTTAAAGATAACCTTTGCTTCCTTTTTAACTGGAAATAAAAGGTTAAAAAAAAATAGCACCCAGGTGCTCACTGCTCTCTTCATATAGCATCACCTAGATGCTAATTCTGTTTTAGCTTAGAAACCAATCTTTCTAAACTGAGAGTTTTCTAAGATTGTGACAGTCATTGAGTTAAATATTTAAGCTGTTTGGCACTAAGGAATCACTACTAACTACAAAAAAAAGGAAAATTTACTCTTTGTCAAATGAAGCAATAAAGGGTCCAAACTCCTAACAACAGATTTGGATTAGGAAAATACTGAATAATAGATCTGAACCTGATCAGCCATAAGTGACCTACTCAAGAGAAACAAATGTGTATTTAAAATTTCATCATATTACTACATTTAACAGAAAATCAGCTTAGCAGTTAATATTCTCAATGGGGGATATGTGAGTAAAGAAAAGAAATAAAACAGATACAATGAACTCGGTTTCTTATTACATCAACTTGAAGCATTTAATTACATTTTGTCTACCCAGTATAACCAAATTGATTATTTTAATTAAACAACTTATTAAAAAATTAAAAGTTGGCCAAATGCTTGAATTAACTTATTGTTTGTGTGGAATTGCTTAAGTTTTCTTTTCCCTTTTTCTTTTAAACACTAAACACTGAATAGAACAAATTGACAGCACTGTAGGTGAACAAAACATTTGCCTTTCTTTGTAGCAGGCTGATATAGTATGATACAGTATGACGTTATGTTTGCTTATGTTCTCTACTAGCTTTCTAAACCAGCTCAGGATGTGCATTTTTGGATGAGTGTCCCATATTAAAATCTCTCTTTTTGTACTACATAACTTCCAAAGGGCTTGCACAACCCGTCAAATACCAACACCTTTCATAAAAATTCAATTTCATAAAAACAAACAAAAAAACAACAAAGCCTTCAGCACTTGCCTCTTAGACCTTTGCTGAATAAAAATATGGCCTTAAAAATCTGTTATACCTGTTTACTATCTAAACCTGACTAATCCACAAATTATACAATTCCATTTTTAGATTTTTTAAAAAATTATCCAACTGGTAAATTGGGTAAAAAGCAAGAATTATTATAGCAAGGCCAGAAGCCGCTTTAAAAGTAAAGCTTTCTAAGCTAAGTGAAATGCTGTTTGTATAATATGTATGGAAAAGAATTGTCAGAGAATAATTATATTTTCTAATAGTTTTGATTTGGATTTACATTTATAAATCAATAATAGCTACTGGATATGTTCCAGCATTGTGCTGGTGTGATTTTTTTTTTTTGTACCCTTCATAATTGCTAGAGGAACTTATACCTGGCAATCCACCTTCATTGCTCTGTATTATTATGCAAAAATCAATACACTTTCTCCAAAATGTTTCTCTTTTTCTTAAATTCCCCAGCTAATACAAACATAGCTTTTTACCCAATAAAAGAGATGTTAATGAATTTGTTTTTTCTGGCTTTGCAATCCACTGAAATCCCTGCATTTCATTTCATTGTCTAAAACTGTTCACTGCTATGATTTCTGTAAACAGAAAGCAAAGAACACATTTTAAAAATGTGCTTAACCTTGAATGAAATACTTAAAGCATATCCTTCATTTTTGGTATTAAGAGAAATTAGGAGGGGAGAGAGAAAGGAAAGAAACACAGTTGTAATTACTTGAATACCTATATTCTAAACAAATTAAAATAAGGCATTTACCTGAAGTTCGCTCATAGGAACTTAATATACTTACTACCTCTATTCCTTTATCTCTCTTTTATTTCCTCTGATTTAGAATTGATTTAATTTATAAGAAGATCAGCAAGCATTTGGCCAAGAAATTAGGCTGCAGGGAAATTTTCTTAGGTCTACAAAAGATTCACTACAAGTTGAGGCAGTGGACAGACACACATAACAAGACAACTAGAAAAATAAGACAATTTAGGAAAGAAATCAAATAATGAGAGGCACAATGTATAATGAGGATTAAAATAAATCTTGCATGTAAAACACTCAACCTTTGTTATATAGTTAAGTGCTCAATAAATAGCTTAATGGAGTGCATGCAAATCAGAGATCAGGTCTAAAAAGGTCAATTTGGGACTTAAATTTAAAAATTTGAACATCTCCTAAATTCTCAACAGAGAGTCTATAGAGATTAACATCAGAGGGCTGGGAACTAATCAAGTTTAAACTGTATCAAAGAAAAAAAGCAAGAAGTCAAGCCAGTGAAGAAAATAGAAAAATAGAAAAAAATAATTCTTGCCTTTCATGCCCTTGAATAAAATGGATGTGATGGGACTAATGATAGACTTTTTTTTTTAATTTCTGAGAATTAAAATGCAATGTGGTAAGAGACTGATGGGTCGGCAATGGAATTTTAATTGGAAAATACCAAAAGCCACTCAGAATGGATGCAGAAATTTGAAGTCCTCAAATGTCTACTCATGGGTGAAACTATATTAAAAATCAAATGGGATAGCCAAGTATACCAAGAACCATGTAAATTTTGGTGGGAAAATTTGGAATAAAGATTAAGAGGAGGAACCAATTACAGTGAAGATGTATTATCTTGAGCTGAAATATAGGAAGATATCTGACTTTCCTAGCTAGCCACATAAAATTGAAAAAAAAAAAAAAAACAAGAGACTGGCTTAGGTCCATTTAGCCTGTTGAAGCAGGAAGTAGAGATTGCATAGGTTTGTGACTCCTCAATTAAAACATGGCACACTGATTATCTAGTCAATTAAATTAGCAATTATTCCTTCCTATAGAATAGCTGGAAAATTGACTGTGGAAAGAGGCAAGCCTGGTGTGGGGAAAAGGAGAGACGACATCAGGATTACTGTCTCACACTTGTCCCGTCAGCCAACTATTATCTAGGATGATTTAAGTGTTCAAGAAGAAGAACCATAGCCTCACAACTACTTAACCTTCTCAACTTTCAACTCCAACCACCTTAACTTACTTCCATATCAGCGACCCTTTTGCCAGTGTCACATGTTTAAGAAGTCATCAACAGGAACATTCCACCTTTGAAATTCCTAACACCAATCATTTTCTCTGCGAACCTCCTGCCCTTGCTCTCAGCTTGTGCACTCCCTCATGCTTACACTAGCTCTCAATCTCTCCCTCCCTCCCTCCTTCTCTCTTCTCTTCTCCCTCTCTGTGTCTCTTTCTTCCCATCCCAAGATAACTATTATTCAACCGTATTCTCCTCTTCCAGATCCTTAACCATTTCATTTCATCTATAAACTGGCACTAGACAAAGTGATAGAGAACAGGGGTAGTGATGAGGAACAAGGATCTAAATAGCCAACACTGTCTCATAGGTACCACAAAGTCAATATGTATAAAATCAAAGTCATTATTTTCTCCCTTAACTTGCTTCTCTTCCTGGTTTTTCTATCAGTGCTATATTCTACCATCAATTTCATAGTCTATGGCAGAAACCTTAATGAAGAGATTCTCAACCTTGGCACCATTGACAATTTGGGCTGGATAATTTTTACTGTAGGGATTGAACTTGCCTCCTGCCCACTAGCTGCCAGTAACCCTACCCCATCCTCTAGTTGTGACAACCAAGATGTCTCCATTCATTGCCAAATATCCACTGAGGTTGTGGGATAGGAATCATCATCAGCTAAGAACCATCATCTTAAAACCATCCTTTTTTCTTCTGCCTTGTATATGCGCCATTGCCATCAATAAGCCCCAACTTGTATTTTCTCTAATAATAATAGAAACCATTTATTGAATAAATCCTACATGTTGGGCACCGTGTCGGGTCTTTTAAATACAGTATCTCATAAATTTCTACATTCTAAGAATGTTGGAGTGATTATCGTGCCCATTTTAAATATGAGGAAACAGCTTTGGAGGGGTTCAGTCACTTGCCCAAGGCCACACAGTTAATTTTTAACAAAGAAAGAATTTGGACTCAGGTCTGTTCCATTTGGGAGTCTGTGCAATTTCCCTCCATGCTGCACTGATGCCTTTTTATCTCCCACTCTCTTCCTCTCTCTTCTCACAGCCTTGGTTCATGATTTTATTCTTTCTTGCCCAACCAGTATCCACAGAATATTAACCTGGCTCCCTATTTCTAGGCACAAAATTGCACAGCAATCTTTCTAACCTGTAGGTCAGACCATGCCCTTCACTCTCTGGCCCATCTCTCTCACCTCATCTCTTCCACTTTCACCTGTGCCCTTTACTGCAGACATGTAGGTCTTTCTTTTCCTAACGAGTTAGGCTTCTTCTTGCTTCCATGTCTTACCCATACTGTTCAAAGAAGCCTTCCTCCACGAAGCCTCCTCCCATTGTCCTAGCACATCTGTCTCTTGAATCTCAATTGCCTTGTAAATTAGCAACCAAGTATTTACTATACTGGTGGTTCACAGTCTTATCAGAATCTTCCCTGAGAGGTAATCAAGAACACAGGCTCACTGAAGTAGGGAAAGTCCTGGATTTTTGTATTTTTACCAGTTCTCCAGGTGTTTCTGATACTGACCAAATTTTGAGAATCACTGTGCTATATTATTTTAAATTGTTCACAAGTGGTTTCATATAAGCAAATATTTTCTCCAACATTATTTGAAATTCTTAAGGAGGAAAAGGATTTATCCTTTGTTATCTCTCTTCCTATACCACTATACATTTCTGTCATCAATATTATTCATTAATGATGAAAACTGGAATTATCTTGTATCAGCTGTCTGCAATACCCTGATTCTGGATAAATTAGGTTGAGGGAGGATACAAATGGGGGAGGGGTAAGAGAAGTAACTTACAGGGAGTGATCAGTTACATATCACCTTGTTATTAATTCTATGGTATACTTGCATATATTATGCCGTTTTCTGTTTGATACTTTTAAGAGTTTGCTCTTTGGACATTTTGCCTCTGTGTCAATTACAATGCTAACATACAGATATGCATCAATGTTTTTACACATCACAGGTACTTTATTATACATCTAAAAACACATTTTACTCAATACTATAAAGTCCATTTTTAATGAGAATAAATGTTACTGTCAAATAAAATCACAAAATTTCATAGAGGTTTTACCTTTCACTCAGCCAGTTAATATCACAGTGAACTCTTAACAAAAAATGTTAAAATATTGGAAATCTATTGATTTGAAATTAATCAATAACCTGGTAGAATTCTGTGTACTGTGTGGGCACATAAATGTTTATGGAACACTCCCCACAGTAATTTGTAATCTAATCACAGAACTACAGGGAGAGTGATAAAATGTCAGAGGTCATTTAGTTAACCCAACCTCTGGAGAAAGGTGCATCTAAAAAATTTCTGTCAGACTGTCATTTAGCTAATGCATAAATTCTCCAGCGAAGAAGAATCAACAAGTCCCTTGATAACCTGTCCCAGTTCCTTACACCACAGCTTTTGGTATATTTCTTCTCTCAGAATCTAGGGCCTTGGCTACTCAAAGTGTAGTCCTTGACTTGGGAGCTTGCCACAAATGAAGACTCTCAAGCCCCACCCCAGAGCTGCTACATCAGAAACTGCATTTTAATAAAACCTCCAGGCAGTTTATGTGCACTTTAAAGTTCGAGATTCTCTGCTCTAATGCATTGGGCTAAGAATCTAAATAGGAAACAAGTGTTTAAAAGCCATGAACTAGACTTAGTAAGCATTGAACCAAAGTGCAGAACATAAGTTAACAGTTCTCCTGACTGTATTAGAGGTTTTAGGAATAATCAATCAATCCATAAGGATTTGTTGCTGTTTATACTATACTACTCAAGCACAGGCATTAAATTCTGCCTAACACTTCCCAAGACCAGAGGAAAGGTTGTCCATGGAAGATGAGGTCATGGAGAGGGTATTTCCTGACTTGTTTGCAAAAGGATAAGAAATTAGCTTTTTCAATGTTTGGGCATAAACTAAAGCAGATGTTACAACACATGAAATTATTTATGACAGGAACACCTTACGGTAGCAAATAAAATATTCCCGAGAAAATGTCAAGTTCCTGTGAACTCAATATCAATTCTTAAATCTTAAAAAAATCACTTCAAAGATTGTTACTGAAAGTAATAATGACTTTGCAGTGATCAAAAGCTATAGTATTTTCCCAACACTATAGATTTAAATTTCTTTTCCAAAATATTTTATCTCTGAGTTATTGAAAAATCTATAAACAAGAATATATCCAAGTGCAAGATGATTGACTAGAGGTGCCTAGTACCCATGCCAACACAGAAAAATAAAGAAACAATGAATAAGCAACTAAAATTCAAATAGAGTTTCTGAAGGAGAGCACTAGAATTCAGCAAGGCAGTGGAGAAATCCCCATGAAGCACAGAAAGCCAGTATGGCAGCACAGAGAGGAGAATAAAACATCCTGCCTCTGCCATCCTGTCTCCTCCACTAGGATCAGCTCAGAGCCAAGAAGGAAATTCCCTTGCAGAGAAAAGGTAAGCAGAAGGTCCCCAGCAGCTGCTATTTCCACTGAAGACACCTGCAGTTCTTGCTGCAAAGGAATCTCACTAGTCCCTACAGGCCCTGAGCCCAGTTTGGGAAGATGTCTGGAATTCACATGGCTACATTGCTGCAGAACAAGAGCACATGTTGTGTACCCTCTGTCTCCATGACTCAAGCTGCTACAGCACAGTGCCATCTTGAAAGCAGAGCCACTGCTAGGTTATGCCCTACTCTGGGCACCAGCAGCCACTACACCTCTCTATCCTCAAGGGTCCTCCATCATACTACCATGCTCACACAAATGGGTGCGGCACCATGATCGCAGCTACTCGGACTCAGTCTGTCCATTTGTTCAAGCAATCATTTGTTTTAAAAATATCATTTTAAGCACTTTTATCCCATGAAGTTTGCTGGCCTCTGGGGATACAAATGGTGAGAAAAAATCCCACAGAGCTTAAAGACTGGTGGGAAACCCATGGAGCATAAGTTGTTAATCAACTAATTCCAATAATAATTCTGATGACTACCACAAAAACATTTTTATTGTACCATGGATGCATAGAATTTAATAATGTGAGCTCAATCTGTTGAATCTGCCATTTTGGGCCACGAAGTGACCATGACAATGAAGGCTATGCAAGGCAGAGCTACAAGGTCGAGCCTGGGTTCCCAAGGCCTTCTTAGGTTAGAAACCTGCTCTGTGGGGCAGAGTCAGCACACGACTCTGAACTCTTTCCCTCCCAATTTTGACATCGGAGAGAAACAAACTTTTATCTCGTTCAAGCCACTGTCATGAGAAGTTTTAGTCACAGCCCAAACTAATCTTAGCCAATACAGCTTTTTACTAAGACATGAAAGGAACATGAGCCTCCTTGCCTTCCTCCCAATTCCTGTGAGGTAATGATTCTGACATCTGTTTTGTTTTTTTCCTCTGAGACTCATGAGCACAATACACTGATCAGCATTAAGTCATTAATCAACTAATTCCAATAATAATTCTGATGACTACCACATAAAGAAATTTTATTGTACCATGGATGCATAGAATTTAATAATGTGACCTCAATCTGTTGAATCTGGATGGCTTCTTGAGGAAGGGACATTTGACTGTTATCTGAGTGTTGATGAGAAGTGGAAAAGCCTAAAAGCATTCTAGTCCAAATGTACAGCACATGCAAAGGCCCAGAGGTGGCAGAGCAAGTGGCATAATTAAAGAACAGAAACAAGGTCAGGGTGGTTAGAGTGACATGAATGCTGACAAAAGGTGAGGCTATAGGGATAGAGAGAGGCCTGATTATGAAGGACATTGGAAAGATGTTAACCTCAGAACAGCTAGAAATCTATCAAATGGTTTTAACATAAAATGGCGGGAAGGTGGGCAGGGGGGAGCCCAACACCATTTGTTTTACATTTTCATGAGGGAAGAAGTTTGTCTCATTCCCCACTGTATCCCTTGCTCATAACAGGCACTAAACATATTTGTGAGATTAATGAATACATGAACAGATAACCTTATGAGTATTATTTTGGTTATAGTGTGGAGAATACTGATAAGAGAGGAGAGCAAGGGGGTACAAGGAAGGCCATTTAAGAGAACTAATTAGAAGGACTTGGTGATGGATTAAATATAGCCAGGGAGAGCAGATGATATCTGGATAGCTCCTAGGTTTCTGCTGTAAGCCACTGGGCAGATGACAGCCCCATTCGTTGAGAATGGGAAAAGAGCCAGGTGTGAGAAGGAAAGTCACATTTACGTCACCAAAAGTAGTTTCCATTTATATAACCACAATCTGTGAATTCTGTCCACAAAGGTAGTAGGAAATAATGAAAATACATCCAAACAAGCCCAAAGTGTAAATCTGGAATGAGAAGTAGCCATAGGTCTCCTGACAACCCTGTTCAGTTCCTTTGGTTTTGAGAGTCATGACTAGAAGTTAAAATAAAATCTCCTTGTGGACACTTATTCTCAGCATTTGTGCAAAGGTGATACAGGGCTCAAATAAATCTGAAAAGTCAGTCGGTGTTGATTGAATATATATGGGAAGTAAAATTATTCAAAGTAATTTGGCTTGGTAACAGTAGAGGTGATGAGGGCTGAAGGTATATGAAAGAGTCTAAGGCTTTTTAAAAAAATAAATCACCAACCGGTAGACTTATCACCTCAGTGAGCTGGTGGCCTTTTTGAGAAACTGCTGAATTACCAGCAGGGTTATGGTTCATTATACCCCTTTCCACCACCCCTCATTCCTCCCACAACCACAACTACCAAAATCAGAGAACTGACAGAGTGCCCAAACAATGGGATTGAACAATATATTTATTTTGTATTTTCTAAAGACAATATGAATCATTTTATTTTGAACTAAAGTAGATTCACAGGAAATTTCAAAAAAAAGTGTACAAGGAGATCCTGTGTACCTTTTATTCAGTTTCCCCCAAACACATCAATTTTCGTTACTATAGAACACTATTAAAACCAGGAAATGGGTATCAGTATAATCCTTACCTTTCATTTTTCAGCATTGGCTTACTTGTGTAACTCCCACAGTACATTATATTCATCTCTAGGGAACAGATCATTTTTCTTCGCCCTTGTTTCTTTTTTAACTTTTAATTCAGATTTAGAGAGTCCATGTGCTGGGTTTGTTACCTGGGTATATTGCATGATGCTGAGGTTTGGGGTATGAATGATCCTATCACTCAGGTACTCAGCATAGTATTTAACAGTTTTTCAGCCCTTGCCCACTCTTCTCCTTCCTTCCTCTAGTAGTCCCCAGTTTCTATTGTTCCCATCTTTATGTCCACATGTACCCAAAGTTTAGCTCCCACGCATAAGTGAGAATATGTGGTATTTTGTTTTCTTGAATGATTTATTATATCTCTTCAGTTTCATTTGGTCTGAGACACCATGACTCTTAGACTTGATAATATAGTTTACACCAAGGAGAAAAACTTATGACCTAGTAATCCAGTAGACATAAAATGAACTACTTCTATAGGCTTGGAGATTATTTATGTGCTTTAAAATTATAAGTCTACAATCCGTATATCCAGGAATTCATCTAAAGTAAGAGATGATGTTCAAATATCTTTACCACTGGCATCCTGTTTTATCCTTCTATAGGACAGTAATTTTCCAAAACTAAAATCTCATGGTTTCCCTGAGGTAAGAATGATTGACAACATTTTACACTACAGATGGCTGAGCAGATGTGCACATAGGTATGGTACCTCACTGCAGACAACCCAGCCAATCATGGAAGAGCTGAGAATTGCACTCTGAAGCAATTATGAATTCCATCCAGGGAGATCAGTGATCCAACTGGTATGGAATGGTCCCATTTTCAGCTACTTTGGAATTCAGAATTAAACCAGTTTTAAGCCTGATCAGGTATTGTCCATATCCACAACTAATATTGCCACCATGAATTATACAGGCAACTTCAAAAAATTCTTTGCTTAAACAAAGGAGTTAAGAGCACAGTCCTTGGAGATAAACAGACCTTTGTTGAATCTCTGCTCTACCTGTGAAAATGTAGGCAAATTGCTTATCCTCTCTAAGGCTCAGGTGCCCGACCTAGAATAGGATGCAACATTACCTACTTTGTTGGAATGCTGTAAATATATATGAGGCAAAGTGCTAAGCAAGTGTTTGGCATATACCAACTACCAAAGGAGAATTAATGATTTTTAGAATTGCATATATCAATGGCCTGCAAATTATGGCACAAAAAGACTTCATTGTTTCCCTGAATCAGAAGTAATAAGGCACAACATAATGAATCTTGAAAATTCCTACCAAAGCAGAGGATGTAATTTGATAATTTAAGAGGTATAGTCTAAAACATGTAGCTGTAAGAATGATATTTATCTGAATTCTGTTTTATCCTTTTAAAAAATAACAGATTGTCATATTCCACAATGTATCATGCATATTTTGATATTTTAATTAACTCCCTGTCCTCCAGAAATATATAATATAGTAATTACTATACTTTTTGGTGACATGCTGTGCCTGCTTCTAAGAAGCATAGTGAAGAAGGAAGAACATGTTATGGCTTGGAGGCTTGAGGTTTGGTTCTGCCTCTTACATGGGTAAGTAACTTAACTCTCTAGGCCTTAGTTTTCCCATACATAGAGTTGGAAGGGAAATATTTCCCTCACAGGGTTTGCTTCCACTTCCCTCTCCCACCCTACCCACCCCACCCCATTCTACTACTTTCAGCCTTATTACATCCCTAAAGGTGTAATAAGATACTGTTGGCCAGGCATGGAGGCTCACACCTGTAATCCCAGTACTTTGAGAGGCTGAGGGGGGTGGATCACCTGAAGTCAGGAGTTCAAGACCAGCCTGGCCAACATGGTGAAACTCAGTCTCTGCTAAAAACACAAAAATTAGCCCGGTGCCTGTAATCCCAGCTACTCGGGAGGCTGAGGCAGGAGAATTGCATGAACCTGGGGGGCAGATGTTGCAGTGGGCCAAGATCGTGCCACTTCACTCCAGCCTGGGTGAAAGAGCCAAACACTGTCTCAAAAAAAAAAAAAGCTACCGTTTAAAAGTATTTATAGAGTCTAGTGCTAGGCACCATAGTAGAGGCTGAGTTAATAAAAGATAATTTCATGTCAAAATTTTAAAAGGAAATGTTCATGAAGAGATCTGACCTTTTCTGACCTAGCCTGCAAAATCACACAGCATCACTTCTGTTGCATTCTATTGGTTAAAATCAAGTTACCAAGGTCAACCCAGATTCAGAGGAAAGAGACATAAACCCTATCACTTAGTGGAAGGAGTGTCAAAAATATGTATACATGTTCTCAAACATGTATGTAGGCAAACTACTCTTAAAGGGTTCAAATAAGGAAAAGAAAGATGTGCGAGACCTCTATATAGAAAATATAAAACATTATCAAGATTCATGGATTGAAGAACTTATTTCAGTAAAGATATTAATCTTTATTTTTTAAAAGATTTAATAAGATCCTGATCAAAATTCCAACAAATGAAAACCAAGGTAATTCACCGTATTAAAAACCAATGAGAACAAAGATACAACATACCAGAATCTCTGGGACACATTCAAAGCAGTGTGTAGAGGGACATTTATAGCACTAAATGCCCACAAGAGAAAGCAGGAAAGATCCAAAATTGACACCCTAACATCACAATTAAAAGAACTAGAAAAGCAAGAGCAAACACATTCAAAAGCTAGCAGAAGGTGAGAAATAACTAAAATCAGAGCAGAACTGAAGGAAATAGAGACCAAAAAAACCCTTCAAAAAATTAATGAATCTAGGAGCTGGTTTTTTGAAAGGATCAACAAAATTGATAGACCACTAGCAAGAATAATAAAGAAAAAAAGAGAGAAGAATCAAATAGATGCAATAAAAAATGATGAAGGGGATATCACCACCAATCCCACAGAAATACAAACTACCATCAGAGAATACTACAAACACCTCTACGCAAATAAACTAGAAAATCTAGAAGAAATGGAAAAATTCCTCAACACATACAATCTCCCAAGACTAAACCAGGAAGAAGTTGAATCTCTGAATAGACCAATAACAGGAGCTGAAATTGTGGCAATAATCAATAGCTTACCAACCAAAAAGAGTCCAGGACCAGATGGATTCACAGCCAAATTCTACCAGAGGTACAAGGAGGAACTGGTACCATTCCTTCTGAAACTTTTCCAATCAATAGAAAAAGAGGGACTCCTCCCTAATTCATTTTATGAGGCCAGCATCATCCTGATATCAAAGCCTGGCAGAGACAAAACCAAAAAAGGGAAGTTTAGACCAATGTCCTTGATGAACATTGATGCAAAAATCCTCAATAAAATACTGGCAAACCGAATCCAGCAGCACATCAAAAAGCTTATCCACCATGATCAAGTGGGCTTCACCCCTGGGATGCAAGGCTGGTTCAATATATGCAAATCAATAAATGTAATCCAGCATATAAACAGAACCAAAGACAAAAACCACATGATTATCTCAATAGATGCAGAAAAGGCCTTTGACAAAATTCAACAACACTTCATGCTAAAAACTCTCAATAAATTAGGTATTGATGGGATGTATCTCAAAATAATGAGAGCTATCTATGACAAACCCACAGCCAGTATCATACTGAATGGGCAAAAACTGGAAGCATTCCCTTTGAAAACTGGCACAAGACAGGGATGCCCTCTCTCACCACTCCTATTCAACATAGTGTTGGGAGTTCTGGCCAGTGCAATTAGGCAGGAGAAGGAAATAAAGGGTATTCAATCAGGAAAAGAGGAAGTCAAATTGTTCCTGTTTGCAGATGACATGATTGTATATCTAGAAAACCCTATGGTCTCAGCCCAAAATCTCCTTAAGCTGATAAGCAACTTCAGCAAAGTCTCAGGATACAAAATCAATGTACAAAAATCACAAGCATTCTTATACACCAATAACAGACAGAGAGCCAAATCATGAGTGAACTCCCATTCACAATTGCTTCAAAGAGAATAAAATACCTAGCAATCCAACTTACAAGGGACGTGAAAGACCTCTTCAATGAGAACTACAAACCACTGCTCAATGAAATGAAAAAGGATACAAACAAATGGAAGAACATTCCATGCTCATGGGTAGGAAGAATCAATATTGTGAAAATGGCCATACTGTCCAAGGTAATTTATAGATTCAATGCCATCCCCATCAAGCTACCAATGACTTTCTCCACAGAATTGGAAAAAACTACTTTAAAGTTCATATGGAACCAAAAAAGAGCCTGCATCACCAAGTCAATCCTAAGCTAAAAGAACAAAGCTGGAGGCATCACGCTACCTGACTTCAAACTATACTACAAGGCTACAGTAACCAAAACAGCATGGTACCGGTACCAAAACAGAGATATAGGTCAATGGAACAGAACAGAGCCCTCAGAAATAACGCCGCATATCTACAACTATCTGATCTTTGACAAACCTGAGAAAAACAAGAAATGGGGAAAGGATTCCCTATTTAATAAATGGTGCTGGGAAAACTGACTAGCCATATGTAGAAAGCTGAAACTGGATCCCTTCCTTACACCTTATACAAAAATCAATTCAAGATGGATTAAAGACTTAAATGTTAGACCTAAAACCATAAAAACCCTAGAAGAAAACCTAGGCATTACCATTCAGGACATAGGCATGGGCAAGGACTTCATGTCTAAAACACCAAAAGCAATGGCAACAAAAGCCAAAATTCACAAATGGGATCTAATTAAACTCAAGAGCTTCTGCACAGCAAAAGAAACAACCATCAGAGTGAACAGACAACCTACAAAATGGGAGAAAATTTTTGCAACCTACTCATCTGACAAAGGGCTAATATCCAGAATCTACAATGAACTCCAACAAATTTACAAGAAAAAAACAAACAACCCCATCAAAAAGTGTGTGAAGGACATGAACAGACACTTCTCAAAAGAAGACATTTATGCAGGCAAAAGACACATGAAAAAATGTTCACTATCACTGGCCATCAGAGAAATGCAACTCAAAACCACAATGAGATACCATCTCACACCAGTTAGAATGGCAATCATTAAAAAGTCAGGAAACAACAGGTGCTGGAGAGGATGTGGAGAAATAGGAACACTTTTACACTGTTGGTGGGACTGTAAACTAGTTTCACCATTGTGGAAGTCAGTGTGGTGATTCCTCAGTGATCTAGAACTAGAAATACCGTTTGACCCAGCCATCCCATTACTGGGTATCTACCCAAAGGACTATAAATCATGCTGCTATAAAGACACATGCACACATATGTTTATTGCGGCATTATTCACAATAGCAAAGACTTGGAACCAACCCAAATGTCCAACAATGATAGACTGGATTAAGAAAATGTGGCACATATACACCATGGAATACTATGCAGCCATAAAAAATGATGAGTTCATGTCCTTTGTAGGGACATGGATGAAATTGGAAATCATCATTCTCAGTAAACTATCGCAAGGACAAAAAACCAAACACCGCATAGTCTCACTCATAGGTGGGAACTGAACAATGAGAACACATGGACACAAGAAGGGGAACATCACACTCTGGGGCCTGTTGTGGGATTGGGGGAGGGGGGTGGGATAGCATTGGGAGATATACCTAATGCTAGATGATGAGTTAGTGGGTGCAGCGCACCATCATGGCACATGTATACATATGTAACTAACCTGCACATTGTGCACATGTACCCTAAAAGTTAAAATATAATAATAATAAAAAATAAAAATAAAAAACTGAAAACAAAAAACTACATGATTATCTTAATAGATAGAGCAAAAGAATTTAACAAAACCCAGTATCTATTGCTGATTTTTACAAAAACCCTCAGAAGATTAGGAATAGGAGAGACTCTTCTCTAGGCTTTCAGGGCATCTACAAAATACTTACAGGTAACGTTACACTTAATAGTGAAAAGTTAATGCTTTCCTCGTAACACCATGAACAAAGAAACAACGCTCATTTTCATCACTTCTATTGAAAACTGCACTAGAGAATCTAGGCAGTGCAATAAGGCAAGAAAAAAAAATATAAGACATCTAGATTGTAAAGGAAGAAGTAAAACTCTTTATATTCATGGACAATATGATTATCTATGCAGAAAATCGCAGGGCATCCTCAGAAAACCTATTACAACTAATAAGCACTTAAATAATGGTGCAGGATAAAAGATCAATATAAAAATCAATAATCTTTTCATATTGTAGCAATAAGCACATTGAAATTATAAATAAAACAATACCATTTATAATAACATCAAATATATAAAATATTTAGGGATATTTTTATAAATATATACAATATTTAGGGATATATTTACACACTGTCAAAAGTGTGTAAGACTTGCATAATAAAAATTAAGAAATACTGCTGAAATACTTTAGAGAATACATAAATAAATGGAGAGATATACCATGTTTACAGATCAGAAGATTCAATTTTGTTCAAATGTCAATTCTCCCTAAATTGATCTATAAAATCAATGTAATCACAGTCAAAATTCTAGCATGCTTTTGTGCTAGAAGTTAATAAGTTTACTCTAAAATCAACACAGGAATGCAAACGGCTTAAAATAGCCAAAATGGCATTGAAAATAAGAGAACAAAGTTGAGGACTAACATTACATGATCTCAGGACTTACTTAAGAGCTACAGTAATTAAAAGAGTCTCCCATTGGTGTCAACATAGACAAGTTGGATAACCATTTGTAGAAAAAAGTTAACTTGTTCTATACCTCATATAATCTATAAATATTATTTCAAATGGATCATAGGCCTAAATGTAAATCTGAAAACTATAAAACTTCTAGAAGAAAATATAGAAAAAAACTTGGTGACTTTGGATTGGGCAAATTTTTTTTAGATACGAAACCAAAAGCATAATCAATAATAGAAAAAAATGATAAATTGGATTCCACCAAAATTAAAAACTTGTGTCCTTCAAAAGTCATTATTATCTCAGCTACTAGGGAAGCTGAGGTTGGAGGATCACTTGAGCCCAGGAGGTCGAGGCTGCAGTGAGCTATGATCCTGCCATTGCATTCCAGCCTGAGTGACAGAGTAAATCACTTTCTCAAACAAATAAACTAAGATTTTCTTAAGAAAACAAAGTCACAAACAGGGAGGAAATAATTGCAAAGCATGTATCTGATAAGGCCTTGTATCCACAATATATAATGAACTCTCAAAACTCAACAATAAGAAAATCAACAACTCTGTAAACTCTGGAAAAAACATTGGATAAACACTTTACCAAAAAATATATACAGATGGCAGGTAAGCACATGAAAAGATGCTTAACATCATTAGTCACTAGGAAAATGCAAATTAAAATCACTTCACATCTATTAGAATGTCTAAAATTAAAAATACTGACCATACCATGTTCCAGTTGAAAATGCTGAGCAGTTGGAATTCTCACACACTGTTGGTGAGATGTAATGTTGGGAATGGTAGTCTCATGCACATAGCCTTTTGACTCGCACTTGGCCACACAAGATACCAAGACATAAAGAGCTCACAAGGCCTGTGCTACTCTTATTCCCTTCTGTAGGAATGCCTTTCACTTTTGCAAGCTCAGTGTGTGATCCTTTGCTATGCTTAAGCATGTGTGTCACATGGCATCTGGCCAATCCCATTGCTATATCTGTCTTCCTTGTGGGAGGAGACAGGGTCCTTCTACTGTGGCACAAGAGGGGTGCATATAAGAAAATTGCCCCACATATGCTGCTGGGAGATACCCACTGGCCCTGGGAAATTAACACATACTATTAAAGCTGATATTGCTCTGTTTCTTCTCAGTGTAAGTCAAGTGTTGTTCTATTCAGTGCTTGACTGTTTTCTGTTTTCCTTGCCAACTCTGATACCAAGATACAATGAGTAGATGTTTTTAGAGTCCTCCACTGGGATTAATAACAAATACCAGCATTCTGCTTAACATGTAAAATGGCCAACCGGTTTGGAAAACAGTTGGACAGCTTCCTAAATAGTTAAACATGTATCTGCTAATGGCCTAACCTTTCCACTCTGAGTAATTTACTCAAGAGAAATAAAAGCATAAGTCCATAAAAGACTTGCACATGAACATACTTAGCAGTTTTATTTATAATAGCCAAAAACAAGCCAACCAACATGTTCATCAACAGGTAAATAAACAAATTTATACAATGAAATGCTATTCCACAATAAAAAAGAATGAACTATTGATAAAAAACAGAATGAATGAATCTTAAATAAGTATGCTGAGTGAAAGAAGTCAGACTAAGAAAAATGTAAATACTGTATGATTCCATTTATATAAAATTCTATAAAATGCAAACAAATTATATAAACCATAATATCAGCAGTTTTCTGCCAATAGGGCACTGGGAAGGATAGGATGGAGGAATTATCAAGGGGCACAAGGAAAGTGCTGGGTGATGGATATATTCATTATCTTGATTCTGGTGATTGCTTCACAGATTATTACACGTCAGCACTTATAAAATTACCCTTTAAATAAGTACACTTCATTATATGTGGATTATATCTCAATAGGGCTGCTACAAAATTCCAAAAAGATTTTTTTGTGGAAAACTAAAGGCTTTTCCCAAAATTTATATGAAAAAGGCAAAGTGCCAACTATAGATCAGACAATTTTGAAGTACAAAATTAGAGGACATACACTACAAGATATCAAGACTTACTCTACAGCTCAGTAATTAAGAAAGTGTGATAATGTCATAAGGATGGAGAAATAAACCAACAGCATGGATAAGAGAGTTGAGAAACATCCAGTCACTTGATTTATTTTTAAAAATTACACTACAGAACAGTGGGTGAAAAATGATCTTTTCAACAAATGGTGTTGGCTGAAACAGATATTCATGGAGAATAAAATAAATTTTGATTCCTAGCTTATACCATACTCTGAAATTAACTCCAGGTGGATTGTGGATCTCAATGTAAAAAATAAAACAAGAAAATCTCTATTAATAAAAGATAACAGAAAATGTCTTTGTTCACCTTGAGGGTAGGCAAAGATTTCTTAAATGGGGCAAAAATAGCACTAACCACAAAGGAAAATATATATAAATTGGGTTACATTAAAATTTAAAACTTCTATTCATTAATAAATACCATTAAAACAGTGAAAACAGCAACAAAGAGAATAGAGAATTTATACAACACCTACATAATCCCAGCAGGATTTGTATCCTACAAATCAATAAGAATAAGACAGCCTGATTTGTTTCTAAAATGGGCAAAAAATTTAAACAGAAACTTTACAAGGAAAGGTGTCCAACTGGCCAATGAACACCTGGAAAGGTGGTTAACCACTTAAGTCAATAGGAAACTGCAGATTAAAATAAAAGTGAGATACCACAACATACCCACAATAGTGGCCAAAATTTTAGCAAGTGACAATATCAAATATTGGCAAGATTGTAGAACAACTGAAACCCTCACATACTGACGGTGGGAGTGTAAACTGGTGCAATGACTTGGGAATGTGGTTTAGCTCACCCATAAATTCAAACAAATATATGTATAACCTAGGACCCTACAATCCTCCTCCTGGTAATAAATTCAACAGAAATTATTATTAATGGGGAATATAATTGGTACAGACTCAAAGAGAACAATTTGTCAGTATCAAGTGAATTCTTGCAATTCTACTCTTAAGAATCTATCTCACAGAAATATTTACCTAAGTAACAAAACAAATTGTTGTATGTAGATGTTTGTTTTAGTATTATTTGTAGGGGAAAAATTAGAAATAACCTGAATGTTTATCAATTGGTGCATGGTTAATTAAATTATACATGCATGAAAATTACCTAAAAATTAAAAAGAATGAAGCAGATCTATATGTATTGGTTGGAAAGATATCCTACATACATTGTTAAATAAAAAATTTACAGAGCAATATACATGGCATTATTATTTATGAACAGAAAATACAACCATTTAAAATGGTTCAAGTATACATACATGCAAATACAGAGAAAGATCTGGAAAGACAGAAACAAATGGTTAACGGTGGCTCTCTTTGGGAAGTAGGATTGGATGAGGACAAGGCATGTAAAGGATATTTAGGTTTTATACTATGCAATTTTAACTATGAAAACATTTTCATGAATTGCTTGCATATTTTTTTTAAAAGACTAGTTTTTGTCCTCACAGGGAGACACTCAGTTGAAGAAGCAATGAAATATAAGCATTATTAGCATAAAAATGAAAGCTGCCTGTTGCAAGTGGAAGGGCATAAGATTGTTGACATAAGCCTTACATTTCACTTTAAAGGAAACCTCAAAATAACAATGGCTCCACCTCCTCCCATCAAGATGAGAAAAGATCTTTCTATAGAACCAGGAGAAGTTACAAGTTTCATAGATTCTAAAACATATGTAATTCTTTAAAAAAAAAAAAATTACTGAGGGTGGGATTGCTGACTTGTATGGCAGGGATATGTTTAACTTTATAAGAAAATTTTAAACTGTTTTTCAAGGTGGGCATACCATTTGGCAATCCCACCAGTAGTGTATGAGAATTCTGCTTGGTCCACATTCTTGCAAGCTAACTTGGTATTACGCATTTTTTAAAATATATATAACTCTCCCAGTAGGCTACTAATGGTATCATACTGTGGCTATGATTTGCATTTCCTGCTTGCTTTATGTGCTTATTTGCTATATACCGAGTTTCTTTGGTGAGGTATCTGTTCAGATCTTTTGCAAAAATTTTATTTGGTTGTTTTGTCTCTTATTATCAAATTTTGAAGTTATTTATATAGTCTGGATACAAGTCCTTTGTTAAAAATGTGATATGAAAATATTTATCCCAATCTTTGACTTGTCTTTTTATTCTTTCAACAGTTTCTTTGAATAAGAAAAGCTTTTTTAATTTTGATGAAGTGCAACTCAACAATTTGTTCTCTATTTTGTGACATTTGTGGCATACCTAAGAAAGTCTTTGCTTAATCCAAGGTCACAAATATTTTCCCCTGTGTTTTCTTCTGGAAGTTAAGTCTTAGGTTCTACATTTAGGTCTGGCACCTATTTTCAGTTTATATTTGCATAAATTGTAAAGTATGTGTTAGAGTTCATGCCTTGGTATATGGCAGTGCAGTTGTTTCAGCACAATTTGTTGACAAGATTATTCTTTCTATACTGTGGTTGAAAATCAATTGACCATATATGTGTGGCATATATGAACTCTATTCTGTTCCATTTACCTATATGTCCATCCATTCACTAATACTACACTTTTATAACAAATCTTGAAACACTGAAATCCTGTACTGGAGTCCTCCAAATTAAGAACACATTTTAAAAATTCATTTTAGCAATTTTAGCTTATTTGCCCTTCTATGTAAATTTTACAATCAATGTGTAAATTTCAGCTGGGGACATAATTAAATGGAAAGAAGAAGAGAATGGAGGAGCAGAGGGCAAGAGAAAAGGAGGACAGGAGTAGATAAGACCCCTTGGCATTCAGTTTCTGGCAGAGAACCATTTCCCTGGTAGGATGATGACACTCCTATTTTAAGAAGCCTGTTTGCTAAGCAGATCATTGGGCAGGCGTATGTACCAAGAGATCCCTTCCTGCTTCTCAGATTTATTTTGTACAACTCTCCAGCTTGCTTTTCTTTTTCAGCCACATTTGTTTATTTTCACACATTCCAGAGTAAGTCATTTGCAACTAGTGTTCTCTTTGCTTGGGATGCCCTGGCCCTCACCACTTAAACCACCTTTAACCTAGTCAATCCTGGCATCCTTCAAGACACAGATTAAGACTCTGAGAGAAAGTCAACCTACATCTCCTAGAACTAAGTTCAGGTCCTGTGGTATATTCTCTCAATAATTACAATATTTAATTTCAGTTAATTACTTTTATGAGTAATTTTAGAGCCTGTTTCTAGGATCAGACTGCTTGGATTTAAATTCTATCTCTGAAACCTAATTGTTAGATGCCATGTTAGTGAGGCTAGGTTACGCTATACAGCAGCACCATATTAACTGGAAAATCCCAGTGATTTAACCTAAAAAAAGTTTATTCCTTGCCCATAAAGTCCACTCTCCAAGGCCCATGTTCAGTGTGGTAGCCTGGCAATACAGAATGCTTTCATCTGTGGCTCCTCCATATCAGCATCGGCAACCATGATTGCCAAAGAAGCCAGAGCACACAGGGAGTGGCTGTACATGGCCTCTGCCAAAGGGCATCCTCCTCGCTTCCATTCACATTGCATTACCTAGAAATAGGCACATGACTGCCCCTAATCATGAGAGGCCTGAGAAGTGCAGTCCTCCATATGCCTAGGTAGAAGGGAAGAATGCAATATGGGCAAGCACTAGTGCAGTGAGTAGAAAATGTTCTTCCAAGATATCTGCAATGGAAAAAAAAAATTTTTGTGAATGGCAAAAAAAAGTTGCCCGGGGTGTGTGGTGGGGTCTCCACAGATGTGATTAAAGTAAGGATCTTGAGATGGGAAGATTACCCAGGATTAGCTGAGTGGACCCTAAATATAACCACATATATCCTTATAAGAGGGAGACAAAGGGAGATTTTACACAGAAGAGGAAAAGACAGCATGACACAGAGACAGAAATAGAGGTGATATGGTCATAGATCAAGGAATGCCAACAGCCACCAGGAGCTGGAGGCAGCAAGGAACAGATTCTTCCTGAGGGCCTCTATAAGGAGAGTGGGCCCACTAACACCTTGATTTCAGCCCAGTGATACTGATCTTGAACTCCAGAGCTGTGGGAATATAAATTCCTGTTGCTTTAACCCACCAAGCTTATGGTCATTTGTTACAGCAGCCACAGGAATCTAATACAACAAGAAATTTTACAGTAGTAACCAGGGGTGAGTTACTTAACCTGTCTGTGCTCCAGTTTCACATATTTGTTAGAAAGGGATATTAATCACATTTATCACATAAGGTTGTTATCAGAATTAAATGACCAAAGTACTCAAAACAGTGTTTGGCACATAGTAAGCCATTCATTAATTACCAGCCATTGTCAGTTTCCTTGGCTAGACTGTAAGTTTGATGAGAACAAATTATTGTCTTGTTTACAAGAATGCCTGGCTAAGGAGTGAGGCAGAGTTCAGGTATTAGAAGGTGTACCAATCTAAACAAGAGCAACTAGCTGACCTGAGTCATCTAAGCTTCCAAGTACATAATCCTTCGGTTCTCCTTAAGGATCTAACTGGCCCGGGGCCCAGGACCAAGCTGAGCACACGGGAGAGTCAAGAGTCTCTACCTGCAGATAATAGGGATCTGCAGTATAGAGCTCTGGATGGGTTCTTTCATGGCTGAGAATTTACAAGATGCCAAGGAGAAAATGGATGCTGCTTTCTCCCTCACAAAAGGAAATCTTACAGACAACAACTTTAAAAATTACCTATGTATCAGGTAATCATGCACTTTTAAGTGATTCAAAGAACTGAAGGAATTTAACAAAGACAGTAGACATCCTGAGACAAATGCAGATTCGATTTAGAAGAGAAACCATAGATAATTACACACAAGCCCATGACTCTTTGTGAGTCATATAGTTGTAGAGCACAAAAAACACTAAAGGTAATTTTACTAGTTTGATGTTAACAGCTCTTCACCATTTAAGTTTCCTCACAGTGCTGAGGAATCAACCCCAAGACAGGATAGTGCTGTGTATTGGGCCACTGATATGGTTTGGCTCAGTGTCCCCACCCAAATATCATCTTGTAGCTCCCATAATTCCCATGTGTTGTGGGAGGGATGCAGTGGGAGATAATTGAATCATGTGGGAGGGTTTTTCCCATGTTGTTCTCATGATAGCAAACAAATCTCATGAGATCTGATGGTTTTGAAAATGGGAGTTTCCCTGGACAATCTCTCTTCTCTTGTCTGCTACCATATGAGATATGTGCCTTTCACCTTCTGACATGATTGTGAGGCCTCCCCAGCCACGTGGAATTGTAAGTCCATAAACATATTTCTTTTGTAAATTGCCCAGTCTCAGGTATGTCTTCATCAGCAGCATGAAAACGGACTAATACAGCCACTGGCATAAGAGATAGCGCAATTAAGAGACTGTCAAAGGGAGAAAAATCCTGCTCCTTAACAGGGAGAAGCAGCTTCCTACAAAGCCCTGATGCGGTTCTACAGCCAAGTCAAGGGAGCCCTGACATAAGAGCCTTATAATGCAGTGGTGGAAATTAAAAACTTAGTAAATGTGGGATAATGTTTTTTATCTTCATTGCCATTATGGTGAAAACTTCAAGAAAGGTAAGATTCATTTCAGGGATCAAAACTCTCATTTTACTTAGTCATAACACATTTTACATGAAGAGGATTTACATTAATTACATTTCAAGTGATACAACATCAACAAAAATGTAAAATGTGAAATATAAACTCTGTATGGTCCAAATGTAAGTGTTGTGGTGACACCTCAAGGGTAGGGACAATGTCTCATTTGTTGTTTTGAACCTAGCAAAGCCCCTTATGAGTAGTAAACAGTGACTAAAAGAAAAAAAGGTGGAGGCAGAGGCACAGCAAGTTACAATTAATCAGGGAAGGCTTCATAGGGCTAATTTAATTCAGTATTTTGTTAATGTATGGCAAATCCTCACTGATGCCAAGTGTACTTATTCATTCAACAAATATATATTTGCAGAAAAGGGCAAATATTTATGTGCAGAAAAGAGTCAGCATAGCAGTCTGGAGACTGACTGCCCATCCTTATAAAATTCTGCTTATAAGGTTGGTCTTTGCCTGGCACTTAAGAAGCTGACTGATAAACATTTCCCTACACTGATACAAAACTTTCTCTAAATGAAAAAGTGGCTTACTGTACCTAAATGTTACACACGATGTGGTTTATGCTGAACACCCTCTTCTGGGAGTCTAATTTAGGTACATGCCTGATACGGTTTGGCTCTGTGTCCTCACCTAAATTTCATCTCGAATTATAATCCCTATGTATTGAGGGCGGGACCTGGTGGGAGGTAATTGGATCACGGGGGTGGTTTCCTCCTTGCTGTTCTTATGATGGTGAGTGAGTTCTCACAAGATCTGATAGTTTTAAACTGTGGCACTTCTCCTTTGCTCACTCTCTCTCTCCTGATGCCATGTAAAATGTGCTTTGCTTCCCCTTCACCTTCTGCCATGTTTGTAAGTTTCCTGAGGTCTCTCCAGCCATATGAAATTGTGAATCAATTAAATCTCTTTTTTTTTCTTTTTTTTTTTTTTTGAGACAGAGTGTTGCTCTGTCGCCCAGGCTGGAGTGCAGGGGCGCGATCTCGGCTCACTGCAAGCTCCACCTCCCAGGTTCACACCATTCTCCTGCCTCAGCCTCCCAAGTAGCTGGGACTACAGGCACCCACCACCACGCCCAGCTAATTTTTTGTATTTTTAGTAGAGATGGGGTTTCACCGTTTTAGCCAGGGTGGTCTCCATCTCTTGACCTCGTGATCTGCCCACCTCAGCCTCCCAAAGTGCTGGGATTACAGACGTGAGCCACCACACCCGGCCCAGTTAAACCTCTTTTCTTCATAAATTACCCAGTATCAGGTAGTATCTTTATAGCAGTGTGAAAATGGATTAATACAATGCCTAAGTGACCAGCTCAATAGAGACTGTGGGCACTGAGTCTCTAATGAGCTTCCCTGGTAGAAGCTCACATATCTCACCACCAGAAGAACTAAGTACATCCTGTGGGATTCCATTGGGGGAGGATTCTTGGAAGCTTGCTCTTTTTTCCCAAACTTGGCTTCATGTGCCTTTTGCCTTAGTTGATTCTGGTTTTTATCCTTTCACCATGATAAATCACAGATATGAATATGTTTCCATTCTGAGTCTGTCTTTCTAATGATTACTGAACCTGGTAGTCACCTTGGAAATCCCAAACATAGAGCCAGGTATATGACGTGAGCTAAGTTCTAGATTTGCAATATCCATGCCTTCCTGGAGTTTACAGGACTATTGATAAAGAGACACGAATCAGATGATCATAAAAAATATATATATAACTGCAATAGGTGCTATGAAGAAGGTCATGATGCCATGAGGCATATAATATGATAGTAAAGAATTTGGCATAACCAAAGAGGTTGGGAAGACTTTCCTGAGAAAGAAAAAATGGGAAGATAATCAATCAACGGGGACTAGAACAAGCATCCCAAGGTAGCAGGAATCCTTGGGAATAAGCATCCCAAGGCAGAACAAGGTAGATGGAATAAGCTCTGGAATGGTCCTGGGCTGGCAGTTGCTAGAGCTGAAAAACATGGGTGATCAGGATGAGAGAGGAAGATTGGAAAGTAGGCAGGAGGCAGTCCATACATAACCTGTGCCTCAAGTTAAAGAATCTGGCCTTTATTTTAATAATATTGGGAATCCATTCAAGAGTTTGCATGATCAGATGTGTGTGTTTAAAATACACGTTTTTATATATATATATTTAAATATATATATTGCACAGAAAGTACAGAGTTCCCACATACCTCCTTCCCCCATTATGTACAGCCTCTCCCATTTTCAGCACCCCCCATGTCCCCCAGAGTGGTCCATTTGTTTCAATTGGTGAATCTACATTGACACATCATTATTACCAAAAGCCCATCATTTACATTAGTGTTCATTCTTGGTGTTGTACATTCTATGGGTTTTGACAAACACATAATAACAAAGGAATTATAATTTTATATAAAAAATTAAGGGAAATACAATTTGATACAAAAAATAACAGTTGGTAAGGCTTGAGCTTATGGAAAATTTGACTAGGGTGGCATCAGTAGAGATGAAAAGAAGTCAATGGATTCAGGAGGTAGAATACACACGTTCAGGTGATGTATTTGCTATGAGGCATGAGGGTGATAAAAGTGGTAAGAAGGACTCTGGCTTGCCTATGAAATGGGTATAAGCATTATTTGACCAGTAGGAGTATGAGAAACATCACATTTATAAGTCTCTTAAATTGAATTTCAATTACAAAACCCAGCCTTTCAGGCTACTCAGACTTCCTTCCTCTGCCTCTTCCCCAGGTCCTGTCAAGTCTCAGCCACCCCCGCTCCTGGTTCAGTGATTGCCCACATCACCATTGAGCTGGCCTTTCCACTTCATCCACTTGGCTCCTACAGTATTACTACTTGCAGGTTACAGGAAATTTTGATGGGGCTGCATCCAGCCTCCCTAGGGACACCATGCAGTGTTGATACAGTCATTTCCCTGAGGGCTAGCCACCTCCCAGGACACAGCCATGGAAGCACCACACAGGTGTCCTGCAGGGACCCTCTTAGACTTCTTTCTTCCCTTCCTAATTGGGGCACTCTTTTTCCTCTCTCCTGGTCTCAAATGGCTTTCTCCCTCAACTCCTCCCTCTGTCAGTTGCTTAAGATATTTTCAAATATCAGCCCTAGATTCTAGGCTCAGCCAAGCTCCCTAAGGCTTGGAGTCACATAGACAGACACCAACTGTGTCACAGAGTGACACTGTTTTTAAATGAATAGGGAAAATCATGTGAAGAAAAAGCACAATTTCACATTTCAATACAATATTCTGCCACATTTCACTGGAGAAAAGGTGGTACCATTCAATGAGATAAGAAACACTGTCAGATTAATAGGTTTGAGGCAACAGACCACAAGCATGGTTTCTGGTATGATGAGTTGTGATGCCTTTGAGATATCCAAGGGGAAACGTTAAAAAGCCAATTGTATATACATGTCTGGAGCTCTGTGGCTAGCATTTTATAGAGTTCAGTGCAAATGTCACTCATTATTTTCCCACAGTCATTTCCACTGTGGACAAATAATGAGTTTTCTTATAGTGCAATAGCTCATAGGACCAAGCCTATTTATTTCCAGCACTCTATTTGGTTCTCTAGTTTCACCAGTATTCTGAAAACCTCTTACAATTTCACGTTGGAAAAAAAAGGACACAGAACAGAAATTCAACAAAATACATTTTCCCCTCTGATACTTAAAGCTCATAAACTTACTTAAATCCCCTTCAACTTTAAAACAAAATATTACAGATAAAGAAAATCATGTCCTTGGAGATGAATGTCTTCTTTTCAACTGACCACAATCTCTTTTCTGTTAAATCTGAACACTGCATTGTTTTCAGCATGTTGGACCAAAAAAACTTGGCTCTTAAAATATTTAAGAAATTCTAAGAAACTGTCAAAAATCTGCTGAGTTGAGCTGTAGAAAGTGCTGGCTGGAGCCCTAGTCAGGAGCTTATAAATAAAACTCCCATCTCCCTGAGACAGAGTACCTGGAGGAAGGAGCGGCTGTGGGCACAGCTTCAGCAGACTTCAATGTTCCTGCCTGCCACCTCTGAAGAGGGCTATGGATCTCCCAGCACAGCTCTTGAGCACTGATAAGGGGCAGACTGCCTCCTCAAGAGGGTCCCTGACCCCCGTGCCTCCTGATAGGGAGACACCTCCCAGCAGGGGTCGACAGACATCTCACACAGGAGAGTTCCAGCTGGCAGCTGGTAGGGGCTCCTCTGGGACAAAGCTTCCAGAGGAAGGAGCAGACAGCAATCTTTGCTATTCTGCAGCCTCTGCTGGTGATACCCAGAAAAACAGGGTCTGGAGTGGACCCCCAGCAAACTCCAGCAGACCCGCAGAAGAAAGGCCTGACTGTTAGAAGGAAAACTAACAAACAGAAAGCAATAGCACCGACATCAACAAAAAGGATGAACATGCAAAAACTCCATCTGAAGGTCACCAACAGCAAAGGCCAAAGTAGATAAATCTATGAAGATGAGGAAAAACCCAGTGCAAAAAGGCTGAAAGTTCCAAAAACCAGAATGACTCTCCTCCTCCAAAGGATCACAACTCCTTTCCAGCAAGAGAACAAAACTGGATGGAGAATGAGTTTGACAAACTGACAGAAGTAGGCTTCAGAAAGTGGGTAAATAACAAACTCCTCCAAGCTAAAGGAGCATGTTCTAACCCAGTGCAAGGAAGCTAAGAACCTTGAAAAAAGGTTAGACAAATTGCTAACTAGAATAACCATTTAGAGAAGAACATAAGTGACCTGATGGAGCTGAAACATGCAGCACGAGAAATTTGTAAAGCATACACAAGTATCAATAGCCGAATCCATCAAGCAGAAGAAAGAATATCAGAGATTGAAGATCAACTTAATGAAATAAAGCAAGAAGACAAGATTAGAGAGAAAATGAAAAGGAATGAACAAAGCCTCTAAGAAATATGGGACTATGTGAAAAGACCAAACCTATGATTGATTGGTGTACCTGAAAGTCATCAGGAGAATGGAACCAAGTTGGAAAACACTTCATGATATTATCCAAGAGAACTTCCCCAACCTAGCAAGACAGGCCAACATTCCAATTCAGGAAATACAGAGAACACCACAAATATACTACTCAAGAAGAGCAACCCCAAGACATATGATGGTCAGATTCACCAAGGTTGAAATTGAGGAAAAAATGTTAGGGGCAGCCAGAGGGAAAGGTCAGGTTACCCACAAAAGGAAGCCCATCAGACTAACAGCAGATATCTCTGCAGAAACCAAACAAGCTAGAAGACAGTGGGGGCCAATATTCAACATTCTCAAAGAAAAGAATTTTCAACCCAGAATTTCATATCCAGTCAAACTAAGCTTCATAAGTTAAGGAGAAATAAAATCCTTTACAAACAAGCTAATGCTGAGAGATTTTGTCACCACCAGGCCTGCCTTACAAGAGGTCCTGAAGGAGGCACTAAACATGGAAAGGAAAAACTAGTACCAGCCACTGCAGAAACATCCAAATCGTAAAAGTCATCGACACTATGAAGAAACTGCATCAACTAATGGGCAAAATAACCAGCTAGCATCATATTGACAGGATCAAATTCACACATAACAATATTGACCTTAAATGTAAATGGGCTAAATGCCCCAATTAAAAGGCACAGACTGGCAAAGTAGATAAAGAGTCAAGACCCATAAGTGTGCTGTATTCAGGAGACCCATCTCACATGTAAAGACACACATAGGCTCAAAATAAAAGAATGGAGGAGGATTTACCAAGCAAATGGAAAGCCAAAAAAAAAAAAAAGGAAAAGAAAAAAAAAGCAAGGGTTGCAATCCTAGTCTCTGATAAAACAGGGTTAAAACCAACAAAGATCAAAAAAGACAAAGAAGGGCATTACATAATGGTAAAGGGATCAATGCAACAACAAGAGCTAAATATCCTAAATATATGTGCACCCAATACAAGAGTACCCAGATTCATAAAGCAAGTTCCTAGAGACCTACAAAGAGACTTGGACTCCCACACAATTATCATGGGAGACTTTAATACTCCACTGTCAATATTAGACAGATTATCGAGACACAAAATTAACAACGATATTCAGGACTTGAACAATGCTCTGGACCAAGTGGACCAAACAGACATCTACAAACTCTCCACCCCAAGTCAACAGAATGTACATTCTTCTCAGCACCACATCACATTTATTCTAAAATTGACCATATAATTGGAAGTAAAATGCTCCTCAGCAAATGCAAAAGAACAGAAATCATAACAAACAGTATCAAATTAGAACTCAGGATTAAGAAAATCACTCAAAACAACATGACTACATGGAAGCTGAGCAACCTGCTCCTGAATTACTACTGGGTAAATAATGAAATTAAGGCAGAAATAAATAAGTTATTTGAAACCAATGAGAACAAAGACAATGTACCAGAATCTCTGGGACACAGCTAAAGCAGTGTTTAGAGGGAAATTTATAGCACTAAATGCCCACAAGAGAAAGCAGGAAAAATCTAATATCAACACTCTAACATCGCAATTAGAAGAACTAGAGAAGCAAGAGCAAACAAATTCAAAAGCTAACAGAAGACAAGTGAAGGGGTGGCCTGCCCCTCCACACCTGTGGGTATTTCTAGTTGGGTGGGATGATAGACTGAGAAAAGAAATAAGACACAGAGACAAAGTATAAAGAAACAACAGTAGGCCCAGGGGACCAGCGCTTAGCATACTAAGGACCTGCACTGGCACCGGTCTCTGAGTTCCTTCAGTTTTTATTGATTATTATCTTCATTATTTTAGTAAAAAGGAATGTAGTAGGAGGGCAGGGTGATAATGAGAAGGTCAGCAACAAACATCTGAGCAATAGAATCTATGTCATAATTAAGTTCAAGAGAAGGTACTATGACTGGACATGCACATAAGCCAGATTTATGTTTCTCTCCACACAAACATCTCAGTGGAGTATAGAATAACAAGGCAGCATTGCTGCAAACATGTCTTGCCTCCCACAATAGGGCGTTTTTTTCTCTCATCTCAGAATTGAACAAATGTACAATCAGGTTTTATACCAAGACATTCAGTTCCCAGGAGCAGGCAGGAGACAGTGGCCTCCTTCTATCTCAACTGCAAGAGGCTTTCCTCTTTTACTAATCCACCTCAGCACAGACCCTTTACAGGTGTCAGGCTGGGGCACAGTCAGGTCTTTCTCATCCCACAAGGCCATATTTTAGAGTATTACATGGAGAGAAATCTTGGACATACCCCGCTTTCAAGGGTAGAGGTCCCTGCAGCTTTCTGCAGTGCATTGTGCCCCCCTGGTTTATTGAGACTAGAGAATGGTGATGATTTTTACCAAGTATGCTGCTTGTAAACATTTTGTTAACAAGGCACATCCTGCACAGCCCTAGATCCCTTAACCCTTGATTTTGTACAACACGTGTTTTTGTGAGCTTTAGATTGGGTCAAAGTGGCTGGGGCAAAGTTGTTGGGGCAAAGCTACAAATTAACAACATCTCAGCAAAGCAATTGTTTAAAGTACAGGTCTTTTTCAAAATGGAGTCTCTTATGTTTTCCCTTTCTACATAGACACAGTAACAGTCTGATCTCTCTTTTCCCTACATTTTTTTTTTGACAAAACTGTCACCGTCATTATGGCCCATTCTTCCTGGTTATTGTCTCTCCAGAGTTGTTGGATACACCTGTAGACTAACAATAGAGAGGACGGACATACAAGGATTAATACAAAATTTGTAATAGTGGAATTTTCAATGGTTTTAACCCAAGTGACTGGGGCAAGAGGACAATGTGGGTGCTGTGGCACCCAGGAGTCTTCTGCCTCCTTCATTTTTTAGTTGTTGTTTTTTATAGTTTTTATTTATTTTTTTTTTTTACCTGTTTATTTGTACCTTTTGTCTTTTTGGGTTTTTTTTACACTTTTTTTATTTTCAGTTTTACTTTTTCTGTCTTTTTTTAATTTTTTTTACTTTTTTTAGTTTTACTTTTTGTGTCTTTTTTTGATTTTTGTCTTTTTTAGTTTTTTTTTTACTTTTTTTTCTGTCTGTTATTCTTTGTGTCCTCTTTTTCTTTCACACGTTGTCTTTTTTGGGGGGGGGGCTCTTCATGTCTGCTGTTTTTTTTGGTGGATGGCAACTTTATCTGTTCTTTTGATATTATCATCTTGTTTACCTGGTGAGTCAATGATGCTTGATTCGGGTTTTTTGTCTTTGTGTAGGCACCTTTATTTGCATTTCTGATGGGCCTATTGTAGAACTTTAAATGTCTAGTGGGTATTTAAACAGGAAGTTGATTTTTTCCTGGTGAAACACAAGTAAAACCTCTCCCCTCTGTTATTATCTTACCTATTTTCTATGTTTTATTTTTGTTGTTTTTTTACCAAATTAGTTTTCCCTCATGTGGGCTGTTCTTTTTACCAGTAAAATGTTGTTTTGCAGAAGTAGTGGTCTGATTTTTATGAATGTTTGAAAAGTTTAAAGTATAGAGTGCTAGATTATATTGCATTTGGGGAGTGTTATACTTTTTACTGTTTTTTCCTTTTTTTAACCAATTGAGCTTTGAGTGTTCTATTAGTTTTTTTAATTATCACCTGTCCTTGGGAATTATAAGGGATTTCTGTTGTATGTGTAATTTTTCACTGACTTGAGAATTTCTGAAATGCTTTATTACAGTATCTTGGCCCATTATCTGTTTTAATTTTTTTTGGAACTCCCATGACAGCAAAACAAGATAATAAATGTTTTTTAACATGGGAAGTACTTTTTCCTGTCTGGCAGGTTGCCCATATGAAATGTGAATAAGTATCAACTGTCACATGGACAAATGACAATTTTTTAAATGAAGGTACATGCGTGACATCCATTTGCCATAATGTATTAGGACATAAACTTCTGGGATTAAGTCCTGCCTCCTGAGTAGGCAGGTGTAAGACTTGACATGGAGCACAATGTTGTACAATATTTTTTGCCTGTTTTTATGTGATATCAAATTTATTTTTTAATCCTGTTGTATTTACATGAGTTAGGGCATGAAGTTCTTGTGTTTTCATGAAAGCAGATGATACTAGCAAGTCAGTTTGTTCATTTGCCTTAGTTAAAGACCCTGGTAAATTAGTATGCACTCAAATATGAGTAATATAAAATGGGAAATTTCTTTTTTTTGCAGTTTGTTGTAACAATTTAAACAGCTGATTTAACTGATCATCCATATTATATTTGATTAGGGCTGTCTTAACATCCTTTGTAGCCTGTACCACATATGCAGAATTTGAAACAATGTTAATAGGCTGATTAAAATCTTGTAACATTGAAATAACAGCAACCAATTTTGCTCTTTGAGTTGAGTGATATTGAGTTTCAATGACTTGTTCTTTTGGCCCATGTAAGCTGCTTTTCTCTTGCTGGAACCATCAGTAAACACCATCAGAGCATTTTTTAAAGGTTTTTTTCTGGTAATTTTAGGTAAAATCCAAGTAGTCAATTTTAAAAACTGGAAAATTTTTGTTTTTGGGTAATAATTATCAATAATTTCTACAAAATCAGCAAGACCAATCTGCCATGTAGGAGAATTGATAAAGGCTTGTCTAACCTGTTCCTTATTTAAAGGAACAATGATTTTATCTGGGTTACTTTCACACAATTTTACTATTTGCAGTCTTGTCTGACCAGTTAACGTAGCCATTTGATCTAAGTACAATGTAAAAGTCTTAACTGTACTGTCAGGAAGGAATGACCACTTCACAAGATCTGTATTTTGAACAATAATGCCTGTTGGAGAATGTGCAGTAGTAAAAATCAAGAGTTGGAGTAGGGCTAACTGATTTATTTTATTTACTTGTGTTGACTTAATTTTTTTTAACTAATTTAATTTCTTTAGTTGTTTTTGAAGTTAATATTCTTTTACTATTTAAGTCTGGATCCCCTCTCAAGTTAGAAAACAAATTTGACATGGCATAACTAGGAATGCCTAGAGTTGGCCGAATCCAATTAATATTTCCTAGCAATTTTTGAAAGTCATTTAATGTTTTTAATGTGTCTTTTCTTATTTTTATTTTTTGTGGTTTAATTTTTTTTCTCTACCTGTATTCCTAAATAATGAAAAGGAGTGGCGGTCTGAATCTTATTAGATGTTATTGTCAGTACTCTGTTGGCAACCTCTGCTTGCAGAAATGTGTAACAGTCAATTTGTCTCTTGTTTTTGTAGCACAAAAAATATTATCAACATAATAATATAACAGTCTGAAAACTTGTGTCTAACTGGTTGAAGAACTTGAGCTACAAAAGTCTGACAAATAGTTGGACAATTAAGCATTCCCTGAGGCAACACTTTCCACTGAAATCTGGTGGCTGGTTCTTTATTGTTTATGGCTGATATAGTAAAAGCAAATTTTTTAAAATTCTGTTTTGTCAGAGGAATGGTAAAAAAGCGATCCTTTAGATCAATTATAATTAAAGGCCAATCTTTGGGGATCATGGCCAGAGAGGGCAGTGCAGGTTGGAGAGGCCCCATGGGTTGAATTACTGCATTAATGACTCTCAAATCAGTTAGCATGCACCATCTGCCTGATTTTTTCTGAATTACAAACACTGCAGAATTTTAAAGAGAGAAAGTGGGTGAAACATGTCCTCTTTAAAATAGTGTTTTAACAATTTTATGTAGCACACCCAACTTTTCCTTAGAGAGCGGCCACTGCTTGACCCATACAGGACACTGCAGGGTGAGTCTGAATTGCTCCTTCATCATAGTGAACTGTAGGTTGAGCAATAATGAGTGCTGTGAGCCAAGTCACAGTGAGCCTAGTTTCAGGCTCCCTCCCCCAGCACTCACTCAGCTGAGGAGGAGGTGGCCATTGTGGTTTTAGCCCCAGTGGCCCTGATGGTTTTGGACATTTTCCTTTCAGTTTTAATGTTTTAGGATATATTACCTCATGTAATTGATTGTAGTCAACATTTTGTGTTGACCGAGCCATTACCAGCTCTGCTACATATTTACAATGTGAACTTTTCATTCTTTTCTTGAACTCTTGTTCCTGCCTCTTCTTCACAATCTATTACACAGTTTTTAGGGGCATCAGAAACTGAAACGCTATCTTCTTCTATTTGAAATGGTTCTAAAGTTGCTTTAATAATGGCCCATTCATTCCATACTGTAAGTGGGATGATTTTACCTTCCCTAGTTTCTTGTTTTAATTCTTTGCCAATTTTTTCCCAATCTTTTAAATCTAAAGTTCCCTGTTCTGGAAAACATGGGCAGAATTGTTCTATTGTTTGAAATAGTGTAATTAGATTTTCTGTAGAAGCTTTAACTCCCCCTCTTCTTAGGAGAATTTTAATGAAGCTGAGATAAGAGGCATATTTACTTTTAGTTTGACCCACTTTTACCCTCCATTCCTCCGAGTGCACAAGCTTACCACAAGATTGACTGTGCACATACTCAGGGATCTTTCATCAGCTGTCCTCAATGCTCACATTCTTAGCGTACCTTCACCTTAGAGAAAGGCCCCACATTGGGTGTCAGATGAAGGGGTGGCCTGCCCCTCCACACCTGTGGGTATTTCTAGTCGGGTGGGATGAGAGACTGAGAAAAGAAATAAGACACAGAGACAAAGTATAGAGAAACAACAGTGGGCCCAGGGGACCAGTGCTCAGCATACCAAGGACCTGCACTGGCACCGGTCTCTGAGTTCCTTCAGTTTTTATTGATTATTATCTTCATTATTTTAGTAAAAAGGAATGTAGTAGGAGGGCAGGATGATAATAAGGAGAAGGTCAGCAACAAACATCTGAGCAATAGAATCTATGTCATAATTAAGTTCAAGAGAAGGTACTAAGACTGGATGTGCACATAAGCCAGATTTATGTTTCTCTCCACCCAAACATCTAGTGGAGTAAAGAATAACAAGGCAGCATTGCTGCAAACATGTCTTGCCTCCCACAATAGGGCAGTTTTTCTCTCATCTCAGAATTGAACAATATGCTGAGACATTCAGTTCCCAGGGGCAGGCAGGAGAGAGCGGCCTTCCTCTATCTCAACTGCAAGAGGCTTTCCTCTTTTACTAATCCACCTCAGCACAGACCCTTTACAGGTGTTGGGCTGGGGGATGGTCAGGTCTCTCTCATCCCATGAGGCCATATTTCAGACTATTAAATGGGGAGAAACCTTGGACAATACCCCACTTTCAAGGGCAGAGGCCCCTGTGGCTTTCTGCAGTGCATTGTGCCCCTGGTTTATTGAGACTAGAGCATGGCGATGATTTTTACCAGGTATGCTGCTTGTAAACATTTTGTTAACAAGGCACATCCTGCACAGCCCTAGATCCCTTAATCCTTGATTTTATACAACACATGTTTTTGTGAGTTTTAGGTTGGGTCAAAGTGGCTGGGGAAAGTGGTTGGGGCAAAATTACAAATTAACAACAACTCAGCAAAGCAATTGTTTAAAGTACAGGTCTTTTTCAAAATGGAGTCTCTTATATCTTCCCTTTCTAAATAGACACAGTAACAGTCTGATCGCTCTTTCTTTTCCCTACAATAAGAAATAACTATGATCAGAGCAGAACTGAAGGAGATAGAGACATGAAAAACCTTTCAAAACATCAATGAATCTAGGAGCTGGCTTTTTGAAAAGATTAACAAAATAGACCACTAACCAGACGAATATAGAAAAAAAGAGAGAATCAAATAGACACAATAAAAAATGATAAAGGGGAGATCACCACTGATCCCACAGTAATACAAACTACCATCAGAGAATGCTATAAACACCTCTACACAAATAAACTAGAAAATGTAGAAAAAATGGGTAAATTCCTGGACACATACACCCTCCCAAGACTGTACCAGGAAGAAGTCAAATCCCTGAATAGACCAATAACAAGTTCTGAAATTGAGGCAGTAATTAATAGTCTACCAACCAAAAAAAGCCCAGGACTGGACAGATTCACAGCCAAATTCTACCAGATGTACAAAGTGGAGCTGGGACCATTCCTTCTTAAACTATTCCAAATAACAGAAAAATAGGGACTCCTCCCTAACTCATTTTAAGAAGCCAGCATCATCCTGATACCAAAACCTGGCAGAGACACAATAAAAAAGAAAATTTCAGGCCAATATGCTTAATGAATGTTGATGTGAAAATCCTCAATAAAATACTGGCAAACTGAATCCAGCAGTGCATTAAAAAGCTTATCCACCATGATCAAGTCAGCTTCATCCCTGGGATGCAAGGCTTGTTCAAAATATGCAAAACAATAAATGTAATCCATCACCTAAACAGAACCAATGACAAAAACTACATGATTATCTCAATAGATGCTGAAAAGGCCTTCAATAAAATTCAACACCCCTTCATGCTAAAAACACTCAATAAACTAGATATTGATGGAATGTATCTCAAAATAATAAGAGCTACTTATGACAAACCCACAGTCAATATCATCCTGAATGGGCAAAAACTGGAAGCATTTCCTTTGAAAACTGGCACAAGACAAGGATGCCCTCTCTCACCATTCCTATATATAGTATTGAAAGTTTTGGCCAGGGCAATCAGGCAAGATAAAGAAATAAAGCATATTCAAATAGGAACAGAAGAAGTTAAATTATCTCTATTTGCCGATGACATGACTGTGTATTTAGAAAACCCCATTGTCTCTGCCCCAAAACCCCATAAGCTGATAAGCAACTGCAGCAAAGTCTCAGGATACAAAATCAATGTCCAAAAATCACAAGCATTCCTATACACCAATAACAGACAGACAGCCAAATCAAGAGCAAACTACCATTCACAATTGCTACAAAGAGAATAAAATACCTAGGAATCCAACTTACAAGGGATGCAAAGGACCTCTTCAAGGAGAACTACAAACAACTGCTCAAGGAAATAAGAGAGGACACAAACAAATGGAAAAAACATTCCATGTTCAGAATCAATATTGTGAAAATGGTCATACTGCCCAAAGTAATTTATAGATTCAATGCTATTCCCATCAAGCTACCATTGACTTTCTTCAGAGAATTAGAAAAAAATACTTTAAATTTCATATGGATCCAAAAGGGGCCTGTATAGCCAAGACAATCCTAAGCAAAAAGAACAAAGCTGAAGGCATCATACTACCTGACTTCAATTATACTACAATGCTACAGTAATCAAAACAGCACGGTATCTGGTACCAAAACAGATATATAGAACAATGGAACAGAACAGAGGCCTCAGAAATAATGTCACACATCTATAACCACCTGATCTTCGACAAACATGACAAAAACAAGCAATGGGGAAAGGATTCCCTATTTAATAAGTGGTATTGAAAAAACTGGCTAGCCATACGCAGAAAAGTGAAACTGGACCCCTTCCTTACACCTTATACAAAAATCAACTCAAGATGGATCAAAGATTTAAATGTAAGACCTAAAACCATAAAAACCCTAGAAGAAAACCTAGGCAATACCATTCGGGACATAGGCATGGGCAAAGACTTCACGACTAAAACACCAAAAGCAATGGCAACAAAAGCCAAAATTGACAAATGGAATCTAATTAAACTAAAGAGCTTCTGCGCAGCAAGAGAAACTATCATCAGAGTAAACAGGCAACCTACAGAGTCAGAAAATTTTTGCAATCTATCCATCTGACAAAGGGCTAATATCCAGAATCTACAAAGAACTTAAACAAATTTACAAGATAAAAACAAATAATCCCATCAAAAAGTGGGTGAAGGATATGAACAGACACTTTTCAAAAGAAGACATTTATGTGGCCAACAAGCATATGAAAAAAAGCTCATCATCACTAGTCATTAGAGAAATGCAAATCAAAACCACAATGAGATATCATCTCAAACCAGTTAGAATGGCGATCTTTGAAAAGTCAGGAAACAACAGGTGATGGAGAGGATATGGAGAAATAGGAACACTTTTACACTGTTGGTGGGAGTGTAAATTTGTTCAACCATTGTGGAAGACAGTGTGGCGATTCCTCAAGGATCTAGAACTAGAAATACCATTTGACCCAGCAATCTCATTACTGGGTATACACCCAAAGGATTATAAATCATTCTACGATAAATACACATGCACCCGTATGTTTATTGTGCCACCGTTCACAATAGCAAAGATGTGGAACCAACCCAAATGCCCATCAATGTTAGACTGGATAAAGAAAATGTGGCATATATACACCATGGAATACTAGGCAGCCATAAAAAAGAATGAGTTCATGTCCTTTGCAGGGACATGGATGGAGCTGGAAACCAGCATTCTCAGCAAACTAACACAGGAAGAGAAAACCAAACACTGCATGTTCTCACTCACAAGTGGGAGTTGAACAATGAGAACACATGGACACAGGGAGGGGAACATTACACACTGGGGCCTGTCAGGGCCCAGTGGGGGACAAGGGGAGGGATAGCATTAGGAGAAATACCTAATGTAGGTGACAGGTTGATAGGTGCAGCCAACCACCATGGCACATGTATACCTATGCAACAAACCTGCACATGCTGCACATGTATCCCAGAACTTAAAGTATAATAATAAAAAAAGAATAAAATAGAGTAATAACAACAACAAAAAATAGAAAGTGCTGGTTGGTTAACGTAGTCCCCAACTTCCATAACTATTGCCTCCTGTTGAAAGAACAATGTTACAAGGAGGCAGGGATCCTAAAACACGGTTTAGACTGCAGGACTGTACAAGGGAGACAATACAGTCATGGGTTCTTAGTTTCTGTTTCTGGTTGGGCCAGTAAAGCCCCTTCCTCATCCCTCTTTTCCACTTATCAGTAGAGATAGAAACTAAAAACTGTGGCTTCAGGCTGCGAAAAGTCTAAAACAAAACAAAACATGACAACAACAAATTAAGGCAGGCAGAGTGTAAAAAGTTTAAGTTGTAAACATTGGAAATATTACAAAACCATGCCATAGGTACTCTATACTTGCATTTTTCTGTGACATTAATAGATTTTTATCCACACTGTTTATATCACAATTGGATATGTTGCAGAACCAGATCACAGCTCCAACAAAAGGAAATATAAGCTGAGAAATAACATAAAGTTTATTGCATACAAGGGAAGTGCATATCAAGACCAGAGGTAGCTGGAAAGGCCACACTGATACCATGGCTGCCAGCTGCAGAGCTGGCAGAGCTGGGTGCAAAACTTGCAGCTCCACTCAGGGTTTCTTTTCATCACTTCAAAGTAGAGCAAACCCACCCCGCTGAGCCCAATCTGCTTTCTTGCACTCCTGAACACAGCAAAAATAAAATGGTACCACAAGAAGTTTATGTCATTTGGATCTCCTTTCACTGCACAAATCTCAAAATCTGGCACAAACCTGCCACTAGGGTCTGGAGCCAGCGAGCAGTACTTCCTACCACCAATACTATGAAATTGGATAATGTATCATAATGTTCTAAAATTCTAAATAAGTACAGAAAACACAGCTGCCTATGTAATAAAAAGAATGAAGTCAGTTTTCCAGTGTAGCTCTCCTCTGTGATGTTTATAAGATAGGTACAATTTTGGCAAAATTCTGATGGCATATATCACTTATAGATAGAGACTCAGAAACAATCAGTTCCTCCCTGAGAAAATCAGAACTGGGGAAATAATATGCAAAATATAATAGAAGACTAGGAATTAAAGGAAATGTCTTCCCTACAGGAAGCCCAATAAATGGCTCGACCAACCTGATTAACAACCAAAAAAAAAAATCCTTCTTTGGCTAAATGGAGTCAGGCAAGGACTGGGCTGGGGCCTGATGCAGAAAGATGAGTAGAAATACTGCCCTCTTAACAGCTCTTATTGCAGTGAATAGTAAGGAGCCTTTTCAAAACAACTTTACATTAATTTAAATGAAGTGTTACTTATCATTGCTTACATTCAAAATATGGCCACAAGTGTTTTTTTCTTAAGTGCTTACCATGTGGCATCTTAAGTAATTAGCTAATTAGAGTATGATGATAAAATAGGATATTATTTGCAAGACATTGGGCTGGGTGCTGGGAGAATATGGCCGTTAATAAACACATGGGCAGTATTTTCAAAGGACTTAATCTGGAAGGAAAGACAAGATGAGGAATTTGTTCAATAAGCAATTCATTCACTAATGTAGACAGAATGTGAGAGGCACTGGGGAGGTAATGAGAATTCATGTTGAGAGTCCCTGTGAAACTGAGAATATCAGGGAAGGCCCCAAGGAGGTAGCTGTATTTGAATGGGACCAAAAATGTTGGCAAAATGTTTCAAAATAAACACTGGATATTTTTCTATAAGAGTAATGCATACAACACAAATCTTAGCTATTCCATAGGCATTAAGGGGGGATTTTAATGAAGGAAAATAAATAAAACAAATCATCCATGGTCTCACCAGATCCAAAGTCTTTTGACAGAGTGATAGAAAGTGGGGCACCTCAGGAGAAAGGACAGCACACACCAAGCACAGAGGTGGGAAGGCACAAGGAGAGGTAAGAAAACATTAAGAGAGCCAGTTTATATGGGATACAAGGTTTGTGTATGGAAGAACGGAACAATCTTTGTCTACTCCATAAACCTGAGGTAAGCACCAAAATGCCTAAAAGTCCTAAGAGGGAGCTGGGTTGAAATGCTGCAAAAGAGATTAGATGGCAACCCTCCTCCCTACTGCCCGAAGCCCCATTTGTCCTTGAGCATTGAATTCTTCTCAGCAGTGTAATCAAGCAGCATTTCTTTTCTTCTAATTTCCTAAGGGGCCAAAAATTGTTATTGAACCAGAGGGAATTCGGATTCCCTTCAAGAGACAAAGATATAGCAGAATGGATTACAGCAACCTTGACCAAGACTAGATAACAGGAAGAACTATGAGGACCCTACTCAGAGCTTACCACATTAGCTAAGGGTCTACAAACTCCAAATTCAGGGAGTCCATGAACTTGCATAGAAAAAAAAAATGCATGTTTGTTTTTACTAATGTTTAACTACTCTATAATATTTCCTCTATTACAAACCAGAGCAGTGTTAGCAATATTTGTAACTTTTTCACCAATGGAAAACACAGATATTTTCTTCTAATGTTACAGTTATTGCAATTAATTCAAAATATCATTTTATCACTACTTCAAAATTAGTTACTAGACCTATCACTGGATCTTGTTATCAAATGTGTAAATAAAGAAGCAAATTTTTTAAAAAAAAGTTTGTTAACTGTCCTTTAATTAGCCTTCTTTATAATTCTATGTATTTGACACTATTTAAACATATTATCCTGAGAAAGGTCCACAGGCCTTCAGTCTTCCAAAGAGGTTCAGACTTCCAAAGAGGTTCATAGCTATTAAAAAAAGTAAGAACTTATAGCCATACAGGAGTTAGGAATTTGTTCTAAAAGTCAGACTCAGCACCAAACTTGAAAAATAGAGGAGAGTTTGTTTTTAAATACAGCAAAGTCGTCCAAATATAACTGTGGTGGGTGGTAAGAAAGAGCAACAGTTGCCCTCTAAGCATATTCTCCAAAAGTGATGACATTTTTTAAGGTAACATGTTGATGCAACTCTTTCTAAACTTGTGATGAAAAGACATAAAAGTAATCAATAGGAATACAGGATCTTGAGATATGGAGAGAAGGAAAGCAGAGACAGAATCTCTTTAAGCATTTGCTTCTCTCAAAGTCAAAGGTGCTAGCCCTGTCTTTATGCCCAGCCTATCCTGACTTCACTGGATATGTCTCTAAAGCATTAATACTTGTACTTGTTTTTGTCTAACCATTCCGGATATGTGAGAATAACTGGACAGACAAATTGTTATCTCCCCTGGATGGGAAGATCAGAGTGAGGAAATGGGAATTTATGAATTGGAAAATTTATGAATTGGAAAAGCTGCACTATTAACAGTTATTAACTTTGACACTTATGGGCTCTGACCAAACATCACTCAGAAAAAAATATTCTCTCACCTTATAATATCATGATCATCATGATCATATGGACAAATTGCCTGAGATCCTCCTTGAAGACAGTAAGATCTTAATTAGAGCTTCCTGCCCAGAAACAAACTGCTAGATCAAGGCAGGTAGGAGAGCTATAATATTGCATGTGCCAATGTACAACTGGTGTGGGTACATGGCATGAAAGGAACATTGTCCTTTTCCACTTGCATATGTCCATTTACAGACCTCTGGTTCTGCAGCTGAGTGGCCAAGTGGCATTGAGTTCTTTAGATACTGGACTTCAGCACTTATTTGAGGCACCAGCAGAACAAGGGCTAGGAGAAAAAAATCTCTGAATGAGGTAGAGCTACAGGGCTAAGAACACATATGTGCTCTGCAGGAGAGATATCATGACATCCTACCTCTGCATGTAGCAGCAGTGGGCAGTAACCAGAACTAAATTGTGGAGACATATGAGCCCCATGAGGAGTCTCAGAAATCAACAGGGGGAAACTATGGGTGAAAAAAGCAACAAAATTGTCTTTGGTCAAGGAAGTAGAACCTTAAGGGACTGAGATTTGGTTATTACTGTGAATGTGGCCCCGTTTAGGAATAGGTGGGAAAAACCTGAGCTTTTCCCATTACACAGTCAATAGGGAATCAAATGTTCAGATTGTTGGCTCTAGGGGACTCATGTCAAAAAAAGGAAAAGATGAGACACTAGATTTCATGCTCAACTTAATATTACCCATTCCTCCCCTCTCTACTTTTAATGTAAGTATCTAGCCTGATTTTGGAACTATGGCATAATGAAAAGTCTTACATAATGTAGAGCTGCTAGTTCCCCAGCACAGGAAATAACAACAAGGCAAGCAACCCAGATTGTCTCTTTTCACATTGTCTCTTCCTCGAGAAGAAGGAAATGGTTCAGAGAATGGCAGAGTCATGTATTGGGAGTTCTGTGAAATGATGCAGGTATCCCCTCTGCAACTACCTCCATACTACTAAGACACTTGTCCATGGGTTATCTAGGGGAAAAGATAGAGAGATGCTGGGTCAGAGCCAAAAGAAAGTACTCATGGAGAGAAAGCACAACCATTCTCTTAAATATTTAAATAAATAAAAACAAAAAAAAAATTAAATCTGATATTTTGGTTCTAAAGTGGTCCTGCTGAAGTCATAGCTTTGCAAAGAAAGTCAAAGCAGAGAGGACTTGAAGTGAACTTTTTAAAAAGAAAATTACCCTACAGTGTACTAAAAGAAGAATGATAAGCTTGGGTTAATAAAAAACCAAATTAATTTCCTTATTGCTCTTACTAAAAGGTCCTCATTTGTAGAAATATCTAGTTAAGTGAAAGCTTTTTTATGGTAATTGGCACTTCACACCCAGAAACAATGCAGCAGTAAACAAGAGGACAAGGACAAGCTTAAAGCTCACAGTCTTTCCATCCAAAGATTCCTGAGTTGTGTTAGAAATAGTGAGAAAGTAGGAGATAAAGAGTATGAGAAAGAAAAAATGTAAAATAATATAACATGTTCTTTAATAATTGCTTATGCCTTTTCAAATAGAAGAAAGCCTAGACCTCAATATTGAAAAACAAAGATTTGAGGTCATCTTTTTTCAACAGAAATTCTCCCTGCATCCATCCAAATAGCATGGCTTGAAAATTTAATTGAATGTTTGTATGCCTAAGAAGCTGTGAATAATGGCAACAAGGACAGTAAATAATAATTCAAGGTCCTTTGGGATTTTTAACTTTCAAGTAAACAGTAACAGAATATTTCCAAGTTGAAATTAACAAATTTAAATTTGTCTAGTACTTTTACTAAACATTATCTAACATCATATTGTTACTGCATGTGGAGGAGAGAGCTATAGACAAAAAAGAGAAGGAGCTTATTGCTGATATTTTTTCCTTTCTTTATTGCTCAAGGGCTAAAGTACATTATTATTGTCAGGGTCTTATCTATGATAGGAATAAAGGCTGTGACAGGTTGCACCCACTGAGTCTGAGCTGGTTTCCCATCTGGCTGTGGGGTCCCTGACCATCTCAACTTTAGGAGCTCCATCCTACCAGGATAAGCCTCATCCTAGGATGCAGACTTTCATATCGGATCAGGGAGAGGATTTTAATCATATAGTGCAGTGATAAAACACTAGTTTATAAATCTGGAATTCTGATTCAATCTACATTCTGCCTGTAACAGCTGTGTGATCATGGGTGGTGACCAATCTCCTCATCTCCCAAATGAAGAGGATAAACTAGATCAGGAGTCAGCAAACTTATTCTGTCAAGAGCCAGATAATAAATATTTTGGGCTTTGAGGGCCATATAGTCTTTATTCAACTAAACAACTCTGCCATTATAGCTCAAAAGCAAGCATGCACAGATATTATGTAAACAAAGAAATGTGCTATGTGCCAAGAAAACTTTATTTATGAAAACAAGTAACAGCCAGATTTGGCCCAAGATCCGTAGTTTATCAGCCCTTGGATAGGTGACCTCTTAAATCCCTTCCAGCTCAAAAATTCCATGAGGCTGTAATTCTAATAATAAGCTAGATGCAGTGAGACATGTCAAGTGGGCTTGAAGTATCCAAGAAGATCCTTAGATGGATCCAGGAAGACTTCGGGGCAACTCAGAATACTCTGGTAGCCTCTGGAGCCTATAAATCTGCTCATATCTAGCCAGTACAAAAATGAACAAGTTATAAGGATTGAAAGTGAAATAATAAAAATGCCATTATTTGTAGAAGATATCATTGCATGTATTCAAATACAAATAAAAAGATAGATGGGTAGGAGCAATAAATTATCAGAATAAGTAACAGGTCAGTCAGCTACCTATTCATATCAGATCTACACTCCATTTTCCCGTGTTTTCCCCTGAATTTCAGTCTCCTTTGCCTCTGGCTTCTACATATATTCAGCCAATGGAAGGTACTTATGAATATTAGTAGGCAGGGAGGGAAAAAGGCATTTTCCTCTCTCCCTGTGTCTTCTGTAGCATCTCAGGTAACTACTGATTCTAGTTCCTGCTACACAGGATCCTTGTGGTTCCACTTCTGCTGAGTGATGCTGGGCTCCGGGCTTCAGTAGTACTGCCTCGTTTCTTTGTCCCTTTGGTCTAGAAGTGCAAGCAGCTTACCAACCCCTTTTATAACTTCTTGGTTGCCCCATTGTTTACCCTCTTTTGATTCTCAGTTCCTCTACCACCTATGTTATAAATCCCGTATATTAAATTCCCTCTGTATAAAATGCCTAGAATAGTCTTTAGCTTCCTACTTGGAAAATAAATTGCTATATGAAATTTTATTTCTCTCCAAGAGCATAAAGAATTAGAAAATTAAGTTTTAAAAGATACTATTTGTAATACTGTAAAAAATATAAAATAGGAATAAAAGCAATAAAAGATATGTAAAGCTTTTATACATAAAACTATAAAACATTATTAAGAGAAATTGGAGAGAATCTAAATTAATGGAGAGGGAATTAGTTTTTATATAGAACACAAAAGCACTAACTATAAGAGAAATGATTGGTAAATTAGGTAATAATAAATTAAAAAGCTTCTATCCATCAAAATACATGATTAAGACAGGAAACAAAGACCATAAAGTAGGAAGTTGTGTGTGCGTGTGTGTGTGTGTGTGTATGTGTGTGCCTCTATATCCAACAAAGAACTAGTAATTAGGACTATATTTTTAAATCTTCCTACATATAAATAAGGAAAAGGGAGAACATGCAATAGAAAAATGAACAAGAGTGTTGAATATACAGATTATCCAAATAGCTAATGAAAATGGACAATGTGTAGACCTGTTACTGACAAAGAAAATGCGAACTGAATAATATTATACCACACACCAATATGGGTAAAAGTAAAAAGATTGACAACGTAAGATTTGAAAGTCTGTGGAAAAACAGAAATCTCAATGACTGCAGGTGGCAGTGTAAATCAAGGACTCTGGAAAATACTTTGACATTATTTACCAAAGCTGCATATACACACACCACATTTTCTAGTAATTCTGCTCCTTGATATACACCCAAGAGAAAACATCCCCATGTGTCTCAATAGACATGCATTAATAGCCAAAAACAAGATACAACCCAAATGTTCATCAACAATAAAATCTATAAATAATGATGTTTCCATAATAAAGCACTATGCAGCAGTGAAAATAACAAAATACAGCCATTTACAACAATGTGAAATAAGGGCAAGCAAAAGAAGCCTGTTCGGGACATGGTCTATTTGACCCTGCAGGTACACTCTCTACCCTTCTCTGTGCCTGAGGGCCTCACCAGTATGGACTTCAAAGAAGCCACTTGCACTCTGACTTTTAGTCAGATACAATCAACAAGAGACAGAGCAGAGGGCAAGAGGCCAGGATATTTGTTCCTTAGTACTCTCCCTGCCAGTGCATAGGTGGTTGGGCTGCATTCCTCTAACCAAAGCCCGCGCTGGCTGTTGAGCTGCTCTCCCCTACAGCAGTGGCAAGCACAGGGTTCCTGTAACTGCTTGCCCTTTGCCTGAGCACTTCAGGTCCAGGGATAGTAAACATTCCCCACTCCCCAGCCATTGCCAGCCCTGGAGTATTACATCATCCTTTGTTGATTTTCTTTAACCTTGCACACAACTTGTATATAGTCTCTTTGTGAAACTTTTAAATCCTCCTTTTAAATACGCTACTTGTTTCCTGACCCATGCAAAACCAGACCCAAACACTAATAAGCTAAACTTATATGAAGTTTAAAAATATACACAAAACTAAACTACTGTTGGAGAGAATGCATACATAGGTGGTGAAATTATAGAGAAAAGGAAATAATTACCATAAAAGTCTGGATAGTGGTTAATTGGTGGGGAGAAAGGGAAAGAAATGCAAGGAAATTCTTAGGTGCTGGCAACCTATTTACCAGGGTGATGGTTAAATACTCTTTGGCCTTAAAATATTTACTAAGTGGTACATTTATGTTTTATTCAGTTTTGCTATATTCAAATTTGCTATATTTTTCACTATAAAAAGAACTCAGAAAAAATAAAACAAGGAGGAAATTTTACTTGATTGTTGCATCCCATTAAATGTGCTTCTGTCTTAAGGACATCAACGTCAAGTGCATAATTTAATCAGACTCACAGTTTAGAGAGAAAGGCAGAAATCAAGAATGTTAAGAACCCTTTTCCTCTGATTACACTGAGTTATAACCAGGGTTATCAGTTTACAAGCCTCCAGTTGATTTGGTTGGCCAGAGGGGAATAGAAGGAAAGGCAAGTAGGCAGAGAAAGAGATGGAGAACTTAAGCAAGAAGGCCCAATGATAATGAGAAGGAAGAGATTGAAAAAAGAGATCAGAAATGCACAAAACCAAGTTATTTTTAGTATTGCAAAGGTAGCTAGATACAATGAGGGCACACAATACATTATGCTTACATCTGTGCTTGGGTTATTAACATGGAGATAATTTCACTTGATATGTTTTTAGTTATTAACTTCTTAATAATCTTAATAGCACAATAAAATGAATAAGTAGAAAATTCAAAATGTCTACTTGCCTAAAACTCTAAAAGAAATTTCTAAACAAAGGTTAACGGAATACAGTCTATGTTAAGTATGTTTTCTAGCAGTTAAGCTCATTCCTTGCCCAAATTAAATTTAAAATATAAAATATTAGGAAAATAAATACAAGGTCATAGGATGAATGCAGACTATTTAATGTGTAGTCACATTAATGGCTTATTCAGTAACTGTGTAATCTACCATGTGGAAGGATAACAGATTCCAGTCTAGTATCACTATTTGCATATATTCAAATCATACGAACAGATTACATAAATTACCTATTTGCGCAGTAAATGACATTCCAATGCTACTGTGCACAGCCTAATAAACAAAAAGACAAAAACTGTCTCTCAGAGAGTCTAAAAAGTGCTCATTAACCCAAAACCTCATTATAAAGTTAAAAATGCAAAACACAGTTAGGATTTGAAAAGCTCTACTGTTGTGGAGAAGACAAGGTTTACTCAGTGGGCAAAGATAGCAGTATGCTACACTTACTTCACAGGTGAGTTAGGGGATATCCTTTTATATTCCCTGGTGGGTTTAGTTAGAGCAATTTGAATCCTGTAGCCATAGCACTCATATTGGAATACAGTCTGCTATAAATGCAACATCACTTATTCCTTTTTAAAATTAATCCAGGATGGTAAAGGAAGTAGTATTTTCTGCATGTAAATATTTTGTCATATTCCCTTAAAGCTTCCAAGAGAATCAAACTGTATATAGAGTTTTAAAATTCCACAAAGCAATTTAACCTCCACTGAAAACACCTGATTTTTGTTGTTTCTATTTTTAAATATTTTAAATGTTAATTTATATTTGTTTTTAGAATAGATAGTATTTGTACATGGTATAAAACTCAAATGTACATGAAGTTATATACTCTGTAAAATTTCCCTTCCATCCCTCTTCCACAGGCAGCTAGTTTCCTGTTCATGAGCAATCAATGTTTTAGAGAGGTGCCATCTCAAAAGATCTAGACCTCAGTCTCTTTCTCCCCCCGCTGAGACAATAATACTGGAAGGAACTCCACTTACCTCTCCACAAAAACCCTTACAAACAGAACAGTCCAGAGAGGCCCTCTGGGTGAGGAGCCCTAGAGCTAGCCTGAGCCCCTAGGCATGTTAGGAAAACATACCATTCCATGAAGACAGCAAAGGTTTAAAGGAACTAACCAGCCCCTGTGTAGTCTCGGTCACCCTTGTCATCACTGGCTGGCTTACATAGCATCACACAGAGGTGAGGGGCTTTCCTATTTCTTGAACTGTCGCTCCCACCTTAGGAGTGTTTTTCTATCAGCAAAGGGGCTTGCCCCACCCCACCCTGTGTCATCAAATTGGCAACTATTATTCTCCCATACACTGTTGATTGAGAACCATTTACAAGATATTCTACAAAATTCCACAAGAGCAGTTTGCCACTATGGCTGCCTTAGGCATATATATCCATGCTTAAAATTGTATCTGCTTCCGGTGGTACAAAATTACAATTTTGTGATATAACAAAGTCTATTTCTCATGCCAATTTTATTGACCTTTTGTTATGGTTGCACTTATTTTACCTCAGATAAAGGTAATAGAGTGAAATGTGGTAAAATTTGACTAAATTTTCATTGTTCATCAGTCATTTAACTAATGATTGTTCTTGAAACTGAGGATGCAAAGATAATCTGCAAATCTTGAAGGATATGCACCAATGTAATTATTTCCTCTGGGTTGGAGGAAGATTGAAGATGTATTTGACATTCTTTTTGTCTAAATGCATTTTTTCATGAATACATGTATAATGCTTCTGTAATCTGAAGAAAGTATAAACTATTAAACTACATAGGAAGCTATGGTTCCCATTTACAGGTAGCAAAACTGAAGCCATGTTGAACTAAATGACTTTGCCACTGTGCCTCAGAAATTCAGTACTGAAATGGAATTTCAAATAGAGTACCTCTAGGTCCTAGCCTATTTTTTAGCCCACTGACTGATGTCTTCTTTTATAAGAGTGCTGTATCTTGAAAGCATCTCTTGAAGACACCTCTGAGGTTAATGCCTTAGAAAAACCTATCAAACATAATGACTTTGACAGAGACCATTTCACATTACTTTTACTTATCTATTTTTGTTGGTTCATGCTCTCAAAAATATCTAACTTTCCCCAATGACACTGTTCACACTGATTCTAGTTTTTAATAATGTAGGCAAAGATTTAAGCTGATTGTCTAAGAGGCAAAAATAAAATGACAGTAGATTTCAATTCTCCAAGATAGAGAACATGCAATATACATCTTCATACTAGGAACCATCAGTATCGCATTACCCAGCAACCACTACGACAGCTAAAGGAGACAATCTTGACATCTTCACAAGATCTCTAAAGAAATCTCCTCCTCCATCCACCCCACAACTTATGCCAAGATCATTATTTGTAGCTACAGAGGTTGCCAATATAAGTAGCTCCAAGCCCTGAAGTGTGAATTTAGTGATGAGGAGAAGTAGGAAATACAGAATATGTAATTTCCAGAGAAGAGAGGATGCTGGTAACATATTTAGTTTAATCCCTTTACAGATAGAACATAAAAAAGACCAAATCTTTGAATTCATTAACAAATGGTGGGCTCTGTTTCTTAAGGATTTGAATCTCCATGAAGAAGCAAAGCCATTTGTCTAGTTTATCAAAAAGTTTTTACAGGAGAAAGGAGATGGATTAGAACTGGGGGTCTCTGTCAAGGAGAGGTCAGAAAGTACCAGGTGGCTTACTGCTCTCTCACCCCTTCAATTGACTCATTATAGCTGTTATCTCCCATCAAATGTCAGTGTTTTATTTCCTCCATGGGACATTTTTCATGAGATACAACTTTTCTCTACCTCACATAGCAATTGTCATGCCCTTGAATCCAGAGAACTAGAGAAAAACGGATTGAGTTTGGCTAGGCAGGTCCAATCTTTAACCTGCTAAGCTACATGGAGCCAAGGATTGGGTCTTAAGGGATTGATGAACAGGCTGATAATTTAGATGTGAAGGACCAGAGAGGTCTGTCACATCCCATTCTTCAAGGAAGAGATATAAGTCAAATGAGTCAAACCAGGGAGCCTACTTGTACAACCAGGTCTGAGAATGTCATACGGGCCTAACTATGGTATACAGCTAAAGTTCTGAAACAGGAAAAGAACTGAAGCAAAGCTGGTCAGAGATGAAAATATAAAGCATCTATGCAAATTTAATTGCAGAGTCCACTGCTTATCTTTAATTTGGCAGCAGACAATTGCATCTGACTGGCTTGAAAGAGATACTGTTTTCTAAGTCCCCTAAACCCCCATCACAAAAGCCAGTAGAAATTGTCAAATCCATGTTCTATGCAAAGTTAAAGTGCAATTTATTACCTTAAATTCTATTTTCTTTTTCCATTAAGTGCATATCACCCAGGCTGTTGGTTGTGAACAACAGAAGCTGACATTGGCTGATTAATCGAAAAGAAAAAACATATGATAATCCATAGAACTGTTGGAGAACAAGGCCCAAGCATGAGCTTGGATATAATGCAAAAAAACAAGATACAGCTGACTTGTTAAAGAAACAAACACCACTTCCATGGCCTCATCAAAGACTAGGGACCCCTGTAGCCATTGCCACCACTTCATCAGCAGGTAGGTGGTTCCACCTAGAGCCTGTTTGCTCATATTGCTCTCCTATGTGTCAGAGTCTCTCATGGGCTTATCTGATAGCAGAATCCTCAGACACATGCTCACATTTAGCTGCAAGAAAAGCTATAAACTTAAGTTTTGACTCTACAGCAGAAATGTGGGACTCAAAAATGGAAACTTCTCCAAATACAGAAAAACTATTCAAAAGGTAATGGGCAACTTTTGGCAGAGGTGCCAAAATAATTCAGTGGAGGAAAATACTCTTCAACAAATGGTATCCACAATAACTGGATATCCACATGTAAAAGAATAAGGTTGAAGCCATTCCTTATACCACACACTAAAATTAACTCCAAATGGATCATAAACCAAATGTAAGAGCTAAAACTATAAACTCTTAGAAGAAAACATAGGAGTGCATCTATGTGATTTGGGGTTAAGTAAAGCCATCTTAGATATGGGACCAAAAGCACAAGCAACCACCAACAAAACAAAATAAAAAGATAAATAGGACTTCATCAAAATTTAAAACTTTTATGCTTCAAATGAGACTATCAAGGAAGTGAAAGACCACACACAAAATGGGAAAAAATATTTGCAAATTTGTTTTGATTGCCTCTTGTTCAGCTCATTGGTGAAAGGAGGGATTCCCACCCTAGAGTTATGGGATGGCCCAACTTCTGCCACCGGAAAGAGGAGATTGACAGCAGTTTGTTAGTCACATGCACTCATACTTCAGGGGAGGAGGACACCACACCACATAGGGCCACACAGAGGTTTACTCAGGAACAGAGTGAATGACAAGGACTGTGGGAAGCTGACTTTGTAGTATCAAGAGGATGCAACCTCCCCAGTATCAAGAGGATGCAACCTCCCCTGGTTCCCATGAGAGGATGTGATTAGCTTATTGGAAAAATCCCATGGACTGGCAGAAAATTGAAACCTGCCACTCATGAATAAGCAGGAAACACATCTGGTCCATTTCATAAGCAGGGCTATTTCTAGGGGACCTTATCTATGGCAGCAGAATGGGGAGGAGAACCTGCAGTTAGGCCATTCGAGGCCCTTGCAATTTTTTCAAATATGAAGGCAGCACATAATATTGAACCTTAATTTTACATATTATGCCACCAAATCTTGTTAGGCATATGTATCCTGAATCTATAAAAAAGACTTACAATTCAACAATAAAAATACATATAATTCAATTTTAAAACGGATAAAGGCTTGATGTAGTCTCACTTATTCATTTTTGCTTTTGTGGCCTGAGCGTTTGGTATAAAATCTAAAACATCACTGCCAAGGCCAATGTCTAGGAGCTTTTCTCCTATAGTCTGTCTCTTCTAGGAGTTTCATAGTTTCAAATGTAATAAATAGCCTAAATATGACTGATGTTCAGTGGTTTGACTAGTCTCAAATATCAATTTTTATATTAGGTCTTTTATCCATTTTGAGTTGATTTTTGCATATGGTGTGAGATGAGGATTCCATTTTTTTCTTTTCTTTTCTTTCTTTATTTTTTTTTTTTTTTGACAGGGTCTCACTCTGTCACCCAAGCTGGAGTGCAGCACAGTGGTGCAATCACAGCTCACTACAGACTTGAATTCCTGGGCTCAAGCGATTCTTTGGTCTCAGCCTGCCAAGTAGCTGAAACTAAGGAACGTGCTACAACGCCCAGCTAATTTTTTTTTTAATAGATACTGTCTCACTATGTCACCTAGTCTGTTCTTAAACCCTTGGGCTCAAGCAATTCTCCCACCTCAGCCTCCCAAAGTATGGGATTACAGGTGTGAGTAACCATGCCCAGCCCCCAATTTTATTATTTTGCATGTGGAAATTCAACGTCCCCAGCACCATTTATTGGAAGAGATTGTCCTTTTCCCCATTGTTCTTTTTTGGTGTCTTTGTCAAAAATTTGTTGACCATATGTATTTGGGTTTACTTCTGGGCTCTCTATTCTGTTCCACTGGTCTATGGGTCTGTTTTTATATCAGTACCATACTGTTGTGATGAGCTACAGCTTTGTAATATATTTTAAATCAGGAAGTGTGTTGCCTCCAGTGTTTTCTTTCTCAAAATTGTTTTGGCCATTCAGGGTGTTTTACACTTCCATATAAAATTTATTATTGTTTTTTCTATTTCTGTGAAGAATGCCATTAGGATTTGGATAGGGCTTGCATTAAATCTGTAGATTACTTTGGGTAATATGGGCATTTTAATCATATTAATTCTTCTGCTCCATGAGAACAGGACATCTTTCTATTTATTTGTGTCTTCATCAATTTCTTTCAGTGCTTTAGAGTTTTCAATGTATACATATCCTAATTCCTTGCTTATATTTATTCCTAGGAATTTTTTATGCTATCATAAGTGGAATTGCTTTCTTGATGTCTTTTTCAGTTAGATCATTATTCATATATAAAAATGCTACTGATTTTGCTATGTTCATTTTGCATCTTGCATTTTGTATCTTTACTGAATTTATTATTTTTAACACTGTTGAGAGTCTTTATCAAGAAAGAATGTTGGACTTTGTCAAAAGCTTTTTCAGTGTCAGTTGAGGTGATCATGTGGTTTTTACCTTTCATTCTGTAAATGTGATGTATCACATTGACTGATATGTGTATGTTCAACCAGACTTGTTTGAGCTTCTACATAATAAAAGAAACAACCAACAAAGTGAAATGGTAGCTTATGGATTGGAAAAAATATTTGCAAACCATAAATCTGATAAGGAATTAATAATCAAAATTTATAAAGAACTCACATATCCAATACTGGAAAAAAAAACAAATAAGCTGATTTTAAAATGGGCAAAGGATCTGAATAGACATTTCCCCAGAGAAGACACAAAAATGGCCAAGAGGTATATGAAAAGGTGATTAATATCACTAATCATTGGGGAATGCAAATCAAAATCATTATGAGATACCACATTACACCTGTTACGATGGTTATTGTCAAAAAGTCAAAAGCTAACAAATGTTGGTGAGGTAAAGAGAAAAGGGAATTCTTACACACTGTCAGTAGGATTGTAGCTTGGTACAGCCATTATGAGAAACAATATGGAGGCAACTAAAGGAACTAAAATTAGAATTACCATCAATCCCCCGTATGGGAATATACCCAAAGGAAATGAAATCACCACTTCATAAAGATGTCTGCCCTCCCATATTTACTGCAGCATTATTCATAACAGCCAAGATATGGAAACAATCTAAATGACCATCAATGGACAAATGTTTAAACTGTAGCACGTATATACAATGGAATATTATTCAGCCCTAAAAAAAGAATGATATATTGTCATTCATCACAACATGGATGAGCTTAGAAGAAATTATGCTAAGTGAAATAAACCAAACACAGGAAGAAAAATAATTGCATGATCTCATGTAGATGTGAAATATTTTTTAAAAATTCAAATATACAGAAATAGAAAATGAAACAGTGGTTGCCAAGGATATGTTGTGGGTAAGGAAATGGGAGATGTAGGTCAGAAAATATGAAGTAGGGGGGTGGAGCCAAGATGGCCAAATGGGAACAGCTCCAGTCTACAGCTGCCAGAGTAAGTGATGCAGAAGACAGGTGATTTCTGCATTTCCAACTGAGGTACCAGGTTCGTCTCACTGCGGAGTGACAGACAGTGGGTGCAGGACAGTGGGTGCAGTGCACCATGCATGAGCTGAAGCAGGGCAAGGCATCACCTCACCTGGGACGTGCAAGGGGTCAGGGAATTCCCTTTCCTAGTCAAAGAAAGGGGTGACAGATGGCACCTGGAAAATCGGGTCACTCCCACCCTAATACTGCACTTTTCCAATGGGCTTACCAAATGGCACACCAGGAGATTATATCCTGCACCTGGCTCAGAGGGTCCTATGCCCATGGAGCCTCGCTCATTGCCAGCACAGCAGTCTGAGATCAAACTGCAAGGTGGCAGCAAGGCTGGGGGAGGGGTGCCTGCCATTGCTCAGGCTTGAGTAGGTAAACAAAGCTGCAGGGAAGCCTGAACACAGTGGAGCCCACCACAGCTCAAGGAGGCCTGTCTGCCTCTGTAGGCTCCAACTCTGGGGGCAGGACACAGACAAACAAAAGACAGCAATAGCCCTTGCAGACTTAAATGTCCCTGTCTGACAGCTTTGAAGAGAGTAGTGGTTCTCCCAGCACGCAGCTTGAGATCTGAGAATGGACAGACTGCCTCCTCAGCTGGGTCCCTGACCCCCAAGAAGCCTAACTGGGAGGCAGCCCCCAGTAGGGGTTGACTGACACCTCAAAGGCCGGGTACTCCTCTGAGACAAAACTTCCAGAAGAACGATCAGGCAGCAGCATTTGCGGTTCACCAATATCCGTTGTGCTGCCGCCACCACTGCTGATACCCAGGCAAACAGGGTCTGGAGTGGACCTCAAGTAAATTCCAACAGACCTGCAGCTGAGGGTGCTGACTTTTAGAAGGAAAACTAACAAACAGAAAGGACATCCACACCAAAAACCCATTTGTACATCACCATCATCAAGGACCAAAGGTAGATAAAACCACAAAGATGGGGAAAAAAACACAGCAGAAAAACTGGAAACACTAAAAATCACAGTGCCTCTCCTCCTCCAAAGGACTGCAGCTCCTCACCAGCAACAGAACAAAGCTGGATGGAGAATGACTTTGATGAGTTGAGAGAGGAAGGCTTCAGAAGATAAAACTACTCCGAGCTAAAGGAGGAAGTTTGAACCCATGGCAAAGAAGTTAAAAACCTTGAAAAAAGATTAGATGAATGGCTAACTAGAATAACCAATGCAGATAAGTCCTTAAAGGACCTGATAGAGCTGAAAACCATGGCACGAGAACTACATGATGGATGCACAAGCCTCAGTAGCCTATTCAATGAACTGGAAGAAAGGGTATCAGTGATGGAAGATCAAATGAATGAAATGAAGCAAGAAGAGAGTTTAGAGAAAAAAGAATAAAAAGAAATCAACAAAGCCTCCAAGAAATATGGGACTATGTGAAAAGACCAAATCTACATCTGATTGGTGTACCTGAAAGTGACGGGGAAATGGAACCAAGTTGGAAAACACTCTGCAGGATATTATCCAGGAGAACTTCCCCAATCTAGCAAGGCAGGCCAACATTCAAATTCAGGAAATACAGAGAACACCAGAAAGATACTCCTCAAGAAGAGCAACTCCAAGACACATAATTGTCAGATTCACCAAAGTTGAAATGAAGGAAAAAATGTTAAAGGCAGCCAGAGAGAAAGGTCAGGTTACACACAAAGGGAAGCCCATCAGACTAACAGCTGATCTCATGGCAGAAACTCTACAAGCCAGAAGGGACTGGGTCAAATATTCAACATTCTTCAAGACAAGAATTTTCAACCCAGAATTTCATATATAGACAAACTAAGCTTCATAAGTGAAGGAGAAATAAAATCCTTTACAGACAAGCAAATGCTGAGAGATTTTGTCACCACCAGGCCTGACCCAAAAGAGTTCCTGATGGAAGCACTAAACATGGAAAGGAAAAACCGGTACCAGCCACTGCAAAAACATGCCAAATTGCAAAGACCATCAAGGCTAGGAAGAAACTACATCAACTAACGAGCAAAATAACCAGCAAACATCATAATGACAGGATCAAATTCACACATAACAATACTAACCTTAAATGTAAATGGGCTAAATGCTCCAATTAAAAGACACAGACTGGCAAATTGGATAAAGAGTCAAGACCCATCAGTATGCTGTATTCAGGAAACCCATCTCATGTGCAGAGACAGAAATAGGCTCAAAATAAAGGGATGGAGGAAGATCTACCAAGAAAATGGAAAAGAAAAAAAGGCAGGGGTTACAATCCTAGTCTCTGATAAAACAGACTTTAAACCAACAAAGATCAAAAGAGACAAAGAAGGCCATTACATAATGGTAAAGGGATCAATTCAACAAGAAGAACTAACTATCCTAAATATATATGCACCCAATACAGGAGCACCCAGATTCATAAAGCAAGTCCTTAGTGACCTACAAAGAAACTTAGACTCCCACACAATAATAATGGGAGACTTTAACATCCCACTGCCAACATTAGAAAGATCAACGAGACAGAAAGTTAAAAAGGATATCCAGGAATTGAACTCAGCTCTGCACCAAGCGAACCTAACAGACATCTACAGAACTCTCCACCCCAAATCAACAGAATATACATTCTTTTCAGCACCACACCACACCTATTCCAAAATTGACCACATAGTTGGAAATAAAGCACTCCTTAGCACATGTAAAAGAACAGAAATTATAACAAACTGTCTAGTTTGATTGACCACAGTGCAATCAAACTAGAACTCAGGATTAAGAAACTCACTCAAAACCGCTCAATGACATGGAAACTGAACAACCTGCTCCTGAATGACTACTGGGTACATAACAAAATGAAGGCAGAAATAAAGATGCTCTTTGAAACCAACAAGAACCAAGACACAACATACCAGAATCTCTGGGACACAGTCAAAGCAGTGTGTAGAGGGACATTTATAGCACCAAATGCCCACAAGAGAAAGCAGGAAAGATCTAAAATGGACACCCTAACATCACAATTAAAAGAACTAGAGAAGCAAGAGCAAACACCTTCAAAAGCTAGCAGAAGGCAAGAAATAACTAAGATCAGAACAGAACTGAAGGAAACAGAGACACAAAAAAAACCTTCAAAAAATCAATGAATCCAGGAGCTCCTTTTTGAAAAGATCAACAAATTTGATAGACTGCTAGCAAGACTAATAAAGAAGAAAAGAGACAAGAATCAAATAGATGCAATAAAAAATGACAAAGGGCAGGAGGAGCCAAGATGGCTGAATAGGAACAGCTCAGGTCTACAGCTCCCAGCGTGAGCGACACAGAAGACGGGTGATTTCTGCATTTCCATCTGAGGTACCGTGTTCATCTCACTAGGGAGTGTGAGACAGTGGGCGCAGGTCAGTGGGTGAGTGCACCGTGCACCAGCCTAAGCAGGGGCGAGGCATTGCCTCACTCGGGAAGCGCAAGGGGTCAGGGAGTTCCCTTTCCAGGGGTGACAGACGGCACCTGGAAAATTGGGCCACTCCCACCCGAATACCGTCCTTTTCCGATGGGCTTAGGAAACGGTGCCCCAGGACAGTATAGCCTGCACCTGGCTCAGAGGGTCCTATGCCCACGGAGTCTCACTGATTGCTAGCACAGCAGTCTGAGATCAAACAGCAAGTCGGCAGCGAGGCTGCGGGAGGGGCGCCCACCATTGCCCAGGCTACCTTAGGTAAACAAGGCAGCTGGGAAGCTTGAACTGGGTGGAGCCCACCACAGCTCAAGGAGGCCTGCCTGCCTCTGTAGGCTCCACCTCTGGGGGCAGGGCACAGACAAACAAAAAGACAGCAGTAACCTCTGCAGACTTAAATGTCCCTGTCTGACAGCTTTGAGGAGAGCAGTGGTTCTCCCAGCATGCAGCTGGAGATCTGAGAATGGGCAGACTGCCTCCTCAAGTGGGTCCCTGACCCCTGACCCCCGAGCAGCCTAACTGGGAGGCACCCCCCAGTAGGGGCAGATTGACACCTCACACAGCTGGCCAGGTACTCCAACAGACCTGCAGCTGAGGGTCCTGTCTGTTAGAAGGAAAACTAACAGAAAGGACATCCACACCAAAAACCCATCTGTACAGCACCATCATCAAAGACCAAAAGTAGATAAAATCACAAAGATGGGGAAAAACAGAGCAGAAAACTGGAAACTCTAAAAACCAGAGTACCTCTCCTCCTCCAAAGGAACGCAGTTCCTCACCAGCAATGGAACAAAGCTGGACGGAGAATGACTTTGACAAGCTGAGAGAAGAAGGCTTCAGATGATCAAATTATTCCGAGCTACGGGAGGATATTCAAACCAAAGGCAAAGAAGTTGAAAACTTTGAAAAAAATTTAGAAGAATGTATAACTAGAATAACCAATACAGAGAAGTGCTTAAAGGAGCTGATGGAGATGAAAACCAAGGCTCGAGAACTACGTGAATAATGCAGAAGCCTCAGGAGCCGATGCGATCAAATGGAAGAAAGGGTATCAGCCCTGGAAGATGAAATGAATGAAATGAAGTGAGAAGGGAAGTTTAGAGAAAAAAGAATAAAAAGAAATGAGCAAAGCCTCCAAGAAATGTGGGACTATGTGAAAAGACCAAATCTATGTCTGATTGGTGTACCTGAAAGTGATGGGGAGAATGGAAACAAGTTAGAAAACACTCTGCAGGATATTATCCAGGAGAACTTCCCCAATCTAGCAAGGCACATCAACATTCAGATTCAGGAAATACACAGAACGCCACAAAGATACTCCTCGAGAAGAGCAACTCCAAGACATATAATTGTCAGATTCACCAAAGTTGAATTGAAGGAAAAAATGCTATGGGCAGCCAGAGAGAAAGGTTGGGTTACCATCAAAGGGAAGCCCATCAGACTAGCAGCAGATCTCTCGCAGAAACCCTACAAGCCAGAAAACAGTGGGGGCCAATATTCAACATTCTTCAAGAAAAGAATTTTCAACCCAGAATTTCATATCCAGCCAAACTAAGCTTCATAAGTGAAGGAGAAATAAAATACTTTACAGAGAAGCAAATGCTGAGAGATTTTGTCACCAGCAGGCCTGCCCTAAAAGAGCTCCTGAAGGAAGTGCTAAATATGGAAAGGCACAACCAGTACCAGCCACTGCAAAATCATACCAAAATGTAAAGACCATGGAGACTAGGAAGAGACTGCATCAACTAACGAGCAAAATAACCAGCTAACATCATCATGACAGGATCAAATTCACACATGACAATATTAACTTTAAATGTAAATGGAATAAATGCTCCAATTAAAAGACACAGATTGGCAAATTGGATAAAGCGTCAAGACCCATCAGTGTTCTGTATTCAGGAAACCCACCTCACGTGCAGAGACACACATAGGCTCAAAATAAAAGGATGGAGGAAGACCTACCAAGCAAATGGAAAACAAAAAAAGGCAGGGGTTGCAATCCTAGTCTCTGATAAAACAGACTTTAAACCAAAAAAGATCACAAGAGACAAAGAAGGCCATTACATAATGGTAAAGGGATTAATTCAACAAGAAGAGCTAACTATCCTAAATATATATGCACGCAATACAGGAGCACCCAGATTCATAAAGCGAGTCCTGAGTGACCTACAAAGAGACTTCGACTCCCACACAATAATAATGGGAGACTTTAACACCCCACTGTCAACATTAGACAGATCAACAAGACAGAAAGTCAACAAGGATACCCAGGAATTGAACTCAGCTCTGCACCAAGCGAACCTAACAGACATCTACAGAACTCTCCACCCCAAATCAACAGAATATACATTTTTTTCAGCACCACACCACACCTATTCCAAAATTGACCACATACCTGGAAGTAAAGCTCTCCTCAATAAATGTAAAAGAACAGAAATTATAACAAACTATCTCTCAGATCACAGTGCTATCAAGCTAGAACTCAAGATTAAGAATCTCACTCAAAACTGCTCAACTACATGGAAACTGAACATCCTGCTCCTGAATGACTACTGGGTACATAACGAAATGAAGGCAGAAATAAAGATGTTCTTTGAAACCAACGAGAACCAAGACACAACATACCAGAATCTCTGGGACGCATTCAAAGGAGTGTGTAGAGGGACATTTATAGCAATAAATGCCTGCAAGAGAAAGCAGGAAAGATCCAAAATTGACACCCTAACATGACAATTAAAAGAACTAGAAAAGCAAGAGCAAACACATTCAAAAGCTAGCAGAAGGCAAGAAATAACTAAAATCAGAGCAGAACTGAAGGAAATAGAGACACAAAAAACCCTTCAAAAAATTAATGAATCCAGGAGCTGGTTTTTTGAAAGGATCAACAAAATTGATAGACCGCTAGCAAGATTAATAAAGAAAAAAAGAGAGAAGAATCAAATAGATGCAATAAAAAATGATAAAGGGGATGTCACCACCGATCCCACAGAAATAAAATCTACCATCAGAGAATACTACAAACACCTCTATGCAAATAAACTAGAAAATCTACAATAAATGGATAAATTCCTCAACACATACACCCTCCCAAGACTAAACCAGGAAGAAGTTGAATCTCTGAATAGACCAATAACAGGAGCTGAAATTGTGGCAATAATCAATAGCTTACCAACCAAAAAAAGTCCAGGACCAGATGGGCTCACAGCTGAATTCTACCAGAGGTACAAGGAGGAGCTGGTACCATTCCTTCTGAAACTATTCCAATCAATAGAAAAAGAGGGAATCCTCCCTAACTCATTTTATGAGGCCAGCATCATCCTGATACCAAAGCCTGGCAGAGACACAACAAAAAAAGAGAATTTTAGACCAATATCCTTGATGAACATTGATGCAAAAATCCTCAATAAAATACTGGCAAACCAAATCCAGCAGCACATCAAAAAGATTATCCACCATGATCAAGTGGGCTTCATCCCTGGGATGCAAGGCTGGTTCAATATACGCAAATCAATAAACGTAATCCAGCATATAAACACAACCAAAGACAAAAACCACATGATTATCTCAATAGACGCAGAAAAGGCCTTTGACAAAATTCAACAACACTTCATGCTAAAAACTCTCAATAAATTAGGCATTGATGGGACGTATCTCAAAATAATAAGAGCTATCTACGACAAACCCACAGCCAATATCATACTGAATGGGCAAAAACTGGAAGCATTCTCTTTGAAAACTGGCACAAGACAGGGGTGCCCTCTCTCACCACTTCTATTCAACATAGTGTTGGAAGTTCTGGCCAGGGCAATTAGGCAGGAGAAGGAAATAAAGGGTATTCAATTAGGAAAAGAGGAAGTCAAATTGTCCCTGTTTGCAGATGACATGATTGTATATCTAGAAAACACCATTGTCTCAGCCCAAAATCTCCTTAAGCTGATAAGCAACTTCAGCAAAGTCTCAGGATACAAAATCAATGTACAAAAATCACAAGCATTCTTATACATCAATAACAGACAAACAGAGAGCCAAATCATGAGTGAACTCCCATTCACAATTGCTTCAATGAGAAGAAAATACCTAGGAATCCAACTTACAAGGGATGTAAAGGACCTCTTCAAGGAGAACTGCAAACCACTGCTCAAGGAAATAAAAGAAGATACAAACAAATGGAAGAACATTCCATGCTCATGGGAAGGAAGAATCAATATTCTGAAAATGGCCATCCTTCCCAAGGTAATTCACAGATTCAATGCCATTCCCATCAAGCTACCAATGACTTTCTTCACAGAATTGGAAAAAACTACTTTAAAGTTCATATGGAACCAAAAAAGAGCCCGCATCACCAAGTGAATCCTAAGCCAAAAGAACAAAGCTGGAGGCATCACGCTACCTGACTTCAAACTATACTACAAGGCTACAGTAACCAAAACAGCATGGTACTGGTACCAAAACAGAGATATAGATCAATGGAACAGAACAGAGCCCTCAGAAATAATGCCACATATCTACAACTATCTGATCTTTGACAAACCTGACAAAAACAAGAAATAGGGAAAGGATTCCCTATTTAATAAATGGTGCTGGGAAAACTGGCTAGCCATATGGAGAAAGCTGAAACTGGATCCCTTCCTTACACCTTATACAAAAATCAATTCAAGATGGATTAAAGACTTAAATGTTAGACCAAAAACCATAAAAACCCTAGAAGAAAACCTAGGCATTACCATTCAGGACATAGGCATGGGCAAGGACTTCATGTCTAAAACACCAAAAGCAATGGCAACAAAAGCCAAAATTCACAAATGGGATCTAATTAAACTAAAGAGCTTCTGCACAGCAAAGGAAACTACCATCAGAGTGAACAGGCAACCTACAAAATGGGAGAAAATTTTTGCAACCTACTCACCTGGCAAAGGGCTAATATCCAAAATCTACAATGAACTCCAACAAATTTACAAGAAAAAAACAAACAACCCCATCAAAAAGTGGGCAAAGGACATGAACAGACACTTCTCAAAAGAAGACATTTATGCAGCCAAAAAACACATGAAAAAATGCTCACTATCACTGGCCATCAGAGAAATGCAAATCAAAACCACAATGAGATACCATCTCACACCAGTTAGAATGGCAATCATTAAAAAGTCAGGAAACAACAGGTGCTGGAGAGGATGTGGAGAAATAGGAACACTTTTACACTGTTGGTGGGACTGTAAACTAGTTCAACCCTTGTGGAAGTCAGTGTGGCGATTCCTCAGGGATCTAGAACTAGAAATTCCATTTGACCCAGCCATCCCATTACCGGGTATCTACCCAAAGGACTATAAATCATGCTGCTATAAAGACACATGCACACGTATGTTTATTGCAGCATTATTCACAATAGCAAAGACTTGGAACCAACCCAAATGTCCAACAATGATAGACTGGATTAAGAAAATGTGGCACATATACACCATGGAATACTATGCAGCCATAAAATATGATGAGTTCACGTCCTTTGTAGGGACATGGATGAAATTGGAAATCATCATTCTCAGTAAACTATCGCAAGAACAAAAAACCAAACACCACATATTCTCATGCATAGGTGGGAATTGAACAATGAGAACACATGGACACAGGAAGGGGAACATCACACTTCGGGGACTGTTGTGGGGTGGGGGGTGGGGGGAGGGATAGCATTGGGAGATATACTTAATACTAGATGACGAGTTAGTGGGTGCAGCGCACCAGCATGGCACATGTATACATATGTAACTTACCTGCACATTGCGCACATGTACCATAAAACCTAAAGTATAATAATAATAATAATAATAATAATAATAATAATAATAATAATAATAAAAGAAAAAAAAACAAATAGCAGTAAAAAAAAAAAAATGACAAAGGGGATATCACCACCGATCCCACGGAAATGCAAACTACCATCAGAGGATAATATAAACACCTCTATACAAATAAACTAGAAAATCTAGATGAAATGGATGAATTCCTCAACACATACAAACTCCCAGGACTAAACCAAGAAGAAGTTGAATCTCTGAATAGACCAATAACAGATTCTGAAATTGAGGCAATAATTAATAGCTTACCAACCAAGAAAAGTCCAGGACCAGATGGATTCACAGCCAAATTCTACTAGAGGTACAAGGAGGAGCTGGTACCATTCCTTCTGAAACTATTCCAATCAATAGAAAAAGAGGGAATCCTCCCTAACTCATTTTATGAGGCCAGTATCATCCTGATACCAAAGCCTGGCAGAGACAACAAAAAAAGAGAATTTTAGACCAATATCCTTGATGAACACTGATGCAAAAATGCTCAATAAAATACTGGCAAACCAAATCCAGCAACACACCAAAAATCATATCCACCATGATCAAGTACGCTTCATCCCTGGGATGCAAGTCTGGTTCAACATATGAAAATCAATAAATGTAATCCAGCATATAAACAGAACCAAAGACAAAAACCACATGATTATCTCAATAGATGCAGAAAAGGCCTTTGACAAAATTCAAACAATGCTTCAGGCTAAAAACTCTCAATAAATTAGGTATTGATGGGACATATCTCAAAATAATAAGAGCTATCTATGACAGACCCACAGCCAATATCATACTGAATAGATAAAACCTGGAAGTACTTCCTTTGAAAACGGGCACAAGACAGGGATGCCCTCTCTCACCACTCCTATGCAACATAGTGTTGGAAGTTCTGGCAAGGGCAATCAGGCAGGAGAAGGAAATAAAGGGCATTCAATTAGGAAAATAGGAAGTCAAATTGTCCCTGTTTGCAGACTACATGATTGTATATCTAGAAAACCCTATGGTCTCAGCCCAAAATCTCCTTAAGCCCATAAGCAACTTCAGCAAAGTCTCAGGATACAAAATCAATGTACAAAAATCACAAGCATTCTTATACACCAATAACAGACAAACAGAGAGCCAAATCATGAGTGAACTCCCATTCACAATTGCTTCAAAGAGAATAAAATACCTAGGAATGCAACTTACAAGGGATGTGAAGGACCTCTTCAAGGAGAACTACAAACCACTGCTCAAGGAAATAAAAGAGGATACAAACAAATGGAAGAACATTCCATGCTCATGGGTAGGAAGAATCAATATCGTGAAAATGGCCATCCTTCCCAAGGTAATTTACAGATTCGATGCCATCCCCATCAAGGTACCAATGACTTTCTTCACAGAATTGGAAAAAACTACTTTAAAGCTCATATGGAACCAAAAAAGAGCCCACATCACCAAGTCAATCGTAAGCCAAAAGAACAAAGCTGGAGGCACCACGCTACCTGACTTCAAACTATACTACAAGGCTACAGTAACCAAAACAGCATGGTACTGGTACCAAAACAGAGATATAGATCAATGGAACAGAACAGAGCCGTCAGAAATAATGCCACATATCTACAACTATCTGATCTTTGACAAACCTGAGAAAAACAAGCAATGGGGAAAGGATTCCCTATTTAATAAATGGTGCTGGGAAAACTGGCTAGCCATATGAAGAAAGCTGAAACTGGATCCCTTCCTTACACCTTATAATAAAAAATTCAAGATGGATTAAAGACTTACATGTTAGAGCTAAAACCATAAAAACCCTGGAAGAAAATCTAGGCAATACCATTCAGGACATAGGCATGGGCAAGGACTTCATGTCTAAAACACCAAAAGCAATGGCAACAAAAGCCAAAATTCACAAATGGGATCTAATTAAATTAAGGAGCTTCTGCACAGCAAAATAAACTACCATCAGAGTGAACAGGCAACATAGAGAATGGGAGAAAATGTTTGCAATCTGCTTATCTGGCAAAGGGCTAATATCCAGAATCTACAATGAACTCAAAAAAATTTACAAGAAAAAAACAAACAGCCCCATCAACAAGTGGGCAAAGGATATGAACAGACACTTCGCAAAAGAAGACATTTATGCAGCCAAAAGACACATGAAAAAATGCTGGCCATCAGAGAAATGCAAATCAAAACCACAATGAGATACCATCTCACACCAGTTAGAATGGCGATCATTAGAAAGTCAGGAAACAACAGGTGCTGGAGAGGATGTGGAGAAATAGGAACACTTTTACACTGTTGGTGGGTCTGTAAACTAGTTCAAACATTGTGGAGGTCAGTGTGGCAATTCCTCAGGGATCTAGAACTAGAAATACCATTTGACCCAGCCATCCCATTACTGGGTGTATATACCCAAAGGATTATAAATCATGCTGCTATAAAGACACATGCACACGTATGTTTATTGCAGCACTATTCACAATAGCAAAGACTTGGAACCAACCCAAATGTCCAACAATGATAGACTGGATTAAGAAAATGTGGCATATATACACCATGGAATACTATGCAGCCATAAAAAATGATGAGTTTATGTCCTTTGTAGGGACATGGATGAAGCTGGAAACCATCATTCTCAGCAAACTATCACAAGGACAAAAAACCAAACACCACATGTTCTCACCCATAGGTGGGAATTGAACAGTGAGAACACATGGACACGGGAAGGGGAGCATCACACACCAGGGACAGTTGTGGGGTTGGGGGAGGGGGGCGGGATAGCATTAGGTGATATACCTAATGCTAAATGATGAGTTAATGGGTGCAGCACACCAACATAGCACATGTATACATATGTAACAAGCCTTCACGTTGTGCACATGTACCCTAAAACTTAAAGTATAATAATAATAAAAAAGAAAGAAAATATGAAGTAGAAGATATGTAGGATGAATATGTCTAGAGACTTAATGTATCATGTGAAGACTATAGGTAACAAAATTGTGCTGTATATGGGATTCTTGCTAAATGAATAGATTTTACCTGCTCTCACCACAAAAAAAAAAAAAAAATGGGTAACTAGGTGAAATAATGGATATGTTAATTTGCTTCATTTTAGTAACCTTTTTACTATGTGTATCCCATAACCTCATGTTGTATACCCTAAATATATACAACAGAATTTATTTTTAAAAATCAAAAAAGAAAACACAGAGATATACTAAACCGAATAAAAAGAAGATGGGTAAAGGATTTCAAAAGACGTATATCCAAAGAAGATAACAAATGGCTCACAAGCACATAAAAAGATGCTCAACTTTATTAGCCATTAGGGAAACACAAGGAAATACCACTTCACATCCACTAGGATGACTGTAATAAAAAAGACAGACAAAAACAGTTGGCATTGATGTGCAGAAATTGAAGTCTCATACATTGCTTGGAGGAATGTAAAATGGTGCAACTGCTTTGGAAAACAGTTTGACAGTTCCTCAAAATATTAAACACAGAATTACCATATGAATCAGCAATTCCACTCCTAAATATATATGCTGGAGAAATGAAAATGCATGTTCACACAAAAGCTTATATACTAATGTTAATAGCAACATTATTCATAATAGCCAAAAAGTAGAATCAAATCACATATTCATCAATGCATTTATCCGTTGTTGAATGGGCAAGTAAAATGTGGTGTATCCTGCAATGGAGTATTATTCAGCAATAAAGAGAATGTAGTACCAATATGTACTACAACATGGGTGAATCTTGAAAACATGCTAACTTAAAGAAGCTAGACACAAAACAGTGCCTATTATACTATTCAAGTTATAAGAAAAGTCCAGAATAGGCAAATCTACAGAGATGAAAGTATATTAATGGTGGTGGATGATAGTTGTGATGAGAAACAACTGTTAATGGGTGTGGTTTCTTTTTGGAGTATGAAAATGTTTTAAAATTGACTGTGAGGAAGATTGCACGCTCCTGTGAATGTATTAAAAACCATTAAATTGTACACTGTAAGTGGGTAAATTATATAATATGTAAATATATCTCAATAAATCTGTTATTTAAAAAAGATAATAGTAGCCTAGATATGAATGATAGTCAGTGGTTTAACTATTCTCAAATATCATTTTGAATCTTCTGCTTTAAAATATCTTCACAGAATTTGGAAACTCTTCTCTATGGTTGACTGACTAGTATTCATTCCCTTATAAATTTTCTGTAATCTTGCCAAAGTTATCCATCAACACTGAAAAATATATAGTTAAGAAGGTAAATGAAAACTGCAATTTCACTTTTTAGCCACCTGTATAAACAATGTTTAGGGAATAGGCTATTTTTTTTTTAGAGCAAGAAAAGTTGCTAGAGATCTACCAAATGAGAAAATTGCATCTCAAAAATGTTAACTGATTCTCCAAAATTACACAGCCAAATGATAAGGATATTGTATATTTGAAAACCACTGTGATAGCCAGCCTCCACAATCATCTCCAATGATTCTCACCTCTTGGTATTCACATCTTTATGTAGGCCCCTTCTCCCTTCCCTCCCTCTCCCATCACTCACTCCAGGGAAGCTAGCTGAAAGCCATATGACATTCATGAAGATTATGAAGAGGCCTATGTGCCCAGGGACTGAGGTCTGCTATCAACTCCATGAGTAAGCTTGGAAGCATATCCTCCCCTGCTTGAGCTTTCAGATGAGACTGCAGCCCCAGCTAACAACCTCAGCCTGATTAAACCTCATGAGAGACCAAGACCCAGAATCATCCAGCTAAGCCACTCCTTAATTCCTGACCCACATCAATAGTGAAATAATAAATTATTTTAAGCTATGGGTTTGGGGAAATCTGTTATGCCTTTATGGATAACTAGTACATATTTTTGCTCTTTACACTCTAAAACCTGCCTCTTATATAACTACTGTTATATTTACAATTGTTTTCTAGGATGCATTGGCTAAAATTCAAATGTTAATCACTCTGTGTGGGTATGACTTTGATTTACATTTCTCCATTTAAGAAGAAAAAAATTAAATATTATATATTTTTATCAATGTTTTTCTCCTAACTCTAGGAGTTTCTGTTTGTTTTACAACATCATAAGAGCAAGATATAGCATTTTAACATAAGATAACTTCTCGGGTAAATTTTTACTGCTTTTGACACAAGGCAATTAAATTCAGTCATATCATTTTCCTTCTGGTGGAGGCTCCAAACGTTCATTGAAGCACAGGGATACTGTAGACACTACTTTCAACTCTCTGGTTATGCTAACTGTAAATGAACCTACTCATGTTTCTCCACATGCTCTGGTCAAACTTCCCAAGAGTCTTTTAATGTTACTATAAAACAAAGAGCCAGACAGGAAGCCAGACAGGAGGGAAATCATAGAGAAGAAAAAATTAGCATATTTTATCCTTTACACTGTGGAAGCAAAACATCCAAGAGGAGAGATATATTCATGGAAAAGTTTATTATTACTGACATTCATGTTCTTCTGGCCTTAAAGACTCCAGCCACTGGCTTTAAGTCTCCTTCTTCCCTTTATTCATGTCATTATTTTCAATGACCTCACTATGAAAATTGAAGCAATCAAAGACATTCTCACTCTCTTCCCACCAAACCCATCAATCAATCTGCATCTGTATCCACAAAGTCCCATCCATGCTTCTCTCTATGGCCAATACCTTAATACCCCATGCCCTCTCAACTACTAAAGAATTTTACTTCCAATAGTTTCTACTCTCTCTTGCATCATCAATTCATCCCTCTCTTTATATTAATTTCAGAAACATATCAATATGCCTTGATGCCACTATTCTAAAAATGCCCTTCCTTAACCCCATTTATCTGATCTTCCTGGGCAAAACCTCCAAGGAAGATGTTTATTTTTGATTTCTGTTTTGCCATCTTTTATTTTTGCCTTTATTCATTCTAGTTGGGTTTTGGTCCCATTATTATACTGATATTATATTTATCAGTATTAATTATCATCTTTCACCATTTACAGTGGAAGCTTCCTTATGTTTATCTTAATCCCACATCCAATCAGGTAGTCATTCCATCCTATGAACGTACTCTCCTCCCTTGGTTCCTAGGACACCACACCATCTCAGTCTTCCTCCTACCTCTCTGGCAACTTCTGCTCAGTCTCCTTTTCTGACTCTTCCTCTTCTGCCTGCTTTATAAATGTTACTATTTCTCAGGACTCAGTCTGATGCCGTCTTTTTCCTCTATTCCAAATTGCTCATCTACTTCCAACACATGAAAATCCATATAAATGCCGAAGAATCCCACATTTATGCCTCTTGATTCATACATCCAACAGTTAAGTTGAAGTCTCCAGTTGTCACACATGCATGCTAAACTTAACATGTCTACAACAGAACTCTTCATTCCCAAAATATTACTGTCCCTGGCATCCCCATCCACATAGATACTCAAGCCTGAAACTAACTGAGGTGTTATCCTTGATTTATTCTACTCCCATGACCTCTCTCCATAGTCAACCCAATAACAAGTCCTTTATAGTCTACCTCCAAAATGTGCCTTGAATTCATGCACTTACCTCTATGTTCAATGCTGCCAACCTACTATAAGCCACCACCATCTTTCATCTATAATACTTAATGGCTCCCTTTTTCAGTTTTGCCTCCCACTAATCCATTCTTCACACAGTAGCCAGAAAAATCATCTAAAAAAATGACTCTTAAGCTCAATAACAAGCTCCCAACCCCCTGACTATATCTTCAACCTCACCCAGTGTCATTCCCCCACTTATAAACTATAATCACATGGACTTTTCCTTTACTAGAGCAAATTAAGATATTTCCTACCTTGGACTTTCATAATTACCATTGTAAATTGTAAATATTTAATAGCTCTCAGAAAATAGGCAGCTTATAGAGTGGAAAGAATGTAATAGTATATTAGTTATCTGTTGCTGCATTAAAAATTTCCCCAATTTCAATCTGCCTAAAGTAAGCCGCCACCCCGTTCCATCTACCAGGTTCTTTGCCAGATTAGTTTCTTATTATCTCTCCTATTTGAGATTAAATATTACCTAATTTCTTAACCAGATTTCCTCTTCTCTCCTTTTTTAAATATATTTTTTACACTTTTTAATTGTAAATTTGTCTAGTGCATATCTACCCTTACTAGAGATACAAACTCTGCAAGCAAGTTACCATGTCTTCTTCATTTTTTATTCTAAATCCAGTGTCTAGAACAATACTCTGAATATATTAAGCTCTTATTACTATTTGTTGAATTAATAATAATGATAATGCCATATGAGACTCATAGAATCAAAGAATATTCAGTTTGAGAGCTACAAAATCAAAGACCTTTATAAGCAAACCGGGCAGTCTTCTGTAAAAGGTACATATGTTATCAATGTGCCTTGCATTTAAGAAGCTTATTAAACACTGTAATGCAAAATCTCTCCATTTCCTTCTCCATCAGCTGCATATTTGTATATGTGTATGTATGAGATTGTATTTCTTTCTTAAAAGTTCTTGTATTAGGCCATTTTTGTGTTGCTCTAAAGGAATACTTGAAATTGGGTAACTTACAAAGAAAAGAGGTTTAATTGGCTCTGGGTTCTGCAGGCTCTACAGGAAGCATGGCACCAACATCTGTTGGCTTCTGGTGAGGCTTCAGGAAGTTTTCTATAATGGTAGAAGGTGACAGGGAGCCAGCATGTCACATGATGAGAGTGGGAGCAAAAGAGAGAGAGAAAGGGAGGGGCCACACTCTTTGAAACAACCAGATATCATGTGAAGTCAGAGAAAGAATTCACTTATCACCAAGGCAATAGCCCTAAGCCATTCATAAAAGATCACCCTCCATGATCCAAACACCTCCAATATTGGGAATTACATTTAAATATGGGATTTGGAGGAGACAAACATTCAAACAATATCCTTCTCTACTCTTCTCATTCCTGTTTCTAGTATCTTCAGATACAGATTGAACAGGATCTGTCCAAAAAAGTAAAAATGCTCTTGATTCCTCTTAGAGTAGTTGACCTTAAAAGGCCACCTATCAGAAGCCTAAAAGTGTCAGTATTTCCCCAGATACAAATGCCTGTCTCATTTCTGTAACCACTAAACTAAATGATAAATCAAAGACACTCTGAGGGGAAAAAAAACTATCAGAAATCTTACTTGTAAAGCAGAATTGAAGTTGAAAGAAAGTAGGAATGAGACACACTATATGGGCATCCACAGCCAGAGGGGAATCCTGCCAAAAAGTCAGAAATAGCTTCTCAAGGGTAACCATTTTCAATCTATTTTATTTCTTTTTATTACTCTTCTCAGGTAACACAGAACTTCAACTGATATGAAACCTTTTAACAAATGCAGCTTGTAACACGGTCTATTTATATTCTTATTTTATTTGATTCAATTATTCTCCTATAATTCTCCTGGTATTAAAAGTCCTTTTGATGGCTGTTCTGTTTTTGATTTCCAAAGTCATTAACCTCCATTCCCTATGCAAGGTAAGGGAAAGCTCTGTGAATGACAGCCTTGTTTACAGGGAACAGGAAAGGACTTGGCAGCTGTTCCAAAGTGTCAAATGAAATAACCTGAAGAATGCTATACAAAAGTGTCACCAAAGAGGGAAGCGACATCACACTAACTAGATTGCCTCTTCATTGTCCACTAATAGAATTATCTGATGCATAACTGTTGAGAGAGAAAGATTTGCTAGGAGGGAGGAATATCGGGTAATCTTTTTTATACCTTTCATATGACTTTCACAGTCTTCAAAATCTCAAAACATAGAGTGGGCTTAAAATGCAAATAATGAGAAGAAACAACAACAACAAAGACTATATTATGGCATGAGGCCACCACTTCTCCTGTTGTCCTTCTCAGTTTCTCCCCAACCTCCCCTTTTCCCTAGTTTATAAGACAGGAGAAAAGGGGAGAAAGCAAAAAGTTGGAAAGAAACAGAAGTAAGATAAATAGCTAGATGACCTTGGCACCACCACCTGGTCCTGGTGGCTAAAATAATAATAATATTAACCCCTGACCAAAACTACTATTGTTATCTGTAAATTCCAGACATTGTATGAGAAAGCACTGTAAAACTTTTTGTTCTGTTAGCTGATGTATGTAGCCCCCAGTCACATTCCTCATGCTTACTTGATCTATTATGACTTTTTTACATAGACCCCTTAGAGTTGTAAGCCCTTAAAAGGGCTAGAAATTTCTTTTTTGGGGAGCTCAGCTCTTAAGACATGAGTCTGCTGATGCTCCTGGCCGAATAAAAAACCTCTTCCTTCTTTAATCTGGTGTCTGAGGAGTTTTGTCTGTGACTTGTCCTGCCACAATATTAATTTGAATTATAACAGTGCCCTTTTGAGAATGAAGAATTCTATTTTTAATATCTCAGAGTCACTCTTATACACCAAACTTTTAGCCAAAATTGACGCTTTTCATCCACATCAAAAGGTATATCTGAGAGTATGCCTAAAATGTTCGTTTGAACTGTCATTACTTTAGAAGCATATGATCAGGTAGTAATCAGCCAAAGCCCTCTAAAACATTTATTTTTAGTATTCAATTTTCTATTCCCTTGTTATATTTAGTCCCTTGGTTCCAATTTGTTCATTTAATAGGCATTTCTTAAATGACTACTCTGTGCAGGATCAATTCCAGGTGCTTAAAATCGAAATTGAATCAGTTTCTTTTTTTTTTTTTTGGACAGTCTCACGCAGGCTGGAGTGAAGCAGTGCCATCTTGGCTCACTGCAACCTCTGCCTCTTGAGCTCAAGCAATTCTCCTGCCTCAGCCTCCCGAGAAGCTGGGATTACAGGTGTACGCTACCAGACCCCATTAATTTTTGTATTTTCAGTAGGATGGGGTTTCGCCATGTTGGCCAGACAGGTCTCCAACTCCTGACCTCAGGTGATGTCCCCACCTTGGCCTCCCAAAGTGCTGGGATTACAGACATGAGCCACTGTGCCCAGCCAAAATCTAGTCAGTTTCTAAGTTGCACTAATCACATCTAGGAAACATCAAATGCTTTACAGTCTAGTGGGAAAGAAAGAAAAGTGGATGATCCCTGCTATAGCCAGTCATAAGAACATCCATGAGGCTCTATTCTCCTGTGCTTTCTCTGGGCATAAACCCTTCACCTAAATTCTAATCTTCTTCAGTTAGATTCACCATCTTCACCTCAATGTCAGGATGCTCAAGACAGATTTTTCATTCTTCCTAAGTCCAGCCTGGTTCTCATCCCTAGGTTTCTAATTGTCAAAATAATAACCCAAAATTAGCACTTGGTATGTGCAATGCATTGCGTTATGTGCATTACATGGGTTATCTGATTTAACCTTCAAAATATTCCTATGAACCAGATAATATTATTAGTTCACTTGACAAGTAAGGAAACCAAGATTTAGAAAGGTTAAGTAACATGTTCAAATAACTAGGAAGTGGTTAACTTGCAGACAGGTTTTGAAAAATCAGGCACTAGAGCTTCACTGTCCGATAGCCACATACAGTTAATGAGCATTTAAAATATAGCTAATGCAACTGGGAAAATTTTTTAATTTCATTAAATTAATTTAAATTTAATTTTAAAAACCAATAGTTAAGTTGGTTATTGAGTATGTGAATATACTTTTCGACCATAAATGTATGAAATTTATGAAATCTACATACAGATCAAGTATTTCTGATGAAAATTTAGCTTCCAAACTAATATATGCTATAAGTGTAAAATTCGACTTTGAAGACTTGGTATTAAAAACAAGACTGTAAAATATCTCATTGGTAATTTTTTATATTGACTACATAGGGAAATATTTTAGATATATTGGGTTCAATAAAAACATATTAGTACAATATCATCTATTTCTTTTGCATAAGAAAATTTAAATGTACAGATATGGCTCACATTATATTTCTTTTTTACAGCATAGAAACTACCTTTTTTTTAAATAATTTCAACTTTTGTTTTTGATTCAAGGAGTACATGTGCAGGTTTGTTACATGGGTATATTGCATGATGCTGAGGTTTGGGGTATGATTGAACCCATCACCCAGGTACTGAGCGTAGTACCCAACAGTTTTTCAGCCCTTTCCCCACTCCCTTCATCCTCCCTCTAGTAGTCCCCAGTGACTATTTTTCTCATCTTTATGTCATATGTACCTAAAATGTAACTTCCACCTAGAAGTGACAACATGCAGTATTTGGTTTTCTGTTCCTGCATTAATTTGCTTAAGATGATGGCCTCCAGCTGCATCCATGTTGCTGCAAATAACATGATTTCATTATTTTTGTGGCTGCATAGTATTCTGTGGTGTATATGTACCACAGTTTCTTTACCCAATCCACTGCTGATGGGCACCTAGATTGATTCCATGATTTTGCTATTTTTAATGGTGCTGTGATGAACATACAAGTGCATGTGTCTTTTTTTTGTAAAATGATTTCTTTTCCTTAGGGTACATACCCAGTAATGGGATTGCTAAGTCAAATGGTAGTTCTGTTTTAAGTTCATTGAGACATCTCCAAACTGCTTTCCACAGTGGCTGAACTAATTTACATTCCCACTGTTTATAAGCATACTCTTTTCTCCACAGCCTTGCCAGCATCTGTTATTTTTTGTCTTTTTAATAACTGGCACAAGTAATAGTTCTGTTGGGCTCCACTGGTCTAGAGTCTATCCTCTTATCTTACACTATTCCAACTCTCAGGAAGCTTTCAATTCAGTGCTCATGTGGTAACAAGGATCTATTATTCAAACTGGCTAAATTCAGGCTCCCTGCTTTTCCCTCTCAGCCCCCACTGTCTGGCAGGTATCTTGAAACATCTTATCCTCTTCACTCTCTAGCCTTCTCTCAATGATTTATTAGCTCAAGTTCCACGAATACAGTATGACTTTTCTTGATATCTGTTCCAAAATACATTTTCATTCTCTCACTGCAACATCAAAATATGGAAATTGTCAAACTGGGCAATACAATCTAGTATTCTGCTGTATCAAATGGTTCCAAGTGACATGATGTGGTTGTGTGTGTGGGGACATGTGTGTATGTGTGTGTGCACACACATGCATGTGAACATAATATATTCATATTTATATTCCAGCTTCTTTTTTCTATCTCCTTGTAGCTTTGCCATTCCTAAATTCACTCAAATCATTATGAATTCATTTACAACTGCCTCCATTTATTAAGCTCCACACATCTTCCAAAATTATGTCCTTCATTTGCTTAAATGCAGGAACAAGTTTTAAAGAATGACACACTGTTCCTTCACAGTTTGATGAAGATCATGTATTACCTTATACACTGCTTAATTTATAAATTTTAGTCATGTCTTCCTTTAGCCTTAACCTCCTAGATTGAAGTTTCCCAATTGTCCTTTATATGATGGCTATTATTACCAAAGCCAAAAACACATCTTTGGTCATTGATCTACCATATCTCTCTTGAGATGCATTAGAATTGACTATACTCTTCCAGATTTCAGGTGAAAATACTATAATAACTTTATAGAATATATTATTTAGATTTTCATTTCCTTGATAAAAATGACAACTATTTTAAATTTTAGCATTAGGTTGATCTGATGTCATCAGAAAACATTCTATAACAATTCTTTGTCTTCAGGTTGTAACCACAAATTTTTGTTTTCATACAGAGAAGGTGTATAACTATTTTATAATTCTATTTTGGTATTCAAATTCATTTGCCACTCTTCTACATATGAACTCTCAGTACTTATTTCTGTCTTCCCATGTCTTCTTGGTAAACATGATAATAAATCTAAAATATATCCATATAAAATAGTAATATCTAATTTGTGGTGTTTAAAATATGATAGACTTAAAAATATTGGGCAAAAATTAGATATATGATGCAAACATATGATTTAGAATTCAAGTGTTCTAAGGTCTTTCCAAAGTTCAGAAGGAGGTTAAGATATTTATTAACTTTAGGCTTTAGGTATATTCAATAATAATTTCAAATGTAAACACAAAAAGAATGGAAGTAGAGTGTGTGACTTCCAAACCAGATGTTGGCAGCGGGGGCAGGGGGGTGAAAGTTTTTGACTGTAATAAATTCAGAAGATAGAAAATCAGAATGGAAGAAAAAGGTGATATAGGAAAAGCAGTACACAGAGAAAATGCTAAGTAAACTAGTAGAAATAAATCCAAAATATTAGAAATAACAATAAAAGTAAATGGGCTAAACATATCAGCAAAGAGATAAACGTTTCGATTAGAGAATTTTTTTAAAATCCAGGTCTATGCTACTTATAAAAGACAAGTAAACAAAAAGACAATTTTAAAATATAAAGAACAGAAAAAGTTAGAAAGTTAAAGCATAGAAAAACTACTAAGGCAAAACTAATCAAACAAAAGCCAGCATGATTAATATGGGAAAGAAGGTTTCATGGCTGGTCGAAGGCGCTGGATTAATATCAGAAAGAAAAAAGAAGACTTTAATAGTTCTCAGACCTGTTTACACGTTATAATAATTTTGGAAATGTTTTTAAGTTACCAATGTCTTACCCCCACCGATTAACTTCTAAAAGTGAGGCCTGGGCAAGGATGTTTCTAAAAGTTCCCTAGGTACTTATGATACAGAATGAGGATTTAATAACTTCCATTTTAAAGAAAAGAATTTTTAGAGATAAAATATTCATCATATGCTAATTTGTTAAATATACTAAATTTGTTAAAAAGAAAACTACAGAACTATTAGACTAAGACATGGGTAAATTCCTCTATTACCTGGGAGAGGGAGGAATGTTTCAAACTATCATTCAACATCCAGAAGCAATAAAAGAAAATGAGATTGCATTAAAAAACACAGGTTTCTGCCTATGAAGGGTTAGCTGCCATAGGAATTGCCACTTCACCATAGCCAAGAAAACCAGATCAAGTGTATAAAACAAAGGTTTTCAGATTCTGGGCAATAGAATGTGATCCCTGAGAAAAGGGAAACAAGATTATCAGTGAACTCTAAGTTAATGCCTTCAAACAGTTTTCAGATCACAGTCAAGGAGGGGGCTCCAAATTAAGGAATAGGGATTAAAGTTTGGGAAGGTGGAGACCCCTATAACTTGCAGATTTAAAAACAAAGAGGAGACAACTTGACTCAGCTCAGGCTGTCATAACAAAATACCATGGCTGGGTGGCTTAGGCAGCAGGGGTTTATTTTCTCAAAGTTCTAGAGGCTGGAAGTCTGAGATCAGGATGCCAGGTTCTGATGAGGACTCTCTTCCTGGTTGGCAGATCACTGCCTTCTTGCTGTACCCTAACATGGCAGAGAGAGGAGTGGGGGAAGGAGAAGGAGAGGGTGAGGGAGTCACACTTGAGAACACCACCCCACAACCTCATCTAGACCAATTGTCTCCCAAAGGCCCCATCTCCAAATACCATTACATTAGGGATTAGGGCTTCAATACACAAATTTTATGGTATACAATTCATTGCATAGCAGAACTTCACAGAGAGCTCTGGAGTTCTGCATAGGGATCTTCTCAAGTCTTTGGCTGAATACTGACCTACCCAGGAATGATAAGAAACTACCAAAGACTGAAGAAAGCTATAAAACAGCTTCTCAGAACTCTCACAGAAGTGAAAATAGCTTATGTTTCCACAGGACAGAATGAAGAGACCTCCTAATATGGGTCATTGCACACAGTCCACAGAAGGGTCCTGCCTTAATATTGGAGCTAAATTAATCCCAGGATAAAGGCTTCTCTGGGAACACCTAACAAAGCTTAAAATTAAGTCTTAAAAGTTTCAAATTTACCTGCAAGTTACTAAACTACACACCAGAATAAAACCCAACACTCTTTAAAGGAATACAAATAATTTCAGCAAAACATAAAACTCACAATGTCAGACATAATTTTAGAATTATTAGGCATGCAAATCATGAATGAACTCCCATTCACAATTGCCCCAAAAAGCATAAAATACCTAGGAATATCACTAACAAGAGAAGTGGAGGATCTCTACAGGAAAATTACAAAACACTGCTAAAATAAATCAGAGATGACACAAACAAATAGAAAATCATTCTATGCTCATGGATAGGAAGAATCAGTATTGCTAAAATGACCATACTGCCAGAAGCAATTTATAGATTTAATGCTATTGACACTAAACTACCATTGACATTCTTCACAGAACTAGAAAAAAAACTATTTTAAAATTCATATGGAACCAAAAAAAGAGCTCAAAAGCCAAGGCAATCCTAAACAAAAAGAACAAATCTGGAGGCATCATGTTACCTGACTTCAAACTATACTACAGGGCTACAGTAACCTAACCAAAACAGCATGGTACTGGTACAAGAACAGACACATAAACCAATGGAACAGAATAGGGAACCCAGGAATAAAACCACACACCTACAACCATCTGATCTTCAACAAAACCAACAAAAACAAGCAATGGGGAAAGGGTTCCCTATTTAATAAATGCTGGGAGAACTGGCTAGCCATATACAGAGTATTGAAACTTCCCTACACTATATACATAAATCAACTCAAGATAGAGTAAAGACTTAAATGTAAAGAATAACACTATAAAAACCCTGGAAGACAACCTAGGCAGTACCATCCTGAACATAAGAATGGGCAAAGAGTTCATGACAAAGATGCCAAAAGCAACTGCAACAAAAGCAAAAATTGACAAATGGGATCTAATTAAAGAGCTTCTGCCCAGCAAAAGAAACTATCAACAGAGTAAACAGACAATCTACAGAATGGGAGAAAATGTTTGCAAACTATGCATCTGACAAAGGCCTAATATCTAGCATCTATAAGGAATTTAAACAAATTTACAAGAAAGATACAACCCCATTAAAAAGTGGGCAAAGGACATGAACAGACACTTTTCTAAAGAAGATATACACACAGCTAGCAATCATATTTTCAAAAGCTCAATATGACTGATCTTTAGAGAAATACAAATCAAAACCACAATGAGATACCATCTCACACCAGTCAGAAAGGCTGTTATTAAAAAGTCAAAAAATAATAGATGTTGGTGAGGTTGTAGAGAAAAAGAAACACTTTTACACTGCTTTTGGGAGTGTAAATTAGTTCAACCATTGTGGAAGACAGTATAGTGATTCCTCAGAGACCTAGAGACAGAAATACCATTCAACCCATCAATGTCTTACTGGGTGTATACCCAAGGGACTATAAATTCTTCTATTATAAAGACAAATGCACACATATGTTCACTGTAGCACTATTCACAGTAGCAAAGACATGGAATCAACCTAAATGTCCATCAATGATAGACTGGTTAAAGAAAATGCGGTACATATATACCATGGGATACTATGCAGCCATAAAAAGGAAAAAGATCATGTCTTTTGCAGGGACATGGATGGAGCTGGAGGCCATCATCCTTAGCAAACTAACCTAGAAAGAGAAAACCAAATACCACATGTTCTGACTTATCAGTGGGAGCTAAATGATGAGAACACATGGACACATAAAGAGGAACAACACACACTGGGGCCTACCAGAGGGCAGAAGGTTGGAGGAGGAAGAGTGTCAGGAAAAATAACTAATGGATACTAGGCTTAATACCTGGCTGATGAATATAAAACAAACCCCCTTGATATACATTTACCTATGTAACAAATATGCACATCTTGCACATGTATCCCTGAATTTAAATAAAACTCATAAAAAATAAGACATAAATTTTTAAAATACAAAAAATAAAATTATCAGGCATGAAAAGCAGAAAAACATGATCCGTAACCAGCAGAAAATGTAGTCAATAAAACTAGACTGAGAAATAGCAAAAATGATTAAAAAAGAAGACAAGGACTTTTAAACTGCTAAGATAAATTGTATAAATATGCTTAAGGATGTAAAGAAATACATGAACAGACTGAGAAGAGAAAATGGAAGATATCTTTAAAAGCTCAAATGGAATTTACAGAGATTAAAGGCACAATCTTAAATGAAAAATGCACTGGGTAGGATTAATAGCATATAGGACACAGCAGAAGGCCAGGCATGGTGGTTCATGCCTGTAATCCCAGCACTTTGGGAGACCAAGGTTGGTGGATTGCCTGAGCTCAAGAGTTCAAGGCCAGCCTGATCAACACAGTGAAAGCCCGTCTCTACTAAAATACAAAAAAATTAGCCAGGTGTGGCAGCGTGTGCCTGTAGTCCCAGCTACTCAGGAGGCTGAGGCAGGAGAATTGCTTGAACCTGGGAGGTGGAGGTTGCAGTAAGCCAAGATCATGCCACTGCACTCCAGCCTGGGAGACTGTGCAAGACTCTATCTCAAAAAAAATAAAAAATAAACATATCCTCATTGAGCTTTGGGGTAATATCAAATAGTTTAATATACCTGTGCTGTGGTTTGAATGTGTCCTTCAACATTTGTGTGTTGAAAACCTAATCCCCAATGCAACAGTATTGACAGGAGGAAACTTTCAGATGTGATTAGGTCATGAGGGCTCTGTCCTCATGAATTTATTAAAGCCATTATCTCAGGAGTAGGTTAGTTATTATGAGAGTGAATTCTTGATAAAATGATGTTTGGCCCCCTTCCTCTCTCACATGCATGCACTTTCTTGTCATGTGATGTTTTCCACCACATTATGATACAGCAAGAAGGTCCTTACCAGATGCAGCCCTTCAATTTTGGACTTCCCAGCCTCTGGATCCATGAGAAAAAAAAATCTGTTCTTTGTAAATTACCCAGTCTGTAGTATTCTGTTACAACAACACAAAATGGACTAAGACAACATATAATTAGAGTTCTATAGAAGAAGCAGACAGGAAATAAAATATTTGAAGAAATAGTGACCAAAAATGTGATAAAATTATAAAACAACAGATCCGAGGTGCTCAACAAATTCCAGGAACACACAAACAAAACAAAACCAAGATACATCAAAATCAAATTGCTGAAAATAAGTAATAAAGGGAAAATCTTAAATGAGGCTAGAAGGAAAAAAACCATGTTAATTATAAAAGAACAAAGATAATAACAGCTGATTCCTATACCGAAACCATGAAGACCAGAAGACAGTGGGATGATATTTTTAAGGTGATGAAATAGAAAACTTGTCAACCTAGATTATATCCAAAGAAACTATCCTCTAAGAGTAAAAGAAAACTAAAGTCTTGTTCATATCAACAAAAGTTGAGAGAATATTGGCAGCTGCACCTAAATAACCAAGGTAATGAACTACAGACCTTTAAGTAAAGCTATGTAGGCTTAACACTAGATTCCTGCTGGGAATTACTTTCATGGACTATTGCTGTGTTGTCATACACTGTAACTCAAGGGTTCCCAGCCTGGCTACACATTATAACTGAAGAACTTTAAAAAATTAGATTATTCAGGTTCCACTCCAAGGCAATTAATTAAGACATCACAATGAGTGGAGTCTGGGCTCCTCTTGCAATTCTAATATTCAGGTATGGTTGAAACTGGCTGTTTAATCTCACCCTTCAAATCCCTACCCCATTTCCAGTCTCCAACTGGCCCTCCTGAAAGTATCTGACACAGAGGTCAGGCATGTTTTCTACCAGTTAATTTAAAAGAAATATAATGAACAGTGAAAGCCATAAAAAGAATATAAAGTGAATAAATTCCCACTTCCTGCCATCAAAATCCAATTGATAGATTTCTACTTTACCCACTGGGTTGAGGAAATCCTCTGGCCTCTCCTTAGGGCAGCATTTCAAATCTTCCATAGCCCAGAGGCAAGTCAATCTTGTGCATGGTTCCTGAAATATAGCAGACACGTGTCTCTGTAGAAACATAACAGAGTGCTGTGCCACATACATTGACCTTTCCAAATAATCTTGCTTTGTGAACCAAAGGAAATGTTAATTTCCTCAAGAGCAAGAGCTGATGCATTTGTCAAAGATAAATGAGAAAGGACACAATAGCAACACACTTCAAATGTGCTCTGGATACCAAAAGATAGCAAACATCAGTGACCTCAAGAACTAAAGTGGGATTTGGAGGTCCCCAAGTATAATGTATTCACTGGCACTTTTTAGTTCAAATGGACAGGCAATGGAGAAGAATTAATGCCCTGTGGAACTCATGGGTGTGCATCAAAATCCACCAAGTTATCAAGACTTATGGGCCTTCCAAACAACCCAGGCGAAGGTGGCACTCTTTACAGTGTGCCTGACTAGCAGAATACAGGTTCGATTTTCCGACCCTTGAGAAAAATACAGAGCAGTCACTTTGAGCTAAGACTCCAAATTACAGGTGTGGTTCAACAGCTGAAATTGAAGAGCCAGAGAAAGAAAAGAACAGCCAATTGAATATAGAAATAAATAATTTGTCATCTCAAAATGCTTCCAGGGAGGAGCCAAGATGGCTGAATAGGAACAGCTCCAGTCTACAGCTCCCAGCGTGAGCGACACAGAAGACGGGTGATTTCTGCATTTCCATCTGCGGTACCGTGTTCATCTCACTAGGGAGTGCCAGACAGTAGGCGCAGGTCAGTGGGTGAGTGCACTGTGCACCAGCCAAAGCAGGGGCGAGGAATAGCCTCACTCAGGAAGTGCAAGGGGTCAGGGAGTTCCCTTTCCAGAGGTGACAGATGCCACCTGGAAAATCGGGCCACTCCCACCCAAACACTGTGCTTTTCCGACGGGCTTAGGAAACGGTGCACCAGGAGATTATAATCCACACCTGGCTCAGAGGGTCCTACGCCCATGGAGTCTAGCTGATTGCTAACACAGCAATCTGAGATCAAACAGCAAGGCGGCAGCGAGGCTGGGGGCGGGGTGCCTGCCATTGCCCAGGCTCGCTTAGGTAAACAAAGCAGCCAGGAAGCTTGAACTGGGTGAAGCCCACCACAGCTCAAGGAGGCCTGCCTGCCTCTGTAGGCTCCACATCTGGGGGCAGGGCACAGACAAACAAAAAGACAGCAGTAACCTCTGCAGACTTAAATGTCCCTGTCTGACAGCTTTGAGGAGAGCAGTGGTTCTCCCAGCATGCAGCTGGAGATCTGAGAATGGGCAGACTGCCTCCTCAAGTGGGTCCCTGACCCCTGAACCCAGAGCAGCCTAACTGGGCAGCACTCCACAGCAGAGGCAGACTGACACCTCACACGGCCGGCCGGGTACTCCAACAGACCTGCAGCTGAGGGTCCTGTCTGTTAGAAGGAAAACTAACAAACAGAAAGGACATCCACACCAAAAACCCATCTGTACATCACCATCATCAAAGACCAAAAGTAGATAAAACCACAAAGATGGGGAAAAAACAGAGCAGAAAAACTGGAAACTCTAAAAAGCAGAGTGCCTCTCCTCCTCCAAAGGAACGCAGTTCCTTACCAGCAATGGAACAAAGCTGGACGGAGAATGACTTTGACAAGCTGAGAGAAGGTTTCAGACGATCAAATTACTCTGAGCTATGGGAGGATACCCAAACCAAAGGCAAAGAAGTTGAAAACTTTGAAAAAAATTTAGAAGAATGTATAACTAGAATAACCAATACAGAGAAGTGATTAAAGGAGCTGACGGAGCTGAAAACCAAGGCTCAAGAACTACGTGAAGAATGCACAAGCCTCAGGAGCCAATGCAATCAAATGGAAGAAAGGGTATCAGCCCTGGAAGATGAAATGAATGAAATGAAGTGAGAAGGGAAGTTTAGAGAAAAAAGAATACAAAGAAATGAGCAAAACCTCCAAGAAATGCGGGACTATGTGAAAAGACCAAATCTACGTCTGATTGGTGTACCTGAAAGTGATGGAGAGAATGGAACCAAGTTGGAAAACACTCTGCAGGATATTATCCAGGAGAACTTCCCCAATCTAGCAAGGCAGGCCAACATTCAGATTCAGGAAATACAGAGAATGCCACAAAGATACTCCTCGAGAAGAGCAACTCCAAGACACATAATTGTCAGATTCACTAAAGTTGAAATGAAGGAAGAAATGTTAAGGGCAGCCAGACAGAAATATCAGGTTACCCTCAAAGGGAAGCCCATCAGACTAAAAACGGATCTCTTGGCAGAAACCCTACAAGCCAGAAAAGAGTGGGGGCCAATATTCAACATTCTTAAAGAAAAGAATTTTCAACCCAGAATTTCATATCCAGCCAAGATAAGCTGCATAAGTGAAGGAGAAATAAAATACTTTACAGACAAGCAAATGCTGACAGATTTTGTCACCACCAGGCCTGCCCCAAAAGAGCTCCTGAAGGAAGCACTAAACATGGAAAGGAACAAATGGTACCAGCCACTGCAAAATCATGCCAAAATGTAGAGACCATCAAGACTAGGAAGAGACTGCATCAACTAATGAGCAAAATAACCAGCTAACATCACAATGACAGGATCAAATTCACACATAACAATATTAACTTTAAATGTAAATGGGCTAAATACTCCAATTAAAAGACACAGACTGGCAAACTAGATAAAGACTCAAGACCCATCAGTGTGCTGTATTCAGGAAATCCATCTGATGTGCAGAGACACACATAGGCTCAAAATAAAAGGTTGGAGGAAGATCTACCAAGCAAATGGAAAACAAAAAAAGGCAGGGGTTGTAATCCTAGTCTCTGATAAAACAGACTTTAAACCAACAAAGAAGAAAAGAGACTAAGAAGGCCATTATATAATGGTAAAGGGATTAATTCAACAAGAAGAGCTAACTATCCTAAATATATATGCACCCAATACAGGAGCACCCAGATTCATAAAGCAAGTCCTGAGTGACCTACAAAGAGACTTAGACTCCCACACATTAATAATGGGAGATTTTAACACCCCACTGTCAACATTAGATAGATCAATGAGACAGAAAGTCAACAAGGATACCCAGGAATTGAACTCAGCTCTGCACCAAGCAGACCTAATAGACATCTACAGAACTCTCCACCCCAAATCAACAGAATATACATTTTTTTCAGCAGCACACCACACCTATTCCAAAATTGACCACATACTTGGAAGTAAAGCTCTCCTCAGTAAATGTAAAAGAACAGAAATTATAACCAACTATTTCTCAGATCACAGTGCAATCAAGCTAGAACTCAGGATTAAGAATCTCACTCAAAACCACTCAACTACATGGAAACTGAACAACCTGCTCCTGAATGACTATTGGGTACATAACAAAATGAAGGCAGAAATAAAGATGTTCTTTGAAACCAACGAGAACCAAGACACAACATACCAGAATCTCTGGGACGCATTCAAAGCAGTGTGTAGAGGGACATTTATAGCACTAAATGCCCACAAGAGAAAGCAGGAAAGATCCAAAATTGACACCCTAACATGACAATTAAAAGAACTAGAAAAGCAAGAGCAAACACATTCAAAAGCTAGCAGAAGGCAAGAAATAACTAAAATCAGAGCAGAACTGAAGGAAATAGAGACACAAAAAACCCTTCAAAAAATTAATGAATCCAGGAGCTGGTTTTTTGAAAGGATCAACAAAATTGATAGACTGCTAGCAAGATTAATAAAGAAAAAAAGAGAGAAGAATCAAATAGATGCAATAAAAAATGATAAAGGGGATATCACCACTGATCCCACAGAAATACAAACTACCATCAGAGAATACTACAAACATCTCTACGCAAATAAACTAGAAAACCTAGAAGAAATGGATAAATTCCTCAACACATACACCCTCTGAAGACTAAACCAGGAAGAAGTTGAATCTCGGAATAGACCAATAACAGGAGCTGAAATTGAGGCAATAATCAATATCTTACCAACCAAAAAAAGTCCAGGACCAGATGGGTTCACAGCCAAATTCTACCAGAGGTACAAAGAGGAGCTGGTACCATTCCTTCTGAAACTATTCCAATCAATAGAAAAAGAGGGAATCCTCCCTAACTCATTTTATGAGGCCAGCATCATCCTGATACCAAAGCCTGACAGAGACACAACAAAAAAAGAGAATTTTAGACCAATATCCTTGATGAACATGGATGCAAAAATCCTCAATAAAATACTGGCAAACCAAATCCAGCAGCACATCAAAAAGCTTATCCACCATGATCCAGTGGGCTTCATCCCTGGGATGCAAGGCTGGTTCAATATATGCAAATCAATAAATGTAATCCAGCATATAAACACAACCAATGACAAAAACCGCATGATTATCTCAATAGATGCAGAAAAGACCTTTGACAAAATTCAACAACACTTCATGCTAAAAACTCTCAATAAATTAGGTATTGATGGGATGTATCTCAAAATAATAAGAGCTATCTATGACAAACCCACAGCCAATATCATACTGAATGGGCAAAAACTGGAAGCATTCTCTTTGAAAACTGGCACAAGACAGGGATGCCCTCTCTCACCACTTCTATTCAACATAGTGTTGGAAGTTCTGGCCGGGGCAATAAGGCAGGAGGAGGAAATAAAGGGTATTCAATTAGGAAAAGAGGAAGTCAAATTGTCCCTGTTTGCAGATGACATGATTGTGTATCTAGAAAACCCCATTGTCTCAGCCCAAAATCTCCTTAAGCTGATAAGCAAATTCAGCAAAGTCTCAGGATACAAAATCAATGTACAAAAATCACAAGCATTCTTATACACCAATAACAGACAAACAGAGAGCCAAATCATGAGTGAACTCCCATTCACAATTGCTTCAAAGGGAATAAAATACCTAGGAATCCAACTTACAAGGGATGTGAAGGACCTCTTCAAGGAGAACTACAAACCACTGCTCAAGGAAATAAAAGAGGATACAAACAAATGGAAGAACATTCCATGCTCATGGGTAGGAAGAATCAATATCATGAAAATGGCCATCCTTCCCAAGGTAATTTACAGATTCAATGCCATCCCCATCAAGGTACCAATGACTTTCTTCAGAGAATTGGAAAAAACTACTTTAAAGCTCATATGGAACCAAAAAAGAGCCCACATCACCAAGTCAATCCTAAGCCAAAAGAACAAAGCTGGAGGCATCACACTACCTGACTTCAAACTATACTACAAGGCTACAGTAACCAAAACAGCATGGTACTGGTACCAAAACAGAGTTATAGATCAAGGGAACAGAACAGAGCCCTCAGAAATAATGCCACAGTCTACAACTATCTGATCTTTGACAAACCTGAGAAAAACAAGCAATGGGGAAAGGATTCCCTATTTGATAAATGGTGCTGTGAAAACTGGCTAGCCATATGTAGAAAGCTGAAACTGGATCCCTTCCTTACACCTTATACAAAAATCAATTCAAGATGGGTTAAAGACTTAAACGTTAGACCTAAAACCATAAAAACCCTAGAAGAAAACCTAGGCAATACCATTCAGGACATAGGCATGGGCAAGGACTTCATGTCTAAAACACCAAAAGCAATGGCAACAAAAGCCAAAATTCACAAATGGGATCTAATTAAACTAAAGAGCTTCTGCACAGCAAAAGAAACTACCATCAGAGTGAACAGGCAACCTACAAAATGGGAGAAAATTTTCACAACCTACTCATCTGACAAAGGGCTAATATCCAGAATCTACAATGAACTCCAACAAATTTACAAGAAAAAAACAAACAACCCCATCAAAAAGTGGGCAAAGGACATGAACAGACACTTCTCAAAAGAAGACATTTATGCAGCCAAAAAACACATGAAAAAATGCTCACCATCACTAGCCATCAGAGAAATGCAAATCAAAACCACAATGAGATACCATCTCACACCAGTTAGAATGGCAATCATTAGAAAGTCAGGAAACAACAGGTGCTGGAGAGGATGTGGAGAAATAGGAACACTTTTACACTGTTGGTGGGACTGTAAACTAGTTTAACCATTGTGGAAGTCAGTGTGGCGCTTCCTCAGGGATCTAGAACTAGAAATTCCATTTGACCCAGCTATCCCATTACTGGGTATATACCCAAAGGATTATAAATCATGCTGCTATAAAGACACATGTACACATATGTTTATTGAGGCATTATTCACAATAGCAAAGACTTGGAACCAACCCAAATATCTGACAACGATAGACTGGATTAAGAAAATGTGGCACATATACACCATGGAATACTATGCAGCCATAAAAAATGATGAGTTCATGTCCTTTGTAGGGACATGGATGAAATTGGAAATCATCATTCTCAGTAAACTATCACAAGAACAAAAAACTAAACACCGCATATTCTCACTCATAGGTGGGAATTGAACAATGAGAACACATGGACACAGGAAGGGGAACATCACACTCTGGGGACTGTTGTGGGGTGGGGGGAGGGGGGAGGGATAGCACTGGGAGATATACCTAATGCTAGATGATGAGTTAGTGGGTGCAGTGCACCAGCATGGCACATGTATACATATGTAACTAACCTGCGCATTGCGCACATGTACCATAAAACCTAAAGTATAATAATAATAATGAAATAAATAAATAAATAAATAAATAAATAAATAAATAAATAAAAACAAAATGCTTCCAAAGTGCAATAAAAGACTGTTTCTAATGTAACTGAAATGATTCTGGAGATGAAATGATATCAGCATTTGGTGAAGGCATATTAGGAAAACACAGTTGCCTGAGTAGAAAACTCACAAAGCCCTTAGCTGGGCCTAATGATGTATGGAAAAAAAGAACATTATGGGGTCACCCACTTCATGCCACCACAAGTCAACATGATGGAACACATCAAAGACACCAAGCAGACTCCTTGGCTGTATGCGTCATCGAGGGCCCCTCTGACTTCAACTTCCAGTTGTGATAATAAAAGTAAAAATGAAAATAAGGGCTTTGCCAAACTTCCCACAAGAATCCTGTTTGAGGCTCCTGGTGGGTGGATGGGAGAGCGGGGGGTGAGGGAGAAGGCATGGTGCAGGGCACACAATTATGCCTTTGGAAATGGAAGGGAAAACATGGACCCCACATTTCTTTAAGATAATTCTGTTTAGTTCAACAAACATTAACTGAACATTATTAAATGATAGGCAGCCACTATACTTAGCACTGAGAATTCTAGAAAATCACAACACTTGCTGTCATGAAATTACTGCCTGGTGGAGAAGAAATTAGGTACTACAATCTGTTTATGATAAAAACACATATAAAGCCAAAAATGATTCATTCTATCTGAAAGACCAAAAAGAATCCGCACATGCAGATATGGTAAGCATGGGTTTGAAGTGTGAATATGAATTCACTATGCACAAGGGTCAGGAATGGACATACCGACCTGGCCCTAAGAATGAAGTATTATAATTGGAGTGAATATCCAGAACCACTATTGCCAAGGAACTATTTTCTTTTTCTTCAATTCCTCTCTTCACATTTTCTTTTTTTTTTTTTTTTTAACGGTGTAATCCCTAGAATTTTTTGGTTTTTTTTAATTATACTTTAACTTTTAGGGTACATGTGCACAACGTACAGGTCTGTTACATATACATACATGTGCCATGTCGGTGTGCTGCACCCACTAACTCATCATTTAACATTAGGTATATCTCCTAATGCTATCCTGCCCCACTCCCCCGACCCCACAACAGACCCCGGTGTGTGATGTTCCCCTTCCTGTGTCCATGTGTTCCCATTGTTCAATTCCCACCTATGAGTGAGAACATGTGGTGTTTGGTTTTTTGTCTTTGTGATAGTTTGCTGAGAATGATGGTTTCCAGCTTCATCCATGTCCCTACAAAGGACGTGAACTCATCATTTTTTATGGCTGCATAGTATTCCATGGTGTATATGGGCCACATTTTCTTAATCCAGTCTATCGTTATTGGACATTTGGGTTGGTTCCAAGACTTTGCTATTGTGAATAGTGTTGCAAGAAACATATGTGTGCATGTGTCTTTATAGCAGCATGATTTATAATCCTTTGGGTATATACACCCAGTAATGAGATAGCTTGGTCAAGTGGTATTTCTAGTTCTAGATCCTTGAGGAATTGCCACAGTGACTTCCACAATGGTTGAACTAGTTTACAGTCCCACCAACAGTGTAAAACTGTTCCTATTTCTCCACATCCTCTCCAGCACCTGTTGTTTCCTGACTTTCTAATGATCGCCATTCTAACTGGTGTGAGATGGTATCTCATTGTGGTTTTGATTTGCATTTCTCTGATGGCCAGCATTTTTTCATGTGTCTTTTGGCTGCATAAATGTCTTCTTTTGCGAAGTGTCTGTTCATATCCTTTGCCCACTTATTGATGGGGCTGTTTGTTTTTTTCTTGTAAATTTTTTTGTGTTCATTGTAGATTCTGGATATTAGCCCTTTGTCAGATAAGTAGATTGCAAACATTTTCTCCCATTCTGTAGGTTGTCTGTTCACTCTGATTGTAGTTTCTTTTGCTGTGCAGAAGCTCTTTAGTTTAGTTAGATCCCATTTGTGAATTTTGGCTTTTGTTGCCATTGCTTTTGGTGTTTTAGACATGAAGTCCTTGCCCATGCCTATGTCCTGAATGGTATTGCCTAGGTTTTCTTCTAGGGTTTTTATGGTTTTAGCTCTAACATGTAAGTCTTTAATCCATCTTGAATTAATTTTATTATAAGGTGTAAGGAAGGGATCCAGTTTCAGCTTTCTACATATGGCTAGCCAGTTTTCCCAGCACCATTTATTAAATAGGGAATCCTTTCCCCATTGCTTGTTTTTCTCAGGTTTGTCAAAGATCAGATAGTTGTAGATATGTGGCATTATTTCTGATGGCTCTGTTCTGTTCCATTGATCTATATCTCTGTTTTGGTACCAGTACCATGCTGTTTTGCTTACTGTAGCCTTGTAGTATAGTTTGAAGTCAGGTAGTGTGATGCCTCCAGCTTTGTTCTTTTGGCTTAGGATTGACTTGGCAATGTGGTCTCTGTTTTGGTTCCATATGAGCTTTAAAGTAGTTTTTTCCAATTCTGTGAAGAAAGTAATTGGTAGCTTGATGAGGATGGCATTGAATCTATAAATTACCTTTGGCAGTATGGCCATTTTCACGATATTGATTCTTCCTACCCATGAGCATGGAATGTTCTTCCGTTTGTTTGTATCCTCTTTTATTTCATTGAGCAGTGGTTTGTAGTTCTCTTTGAAGAGGTCCTTCACATCCCTTGTAAGTTGGATTCCCAGGTATTTTATTCTCTTTGAAGCAATTGTGAATGGGAGTTCACTCATGATTTGGCTCTCTGTTTGTCTGTTATTGGTGTATAAGAATGCTTGTGATTTTTGCACATTGATTTTGTATCCTGAGACTTTGCTGAAGTTGCTTATCAGTTTAAGGAGATTTTGAGATGAGACAATGGTGTTTTCTAGATATACAATCATGTCATCTGCAAACAGGGACAATTTGACTTCCTTTTTTCCTAATTGAATACCCTTTATTTCTTTCTCCTGCCTGATTGCCCTGGCCAGATCTTCCAACAGTATGTTGAATAGAAGTGGTGAGAGAGGGCATCCCTGTCTTGTGCCAGTTTTCAAAGGGAATGCTTCCAGTTTTTGCTCATTCAGTATGATATTGGCTGTGAGTTTATTTACATAGCTCTGATTATTTTGAGATATGTCCCATCAATACCTAATTTATTGAGAGTTTTTAGCATGAAGTGTTGAATTTTGTCAAAGGCCTTTTCTGCATCTATTGAGATAATCATGTGGTTTTTGTCATTGGTTCTATTTATATGGTGGATTAAATTTATTGATTTTCATATGTTGAACCAGCCTTGCATCCCAGGGATGAAGCCCACTTGATCATGGTGGATAAGCTTTTTGATGTGTTGCTCTATTTGGTTTGCTGGTATTTTATTGAGGATTTTTGCATCAATGTTCTTCAGGGATATTGGTCTAAAATTCTCTTTTTTTGTTGTGTCTCTGCCAGGCTTTGGTATCAGGATGATACTGGCCTCATAAAATGAGTTAGGGAGGATTCCTTCTTTTTCTATTGATTGGAATAGTTTCAGAAGGAATGGTACTAGCTCCTCCTTGTACCTCTGGTAGAATGTGGCTGTGAATCCATCTCATCCTGGCCTTTTTTTGGTTGGTAAGCTATTAATTACTGCCTCAGTTTCAGAGCCTCTTATTGGTCTATTCAGAAATTCAACTTCTTCTTGGTTTAGTCTTTGGAGAGTGTATGTGTCCAGTAATTTATCCTTTTCTTCCAGATTTTCTAGTTTATTTGCATAGAGGTGTTTATAGTATTCTCTGATGGTAGTTTGTATTTCTGTGGGATCAGTGGTGATATCCCCTTTATCATTTTTTATTGCATCTATTTGATTCTTCTCTCTTATCTTCTTTATTAGTCTTGCTAGTGGTCTATCAATTTTGTTGATCTTTTCAAAAAGCCAGCTCCTGGATTCATTGATTTTTTGAAGGGATTTTTGTGTCTCTATTTCCTTCAGTTCTGCTCTGATCATAGTTAATTCTTGCCTTCTGCTAGGTTTTGAAGGTGTTTGCTCTTGCTTGTCTAGTTCTTTTAATTATGATGTTTGGGTGTCCATTTTAGATCTTTCCTGCTTTCTCTTGTGGGCATTTAGTGCTATAAATATCCCTCTACACACTGCTTTGAATGTGTCCCAGAGATTCTGGTATGTTGTGTCTTTGTTCTCATTGGTTTCGAAGATCATCTTTGTATCTGCCTTTGTTTTGTTATGTACCCAGTAGTCATTCAGGAGCAGGTTGTTCTGTTTCCATGTCATTAAGTGGTTTTGAGTGAGTTTCTTAATCCTGAGTTCTAGTTTGATTGCACTGTGATCTGAGAGACAGTTTGTTATAATTTCTGTTCTTTTACATTTGCTGAGGAGTGCTTTACTTCCAACTATGTGGTCAATTTTAGAATAGGTGTGGTGTGGTGCTGAAAAGAATGTATATTCTATTGATTTGGGGTGGAGAGTTCTGTAGATGTCTATTAGTTCTGCTTGGTGCAGAACTGAGTTCAATTCCTGGATATCCTTGTTAACTTTCTGTCTCATTGATCTATCTAATGTCGACAGTGGGGTGTTAAAGTCTCCCATTATTATTGTGTGGGAATCTAAGTCTCTTTATTGGTCTCTAAGGACTTGCTTTCTGAATCCGGGTGCTCCTGTATTGGGTGCATATATATTTAGGATAGTTAGCTCTTCTTGTTGAATTGATCCCTTTACCATTATGTAATGGCCGTCTTTGTCTCTTTTGATCTTTGTTGGTTTAAAGTCTGTTTTATCGGAGACTAGGATTGCAACCCCTGCCTTTTTTTTCTTTTCATTTTCTTGGTAGATCTTCTCCCATCCCTTTATTTTGAGCCTATGTGTATCTTTGCACATGAGATGGGTTTCCTGAATACAGCATACTGATGGGTCTTGACTCTTTATCCAATTTGCCAGTCTGTGCCTTTTAATTGGAGCATTTAGCCCATTTACAATTAAAATTAATATTGTTATGTGTGAATTCGATCCTGTCATTATGATGTTAGCTGGTTATTTTGCTCGTTAGTTGATGCAGTTTCTTCCTAGCCTTGATGGTCTTTACAATTTGGCATGTTTTTGCAGTGGCTGCTACTGGTTGTTCCTTTCCATGTTTAGTGCTTCCTTCAGGTGCTGTTTTAGGACAGGCCTGGTAGTGACAAAATCTCTCAGCATTTGCTTGTCTGTAAAGTATTTTATTTCTCCTTCACTTATGAAGCTTAGTTTGGCTGGATATGAAATTCTGGGGTGAAAATTCTTGTCTTGAAGAATGTTGAATATTGGCCCCCACTCTCTTCTGGCTTGTAGAGTTTCTGTTGAGAGATGCACTGTTAGTCTGATGGGCTTCCCTTTGTGAGTAACCTGACCTTTCTCTCTGGCTGCCTTTAACATTTTTTCCTTCATTTCAACTTTGTTGAATCTGACAATTATGTGACTTGGAGTTGCTCTTCTTGAGGAGTATCTTTCTGGTGGTCTCTGTATTTCCTGAATTTGAATGTTGGCCTGCCTTGCTAGATTGGGGAAGTTCTCTTGGATAATATCCTGCAGAGTGTTTTCCAACTTTTTTCCATTTCCCCGTCACTTTCAGGTACACCAATCAGATGTAGATTTGGTCTTTTCACATAGTCCCATATTTCTTGGAGGCTTTGTTGGTTTCTTTTTATTCTTTTTTCTCTAAACTCTCTTCTTGCTTCATTTCATTCATTTGATCTTCCATCACTGATACCCTTTCTTCCAGTGCATCAAATAGTCTACTGAGGCTTGTGCATTCTTCACGTAGTTCTCGTGCCATGGTTTTCAGCTCTATCAGGTCCTTTAAGGACTTATCTGCATTGGTTATTCTAGTTAGCCATTCATCTAATCTTTTTTCAAGGTTTTTAACTTCTTTGCCATGGGTTCAAACTTCCTCCTTTAGCTCGGAGTAGTTTAATCATCTGAAGCCTTCTTCTCTCAACTCGTCAAAGTCATTCTCCATCCAGCTTTGTTCCATTGCTAGTGAGGAGCTGTGTTCCTTTGGAGGAGGAGAGGTGCTCTGATTCTTAGATTTTTCAGTTTTTCTGCTCTGTTTTTTTCCCCATCTTTGTGGTTTTATCTACCTTTGGTCTTTGATGATGGTTACCTACAGATGGAGTTTTGGTATGGATGTCCTTTCTGTTTGTTAGTTTTCCTTCTAACAGTCAGGACCCTCAGCTGCAGGTCTGTTGGAGTTTGCTGGAGGTCCACTCCAGAACCTGTTTGCCTGGGTATCAGCAGCAGAGGCTGCAGAACAGCAGACATTGGTGAAGAGCAAATGTTGCTGCCTGATCGTATCGTTCCTCTGGACGTTTTGTCTCAGAGGAGTACCCGGCCATGTGAGGTGTCAGTCTGCCCCTACTGGGGGATGCCTCCCAGTTAGGCTACCTGGGGGTCAGGGACCCACTTGAGGAGGCAGTCTGTCCATTCTCAGATCTCAAGTTGCATGCTGGGAGAACCACTACTCTCTTCAAAGCTGTCAGACAGGGAAGACAGGGACATTGAAGTTTGCAGAGGTTTCTGCTGTCTTTTGTTTGCCCTGTCCCCAGAGGTGGAGCCTATAGAGGCAGGCTGGCCTCCTTGAGCTGCAGTGGGCTGCACCCAGTTCAAACTTCCCAGCTGCTTTGTTTACCTACTCAAGGCTGAGCAATGGTGGGCACCCCTCCCCCAGCCTCGCTGCTGCCTTGCAGTTTGATCTCAGACTACTGTGCCAACAACGAGCAAGGCTCCGTGGGTGTAGGACCCTCTGAGCCAGGTACGCAATATGATCTCCTGGTGTGCCATTTGCTAAGACTGTCGGAAAAGTGCAGTATTAGGGTGGGAGTTACCCAATTTTCCAGGTGCCATCCATTGGCTAGGAAAGGGAATTCCCCAACCCCTTGCACTTCCCTGGTGAGGCGATGCCTCGCCCTGCTTTGGCTCAGGCTCGGTGCACTGCATCCCCTGTCCAACAATCCCCAGTGAGATGCACCTTGTACCTCAGTTGGAAATGCAGAAATCAGTCATCTTCTGCGTTGCTCAAGCTGGGAGCCGTAGACTGGAGCTGTTCCTATTTGACCATCTTGGCTCCACCCTTATATTTTCTCTTGAACCTACTCCAAACAGTCATTTGATGCTACTGCTTCACTAAAATACATTATGCCAAGGTCACCAATAATCATTCTGTTGCTGAATTCAAAATCGATTTCCAATCCTTACAATTTCATCTACTTGCAACATTTAATAGAATATACTACATACTCTTTTTGGAAACACTTTCTTCCTTTGGCTTCTGGGACAGCACAGTCTCTTGCTTCTCTTCCAATCTCTAAGACCACTCCTTAGGTCTCCTTTGCAGTTTCTCCCTCATGTCTTTGCACTCTAAATGTTGGAGGGCCTCAGGACTCAGCCCTCAGTCCTCTTTCTTCTTTAATCTATTCAAATTAACTTCCTAAGAGATCTCACCCAGTCTCATACTTTTAAAAAGTGTCTGCATGTTAATGACTCCAAAATTCAAACCTCTGGTCTGGATCTCAACCACGAATTTCAAGTCCATATATCTCACTGCCTACTAAAGAATTCTACTTGTAAGTCTCATAGAAATCTCAGCCTTAACATATCTCAAAAGAAACTCCTTACTCCCTCCTCAATCTGTTCCTACAGGTTGCTATTACTTAGATCTTCCCCACCTAAGTAATAGCATCTCCATTTTTTATTATTCATGTCAGAAATCTTGGTCACCCATGAGTCTTCTTTTTCACTCACATCCCATATTCAACCTCAGCACCAAATCTTATTGACTCTTCTTCCAAAATACATCCAGAATCTGACCCTTTCTCAGAATTTCTATTGCAAAAATCCTGGTCCATGGGGCAATCATCTCTCATTGGGAATATTGTAAGAGCCTCCACAATGGGCCTCCCTTCTTCTATCTATTCCTGTTATCAGAATGATTGTTCAAAAACATAAATCAGATCATGGCATTCCTCTGCTCAGATCTGTCCAATGACTTCCTACCTGAGTCAGAGTAAAATCAACAGTTCCCTCCCAGCACTATCCTGACCTCACCTGCTATCACATTTGCCTACTCCCTGCTGGCTCTGCCTCAGCCATGTTGACCTCATTGCTAGTCCTCAAAAGTGCCAAGCGCTCCCCAAATTCAGGACCTTTGCACTTACTATTTCCTCTGCTTCAAAAGGTCTTACCTCATGGAATCACATGGTTCCCTTCCTGATTTTCTTTATATTTAAAATACACCTTTGCAATAATGTCTTCAAGGAACACTTTTTATAAAACAGCAACTCTCCCCCCTGACTCTAACATTTTCTATTCCCCTTTCCCTGGTTTTTCTAAATTGCACAATTGCCACATGATATATGTGTATATTTATTTGTCTGTCTACCCCCATCAGAATATAAGTTCTTGAGGGCCAGAACATTATCTGCTATGTTCACTGGTGTACCCCCAGCACCTACAATAGTGCCAGTTATACAATAGGCACCCAATAAATATTTATTGACTGACTGCATGAATGAAAGGAAATGGAGGCCAGCCGTGGGGGCTCACACCCGTAATCCCAGCACTTTGGGAGGCTGAGGTGTGTGGATCACCTGAGGTCAGGACTTCAAAACCAGCATGAGCAACATGACGAAACCCCATCTCTACTAAAAATACAAAATTAGCCGGCTGTGGTGGTGCATGCCTGTAATCCCAGCTACTCAGGAGGCTGAGGCAGGAGGATCATTGAACCCAGGAGGCAGAGGTTGCAGTGAGCAGAGATCACACCACTGCACTCCAGCCTGAGTAATAGAGTGAGACTCTGTCTCAAAAAAAGAAAGAAAGAAAGAAGAAAAAGAAAAGAAAAGAAAAGAGAAAAGAAAAGAAAAGGCTCCTAGCACATGAACAATCAGAAGAAAGCCAGTTCAGAAAGAAGCAGCTAGGGACTGATGTCAAAAACACATCATTCCTTTCTTGCTTATATAAACAAAACACATGCACATGCACTCATACATGCACAGACACATAGTACGCACTGAAATTCTCATAACCAAATATAGACTCAATCACTATAAGGCCCTTTTATAAACTTCACAAAGTTGCTCATTTAAGAACCTCTTCTTAGTTGGCAAACATTTTCTATAGTGAACACAAGATAGTAAATAGTTTAAGCTTTTTGATCTCTGTTACATATGATCCCTGTTCAACTACTCAGCTCTGCCATTGTAGCACAAAAGAAGCTATAGAAAAAAAAAATCTTCTTAATCTATGTTAAATATTTGGACTAGATTCATACTCAAACTTTACCTGACTAGTAGGGTCCAGATTCTACTGCTTTTGGAGAAAAATTTATACTAAAATTTTTATTTAAGAACTTTTGGAGAAATACAAGTACTAAAGTTTAATTTGTGCATGTCCTTCTACTAGCAATTTCATCCTAGGTATGTAACCTAAGAAAATCCTCTCACATATGCACAGAAGAGATACACACAAAATGTTCACTGCAACATTATTCATAATAGAGGAAAATTGGAAACAATCTAAATATCCATCAATGGGAAAATGGATAAATGCACTATGGTGGATTTATACAGTAGAATATTAACTGGTACTTCAGAATTAGAGCCTGGGTAAATCTCAAAAGCATTGATTGAGCATCTGAACAAGTTGCTGGATATATACCATACCATATACATAAACTTAAAATGTGTAACACAATACTATATATAACTTGTGGATATATAAGAAACACAGTAAGAGTATAAAATGATAAACACCAATTTCAGTGGAGTGACCGCCTCACCCCACTGTCTTCAGTGGGAGACACAATAGGAAGGGAAAGAGGTAATGAGGGGCTTTGACTGTATCTGCAGTGACTTATTTCTTGCAAAGAACATATATCTGCAGGAATATGTCAAGGTTTTAGGATTTGACAAAACTTGGTGTATTTTTCAGTGTTTCTCTTTGCTTTCCTATGTGCTTGAAATATTTCATAATTTAAAAAAAGACTCCATTCCCCCAAAATTGAGGATAACCAGATAAACAGTCCCCTCAACACAGTGTGGCATTAATGAGATTCAATTATGTTTACAAGGGCATTCCAGGTGGAAAAACTGTATTTGCCTAACTGCTTATTTTGGGTAACACTGATAGAGTTAAATCATGAAGGATCCTGTAAGTCATAATAAGCAGTTGGAATTTTATCCTGTTGGCACTTGAAAGTCATTGAATTTTAAGCAAGGGAGTAACATGATTTGATTTAAGTTTTATTGAGATTACTCTTGGGGAGCAATTTGGGGAATAGAAGAGGGTTAAAATGAATGGAAGTAGTAAGACCAGTTTGGAGGCTTTTACAATGATCCATGCAAGATATAAGGGAGTCCTGGAGTAAGTGGCACTGATGATGGAGAAAAGTAGATGAATGTAAAAGTGTTTAAGAAGTAAAATCAGGCCAGGCGCGGTGGTTCACGCCTGTAATACCAGCACTTTGGGAGGCCAAGGTGGGTGGATTACTTGAGGTCAGGAGTTCAAGACCAGCCTGGCCAACATGGCCTTGTCTCTAGTAAAAATACAAAAATTAGACAGGCATGGTGGCAGGCACCTGTAATCCCAGCTACTCGGTAGGCTGAGGTGGGAGAATCACTTGAACCTGGGAGGCGAAGGTTGCAGTGAGCCGAGATTGAGCCACTGCACTCCAGGCTGGGTGACAGAGTGAGACTCCATCTCAAAAAAAAAAAAGAAGAAGGAAGAAGGAAGGAAGAAGGAGAAATAAACTCAACAGGAGTCTGATGTGCAAAGTGCAGAAGGAAGTCCAGAGTGCCTTTCAGTTTTCTAGCCTGTTGGAATGAGTGGATAATGATTGCGTTCACTGGAATGGGGAGTAAGGGGAAGGAAGTGCAGATTTGGGCGTGGCAGGGAAGATAAAGAATTAATGCATGTTGAATTCCAGTCTCAATTGAGATATTCCTGAGGAGGATATCCATGAGGCAGGTGGATGAGTAGATCTGCAGCTTTAGGAGAAAATTCATAAAGATAAATATTTGGTGTTCATCCATGTATAGCTGGCAGTTAAAACCATGAAAATGAAGGAGATCTCCTGGAATAGTATAGAGACTGGAGATTAAGGAGAGAAGAGAACCAAGGACAGAATCTGGAATCACAGCCACATTGAATGAGACACAGCAAAGAGATTTCCACACAGAAGGCTGAGCATAAATTGGTGGACGTGTGGCAGAAGAGTGCAGAGATCATGGAGGGCAGCTTCATGACATTAAGCCTGAGTGCTAGAATCACAGCACAAACCCTCTGCCCTCTCTTGTACTAAAAATGATTGACAAATGCCTCCTCATCCTGAAGGCTAATTTCTCCACCTAAGCTTTAAATAACTTCAAAAGTGAATGTGTAAACCCACGTAGAATATTGATCTGCTGTCAAGAAAAGTCTTAAGGGGATCAATTTCCATATCCTAAAATTCCATATGAACCCTCCTAAAACTGACCTACACACTTTGGGTTCAGGCACTGAAAACATTCTCCTTTCTCACTTCTCCGTTAGCAGTCACCATATTTCCCCTTCACAAAAGAAAGGCATTCTCCTCATCTATCCCTAATGGATATCAGATAAATTTCCTTAGAATATAAAAACCTCCAGCGGGTCAAAGAAACACATGAAGATTTTAGCCTGAGCAAAGTCCTCTTGAATTGATTAAGGCACCAAAAACATACGATGAGCCTATGTTTTTCCCTTACACATTTCTGTTAAGGGCACAGCCTGCCTCTAGAAGCATATGTTCTGTATCCATTTCCTTTTGTGACCGCTTTCACTCCTTTTCATCTCACCTCTTATTCCCATGTCCAGTTCTTCAAAGGCTTTGACCAGCTTCATGCAGGTACAAACTAGAAGCTTCTGACTTCAGTTTCTCTGATGTGGATACCAGTGGGAACTCACACAAATGCAACCCAGCTGTGTGGGAAGTTACTATGTAGAGTAATCCTTGAACCATGGCAGTAGGTAGATAAAGGCTTCCCCCTCTGTTCACCAAGAGACAATCCTGAGACACATTTCATTAGGATTCTCTGATGATCCACTGTTATCCAGCAGCCAATCTCCTATAATAGTAGCCAGCTGAATACAGCTTCCTTTATTGGTTCTCCTGCTTCCTCCTTCACTCACCTGTGTCACTCCTCCCTGTATGCAAGCATTTGTTTTAGGCTCTGCTATGGGAGAACCCAGGAAAAGAGAGTTAAGATGTTCTGAATTCAGATATTTTGTAGGATGGGGCAGAAGAAGTGAGGGTGATTTCATTTACCAACTTCCCCTCTTCCATCTCTGGACTACTACCAAGGAACACATCACGTTAAGGAGAATGCTATGAGAGCAAAGCAATGAGAGAGAATACAGGAAAAACATGGAAGCTTCAGTGCCTTATTTTACCCAAGCAACAAACTCAAGGCAAGGCTCTGTGGAGTACCCTTCTATCTGCCCAAGAATAGACTATTTGAGATATGTGGTAGGCATTTCGGGAAATCCAGTCGAGTATGAGGTTCAACCCTCTGCAATTTTTTTTTTTTTTTAATGAAAAGAGCATGAGAACAACTCAATTCAGCTGCTGCTTCATCTAGGGCACAGGTGTATGTGTTCATGATTTCAAGGATGAGGTGAAGAAGCTCCTCAGTCAGCCAGTGTTACAGCTTCAAATAAAAGGAACACATATTGAAGGTAAGTTAGCATTTTATATTAAACATTTATTCAGACAGGTAAAAGAAACAATTTTATTAACTCATTACTAAAACATTTAAGCAATTTGAAACCTCCTGTTTGCTGCCTCTTGTCACTCATTTCTCTGCTCATTCATTTCTATTATGTGTTTATTAGATTTAGGTTAACAATAGAAATATGTTATTGATTTTATTATAGTTAAAAATTGTCAATTCACTTCTTGTAAGTTCTACATTTACTGGTGGCCCAATACCTTTTTTTTTTTTTTGTCTTTCATTTGTTTCTTGCTATAAATTTCCACAAAGCAGTTAAAATGTACCTTTAAACCAGAACATTTCCTTGTATATGGAAATAGGATAAAATGTTTCCAGAGCAATCTAGGATATAATGCCTTGAAGTTTAGAAAACTCACTCTATTAGTGTTTTTTCTCCCTCTCCAAAGCAGATATGCTGTTCAATTCTTTCAAATGTGTGAGCAGTTGTCTTAAACCATAAAATGAAACTGCCAATCTATCTATGTATAAAAATACTCAAGAACGTGACTTTCTAACCTCACATCTTTCCAAGGTACTTTGAGATTACCTAGAAAATTGTAATTTAGATGAATATGTAGGTCTGGATTCACAGTCAATGGGAAAAGTCCTAAAATGCACAATTTCCAGGGTTTCTTTTTTTTTTTTTTTTTTTTTTGGCGGGGGGTGGTTTTACTCAATGGCCATCTAGTGTTAGCTCCATAAACAAGTTGCCTCTAAATGAAAGTGTGGTTGGTATAAGGGGCCTTTCATCTCAGGAGAGAGGATTGCTTGAGCCTGGGAGGTCAAGTTTGCCATGAGCCATTATGCCACCACTGCATTCCAGCCTGAGCAACCCTATCTCAAAAGAAAAAAAAAAAAGGTATTGATAAGCCTTAATAAAGCCTCCTTGATGTATTTCCCAGGAAATGAGAAGGTTATTCTAAGGGCCAGGTTAAAGAATCCTTTTAAGTCAGCACTTTTCTGTTTTTTGTCTTCAACAAAATTAAAGGGAGGTATAACTGGTCAATAGCTAGATTTTTAAATATAATTTTTGATAACATATCACTATGAATTTGAGTGTATGACTTGGAAGAATTTCTAAGAATTGAGTGATGTTATAAAAAATTATATTCTTTATTTACTATGTAAATAAATATTTCTCATTTACTATATAAAAAAGAATATAGTTAATGATGAATCCTGTCTCATTCTATCAGTAAGTCCTATTTATCCATGGATACATTATTTAAGTAGACAAAAAGAAAACTCTCTGACAAGGCACTGTTTGTCATAAAATTTCAGTTTCTAGGTTTGATAATTATCAATAACATTAATATTAATAACCTACTATAACTTACACTAAAACACGCAGTCTTTGAGAAAATATTATTTTCATTCATATACATATTTTTATTGCAGAGAAGTTTGTAGAATGATATATAATATATTTAAGCATAAAATAATACATTGGAATAAAATTCTGAGGGAAAATGAAATAAAAATGATTTCAAGAAGAAAAGGTAACAATGGAGATTTTTCAGCTATTTAAAAAACTCCAATATATATTGACATTTTTAACAGATGATGGTAAATGTCAAATTTTTTATAACATTTAATTTCCTTATTTACATTTAAAGAGCAATGTAACAGTTTTGGGATTGTTTTGCCCACCCCCCCACCATTTATTTTTTTAATTGACAAAAATATTGCATATATTTGTGTTCAGTCTGAGGTTCTGAAATGTGTATATGTCATAGGGTAAATAAATATAACATATGCATTACCTCATATCCTTTTTTGTGGTGGGAACATTTAAAATCTCAGTGATTTTTGAGAATATAATGTGTTCATATTAACTGTAGTCACCAGGTTGTACACCAGGTAGATCTGAATTTACTCCTCTTCACTGAAATTTTGTATCCTCTGACCAACATCTCCCTAACTTCTCCCCAACCCCTGGTAACCACCATTCTGCTCTCTGTTTCTATGAGTTCAACTTTTTGAGATTCCACATATAAGTGAGGTCATGCAGTATTTGTCTTTTTATGCCTGGCTTATTTAATTTAATATAATGACCTCCAGTTCCATTAATGTTTCCGCAAATGACAGAATTTCCTTCTTTTTTATGACTGAATAGTATTCCATTGTGTATATATATGACTTTTTTTAATCCATTCATCCATTAATAAACACTTAGGTTGATTCCACATCTTAGCTATTGTGAATAATGGTGCAATGAATATGAGAGTGCTGATCTCTTCAGCATACTGATTTCATGTCCTCTGAATATGTATCCAGTAGTGGGATAGCTGGATCATATGGTAGTTATATATGTATATTGTTTTTGAGGAACCACCATGCTGTTTTTCATAATGACTCTAACTAATTTACATTCCCACCAAGTGTACAAGAATTCCCTTTAATCTGCATTCTTGCCAACATTTATCTTTTTTCTTTTTAATAATACCTACTCTAATATGTGTAAGGTGATCATTGTGGTTTTAATTTGCATTTTATAATTGATTAGTAATGTTCAGCATTTTTTCATGTACCTATTGACTGTATGTGGTCTTTTGAGAAATGTCTGTTCAAGTCCTTTGCCCATTTTAAAATCAGAATGTTTTCCTGCTATTGAATTGTTAGAGTTACTTATATATTTTGGATATTAACCCCTTCTCATGTGTCAAATATTTTCTCTCATTTGCTAGGTGGTCTCTTCTCATGTTGAATATTTTCTTGGCTATGCAGATGCTTTTTAGTTTGATGTAATGCCATTTGTCTAACTGTGCTTTTGTTACCTGTGCCTTTGGAGTCTGTAAAAAAAAATCATCACCAAGACCAATGTCATGAAGATTTTGCCTATGATTTCTTCTTGTTGTTTTATAATTTCTAGGTTTACATTCAATTCCTTAATCCATTTTGAGTTGATTTTTTCCTGAGCTATATATTTTTTAAATAATTTTATATTTTATTTTAGATTCAGGGGGTATATGTGCAGGTTTGTTACCTGGGTATATTGTGTGATGCTGAGGTTTGGGGTATGAATGATCTTTTCACCCAGGTACTGAGCATAGTACCCAATAGATAGTTTTTCAGCCCTTGACCACTCCTTCCATTTCTCCACTAGAAATCCCCCATGTCTGTTGTTGCCATCTTTATATCCATAATTACCAAGTGTTTAGCTCCCATTTATAAGTGAGAACATGTGGTATTTGGTTTTCTGTTCCTGTGTTAATTCACTTAGGATAATGTTCTCCAGCTGCATCCACATTGCTGCAAAGGACATGATTTCATTTTCTATGGCTGCGTGGTATTCCATGGTATACATGTATGACTTTTTTTTTGTCCAATCCACTGTGGATGGGCATCTAGGTTGATTCCATGAACATAAGAGTGTGTGTGTCTTTTTAGTAGAATGATTTATTTTCTTTTGGATATAAACCTGGGTGGAATGGTAGTTGTTTTTAGTTCTTTGAGAAATGTCCAAACTGCTTTCTGCAGTGGCTGAACTAATTTATATTTCCACCAACAATGTATAAACATTTTATTTTCTCCATAGCCTTGCCCAGAATCTGTTGTTTTTTCACTTTTTAATAATAGCCATTCCAACTGGTGTGAAATAATATCTCATTGTGGTTTCAATTTGCATTTCTCTCTGATGTTTAGTGATGAGCATTTTTTCATATGTCTGTTGGCCACTTGTATGTCTTCTTTTGAGAAGCATCCATGTCTTTTGCCTACGTATTTTTTTGAGATGGAGTTTTGCTCTTGTTGCTTTTTCAATAGTTTAAGTTCTCTGTGGATTCTGGATATTAGAACTTTGTCATATGCATAGTTTGCAAATATTTTCTTTCATTCTGTAGGTTGTCTATTTACTGTTGAGAGTTTTCTTTTGCTATTCAGAAGCTTTTTAGTTTAATTAGGTTCAACTTATCAATTTTTGGTTTTGTTGGAATTGCTTTTGAGAACTTAGTCATATATTCTATCCCAAGGCTCATATCTAAAATGGTATTCCTAGATTTTCTGCTAGGGTCCTTATACTTTGAGGCCTTACATTTAAATATTTAATCCTTCTTGGGTTAATTTTTGTCTATGGTGAGAGGTAGGAGTCCAGTTTTATTCATCTCTGCACAGAATGGATGGGGTGACTTGGGTTGCCACCCAGTTGAGCAGGTGCTCCAAATGCCTGAAGATCTGCCTCAGTATGAAGCACAAAGGCCTCCCCTGCACCAGGATCTTTGTGCAGGAAGGGCAGCATGGCTGAAGCTGCTAGTTCATTTGAGCAAGTGCTTCAAATGCCTGGCAATTTGGATAATGTCCAAAATGTCTAGGTGTGGAGTAGAGAGGGCCCTACTGCACCATGATCTATACACAAGAAGAACCACCTGCTGATCCAGGTGAAGGAGTACTTCAAATGTCTGGAGATTTACCTGGGGATGGAGCACACCAGGTTCTAATATGGTTTGGGTCTGTGTTCCCACCCAAATCTCAGTCAAACTGTAATCCCTAATGTTGGAGGTGGAGCTTGGTGGGAGGTAATTAAATCTTGGAGGCATATTTCCCATTTGGTGCTCTTCTCATGACAGTGAGTGAGTTATCTCGAGATTTAGTTGTTAAAAAGTGTGCAACACCTCCCCTCTCTCTCTCTTCCTCCTGCTTCAGCCATGTAAAACATGCCTGCCTCCCCTTCACCTTCCACTATGATTGTAAGTTTACTGAGGCTTTCCCAGCAATGTTTTCTCTATAGCCTGCAGAACTGTGAACCAATTAAACCTCTTTACTTTGTAAATTACCCAGTCTCACGTATTTCTTTATAGCAATGCAAGAACAGAGTAATATAGAAAATTGGTACCAGGAATGGAGCATTGCTATAAAGATACCTGAAAATGTGGTGGAAATGGCTTTGGAACTGGGTAATGGGCAGAAGTTTGAACAGTTCAAAGGGCTCAGAAGAAGACAGGAAGATGAGGGAAAGTTTGGAATTCCTAGAGACTTGCTGAATGGTTGTGACCAAAATGCAGATAGTGATACGGATGGTGAAGTCTAGGTTGAGGAGGTCTCAGATGGAAATGAGAAACTTATTGGGAACTGGAGTAAAGGTCACTCTTGATATGCTTTAGCAGAGATTGGTGGCATTGTGCCCCAGCTCTAGGGATCTGTAGAATTTTGAACTTGAGACAGATGATTTAGAGTACCTGGTGGAAGACATTTCTAAGAAGCAAAGTGTTCAAGGTAAACCTGAACTGCTAAATCCTGGCTGCTTCTAAAAGCCTATGCTCTTATGCCCGAGCAAAGAAATGACCTTAAACTGGAACTTATATGTAAAAGGGAAGCAGAGCATAAACGTTTGAAAACCTTGCAGCCTGGCCATGCAGTAGAAGAGAAAAACCCATTTTCTGGGAAGAAATTCAAGCCAGCTGAAGAAATTTGCATAACTAAAAGGAAGGCAAGAACTAGTAGCCAAGACAATGGGGAAAAAAGCCCTTGAAGACACATCAGAGACCTCACAGCAGCCCCTCCAATCACAGGCCCCAAAGCCTAAGAAGGAAGAATGGTTTCATGGGCCAGACACAGGGCCCTGCTTTCCTGTGCAGCCTCAAAACACTGCTACCTGCATCCTGGCTGCTCCAGTTCCAGCTATGGCTCAAAGGATGCTAGGTACATCTCAGAGAAGCTTCTACGTGGTGTTAAGACTGCAGCTGCACAGAGTGTAAAAGTTGAGGCTTGGGAGCCTCTGCCTAGATTTCAGAAGATGTATGGAAAAGCCTGGAATACCAAGCAGAAGCCTCCGCACAGAGTCCCCAATGGGACACTGCCTAGTGGACCTGTGAGAAGAGGGCTAGATACACTGACAGCTTGTACCCTGTACCTGGAAAAGACACAGGCACTAAATGCCACCCCTGAAAGCAGCCTCAGGGACTGTACCCTGTAGAGCCTCGGGTGGAGCTGCCCAAGGCCTTGGGAGCCTACCTACCCTTTGCACCAGTGTGCCCTGAGTGTGAGACATAGAGTCAAAAGAGATTATTTTGGACCTTTAAGATTTAATAACTGCCCTGCTGGGTTTCAGATTTGCATAGGGCCTGTAGCCCTTTCTTCTCCCCAGTTTCTCCCATCTGGAAAGGGAGTATTTACCCAATGCCTGTACCTCCATTGTATCCATGAAGTAACTAATTTGTTTTTGATTTTACAGGCTCATAGGTGGAAGGGACTAGCCTTGTGTTAGATGAGGCTTTGGACTTTGGACTTTTGAGTTAATGCTGGAATGAGTTAAGACTTTGGGGTAGCATTTGGAAGGCATTATTGTATTTTGAAATGTGAGAAGGACATGGGATATTGGAGGGGCTAGGGATGGAATAATATGGTTCTGGTCTCTGTCTCCACCCAAATCGCATGTCAAATTATAATACCAACATTGGAGTAGGCACCTGGTGGGAGGTGATTGGATCATGAGAACATATTTCCCCTTTGGTGCTGTACTCATGATAGTAAGTTATCACGAGATCTGGTTGCTTAAAACTGTGTAGCACCTCCCCTCCCTTCCTTCCTCCTGCTCCAGTCATGTAATACAGACCTGCTTCCTCTTTGCCTTCTGCTATGATTGTAAATTTTCTGAGGCCTTCCCAGCTGTGTTTTCTGTACAGCCTGCAGAACTGTGAGCCAATTAAACCTCTTTTCTTCATGAGTTACCAAGTTGGCTGGGTATTTTATAAAGTATTTCTTCATAGCAGTATAAGAACAGACTAATACAGGGTCCCACTGCACCACGATCTCAGGGAAGCAGGCTGGGCACCCAGCAATGACACACATGACCAGTTTTGATCTCCATGCTAGCTATAGCTGCAAGTCTCATCACCCAGGAGAAACTGTAGCCATAGCAGCTGTCCTCCCACCCCAGGACTGTGACCAGGGAGAACACAATTCCAGCACCTTCAGCTGAGATGCTTTCCACATTTCTGGCTGTGGAGGCACCTACATGGCTCCAGAACAAGCACCTCAGTCTTTGGCCTGAGACTATAATGCTTGCATGGCCATGCTGCCAGGTTGCCAAAGAATGGTTAACTTTGTGAGTACTCAGATTAAAAATGGCATCTTGGGCCAGGTGTGGTGGATCATGCCTGTAACCCCAGCACTTTGGGAGGCCGAGCGGGGGCAGATCAGTTGTGGTCTAAAGTTTGAGACAAGCCTGGCTGACATGGTGAAACCCTGTCTCTATGAAAAAATACAAGAATTAGCCAGGTGTGGTGGTGGGCACCTGTAGTCCCAGTTACTCAGGAGGCTGAGGTAGGAGAATTGCTTGAACTTGGGAGGTAGAGGTTGCAGTGAGCCAAGATCACACGATTGCACTCCAGCCTGGGCAACAGAGCAAAAGTAAATCTTAAAAAAAAAAAAAAAAAGGCATTTTGCTCTCAGTCACAGATACAGGAAAATGCCTGCAGCTCTTCCAAGTCTTTCCCTCTCAGCACTTCCAAGCCTCTGGGTTGCTTGGATTCTCAATGGAAGGGTTAGTCACAGAGAGAGGCACTCTTTCTCTCTCACTTAATGGAAATTTACTCACTTTTATCAGCTGGACACCATCACAGGAGCTGTTTGCCCACATTCTCCTCCCCTGGGTCTGTAGTGTTCTTCACAATTCCAGTGGATTCCCATTTTCCTTATCAAAAATGCAGTTATTTTTCACAGAGTTGTTCTTTATGCACTACGTTGTTATTTCCAAGTGGTTGAGGCTCACTAAAAGCCTCATCTTTCATCTTGGAGGAAAACATATGGTATGAGATAGGGCCTGTAATTTGTTTTCTAATTTAATTATTCTGCATGTGGAAATACAGTTTTTCTAAGACCATTCATTGAAAATATTATGTTTCCCCATTGTTTCTTCTTGGCACCTTTATTAAAAATCCATTGACTAAATATTTCTGCATGTGGAAATACAATTTGTCTAAGACCATTCATTGAAAATATTATGTTTCCCCATTGTTTCTTCTTGACACCTTTATTAAAAATCCATTGACTGTAAATGTGTAGTTATATTTCTGTGCTTGCTGTTGTGTTCCATTGGTCTATATATCTGTTTTTATGCCAGTGCCATGTTGTTTTGATTACTGTGGCTTTGTGGTATAGTCTCAAGTTAGATAGTAGAGTACAATACGTCAAGCTTTGTTCTTTTTGCTCAACATTACTTTGATTATTAGGAGTCTTTTCTGGTTTCATATAAATTTTAGGATTTATTTTTATTTCTGTGAAAAATGTTATTGGAATTGTGATAGCAATTGCATTGACTCTGTAGGTCACTTCGGATGGTATGAATGTTTTAACAATATTCTTCAATTCCATGAACGTGTGATATCTTTTCATTTATTTATGTATTCATCAATTTATTTTACCAGTATTTTAGAGTTTTCAGTATACATGTCTTTCACCTCCTTGGGTAAATTTATTTCTATGTATTTTATTCTTGGTAGCTACCGCAAATAGGATTTTTTTCTTTTTCCTTTTTTTTTTTTTTTTTTTGGATTGATCATTCTTAATGTATAGAAATGCTACTGATTCTTTGTATGTTGATTTTCTATTCTGCAACTTTACCGAATTTATTCTAACTAATTAGTTTTTAAGGGAATTCCTAGGGTTCTCTATATATAAGATCATCTCATTGGCAAACAGATCCAATTTACCTTCTTTCTTTCCCATTTGAATGTTTTATTTCTTTCTCTTGTCTAATTTCTCTGGCTAGAAGTTCAATAGTACGTTGAAAAGAGATGATGAGAGGGATCCTTGTCTTGTTCCTGATCTTAAAGGAAAAGCTTTCAACTTTTCACCAATGAGTATAATGTTTGAAATGGGCTTGTCAAATGTGGTCGTTATTGTGTTGAGGTGCATTCCTTCTAAACTTGTTAAAAGTTTTTTGTTAAAAGTTACCATGAAAGGGTGTTGAATTTTTTCAAATGCTTTTGCTGCATCTATTATATTTTATAGATTATATTTTTGACCTTCATTCTGTTCTGTTAATGTACAATATTTTTCTCTTTTTTATTATACTTTATTATAAAGTATATTATTTCTTTTTTTATTATACTTTTTTCTTTTTTTTATACTTTAAGTTCTGGGGTACATGTGCAGAATGTTCAGTTTTGTTACACAGGTATACATGTGCCACAGTGGTTTGCTGCAACCATCAACCCATCATCTACATTAGGTATTACTCCTAATGCTATCCCTCCCCTTGCCCGCCATCCCCCAACACGCCCCGGTATGAGATGTTCTCCTCCTTGTGCACATGTGTTCTCATTTTTCAACTCCCACTTATGAGTGAGAACAAGTGGTGTTTTGTTTTCTATTCCTGTGTTAGTTTGCTGAGAATGATGGTTTCCAGCTCCATCCATGTTCCTGTAAAAAACATGAACTCGTTCTTTTTTATGGCTGCTTAGTATTCCATGATGTATATATGCCACGTTTTCTTTACCCAGTATAACATTGATGGGCATTTGGGTTGGTTCCACGTCTTTGCTATTGTGAATATTTCTATATTAAACATAAGTGTGCATATGTCTTCATAGTAGCATGATTTATAATCTTTTGGGTATATACCCAGTAATGAGATTGCTGGGTCAAATAGTATTTCTAGTTCTAGATCATTGAGGAATCGCCACACTGTCTTCCACAATGGTTGAACTAATTCACACTCCCACCAACAGTGTAAAAGCATTCCTATTTCTCTACATCCTCTCCAGCATCTGTTGTTTCCTGACTTTTTAATGATCGCCGTTCTAACCGGCATGAGATGGTATCTCATTGTGGTTTTGATTTGCATTTCTCTAATGACCAGTGATGATGAGCATTTTCTCTTATGTTTGTTGGTTTCATAACTCTCTTGAAGTGTCTGTTCATATCCTTTGCCTATTTTTTGATGGGGTTGTTTTTTTCTTGTAAATTTGTTTAAGTTCTTTGTAGATTCTGGATATTAGCCCTTTGTCAGACGGATGGATTGCAAAAATTTTCTCCCTTCTGTAGGTTGCCTGTTCACTCTGATGATAGTTTCTTTGCTGTGCAGAAGCCCTTTAGTTTAATTAGATCCCATTTGTCTATTTTGGCTTTTGCTGCCATTGCTGTCATTGTTGCCATTTGGTGTTTTAGTCATGAAGTCTTTGCCTGTGCCTATGTCCTAAAATGTATTGCCTAGGTTTTCTTCTAGGGTTTTTATGGTTTTAAGTGTTACATTGATGTCTTTAATCCATCTTGAGTTAATTTTTGTATAAGGCATAAGGAAGGGATTCAGTTTTAGCTTTCTGCATACAGGTAGCCAGTTTTCCCAACACCATTTATTAAATATGGAATCCTTTCCCCATTGCTTGTTTTTGTCAGGTTTGTCAAAGATCAGATGGTTGTAGATGTGTGGTGTTATTTCTGAGGCCTCTATTCTGTTCCATAGGTCTGTATATCTCTTTTTGTTCAAGGACCATGCTGTTTTGGTTACTGTAGCATTGCAGTATAGCTTGAAGTCAGGTAGCATGATGCCTCCAGCTTTGTTCTTTTTGCTTAGGATTGTCTTGGCTATGTAGGCTCATTTTTGGTTCCATATGAAATTTAAAGTAGTTTTTTCTAGTTCTGTTTAGAAAGTCAATGGTAGATTGATGGGGATAGCATTGAATCTATAATTTACTTTGGACAGCATGGCCATTTTCATGATATTGATTCTTCCTATCCATGAGCATATAATGTTTTTCCATTTGTTTGCATCCTCTTATTTCCTTGAGCAGTGGTTTGTAGTTCTCCTGGATGAGGTCCTTCACATCCCTTGTAAGTTGTACTCCTAGGTATTTTATTCTCTTTGTAGCAATTGTGAATGGGAGTTCACTCATGATTTGGCCTTCTGTTGATCTATTATTGGCATATAGGAATGCTTGTGATTTTTGCACATTGATTTTGTATCCTGAGACTTTGCTGAAGTTGCTAATCAGCTTAAGAGTTTGGGCTGAGATGATGGGGTTTTCTAAATATACAATCAGGTCATCTGCAAACAGAGACAATTTTACTTCCTCTTTTCCAAATTGAATACCCTTTATTTCTTTATCTTGCCTCATTGCCCTGGCCAGAACTTCCAATACTATGTTGAATAGGAGTGGTGAGAGAGGGCATCCTTGTCTTGTGCCAGTTTTCAAAGGGAATGCTTCCAGTTTTTGCCCATTCAGCACGATATCGGCTGTGGGTCGGTCATAAATGTCTCATTATTTTGAGATATGTTCCATCAATACCTAGTTTATTGAGAGTTTCTAGCATGAATTGGTGTTGAATTTTGTCAAAGGCCTTTTCTGCATCTATTGAGATAATCATGTGGTTTCTGTAGTTGGTTCTGTTTATGTGATGGATTATGTTTATTGATTCGTGTATGTTGAACCAGACTTGCATCCCAGGGATGAAGCCAACTTGATCATGGTGGATAAGCTTTTTGATGTGCTGCTGCATTCAGTTTGCCAGTATTTTCTTGAGGATTTTCACATCAATGTTCATCACTGATATTGGCATACAATTTTCTTTTTTTGTTGTGCCTCTGCCAGGTTTTGTTATCGGATGATGCTGGCCTCATAAAATGAGTTAGGGAGGATTCTCTCTTTTTCTATTGTTTGGAATAGTTTCAGAAGGAATGGTACCAGCTCCTCTTTGCACCTCCAGTAGAATTCAGCTATGAATCCGTCTGGCCCTGGACTTTTTTTTTGGTTGGTAGGCTATTAATTACTGCCTCAATTTCAGAACTTGTTATTGGTTTATTCAGGGATTTGACTTCTTCCTGGTATATTCTTGGGAGGGTGTATGTGTCCAGGAATTTACCCATTTTTCCTACATTTTCTAGTTTATTTGTGTAGAGGTGTTTATGTATTCTCTGATGGTACCTTGTATTTTTGTGGGATCAGTGGTGATATCCCCTTTATCATTTTTTTATTGCATCTATTTGATTCTTCTCTCTTTTCTTCTTAGTCTGGCTAGCAGTCTATTTTGTTGATCTTTTCAAAAAACCAGCTCCCAGTTCATTGATTTTTTTGAAGGGGTTTTTGTGTCTCTATCTCCTTCAGTTCTGCTCTGATCTTAGTTATTTCTTGCCTTCTGCTAGCTTTTGAATTTGTTTGCTATTGCTTCTCCAGTTCTTTCAATTTTAATGCTAGGGTGTCAATTTTAGATCTTTGCTGCTTTCTCTTGTGGGCATTCAGTGCCATAAATTTCCCTCTGCACACTGCTTTAGCTCTGTCCCAGAGATTCTGGTATGTTGTCTTTGTTCTCATTGGTTTTGAAAAACATCTTTATTTCTGCCTTAATTTTGTTATTTACCCAATAGTCATTCAGGAGCAGGTTGTTCAGTTTCCATGTAGTTGTGTGGTTTTGAGTGAGTTTCTTAATCCTGAGTTCTAATTTAATTGCACTGTGGTCTGAGAGACTGTTATGATTTCCATTCTTTTGCATTTGCTGAGGAGTGTTTTACTTCCAATTATGTGGTCAATTTTAGAATAAGTGCAATGTGGTGCTGAGAAGAATGTATATTCTGTTGATTTGGGGTGGAGAGTTCTGTAGATGTCTGTTAGGTCCACTTGGTCCAGAGCTAAGTTCAAGTCCTGGATATCCTTATTAATTTTCTGTCTCATTGATCTGTCTAATATTGACAGTGGGATGTTAAAGTCTCCCACTATTATTGTGTAGGAGTCTAAGTCTTTTTGTAGATCTCTAATAACTTGCTTTATGAATCTGGGTGCTCCTGTATTGGGTGCATATATATTTAGGACAGTTAGCTCTTCTTGTTGCATTGATCACTCTACCATTATGTAATGCCCTTCTTGGGCTTTTTTTATCTTTGTTGGTTTAAAGTCTGTTTTATCAGAGACTACGATTGCAACCCCTGCTTTTTTTTTTTTTTTTTTTTTTTTGCTTTCCATTTACTTGGTAAATATTCCTCCATCCCTTTATTTTGAGCCTATGTGTGTCTTTGCATATGAGATGGGTCTCCCGAATACAGCACACTGAGGAGTCTTGACTGTTTATCCAATTTGCCAGTCTTTGTCTTTTAATTGGGGCATTTAGCCCCTTTACATTTCAGATTAATACTGTTATGTGTGAATTTGATCCTGTCATCATGATGCTAGCTGGTTATTTTGCCCATTAGTTGATGCAGTTTCTTCATGGTGTTGATGGTCTTTACAATTTGGTATGTTTTTGCAGTGGCTGGTACCAGTTGTTCCTTTCCATGTTTAGTGCATCCTTCAGGAGCTCTTGTAAGGCAGGCCTGGTGGTGACAAAATCTCTCAGCATTTGCTTGTCTGTTAAAGATTTTATTTCTTCTTTGCTTATGAAGATTAGTTTGGCTGTGTCGAAAATCTGGGTTGAAAATTCTTTTCTTTAAGAATGTTGAATATTGCCCCCACTCTCTTCTGGATTGTAGGGTTGCTGCCGAGAGATCCACTGTTAGTCTAATGGCTTCCCTTTGTGGGTAACCTGACCTTTCTCTCTGGCTGCCCTTACCATTTTTTCCTTCATTTCAACCTTGGTGAATCTGACAATTATATGTCTTGGGGTTGCTTTTCTCAAGGAGTATCTTTGTGGTGTTCTCTGTATTTCCTGAATTTGAATGTTAGCCTGCCTTACTAGGTTGGGGAAGTTCTCCTGGATAATATCCTGAAGTGTGTTTCCCAACTTGGTTCCATTCTCCCCGTCACTTTCAGGAACACCAATCAAATGTAGATTTGGTCTTTTCACATAGACATTATTTCTTGGAGGCTCTGTTCATTTCTTTTCACTCTTTTTTTCTCTAATCCTGTCTTCTCACTTTATTTCATTGAGTTGATCTTCACTCTCTGATATCCTTTCTTCCACTTGATCAATTCAGCTATTGATATTTGTGTATGCTTCACGAAGTTCTCAGGCTGTGTTTTTCAGCTCCATCAGGTCATTTATGTTCTTCTCTAAACTGGTTATTCTAGTTAGCAATTCCTCTAACCTTTTTTTCAAGGTGCTTAGCTTCCTTGCATTGGGTTAGAACATGCTCCTTTAGCTCAGAGGAGGTTGTTATTACCCGCCTTCTGAAGCCTACTTCTGAAAATTTGTCAAACTCATTCTCCATCCAATTTTGTTCCCTTGCTGGCAAGTTGTGATTCTTTGGAGGAGAAAAGGCATTCTTGTTTTTGGAATTTTCAGCTTTTTTGCACTGGTTTTTCCCCATCTTCATGGATTTACCTATCTTTGGTCTTTGATACTGGTGACCTTTGGATGGGGTCTCTGAGTGGACATCCTTTTTATTGATGTTGACATTACTATTCCCTTCTGTTTGTTAGTTTTCCTTCTAACAGTCAGGCCCCTCTGCTGCAGGTCTGCTGGAGCTTGCTGGGGGTCCATTTCAGACCGTTTGCCTATGTATCATCAGCAGAGCCAGAAGAACAGCAAAGATTGCTGCCTGTTCCTTCCTCTGGAAGCTTCATCCTAGAGGGGCACCTGCTAGATGCCAACCAGAAGTCTCCTGTATATGGAGTCTTTTGGTCACTACTAGGAGGTGTCTCCCAGTCAGGATACACAGGGGTCAGGGACTCACTTGAGGACACAGTCTGTTCCGTATCAGAGCTTGAATGCTGTGCTGGGAGATCCACTGCTCTCTTCAGAGCTGTCAGGCAGGGATGTTTAAGTCTGCTGAAGCTGTGCCCACAGCCACTCCTTCCCCCATGTGCTCTGTCCCAGGGAGATGGGGGTTTTATCTGTAAGTTCCTGACTGGGGCTGCTGCCTTTTTTTCAGAGATGCCCTGCCTAGAGAGGAGGAATCTAGAGAGGCAGTTGGTCTTGCTGAGCTGCAGTGGTCTCCACCCAGTTCAAACTTCCCAGCAGCTTTGTTTACACTGTGAGGGTAAAACAGCCTACTCAAGCTTCAGCATTGGCAGGCACCCCTCCCCCAACCAAGCTTGAGCATCCCAGTTCCACCTCAGACTGCTGTGCTAGCAGCAAGAATTTCAAGCCAATGGATCTTAGCTTGCTAGGCTCTGTGAGGGTGGTACCCACCAAGCCAGGCACCAGAGGGAATCTCCTGGTCTGCTGGTTGCGAAGACCATGGGAAAAGCACAGTATCTGGGCCAGATTGTACCATTCCTCCTGATACAGTCTCTCACAAGTTCCCTTGATTAGGGAAGGGAAATCCCCCAACCCCTTGAGCTTCCCAGGTGAGGCCACACCCCACCCTGCTTCAGCTTGCCCTCCATGGGCTGCACCCACTGTCCCACCAGTCCCAGTGAGATGAACTGGGTACCTCAGTTGGAAATGCAGAAATCACCCACCTTCTGCATCGATCTCGCTGGGAGCTGCAGACCAGAACTGTTCCTATTTGGCCATCTTGCCAGCTCTCCTGATGTACCATATTTATTATTTGCATATGTTGAACCATCCTTAAATTCCTAGGATAAATCTCACTTGCTCAAGGTGAATGAACCATTTAATGTGCTATTGAATATGATTTGCTAGTATTTTGTTAAGAATGTTCACATTTATGTTCATCAGAGATATTGACCTGTAATTTTATTGTTTGTAGTATCCTTGTCTGGCCGTAGTATCAGGGTAATGCTGGCCTTGTAAAAAGTTTGGAAATATTTCCTCTTCTTCAATATTTTGGAAGAGTTTGAGAAGGATTGGAATTAGGTTTCTTCAAGTGATTGTCAGAATTCAGTTAGGAATCCATCAATGTATGGGCTTTTCATTGAGGGAACACTTTCTATTGCTGATTCAGTCTTACTTGTTATTAATCTGTTCAGATTTTCTATTTCATGGTAGGTTGAATGTATGTAAGAATTTATTCATTCCTTTTAGGCTATCTAATCTGTTGAGATATAATTATGCAGAATAGTCTTTCATAATTTTTTGTATTTCCGTGATATCAGTTGTGATCTCTCCCTCTTACTCATTTTGAGTCCTCAGGTATTTTTTCTTAATCTAGCTAAAGATTTGTCAATTTTGCTTCTCTTTTTAATCCTTTGCTCAATTAGGAAAAAAAAAAAGTACCACTTGCTACCAGCACTCATTTAATTTTACATAAGTACCCTCTGAGGCTGAAGTAAATCTGACTAATTTTCAATGTGAAAATGAAATACAAAAACTTTTCTTGGAGTTATTTCTAAACACAACTAACATCAGAATCTTCTGAATCATCAGAATCATCTATTTTAGAAAAATCTGATTCATCAAATAAAAACTGAAAATGACACTAACATCAAGTGTAGTAATGCTATGTTTTCTAGGATTAGACATTTTCAGCAATTGAGCATTACCATATTTTGTAAATGGAAAATCACTGCTAAAATAGGATGTCTTTTGTTTCCAAAGTTGATATACTAGAGTAATGCAAAAATAACAATAAAAGCAAGATATGTCATGGCAGTTATCTCTTGATAAACTCTGCAGCTGCAAGCATCGCTGGCAAATTTTCTTGAGGCAGATGGGGAAAGGATTAAAAAATTAGCTTTTATCTTCATTGATCTTTTCTATTGTTTTTCTAGTCTCTATTTTATTTATTTCTGCTCCGATCATTATTTCCTTCCTTTGACTAATTTTGGGGCTTAGTTTGTTCTCCTTTTTCTACTTCCTTGAGATGTAGTGTAGTTTTTTGGAGATTTTTCTTCCTTTTTGATGTAGGCATTCATTGCGATAGACTTCCCTTTCAGAACTGCTTTTGCTGTATTTCAGAAGCTTTTATATATTGTTCATTTATTTTCACTTGTCTCAAGATGTTAATTTCCCTTTCGATTTCTTCTTTGACCCATTGGTTATTCAGGAGCATATTGATTAATTTTTGAATTTTCCAAAACTTCTGTTACTGATTTCTAGTTTTATACCAGTGTGGTCTGAAAAGATGCTTGATACAATTTCAATCTTTAAATTTATTAAGACTTATTTTGTGGCCTACCATATGATCTATCTGATCTGTCCTGGAGAATGTGCCATGCCAATTAAGAAGAATGTGTATTCTGCAGCTGTTGGATGCAGTGTTCTGTGTGTGTCTTTTAGGTCAATTTGGTCTATAGGGTCATTTACTTTCAATGTTTCTACATTAATTTCTTGTGGCTGGATAATCTATTCATTGCTGAAAGTGAGTTGTTGATGTCTGTTACTATTTTATAAAAATCTCTCCCCTCAGATCTATTAATATTTGCTTTATATATTTAGGTGTTCTGATGTTGGGTGTATATATATTTATAATTGTTATACCCTCTTCCTGAATTAACCCCTTTATCATTATATAATAACCTCCTTTGTTTCTTTTTACACCTTTTAACTCTCTGTTTTATCTGATGTATGTATAACTACTCCTGCTGTCTTTTGGTTTCTATTTGCATAGAATATCTTTTTCTATCCCTTTGCTTCAGTCTACATGTGCACTTAAGGTTGAAGTGAGTCTCTTGTAAGTAGCATATAGTTGGGTCCTTTTTTTAATCTACTAAGTCACTCTGTGTTTTTGATTGGATATGCCAGGTAATTATTGGCAGGTAAGGACTTACCATTCTCGTGTTCTTTAAACTGGAAGAAAGGGATGCTAATTAGTCACTTTAACATTTCTTAAGACTGGTCTGGGGTGATGAACTCCCTCAGCTTTTGTCTGTCTGAGAAAGGCTTTTATCCTTCATTTCTGAAGGATAGCATTGCTGGGTACAGTGTTCTTGGTTGACAGGTTTTTTTTCTTTTTTTCTTAAGCACTCAGAATATATCATCCTCCTCTATCCTGGCTTGTAAGGCTTCTGTTGAGAAGTCTGTTGCTAGCTTTATTGGACCTCCTTTATATGTGACTTGCTTGTTTTCTCTTGCTGCTTTCAGGATTCTCTTGCTGCTTTCAGGATCCTCTCTTTTGTCTTTGATATTTTACAATTCAATTTTAATATATCTTGGTGTGGTCTTGGAATTGGATTAAATCTGATTGGACTTTTTTTTTTTTTTTTTGAGATGGAGTCTCTCTCTGTCACCCAGGCTGGAGTGCAATGGTGCAATCTTGGCTCAACTGCAAGCTCCGCCTCCCAGGTTCACACCATTCTCCTGCCCCAGCCTCCTGAGTAGCTGGAACTACAGGCACCCACCACCACACCCGGCTAATTTTTGTATTTTTAGTAGAGATGGGGTTTCACCATGTTAGCCAGGATGGTCTTGATCTGACCTCGTGATCCACCCACCTTGGCCTCCCAAAGTGCTGGGATTACAGGTGTGAACCACCGCACCCAGCCTGATTGGACATTTTTGACCTTCCTGTTCCTAGATATTTATATCTCCAAGTTTGAAATGTGTTCTGCTATTATTTCTTTAAATAAGTTTTCTAACCCTTTGTTTCTCTCTTCTCCTTCTTTAATTCCTGTAGCTCAAATATTTGTTCCTTTGATGCTGGCTCATAAATCTTGTAAGGCTTTTTTATTCCTTCTTATTCTTTTTCTTTTAGGTTTAGGTGTTAAACACAATATATCTATGCACCAAAATCACATCCTTTTCAACTATTTAAACTTATGTTGAAAAATTTTTAGATATTTGCATGAAAACTTGAAGAGGTATGTGTTTGTTCAAAATTTCTTTGATGCCTGGGCAACATGGCAAAACCTCATCTCTACAAAAAAAAAAAAAAAGCCAGACATGGTGGTGCACAACTGTAATTGCAGCTACTCAAGAGGCTAAGGTGGGAGGGTCACTGGAGCAGGATGTGGAGGTTGCAGCAAGCCAAAATTGCACCACTGCATACCAGCCTGGGTGACAGAGCAAAACCCTGTCTCAAAAAATAAAAACTTTTTTGTATTATCTTAGCAAAAATATTTGAAGACCACTATATTTATTTCCTTTTGCTACTCTAACAAGTTGCCACAAACATAGTGACTTGAAACAATACATTTATTATCTTACAGCTCTATAGGTGAGAAATTTGTCATGGATCTCACTGGGTTTAAAGCAAGGTGTTGGCAAGTCTGAATCTCTTCATTGGGGATCTGGGACAGAATCTGTGTTCTTGCCTTTCCAACTTCAGAGCTACTCACATTTCTTGACTCATGACCCCATTTCTCCATCTTCACAGCCAGTAACATGAGGCCAAGGCCTTCTCATATTGCTGTCTCTGTGGTTTTGTCTCATGTGCCTCCCTCTTTCACTTATAAGGATCAGTCTCCCCTTTTCAAAATCACATGATTAGCAGCCTTAATTCTATCTACAACTTTAATTCCCTTTTGCTATAACATAACCTAACACATTCACATGATCAGGGATTATAATGTGGACATTTTTAGGGGGCCGTTTTTTTTTTTCCTACTACAACCACTGGAAGTTGGTAGAGGCATGGAGGATGCTGAAGGTTTGATATTGCCTGTCAAGAAATGAAAGGGGGGACAGATGGAAGACAAGCAAAAGAATTATCAAAAGAAATGTCAAATAAGCTCAAGCGCAGTGGCTAATGCCTGTAATCCCAGCACTTTGGGCGGCCAAGGAGACAGATCACCTGAGGTCAGGAGTACAAGACCAGCCTGGCCAACACGATGAAAACCCCATCTCTACCACAAATACAAAAATTAACCAGGCATGGTGGCACACGCTGTAATCCTAGCTACTCGGGAGGCTGAAGCATGAGAATCACTTGAACCCGGGAGGAGGAGGCTGCAGTGAGCTGAGATGGCACCACTGCACTCTAGCCTGGGTGACAGAGCAAGACACCATCTAAAAAAAAAGAAAAGAAAGAAATGTCAAATGTAAGTAGCATTACATTCGTAGCTTTTCATCCGTACACCTGAGAGAGTTTTTCAGTCTTGCCTTTCCTCCTAAAACCCATTCACCTGATGCTCAAATCAAATAATCAGATTGTTGAACTCTTAGTGCCTTTTTTAATGTCTTTAGAACTGTTCTTAAGCTCTGTTTGCATTTTTGCCTATCTCTGAAATTTTAAGATATTTTTTAACCATTCTCATATATGTTCTCTTATAGGGCTATAATTAAACTTTTAAAAAATATTTTAATATTCAAAGGACATTTCTAATTTCTATTAAGCATTTATCAATTGTGTAATCTTGTGTAAATTATGGGACTATTTTAGGTTCTTAAAGTTGGTTTTTTTCTGTTTTCCTTTTGAACCCTTTAAACATCTCTTAGCCAATTTGTCCGAAGATATTAGCTATATGTAATTATAATGAATTATTATAAATCCTATAACATTTGATCTTGTCACAAATGTAAACTTAGTTGTGACACTAATTTTGAACACTGGAAGGCACACTCTGCAAATGTGTTCAATTGCCTTTAATGCTGGACACTGATGAGGACCAAGGAAGACAATCAAGGATCTCAGTATGTATTAAATGTTCCCTCTGTGTGGAGGAGTGCTGTGAGGATCTCTCTGTGTCAGAGACCAAAGGGCAAGCTTTCACTGGAGGTCCTTTATGTTATGCTAATAAATGAGTATAGGGAGTGTTTATAAGAGGAGAGGGAACCTATCACTGCCATGAATAAAACTGATAAACACCCCAAGCTCATGTACCACCCCACTCCCACAAAAAAAGTGTTTGGCTTAGTTTTTATTTCCATTTTAACCAAAAGAAAAACCATCAAACAGCTCTAGTGAAAACTTTTAGCTTTTTTCCTACTGGATTCCATCACTTAAAAGAATCACAAAATTTTTTCCTTAAAATATTGTTAGGTATCTTCTAGTTCAACATCTCCCTCCACTCCCAATCTTATTTCATACCTCATTTACCCATTTGTTGGCATAAATACCCCTATTTAAAATTTCTATACAAATACAAATGCATACATGAATATCCAATGTGAAAGTTACACAGGATGTTTATTATAGATTATTGGATTTCCTTTGTACTTTGCCTCCTTAAACCTTTAATGTAATGACCTTTCCTGAATAAGCATTAGGAAATACACATATATACACACATGCGCACACACACACACATATTAAATCCTTGTTCCTGAGATACCCAAATGCTAAGGGAGCAAGGAGTAGTGAAATGGAAAAGAGGCAAAACCAAACTAGAGAAAGCATACGTAAGAACCCAGGGGTAGACAGAAGAGTAGGGACAAAGGAAAGACTCAGATTCCTTTGGTCTAAGTAGGTCAGAGCAGCTAACCAAAAGGAGAAGAGGAAGAGGTGTCAGCCTGCTGTGACAGAGCCACAGTTTAGAAAAAAATACCATGGTCAAGTTTCCATATCCACTTGTTCCCATTTGGAGTAAAAGAGTCTTAGCTTATTGGCCTCTGCCTGCCCCCCTGTCATTGCTGAGTGGCTGAGAAAGTACCACAGCAGAGGCAGGGCTGGACATAAAGAGCAATGGCCTGCCACTGGAGTGTGGGGGCACTCAGGTGCAAATTTCAGTTATGATAATAGCTTGTTGTGTTTCCTTGAGCATTGCCCAATCTTTTTTAGCTTCAGTCTCTTTTACTAGTAAACTAAGGTGAGACTGGTGACCTCTATGAGGCCCTTCCACCTCTAGCACCTGTGACGACACGGGTTGAGTATCTCCTGATCAGAGCCTTGCCTTAACGTAGCCTGCCTTGCATGAGATTCAGTGAGACAAGACATGAGTCCACTGGGACCCTGTCTGTGTGTGGCAGGACTACACGAGAGCCCAGCATCTCCACTAATCTCATCACCTAAGACAAAAATATGCTCAAGCTCAGTTTTAGAAGCTACATCTCCCATAAGGCTTTAGAATGCCACTTTACAGTTTGCCTGTAAAAGGAAAACCTGAGATATAGTCCACTCATTCAGAAATACAAATGCCAGTCTCTAGGATTAAAGAGGTGGGGGTAAGATGGTGAAAAGCGTTGGGCACAGTGGCTCACACCTATAATCCCAGCACACTGGGAGGCCCAGGCAGGAGGATCACTTAAGCCCAGGAGTTTGAATCCAGCCTGGGCAATATGGCAAAAGCCCATCTCTATAAAAAATACAAAAATTGGCCAAGCGTGGTGGCATGTGCCTATAGTCCCAACTACTCAGGAGGTTGAGGTGGGAGGATTGCTTGAGACTGGGAGGTTGAGGCTACAGTAAGCTGTAATCATGCCACTGTACTACAGCCTGGGTGGCAAAGCGAGAATGTGTCTCAAAAAAAAAAAAAAGTGAGAAGCATAGTCCTTACCCTCACAAAAGCAGAGGTAACTTTAACTCTGTGGTTGGTAGAGAGGGGATGTACTCAGGGCTAGGGAGACCAGAGAGAGAGAGGTTCCAAGGAAGGGTGCACAGCCTTTGAGCAGGATGCAGAAGGATGAGTGTCCACAAGGTGGCTTCAGGCAGACAGCGTTTTCAGGTGAAGGGAACAGTTTGGGTAAAGGCAGACCAAAGGGCCCTGCTATTTAAAGAAGTTCTAAAAAATTTACTGAAGCTGGAATTTAAAGCATAGGATTACAGTGGCCAGGAATAAAAGGAATGAGTCAGCGTGAGGCCAAATTGTAACTGGCCTTATATTCCTGCCAGAGGAATTTGGAATGAGTCTTGTGGGCAACATCTGGGAATTGAGAGGTTTTCAAGCAAGAGAGAGAGAGAAATTCTGATTTTGTTCCCAGGAGAAAAATGTTCTGGCAGTAGCACGGCGGATGGAAGAACTTGAGAAAGGCTGGCAGTAGGGAAACCAGAGAAGAGGCTCCTGCAGAGCAGATAACCATTTGGAGGTAGAGGTTGGAGGCTGAATTATATTTATACATCCGTTGTACTACTTCCTTCTAATTTGATCAGCAGTAGATACAGAAGTACAGAAAGACTTTCCAGGAGTCCCAGTGAGAATAATCTGACTCTCCAGGCCAACAGTGACAATCTTCAAACAGCCTGATTTATGACTGACATTCATCATATGCTACTGTTCCTGTTACAACCCACATCCATAATGAAATCTCCCAGAATGGGGCTGGATATCCATCTTGCCATCATCATCCTCTTCCCTCTTCTGCTGGCCTTATCTGCATTCTGGATGTCTGGGTGCTGATATCCTGTTTTGTTAGAGATGCAGCAGAAATCATTTCCAGTCTGTTTTTGTTTTTATGTGGAACAACTAAGCTAATTAATCTTAGAGAATCACATACGTATACAAAAAGCTCAGGTCTGGGGCAACAATAAAAACTTAAGATTTCCAGTTTCTTCTGACTAGATTCCAGTTCTTATTCATAACAATAATTCAATAGCCCACTGGTGAGAGACTGCTATAACCCTGATAGAATAGCTTTGAAATACCAAGAATAATGGCATTTAGATTTCTATAGCATCCAGGCCTTCCCAGCACCCCTTGCGGCAGGATCTCACAATGTTCTACAGAAGTACAATGCATTAAGGCTCTCCTCGTAAAGTAGGCAGCGTTATTATTCTCATTCCTCATGCTGCCAAAACAAAGTGGAGAGATGTGCTTCTGTTGCCTGCCCAAGGTTAATTCCAGTGGCAAAACTACAAATTCAACTCAGTTATTTGCCCTCAACTATGATCAAGCAGCTTTGTATTTTCAAGAAAAGCTGATGTAACTTACCCAAAACCAGAGTAAATTACATTTCAGAAGGAGAATGAGCATGTGGGCCGCTGCCACCTCTCACACGTTGCCGCATCTTCTCCACTGAGCCCCAGTTGACTTTCCCAGGAAGGACGTGACACAATTGCTACCTAAGTACATTAACATAACACATTACATATCAGCACTACAAATGCTAACCCAAACAGTCAAACTCATAAATAAAGCATATCTACCCCTGAGACAAACTCGTAAATAAAGCATACCTACAAGATAAGGAAGGAGAGGACTTCTGAAGAATGAACATCAGAGAGATAAAAAGAAACAATTGAAAATGAAGTTAAAAACATCGCGTGTCTGTATATGTGTATGTGCATACAAAAAACATATTTACATATAGTGTATATGTAAAACAATGAGATTCAAGATATAAACTACAATAGCTTAGGTATTAGTCAGCCCAGTGAAAATCTAACATGAAATTCAATAGTTCACCCCATGATACTAAATATAAAAAAGTTAATAACATAGAAGTGGACTTTCTATGAGGAGAAAAAAAGCGTGTCTATATATTTAAAGGTTATTTTAATTCTGTAATTATGATGAAATCTGTGCTTTAAATGTATGTCTAAAATAAAAGATGTCATGTTGAAAAATTATAGGGAGCTCAGATAATAAATTTTGGAGAGAAAAGCTAATTTCTTCAAATTAGGCAAACACCTTACACTTACCAATGGAAACTTAAGAAATGGTAAAATATATTTTAGAAACAACAGTCTGTACATAAAGTTTACCTACTAAGAGAGGTACAATATGATTTTACTGAACCATATATGCTATAGTTAAAAAAGAAAGATGGTTTATAATTTAAACAGCTAAGGTGAAAAGTTTGGTTTGTTTTTTTTTTTAACCAGAGGATAAAATATTAAGATGAAAAAAGATATGTGACTTATACAGACGAATAGGAATTTGATGAAGTGTAACTAAAATTGTGATATATAAATATATTTTTGGTCCTTACAAAATGGTTTTCCAGACTAATAGAATTTTAATAAAGAGAAAATTTAACTTCTTAAGTATGTATATTTATAACATCTACAACAATAAAATTGTTTTCATTTACAATGTGTAGAATGGCCTTAGCAGTCAAAAGTTTGTCCAAATAATGTCTTGTAGAAAACATCCTAGAAAATAAATGGTTAAATTTGATTATTTTCTAGTCTATTTTATTTGAACTTAATTATTCTCATGAGTTTATTTTCTAAGGTGGTGTTAGTGAATGTAACTTACATAATAATTAGCATCTTACGTGGCATTTTGTCATGTTTAGTCCATATTCATTGAATGGATGAATGAATGAATTCCACCCAAACAAAGTTGGAGCTCTTCGTTTCTCATGTCTTAGCCTCACTCAGTTGACTGAGAACACAGACAGCCTGGGAGAATGCTGTTCAGTCACTCCTCCCAGACAACAGGCAAGACCATCTGCAAGTTGCCCAGCCTGACAATGTATTTGGTAAACCCGGGATTAATAACCATTTCTTCCCCTCCTTCCTCTGCCTCCCAGTATCACTCAAAGAATCCAAGGACATAAAGCCTATGGTTCCCATTGCTTTTTGCAGGTCAATAGGAAAATTTGCCCTGTAGCCTCCAAAATTATACCAGTGGCCTAACTTGAAAATCTGTTTGAATGTTGACTATTCCTAAACTCCAGTTTGTCACAGGTTTTTGTCAAGGTCTCTGTTAGATTGAGTTCCCCAAAAGTGGATCCTAAGACTAAGGTTGGTTATTTTGGCTTTTTGCTGTTGTTGCTGTTTTTGAGACAGAGTATCACTCTGTCTCCTAGGCTGGAGTGCAGTGGCATGATCTCGGCTCACTGCAACCTCTGCCTCCCAGGTTCAAGGGATTCTCCTGCCTCAGCCTCCCAAGTAGCTGGGATTACAGGTGCATGCCACCACACCCGGCTAATTTGTGTACTTTTCGTAGAGATGAGGTTTCACTATGTTGGCCAGGCTGGTCTCAAACTCCTGACCTCAAGTGATCTGCCCACTTTGGCCTCCCAAAGTGCTGGGATTACAAGCATGAGCCATGCACCTTGCCATAAGACTAAGATTTGAGAGCCATTTGTTTGGGGGGTGATCCCAAGAAACACCTAGTGAGAGAGGGGTGGAGTGAAACAGGAAAGGGAAAGAAGCCATGTTGTGTGTTGGTAAGCAAATTACTGCTGGAGGCAACTGGAACTCAATCCTGCCAGGAGGCTCTGGGAAATGGTCAAGAACCAGCTACAGTGCGGTCCTACTCAAACTTATGTTTGTCATTTGTGAGGATGCCTCCTGGAGTGTTCATTCACATGGCACTTTCAACCTGCTGTGCAAATGCCCAGGCTTCCTCCTGAGGCCAGAAAAACCCCTTAGGAGAGTCCCAAGTACTTGCAGCAAGAGTGTCCACCACAAGGTCTTATGTGGCATGGCAAATTGAATCTGTCTGGATACTTGGGAAACCCAAGGTCCCTCCTTCCTTTGCTCTGCTGGATATCTTGCCCTCACCTGTCCAGCTCCATTCTCCACCCCGGTGACTCTTCCAGTCCTAGGAGCACTCAGCTGATATGAGTTCCAGGGTACAGAAGCATGCTTTGTGGTTTCCCTCCACTCTTCCTACAGTTTTGTAAACATTCCTTTTATTAAACTCTCACATTAACCTTGAGGGAAAATTTCTTTATCCCTACTATGGCAGGCACCAAATCTCTCTAAAGAAACCCCTCCTTTAAGCTTCAACCCCTTGGCCAATTTATGCACCTCCCTTTTCCTCCCTCACTGTGAAAGAACAGCTAAAGGTCAGGAAACTTATTTCTGCCCCTCTAACATTAGTCATCTTTTTGTAAGTTCCTTATAAGCTTCTCATAAGAAGTAGGAGAGATGGTGATAAAGCTTAGTGATTCAGAGCCAGCATATCTTGATGTACTTCCAGTCTGTGTGACTTGGGGAGAGTTACTCCTCAGCATTAAAAGTATGTAACAACATGGGCCGATTTTTTTGTTCTGAGGGTTCAATGAGAAAATGTATGTAAGAAATTTAACACAGAGCCTGGAACACAGTTAAGTGCTCATTCATTCATTCAGGAAATATGTATTAAGAATCTCCTAGGTACTGGCCGGGCATTCACACCTGTAATCCCAGCACTTTGGGAGGCCAAGGTGGGTGGATCACAAGGGTCAGGAGTTCAAGACCAGCCTGGCCAAGATGGTGAAACCCCGTCTCTGCTAAAAATACAAAAATTAGTCATGCCTGGTGGCAGGCGCCTGTAATCCCAGCTACTCGGGAGGCTGAGGCAGAGAATTGCTTGGGCCTGGGAGGCAGAGTTTGCAGTGAGCTGAGATCACGCCACTGCACTCCAGCCTGGGCGACAGGGCAAGACTCCATCTCAAAAAAAAAAAAAAAAAAAAGAATTTCCTAGATTAAGCACTATACTAGGTACTGGGCTTACAGTAGTGAACAAAGCAAAGTCTCTGTTCTGAGACCCTAAAAATGAAATGATGGTGATAGCTGCTAGAATAAAGGATAAGGATATTCTAGGCAGGGATGCTGACTTACAGGGTGTTCAACAAAGGCTTTTATGATGGAGTGAATTTGAGCAAAGACTTTAAGTAAGTGAGGGAGGAAGCTGTGTGGATTACCTGGGAGAAAGCCAGTTCCAGACAAAGGGAAGAGCAAGTGCAAAGGAGGAGTTTGCCTATCATGTTCCAAAAATAATAAAGAGGCCTATGTAACTACATCAGAATAAGGAAGGGAGATAATAAGGAGATCAAGCCAGAGAGGTCATAGGTACCTAGACCCTGTAGATCACTGTAGAAACTTCCAATTTTATCCTGAGCAAGACAGGATGCCATCAGAGGGTTTTGAGCAGAGGAGTGGACATGATCAGACTTAAGTTTTGACAGGATCACTCTGGCTGCTCTGTTCAGAACAGATTGTAAGGGACAGGAGCAGGGAAACCAGCAGGGAGGCTTCTGCAATCATCCAGGTGGAGACAATAGTGGCTTGAGGTAGGGGCATGGCTGTGGAGACAGTATGAAGTAATAAGGTTCCGAATCTATTTAGAAGGTGATAAGACTGTGTATTAGGGTTCCCTAGAGGGAAAGAACTAATAGGATATGTGTATATATTTGGATCAATACTTTGCATCAATACTTTGCATCCTTCAATCCAATCAAGTTGACACTCAGTATTAACCATCACAAGTCCACCCCTTGTCAACTTGAACCCATAGACATTTCTTGAGATCCTACATATATTTATATATATATATGTGAGTTTATTAAGTCTTAGTAAATCACAAGGTCCCACAGTAGGCCATCTGCAAGCTTGAGGAGCAAGGAGAGCCAGTCCTAGTCCCCAGACTAAAGAACTTGGAGTCCAATGTTTGAGGGCAGGAAGCATCCAGCACGGGAGAAAGACGTAGGCTGGGGGGGCTAGGCCAGTCTCACCTTTTCACGTTTTTCTGCCTGCTTTATATTCATTGGCAGCTGATTAGATTGTGCCCACCAGATTAAGGGTGGATCTGCCTTCTCCAGCCCACTGACTCAAATGTTAACCTCCTTTTGCAACATCCTTACAGACACACCTAGGATCAATACTTTGCATCCTTCAATCCAATCAAGTTGACACTAAGTATTAACCATCACAAGTCCACCCCTTGTCAACTTGAACTCATACACATCTCGAGATCATACATAATCTCAAAGAAAGAAAATAATGAGGTCATAACTACACTAACATAATACAACCATCCTTCATACAACTGGAAACGCACCAACACCCAACTCAAATACTATTACATAAAGTTAACAATACTTAAATGCTGATAGGAAGTCAGTAAATCTTATGTCACATGATAAAGGAAAAGGAAATGAAGATATTTTCTTAGTACAAGTGTATACATGCACAAATATGTTATTAACTAAAGGAGAAAATACTCATGACAGTTACACTTGTTTCTGCAGCTGGTCATGTGGTCGTAGCTGGTATTGATGACTACCTTCTTCTACTACCCATTCTGTATTCCCTTTGCCTTTAGAAAGCACCTCAGCAGGTAGTGGATTTTTTCCTGGTGGAGTGAACCAAATCTTCATTTCTGAGGAGTCTGGACCATTTGTAGTCCTGCCTGGCTTGGGCTGTTGTAGTTTCCCATTGACCTTAATCACAGGGCATGGTAATACTATGAGACAGCCTAATGGATCTTCTGTATTCCATACATACTACTCCTTACCTTCATTATGAAGTAGTAGACTGATTTCATCTTGATAGTCTGGGTCAGACACCTCAGCAAACACTGTTACTCTCCTCTTAGCCTGTTGACTTAAAGGTAGGAGGAGCCCAAGGTGGCTATCTTAACTTCCAGTTTAATGGAATTGTTGTTGTGCCTCCTGGTGGCAGTGTTCCTCCCTCTGGAACTAAGACCTCTAGGCCAGCAGAACGTAATGTTGCGGGAACAGGAAGCAAAAATTTTGTTAGTGGATCACTAGGGGTGATGGTGAGTGGTGCCACTTCCACTTTCACCCCGTGATTCCCATATCATATATTGGACTCTGATTCAGAGCATACACAGCCTTCTGGAGAACTTTGTCCCAGCCCTGCAAAGTACTGTCACCTAGTTGGCATTGTAATTGTGACTTCAAAAGGCCATTCCACCATTCTATTAATCCAGCTGCTTCAGAGTGATAGGGAACATGGTAGGACAAGTGAATTCCATAAGCATGAGCTCACTGCTTCACTTATTTAGCCATAAAGTGAGTGCCTTGGTCAGAGGCCATGCTGTGTGGAATACCATGATGGTAGATTAGGCATTCTGTGAGTCCACGGATGGTAGTCTTGCCAGAAGTACTGCAGGCAGGATAGGCAAACCCATATCCAGAGTAAGTGTCTATTCCAATGAGGACAAACCTCTGCCCTTTCCATGATGGAAGAGTTCCAATATAATCAACCTGCCACCAGGACACTGGCTGATCACCCCGAGGAATGGTGTCATATCAAGGGCTCTGTGTTGCTGTCTGCTGCTGGCAAATTAGGCACTCAGCAGTGGCCATAGCCAGGTCATCCTTGGTGAGTGGAAGTCCATGTTGCTGAGCCCATGCACAACCTACATCCCTGCCACCATTGACACTTTGTTCATGGGCCTGTTCAGCAATGACGGGTGGCTGGGGAAAGAGGCTGAGTGGTGTCCATAGAACAGGTCATCCTATCCACTTGATTATTAAAATCCTCCTCTGCCAAGGTCACCTGTTGGTGAGCACTCACATGGGATACAAATATCTTCACAGTTTTTGACTACTCAGAGAGGTCCATCAACATACCTCTTCCCCAAATTTCTTTGTCACCAGTTTTCCAATCATGCTTCTTCCAAGTCCATGACCATCCAGCCAAACCATTGGCTACAGCCCACGAATCAATATATAATCGCACATCTGGCCATTTCTCCTTCCATGCAAAGTGTACAACCAGATGCACTGCTTGAAGTTCTGCCCACTGGGAAGATTTCTCTTCATTGCTGTCCTTTAGGGATGTCCTAGAAAGGGGCTGTCATGCTGCAGCTGTCCACTTTTGGGTGATGCCTGCATATTGTGCAGAACCATCAGTGAACCAGGCCCTATTCTTCTCTTCCTCTGTCAACTGATCATAGGGAATTCCCCGTATATGTATGTATACATTTATATATGTGTATATATACACACATGTATACAGTATACATGTGTGTATATATACACATGTATACAGTATACATGTGTGTATATATACACATGTATACAGTATACATGTGTGTATAATACACATGTATACATGCATATATGTATGTGTATATACACAAGTATACATGTATATATACACGTATCATGTATATATACATGTATTCATGTATACGTGTATATACACACGTATACATGTATATACACATACATGCATACGGGTGCACGCATGTTTACATGTGTACACGCATACACGTATACATGTGTGTACATGTATGTGTACATGTATATACACTTGCATGTACACGTATGTTTGCATGTGCACATACATGTACACACATGTATGCATGTATATGCACATGCATGTATACATGTGTGTACATGTGGGCATGCATGTATACATGTATATATACATGTATATGTGTACATGTTCATATGTATACATGTATATATACATATGTATACACGTATACGTGTGTATGCATGTGTACATACACATACATGTATACGTGTATATGTATGTATACACATGTATGCATGTATGTATGTGTGTATATGTGTACGTGTTTACACATGTATGTGTATGCATGCATACACACGTATATTTGTGTATACACATACACACGTGTGTATATATACACATGTGTATACATATACATATGTGTATACATATATACATATGTGTGTATACATATATACATGTGTGTATACATATATACATGTGTGTATACATATATGTGTGTGTATACATATATACATGTGTGTATACATATATGTGTGTATACATATATACATATGTGTATACATATATGTGTGTATACATATATACATATGTGTATACATATATGTGTGTATACATATATGTGTATATGTGTCTGTGTGTATATATGTCTGTGTGTATATACATATATGTATATATGAGTTCATAAATCACAAGGCCCCACAATAGACTGTCTGCAAGCTTGAGGAGCAAGGAGAGCTAGTCCAAGTCTCAAAACTGAAGAACTTGGAGTCTGATATTTCAGGGCGGGAAGCATCCAGCACAGGAGAAAGATGCAGGCTGGGAGGCAAGGCTAGTCTCGCCTTTTCACGTTCTTCTGCCTGCTTTAGTTTTGCTGGCAGCTGATTAGATTGTGCCTACCAGATTAACGGTGGGTCTGCCTTCCCCAGCCCATTGACTCAAATGTTAATCTCCTTTGGCAACACCCTCACAGACACACCTAGGATCAATACATCCTTCAATCCAATCAAGTTGACACTCAGTTTTAACCATCACAGACTGTCTGTTAGACTTCTCTCCCACACATTGTATATCCAAACTAAGGATGAACTCAAGTTGTTTAGCCTAGGTGACGAGAAGGATGGAGCTGCTGTAACTAGATGGAGATGGCTGAAGTAAGCAGGCTGGGCAGGGGAAGGGGTTAGATTGAGAGTTTAGTTTTGGACAGAAAGGAGATGCAGGGAAATGTCAAGTGAGCAGAAGAAATGCTTTAAGTTCAGATCTATAAGAATATATACTTGACATATGGTATGCAAAGCCTTGAGAATATAGGTAGTGCATTAATTCAAGCACCTCATGCCATGTAATAAATGCATGCCTTACAGGAAGTTTTCAGAATGGAATAATGTTCTTCCAAAAATTGGTCCATTTCAGTGAAATAAAGAATCAACTCTGACAGGGAAACACAACAGAAAATGGAGTCACATAGAGCATTTGTGGCGGTTTGGCCAGAGCACTAATTTTAAATGGTGGCGGACTAAAGACTTTAATTACTTCAATGGACAGAACATTAGTTTTTAGTGGAAACACTAAGGTTGTGTTAGGAAGGCAGCTTTGTTTAGGTTTGACTTTTGACAAAATTTCTTTACAGAAATATTCTGGAAGTTTAAGAATAATGTATATAGATACTTCTTAGCTACACTTAAGGAAAATAAACATAGTATGGTTTATTCTAATGGTTCTACAAGAACATGAGCTATATCCTAAGTTCAGGAACTGGCAAGTTTTTTTCTTGAAAGGTCAAATAGTAAATATAATAAGCTTTGATGGTCATACATTTCTGTTTGGACTACTCAACCATGCCATTGTAGTACAAACAGCCATAGGCAACACATAAATAAATAGGTATGGTTGTGTTCCAATACAATTTTATTTACAAAGATAGGAAACAGGTGAGATTTGGCCCACTGGCTATAGTTTTCCTCTGTCCCATCTCCACACCCAATAGCTTTCCCCCTTCTTTGCAAAGGCTTAGAAAAACAGCTGTTTCAGTTTGGTGTACCTTACTATTCATGAATACATTTTAAAATGCTAGTTTTGCTAGTTTTTGCTGAGCCATCATTAGGTGTTCAAGCAACTTAGAAATGGATTATATCAGTTAAAGGTTACTACAATAATTTGGGCAAGAAGTGATAACATTTTTGAACAGGATACAACAGTAAGGTGGTGGGATATGGTCATGTTGTGGATATGTTTTATTTTAGAAGCAGCAAGGTTTGCAGGAGAGGAAGAATCGTGTTGAAGATGGTGCCAAGGATGCTGGTTCTCCCAACAAATGGTAGCTATGAGTATGATGTTTAATTATATTTATACATCTTACTTTCTTAACCTGGCTTCTGTAAGCATGCAATAAAAATGTTTTGCCCATCATCAGATCCTCATACCACTGCTCCATGGATAAGATACTCTTCATCTTACTGAGTAATGTATCCCAAGGAAATTGTATTTTAGGCATTTTGTCATTTATTTTTGAGGGTGTACTTCATAAGCAATATCACAATAGCAGCATAATTATTTTCCCAATGTCAGCCCCCAGTTCTGGTTTTCTTTATTTTTCCTTTTGAGCCTAATTGGCTGGTAAGAGCTCTTAGAGTAATAAAACTAATGAGAATCTTTGTCACAGTGTGAGTTCCCTAGTGCACGACCTCTTCCTTTGAGCTCATCAATAGTCCACAGCACTAGTACACCCACTCGACAAAGTGATTCATCATCATTTGCATTTTGCTTTGACAGATTGATCATTAATATAAAGCCACTCCTGCATGACTTTCTGAAGGACATATGAAGATGTTCATGGGCTGTTAAGCTGTGAATTTCTCAGAGAATTTAAATTATTCTAAGTTAAACTTCTAGGTCTTGCAGTGTGATCTTTGGTTGTCTTAGTACATTTTCTCTCTATAACAGAGTACCACAGACTGGGTAACTTATACAGAAAAGGTCTGGAGGCTGAGAAGTCCAAGGCTGAGGGGCTGCATCTGGTGAGGGTCTTCTTTCTGCATCATAACATGGCAGAAGGCATCACATAATGAGAAGCACTTGCACAAGAGAGAAATTGGGCAGAACTCCTTTTTATCAGGAACTCACTTCCTATGATAACTAATCCATGCCTGTAATAATAGCATTAATCACAGGGGTGATAATGGATTACCTTTAATCCCTGCTTAAAGGTTCTACCTTTTATACTATCACATGGCAATTAAATTGCAACATGAGTTTTGGAAGGGACATTCAACCATAGCATTGGTTAACTGCAAAAACAATTGGGAAAACGAGCCCTATAAAACAACTCAATTTCAATCTACTTGAGAGAGGACCCAAATAGGTAAGGAATTATTAACTGTGGTGCAATTTGCATTTAGGCAGCCTTAAGGTTTTGAGAAATTTTGGAAAATGCGAATCAGCAGAAGACATTTATTTATTTATTCAGTAAGTATTTATTGAGCCCCTATTAAGTTCTAGGACTGTTCTAGATGCTGTGTATATGGAAATAAACTAGATAAACAAGGTACTTGCTCTTATGGAGTTTATCTCCCAGAATATATACTTACATGAGGGTAAGATGGTAATAAAAATGTAATTTAACAAGTGAGTAATTCGAGATAGTGATGAGTTATGAAGAACATATAATGGAGCATTGGGATAGAAAGCACCCTGAGAATGGGGCTGCTTTACATAAGTTGTTCTTAAGAGATGATGCTTGAGCTGAGCCATGAATAATGACAGTTGCAAGAAAATTTAGTAGAAGACCATGTCAGACAAAGGAAAAGCAAGTTGGAAGGCCGAACAATGGAAATGAGCTTGGTTTATATGGGGACATGGCATCCTTTTAACCCATTAGATATTTGCTGATTCACAATGATCAGTCAAAAAACTGAAAAGCTAATTGGAGTTTTTAGCCTTCTGAAATAAAGATTGAGATTTAAAAAACTGGAGTTCAAAGCTAGGATGACTGTCCAGTTTTCATGGGACTGAGGGGTTTCTCAGGATTTGGGGCTTTTAGTACTACAATTGGGAAAGTCTTAGATAAACTGGAAGAATTTTGTCAATCTTTCAAGGCCTAGCAAGATGAGTCCTCCTTAATACCCTGAGCTTTCATTTTGGACCCCTCAAAAGCTATATATAGTCTTTGTCATCACGAAGGCTGAAACCTAGTCTTAAATAACATCCATCCCTATTTGGATTGCGGTAGTCTGCTTCTAGCCTAAACTGCAGCCTGGAAGGCTGAAAAGTGAGCACACCTTACAGCAGATTCATGGAGTTGGGGAAGATAAAAATTGGAGTCCTGGGATTTCCAAGGAATACTAGCCTTGATAAAAACCCAAGGCTTCTGGCTGGGACTCCTGAAAAACTACAATCAGGAAGATGTGCAAAGTGAAAAATAGACCAGCTCTCGTAAAGACTAAAACCATGCCTCAAGTCACTCCAACTCCTGATTGGACTGGAGTGATATGCTACTGCCTAACTGCCTTACAGAAACAGAAGTAAATTATTTCTGAAAGAAGATAACATCATTCACATCCTCAAATTATTTCTATAATTTTTCAAACACTATTCCAACATTCAATCAAAAATTATAAGGCAAATGTAGAGATAAGCCCATCAAAAAAAATCAAACAACATAAATAAATTCACAGGCAATCCAGATACTGGAGTTAACAAACTGGGGCTTAAAAATACCTGTGAAAGTTATGTTTTTTTAAAAAAATCGAGAATTAGATTCAGAATCCTAACAGAACTAGAAGCTACACAAAAGAATCAAATGGATATTCCAGAACTAAAAAAATACAGTAAGAGAAATTAAAATCTCAATATATTTAACAGTGGATTAGACACAACAATAAAGAGAGCATTAGTGAACTAAAATATAGCTCAGTAGAAAATTGTCATGAACTCTGAGGGTTCTGAGATTTTAGCCTGCTTGCAAGCTAAGTTAGGCTGTCACAATTTCACAGATGCTGAAAGAAAGCATCAGACTGCTGTGTCAGAGACAAAGATACTACTCAAGGCTTTAGTTCCCCTGTAACCTACTCCCCATCCCCCGTCCCATGGGAGTGATACAGAGGTGAGTCTAAGTAGAGTCTGTGGACATAATAGATCTGTGTCACTACTGAGGAATCTCAGGCTTAGGAAATTCCCAATCTTATGCAGGACTTCTAGCAAACCTGACCAATCTTTATCTCAGAGGAGGACATTATCTTTATGATGCTGATGAAACAAAGCTACCCTCCACCCTAGAAGGAAACACTGCTTCTACCTTGGTTTGCTATACAAACATCCTTGAAAAGATCTACAAAATATATAGAAATGTCATGGAGAATTGTCCCTCAATAAAAATATATGAACTAAAAAACAGAAAGTAAAAAGATAGTCTCTAGAAATGAAAGAGAAGAAGCAATATTTGAAGAGACAATGGCAGAAAATCTTCTAAAACTGAAGACATCAAATTTCAGATTTCAGAAGTATCACACATCACCTACAGAACTAGAAAAAAATACCCTATATATATAATAAACTATTGAAAACTAAAGACAAAGAGAACAACATAAAAGCAGTGTGAAACAAAAGATGTATTATCTACAAAGGAGCAATTATAGGACTGACAGCTAACTTCTCAACAGAAACAATGGAAACCAAAAGACAAAAAAAAATAATGTTTAAAGTGGTACAGAAAACAACTGCAAACCTAGACTTTAAAAAAAAGTTGTGAGAAGATACACATAACATAAAATTTACCATTTTAACCATTTTAAGAGTAAAGTTAGGCAGTATTAAATATATTTACATTATTGTGCAACCAATCTCTAGAACTTGTTTGTGTTGCAAAACAAACTCTACCCCCATTTGTTTTAATTCAGGCTGCAATAGCAAGATATCATAGACTGGGTGGCTTAAACAACAGACATGTATTTCTCACAGTTCTGGAGGTTAAGAAGACCAAGATTAGAGTGCCAGCAGATTTGGTGTCTGGTGTGAGTCCTCTTGGTTTGCAAATAGCTGCCTTCTTGCTGCATCCTCACATGGTGGTGAGAGAGAGATCATCTTTCTTATGTCTCCTCTTATAAAGGGCACACTGGTACTACTCATGAGAGCTCTACCTTTGTGACCTAACTACCTCCCGAAGGTCCCACTTCCAACTACCAGCACAATGGGAATTAGGGTGTTAACATGGATTTGGGGTGAACATAACATTCAGTACATATAATTAAACAACTCCTTTTCTTCTTTCTCCTCCCCTCAGTGACCTGGCAATCACCATTCTACTTTCTGTTTCTATGTATTTGACTGCCTTAGATATCTCATATAAGTGTAGTCATGTACTATTTGTCTTTTTGTGACTGGCGTATTTCACTTAGCACAATGTCCTCAAGATTCATCTATGTTGCAACATGTGTCAATTTTCTTCTGTTTAAAGGGTGAACAATATTCCATTGTATATACATAAATAACATTTTAAAACTATTTATCTATTAATGTATACTTGGATTCAAACCTAGAATTTTATACATTGTAAAAATATCCTTCAAAAGGGAATGTTAAATAAAGAAATTACCAAACAAGAATGAAGAGAATTTGTCATCAGCTTACCCATACTAAAGAAAATACTAAAAGGAGTTATTCAGTTAGAAGGAAAATAATTGCAGATCAAAATTCAGGAAAGAATAAAGAGTACTGAAAAGGGTAAATAAATATGTAGATAGAGCTAAATAAACAATAACTGTATAAAACAATAATAATGTATTGCTTAAAATACAGAGAGAATTAAGGGTTTACAATATATAATTAAATGTTAACATATAAGGCAGGAGAAAGATAAATGGAAATAAAGGTGCTTGCATTATCTTGAAATAGTAAACATAAGTACTAATTTACATTAGATTTTAATAAGTTAAGGATTCCTGTTATATATTCTAGGTTAAACAGTAAAAGAATAGTAAAATACTATATAATTAACAAGCAAATGTAAGAGCAAAACAAAATTTTTCAAAGAAATCCAGAAAGGAGAGAAAAAGAACACCATAGAACAGATGAAACAAATAGAAAACAAAACATAAGTGGTAGATTTAAAACCAAATATATCAGTGATTAGATTAGATGTAAACGGAACCAATGTGCAAATAAAGACAAAGATTACCAGATTGTATACAAAAGCAAAACCTAAACTATATGCTGCTTAGAGGAGATGACTTTAAGTATAATGATATAGAAAGTTTAAAAATAAAATTACAGAAAAATATATCCCACAGAAACAACCAAAATGGTATAAAAGCTATAATAATTAAAATACATATAATAAAATAATTAAAATACATATAAATATAATAGTTAAAATACAATGCAAAACAAACATGTAGCTGTATAAATATCTGACAAAGTAGACTTTAAGAAGACAAGAAAGGGGTAAGAGCCAAGACGGCTGAATAGACACAGCCAAGAAAAGCTTCTACCACCAAGAGAGCCCATTTTGGTCTCCCAACAAGACCATCAAGTAAACTGGCACACTCTTTGGAAAGAGGGCATTGAGAGTGAACAGAAAGAGGACACAGATTGCAGAGTGAAAGGGGAGGGAGGATTAGTGGGGCATGCCTGTAATCCATCTATTCAGGAGGCTGAGGCAGGAGAATCACTTGAACCCAGGAGACGGAGGTTGCAATGAGCCAAGATCATACCATTGCACTCCAGCCTGCGCAACAAGAGTGAAACTCCATCTCAAAAAATAAAAATAAAACAAAACAAAACAAAAAAACTTTAAAAAGAAAGGGAAGGAAGTTGGGAACCCTGCATGGGGTTGCTGAGCCTCAGGACTTGTTCTTGGCCCTGAGCAGCCCCTAGGGAAGGAGTGAGTGAAGTAGACATGGAGTGGCCCACTCTCACCATCAACCTCCAGAATCCTAAGCTGCAGGAGACCCCACACCCCCATGGACATCTGAGCTGGCAGAGAGAACTACCCAGAGAGTTGAAACAGACAGCACTCCAGCCTGTGCAGAGCCCAGATTTGGCATGGGAACAGCTGCAATGGAGCACAGCCATAGATGTCAATCCACCAAGGATGGCCATACTCCTGAAGGTGACTTTAGCCTTTGTTAACTCTCAGACCTGGACAGAGCAGGGCACCTGCGGTGCTAAAAGTTAGAATAGGTGATTACCTTTGAACAGAAAGGGGCTAGTGACTAGAAGCTGGTATGAGGGGGCCTTCAGGAGTGCTGGTGAGATTCAGTTTCTTAATCTGCATTGATATAGGGTGAGTTCAATTTGTAAAAGTTTGTACATTAATTTTCCTGAACTTTTCTGTATATATTTATCTTCAGTTAAAAAGTATATTATATGAAAAAAGGAAGCACATCAAAGCATGACACTTACATAGTAGGACAGATGTAAATTGGGGTAAAATTATCAGAAAAGCAATTTAAATGGTATAAAAGCTATAATAGTTAAAATACAATACATTATTAGTAAAACAAAGGAATCAACAAAAAGACCATTAGGAGGTAGAGATGTTCTTAACAAAATTCTGAGAGTTAGAAGTGCCACCTCAGTGTTGACCCCCTGTAATATTATTGAAGGGTGTAGAACCAGAGCAATAGAGTAGAACCTTTATCCTTCTACATTCCCACTACCATCCTGTCCTCCTCGTATGCCTAGGAGTCTATTTTCCCCAAGGTATCTGAAACCACAGTGGGGAGAAATTTACAAAGCAAATAGCTACAGAGCTTCAAGGCAGCAAAAGCAGCAGTTTGGTCATAGCAAATTTTCTAAGCCATCATTATCTCCATATGTTCATGAACCTGAATTATGCTTGATTTGAGCTTCGAATTGAAAAATGCCTTGAGATTGTTTAATCAGAATTCTAGGAATGTGGAAAATTTAAAAATCATTAGATCATAATGGGAAAATTTTTGTCTATGAAAATTTTTACCAAATATAAAAGAAAGGAAATGACAGACAATATGACTGAATAAAGAGGCAAATTGTAAAAATAAGTCTAAGTGGCTAGCAATTCAAAAAATTTATCTTGTTTTGTAGTTTAAAAATTTAAAAATGACATTTGTACATATTTAATTGAAGTAACATAACATTACAAAGAACTTCAAGACTTTGTTTCCTAATGTGGGTGCAAGAAGCATCACAAGAGAAGCTGGAATATAAAAATAATCTTTAGCTGAGTAAGAATTTTCTGTCATTTTTGCATTTAAAGCAAATGAAGGAAGGAACAAGTAAAATGAATACCTATATAATTTAATATCAAGGTTCAAATAAGAAAGATGCTGATTGATTTTTGATGCTTACAATTTTACAATTTTAACTTTTCATTTTACTATCGAAAACCAACAGCTTCTGAGCAACTTTTGAAATTATTATATTACCATTTGAGATTGCAAGAGGAATAGTCTTCAAAAATAAGTCCTCAGTTTAGAGAAGGAAATTGAGGGTAGTCCATTCCCTTATGCATTTTCTTTTGAGACACACCCTGCATTATATTTAGCCTCTCTAAAAAGCTTTGAATGTGAACAACTATAGGGTGAGGACTTGTCCTGGAAACTCTTTTTTTCCTTTTTTAAAATATTTATTATACTTTAAGTTCTAGGGTACATGTGCAAAACGTGTAGGTTTGATACATAGGTATACATGTGTCATGCTGGTTTGCTGCGCCCATCAACTCGTCATTTACATTAGGTATTTCTCCTTATGTTATCCCTCCCCCAGCCCCCCACCCCCCAACAGGTCCCAGTGTCTGATGTTCCCTTCTGTGTGTCCAAGTGTTCTCATTGTTCAATTTCCACCTATGAGTGAGAACATGCGGTGTTTCATTTTCTGTCCTTATAATATTTTGCTGAGAATGATGGTTTCCAGCTTCATCCATGTCCCTGCAAAGGACATGAACTCATCCTTTTTTATGGCTGCGCAGTATTCCATGGTGTATATGGGCCACATTTTCTTAATGCAGTCTATCATTGATGGGCTTTTGGGTTGGTTCCAAGTCTTTGCTATTGTGAATGGTGCCACAATAAACATATGTGTGCATGTGTCTTTAGAGTAGCATGATTTATAATCCTTTGGGTATATACCCAGTAATGGGATTGCTGGGTCAAGTGGTATTTCTAGTTCTAGATCCTTGAGGAAGCATGGCTCTACTTTGCATAGATTATCCCATGATGCCAAGCAAAACACAGTTAGGAGAAATCTTGGTAGTAGAAATTCTTGATAATTCTGAGAGTCTGTAGTTTATTTTTTTATCTGAAGGGCTAAGGGTTTTAGAATTTGTATTCTGTAGAATTCTTACCCTTTGATGCACAAAAGTTTATTATAGTTTCTAAACTTTATTTGGGTAACCCTATTTCAAACAAAATTTAGTAGAACTTTTGTATAATAATAGCTAACAATTATTTAGAGCTTACCATGTGTCAGACTGTTCACAAAGCATTTGACACTGGCTATCTCATTTCATCTCATACAAATTGTGTGATGTAGGTAATGCTATTATCCCAATTTTACAGATAGAGAAACTGAAGCAAGAGGATTAATTAACTTGCCACATAATAGAAATGTGTTGGTTTAGTTGCGGCCTGCAGTTTGGGCTGCTCAGTCATGGGAGCTGGTCCTAAGGCCCTTGGTGAGAAAACCATGATGAAGAAGGAAGTGCACAGGCCAAGAAGTCACCGTGCCTGATTTGATCAGAGAACCTGTGAGCCAGCTCAGGGAATTTAATCTATTTTTTCCCCCCTAGAGACAGGGTCTCACTCTGTCACCTAGCATGGAGCACAGTGGCTAGATATAGCTCACTGCAGCCTTGAACTCCTAGGTTCAAGTGATCCTCCTGCCTCAGCCTCCTGAATAGCTGGGTCTATAGGTGAGTGCCACCATACCTGGCTAGTTAATTTTTTGTAGAGACAGTCTTACTGTGTTGCCCAGGCTAGTCTCAAGCTCTCGGCCTCACGTGATCTTCCAACCTTGACCTCCTGAAGTGATGGTGACAGGTGTGAGCCACCATGCCAGGCCTCTCAGAGTCATTTTTAGGGAAAATGCAGATGATTACTATTCTTATCCACTTCCAGAAGTGCCATGGTGACACCTGATTTGATCTACCTAAAAGTACTTTTTTAAGTGCTTGGAGACTAGGTACCCCACAGGTATCACTTTCACTGGGAGTCATATGTAAACCCACTGACATTTCTATATTCCAAAGCTCAAGTTGCTTCAGTTCTTCCTTTTTAAGAACAAGCGGTACTCTGTGACACCCTGTGAGCAACTTTTCATACCACAGTATATCCCATACATAGGAAACCCTCCAGTTTCATAGTTGGCAATTCTCCATCTACCCTGCCTGGCTACAAAGGTGTCAAAGGTGTGGCAGTCATAGATCCACTGACATGTGTGCTTTTTGCTGAAATTTTTTTGGTGGGTTCCCCTAGCTCCCACAGTCTACCACATTATAGTGGATATAAGAGGATTACTCCAGGTAAGGGATATTCAGAATGAATGCCCCTGAAATAGGGAGAATCCATGTAGTAGTATAACATTTATTGGAAGGGTTGATTATCAAACAACACAAGTGTTTCCATGTGACAGACAGAATTCTGACTGTTGTAGATGTAATAGCAGCTAATAGAATCATCTTGAAATAGGTGTAATCATTATCCCCTTGTCATATGAAGCAAATGAAGCATGGAAAATTAAAGAGCTTGCCCAAGTTTTGATTGTAAGTGATGCCTCCAATCTGGGGCCCAGAATCCATTCCACCCCTTCTTTGTAGGTCTTAAAAACAATGAATTTGAGATTCCTTATAAGCAAGTTACCATTTATGCACTCTACCAATGTTTACTGAGTGCCCAAGAATGTCATGCACGATGCTAAGAACTAGAGACAATGCTAATTATTAGGGATTCAAATATGAAAGTGATATAGTTTCTGTCCTCAAGGATTGAAGGGAAACATAAGTAAATGGGTACTATAAAACATAAGGGAAACAAGTAAATGGATGATTGCAAGTATAAGTACTGTCATATAGCTATTAAGTATAACATCCATGGCATATGTTAGATGAACTGAAAGGGACAATGAATCTATACTGGGGTCAACAGAGAAGGCTGAAGGAATGTACCTAACCTGAGCTTTAGAGGAGAAACAGTAGTTAGCATGGTGGGGAATGGAAGGGCATTCCCAGCAGGGAGGGTAATATGAGGAAAGAGGGAGTGTGTAGTTGAATGTGCAGGGAAAGTTTGTGCAGAATGGCTAAATCACTGGATTGGATTATAGAGTAGGGAGCTGAATGGCAATAGATGGAACTGGAGAGGTAGACAGAACCAGGTCATGGAGGGCCTCATGCACAAAATAATAGGTGGTTGGACTTCCTCATATAGGTAATGGAGAGCCATGTTCAAGACACACACCCAGGGGAAAAGTATTTGGATTAGATTTTGAAGAAGGATATAGGATGGGGTTCAGGGTGGGCAAATGGAGACTAGGCTAGTAAGTTGAGACCACTTCGCTTAGAATGATGAGAGGGCAATCTAATGTAGTACAAGGAAGGAAGGGAGGAGAGGAAACTGTTTAGAACAGGGTTTCTGCACATTTCGGGCCACATATTTCTTTGTGGTGAAGGGCTATCCTGTGCACTGTAGGGGCACTGTAGGATGTTTAGTAGCATCCTCAGCCTCCATCCACTAGATGCCAAGAGCAGGCCCTCCTCCAGTTGTGATCACCAAAAATGTCTCCTCCATGGCAAAATTACCCCCATTTGAGATCTACTGGTTTAGACACTCTGGTATTAAAATAGAATCAACTGGATTTGGATGTATGGAGAAGGTGGAAAATAACAGTCAAGGTTAACTTTAGGGTTTCTGTATTGACAAAATAGGTGAGAAATAGATAAGAGAACAGGTTTGATCTTTGAACAAATTAAATTTGAGATACTTGTGGGATATCCTAAAAAGAGATCCAAGAGATAGCTGGATAGATGGATCTGTGCTCAGAGAATTCTCACCTGGAGATACAGATTTGGGGATTATTTGCATATGGATGGAAAAAAATACCATAGGGGTGAATGAGTTCACTCAGGGAGACTCATGAAGTAAGAAGAGAACGAGGCAGGAACTCTACGGACAACCAAGAGTTAAGGGTGATAGAGCATTGTTTAAATCACAGTTTAATTCTTGCCAATGAAAGGGAAAAGAGAAGTATGTATCACTATGTCATTTTTAATCAGTAATGAAGACCTTGGTATCCCATGACTCAAATAGAAGGTAAGATCTCTAAAAAAATGTGTGGGAGTAATCGGGGAAATGTGCACAAGATAGTCAGTCTTAAATGCAGTGTTTGTTGAATTTATTTTTCCCTGTGCTTTCAGTGCAAAACTAAACAAAACCTTGAAAAGCCTCATAGTTTTAGTGTGGTGAATGAATACCTAGAAATGCAAGGTTAAATTGAAAAACCCATTATATATTTATTAGCAGTGTTGTTTCACTACCTTGTCATCAATGTTCAAAAACAGTACTGCAATAGAAAGCTCAAGGGAAATGCAGGAGCTTTATATAAAGACATATTCTTTAGCCTTTGATAAGGTTCTACAGTGATAATTCTGGAAAAAGTAAAATGTCATGAAGCAATGAACAAAAAGAGCTTACAGGATAGAAAGCAAACCAATAACAAGAACTAGTATCATATTTGGCAGGCAGGTCAGTGAAGTAGGCAGATAATTTCCTACCAGTGACATGATTTCCATGAAGCTAATTGCCTACAATGCCAATTATGGTGAGAAGCCTTAGACTAGGGCAATCGCGATCTGTGAAAAAGGAATTCAATGCTGAAAAGACCAGATGCCTTGGGTAAATAAGTGATTACCTGAATATAAGTTAGATACCCTCGTGAGAAACATTAACTCTTCAGGCCAACAACGTACCACCAGAGGTCCACTCCCAAATAATGCTCTGTGTCTTCCAAAGGGCCTTACAACCAAACCAGCACACCTATCCAAAACGCAGCTTCTACACACCAAGGCTCTGTGTGTTGAAAGGAAGACAAACCGAATGAAGTTCATAAAATAAATTCCCCATCTCACTCATTTGTCAGAGGGAATATCTGCCAGTATTCTCTGCAATACAGGACCCTGTGCTTACCCGACTTCTGCAGGGAGCTCTGGACTGCCTTCCTGATTCCAGCCTCTGTCAACCTTTTCTCTCCCTCCCTTTGCCAACACTAGAAAAGAAGTTAACAAATGGATCTAATTACCACAGTGGTTTGAGGCTTCTCAACGTTTTTTTTTTTTTTTCCTTCCAGCTGTAAAGATGTCCTCAGACTGAGCTTCACATTCAGAACTGCTGTCAAACTCTCACTTTAATGGCCACTTAAATTTAATGTCAAGCTGATGCCTGTGGAAGACTTTGATTAAATTTGCAAAGAGTAGACTCTAACTGAAACAGAACTTCAGAGTTGTCTCATTTCGCCTTTCAAGCTTAAATCCCAGAAGTTTTCTTCTTTGTAAAGAATTACAGAAGTTTGCTTGCAAAGACCCTGAGTATCAATAAGACAGCAAAGTGTAACAAGCAAAACACCCTGCATGCTTTTAGAGAGAAGAAATCCCTTAGCTTATTAAAATTCTATGTGAATTAAAGATCTTTCCCATTGCTTTATTCCATTCCCAGCTCATTTGAAATCTATAACTATTCACTTTTATGACTCTATAATATAATATTATAAGCAGTCCTAAAAAGTTTACTTAAAACCTTCCTAGTGTTCTTTTATGCACACGGCAATTAAGTTTTGTACTGTATGGACAGAGTGAAAAACATTATGGAAAAACAACTTGAAAGAAATATGACAAAATCTCTCCTAACAATGTCATTGCTTCAACCAGCTACAAATTTCCAACCTAGTTTCTTTTGCTGTTTCTTCTTTTGTCTTTGATACAATCATACAGCCTCTCTTCCTTGAAGAGATAATAAAAGACTAAAAGTTAAAAGATCTGGAAGACTCATATTCTTTTTCACTGGCTACGGTTTTGAAAAGAGGCTGTTGGCTTTTGATTTTTTCTTTTGGGTTCTTTACATCACCCAATTCAAACAGGTCTGCTCTCAAAGAAAACAAATCAAAATTGTCAAGACCTGTGAAGCATGAAAAATAAATTCCTTTTTCCAACTCCAAAAAGCACCAGAAAAGCATTAATTTTGATCTCTTTTATAAACCTCTATCCCCTATCCTCTAATCTATAGATTTCACAGAATGTTTATATATTCTTCTGTATAATACATGACAGGAGATCAAATCTTATTATGAATAAATTGAATTGAACCTGTAATACAACTAATATTTAAACTAGTATTATTTTGGAGTTTGACTAGACACATATAAAACATTCAAGTAAGATGACACAAATTCCTGGGGCTGCCAGTATAAAATAAACAGTCCAGTAAGCCACATCTACCATGCCGTTAATGACTCTGTCCTTTTAGCTGGTGGGAAAACAGGCTTCATAAAAGAAGAACACGAAGCAGTAGAAAAAGACAGCCTTGCAAAATGCTCCCAGATACAAAACATTCTATTATAAAATTTCTCATTGAACTACAGTGGCGAGAGTGCTTCTAATATCTCCCTTTTAACACAACAAAGACCTACATTTCTATGCTCGGCTTTCTAAAGCTAACTTAATTCTGTGGTTAAAACAGCTCCAGGTAGCACTTGTTCTTTTTTTTTTTTTTAAAGGACTTGTGGTTTTGCAGTCCATGCATGAAGTGGTGGGCAATCATCAGATTCCTGTTGAGAACTACAAATGATGAAGGGAGTAGCAGATGGTTTCAGAAGGCAGAGATTTATAGGGGTAATTTGTAGTGGAATAATACTATTTTCTGAACTAGGTAATAATAATTCACCAAGACAAGTAAAAGTTTAGATAGTATCTTATTTAATTATATGTTGCTAAATATTCCAAGAAATCTTTGACTCAGAAGCCTAAAATGAAAACTCAATTAGTTGACATTTTTAGTTTCTGATGATCTGATCTCGTTTAATCCTTTTCATCGTGATGCAGTTTATCACATGATTAAAAATATGGTGCTGCTAACAGTCTAGTTTTCTGAATACAATGTCCTCTTTTCAATTTAGTTAGTATATGATTCAAAAGGATAAAAGTATCCCTCTTTACCAGGAAAAGAAGACAGAAATAGACTAATACTTTTCACATATTCCAAGGTGATAGATGAGGAAGAACTATGTTTCAAACCGGGTTTCCTGAGCACCCCAAATCCTATTGGTGAATGAGTAGAGCCCCGGGAGGAAATCACTATTTAGAGGAGGGTATCCACAATGGCACTGCTCCACAAGGCATACGTGGCAGGGATCATCAACTTCTCCTTACTCCCTTGACAAAAGCAGGCAGAGAGAACAGGGCATTGGTCTAGTATGTCTGTAATCATCCACAACATTTATTAAATTCTATTGCCAGCACTGAAAAGAGGCGGTTACTACAAGTATCACTATTCATTGCTGAAGTTAATTAATTTACCAGATCTATTTGGTAATTCACAGCAACTACAGAAGTAATAAGGTATGGAAGTTGGTAAAATAAACACTGTATATGTACAACTTTCTTGCTTGGTAATTGTCTATTCTTCATGAACCTGTCCCCAGAGTAATGGCAGCAGATAAGGCATGCCATTATTTTACATAATAAAATATCCCCATTATTCCTTAATAAATACAACTGGCTATACAGATTTTATTTTAATTCCCAAGTCAAGTCACAGTTCACTCAGGAGAGTTTGGTGCCTGAGGTAGAATAACCACAAATAGGTCAACTCTTAAAAAAAAGGTAAAGAAAAGTTTAAAATCTTCATTAGTGATCAGCAGTGTGTTGGCTACTCCAGATTACCACTTTAAAAACTGAAGTAATGTCCAATCTGTTATGACATAAGACTCTCCCAATTATACACAGACACTGTTATGTACACTTTGATATTTATTAACAAAAATGGTCCAGAAAAGGATTGAGTCAAAATTACAAAGTGATAAGAGTTAAAACAAAAGTTGTTCTTTATTGGAGTTTCTGGGGGACTTTAACCAGTCCCCAAAGCTATTTTTATCACCTAAAACAGGACTTAAATGACATCACTCAAGTGACAGATTTTAATAGAAACTCTTCCTCTTTCCTTTTGTCAAAGCAAAATATAGTGAAAGTCTCTGTTGTTACTTCAAACCTGCTTTCCTAATAAGTGTGCGTGCCTGTAGATGGATTGGGATGTAGTGTAGAGAGAAGTTAAACAAAAAGGTTATAAAAAAGAAAGGCCAGGCACAGTGGCTCACAACTGTAATCCCAGCACTCTGGGAGGCTGAGGTGTGAGGATCACTTGAGCCCAGGAGTTTGAGATCTGCCTGGGCAACATAAGGAGACCCCCACCTCTACAAAAAAAATTTTTTTTTAATTAGCTGGATATGGGGTGCACACGTGTGGTCCCAACTACTTGGGAGGCTGAGGCAGGAGGATCACTTGAGCTGGGAAGGTCGAGGCTGCAATCAGCTGTAATTGTGTCACTGCACTAAGCCTCGGTGACAGAGTGAAACCCTTTTTCAACAACAAAGGCAAAATCTTAAAAAGAGGAAACAGGCTACTGAGGAAAAAGGGTTACAAAACTGCCTAAGAATCTTCACTAAAGTAATCTTCTAGTCCTTCCATATCCATTTCCAGAGAGGAATTTAAAGAGGCCAGAGCAGATGATGCATCCTTGGTTTTCTGGACACTTGGTTTGGGTTGAGGAGTTTCTGGTTGGATAGGTTCCTTCTTTATGTCTTTACCACCATTTAGAATACGTTGGCTCTCACAAAAGAACTGATTAGGATGATTCAAAGAAAAGCCACAATCATCCACCTGTAAAGGAAGGAAATTTATATTGCATTAATACATGGCAAAGCTATAAATATATGAGTTTCAAAAACTGTTCTAGTACTTGTTTAAAACTTAATACCTGAAACATGGATTCTAGCTGTTCGCATTCTAACACTTAATCAACTACTTACACCATTTCATTCAAAGAGAGCTTCAGCTACTACCCAAACCTAAATGGCTCCCACATTTATATTTCTAGTCTGAGCCTCTGTGTTTGGCTCCAGTTCCCTATCTAGTTTCAGTCCCATATCCAACACCTACTCAACATCTAAGATGGCTCAAAGGCAGCTCAAACCCAACAGGAAACGTATCCTTTCCCCTCTCCCCATCCTTTGCTCTCAGTGACTGGTATCACCATTCATCCTTGGGGCATACTAGACACCTTTCTCTCACCTCCCCAGCCCCCAACTCCCACCTGCTACCTCCCATCTACACCATGCCCTCAATTCTGGCAATACCCAAAACATTACCAATTCTGGTTGACAATTATGTCAAAACAAAACATTAGAAAACTATAAAATTATGTTTGGAATACAAACGTGTGTGTGTGTGTGTGTGTGTATATGTGTGTGACTGACATTGTATGTTAGTGAGGCACAGGTTAGGGACCTGTGTGATTCATTATTGTATCCCCAGTTCCAAGCAAAAGGCCTACCACATTGTAGGCCAATAAATATTTGTGGGTTTTTAAGTGATCGTAAAATCACTTTTGATCATTTTGATACTGGTCCCTGATACCACTTGTGTTTTAGAGCTGACTTGTAAGTCTGGCATATGCACTCATTTAGTATGATATAAACTGAAAAAGCAACCTCAGTCAATGTAATTCTTCATTCTAATCTTGGCCTTTCCTTGATCTTTTTACAGAAAATCTCTTCTTGTAAATTTCACTGTGACTGAATACAAACATGCTGGTTCATAACTTATGTTATTTTTTCACAAATACTATCATTAAACTTTGAGTATCATTTAAAATTATGCACTCTAGTCATCTCTCCTTATATGCAGTTTCACTTTCCACAGTCTCAAATCCCTGCCTTCTCGCCTTCTGCAGTTGGAGTCGACAACAAAAATATTATTTTGCTTGAGTGAGTGACTGTTGGTTTCTTTGGTGGTATTTTCATTTATCAAGTTTTTGGAAACTGAGAAGTGATTCCATTTCTTTTGTTCATCTGTCTTGTATTAACTAATCCTTTTACGTCTCACCCTTCGTACTGAAGTGACTTGCACACTGTAGGTATCTAATAAATATTTGGTGACGTGAACCCAGAAATAGTGTATGCCAGTGATAATTTTGCATATTTAATGAAAGCCTTACTATATAAAAGACCGTGTTATAAACTATTCGCTATTCAGCATACAGGAATACATTTGACTAACTCAAATTTCCAGCCCAGTAAGTCATATACTTAAAAACCTCTACCAAGAATGGAGAAGTGATGAGGGTCACAGATAAAGGCCTATTACACTCCACAGTAGAGAGAAATTTCGGCTGAGGAGATCAAGGAAATCTTTGTAAGAGGAGTGCTATTTGAGTTGCATCTGGAAAGATGGAGAGAGTGAAAAGCTGGGATGATGAGGTGAAAGGTAATATTTGCAGCAGAACCACATGAGCAAGGTAAAGAGGGAATGTCCTGGGAAAGCAAATATTAAACAGTTCACATAGCCTACTATGAAAGGCACATACAAGGAAACAATAAGGAATGAGGTTGGAAAGACAGGCAGGGGCCAGCCTGAGAGAGCCTTGAAAATCAGGGTAAGTGGTCAAGACCTAATTCTCTGGGCAACACAGAGTCACCAAAAACCCTTAAAAAGAGATGTGGTGTGATTAAAGCTATGTATAATCTTATAGTAGATTAAAATGAATTGGCCAGGGCAAAAGGGGTTGCTGCTATGGTTTAGAATGAACCCTACTGGTGGACGGACCAACAGACAGAAACCTGAGTCTTTTCTGGTAATACTTATTTAAGCACCCTAGGAATCTCTGATTCTCTTTTGCTAGTTGTTAATACATGTTAGGCTAATTTTATAGTAATTCCAGTGTGTAACAGATGGATAGTATACAGACTGATTTTAAGAGTTATAGATCATTAAGAACAAATTTTTATCTTTGCTTTATTTTTTTAACTTAGCTGCTTGATTTCAAAATGTTTCCGAAATGCTTTATATCTATAATTTTTATTAACAATGGAATCATTTATGAGCTTTTTTATTACATTCAATTTTCACCCAATTCATTAAAAACTGGGAAATCCAATATAAATTTTGCATTTTGCAATGTGTTTCACAAAAAGTATGTTTATTGTCTAATACATTTTAATCAGAAGGCTTTATAGTTTGTAAAATAGTTTGTAAACAGAAAATCAGAGATTAGAAAGACCTTGGGGAATCCATTAAATTCAATCTCCTCCATGTACAGAGGCCTAAGGAGAATAGATAGTTTATTAAAGGTCAGAATTAGTAACTGGTTTTGTCTGAGTTAAAATTCAGGCCTTCTGACTAGATCATTAGTTGCTCTGAAATCAGTTTTAAGAGATTGTATGCAAAATCATACTGATAATGATATCTCCATTATAAATTTTATTTCGAGATAAACTTGGCTACAAAGATTATAAAAACATAGCTGTATTATTTTATGCAAAAATAACCTAATATCTTATGCTATAATAATGTCTTGGCATTTTCTATACCTTGCTTCAAGTTGTCAGTTATCAACACATTTATTAGACTTCAATGTGCACAAAATAGGGTAATCTTTTTAAAGTCTGAGTTTCTTCATCTATGAAATGGAGATAATAGTGTTAGGTCATAGGGTTGCTATGGGAAAAGTAAATAAAAATGAATGTAAAAAAAGAGTTGTTCTATGAAATGTAAATAAAATGTTTTTAAAGAGTCAAGAAAAGCCAGTCACTTTAAGAAAAAGGTGAAAGTCACAGAAGGAGAGGGAGAAAGATCCTATTGCTTTGCATATAACAAGTTCCTTTTCTATTTTAAGGAATCCAAGCGGGAAATTGCTGATGCTGTATTATGGGTATAGTTTATAAAAGAAAGATAAAACCAAATTCCAAACACTAAACGATACTCAAAAGACCTTGCCCTAACTAATAAATGGCATTTAAATGTCTTAACTTTAAGATAGAATATTTAAGGTATGTGCGTATCGTTAATGAATCATTTTAATTTTTTTTAAATTATATTTAAAGTTCTGGAGTCCATGTGCAGAACATGCAGGTTACATAGGTATACACATGCCATGGTGGTTTGCTGCGCCTATCAACCCGTTATCTACATTAGGTACTTCTACTAATGCTATCCCTCCCCTAGCACCACCCCCCACCAAACAGGCCCTGGTGGGTGATATTTCCCTCCCTGTGTCCATGTGTTCTCATTGTTCAACTCCCACTTATGAGTGAGAACATGCAGTGTTTGGTTTCTGTTCTTGTGTTAGTTTGCTGAGAATGATGGTTTCCAGCTTCATCCATGTCCCTGCAAAGGACATGAACTCATCCTTTTTTATGGCTGTATAGTATTCCATGGTATATATGTGCCACATTTTCTTTACCCAGTCTATCGTTGGTGGGCATTTGGGTTGGTTCCAAGTCTTTGCTATTGTGAACAATGCCACAATAAACATAAGTGTGCATGTGTCTTTATAGTAGCATGATTTATAATCCTTTGGGTACAACCCCGTAATGGGATTGCTGGGTCAAATGATATTTCTGGTTCTAGATCCTTGAGGAATCGCCACACTGTCTTCCACAATGGTTGAACTAATTTACACTCCCACCAACAGTGTAAAAGCATTCCTGTTTCTCCACATCCTCTCCAGCATCTGTTGTTTCCTGACTTTTTAATGACCACCATTCTAACTGGCATGAGATGGTATCTCATTGCAGTTTTGATTTGCATTTCTCTGATGACCAGTGATGATGAGCATTTTTTCATATGTTTGTTGGCCACATAAATGTCTTCTTTTGTGAAGTACCTGTTCATATCCTTCGCCCACTTTTTGATGGGATTGTTTTTTTCTTGTAACTTTGTTTAAGTTCTTTGTAGATTCTGGATATTAGCCCTTTGTCAGATGGATAGATTGCAAAAATTTTCTCTCATTCTGTAGGTTGCCTGTTCACTCTGATGATAGTTTCTTTTGCTGTGCAAAAGCTCTTTAGTTTAATTAGATCTCATTTATCAATTTTGGCTTTTGTTGCCATTGCTTTTGGTGTTTTAGTCATGAAGTCTTTGCCCATGCCTATGTCCTGATTGGTTTTGCCTAGGTTTTCTTCTAGGGTTTTTATGGTTTTAGGTCTTACATTTAAGTCTTTAATCCAACTTGAGTTAATTTTTGTATAAGGTGTAAGGAAAGGGTCCAGTTTCAGTTTTCTGCATATGGCTAGCCAGTTTTTTCAAAACTATTTATTAAATAGAGAATCTTTTCCCCATTGATTTTGTCAGGTTTGTCAAAAATCAGATGGTTGTAGATCTATGGCATTATTTCTGAGGCCTCTGTTCTGTTCCATTGGTCTATATATCTGTTTTGGTACCAGTACCATGCTGTTGTGGTTACTGTAGCCTTGTAGTATAGTTTGAAGTCAGGTAGCGTGATGCCTCTAGCTTTGTTTTTTTTTTTTTTTTTTTTTTTTGCTTAGGATTGTCTTGGCTATGTGGGCTCTTTTTTGGTTCCATATGAAATTTAAAGTAGTTTTTTCTAATTCTGTGTAGAAAGTCAATGGTAGCTTGATGGGGATAGCACTGAATCTGTAAATTACTTTGGGCATTACGGCCATTTTCACGATATTGATGCTTCCTATCCATGAGCATGGAATGTTTTCCCATTTGTTTGTGTCCTCTCTTATTTCCTTGGGCAGTGGTTTGTAGTTCTTCAAGAGGTCCTTCACATCCCTTGGAAGTTGTATTGCTAGGTATTTTATTCTTTTTGTAGCAGTTGTGAATGGAAGTTCACTCACGATTTGGGTGTCTGTCTATTAGTGGTGTATAGGAATGCTTGCGATTTTGCACAGAGATTTTGTATCCTGAGACTTTGCTGAAGTTGCTGATCAGCTTATGAAGTTTTTGGGCTGAGATAACAGGGTTTTCTAAATATAAAATCATGTCATCTGCAAAAAGACAATTTGACTCCCTCTCTTCCTATTTGAATACCCTTTATTTCTTTCTCTTGCCTGATTGCCCTGGCTAGAACTTCCAATGTTGTGTTGAATAGGAGTGGTGAGAGAGGGCACCCTTGTCTTGTCCCGGTTTTCAAAGGGAATGCTTCCAGTTTTTGCCCATTCAGTATGATATTGGCTGTGGGTTTGTCAAAAAATAACTCTTACTATTTTGAGATATGTTCCATCAATACCTAGTTTATTGATAGTTTTTAGCATGAAGGGATGTTGAATTTTGTTGAAGGCCTTTTCTGCATCTATTGAGATAATCATGTGGTTTTTATCACTGGTTCTGTTTATGCACTGGATTATGTTTATTGATTTGCATATGTTGAACCAGCCTTGCATCCCAGGGAAGAAGCTGACTTGATCATGGTAGATAAGCTTTTTGATGTGCTGCTGGATTCAGTTTGCCAGTATTTTATTGAGGATTTTTTGCATCGATGTTCACCAGGGATATTGGCCAGAAATTTTCTTTTTTTGTAGTGTCTCTGCCAGGTTTTGGAATCAGGATGATGCTGGCCTCATAAAATGAGTTAGAGAGGATTCCCTCTTTTTCTGTTGTTTAGAATAGTTTCAGAAAGAATGGTACCAGCTCTGCTTTGTACCTCTGGTGGAATTTGTCTGTGAATCTGTCTGGTTCTGGGCTTTTTTTTGGTTGATAGGCTATTACTGCCTCAATTTCAGAACTTGTTATTGGTCTATTCAGGGATTTGACTTCTTCCTGGTTTAGTCTTGGGAGGATGTATGTGTCCAGAAATGTATCCATTTCTTCTAAACTTTCTAGTTTATTTGTGTAGAGGTGTTTATAGTATTCTCTGATGGTAGTTTGTATTTCTGTGGGATCAATGGTGATATCCCCTTTATCATTTTTTATTGCATCTATTTGATTCTTCTCTCTTTTCTTCTTTGTTAGTCTGGCTAGCAGTCTGTTTTTTTGAACTTTTCAAAAAACCAGCTCCTGGATTCATTTATTTTTTGAAGGGTTTTTTGTGTCTCTATCTGCTTCAGTTCTGCTCAGATCTTAGTTATTTCTTGCCATCTGCTAGCTTTTGAATTTGTGTGCTCTTGCTTCTCTAGTTCTTTTAATTGTGATGCTAGGGTGTCGATTTTAGATCTTTCTTGCTTTCTCTTGTGGGCATTTAGGGCTATAAATTTCTCTCTAAACACTGCTTTAGCTATGTCCCAGAGATTCTGGTACATTGTGTCTTTATTCTCAACAGTTTCAATAACTTATTTATTTCTGCCTTAATTTTATTATTTACCCTGTAGTCATTCAGGAGCCGACTGTTCAGTTTCCATGTAGTTGTGCGGTTTTGAGTGAGTTTCTTAATCTTGAGTTCTAATTTGATTGCACTGTGGTCTGAGAGACTGTTTGTTAAGATTTCCATTCTTTTGCATATGCTGAGGAGTGTTTTACTTCTAATTATGTGGTCAATTTTAGAATAAGTGCAATGTGGTGCTGAGAAGAATGTATATTCTGTTGATTTGGTGTGGAGAGTTCTGTAGATGTCTATTAGGTCTACTTGGTCCAGAGCTGAGTTGAAGTCCAGAATATCCTTGTTAATCTTCTGTCTTATTGATCTAATATTGACAGTGGGGTATTAGAGTCTCCCACTATTATTGTGCAGGAGTCTATGTCTCTTTGTAGGTCTCTAAGAACTCGCTTTATGAATCTGGGCACTTCTGTATTGAGTGTGTATATATTTAGGACAGTTAGCTCTTCCTTTTGCATTGATCCCTTTGCCATCATGTAATGGCCTTCTCTCTTTTGATCTTTGTTGGTTTTAAGTCTGTTGTTTTATCAGAGACTAGGATTGCAATCCCTGCCTTTTTTTTTTTTTTTTTTTTCCTTTCTGTTTGCTTGGTAAATATTCCTCCATCCCTTTATTTTGAGCCTATGTGTGTCTTTGCCTGTGAGATGGTCTCCTGAATACAGCACACTGATGGGTCTTGACTCTTCATCCAATTTGCCAGTCTGTGTCTTTTAATTGGGGCATTTAGCCTCTTTACATTTCAAGTTAAATTGTTATGTGTGAATCTGACCCTGTCCTTATGATGCTAGCTGGTTATTTTGCTCATTAGTTGATGCAATATCTTCATAGTGTCGATAGTCTTTAGAATTTGATGTTTTTGCAGTTGCTGGTACCGGTTTTTCCTTTCCATGTTTAGTGCTTCCATTAGGAGCTCTTGTAAGGCAGGCCTAGTGGTGACAAAAATCTCTCAGCATTTGCTTGTCTGTAAAGGATTTTATTTCTCCTTCACTTATGAAGGTTAGTTTGGCTAGATATGAAATTCTGGGTTGAAAATTCTTTTCTTTAAGAATGTTGTATATTGGCTCCCACTCTATTCTGGCTTGTAGGGTTTCTGCAGAGAGATCCGCTGTTAGTCTGATGGGTTTCCCTTTGTGGGTAACCTGACCTTTCTCTCTGGCTGCCCTTAATATTTTTTCCTTCATTTCAACCTTCGTGAATCTGACAATTATGTGTCTTGGGGTTGTTCTTCTCAAGGAGTATCTTTGTGGTGTTCTCTGCATTTCCTGAATTTGAATGTTGGCCTGTCTTGCTAGGTTGGGGAAGTTCTCCTGGATAATATCCCTCAGAGTGTTTTCCAACTTGGTTCCATTCTCCACGTCACTTTCAGGTACACCAATCAAACATAGGTTTGGTCTTTTCACATAGTCCCATATTTCTTGGAGGCTTTGTTCATTCCTTTTCATTCTTTTTTCTCTAATCTTGTCTTCTTGCTTTATTTCATTAAGTTAATCTTCAATCTCTGATATCTGTTCTTCTGCTTGATCAGTTCGGCTATGAATACTTGTGTATGCTTCATGAAGTTATCTTGCTGTGTTATTCAGTTCCATCAGGTCATTTATGTTCTCTAAACTGGTTATTCTAGTTAGCATTTCCTCTAACTTTTTTTCAAGGTTCTTAGCTTCCTTGTATTGGGTTAGAACATGCTCCCTTAGCTCGGAGGAGGTTGTTGTTACCCACCTTCTGAAGCCTACTTCTGGCAATTTGTCAAACTCATTCTCCATCCAGTTTTGTTCCCTTGCTGGTGAGGAGTTGTGATCCTTTGCAGGAGAAGAGATATTCTGGTTTTTGGAATTTTCAGCCTTTTTGCGCTGGTTTCTCCCCATCTTCATGGATTTATCTACCTTTGGTCTTTGACGTTGGTGAACTTTGCATGGGGTTTCTGAGTGGACGTCCTTTTTATTGATGTTGAAGGTATTCCTTTCTGTTTGTTAATTTTCCTTCTGACAGTCAGACCCCTCTGCTGCAGGTCTGCTGGAGTTTGTTGGAGGTCCACTCCAGACTCTGTTTGCCTGTGTATCACCAGTGGAGGCTGCAGAACAGCAAAGATTGCTCCCTGTTCCTTCCTCTGGAAGCTTCATCCCAGAAGGGCACCCACCAGATGCCAGCCAGAGCTGTCCTGTACGAGGTGTCTGTCGGCCCCTGCTGGGAGGTGTCTCCCAGTCAGGAGACATGGTGGTCAGGGACCCACTTGAGGAGGCAGTTCCTTAACAGAGCTCGAATGCTATGCTGGGAAATCAGCTGCTCTCTTTAGAGCTAGCAGGCAGGAACATTTAAGTCTGCTGAAGCTGCACCCACAGCTGCCCGTTCCCGCATATGCTCCATCCCAGGGAGATGGGGATTTTATCTATAAGCCCCTGACTGGGGCTGCTGCCTTTTTTCCAGAGATAATTAATCTTTTTATTAACCACTAAAACAGTGCCAAGGGCCTTGAAGTAAGGATTTGTGCCATGGCTCTGTGATGCTGTTTCTCCTTTTTCTTGATCTGCAATTGTCCTTAACTCATTTTGTGATGCTCTTTGTGATCTACTAAGTTGCTTGATAGCAAAATGAAATTATGAAGTTTCCTTTTTATAGAATTCTATTTTCTTCTAGGATGGGTTATTTGTGTTCTGAGTGTTTCTTTCACTTTCATTTTTAAAGGAAGTGTATATGGCTGTTTCCTTTTGTCTTGTTTAGGAAAATGAACTTAGGGGTTTTTTGGTATGTGGGGGGAAGGGGAAGAGCATAAACTAAACATAATGGAAATCTTACTTTAAAATTAAATTAGGAAAAGGAATAGAGAAATAGAGGTATCCACATCTAAATCCTCCATTTCATTTATTTCTTCTCAAGTCAGCAGCTATTTCCTTTACTCTGTTTGGAAATATTAAGTGAGCATTTTCATGACTTTGTCTACTGTGACTCTTTTGTTTCTTTCCTTGCCTGTTTTCTTTTTTGGTTACTATTGGTGATGTTTTTCTTTGTGGTTGATGATTTTAAAAATTATGTTTTGTGCATTATTTTATGTATTGAGATGGGAAAATTCTGAGAAGCATTTGCATTCTACCACACTAGCTTGCTCCTAGTGTTTCAGATCCAAAGTCCTGTAAAGGATCTGAAACAAATTCAGGAGTCTAGAGGAAGGTGGGTGGAGTGGAGGCCTTTAGAGGATACATTATAAATTTTAGATTTCATCTTAAGAGAAATAGGAAGCCATTGAAGGTTTTAAAAAGCAGGTTCCTGAAATGATCAGATTCCTCTATTTTAAAGGTCACTCCAGAAGCTGTGTGGAGGAGAAAGAATTGGAATGGGGCATGTGTAGATACTGGGAAATGAGTTAGGAAGCTATTGCAGTGATCCAAGTGAGACGATGGTGGCTTCTAGTCCAGCATTCTAACTGATATCCATAATGATGACCCTGAGTTATTATAAAAGGGCTTAATTGTATCACATATATCCTGTTTAAGATTGCAGGAAAATGTGTGATAGGTTTTAATAAGATTTCTCTAGAGATTTATATGGTGGGGAAAAATTATGCTCAGCCATTTGGAAAATAAGTACCCACAGTTACTCAGTGTCCAAAGAGGTCTACCTCTGAAAACATTATTTTCTATTAAAATTCTGTGGTTAATCTACACATGACCTAGTGTTTTCATTTATACATGGAACATGCAGAAAGTAAAGAATAAACTATTAGTATAAAATTATTTTAAACATTGACCCTAAAAACACAGAGGAAAACAGGTTTCAAGCAGGCCAGCTTTTAACATCTACTAAATGAATCTCTCTCAAACATTTGCTTGGAATCAGCACATTCTGCACACAATGACCTTCACACAAACATGGGTCTCATATTTCTGCCACTGCAAATGTAGATTTTGAAGGAATGAAAGCAATATTGTTTTACCTATGGGATATTTGGGTTTTAATCAAGAGGTTTTGCAATGACAGCTTATAATGAGGCAGCTGGTATTACCAAAAAAGCCATATGGAACTATCATTGTGCTGCTGCAAATGGTATCAATTAACTGGTTTATTTTCAAAATTTCCATTTAAGTGAGTTTGATCACAGAGGCCTCGGGAAAATAAACATAGGATTTTATTTGGGGGAGGGGTAGCATGGCAGAAACCTGACAATAAAAATAGATTCCATTTTTAAATTAAAAATAAAAATAGATTCCATTTTTAAATTAAATTAGAAAAAATAATAAATGAAGGAGGATATTCACATCTAAAAGTCCACAGTGAGAGATCTAGTGAATACAAACAGCCTTTTTGTTTTGTTGATTTAAATGTGGTTTAAGTTAGACTATTTTTATATGTAAGGGGATTTAGATATATGTCTTTCCAAAACCTTCATTAATCTAAAGCAAGTTTTAAAAATTGGCAATAGTGGCAATACTTGAGGGAATAATCAATAGGAGAGATATTACAAAAGCAGATTTGAGAACTAAAAAACCACTCCTTACTATTTGGTGATTATGCCACAAACTCAATGTTTAAATCTAATTTTTGTATCTTATTTTTATAAAAAGAGGTTGGATAATAGACCTCACTTGTGAAAATTCTGAGGCCTCTTAATTAAAAGCGTCCACAAATGATTAAAGAACAATAGGAAATTAAAACTCTCAAGCGGAGCAACCAAATTAAAGAATGCAGTCTTCGAGAGAGAGTCATATAAACCTGCTGTTGCCAAACATGGCTTATCTGGTGAGATTCCTATTGTGATAAAACTAATGAGATTTTGTTGTTGCTATTTTCTTGATGTTTACTCCTTGAAGTTTTGTTTAAAAAAAAGCTTTTAAATAAGAATAATACTTTCAAAAGTTAGGTATAGAAGAACGAGGACAGGACCCACAACAGACTGGGGCTCTAGCTCCAGATCCTCCATTAACCAATTACAGCATGTAAGGCAAGTTAGAGTCCCTACATGTTTACCATGCTATGAAGATAAACAGGAAAATGCCAATTACCTCTGCTGTCATTATCACAAATTTAGTACCAAATATCATAGAACAGTACAGTCATGGTTAGGCTCACAAGCTTTAGATGAGTTAGACAGCTTGAATTTAAATCTAAGTTCTATCCCCTATAAGTAGTGTGACCCCACACAGATTGTTTAACTTCTCTAAGTTTTATTCATAGACAGGGAAATATACATACAGTATCTTGCTGTAATGTCAATCAAAAGAGCTAATGCGTTCAAAAATTTTAGTGCTGTGCCTGGTATACATTAAGGCAGGGGTTCCCAACCCAGTCCGAGGCCTGTTAGGAATTGGGCCTCACAGCAGGAGGTTAGCAGTGGGTGAGTGAGTGGAGCTTCATCTGTATTTACAGCCACTCCCCATCACTTGCATCACTGCCTGAGTTCCACCTCCTGTCAGATCAGCAGTGGCCTTAGATTCTCATGGGGGTGTGAACCCTATTGTGAACCCCGCATGCAAGGGATCTAGGTTGCGTGCTTCTCATGATTATCTAATGTGCCCTCCCACCAGCCCCTGTTTAACCATGGAAAAATTGTCTTCCATGAAACTGGTCCCTGGTGCCAAAAAGGTTGGAGACCGCTGCATTAAGGGTTCCATAGATATTGGCTGGTATTATTACTATTATTATTTTAATTATTATTGGTAATATTATAAAATATCTTTTTCCTATGAGATATTTTATCAAGTAAGAAATTCTGCAATTATATAACCATAATAGAAAAACTACTTTGTAACAACCAAATAAAAAACATAAAAATAATTGTAAAACTTTAGCATGGTAGCTGATGATGATTTCAACAAATGCAACTTCTTTTTTGGGAGGGTCATGGATCTTTAATAAATTCCATGGACTCTGGAAAAATACACATATGTACTTAGAGACAAAATGTTTCAAGAAGTACAAGGATCTCCAAAGTCCGTTCTTGGATGTCTTTCCCAGGTTAGAAATCCAGGCTCAAGATCAGTGGACGCAAACTAGGGGCCAGAGGGCTGAATTGGACTTGATGTGTTTTGTTGGCCTGCAGAGGGCCTCACAATTTGCCAATGTGAATGCCTCTAATAGGGAAAACACGTTTAGTGCACTATAATGCTACCATACTCTATGGTACTAATCTCAGGCAGCTTCACTTTTTTGGGCTATATGCCCAATCTCTGTAGGCCTCTGAGTTTGTGACATTGGCTTTACACACTTCAAAATCTATTCTGTGCCAGACTGGGTCATTCCACTCTTACTCTAATAATCAAGCAGGCTTTTTTGTACTAAGGAAGCTGGCAAGATAAAAACCAAACACATTCCCCTGACTCGTGTATAGTTAGGGGTCCACATGCAATCTAGGTTTTGCCATGCAGATAAATATGAGACTTGGGAAGTGGATTACAGTAACATCAGGTGGCAGCCACAAGTACAAGGATCAGATTTTCTGCATGGAAGATGGCAAAAGCCTTGGTTCTTCTAGGCAGCTGTGGCAAAGGTTCCAGATCTAGTCTAGAGGTTGGCAAATCAAGGCCTGTGGGTCAAACTGGGTCTACCACCTAATTTTATAAATAAAGTTCTATTGGATCAACAGTCATGCCTGTTTATTTGAATATTTTCTACGGCTGCTTTTGCACTACAACAGTAGAGTTGAGTAGCTGTGACACAGACCATATGGACCATGAAGCCTAAAATTTTTACACTCTGGCTCTTTATTGACCCTTGGTCTCATCCCTAGATATGGAGTGGTGGGTGACAGCTGTAGTAAAGATTTTCTCATGATGTAGCTTCTCCTAGTTACAAAATATTCCTGGTTCTGCAGCAACCAAGTTTAGTTGTCTGGTCGTTCAATAAATGCTATAAGTTACTTAAAATACCATGCAATCCCCTTTTCTGCTGAAAATAGCTAAAGTGGTTTCCATTGCTGCAACTAAAAACCCTGAATGTGACACAATAACAAAAGACAAATAATTAGGATATAAAGTTAAAAAAAATACTTACATTGTGTATCATCTCAAAGTATTTTTGACAGGCTACCTGGTAATGTGTCCCCTTTACTAAATCCAAAATCTAAAATGAATGAGGAAAAAGAGAAATAAAAATTAGAAATTAAGTTTTCTTCTAAACCACTGTAGCTCACAGTTGTTGGCCTTTTCATAATCTTCATTCCAGACAGGAAATGCAATAAATCGTGTAGCATGTTGTACTTCTGCAGCCTGGACACTGTGATAATTCTGACATTATACAGTAGTGGTTTAGGTCAGCATTAAACCACAGATGACAAGAGATAGTGATCTATCTGACCTACCAACTGTGCATTTTCATAACTTTACCTCAACAACAAGATGAAAATGGATCCTGGTATGATGACTTTGACAGTTATTGTCAGAACATCATATTGCAACATCTCTCCCAAAACTGTAGATAGAAATCTAGTAATCTAATGGTTGGTGCATGAAGCAATCAAGTATACTATTTAGATATTTATTTTCCACATTAATGGTTTATACAGATACAGCATAAAATACTGCTGTGTGCCCATCAGGAAAATTTAATGTAAACCCTTTTGGACAAGTATCTGTGAAGAGGGAATGCTTTTACCTTCAGTCAGATTTGTCGTTTTTGAAATGAAGTTATTTCTAGCAAAGCTCAGCAGAATATGAGAGTGAATAGTCTATTCTGAACACCTATTAGGGACATCATCCTATCTTTTGTAAATACAATTTGCTTTCCAATTCTACTTCATGTAATCTCTTCAGAGCGGTGCAAACTCTCATCCTTATCAGCAGACTGCAATGCCAGTTGAAATTTGTAAAGTTTCATTGCCTCCCCCAAGCCCTCAGATAAATAAAACACATATTTGGCCTATTTATCAAACGCAGTAAAATGCTGGAATTAAGAGATAACCTCAAATGAATGGAAACATAATTGTGGAGAAATGCTAATTTCTATTCCTTTTTTATTTTTTAAAAGGCTGACCTTCCTGTCACAAAAAGAAATGAACATGGGGTCTCAAATTCTTGCTATCCTCATTATTGAATATAGCTTAACGTCATTTGACAGATACACAAAAAAATTACAGTTACAGAACAGGCATTATACAATACTGGCAAGAATGTGCTTCAAAAATTGTTTTTCTCTGATTGTCTTATAGATTACATTTCTGAATTTCATGTCACCTTTTATTAAATCATATACGAAAGACCTGTGTAAATGCCAGCCAACCACAAAGGCCAGGTTTCTGCCAGTCTGCCTATCTGGCCTGTCTACTTTTCTTGATTTATTAGAGCAAAATATGAAAAATCAATTTAAAATGAGACTTTCTTCATTTTTAAATTTATTCTGCAAGTTTTCCAAGTAATGCTAACACTGAGTTCATGTTGTCTGATGCTCTTCACACAGATTTTCAAATTGTGATGAGATAAACTTGCAAATAATTACTGACAAACATCTATAATAATATATTAATATCTGAATTAGAATTTTGGAGAAGACTTCAAACATAAATTTAAGCTTTAGATGATCCCATAAATTACCTGAAGAGGAAATGGATTCACAGAAATAAAAAAGCTCAACCATATAAAAAGGAAATATGTAACATGATATACATACATACAATCTAGTATGTATACGTTTGGGAAACATGCTATGAAGAAATAATAAATCATATTAATAAAAAATTTAGTTGGGTAATCCATACGTGTAAAAAACTTACTAAAGAAAACTGACATAAAAGCCACAGAATGTGAGGAAAAACAGATGTATTGCAAATTTTAGGTTCAATTTTTAGGGTCCATAAAAAAATTTAAATTAATCATACTACAATCTTCCCCTGACCTGACCCCACTTGCAGAGAGGACTCTTCCTTAACAAAAATAATTTACTTTTATTTTTGTTTTATCTTATTAGGATGAATTTTTATTTAAATTCTGCTTGCAAATCTATAAACAAGCCATTCAACTATGATCAGGATAGCTTAAAGAACTTTAATCATGTCCCAGCATATTTCAGATAAATGAAGGTTTCTGTAAATAAGTAAAGGTGTGATGAGAAAAAAAGGCAATAGAGGTTTTTGAGGTAAACAAGTATTATTGGTAGATACTTTTATCTTCATTTCAGAAATGAGGAAATATATTAAAATTGGAGTATCTGTCTCCTGAGGGTGAGGGCCATTAACCGCAGAAAGAATTTTAAAAATCACATACAAATTAATAATCTTTCTTTTAAAGGAAGATAACTTACATGCTTTTAAAATTAAGGTAGAAAACATAAAACATTACTTCAAAAAATCCAACTAATGAATATATAGTCTCATTTCAGATTATGATCTATATTACAGAGACATAGGAAAAGAAAAGATGGACCAAGGAATGAAGTTTGACTTTTTCTCTGAGTAAAATGGGGAGCTAATACAATATTCTATGTGCAGGACTAAAGTGAACTGACATTTCCAGAGGGTTCATTTTTGCCTGCTGTGCTAGGAACAGATTGGAAAGGACAGAGGTAGAAACAGGGAGATCATTACAAGAATTCAGGGAATAGATGGTAGATCCATGGACCAGGGTGGCAATATCAGTGGAGATGATAAGTGGTCAGATTTGGAGACAAGGAGCATTTCCCACTTAATGGCTATAAAATATTTCTAAAATCAGATGTTCTGCATGAAAATACTCAAGAGGAACCTGTCCTCCAATGTCTTAAAATAATGCATGAGATACCACTCAACCCCTTCCCTTGCCAACTGATTTCCTAAATAACTAGTTCTAAAACTCGGGAAAATGCCAATATGAAAAACAAACCTATCATATAAAATAAATGTAAAATACCCAAAATATCACGTAGTGGCCACTAAAACAATATGATTAACAAACAGATATTTTTTGTGTAGAAACAGGAGTACAATACCTCATGTCTCTTAGAGTTAGGACTTCTTAGATGCACACTTTGCTGACTTCAAAATCTTCCCAAGTGATTCTGATGTTCTAGTATTTGTATATGGAGTGCAACCTGAGACTTCTTCTGCACTTTGTTTTGTTAAATTTTTCCAATATGAACATCACCACTAAGCACGGTATTAAGATATTCTGCAGGTAACTCTATTTTGATGTTGATACTAATACAACTTGCTGAGGGGGTTGGATGACTCCAAGGCAGGAAATACAAACTAAAAATCAGGTGAAGGAAATGAAGCATTAAGGTATGACCAAGACACTAAAATTCAGCTTATGATATAGGATCAAAATTACAAACCTGGCAAACACCAAAATCCAAGAACAGATGCCTAAGGTACACTGTGTGAAACAGAATTTAGGGTCAAATTTCCACAAGATACTTATACACCATGGAGTACTATGCAGCCACAAAAAAGAACAAAATCATGTCCTTTATGGCAACACAGATGCAGCTGAAGGCCATTATCCTAAGCAAGTTAATGCAGAAAAAAATCAAATACCACATGTTCTCACTTAAAGTGGGAGCTAAACATTGGTTATACACGGACGCAAAAAAGGCAACAATAAACACTGGGGATTCTAAAACTGGGGGGAGGGAGACAAGGGTTGAAAAACTACCTATCAGATACTATGTTCACTACTTGGGCAATGGGATTATTAGAAGCCCAAGCCTCAGCATCATGCAATATACCCATATAATAAACCTGCACATATGCCCCCCTGAATCTAAAACAAAAATTTTTTAAAACATATTAAGAAAAAACTAAAATACTCCACAAAGTAATGAAGATGTTGTTAGGCAAGAATACTTTTTGCCTGTGTTTGTTTCTGCAGCATAGCTTCTGAAAGCCCAGACCTCCATCCTCGCAAGCTAGTCTTGGCTCCTAAAAAGACAGCTTCCCAAGATGGCAGGCCAGGACTGCCCAGAGTGAGGGTCAGAAATAGAATAGGTCAGGAAAACACATACTACATAGAGGTGGAAACCCATCAAGAGGAAGAAATATAATGAAGAGACAAAAAAACAAGAATAGGAAGAAAAATGTGGAAAGCCAGAGAAATGGGATAAGTAAATGGAGTCCATGGCTTGCTATTTATGTGGCTTGTAAGCATCAAAGTCTAACCCACAGCTCATAAAAGATGTTTCAATGAGCATTGACACTAACTCTCCAGTTTTCATGTTCCATTCTGAAAGAACCAGAGCACTTTATGAGGTCCTCTTGCATATTGCAATAATACCAAAGAACAGTTTTCCAAAGGTCAGAGGAAACCAAATCAAGGGTCCATTCTGATGCTGGGGCCAGAAGATTCCTAATTCTGTTTTAGAAAAATATCAAACATTTAGAACAATCATATCAAAGACATTTAAAAACACAATTTTTATTTGAAGAAAAAACTCCTATAAAGATCTAAGAATATTATACAAATGGCAGTATGACTTAGTTTTTAATGCCAGTATTTCCAGATAAAGTACAAAATGTCAAGTGTAACAATCCACTTACTGTTCTAATCTAGTTCATCAGTAATTAAAAGGCTAAGAAAAAGTGAGTAGTAGATGGGCACGGTGGCTCACGCCTGTAATCCCAGCACTTTGGGAGTCCAAGGCAAGCGGATCACGAGGTCAGGAGTTCAAGACCAGCCTGGCCAACATGGTGAAACCCCATCATGTCTACTAAAAATGCAAAAATTAGCTGGGCATGGTGGTGAGTGTCTGTAATCCCAGCTACTCGGGAGGCTGAGGCAGGAGAATTGCTTGAACCCGGCATGTGGAGGTTACAGTGAGCCGAGATTGCAACACTACACTCCAGCCTGGGTGACAGAGCAAGACTCCGTCTCAAAAAAAAAACAAAACAAAGAAAGAAAAAGTGAGTAGTAGTGACATCAAACTACAATATTTTGGTAATTCGTATTTTTAAACTCTATATATTTTTAAACTTTTTTTTTTTTTGAGACAGAGTCTCACTCTGTCACCCAGGCTGGAGGGCAGTGGCGCAATCTCGGCTCACTACAACCTCCACCTCCCGGGTTCAAGTGATTCTCCGGCCTCAGCTCTCAAGTAGCCAGGATTACAGATGCGCACCATGACACCCAGCTAATTTTTGAATTTTTAATAGAGATGGGGTTTTGCCATGTTGGCCAGACTGTTCTTAAACTCCTGGCCTCAAGCAACCCACCAGCCTCGGTCTCCAAAAGTGCTAGGATTAGAGGTGTGAGCCACCATGCCTGGCCTCTCTTTATTTTTAACTATTCCCTATCAGTTGAATAAAGTCCACCAGTAAGAATATTACAGTTTTTAAAAATAGGCTGGGTGTGGTGGCTCACACCTGTAATCCCAGCACTTTGGGAGGCCAGGGCAGGTGGATTGCTTAAGTCCAGGAGTTCAAGACCAGCCTAGGCAACACGGAGAAACCCTGTCTCTAATAAAAATACAAAAAATTAGCCAGGCATGGTGGCACATGCCTGTAGTCCCAGCTACTTGGGGGGCTGAGGCGGGAGGTTCACTTGAGTCGGGGAGGTCGAGGCTGCAGTGAGTCCTGACCATGCCACTGCACTCCAGCCTGGGTGACAGAATGAGACCCTATCTTAAAAAAAAAAAACAAAAAAAAAAGCAATGCAGTTTTCATCTTCACAAAAAGTTCATATTTGTATTTGCTAAGTTTGCCAAAAGCATTAATTATACTTCATCTACTATTTCATCCTCAAGATGAATTACTGATTTTTTTTCTTTTCTGTAAGAGAATTCTGGTAAAGTACCTCACCAAAGACATCCTTGCAGTTGAGGAGCAAAAAGCAAATAAGGTGATACTTTTCTGATTTAATCAGTGATGGAACATAGATGATACAGAACACTGGTGGGAAATACTATAGGTATGTCTATTTATAACACATACATATACAAAAATAGAACTCTCTTTTTTTTATACACACATAACATTTTATAACTTTGAGCGACACTTCCTTCCCTCTTGCCAATACTCTTAATATTTCCAGCCAGCTGCAAATTCCTCTCTCTTTTGCTTCAATGCCTGCCAACGAGGTTCAGATGATTACCTGGCAGCAGAATGCAGCCACCTGCCCATCTTTGGCTTTGGTGAGCAGAGCGCTGTACAGCTAGGTATGCTGCACTCACCAATTAGATATGTGGCTAATCTAATTCAAGGTAATGTTTTGTCTTATTTAAAAGTGATAACAAGCTTGCCTCTTCCTAAAAAAACTCCACCTTTCAAAACTAGACTAGGCTGATATTTTTCCACTCCATTTCTAACCTTCCCATATTTCAAAGGTGAAAGAAAAATGTGGTGGAGATGCCAAGTCTTGCACATTTTTGAACATACAACTTTGCTCCCATTTCTCACACACTCAGCACAGCTTAGCCTGCTGCTGCCTTGCCATGACCTTCACTTACTGGAAGATCAGGCCAAGTTTCCCTCTCTTGAAGACGTACTTTCATTTCTTTAAAACATTATATGTCAAGAATTTTTCTGACCCTTTATTATCTATAAACAAAGTTATCCGAGTCAATTCTACCTCTAAATGTCATTAAAATCTACCCTTTTCTCTCCATTTTTGAAGCCTTCATCATTTTCTTTTTTATTGGAAAGCTTCTTGATTTATACTTTCTTCACTCAAGATAGCTGCCACATTGCCACCAGAGTACCTTTTCTAAAAGCCAAATCTAATCCTGGCATGGCTGGGGCACAAACTTTTCATCATGATTCAAAGGCTCCTACCCTGTCCTACCTGGCCACTGGATCCTCATACTCTGGTCCAGCTTCTCCTACAGTGTGCTCTTTGGAACTTTAGCTCACAAAATCCTAGTGATGATTGGGGGTTTTCTTGTCTAATAACTTGTTTAACTGGCTTTAATCCACAATTACCTAAGTTTCTTTATGGCAGAACTTAATAGGGTAACGTTTCTCAAACTAATTTGTCCCCAGAATCCATTTTTCATAGATCTCTCAGGACTAGGGTTCCTCAAAACACACCAAACAACCTCATTTAAATTAATAGAGTCACCTCCACAAGTCTCATTCTTCTCTCTTATCCTGCCATAGTTTTATTTCACTACACTTACTTGTTTACTTGCGATATATGGTTTGGCTCTATCCTCACCCAAATCTCATCTTGAACTGTAGCTCCCGTAATTCCCACATGTCATGGGAGGGACCTGGTGGGAGATAACTGAATCATGTGGGCGGTTTCCCCCATACTGTTCTCGTGGTAGTGAGTAAGTCTCAGGAGATCTGATGATGGTTTTGTAGGGGAAACCCCTTTCACTTGGATCTCATTCTCTCTCTTGTCTGCTGCTATGTAAGACGTGCCTCTCACCTCCTTCCACCATGATTGTGAGGCCTCCTACGCCACATGGGAACTGTGAGTCCATTAATCCTTTTTTCTTTATAAAGTACCAAGTCCTGGGCATGTCTTTATCAGCAGCATGAAAACAGACTAATACAGTCTGTCTCCCCCACTGGAATATCAGCTCCATGAAGGTAGAAGTCTCACTAGTTTTAGTCATCATTATATTCCCAATGTCTTGAACAGTAAATGGAATACAATCATCACGCAATTATTATTTGTTGATGTTGAATGAATGCTGCTCCTTTTGCCTAATCCGCCTTACATCAGGCACAGGGGAAACTCCTACTCAACTTTCAAACCCACTTAAAATGTCATTTCCTATATGAAGCATCTCCCTCTTCAACAGAAGATCTTTCCCCTCTGACACTTTGAATATATTTTTATAAAAGCATTTAGCATACTTTATAACAGTTAATTATTAAAGCACTTATCATACTCTATTGAAGTTAGGTACCAATAAAAGGATTGTTGAGAAGCAATTTAAACTGCTACCCAAAATACTGATTTTCTTAGTGCACATTAATACCAACATTTTGGATTAAAGGATTTAAGCTCTTAGGGAACATTAACAACTAAGTAAACTTAGAAAGCAAGGAGGGAAGGAAAGAGAAGGAAGAAGAGAGGAAAGATAATGAGGGGGAAGGGAGGACAAACAAGAAGACACATGTAAAGCCTGCTTAGAGATACGGAGAAACGTATTGTCAAACCTCAGTTCCATGGTTCAGTTACTAATTATTACTGTGCTTTGAGTATTCTATTTTTTGGCCTAATATAAAAGCAAGCCACTTCAGAATCACTATGCTCTATGATCTTTATAAAAATAATGAAAGATATTTATACTGATTTTATAATTACTTTAGAAGATTATGCTTATTAAAAGATGTATCGTGTACTGATTTAATAATTACTTTAGATTATGCTTATTAAAAGATGTATCGTATCTCCTGGATACGCTATTGAAAACAGAAGCTAATGTTAAAATCTGTCACTTAAGAATTAAGAAGTAAAAATAATCATATAAATTCAGAGATAGAAACTTTAACAAGAAATACATTGCAAATTGATGGTAAACACCACCAAGAAGAATGAAATGACTTAAAGCTACCCAGTCTAAAAATCTAAACTACTTGCTTTATGAAATGAATTTACTTAACTTTCTGGGTACCTTAAGCTTGCTTCTTCAAAAGAAGCCGGGATGCCTCTGGGAGTATACTCTATAAAACTGATCAAGAAATAGAGTTAAGTTACAATAGTTTTATGACTATAGGTAGTTAGGTTTGACTTTACAAAAATATCCTAAGTGACAGTATCATATGTGACTGAATAAAATTCTTCCATAGGTATTAGTAATTTTTCATGTAATGAATACATAATAAATATAGAAAGATGTGTAACTATATAAACAGAGTAAGGATGTTTTCCATTTGAATGCAATTTTAATGAATATAAGTTTTAATAGGCTTAGCTAACAATGACATATGTTACTTGACTTTCAAAGTGATTTTTCTTTGAACCACCTTGAACATTAAATCTTCAAGCAACCATTTATCTTCAGTCTATAAGAAAGGAAGGATATACACAGAAATCAAGTAATAAAGCCAAAAGTATAACCATGGCCTGGTGACACCAATTCTAATGCTCAACTTCCCATCTTTTCCTTAATGCAGTTCTGAGTTTTACCAAGAACATTACACATTTTCAACTACAACACTAACAAAAGCTAAGTGCAGTAATCAAACTACTGTTCTCAAAAATCAGAAGAGATACTCCTGAAGATGAAATAGATACAAAAGCTGCCCTTAAAAGCAGTTACTTTCCATAAAGTAATTGACAGACTGAATACTATCATCCACTGGTAAGTCCCCCTTACCTAAGAAAATCATAGGAGTTTTTAGGTAGCTCAGATTTATAGGAACATTAAGTAAAGAGTCATTGAAATTTATCTTTGTCATAAAATCTTCTTGACAAAGAGTTACTTTTAAGTCTTTTAAATTGTCCCTTTTGAAAGATTTCTCCATTAAAAGGCATTTGCCAGTTTTAGATTTAATATGGTCACTAACTTCTTGAGAATTTTTGACTGTGAAAAACAGAGGTTAACCAACCTCTCAAGAAGCAATAAGAGCATACATTTTTTCATATTTCATGGTTTTAATTCACTCTTAAGTTTCTTAGAAGCACCAATTAGATTTGTTTTAAAAATCATTAATAGTTCAGTGAAAATTCTAAAACACATTTCCTTCCTCTATTAAAAAAACTAAAATCAGAAATAAAAAGAGAGTTTTAAAAACATTAGTGTAGAAATACATTTGTAAATAATGTATCATTTCAATCAAAATCTTGAAAAATGAATAGCCTTATGTATACTTACTTATGGGCCAACATGTAAAAGTAAGTATTGGTTGTAATAGGTCTAACACAATTGTACAGCAGAAGCAAACATTAAAATACACTGTAGAAACAGAACCTAATCACTCGAATACTCAACATTCTCAAGTGCTCAATACTTAAAAGCAGTGCTCTCAACAGAAATATGACATATCTGTAATTTTAGATTTTCTATAACCACAATTAAAACAGTAAAAATAAGCAATTACTTTCAGTAATATATTTTATCCAAAGCAATACATCTAAAATATTGTCATTTCAAAATGTAATCAATATAAAAATATTACTGAGATATTTCGTAATGCTTTTTTTCGATACTATTATAACTCTGTGAAACTTGGTGTACATTTTGCTACAGCCAGTGGTATACTGGAGCTAACACAAACTGGCTGTAATCCCAGCTACTTGGGAGGCTTAGGCAGGAGAATTGCTTGAACCCAGGAGGCAGAGGTTGCAGTGAGCCGAGATCATGCCACGGCACCCCAGCCTGGGCGACAGAGTAAGACTCCATCTCAAAAAAGAAAAAAGAAAAAAAAAAACTGTCAACCAAGATTCATAAGGAAAAAGTAAGAGATTCCCAAATAAACAAATGCTGAGGGAGTCTGTTGTTAGTAGACCGGCATGCCCAACAAGAAATGCTAGCGTAAATCCTTCAGGCAAAAAGAGAAGATCACTACAAAGTAACTCAAAGCCATTCAAAAAGAATGAACACAAGCTAAGGTAACTATATAGGTATTAAAAATCCAGTATTATTGTGTTTTTGATTTGTAACTCTTCTTTTTTCTCAAATGATTTAAAAGACAGATGCATAAAACAGTAATTATAAGTTAATGGGCACACAATGTATGAAGATGTAATTTGTGACGACAATATAAGGGGGAGGGACAGAGCTATATAGAAGTGGAGTTTTTGTATATAATAGATGCTAAGTTGATATTAAAAATTGTTATACATATAAAAGGTTATAGTCCCCAGGATAACCACTAAGAAAGTAATGGGAAAAAATACACCAAAAAAAAAGTGATGGGAATAAAAATGGTTCTATGGTACTATGGTCTGAATGTGTCCCCTCCAAAGTTCAGGTGCTGCAAATCTGCTAGTATTAAGAGGTGGAACCTTTAAGACATGATGAGGCCATGAGGGCTCATTCCTCATTAATAGAACTAAGGCCCTTACAAAGAAAAAAAGCAGCAGCAGCTTCAGGTGGCATTTGGCTAGCTTGTGTTCTTGTCCTTCTGCAATGTGAAGACTGAACAAGAAAGTCTGCATCAGATCAGAAATAGCCTCCTCAACCTCGGACTTCTCAGCCTCTATAACTGTGAGAAATAAATTTCTTTCATTTATAAATTAGCTGGTCTGTGGTATCCTGTTATAGCAGCACAAAACAGACTAAGTACACTACCAAAAAAAATTTTAATGCAAAAGAAGGTACTAATGGAGAAACTGAGGGATAAAAAAGACATGACATCATTGAAAGCAATGAGCAAAATGCCTGACATGGCAGCTCCTGTCTGTAATGCTGTTGCTTTAAAGTTTGCTTCGTCTGATATAAGAACAGCTACCCCTGCTTGCTTTCGGTGTCCATTTGCATGAAATGCCTTTTTCCACACCTTTACTTTAAGTTTATGTGAGTCCTTATGTGTTAGGTTAGTCTCCTGAAGGCAGCAGATTGTTGGTTGGTGAGTTCTTATGCATTCTGCAGTTCTGTACCTTTTAAATGGAGCATTTAGGCCATTTACATTCAATGTTAGTATTGAAATGTGAAGTACCTTTGCATTCATCATGCTCTTGGTTGCCTGCATACTTTGATTTTTTGTTTTTTAACTTGTATTTTTATTTTACAGGTCCTGTGAGATTTATGCTTTAAAGATATTCTGTTTTGATGTGTTTCCTGGATTTGTTTCAAGATTTAGAGCTCCTTTTAGCAGTTCTTCTAGTGGTAGCTTAGTAATGGCGAATTCTCTCAGCATTTGTTTGTCTGAAAACGACTGTATCTTTCCTTCATATGTGGTGCTTAGTTTCACTGGATACAAAATTCTTGGCTGATGTTTGTTTTGTTTGAGGAGGCTGTAGATAGGGCCCTAATCCCTTCTAGCTTGTAGGGTTTCTGCTGAGAAATCTGTTGTTAATCTGTTAGGTTTTCCTTTATAGGTTACCTAGTGCTTCTGTCTCACAGCTCTTAAGAGTCGTTCCTTCATCTTAACTTTGGATAACCTGGTGACAATGTGCCTAGGCGAAGATCTTTTTGTAATGAATTTCTTGGGTGTTCTTTGTCCTTTTTTTTGAGAGGGAGTCTCACTCTGTCACCCAAGTTGGAGTGCAGTGGCATGATCTCGGCTCACTGCAACCTCAGCCTCCCAGGTTCAAGCGATTCTCCTGCCTCAGCCTCCTAAGTAGCTGGGACTACAGGCGTGTGCCACCACGCCCAGCTAATTTTTTGCATTTTTAGTAGAGATGGGATTTCACTGTGTTAGCCAGAAAGGTCTCGATCTCCTGACCTCATGATCTGCCTGCTTCAGCCTCCCAAAGTGCTGGGATTACAGGTGTGAGCCACCGCGCCTGGCCCTGTGCTTCTTATATTTGCATGTCTAGGTCTCTAACAAAGCTGGGGAAGTTTTCCTCAATTATTCCCCCAAATATGTTTTCCAAGCTTTTAGAATTGTCTTCTTCCTCAGGAATACCGATTATTCTTAGGTTTGGTAGTTTAACGTAATCCCAAACTTCTTAGAGGCTTTGTTCATATTTTCTTATTCTTTTTTCTCTGTCTTTGTTGGATTGGGTTAATTCCAACACCTTGTCTTCAAGCACTGAATTTCTTTCTTCTACTTGTTCAATTCTATTGCTGAGACTTTCCAGAGCATTTTGCATTTCTAAAAGTGTATCCAAAGTTTCCTGAATTTTGTATTGTTTTTTCTTTTAGCTATCTATTTCATTGAGTATTTCTCTCTTCACTCCCTGTGTCATTTTTTGAATTTCCTTGCATTGGGCTTTGCCTTTCCCTGGTTCTCCCTGATTAGCTTAATAACTAACCTACTGAATTCCTTTTCAGTTATATCAGGGATTTCTTCTTGGTTTGATCTATTGCTGGTGAACTAGTATGATTTTTAGGGGGTGTTGATGAGCCTTGTTCTGTCATATTACTAGGTTTGGTTTTCTGGTTCCATCACATTTGGGTAGGCTCTGTCAGAGGGAAGGTCTGGGGCTGAATGCTGTTGTTCAGATTCTAGTGCACAGGGCGTTCCCTTGATGTAGTATTCTCCCCTTTTCCTGTGGTTGTGGCTTTCTGTGAGCCGAACTGCAATGATTGTTGTCTCTCTTCTGGGTTTAACCATCCAGTGAGTCTACCTGGCACCATGCTAGTACTAGGGGTTTCTGCACAGTCCTGTGATGTGAACTGTCTATGGGTCTCTCAACCACAGATACCAGTGCCTGTTCCCCATTGGAGGCGGCAGAAAGTGCAATGAACTCCATGAGGGTTCTTAGTTTTGGTGACTTAATGCTCTATTTTTGTGCTGGTTGGCCTCCTGCCAAGAGGTGGCGCTTTCCAGAGAGCATCAGCAGTAGAAGTGCAGAGGGATCGGCAGTGGGTGGGGCCCTAGAATTCCCAAGATTATACGTCCTTTGTCTTATGCTACCTGGGTGGGTAGGGAAGGACTGTCAGGTGGGGGCAGGGCTAGGCGTGTCTGAGCTCAGACTCCCCTTGGGTGGGTCTTGCTGCGGCTGCTGTGGGGGACGGGGTGAGATTCCCAGGTCACTGGAGTTGTGCACCTAGGAGGATTATGGCTGCCTCTGCTGAGTCATGCAGGTTGTCAAGGAAGTCGGGGAAAGCCAACAGTCACAGGCCTCACCCAGCTCCCATGCAAACTGAAGGGCTGGTCTCACTCCCACCATACCCCCTACAACAGCCCCAGATCTGTTTCCAGGTGGAAGGCGGGCTTGAAAACTTGCCCGAGGCTTTCACCTCCCAGAGTATTTGGGGTGTCTCCCGGGTCCTGCAGGAGCAGTCTGCTTCCTTCCGAGAGTCTGAGGGTCCTCTCAGGATTGGTGGTTTGTTCTTGCAGTTGATCTGGAGCTAAAATTCACAATTTAAGCCTCTACATGCTGCTCTGTCTGGAGCTGCAATCTAGTCCTGCCTCCCATCTGCCATGATCCCTCTTTATATACAATCTACAGATTCAATGCAATCCCTATCAAAGTTCTAATGGCTGTTTTTGCAGAAATAAAAATGTTGATCCTCAAATTCATATGGAATTGCAAGGAGCTCCAGATAGCCAAAATAATATTGAAAAAGAACAAAATTGGAAGATTCCATGCTTCCTGATTTCAAAACTCAATACAAGGTACAGAAATCAAAACAGTGTGGTACTGGCTGGCATAAGGCAGACATATAGACCAATACAGTAGAAATTGAGATTTCAGAAATTATCCCATACATCTATGTCCAATTGAGTTTTGACAAGGGTGCAAGACCATCAATGGGGAAATTGTCTCTTCAAGAAATAGTGTTAGAAAACTGGATATTCACAAGCAAAAGAATGAAGATAAACCCCTACATCATACTATCTACAAAAATTAACTCAAAAGGGATCAATGACCTAAATATAAAAGCTAGAGCTATAAAACTTTCATACAAAGCCATAGATGTCAATATTCACAACCTTCAATTTGACTGTAGATAATTATGACACTAAAAGCACAAGTAACAAAAGAAAACAAACTTCATCAAAATTAAAATCTTTTGTCCACCAATAGACATTAAGAAGTTGTTGACAAGAAAACCTACAGGAGAACATATTTGCAAATTATGTATCTATCTGATAAGAGTCTTGTATCCAAAATATATTAAGAACTCTTAAACTCAACAAAAAGACAACCCAATTCAAAAACAGACAAAGGAATTGGATAGACATTTCTTCAAAGAAGATGTACAAATGGCCAAAAAGTATATAAAAAGATGCTCAACATCATTAGTCATTAGAAAAATGCAAATCAAAACCACAATGAGATATCACTGCATACTTAAAAGGATGGTGTTATGAAATGAATTGTGTCCCTCAAATAAAGATATGTTGAAGTCCTAACTCCCACTACCTAAAAATGTGATCTTATTTGGAAATAGGGTATTTACAGAGGTAATCAAAATGAGGTCATTAAGGTAAGCCCTAATCCAATATTACTGGTGTCCTCCTAAAAAGAGGAAACTAGACAAAGAATGCACAGAGCAAAGATGGTGAGAAGACATACAGGGAGGAAGCCATGTGAAAATAAAGATAGAGTTTGGAGTGATGCATCTACAAGTCAAAGATTGCCAACAAACCACCAGAAGCTGGGAAAAACGTGGGAACAGGTTCTCCCTCACAGCTCTCAGAAGGAACTAACCTGCCAACACCTTGACTGCTGGCTTCCAAAACTGTGAGATAAATTTTTAAAGTCACCCAGTTGGTGGAAACAACCCAGTGTCCATCAAAGGACGAATGGATAAACAAAATGTGGTACATACATACAATGGAGTATTATTCAGCCATTAGAAAGAACAAAACACAAATGAACCTTGTAAACATGCTATATGAAGTAAGCCAGACAGTGTATGATGCTATTTTACGAAATGTTCAGAATAGGTAAATCCATAGAGATAGAAAGCAGATTATTGGTTTCTAGGGGCGGCAGGAAGTGACTGTTTAATAGGTATGAGGTTTTCTTTGGGGGTGATGAAAAGGTTTGGAACTTGATAGAAATAGTAGCTGTAAAATATTGTGAATGTACTAAATGCATTGAATTGTAAACTTTAAAATAGTTATTTGTATGTTATGTGACTTTCACCTCAATAAAAAAAGCAAACAGATCTTTTGAAAATCTGTTACCATATATAATTTACATTTTCTGAATTATTCTCATCTTTATTTCAATTTGTCAGTGTTTCAAAAATGCGTTATACATTTTCTTAAGTTTAGGTACATAAGAATTACCATTCACTTCACAGTGATGGCTTTCCATGAAAGAAGAAACCAAAAAGAATTTCAACTGGATTTAAAATAGAAAAATACTACAGAGAATCAGAACAATGTATCGTAAGAAACTTCAGCTTCACTGTCAGGCATAGGTATGAATTCTGGCCTGATCTTATATTACTTCTATGGTTCTGAGCAGTTTCTTGCCTTCTCCAAACCTCAGCTTTCTCATCTGTAAAATAAGGATAATGTAGTGGTAGGAATCAAACGAGATACAGTTTATTTGTGTAAAGCCTCCATCACAATGCTTTGCACAAGCAGGCCAAAAACAAAACAAACTACCGTGGCTTCAAATTGTTCTATTTCCAGAGACAGATCAAGCACACCCCTCATTACTACATAATAAGAAAGAAAAACTATTAAGGAGTAATAGCATTCAGAGATTACAATAAAAGATGTTAACTTCATTGTGGCATATATTACAATGAACTACCACTTTTAGATTAGTCTGTAGGCAGCAATTATTGTTTATTTATTAAGCTCTGTGAGAATTTAAAGATATGCCACAAATGATTCAGTATAACAAAGAGACAGTTTTCCTATAAACTTTATGTATTTATTGTTTGCTAATTTTTGGAGAGATGGAGTCTTGCTGTGTCTTCCAGGATGGAGTACAGTGGCACAATTATAGCTCACTGTAACAATTACTAGGCTCAAGCAAGCTTCCTGCTTCAGCCTCCCAAACAGCTAGAACTACAGGTGTGCACCACCACAACTGTTATTTTTATTACTTTTTTAAAGGCAGGGTCTACCTATGTTGCCCAGGGTGGTCTCCAACTCCTGGCTTCAAGCAATCCTCTCACCTCGGCCTTCCAAAGTGCTGGGATCACAGGTGTGAGCCACTGTGGCCAGCCCCAATTTTTCTATTAAAATAGGACATAGCACACCGTTATAAGCCCATGAAACAAAGTACAATTTGAAAATTTCATGTGCATCTTTCCACAATAGAAAAAACTTACTTCTTCTGAGAAACAAACCATTACCAATGAGAGCTTTTACTGTCAATATTTTGAACATATATTCTCTTCTCTTTTTTTTTTTTTTTTTTTGAGACAGGGTCTCACTCTGTGGCCCGGGCTGGAGTGCAGTGGCATGATCATGGTTCACTCAATCCCCATGGGCTCAAGCAATCCAGCAATCCTCCCACCTCAGCCTCCTGCATAGCTGACACTATAGGCACATGCCTCCACGCCTGACTAATTTTTGTATTTTTCTTGTAGAGACTGGGTTTTGCCATGTTACCCAGGCTGGTCTCGAGCTCCGGGCTCAAGCAACCTACAGGCCTTGGCTTCCCAAAGTGCTGGGATTCAGGCATGAGCCACCGCACCCAGCTCTAAAATTTCTGTATCTCAAAATATAAATATTTCTATCATAAAATTGCAGGTTTTTAAAGGAAAAGCTGAAGTGGAAAATAAAAGCTAAAAACAAAAGTGTTTTTAGAATAATTAGAAACTTCAGACATCTAACTTAGGCAGAAACTATTGATAGATGGATACGATACCCAAACTAACAAAACATTGAAAGGATTTTTTAACTCACTGCCAATTTTGAAAAGAAATTAATGAAAGTATTGAGATTAAAATGTACACACACAGATATATATAGATATATATATATATATATATATCTATATATATCTATATTTGAGACAGACTCTCGCTCTGTTGCCCAGGCTGGAGTGCAGTGGCGCGATCTCCGCGCACTGCAAGCTCCGCCTCCCAGGTTCACACCATTCTCCTGCCTCAGCCTCCCAAGTAGCTGGGACTACAGGGGCCCGCTAGCACGCCTGGCTAATTTTTTGTATTATTAGTAGAGATGGGGTTTCATCGTGTTAGCCAGGATGGTCTCGATATCCTGACCTTGTGATCCGCCCGCCTCGGCCTCCCAAAGTGCTGGGATTATAGGTGTGAGCCACCGCGCCCTGCCAACATACACCAATATTTTAAGGAGAAAAAGCTGAGGTGCCAATAAGAAATGACCAATATAGATTGTATATCTATATATATTATTCACTGGTCATCAGCTGTGTATTCCTGAGAAATAATTTTCCGGTAGTCTTAAATTTCTGAACATTTTGCAAATAGAGGTAACAATGGCTTTTACTCCAGACCATTTTTTCAAAGATGTTCATGTAACACAATGGTCTCCAACCTTTTTGGAACCAGGGACCAGTTTCATGGAAGACAGTTTTTCCACGGGCCAGGGTGGAGAGGTGGTTTCAGGATGAAACTGTTCCACCTCAGATCATCAGACATTATTAGTTCGATTCTCATAAGGAGCACACAACCTAGATCCCTCGCATGCACAGTTCACAATAGGGTTCGAGCACCTATGAGAATCTAACATGGCCACTGATCTGACAGGAGGTGGGACTCAGGCAGTAATGCTTGCTTGCCCTGGCTCACCTCCTGCTGTTCCTAACAGGCCATGGCCCAGTACCAGTCCATGGCCCAGGGGTTGGGGACCTCTGATATAATGAACAGCCCTGGAAGAAAATGGTGCCTTCCACTGGATTAAAGAGCAGACATATGGCAGGAGAATTGCTTGAATCCAGGAGGCAGAGGTTGCAGTGAGCAGAGATCGCGCCATTGCACTCCAGCCTGGGTGACGAGAGCAAAACTCTGTCTCAAAAAATTAATTAATTAATTAAAAATAAATAAAAAATAAAAAAGAGTAGACATACTTACTGTCCATAATAAAAGGTTCAGATTCCCTAAACTCAGGGTTTCTCTCCCCCAACACAAGCCACTGCATGTGCAGGTAGTACCTGGCCTTCATGTTGCTCTGTGGGAAGTAGGTCTCAAGGAACGAATGCAAGAAAAGGCTGACATACTGCTATTGCTGGAACTGTCATGTCTTCTGCCAGAATCCATAAAAGTGTGGCAGCTAAGTTCTTAGCTTGCAAGTAGGGTAAAATCTCAGATCCTTCACAGTTCCTAACATGGATCAGATACTATGCTAGGTACTGGGAGCTCAGAGGGATAAGGGTTAGAATTTCATACCCAGAGACCTTGCAGCCATCTAGTACTACTGCTATTACCATCTATCCATTAGGCACACGACCATTAAACTTAAACTTCATTAATAACATTATGCTTTCTTTCTAACTTTTAATCAAAGTAATGCATGTAAGGAAAAAAAACTGAAGTACATTATGGCTTATTATTAAAATCAACAGTTCTCATATCACATTTCTTCCCACTGCTTGGTTAGTTCCCAAGAGGCAATTACTTTAACCATTTCCATTTTTTATTACATAGGATGTTGTCTATGTCACTCTAAATTATATGTTTATACTTTAAGTTCTTGATATAAACTTAATCTACTGCATTTTTACTATGAAAAGTAAATATTTTGGCTCATGATGCTACTTAGCATCTACCCTTTCTTTCTCCCCCATTAAAAAAAAGAAATTAAGTGGTTCATGTCTATAATCCCAACACTTTGGGAGGCCAAAGTGACAGGACTGCTTGAGCCATGAGTTCAAGACCAGCCTAGGCAACACAGCAAGACCTCTATCTCTACAAAAAAGTAAAAAATTAGCTGGGCATGGTGATGTGCACCTGTAACCCCAGCTACTTAGGAGACTGAGGCAAGAGGATCACTTAGGCCCAGGAGTTCGAGGTTGCAATGAGATATGATCATACTACTGCACTCCAGCCGGCGTGACAGAGCAAGACCCTGTCTATTAAAAAAATAAATAAATAAAAAATAAAAAAAAGCGAAAAGAAAAAAATTAAGGTATAATTTCCACACAGTAAAATATATCCCCTTTTTACTCAGGGACTAAGTTTTTTCTAAAAAAGTAAAAAAAAGTTTTTAAATAAAATATATTTCCTTTTATCATAGTTCTGCAACATTTGACAAATTCAGTTTTGATATTACCCTGCAATCAAGACAGATCATCCCCATTACCCAAAAATATTTCCCTTGTCCTTTATAACACCTCTCCCGCTCCCAGCAATCACTCTGTACCTATAGATTTGTCATACAAATAGAATTATGCACTATAGTGCTTTTGAGTCTGACTTCTTTCACTCGGTATAATGTATTTGAGAACCTTACATGTTAATGGATGTATCAGTAATTTGTTCCTTTCTATTGCCAGGTAATATTCCATTGTATGACTATACCACAATTTGTTAATCCAATCACACACTGAAGAACATCTGGGTTGTTTCTAGTTTTTGGCAATTATGAATAATGCCTACACTATAAACACTTAGGAACAGATTTTTATTTGGACTTATGCTTTTATTTCAATTCTATAAATACTAGTTACAGGTATCACTGTGTCACATAGCATGTGTAAGCTTCACTTTATAAGAAATTGCCACACTCCTTTTCAAAGTGACTCTACGACTTGCATTTCCTCCACTATTGTATGAGACTTTCAGTCGCTCTGCATCCTCACTAGCACTTAGTATTGCTAGATTTTTAAAAATTAGACCAATTTTATTTGGCATATCATGGTATTCATTGTAGTTTTAAATTTCATTTCACTAATGAGCTATATTTTTTCATGTGCTTATAGTTACCATTCACACTTTTTCTTTGGTGAACTGTCTACTCAAATGTTTTGCCCATTTACAAAATTGTTTTCTAATTACTGAGTTTTGAGAGTTCTTTATATCTTTTGGATTCACATCTTTTATGAAATTTATGATTTGCAAATATTTTCTTCCAGTCTGTGGCTTATCTTGTTCTCTTAAAGCTGTCTTTTGCAGAGCAAAATTTTTAATTTTGGTAAAGTCTAATTTATCACTATTTTCTTTCAGGGAACACATCAAACCCAAGGTCGTGCAGATATTCTGTTTTCTTCTGTAAGTTTCACATTTTACAGCTACTTAGTTCTATAATCCATTTTAAAATAATTTTTATATAAGCTTGGAGGTATATGTCTAGGATTTTTGCATTTGGATATCCGATTGTTCTAGATCTACTTGTTCTAGAACTCTAGAGTTGTTCTGGAACTCTACATTACCATTTCCTTATTAAATTGCCCTGGCACCTTTGTTTAAAAATCAGTTGTCCATATATATGTGGGTCTATTTCTGAACTCTATTCTGTCCAATTAATCTGTCTTCATCATTTCCCTAATACCACACCATCTTAATTACAATAGTTTTCAGTAAGTTTTGAAATCAGGAAACATGTGTCTCCACTTTGTTTTTCGTTTTCATCAGTCTTTCACATAAAGATCTTATGTATATTTTGGATTTCTGGTACTACTGAATACGGTATTAGGTTGCTACAAAAGTATTTGCGGTAAAAGCCACAATTATGTTTGCAGCAAACTAATACTTTTTGAAATGTTTAATTTCCAATTGTTCACTGTAAGAAATAGAATTGATTTTTGTATATTGAGTTAGTATCCTTCCACCTACTAGTTACAGTAGCATCTTGCTAGGTTCTTTGAGATTTTTTACATTGATAATCACTTTGAGAATAGAAAAAGGTTTTCTTTTTTCTTTTCTAATCTTTTGTTTTTCTTGCTTTATTGCTCTGCTTTAAATCCTACTTTATAGGATTTCAAATTATTTACATTTGTAATGGATTTTAAAGACCTAGACTATGATCTACCTGGGTTACTATCTCATGTCTCCTGCTGTTGGGTAACATGTTCTACAGATGTTAATTAGGTAAAGTTGGTTGACAGTATTGTTCAAGGCTTCTATATCCTTCCTGACTTTCTGCCTGCTTCTTCTGTTAATTATTAAGAGGAGTGCTGAAGTCTCCAGATATAACTGTGGATTTGTCTAGTTCTCTTTTCAGTTCTCTGTTATTAATTCATGTATTTTGAAGCTATGTTGTTGGGGCATAAATATTTATAATGTTTATATCGTGTTGGTGAATTGACTGCTGTGTATTTCTCTTTTCGGTGAGGAGAGGAGAATAAATGCAGGGGTACCCATTTTCTTTGGCCATATTCTGTTGTTTAATTGCTGTTTCTTAAGCTGGATATCAAGCTCATTAATTTTCAGTGATTTTGTAACACTATTAAGGTTAATTAGAAAGGAAAATGAAATGTGATCCTGTAAGTATGCTTTATAAAAAAAATCAGCAACACCAGCTGAGTCACAATGATCTCTTTTCTGATCACCAACATTTTGATTACTTAAAACATCTATTTCTTGGCCAGGCGTGGTGGCTCACACCTGTAATCCCAGCACTGTGGGAGGCCGAGGCAGGTGGATCACCCAAGGTCAGGAGTTTAAGACTAGCCTGGCCAACATGGTGAAACCCCATCTCTACAAAAATACAAAAATTAGCTGGGCATGATGGAGGGTGCCTGTAATCCCAGCTACTCGGGATGCTGAGGCGGGAGAATCACTTGAACCCGGGAGGTGGAGGTTGCAGTGAGCCGAGATTGCGCCATTGCACTCCAGCCTGGAAGACAGAACAAGACTCTGTCTCCAAAAATTAAAAAATATATATATTTCCTATAGTTGAAGGTATCTTTTTCAAGTAGTTTTCTCTGAGATAAAAATAACCACATGGAGTTCTACCTTACGTACATTTTAATGATGTTTTTCTTAACTCTCATTCAGTATTTTAATGTATGCTTGGAGTTTTCAAGATCTAATCTGCACTTAGGCCAACCTGCAAAATTCAACCTTATCAAAATGTTTTACATGGAATTTTCATTCATTAACTCTCTGCCCTTTAGAATACAGTCCACCAGCTGCTTCACTCTAGTGAGATCCACTCAATAAAGACATCAAATAAAAGCAAGATATTATTTACAGCTTGCCGGCATGCACTATACATCTGTGTTCATCTCAGATAAAAGGTTACAATGCAGGTCTAAAGGGTAATGTGAAAATTACTAACCAGCTTCAGCTAAGTAAGGGGTATACTTATGGATCAAGGGCAAATGGAGAAATACAGTGGAGTCAAAAGCAAAGCATATACAAACATGGTCATTACTATTAACTATAAACATTAATTTTCTTGCGATAATGTTAGTATATTATTTTTTAAAGGTGATTCTTTATGACTGCTAAAAAACGCCTCTAATTTCTTCTAGATTCCCTATCACATTTGTTGGTGGTAGTTTCTAACCTTTTCTATAACCAGAATATCATTCATAACACCTTTACTCTCCAGCTGATGACCTTACTTTATTTACAAGGAAGAGTAAGACCAGTTGATACACTCCATCAACTTCCCTTTGCTGTGTCTTAACTATTTCCTCTATGTTCCCACATTGCTGAGGGGTATGCCTTTCTCTGTCACCATCCTTTGGTTCAAGTACATATCGTCCTTCCTCCAATAAGTTACTTTTTCACTTGTGTCTTTGAGTTCCTATTTGCCTCTCTCTGCAAACCACCATGCGTACTCTAGGATTCACCTCATACCTAAATATGCCCATTCGCTCTTCCAACATTTTTAAAGCACCTAACAAGTGTAACTCATTGGATTACTATGAGACAGAAAGTTAAGTAAAAATCCAGTCCTCCTTTCAGGGAACTCACAAACTATTGGGAAAGATGAACAGGTAAACAAATAATTACAATCAAGTGTAACAAATGTTAAGAGCAAAGGCACGTACAATCCAGTCATGGTATAAAGGAAAGAGAACTTAATTCTGCTTGGTTAAAGAGATATTTTCTTTCTATCTTCATCAAGCCCACCCTCTCTGACAGTTCTTTCTTCTCTTCTTCCTACAGATAGGCTCAGGTCTTAAACCCAGAAATGAACAATCCCATGATGCTTAAGCTAATACTACTCTAGCATCCCCTTTACTGGCACTTTTTTTTTTTTTCTTGAGACAGGGTCTCACTCCATTGCCAATGCTGGAGTGCAGTGGCATGATCACGACTCCCTGGAGCCTCAACTTCTTGGGCTCAGGTGATTCTTCCACCTCTGCCTCCTGAGTAGCTGAGGCTACAGTTGCACACCACCACACCTGCTAATTTTTTGTAGAGACAGGTTTTTGCCATGTTGCCCAGGCTGGCCTTGAATGCCTGGGCTCAGCAATCTGCCTGCCTCAGCCTACCTACTAAGTGCTAGCATTACAGGTACAAGCCACTGCACCTGGCCTGACACATTTTTTGAAAAGGTTATTTACTGTCTTTCATTAATTTTTTAAGCAAGTATAATCTTGCTTTTGGTTTCCACCATTTTACTGACACCTCACCAAAGTCAAAGTCAAATAATCCTCTCAGCATATCCAACCACCTTTTCTCAGTTCTCTTCATGAAAAAAATCTCTGCTACAAGGGACTCTGTGGAACTTATTCTCTTCTCAAAATTTTCTCCTTGACTTTTGTGATACTTCACTACCCTAATGTATTTCCTCCCTCTCTCCCCATTTCTGTTCAGTCTTCATTGATCCCACCTCCTTTTAATGCTTGGCAAAGAGAAGGATTAGCGAAGATTACATTTTCAAACACAGCTTTTGACTCCCTACCTCTTCTCTCCCTCCAGCAAACTCATGATAATAAGCTCTAAAGTAGAGTGGAGTTCAGGGGGAAAAAAAAAAAAATCTTAAGAGTTAGAAAGCCTGGCTTCAATTTTTGGTTCTACCACTGACTTCCTACCTATGCACCATGGCATGTCACATCCTAGGACTCCAAAAAAGAGAATGGCTTTCTACCTATGCTACAATTCTAACTGAAAAGACCATCGGATTTCTAGTCCTAAATTATCTAATGCCCCAAATCCACATTAATACCATTTAAATGCAGACATAATATGTTAAAATAGATACTTTAAGAACTTGTATTGTTTTCAAAAAGGTGATCCTTTATGATTGCTAAAAAAAAAAAAAAGCCACTAATTCTTTATTTCTAGATTCCTTATCAAATATGTTAGCAGCAGTTTATAACCACTAAAATTAAGTCACTCAAACCGAAACCAACTATACTTCCTTTAAGTTACCTGTTAGTATTTATGTATTGGTGCCACCATTATCCTAAGCTTGAAATCTTAATACTCCTATAGTCTTTCATTTGTGCATTCTCTCTCCCTAATTCCCAACCTTTGTGCAAGGCCTAATTCAAAGGGCATCTCTTCCATAAAGGGTTCCTTGACCTCTTCAGCTGGTTATAGTCTTTCCCTCATCAGAAGACCCAAGACAGTCTATGTGTACCTCTCATGACACTTGGTTTATGTTTGTTTTTTTTTTTTCAGACACTGGTTTTGTGGGAGAAGGATTTATATCTGATTCTTCCTTGCATACTCTGTGGCACCTTGAACACTGCTTTGCTCAAAGTACTAAAAAACTATGTAAGATTTGTTATCTGAACTTTGGACACAGAAGCAGCCATAAAGTTGTCTAGAGTAACAATTTTCTTTAAATAAAAATAACAATTTAAAGATGTATGATGATTTAGATGTTGTAACTCTAAAATACATAATGTTCTTCTTAAGCTAAGGAAGCAGAAGTTCTTCCCCTATTCCTTCAAAATTCCAGTCAACTTGAAAGCACACTATAGAAAATAGTCTTTGCTATGTCACAATATTAATTTTTTAAAGGTAGACTTACTAAAAAATGCACTCTTTAACATTTGGTTTTACAATCTGAGCATTTCCACTGTTCATAAGACAAAGTATTTTGACAAACTATTTGATCTACCATCAGAAGTGTAGATTACACACAGCAATAACTGATGACTATCAGAACATTCAGCCAGTATGTACTACATTATCATCTGCTCAGAAAACAATTTCCCGAAATGAAATATGCTGTCATTAATTTTCAGCTTCATTAATAAGCTTCCATGCATTGCTCAAAAATTTTATTTTTAAAGATGTAGTCCTCAATTGAGATAGTAAAACAAACTGAGGTAGGTGGGGAAGGTTTCCAGCTTCCTTTATGACTAGGAAAAATAAAAATGCAGCTTAGCAGACAGAAGAACTAGAATTTCCCAAGAGTCTAAACCAGATAAGTCAAGGTTTTAACTTAATTCATCTTGAAGATAAGATGTCTGGTGTGAGGCCTGACAAGTAGTACACAGCATCACTGCAAGAACATTAAATAAAATGGAAAGATCTGTCTAAGGCCTCGTTACTGCAGATGCAGAGAGAAGAATATGACCTACCTGGCTTATCCCTCCAGGAGAGATCTTGTATGACTGCAACTTTTGCTTCAGCAGCTCTGGATCACTGTGACGGAATGGGCACCCTGACAACAAAAAATAAGCCAGCACACAAACAAGGTTATTTACCCACAACTTAGTACAATACCACACTCGAGAGACCATCTAAGCTCCCCTTAATTGTCTAACAGCTTATTAATAAAAAAAGGTAATTGCCCATGGGTGCAACTGCTTTCCTCTTTTTATCTAAATGATTACTTAGCTGTATGGTTATCAGGGCACTCCAGGCTCAAGAGTTACATAAAACATTGCAGCATTCTCAGGCTAAGATGTCCATTCAACAGGAAGAGGGAAAACAGCTTTAATTACGCTCCTTACTAACAAGCACAAATAATCACAAAACAGCTGCATAATAGTTTATTTTAAAACTTTATACAATCATCTTATATTCTAGTCTAAAAATTATATAAAAGGCATATGAGAGAAGGAAGATAAACAAAATGAAAACCATGCAAACTCTGAGAAAGAAAAAAATTCAACATCATTTTCAAATGTAAATTATATGCCTATTTCCTAAAGTGTAGAATCTATGAAAATGTAAAAGAATCATGGATGGAAATGAGATGAAAAAATAAACTATTTCATAGAAAAACAACTTATGGTGGATATGTGTCATCTCTATATTATTTCATGAAAAAAATGAAAGACCACTAGAAATATTCACATAAATAAGAATACAGAAGAATTTGAAATATAAAAGCTGTTTTAGGATAAAATCTAGAAAATTTTAGATATTTTAATAAACTGCAATGGTAAGTCAAAATGCTTATTAAAATTTTAATACAGAAAAGTCTTATTTTTTGCAGTCATACAGATGATAGATTTGTAAGTTCATAAGAAATGATTGTGCATTTTTCACAAATTAGAAAATCTAGAGGAAATGACTAAGTTCCAGGAAACACACAACCTTCTGAGACTGAAGCAGGAAGAAAGTGAAAATCTGAACAGACCACTAATGAGGTCTGAAATTGAATCTGGAATAAAAAACCTATCAACCAGAAAAAGCCCTGGACCAGGTAGATTCACAGCCAAATTCTACCAGATGTACAAAGAAGAATTGGTACCAATCCTACCAAAACTACTCCAAAAAACTGAGGAGGGGGGACTACCCCCATTAACTCAATTTATGAAGCCAGCATCACCCTGATACCAAAATCTGGTTGAGACACAATGAAAAAAAGAAAACTTCTGGCCAATATCTCTGATGACCATAGAATCAAAAATCCTCAACAAAATACTAGCAAACTGAATCCAGCAGCACATCAAAAAGCTAATTCACCATGATCAAACAGGCTTTATTTCTGGGATGCAAGTCTGACTCAACATATGCAAATCAATAAAAGTGTTTCACCACATAAACAGAATTAGAAACAAAAACCATATTATCTCAATAGAAAAAGCTTTCAATAAAATCCAATATCCTGGCCAAGCGCGGTGGCTCACGCCTGTAATCCCAGCACTTTGGAAGGCCGAGGCGGGTGGATCACGAGGTCAGGAGATCAAGACCATCCTGGCTAACACGGTGAAACCCCGTCTCTACTAAAAATACAAAAAATTAGCTGGGCATGGCGGCAGGTACCTGTAGTCTCAGCTACTCAGGAGGCTGAGGCAGGAGAATGGAATGAACCCAGGAGGCGGAGCTTGCAGTAAGCCAAGATCGCGCCACTGCATTCCAGCCTGGGAAACAGTGAGACTCCATCTCAAAAAAAAAAAAAAAAATCCAATATTCCTTCATGATAAAAACCCTCAAAAAACTAGACACCAAAGGAATATACCTCAAAATAATAAGAACTATCTAAGAGAAACCCACAGCCAACATCATACTGAATGGGCCAAAGCTCAAACCATTCCCCTTGAGAATGGGAACAAGACAAGGATGCCCACTCTCACCACTCTTACTCAAAATACTACTGGGAGTCCTACCCAGAGCAATCAGGCAAAAGAAAGAAATAAAAGCCATCCAAATAGGAAAAGACGTCAAACTATCTTTCTTTGCTGATGATATGATTCTATACCTAGAAAACCCTAAAGAATGCACCAAAAGGCTCCTGGAATTAATCAATGACTTCAGCAAAGTTTCAGGATACAAAATTAATATACAAAAATCAGTAGCATTTCTTTTTTTTTGAGACAGAGTCTCTCTCACTCTGTCACCCGGCGCAGTGGTGCCATCTCAGCCAACTGCAACCTCTGCCTCCTGAACAGCTGGAATTACAGGTGCACGCCACTATGCCTGGCTAATTTTTGTTTTGCTTTTTAATTTTAGTAGAAATGAGGTTTCACCATGTTGGCCAGGCTGGTCTTGAACTCCTGACCTCAAGTGATCTACCCGTGTTGGCCTCCCAAAGTGCTGGGATTACAGGCATGATCCACCATGCCCGGCCTTAAAAATCAGTAGCATTTCTATATACCAACAATGTTCAAGCTGAGAGCCAAATCAAAAACACAATTCCATTTACAGTAGCCACCAAAAAATAAATAAATAAAATATTTAGGAATACATCTAAGCAAGGAAGTGAAAGATCTCTACAAGAAGAACTACAAAATGCTGCTGAAAGAAATCAGAGACAACACAAACAGAAAAACATTCCATGCTCATGGATTGGAAGAATCAATATCATTAAAATGGCCATACCACCCTAAGTAATGTACAGATTCAATGCTATTTCTATCAAACTACCAATGTCATTTTTCACAGAATAAGAAAACAACTATTCTAAAATTCATATGGAACTAAAAAAGAGCCTAAATGACCAAAGCAATCCTAAGCAAAAGGAACAAAGCCAGAGGCATCACTCTACCTAACTCCAAACTATACTATAAGGCTATTGTAACCAAAACAGTATGGTACTGGTACAAAAACAGACACAGAGACTAATGAAACAGAATAGACAATCAGAAATAAGACAGCATACCTACAACTATCTGACCTTCAACAAAGTCAATAAAAATAGGCAATGGAGAAAGGACTCCCTATTCAATAAATGGGTTGGAATAACCAGCTAGCAGAGACATGAAAATTCTAAGAATAAAAAAGAAATGCTAGCGATCAAAAACACTGTAACAGAAATGAAGAATGTCTTCAATGGGTTCATCAGTAGCTGGACATGACTGGGGAAAATCCTTGGATCTTGTGGATATGACAGATAGAAACTTCTGAAACTAAAAAGCAAAGAGAAAAAAGACAAAAACAAAACAAAACAAAACACAATACCTAAGAACTATAGGACAACTATAAAAGGTATAACATGTGTGTAAATGAAATCCCAAAAGGTGAAAAAAGAGAGAAAAGAACAGAAGCACAGATGGGGAGAAAACATTTGCAAAAGACAAGTCTGATAAAGTACTGTTATGCAAAATACACAATGAACTCTTGTAAACTATGGGCTTTGGATGATAAGGATTTGTCAATGTAGGTTCATCAATTGTAACACATGTACCAGTGTGGTGTGGGATACTGACAGCAAGGGAGGTTGTGCGTGTGTTGGGGCGTGGAGGTATATGGGAACTCTGAACTTCCCACACGATTTTGCTGTGAACCTAAAACAGCTCTAAAAAATTAAGTTTATTACTTTTTAAAAACGGAATAAGTAAATGTTTCCAACAAATAATGAGTTCATTGAGTGCTAAGTATAAGTGTCAAGAAGACTGACAGAGTTGAACTTAGAAACAAAATAATAACATAAAGCACTGGGATAACAAGATACAACTTAAAAGAAATAAAGTTTTGCATTTAAGCTAATGAAAACCAACTAATTAAGAAACAAATGCTAGAACCAGGAAATTTGCAGACAAATCCCTGGGAGTTTTACTTGGCCACAAGCTTAATCATAAGTTGACTGCCTGGTATGGCTGCTAGGCTAAAAAAAGCTTCAGGCTTCCTCAACAGAAGTACCTGGACCCATGGTTTTCAAACTTTAGAAGACATAAAACTCACCCAGTGTACTTGCAAATAAAGTCTGATTTTATATGACTGAGGGTGCACCCTGAGAATCTGCATTTCTAAAAAAGCACCTCAAGGGACTCTGAAATAAGTGATAAAAACCACTCAATATCTATTACCAGGCCGGGTGTGGTGGCTCAGGTCTGTAATCCCAGCACTTTGGGAGGCCAAGGCGGGCAGATCACCTGAGGCCCGCCAGCCTGGCCAACTAGGCGAAACCCCATCTCTACTAAAAATACAAAAAATTAGCCGGGCAGGGTGGCAGGTGCCTATAATCTTAGCTACTCAGGAGGCTGAGGCAGGAGAATTGCTTGAACCAAGGAGGCGTAGACTGCAGTGAGCCGAGATCACGCCATTGCACTCCAGCCTGGGCAACAAGAGCGAAACTCTGTCTCAAAAAAAAAAAAAATCTACATCTATATATAGATCTATCTTATCTGTCTATCTATATAACTAGTGCTGGCCACTTCTTCATCTATTAACTAATGAATGTATAGGCATTTTTTAATGATTTGGACACATAGAATGTCTTTCTACAAATACTGTTTATGATTATTTGATCTTTAGCAGCCCAAAAGTGCAGTCTTTTAAAAAGTGTTTAAGATTCTAAAACAAAAAGAAGTTTTGACACATGCTGTAGTAAGCTTTGATAATCCAGAAAATTTACTGATATGAACTATTAAATCATTCTTGGACATACCAGACAAATGAGATGTTTTGTTTTTCTTTTTAAATAACTCAGGCAAACTGACAGTTATGGCAGATATCACGACGTGTTAAATTGCCCACTTAATCTTTGTTGGTTAATCAGATGATGGTGATAAGAAAAAAACCCCACACTTTTCCTTAGTAGTTAGCCTTTGGAAAATTAATGAATCTACTATTCCAAACTTAGAATATTCTAATTTCAAAAAGCTTTGTAAAACTTACATCAGCCCTCTAAGACACTCGCAGAACACTGCAGAAGATGAGGGAGACAGAACAGCGGGAAGGAGGAAAGTGAGAACTGAAAAGCCTAATCCAGCACAAACTGAAGTACAGCTGAATGAATTTCTCTTGCCTGACCTAGTTCAGTAATAAGACAAATTGTTCTAAGAGTAATGGAGCTCTAGCTTGACAGTGACAACTGACATAAGCTACAAACTAGGTCCTGACAGGAATGCAAAAAGCTACAACATTGTTTCAGTGTTTCCAACAGAGCTCTTGGATTTCTGTACTTGGCCAACATATCCAGTGGAGGCACTTACCATGATAATCCCCTTGGCTTGGTGGATTGGATAGAATAATCTTCAGGCAACTGAAAGGTGTATAGTCTGTCCTCTTGCCTTCCTTTCCAAAGCTATGACGGATGTTGTAAGAGTAACCTTTATCAAACTGATTGGGAGGAAACAGAAAAAGAGACAAAGTCAGCCAATAATTATACTAGTGAGGTCAGCAACACAAGCTAGAATCAAAGAGTGCAAAGCGATATTTTCTAGAATAAATTCAGCATTCACGGGCAGATGTACATTCATGCCATGTATATTATTTAGGTCCTTTATGATACAAATAATTTCTTTTTTTAAAAAAGGTACAAAACTTATAGAAAACAAATTTATCAGGTAGAAGACAGCTAATGTTACCTATACGTTTAAAGATAAAGAAAATCTTTTCCTGAGAAGAATAATCGATTTGCCCTTCTTCATTTGATTCCAAAGATTATAGTAGAAGAAAAATCAGTTTAGCCTCTTTTCTATCCACCTTCCCCTAATTCTCCCTGAATTCTCATATCTACCCATTCTGCTTCCTAAATGCCTATTAAAATAGTTAATCCTAGGCCAGGTGCAGTGGCTCATGCCTGTAATCCCAGCACTTTAGGAGGCTAAGACAAGAGGATTGCTTGAGCCCAGGAGTTCGAGACCAGCCTGGGCAACATAGTGAGACCCATCTCTACAAAAAAATTAAATATTAGCTGGGTGTGGTGGCATGCACCTGTCGTCTCAGCTACTCAGGAGCCTGAGGCAGAATTATCACTTGAGCTGGGGGATTGAGGCTGCAGTGAGCCAAGATTATGCCACTGTACTTCAGCCTGGGCTACATAGTGAGACCCAGTCTCAAAATATAATAACAATAATAATAATAATGATAATAATAATAATAATAATCCCTTCCTCTGGATTTCCACTATACAAAGTAGTCAGCAAATGCTTAAGGAATGAAGTACTACAACTGCCTACTACCCAAAATCCTTGCCTCCATGTTCATAAAACAAGCTAATGGGACAGAAGGGACTTTGAATTGGGTCAGACAGGAGAACAAAAGGAACCAGCATATAATGAAAAGTGACCAGGTGCCAGGCATTTTGCTAGAAGCTTTTAAAAGTGTAATCCCATTTAATCATTTAGATAATCACAACTCCTCTATGATGCTACGCTTGAGAAAACTGAAGTTCAAAGAATGAAGCAATGTGATGTACAACAGTTATTAAATGGTAGACATGTACAGACAAGTCTGATTCCAAAACCCATCTCTACAAAAAAATTAAATTATTAGCTGAGTGTGGTGGCATGCACCTACTCAGCTACTCAGGAGCCTGAGGCAGTAAGCTATGATCGTGGCATTGCAGTCAGGGCAACAGAGCAATATTCTGTCTCTAAAAAAAATTAAAAATTAAATTTAAAAAGTCACTAACCATCAGGCATTGGAAAACATTTAATGGAAGCAGAATAATGGGTTGATGGCCTTCCTAATGCTATAGTAGACCAAGAAGTACTTCACATTTTTTTCTTCATGCATGCTGGTACTGAGGTGGGTGCAAAGATCCAACAGACAGATCTTACCTCAAGGAGTTTATGGTCCTGGAGGAACTAATCACCTATGTGTATGCGTGATTAATAGAAAACAGCATGATAATGTGTCATAAAAGAAGTAAAGTGCTATAAAAACCAAATATGTTATGAAGATAAATCTTCTAGAGAGGTATAGGTATAAGTATAGATAAAATGCTATTGAAATATGTAGGAAGAAGAGATAACTTCTGATTTTGGACCACAAAATGAAGTGTCATTTAAAATGGAGTCTGAAAGAGAAGTTATGTCCTAAAAAGATTTAACTGGAAGCTATTATTTTTAAATATCTTGTTATTTCTTATTACTAAGGAAGTGTGGTATTATGGAAAGAACGTGGGCTATATTCAATTCACTTCTGACACTAACTAGAGCTCGTGCAGATCTCTCATGGATTAAGAGCTCAGTCTCACAAGACTGTGCCCTACTTCATATACCAATTGCAAGCAGTAGGTTCCCAGGTCACCACAACTTCTGACCAGTTTGGCCACAAGTGGGAGGTTACCACAACCCCTTTCTCAGGCTCAGTAATGTGCTAGAGCAGCTCACAGAACTCCTGGGCTCAAGTGATCTTCCCACCTCAGCCTCCTGGGTGACTAGGACTACAGGTGTGTGTCACCAGACAAGGTCTTGCTATGTTGCCCAGGCTGGTCTCAAACTCCTGGGCTCAAGCAATCCTCCCACCTTGGCCTCCCAAAGCCCTGGGATTGCAGATGTGAGCCACTATGCCGGGACCTTGGTTGATGATTTTCTAATTCCACTACTAGGTGACACTCATCTGGCATAACAACCCGTACCCCTTTGGTCAACCAAAAGCAGACAATGTACCTTTGACAAGATATCTGACAAGAGCAAATATTCAATACTGGTGGAATCTTGGACAAAAATCTAACTTTCCTGGGAAAGAGGTAGGGGTTAGGGTGGGTGTCCCATGTTAAGTGGTCATTTGGGCAAAAACTACAAACCTAAAACCAAGTTTCTAAAATGAATTTTAGACTATGGCAAATGACTGATTTAGTCAAAAATTTATCTTCTACTCTGAAAAAAATACATGTGTATTTAAAAGACAAACCTTGCCACTTTTATACTGGAGCACAATCTTAAACTACCACTCAGTGATCTCTCAAGGCTGTCACAAACAGAATTATCAGAAGCTGTGAGTGGTTGTGGAGCACATCAAATGTTCCTACATGATACTTTAAGCAACACTTGTTAAATAGTGAGAAGCCAGATTGCCCAAATAACAAGTCATTTTCAAAGGGCAAAATCTTCAAGGTTCTCACTCTAATAATTAGAGTGAAATGGCTGTAAAGAGCTTTTTTACTGCTATGATTTACTGCTATGATTCTTTAACTTATAAAATGGATACTGTAGAAATCTTAGAGAATGATTACTTGGCAATTTTTCATACATGAAATTAAAGTATCATGTAGACAGAAATAAAAATAAAACAGATTATTTTGAGTTTATAAATAATTATACATATTGGTAATGAACTGAAACTTAAATACAAAAGGTGAGCAGGCCATATTTTGGAAAACAGGTAAATCCCCCCTTTTAAGTGACCGCAAGACACTTCAGAGTTGCCCTTGGCTTTCTTTCTCTGGGCTCATACTAAGAGCAACACACACAGAGTAGGCTTTTTAAAGATCCCAGGCTTTGGAGGCAGAGAAACTTGGGAAAGAATCCCCAGCTTGCCCACTTATAAGGGTATTACTTCAATCCTCAATTTTCCTAATCTATAGCGACAGTAACATTAATGCATTAAACTGCTATGGAGATTAAATTAAAACATTAAGCAGAGTACCTGTCACATCCTTTGTTCTCAATAAATATTAGCTGCTACTGGTGAGGGAAAAAACAGAAAATATTTGGTTTCCTAGTTTAAACACTGACTATGCTACTGCAAAAGACTTCTATTTCAGTAGATATTAACAGAACCTTTACCTAAAGGTTTAGGGAGGATAAAAGACTCACTAAACTATTCAATTACATTTCTAGTCATCTTCTTAAAATGTCCCCCTTCTTCCAACTCCTATCCACAACTCTAACTATTCATACAAACTGGCTCAAATGTCACTTCCTCTGTGGAATCTTCCCAAGCACCCAAGGCAGAAGACGTTGCTTCCTCAAAAGAACACACAGCAGCAGTTTTTACAGTGCTGTACCTTTCTTGTTGCAATGGAATTTATTTTTGTATTTATCACTTCTAAACTAGGAATGCTGTTAAGGGCAGGAACTTGGTTGCATACCCATCGTAGCATGCCTACTCAGTATCTGATAAAACATCTACTCTTAAGAGGTGCTCAATAACCTTCACTTGAATGAAAGAGCAAATAAGCGGTAGCTGGCTGGAAAGATGAAAGTATAAATATGCTTCAAGGGATTTTAACTTATCAGGATTAAATAACTTCAGAAACTTGCCAAATCATTGCAAGTTTACACTGCTGTGCTATTTTGTTCTTCTGGATAGCTTTTCTTCTTCACTGTAACAACAACAACAAAGACTGAAAAAGAATTTAAATGATGCCCTCTATAGAGTACAGTGGATACATTAAAAGATAATAAAAGTAATAAATTTTATTTTCTTTCAAAAATTGCCTCAGTATAGTGGGACTGGGCTGTCCAATACTTTAAGAGAATAAGAAAGAGAGTCAGAATAAGAGATAGGAAAATACCTTGCTATTTTTTGTGTGAGATTTTTTAATTTGAGGTTATAATTTAAATATAGTGAAATGCAGATATATTAAGTCTATAGTTTGATCGGTTTGGGTAAGTGACTATACCTATATAACCCACACCCCTACCAGAAGATAGAACATTTCTATCAACCTGTAGAATTCCCTCTTGCTTCTTCTCAGTCAACATTCCCCTCCCTCCACAACCAGAAGCAACTACTAATCCAATTTTTGTTACCACAGATTAGTTTTAACTATTCTGTAACTTTATATCAATGGAATCATACAGTATTAAGTATTTTGTGTCTGGCTTCTTTCATGTCCTTTAATGCTTCTGAGATTTATCCTTGCCATTACATGTATCAGCAATTTGTTCTTTTTTATTGCCGAGCAGTACTCTACTGTATGGATATACCAGATTGCTTGTCTAGGCTCTTGCTGATGGATACCTGGATGTGATACTGTGATACAACAAGAAATGTGTATTTGATCCCTGCCCCTGGTTCCTCGCAGAGAGTTCCCAAAACTCTTGTAATTTCCTGAGCAAGAGGGATGCTAGGTACATCTTTTGTTCTAATATTTGGTCTGTGGCCCCAGTTTCTAACAGAGTTGCTAATCCCTTGGAACTTCCTGGGCATTGATAAGAGTGTCTTTTGTTCTAATGAGGTGACTCTTGGTGGGCTCCTGGATGGGGGCTGGTCACCAGAAAGACCAAGCCATAATTAGAAGCCTGGAACTTTCAGCCACACTATCCCATCCTCCAGGAAAAGGAGGGGACTGAAAAATGAGTTAATAAATGCTCAGCCTATATGATGAAGCCTCCATAAAAATCCCTAAACTACACGGTTTAGAAAGCATCTGGGATGCTGAAGACATGGAGATGATAGGAGGATGGAACACCCAGAGAGGGCATGGAAGGTACATGCCGCTTCCCACATATCTTACCCAGAGTACTTCCTTGGCTGTTCACCTGTATCCCTTAAAACATCCTTTATAATAAACTGATAAATATAAGTGTTTCCCTGAGTTCTATGAGCTGCTCTAGCACATTACTGAACCTGAGAAGGGGGTTGTGGTAACCTCCCACTTGTGACCAAACTGGTCAGAAGTTGTGGTGACCTGGGAACCTACTGCTTGCAATTGGTATATGAAGTAGGGCACAGTCTTGTGAGACTGAGCTCTTAATCCATGAGAGATCTGCACGAGCTCTAGTTAGTGTCAGAAGTGAATTGAATATAGGCTATCCGGCTAGCATCAGAGAATTGGTCAGTGTGGGAAAAATCCACACATCTGGTCACTACACTGTCTGTGTTGAGAGTATAGTAGGAGAAAATTGTTTTCCTACCATACACACCGGGTTTTTACAGTTTTTGGTTATTCTCAATCAAGTGGCCATGAACATTCTTACATATGACTTTTGTAGGTATATATTTTCATTTCTCTGGGATAAATACATAGAAGTGGAATTGCTGCCAAACACTTTCCAGAGTAGTTGTACTATTTTATACCCCCACCAGCAATCACTGACAGTTCCACATTCTCCCCAACATTTGGTATGATCAGTCTTGCTAACTTTAGCCATTCTAGTGGGTAGCCAGTGGTATCTCACTTTGCATTTCCCCGATGACTAATGATCATGAGCACTTTTTCATGGCTTTTTGACCAGTGATATTCCTTATTTTATGAAATGTCTGTTCAAATCTTTTGCCCATTTAAAAATGTTGATTGCCACCTTTTAATTATTCCATAATTGAATAATTCTTTATATATTCTGGACACAAGCCCTTTGTCAAATATAGTTGTAACAAAGGCTTATCTACTTGATGGTTACCTTCTGATGAGCAGGTGTTTTTATTTTTGATGAAGTCCAATTTATCAACTTTTTAATGGTAGGGCTCTCTGTGTCCTAAGATAAATTGCAAAGATATTTTTATGTTGTCCTTTAGAAATTGTAATGTTTTAGCTTTTAAGTCTAGGTCCTGATTCATCTCAAGTTAATTTTTGTCTGTGGTGTAAGGCAGGAATCAAAGTTCTTTTTTATTCTGCATGTGGAAAAACACCTTTCCCAACACCATATGTTAAAGACACTTTCTTTTTCCCATTAAATCACTTCAGCATCCTCATCAAATTTGACCACATATGTGTAGTTCTATTTTTGGAACTGGATCTGACTGGATCAGATCTAACTGGATCCCATTGATCTATATGTCTGTCCTTTTGCCAATAACACAGTCTTGATTACAACAGCTTTAGAGTAACTTTCAAAGATAAGTAAGTCCTACTGTGTTCATTTTCAAGATTATTTTGGCCATTCTACGTCCTTGCATTTCCATATAAATTTTAGAATCGGCTTGCCGATTTCTTTTAAAAAGAGAATGCTGAAATTTTTAACAATCAGTAGTTTATGTCTTCACAACTGCTATCTGTCCACAAGTAACCAATAACCAGGAAAACAAATAGCATTTCAACGAAAAGAAAACTTTCAAGAAAGAAGAAAGACTTTCAAGTCATCATTAATTTCACTGGTGAAAACAAGGACATTAAAATTTCCAGCAAACATTTTATAAACAACTTCTGTTTGTTTCTTTAGTCATAAACATGAACTATAATCTTTTTTGTGAAAACTTTTAGGTAGGAATTGAATTTAATTAGATACAAGATTTCAGTTACGTTCATCACAAAATAGGGAAAGAACATTTTGGTAAGCTATTCTGTTAAAATAATGGAAAGCTAATCTCTCTAAAAGAGAAAAGCTAAAAGTATTAACTTCCCTCTTCTTTCCAATTCATTTATTGCCTTTGTATACATATGTCTAAAATTTGGACCCTTCCAAACCTACTGGAAACAAGAAAAAAATAAAAATAAATGAAACTTGGATCCTACTAAGCTTTCAAACTATCCATGTATTTACCAAACAAATTGTCATCTCTGGCTTTCAAATTTACAAATTCAAGAAATATTGTACAGAGGCTATTTACTTGGAGATATTTTTTAGCAAATACTTTCTAGGTCTTCATATCCATGACTCAAAGGAAAACCTCTAAGCATTCGGTATGAAAAGAGGTAGGAAGGCCAGGCGCGGTGGCTCATGCCTGTAATCCCAGTACTTTGGGAGGCCGAGGTGGGTGGATCACCTGAGGTCAGGAGTTCGAGACCAGCCTGGCCAACATGGTGAAACCCCATCTCTACTAATAATACAAAAATTAGCTGGTTGTGGTGGTGCATGCCTGTAATCCCAGCTACTCAGGAGGCTGAGGCAGGAGAATCACTTGAACCCGGGAGGCAGAGGTTGCAGTGAGCCAAGATTGCGCCATTGCACTCCAGCCTGGGCGACAAGAGCGAAACTCCGTCTCAAAAAAAAAAAAAAAAAGAGGTAGGAAGAAGTAAATAGAAAACATATGTTTCTGTCTAGGCTCTTCCCTCCCACTCCATTCATTCAGTGTGGGGAAAGGCCAGAAAGTCAAGACAGGTCTGAAGGTGGGTAAGTGGCAGTTTGCAACCTTCCAAATTAGTCCAGAAATCCCAGCTGTGGCACTGGCAATACACCAATATGCATTTCTACCGAAGACAACAGTAAGTTACTTTCAGAGGCATTACGCTAAATGATTGAACTCAAGAAAAACTGTAAAGCAGGCACACCTTTACCCAGTTCCAATCCTGTTCTCAGAGCCTCTTTCACAACTTTGTCTTCTATCCCAGGCCCACCCAGGGTCTAGTGACCTTATTATATTTTTTAAAGTATTTATGCCCAAATCTAATCAGACACTATGGTATAAACATCTCTTTGCTGAGATGGACAGTGCATGGTCTTCCTTAGAATAAAGTCTTTCCTACAAGGAAAAAAACACAAGACTAAATATTACTCCTATTTTCTTTTCTTTTTTTTTTGAGACAGAGTCTCACTCTGTCACCCAAGCTGGAGTGCAGTGGTGTGATCTTGGTTCGCTGCAACCTCCGCCTCCCAGGTTCAAGCCATTCTCCTGCCTCAGCCTCCTGAGTAGCTGGGATTACAAGTGCCCTCCACCACACCCAGCTAATTTACCCAGCTAATTTTTGTATTTTTAGTAGAGACCATGTTGCATGTTGGCCAGGCTGGTCTCGAACTCTTAACCTCAGGTGATCCACCCACCTCAGCCTCCCAAAGTGCTGAGATTACAGGCGTGAGCCATCACGCCTGGCCTACTACCCCTATTTTCAAAGCAACAAAAACTTCATTATGCAAGGTCGGCTTGAACAATAAAGTGAGAATGGTTACAAAGTATCCTTTAGAGAGAGATTTGTATTCAAAAAGGAACATCATCTTGACCTAAATGAGGCAAAAGAGCCATGTATATGTGCACAGAAATCAGCATAAGGATATGGCATTCAAAAATTTTTAATTTTTGAATTTATTACACATGAAGGTTTGTTACACAGTTATATTGTGTGGAGCTGTTAGGGCTTTTAAAGATCCCATCACCCAAGTAGTGAACAAAGTACCCAACAGGCAGTTTTTCAACCCTTCTTCTTTTCCCTCTCTCCTGGCTTTAGGTCCTCAGTGTCTATTATTTCCATATTTGTGTCCATGCGTACCCAATGTTTAGCTCCTACTTATAAGTGAGAATATGCAGTATTTGATTTTCTGTTCCTGTGTTAATTCACTTAGGTTAATGACCTCCAGCTGCATCCATGCTGCTGCAAAGGACATGATTTTGTTCTTTTTATGGCTGTGTAGTATTCCTTGGTGTATACGTACCATATTTTCTTTATCTAATTCACCTTTGATGGGTACCTGGGTTGATTTCATATGTTTGCTATTGTGAATAGTGCTGTGATAAACATAAAAGTGCAGGTGTCTTTTTGGTAGAACAATTTATTTTCCTTTGGGCATATATCTAGTAATGGGATTCCTGGGTGGAATGGTAATTCTATTTTAGTTTGAGAAATCTCCAAACTGGGGATTTCCTCAGGGGCTGAACTGATTTGCATTCTCACCAGTAGTGTGTAAGGATTCCCTTTTCTCCACAATCTCGCCATCATCCATTAATTTTTGGCTTTTTAATAACAGCCAGATACAACATTTCTTCAGGAGGACATTTTAACCTTCTTTTTAGTGGCAGGTGTTTCTTACCTTCAAGAACTTGGAACTCTAATTTACATATTAAAAGAAACAAAGTGAGAGTCTGCTAAACTACAAAGTGACCTCATTACTCACCAGTGCCCAGAATTTAGGATACCAAAATCATTAGAAGCAGGTCCTATGAAGATTAGTTAACATAAGAACTAACAGAAACTCAAGCTCAGCATCAGGGTCACACATATAAGTGAACCTGCCAGGAGGAAAAGGGCATGAAACCATCTTATGGCCTTTTCTTAGCACACATTCTTGCGATAATTTTTTGACGTATTGATTATATTGTCTTGAGTCACTAACTTAAAGTCTAATGTATAATTTTAATAACCAGAGTGATGTTATAGGCATTTAATATATGGTGCCCCCTTTTAAATTCTTAGGTAACTACTCAATTACTATCTATTAAACTAAATTTGTAATCAGTCACCTATAGATCCAAATACTTCCCTTTAACTCTTAACTTCAAACACAGTTTAACTCTTAGAGATCATTGGAACATCACACATATTCTAACCAAACAACACACCAAAGGAGATGTGGAGGCCCCAAGGAGTCCAGGAGGCAGTAAATACTAATGGTTGAAGTCAGATACTCAAGTTTAAGTATCGTCTCTACTACATGCTAGCTGTGTGACCTTGGACAGTTTACTTAACTTCTTTGCAACAATTCTCTTTTATGTAAAAAAGGAGTTATATCTATCACATAGGGTTGGCTTGGGGATTAAATTAGCTCATTTTCATAAAGTACTTGGTATAGCATCCTGCACACAGTGATAAAATGCTCTCCTTGATCAAATTTTAGTCAGGCTCTTCTGAATCCTCATCTCAACTAGGCCTAGAGCTTTGGATTTCTGTGTTCCTCTTTACATCACCCAGTTGTAACAGGAATCTTACAAAGTCAGTTGAGAAAGAACTCCCCAGATATTGAGATCACCCTCAATATCTGATCAAATTCCTCACTGCCACCCTTGGTATCTTATCACCCTGGCCAACCTGCAGCAAGGATCCTGTTAGTTCTGTTTAACCAGAATCCCCTTACCTGTGACGTTTCTTTCCTCTTAGTAATTTTTCATCCACTGACCCCCATCCCTGCTCTCTTGTCCATGCTATTTGGAATTAGGAATCCCCACTTGTGCATGCTCTCTATATGGAATGAAGCCCAGTTCTATACTGGAATCCCTTCTTCTATTGCAGCTTTTCCTGAATAAAATCTGTTTTTACCATTTTAACTACTATCTCTTATTTTTCTTTAACAGTTTTTGGTCCATGATTCAGATCTGGATCTGAACCACCATTAGACTCTTGGACACAATAACCAATCTCTAAGCACACACCAAGACTTTGTCTTCAGTCTGCTTGCTTTTTGGGTATCTGGTGGTGAGTGACTCCAATATCCAGTGCTCTAGATAAATGTCCATCGAATCACAGTGAGGACAGATTTTGATTAATATTCTGATTACATTGTCTGAAGCTGGATTAGAGGCCCAGACTTCTTTGTTTGAAAGGCACCTACTCAGCTAGAAGTCTTTCTTTCTGGGACTCACTGTGTCAAGAAGACATTTACTCCCTGACTCCTGAGCCTGGCTCTTGGCTGGAAAATTCTTCCTGGATCTTTGTCTCCTGGGATGGAGACTTTTCCTGGCTCTTTGTTTCCAGTGGGGATCCACTCCCCAGTGCCTGGGCTGGAATTTTTTCCCTGCTCTTTATGAGGCCTCTCTCTTCTGTCTGTTTAATCCTGCTTCTCCCATGGGAACTTCTCAATCGAAACCTCACCTTATCAAACTCCTGCTTTGCCACTATAGTTCTAATACTGTCTGCTTGCTTTCTCACTGGCAAAGCCTTACCAAAAACTCTCTTCAGCTATGGTGGGGGCTCCTGGTATATCCCTAAATTAGTCCATCTAAAAAGAGCCCTAGAGCAAAAAGGAACAAAGCTTTTGGATGCCCAGTGGTCTGCTTATTTCACTTGGTATTAAGAAGCCAAAAAACAGCGAAATAATTCAAATCTCAGTCAAACTAGTGAGGCTCTTTCACACTGTCTTTAGAAAAATTTTTCTGACTCAGTAAAGTTCCTAGAGCTCTCAAGAGCACCTCCATATTCCCCTCCCAGCTTTCCTTTATAGCCTCCTCTCCCAAACTCTCTTCCACCATCTGCCCCCTCCTCCAGTCCCTCACCTCCCTGTAACCAAAAGGTTCACTGGCCTCCATCTCCTTCAGATGAAGCCCAGGATCAGCCAGTACCTGTTCCCAAGTGAGGCTAATAGAAGAGAGAACATTTAAACCTTGGTCTAGGTCTAATTGCATCCTATCACCAAATACTTTCCTGACCACAGAAAGGAAAGGGAAAGGTTTGTTGAACAATTTAGAATCATTCTAGGTGCATACTCTCTGGGATTCCCTGATTTAAATCAACTTATCTGCCTGTTGGTTGGGCCTGGAAATGCCTCCCTTTGCTTTGAAAAAGCTAAATGGACCACTATTTCTGATGAACCTCAGTTCCTTCCTTGGGCGCACTCAAGGGTCTCAGCCTACCCCTGATACCCCGAGGGAAGTAAGAAATTACTAGGAGCCATCCGTCAAATCTCTCCCATTAAAATTGATTGGTCACATATCTAACATTGTAAATAACAAACTGATGAAACTGTGGCTATCACCATCAATTAAAGACAACATGGAAAGAGAATTCAGGGGTGGAACTGACTTTCCAAACAGCCTCTGCTCAGGCCATGCAATCTTTGTAATTAGTTTCAGGCCAGACCTCCATGACACATTACAGAAAAATAATATTAATTAACAAAATGTATACATGTCTAGGCTCCAGACATTAGCCCAATAATATGAAAATAGTATTTCAAAAATATTGGAAAATACACAATGCAAGCTTGTGGCACTGCAGTTAAAACAACTGGAAAAACCTGAAATTTTTAACTCACAGCAAGCTCCACAATGGAAGGCTCCCATTGATCTCAACGATGTGCTGATATCGTGAGGAAAAAAGACACTGGGCCTGGAATTGCCCAGTGCTCAAGAGGAAGGAAAAACCCAAGTCCCCCTCCTCACCAGAGAATTGTCTATTTTCGTCCAGAGAAGCAAATGTCCCAATGCCCTCAATTACTACTAAACTTGCATGAAGAAATAATGCTACAAGTTAAAGGGCCTCCACGTCTCTCATCAATACCAGGACAACACATTCTACCCTCAACACGAACGACCTCGCTTCCTGCCCCTTCCCCACAGTCTCCAAACTTTACCACTGGTGGGTTTTGATGCTTTGCCCCCAGCTCATCCTCATATCTCTATGGGACCTGTTAAAGGTCAACATAATCTTCTACTCAGCTCCACTACCCCAGTAAACTTGTGTGGAAAGTATCTTCTCATGAATGGAGGTACAAAACTTCCTGCTGGACTGCTTCTACCCGCCCCTGAGTCTTCCTCTTCATGTCTATGTCCCCTAATGGTTTTGTCTGACTTCCCCCAAGCAGGGAGTTCCTTTGCCCACTTCAACCTATCTACTTAAATAAAGATTTAAGCAAACTATTAAAATTATCTAAGGTATATGCGATACAGAACCCATATAAGGTAGAAACAGATCCTTCCAAGCCTCTCCCCAGGATTCCCCAATATCGTTTAAAACCACAAGGACTAGCGGTTGCTCTCCCTGATAATGAGAGGCTTATTAGACATAAGTCCCCACTTCTAATCCATGCATTACTCCCATTTGGCTATTAAAAAGTCAAGTGGGAAAGGATATCAGTTCCTTCCTGGGATCTATCAATTACACTGTCAAATCAAGATTTCCCTTGGTGCCTAATCCTAACACTATCCTGTCTGTTATCTCTTCCAACATGCAATATTTCATGGTGATTCATTTGTGTTCTGTTTTTTTTTTTTTGAGACAGAGTCTCACTCTGTCGCCCAGGCTGGAGTGCAGTGGCTTGATCTCAGCTCACTGAAAGCTCTGCCTCCCAGGTTCACGCCATTCTCCTACCTCAGCCTCCCAAGTAGCTGGGACTACAGGCATCCGCCACCATGCCTAGCTAATTTTTTGTATTTTTAGTAGAGACGGGGTTTCACCATGTTAGCCAGGATGGTCTCGATCTCCTGACCTTGTGATCAGCCTGCCTCGGCCTCCCAAAGTGCTGAAATTACAAGCGTGAGCCACTGCTCTCGGCTGTGTTCTGCCTTTTATAATATTCCCCTTCATAAAGAATCTCACTACTACTTTGCCTTCACCTGGGAAAATAAACAATACACCTGGACTGTTATGCCCCAATGATTTACGCAGGCCCTACATATTTCTCATGGACCTTTTTGATGGAGTTAAAATTCCCAGAAGACTCCACTATAATCCAATATGTAAATGACCTGTTTCTATGCACTTTCAGTTATGACAACTCCCTTCAGGACACTGAATACTTTACTTTAAGGCAATGGCAAGAAAAGACCACAAAGTTTCTAGAGGAAGTGTAATTATTCCATGTGTTCAATATCTGGGTCATGGTATTTCAGCTGCAGGTAAAATGATCTTCACAGGCAGAGCTTCTACTATTCATCATTTTCCTCTTCCTGAAACAAAATAACAGAGGTTTTTGGATCTTGTGGGCTATTGTAGGATGTGGATACCTAATTTCTCATAGACTGATGATTGCCTTTAAGGTTCACAGCCTTCACTATGACTTTTCCTCATCTGAGATTAGTCTTCTCTTACATTTTTCTGTCCCTAAATTTCGGAGCTCCTTGTTCTCCCCCAGCTCTGCCTTTTCCTTATCTCTTAGCAAGACTATTCATCCACAGAGCCTTTGGCAAGCCTGGGCTGGACTAGTCACCACTTCCCATAATGCCACAGACTGAGGGTACTGTGCTTCCTTTCCTGTGGGCACATCTGGCATTTCCAAGATTCCTGTGAGAAATCAAAATTCATATTTTGCTATATCTTCCCTCTCTTTTCTTCCACCATTTTAAACCAGACAAATACCCATTGTGAGAAAAACCTCTGAATATACTCCAGTCTATCCTTGCAAGGGTCATGTCCACTCCCATCATAATTTTACCATCAATTCTTTTCTGGGAACAAGCATTTGTCATTACACTTCTCCAGCCGTCATTAAAATGTAACATAATGCCCCCAAGCCACTACAGGTTCCTGGACATCTCTCATACGAATGGAAAATGTCCCCACTTCCCCTCTCAGCCTAATTTCTCTCACCCAACCCAACCACACACAGACCACCTCCAAAAAATTCTTTCTCAATCATCGAAATGTTTATTCTTTGGTCACCTTCAGCCAACAGATAATTATCTTATGACTCCAGGCTAGCGCCCAATGATTCTTATTCTGTCTGTGGAACTCAAACCTATTAACTGTTACCAGCCAACTGGAATGGATCTCGCTACCTCTCTAATCTTACTAATCCCTTCATCTACTTGATTCCCCACAATTTCTTTCCTTTTTTAAAGTTATCTCTAAAACAATCACCCACTCCCTCCAGTTGACCTCACTCTCACTATGAGAGCAAAAGAGGTATCCAGAACATCATACGTTCTGTTGTAGGTGATCTTGGTTACTCAGGTGGTGACTTAGAAAGAACAGAAACTGGGCATAAGTTCTACCCATGATCTCAAGACATTAAGAAGTCTCAACAGATGGTTCAGCTCATCTTTACTGAAAAGGAACTGAACACAAGATGGACTTAGATTGCTGAGTGAAGAGAATAATGCTTTATTTCCTTGAACAAAAGGAGCAACTGACAAGATGCCCTCCTTGGCCAAACTTAAGTCAGGCTCCTCGGAATCCTCTTCTCAACTAGGCCTTGACCTTTGGTCTCAATTTTGCATAGCACAGTTGTAGTAAGAATCTTGCAGTCAGTTTAGAGAGAACCCCCTACCCTCACTATTTGTTCACCTTCAATATTTGATCACCCTCAGTATCTAATCAAATTCCGCCTCCCTGCACTCTCCAACACCCCCCTTGGTATCTCATCACCCAGCCTGCCTTGAGCAAGAATCATCTGAGGTTGGCTTAACCACAATCTCCCCATTCCTTAAGTTTCTTTCGTCTCCGTAATTTTTCATCCATTAACGCCATCTTGCTCTTTGGCTATAAATCCCTTCTGGTCTATGCTGTATTCAGAATTGAACCCTGTTCTATACTAAGGTCTCTCTTCCCCTATTACAGTAGTTCCTGAATAAAATGTTTTTACCACTTTAACTACTGTAATGTACAGCTCCACTTTTCTTTAAAAAATAGTAAGCACTCAATACTTTAGAGTTACTAACATTACCAAGGTTGTCAGTTTTACTATTAACTAGGAAAAGCTATCTTGAGTAGGTCAGACCCGGTGTGTTGTTTAATATTACTTAAATTACTTATGTTTTGCCTCCAGCTTCTTCATTAGAAAAACCTGCGTCTAGTTACTCTCTCTAACTCCTCATAGGAGCTTAAAAAAATCAGTTAAGCAATTTGAAGTCTGTAACACAGCTGGAAAACATTGCTTCTGTTACTCTAATTCAGCAAATTACCTCCTATGGCGTATTAAATATTCCTTTTTCTGCTCTGTAAGAGTTAATTCATTTCTCATCGGTGAGAACTTTTCACAGGCTGTGAAGCAGCAAGGTGTTACAGAGATAACACAGATTTTGTTTCTAACTCTGCCACCTACAAGCTGAATTATGTTAGGCAATTATAAGTTACCTCAGTCTCTTTGTATACTAAACTGTAAGTATGTATTATTTGCTACAATTCTGTGTATAAAATTTGTAGAAACTAGTTTGTGCCATTTTTGAAAGGTGAAATTTATAAAATAGTTCATTTTATAATCAAATATATCTCTGAAGACTCCTGGGAGTTCCCCTGAAAAGGTGTTAAAAATTGTAAAAATTTCACCTATTATGAAGGTTCCATCCAAAAAAGCAGGACATATGTTCTTCATCTTCATTTCTTAATCTCTTCCCCTGAAGTCATGGAGAACATTTTCAGTTCTGGACTCCAGAGTATACAGAATTTCTTTCTCAAATTTCCCGTGGGGCAAGGTCAAGACACAGTTTTAAAATTTTCATTGACCACATTGTTTTCAGAAAATGGAAAGGAAATAATGAAATGCCAAAAATCCACAGAATAAGTATTAAATAGGATAACCTTATGTAAACTGATGTGGCCACTCATTAAGCAGACCACTTTCAGTAATGTCAATAGATCAAAAGAAAGGTCAGCTGTGTATCAAAGGCTCTGCCATAATCATCAGAGGAAAATGGAGAGCTATCTGTTCAGGAATACTGTAGGTAGGCTGGCTAGTGGGTTTGTTTCATCTTTTTCACTATACCCAAATAGACAAGAAAACAAGATCTGAGGGCTATTTGTCACCTGGGGCTCTGTGATTTGCATCATTCTAACTATATCTATTATATTCAGTCAGATATTTATTAAATAAAATGTCTAAATTCCTAATGGGGAATTTAGTACAAATGCACTACTGTTATTAGCAAAAAGAAAAAAAAAACAAAAACAAAAAACAAAACAAAAACAAAAAAAACCAGGGTAACACTTAGTGATGTTTCAACAACAGTAGCTTACGTTTCTACAGATCTTTAGTGTTTAACAAGATGATTCTTCCTGGACTTTTCACTAACTGTAAGGTAATGCAAATTAGATATTTGTATTTTATAAATGAGGAAACTAAGGTTTCCAGAAGTCAAGTGGATAGTTATTTCAGTTACTTAATGGGAAACCTGAAACTAAAATCCTAGTCTTCTACATTCTAGAAGATATTATAAAATTATAAATGGAGAAAAGAAATAAACACATATAACCAGTATCAGTTATCCATTCAACTACAGGCTGCTTCCCCACTGTCACTCAGTTGCTTCAAGGGTCATCTGAAAGTCGCACTGAACCACGGTTAAACAAAATGTTTCTGATTCCAACGAAAACCAGAGAAAAGTTATCTACTATCTAAAGAAATAGTAACTCTAACAAGTCACTCATATTATTTATCCAGTTTCTAATTTAACAGAACTTTAGAATAATAAAATATGGCAAACTTGAAGGTAAAAGTCTGAACTAAAAAATATTAAATAGTGTTTCAGTATGCTTTCAAATGGCCAGTTTTCTTCATATTCCAACTTCCTATAATTATCAAGTTGAGGACACGACAAGGAACTGGAGTACAAAATCAGAGAAAAGGAAGTATACAAATGGAGAGGAAAGGATATAGAACACGCCATTGCTTATTAAACTAGCAACTTGATCTGGAGCCTTAGCAAATTTAGTTTTCTTACCAGTTAGAATTAGGATTTAAAAGCTGAACAGGCTTCAGACCTTACCTAGTGCAGCCACTATTTGATAGTACAACAAGGAACAGAGGGTCTAACCCTAAGTTGCAGTTTCTAAATGAGTTAGAAAAAAAACCTTTCTAACAGGCATGGTGGCTCCCACCTGTAATCCCAGCACTTTGGGAGGCTGAGGCAGGAGAACTGCTTGAGTCCAGGAGTTTGAGACCCGCCTGGGCAACATAGTGAGACAAAAAATTTAAAAAATTAGCTAGGCATGTTGCCCCATGCCTGTAGTCCCAGCTACATGGGATGCTGGTCTGGAAGGCCTTAGACCCTGCGTTGCCTAGTTCATGCGCCTCTTGTTCACTTCTTTAAACCCTGTGTGTAGCACAAAACCTAGCAAATTGCAGCTGCTCAATGAATGTTTACTTGGCTGAACTGTTAGGAATCTTTTTTGGACTGTATGTTCATATGGTCATCCCTACCAGAGGACTGAAAGCTAATCTTATGACATATTTCTCTGTTAACTTTCAGTGCCAAAAAAAGATTTAGCAAGTAAGTTCCTGCCCCTAAATACTATAACTTAACATACTATTTAAATAGAGGCCTTCAACAATTCAACCTGGAGGAAATGGTCAGGGGGAGTTCTACGGGAGATAATTTTCGTCAGCTATCTGTTCAGACAGGTATGCCTACTATTAATGATATATTAATGATAAAATTTTCACCCTTGTTTTAGAAAAATCTGCTTTATTCATTGATATGAATGCCACTGATGTAACAGCAATGAAAATTTATTAAACTTCCAGATATAATTTGCCAAAATTTGAGATAGAAACCAGACAACCCTTCACTTCGGAAGTAAAACATTTACTAATCACATACTTCTAGCCTAAAAGACTAGATTTAGTAATCCGTAAAAGGTGGTCAATTTAGTCTCTATCTCAGTAGCAGAAAAGGAGCCAACATAAAACAAGTATCATCAGAAAACCACAGGAGTACGCCGAGTGATATAGAATTTGCTAGTCCAAGATAGTTGGCTCAGCTTGAATAAATGGTCTTTTCACTCCACAGAAACAAGAAAACTGAAAACATCATCCAAGTCTGCAATCAGAGACTGCACAATTAGCTGATCAGAGCTAATCTAGAGAGAAGCTGCCTTTTCTTCACAGAAACAAGAATTATGATTTTTAAAAATGTTTTGAGGAATTAAATGCAAATTTATTTCACTTTTACTAGATTAGTTTCACCCTATTTACTTATTTTCCCAAATTTATTTTCTGTCCCCACCTCCCTTTTTTTTTTTTTTTTTTTCATAGTTGTTTTTCTAGAACTCATTATCTGGCCACTTTACTCAACAGTGAATATTTTCAAGTATCGACTATTTTGATAGAATTTTTAAAATCTAACTTGATCATCAAAAAGATGTCTAAAGATACTACAGATGGGGTTCAAAACATGCTATCCCAAAATATGGCACTTTGGCATTTCAGGAAATAGCAAAAGCAGAAAAACCACTCTCATTATCCCCTCGACCCTTCTCCCCTAAAGCAGGTTATAAAACCTAGAAAGAATTCTTTGACCTCTCTTCTCAGTAAGAACTTCATTCCAGAGATGCCCTGAAGGAAAGAAATGTCCTCATCGCTGAAGACACAGGGATACAGAGAAGAATGTAAACAAATAGGCCTTGCAAGCTTCTTCCCAGTTTATTAGATTATATCCCTTTTATCTTATCATACTTCCCTATGACCACTTGTCATCAAACTAAGCATAAAAATAGTTTTTCCTGTTTGAGTTTTCATATCCTTATGAAGGTTCCCATGTCATATAAAACCCATATGAAATAAATTTGTATGCATTTCTCTTATTAATCTGTCTTTTGTTATAGGACCTCAGCCATGAACCTAAAGATGGGTGAGGAAAAAATCTTTTCTCCCATACACTACTCATAACCTAGTAAAACTATTATGTGCAATGAGTCTAAGGTTTTTAAACTTTCAGTTAATTAACTAATTTTATTTTTTGTAAACAGGAGATCTTGCTATGATGCCAGGGCAGGTCTCAAATTCCTGGCCTCAAGCAACCCTCTGTCCTGGGCCTCTCAAAGGCATGAGGCCTTTGAGCCTCATTGAGATTACAGGCATGAGCCACTGCACCTGGCAAAGTCTAGGGTTTTGAAGAGCTACCAAGAAGACTGCAAAATATAACTCCTTAATCCTACAAATGTTAAGAAAAACAATATTTTTATATAAACATTTAAATATTTTTATATATTGATACATTTCAATATGTTCCTGGGTGCATAAAGGTTTAGAATTGTCTTATATTAGTAGACTATACCTTTTATCACATATAAAAATATAACTTTGTCCATTTTAATACTTTTCTCCTTGTACTGCATTTTGTGTAACATTGTCACTCCAAGTTTCTTTTAAATTCCCCTTGCTTTTATCTGCACCCTCCCTCCCCATGCCCACCTTTATTTTCAATCTTTCTGTGTCAGGATAACTTAAATAAGCAGCAAATGGGCAATTGGTTATCCAGGGCTACCCTCTAGTGGTTACTGATAGCATATTAAAATATACCTTTTTCTATCAATGTCATAATTAATCAAACTTCACAAAAAAAGATCTTTAGCACACTTCTACTTACACTGTTAATTATCAAATTAGCTCCAGAATAACTCTTAAACTAAATTGCTGAAGGATTAAATTATTTTCACAAAGTCACAGCAATATCCTGAGATGTTTCATTTATTAGATTACATGTTATCTTCTAGTCATCTAAGCATTACCACATAACAGACAACCAAAAGAACAAAATTACATAAAATTTTTAAAGCTAGCAATAAATAATAGACTATACCATGCCTTGAAATGACAAATGTGATGAGATGAAGTTTTAATTTACTGTGACAAGCCAGACTGTTCCTGTACAATTTCAAGGACAAAGAAAACATGGATCTATAAGCCTCCTGTTGTAGGCAAGGGTTTGTTTCTTTTCTAAAGGTCAGGAGCCAATAGTTCACACTTGGTGAGACTAAATTCCCTAAGGGCTGCCTCTGAAGGAGATCAAGAGAGAAATGTATCCAAAAAAAAGCTGTATTAAGAATTAGAAAAAATGTATGTTAGCTGACAGATGGCTAATTTATTTTTTAAAGAGAATTTACAAGGCTTTTTGGAGATGTGGTTGATTCAGGACTGAGGCAGGGAAAATACAAGATGAGTCTGAAGCATCTTGTGGTGCTAGAGAGGGTGTGCTCAAAAGAAGGAAGGAGGTGTGTCAAAAAAGCACAGGAACCAACCTGAAAGAGCTCCCAGTGGCCAAAGCTGAACATTTTGGACAACAAAATCAACAACAAAGACTGGATTATAACCCATAGAATGAAATACATATCCATGAATGTGCACTAACATAAATAACTGAATACATAAATAAATGGGGAGAAAGGACAGTCTTTCCTTATAGAAACATTCCAATAATAAATGTATATGGAATAGGGGAAATAGAAAATAAACTTTAGAGCACCTTAGTGATGATACTTGCAGGCAAGATCCATGGAGGGATGACAAAAATCAGTGGGGAAGCAGGATATTTACATAGTCTAAAAGTATGTCCCCCAAGATGTTCTGAGGAGAACATAGTAACTCTACAGTAGAGAAACCCAGCAGATACCACTTTAACCAAGTGATCAAGGTTAATATCACCAGCAATAAGTTATCATTATTAATAATAAGTAATAAGTGTTGATATCACATGCCCTTAGAGGGATACGATGAGAAGCGAACATCACACCTGTCCTGCCAAAAATGCATAACCTCAATCTAATCACGAGAAAACTTCAGACAAACCCAAAGTAACCAGTATCCTTCCAAAGTATCAAGGTCATGAAAAGACAAGGAAAGACTGAGAAATTGTCACAGACTAGAAGAGATTAAGGAGACATGACAACTAAATGCAATGTGGAGTCTTTTACTAGATCTTGGAACAGCAGAAGGACATTAGTGAGAAAACTGCTAAATTGTGAATAAAGTCTCTAGTTACAGTATTGTACCAATGTTAATTTGTTGATTCTGATAGTTGAATAATATTTGTGCAAGATGCTAATATTAGAAGCTCGGTGAAGAGTATATGGAACTCTTTGTACTGTTTTTATAACTTTTCCATTAGTCTAAACTTTTCTCACAAATAAAAAGTTTATGGCCGGGTGCAGTGGCTCATGCCTGTAAATCCAGCACTTTGGGAGGCTGAGGCGGGTGGATCACCTGAGGTCAGGAGTTTGAGACCAGTCTGGCCAATATGGTGAAACCCCATCTCTACTAAAAACACAAAAATTAGCTGGACGTGGTGGTGGGCGCCTGTAATCCCAGCTACTTGGGAGGCTGAGGCAGGAGAATTGCTTGAACCCAGAGGTGGAGGTTGCAGTGAGCCAAGAGCGTGCCACTGCACTCCAGCCTGGGCGACAGAGTGACACTCCGCCCTAAAAAAAGAAAAAAAAAATTTATATACCAGGCAATGGAAAAGTACAACATAGATTACCTCATTTGATTCTCCTAATAACTAGGCAAAGGTGGTGTGAATATCCCTATTTTACAGCCTAGGAAATTGAGACTTCGAAATATTAAGTGAAATGTTCAAATGCACACAGTAAGATGTGTCAGGACTGAAACATCATTATGACTTGTTCAAAGTCTCCATTCCTTCTACCATGTTATGAGGATCTGCACAGGCCTGTATCCACCCAAGAAACACAAGTAATCTCTTCTAAAACTAGAGTAAAATTTTAAAGTGGCAGCAATGCTAAAAAAAAAAAAAAAAACAAAAAAAAAAAAACAGCAGAGGCTATATTCAGAATCTAGTGGCAATTTTTAATTTGCTTAAAATATGCAGTTTTGGGGGAAACATGGTTTTCTGTCAAAAAGGCAAATTACTATATATTTAAATAAAGTCATTTGTATTTACTATGACATCCAGCAAGTCTTATAAAACTATACAAATTACAATATACTGCTATGCTACCCAATATGAAGTATAAAAAAGATGAGTTTGTAACAAAGGTCATTTAACTTCAACAGGCATAGACGTTTTATTACATAGTTCAAAGATACCTAAAACAGATGAGAGGAATTTTCAGATGTCTTAGTGTTTTTTTTCCTTGCAATTTGCAACATTAAACCATTTACCTACATAAACACCACATAAATATTATTTAATACAAAGAAGCAGCATATCAAACCCTATAGAAATATCTGAGAAAATGTCCATGATGGAAAAGAAATGCTTCCCTCTTTTCCCTTTTAGTGATACGTTACAGTCATCACAGTAACGATAGGTTACTTCATTTTGTGAATGACAATAAAGGATCAGAATTAAAGCCCCTAAACAAAGTGGTTCCTTTCTCATAACCAAATGTAACTGAATTAAATTATTGATGGATTGTGTTCTCTGCAGTGCAGAAAGATGGCTCTGCCAAGGGAGGGCTATGTAAACTTCATTGTCTGGCTTCAGGTTATCTGTTTACTTCTGCACTTCACTGTGATTTATCATTAAGAAACTGAATTTGTTTTGCCACACTATCCCCCCTTTGAATGAACTGTACACTGGAAACATGCTAATAGAAAAAGAAGATAAGACAAATTGCATTTTTTCCCAATTCTACAACCTAATCATTTTTAAAAGCACAGATTTTTAAAGGTTAGAAGATGCTTTAAATATCCTAACAAATTTCTCATATTTACTTATAGGAATTTAACTTAAAAATTAAAATATCAATGGTATATTATCATGAGCATGCCTAAAACAACAGTTGGGAAGAACAAGCTGAGCACAGACTAAATCAGACAATTTAGGCTGGGCATGGTGGCTCATGCCTGTAATCCCAGCACTTTGGGAGGCTGAGGCGGATGGATCACCTGAGGTCAGGAGTTTGAGACCAGCCTAGCCAACATGGTGAAACCCCATCTCTACTAAAAATACAAAATTAGCCAGGGGTGGTGGCGTTTGCTTGTCATCCCAGCTATCTGGGAGGCTGAGGCAGGAGAATAGCTTGAACCCAGGAGGTGGAGGTTGCAGTGAGTCTAGATCGCACAACTGCACTACAGCCTGGGCAACAAAAGCAAAACTCCGTCTCAAAACAAACAAACAAACAAAAACAGACAATTTAATACACTTTAAAGCGTATCAAAGTTTTGAAGTCTGTAGTACCTTAATCAAGAAAAAAATACAGATTAATTAAACTGAATATTAAAACTACCTATATTTTATATATCAATTATCACCCCTCAAGAGTAAATTTTCCAACCACGTGGTAATTATCTCACTTATTTTCACAATATCATTTAAGTATGTAGGAATAGTTAACTTATTTATATTTGCTGATGGCTAGCTGAGTAACAGAGTCCCTCAATAGCAAATCTAAAACTCCAATCTAGGTCTGCTGATTCCCTATCCAGAGCTCATTCACTGAATCATAACACCTCTCAGCTATTTACAGTGTGTAGTGAAGGATACAGAATAGCTTGTCGCAATGTATTAGAAAAAGCAAATACATCATAGTTGTGTTCAGCAGTCTACCAGCCTCCCTTTTCATGTCTGGGTACATTTTACAATTCAACAGATAAAAATCACCATTTAGTGTGATAGAAATTACTATCTTATTTATTGGCTCTATTAACTCAACAGTGAGAAACAGAGAAAAAGATGGATCTTGGGCTAGGTCGTTCATGGTCCTTCTAGCCCTGATTTCTATCTATAAGGCAGGAAGAAAATCTAAGTGTATTGTTTATCCACCAGGAGATTGGTCTGGGCCATGTTATGTTTGAGGAGCCTATTTGGCATCCAAGGGGAGACACAGAGCAGGTAGTTGGGTATACCTGACTCCAGGGTAAGAAGAGCAGTCTGGCTGGAGGCTCTATGAGAATGCAAACTCCAGGAAAACAGGGATTTTGTCTATTTTGTTAAGTTCTATACCTTTAAGCACCCACAACAATGCCCAGGACATTCCAAGAGCTCTATAAATATTAGATGGGACTACATGAAACTGCCATGACATTGTACTATTTTTGATCTATATTAACAGCAACTTCATATGATTCTATCTAGTACTTACTGAATAAACGATACCCTGTAATTTTTCATTTCACAGTCTCTCCTCTGGATCTGAGCTAAAAAAATTCCTGCCTTACTGGAAAAAGAGTACAGCAGAGTGGGTAGAAGATCCTGAAGTTGGTCCTTGCTCCTTTTCAGACCCCAACGGTCTCAGACTCCCTCTTTCCTGGCTAGTGCATTACAGGCACACTAAATATTGTTGGTAGTGATGATGACAGAAATTACCTTTTCCTAATACTTCCTATAGGTAATTATTAGAAAATTAAAAGTAGCCACTTGCAAATTATATAACTAGTTGATTTTAAATAAATTTACAGTATTTTTCTCAGTACTGTTACCGGGTAGAAGGTTCTGATCGTGAGTTGTCCAGGTCCTTGGCACACTGAACACAGAACTGAACAGCACACACAAACAAGCAAGGAAACTGTAGACTTATTGAAGTGGGAGGCAATAGTAGCGAAAGTACACTCCACAGAATGGCAGCGGCCCAAGCAAGTGGCTCAAAAGCCTTGGTAGCAAAGTCTTTTGGGGTTTAAGTACCCTCTAGAAGTCTCCCATTGGTTACACCCTATGTAAATGAAGGGCTGGCTCATGCCAATTAGAGGCCAAAGTGAACTGGCCCATGGCCAATCAAAGACAAGCTGGATTGGCACCTTATTTATGCAAATGAAGGTCCTAAAATGGACCAATCATAGGCCACAGTGCAGGTTTGCCTCATGGCCAATCAGAGGCTGGTGTGAATAGGCACCTTATGCAAATGAAGGTCCTAGAATTTAGTTCCAGGAAGTTTGCATGAATTGGCCTTAGGTTCCCTGCCTTCAGAGCCTATTCTTTTGCCTCACTACTACAGTTATCATTTTATAGCTAAAGTTTCTGAGTAATAGATTATTTCTCCAAAGCCATAGCAGAAGAGTAGATAGGTAAACTCAAAAGTCCTGAAGTTCAATTCTGGGCTTAATTCATTACAACTTGTCTCTACCACCAACTACGCGGAAGCTCTATATATGTGTGTAAGGATGTTACTATGCTATTTAATTACATTAAGGGATTTTTCTGCCCGTATTTGTTTTCCTATGCTATATCACATTTAGAAACTTCCAAAGACAAATCCAATTGCTTATAGTTTTACCTGGATACTTTACCTGAATAGATTATCACATGAAACAACTTTTCTCCTGAAACACACACACACACACACGCATATATAATCTTTAAAAGCTTATATGAGTGATCTTTAAATTACCATACTGCTATATACAATTTCCATAGTTCTCTTTTTGGTTTATCATGTCATAAACTGAGCATAACATAAGAATTATTTTCTATTCTGTTTTATAAAGAAATGCTGTTCCTGAAGAACTTTAATATATATTAATTCAAATTTAATCATTTAAATAGACTAATAAAAAAAGAAAGCTGAGGATGACTATACAAATCTGAGGATGGTGCTCTGATAGGACAACTTCTAGGATCACAACTCCACTAGCCACTTCACATGGAGATGAACTTCCTTTAAAACTCAAAAGCTGCCTCTGATGTCCTATATAGCATACAAATGAGCAGAACAATAATGAGAAACACAATACATGTAAAATTACGGGAACAATACTATGTTGATGTGCAGCTTAAAGAGTAATTTGTTGAATAATAATAATCCCCAAGTCAAGTTGACAAATTAACTTGCTTCTAAATAAATGAAAGTATAGGCCAGGTGTGGTGGCTCAAGCATGTAATCCCAGCAATTTGAAAGGCCAAGGCAGAAGGATTGCTTCAGCCCAAGAGTTTGAGGTTAACCTCACATACAGTGAGGTTACTCTATGACTGTGCCACTGCATTCTCTCCTGGGACAGAGAGCAAAAACCTATCTCTAACAAAAGTAAATAAATAAGTAACTAAATAAAGAAAAGCATAACATTACTTTTCAAACTTAAGTAGTGGCAGATGAGAGGAGCCCTTTCCCAAGCAGCTACAACATTAGGTGATTTGTAAAAAGGCTAGAATTTGTTTTACCTTATAATACCAAACAATTCACCTTTCACAAAATGTGCTGCTCTGGCTTGTTTAAACAATGGATGTACTCCCCCATCACGTGATTTGGTCTCTCTTTCTTAGCTATATTCATCCAATCTGGACAGTGAACTGTGATGGCAGGGACATCTCTCTATTCCCTTAAATCTCTCTGCCTTATGCCCACTGTGCTTGACAGTGAGGATCTTGAAAAACTATAAATTAAATTCCACAGGTATGCACACAAAATTGCATATAAATGTATAATGTACTGTTAAATCTCAATTCCTTAAAGGTTCAAAGGATTATTATCTACTCTTCCCTTCCATTATGAAAACATCATATCCCACAAACCTGCAAAATTAAGTTACCCAACCAACAAGCGCAAGCTGTTTAGCTCTTAAATTGAGGTGACACAATGTGCAAAGGAAAGTCACCTTAATTCCACTAAGGGAAAAAAAATGCACTAAAACCCATCTCTCTGAGCTGAGCCTTCATTCAATATTGAAACAAGTAATCTCAAATTCCATGGTTTTGGCTGCTGCTCAACATTATTCCATTCAACTGGGGATTGAACAAAGCAAAATAAAAAGGAGCTTTAATGTGCCTTTTCTTCTCCTTTTTGCTATACTACATTGACAGCATCTTGTTCATTAATTAAACTTTTTCTTCCCTTAAAGAAATAGACTGTAGGGTGCTATACTGGACACTGAGGAAGCAGGCAGGAAATAAGAGGCATAAGTTAGAAAAAATCTAGGATTTAAAAATTGTAGTTGGAGATACAAAATATTCATGAACGATAAAACAAATATAGAGAAACATTTCAACAAATACAAAGTAAGATGGTAAGTATTTAACACATACAGGGGTTGACATGGAGGCAGAACTAGGAGTGACTAGAGGTTCCTCTCACAGATTTTACATGAATCAAGACAGCTCCACCTTGATGACTGAAACAGTTCAGGTGCCTTGCACATTTTCTGTCATCCACTAGAAATGGGGTTATGAATTTAAGTCTTTGGAGGCTATGAACCCAGTTAATAATGACTAATTTGCCAAATTTGCTGGAACCCTCAGAAATAAATTTTGGTTTTGTGAGCCTGACTTGTGTTTCTTACATAAGAAGAGAATGCATTCACTGTTGTTGTGTTTTTTTTTTTTTTTTTTTTTTTTGGTTTCTTTTTGAGACAGAGTCTTGCTCTGTTGCCCAGGCTGGAGTGCAGTGGCGCTATCTCGGCTCACTGCAACCTACGCCTCCCAGATGGAAGCAATTCTCCCACCTCAGCCTCCCAAATAGCTGGGATTACAGGCTACGCCACCATGCCCAGCTAATTTTTTGTATTTTTAGTAGAGACTGGGTCTCACCATGTTGGCCAGGCTGGTCTTGAACTCCTGACCTCAAGTGATCTGCCCACTTTGGCCTCCCAAAGTGCTGGGATTCCAGGCGTAAGCCACCACGCCCAGCCTTCACTGTTGTTTTTGTTCTGTATAATAATAGGCACAATAGGGAGATCATGAGGAAAAAACATAATTCTTATTCATTACCTTACTGATATGTAGGAACTTTGGCTTTGATAATAATTTAAAGAAGATATGCCATTTCTAATTTGCCATCTTAAAGCTCAAAATAATAATGCAATAAAATTCTAAGTTTATACAAAATCTTTTGACAGAAATGACAGGTGTTCTAAAGGGAAATGATTAAAAGGTAAAAAAGATGAGAAAATGCTTTCCATGTATTTTTTATTTGGGTTTTAGATACCTCAATATGAGGGAACTAGAGGAACACAGCATTCTTTGCTGTTTTATCATTATGTAAATCAAATAGATTTTCTTTTCCAATAAAATTATATGTGTAAATTGCCCCTGTGCATATCTTGCTGGCAAAAAAATTATAGGAATGACACCAATTTCATGGTAACTTTAATTTAAAAAAATGCTCCTCAGCTTTACAACCTGAAGATAAAGTTTATGCACTTTCTTGAAGTCTCTCACTAAAAACTGATGACCAGTGGAAATTTACCTTCTCATCAGCCATAAAATAGTGACTGCAAAATTCAATAATCTTGAATGCATAGTTCGAAATTTGTGATTTACTGTTTGGCAAATAAAAGTTATTTTCTAACCATAATAATAGTTATTTATTGAGGGCTTACTCTGTTCTAGGCACTGTTTTACCTATATTATTGCTGCTTTACATCCTGGAAAGCCACTTGATACTTTTTTATTGGAATCCCCAGAAAAGAATCCATCCTTTCAATGTTCATTTCCTGAGTATTTGACAACACAATTAGAAAAATTATCTTAATGTTAGAAAAAACAGTGCTGTTCATAGATATGAAGAGAAAGCCAGCAGCATACAGAGAAATGGGACAGCCAAGATTATTACTGACAGTGAATAGGAAAATATAATCAAGTTCATGAATTCTAAAAGGAAATTAAAGACATTTGCTAATTAGGTGATCATAAAAGAAATAATAAAGCTCATTTCCTGCTCTATGATACTGGCAAGGCATCAAACCAAAAAGACGAAACAAAGGCATTTGGCTTTCATTATAAACCTATATAAAACAGCACAATAAAGAGACGTGTACACAGCTCTTTCACATCAGTTAACTTAGATTCCTACCATTTTCTCAGACAAGTGTTTCTGTTACCTTTCTTAAAGATGTCACCATGGCTCAGCAGCTGCCATGAGTTAACCAACTAAAAATATGGTTTCTGATGCACATACAACTCATTTTCACATCCACAAGAAAATAATGGGCAAGAAAAACTAATAAAGTTAAACAAAACGGCCAGGCGTGGTGGCTCACACCTGTAATCCCAGCACTTTGGGAGGCCAAGGCGGGCGGATCATGAGGTCAAGAGATCGAGACCATCCTGGCTAACATAGTGAAACCCTGTCTCTACTAAAAATACAAAAATTAGCTGGGCATGGTGGCATGTGCCTGTAGTCCCAGCTACTCAGGAGGCTAAGGCAGAATAGCCTGAACCTGGGAAGCAGAGGCTGCAGTGAGCCAAGATCGCACCACTGCACTCCAGCCTGGCAAAAGAGCAAGACTCCATCTCAAAGAAAAAAAAAAAAAAGAAAAAGAAAAGAAAAGGTAAGAACTGAAATAAAAACTGAAGGTTGATGAATTCACCTTACAATTCACAGGCAGATTATAAACCTCAATATATATTTTTCCTCATTTAATTATACTTCTACAAGTTTATGTTCAAATTCTATTTTCAAAAAAGTCTGAGTAATGAACATAGATGAGGGCATTCAGGGAGAAAAGAAAGACCATAAGCAAATCTAGACTTAGAACTTCCTTACTTTTTGTAGTTATCAGTGTTTTAGTTTCAAGAAAAATCAATATTGTTTACTTAATTTTGCAACAATTAATTTTTAACTAATCCAATTACTTAAAAAATTATTAGAAAATTATGCTCTTCACAAATGCCACTTACTGTTAATATCTGCAACTTTTCCTACTATCAAAAGGGCTCATTTACTTCCTTTCACATTAACATGCATAAAATAGTATTTGTTAACTATCAATAATTTTTTAAAGTAAATTAACAACAGCTACAACGTACAGAGTGGCTATATGTGCTCAGTAGTGTGTCAGGCACTTGACAGACATTATCCCAGCTCCTCACAAGAACCTACAAAAAATAGAGATTATTATTCCCATATAAAAATGAGAGCATAAGACAGACCTTAGGAAAAGTAAGTATCTTGACCAGAATGATAAAATGAACCAAGTTAAATCTTAACAGACCCAAATAATCATCACTGTACTCCCTCATAACCAATATAGCTCATCCTAACTTTGGTGCAATAGCAATCTGAAGTTCAGAAAGAACTTACACTTATGGAAAACGTCCTTAAGTCTTGATCGTCACCAAAAAGCAGGCATTCTTTCTTTCCTTTAGTTGGGGAGAAAACAGAGGACCAGAGAGGGTAAAAAGCTTTTCAGAGCTCCCAAAGAGGTTGCAAGGGCCTGGCCTGTGGCCTTCAGCCTTTAGATCCAATTTTCTTTCTAACGCTCAGGCTTTAACCAGCATAGCTGAAAACACATGTATTTGTAGCAAAGTACCTGGACAGGCACACCACCTTTAAGTCTTAGATAGCTCTCCAATCTTCACATTTAACCACATGGTTGCTCACCATTTTTATTATTCCCTTAATATCTTTGTAAGAATAGAATTTTCTATACGCTTTCCTTGGACAATCAAAACTGTTAAATAGAAAAGCCATGATTACTGCTTCCAATTTTATTCTATTCTATCATAATGCTCTACAATGGTGTTTCATTCTCAAATACAGAAATGCTGGGGCATGTAGTGAACAAGTAATACTGAAAAGCTGATTCAAGGCAGAAATAATAAATAGTAGGGGTTTTCCCCATAAGATATTGACACAGAAGCCTGCAAACCTGCAGTTCGTCAGATGGCAGCTCTTCCGACCTCAGATTAGAAGACGTAATCTCACATAAACAATGAAGGGGAAAGACCAATAAAAGAAGGTTTAGGATCTTTACAGTAAAAAAAAACCAAGTTACTCATTGCATTTGGGTGACATAATAAGTGACATTATTGATCACGGAAAAACATATTTGCCTACCTATCCACCTAGAAAATTGGACTGGGCATACCCACTCTGATTTATGTGGTCAAATACAAAGCATTTTCAAATACTGGGCAAATTTTTAAATAATATGGACTATATATTTATTGAACACAATTGTCCTTTTGAAGTATTTTTTTTCAGTCATACTCAAAAAGTCAGATACTTTTTGACAGCTCAGGAAATATATAGCAAAAAGCTTTTCATAATATTGTATAACAAATCAGAGAAGAAATGCCTATGAACGAACAAACAGTCTAAAATCAAACCAAGTGCATATACATACCTTCGTTCACATTTTAAGATGTCAACTATGAAAACATAATGCAGAATTATAGTTACAGGCAGATTTCACTGCAGTACTTCTGGAAAAATATGATTTCCCTTGCTCTTTAAATGATGAAAAATAGCCTGTTAAAAGGATCTTTTAAAATATGTCTATAAAAAAATCTCCCCCAACAAGACTAAGACGTGATTATAAACACAATTTCAATCAAGTGATACTATCTATAACAATAGCAAGTAGGTAATGAAAAACAGGGGGAAAAGGCAAAGGGCATTTTGCTTTCTCACATACTACACAATAACGTATTTTATGTCCTAGTGAATATAAGGCAATACTTATGACAGCTTTTCCTACTGCAATTGGGGAAGAGCTTTAAGACTCCAAAGAAAAGTGGAGACCTTCCCCGACTTATGGTGGGGTTATGTCCTGATAAACCCATCATAAGTTGAAAAATATCATGTCGAAAATGAATTTTAATACACCCAGCCTACCAAAAATCACAGCTTACTTTAAACATGCTCAGAACACTTACATTTGCCTACAGTTGGGCAAACTAATCCAACACAAAGCTTATCTTATAAAAGCATTAAATATCTCATGTAATATATTGAACACTGTAGCAAAAGTGAAAAACAGAATGGTTTTACATCATAAAATCAAAAAATTTTAAGTCAAGCCATCAAGAAATTCAAACAAAAAATCTAAAACACAAACATTCAGATTTTATACATCTTCTCAACCACTATCTACAAGTTTATGATTATTACAACATTTTTCTTTTTTTTTCTAATCCCCATGTTGATCAAAATTACAATATTTCTAATGTTTGGTTTGGATGGCTGGTAGAGTAAAGGTATAGCCATGGGACAGTTTTATTTCTGAAAAGCAAAATGATATTGATTACTTACTATGTACAAGGCACTGTTCTAAGCACTTTCTTTGTATTAGCTTTATTTAGTCCTCACAACAATCCTTTAGGACAGATACTATTAGGATCCTCTTTTCACAGATGAAGAAACTGGAGCACAGAAAGGTTAAAGAAATTGCCAAAAGTCAGATTACAGCTGCTAAGTTGCAGAGCAAGAATTTGAATCCAAGTAATTGTATTTCCAGGCACTTAATTGCTCTGAAAACTATATCTGTAGTTTGTCAGATGAAATTATGTATTCTTTCCTGAATTTATACAGAAAATAAAACAGGAAAGGGGCTTATCCTAAATCATCCTATTTCTCATCCCTTAACTTTTAAAGCTATACATACAACAATAAAGAAGAACCTGTTATGATGTCAACTGACTGACTCCCATTGGCAGTGCATCTGAAATAATTAGAATTAGTATCAAAAACTTAGGTTTGATTCTGAGCTATATAGGATACAAAGTTTATATGTTTGGACAATTCATTTAACCTTTTTGAGACTCAATACTAAGGTACAGAATGGAATAAAAATATGATCTCCCTTATTTATTTCTGAGGAAGCCAAACACTTAAGATGATTTGGAAACGTTCTTACAGAAGAATTCCAGCTAATAACTTTAGAAATAAAAATAATATAAGTGATTTTGGAACGATCATTCCATAGAAAAACCATTATTAGATGAAGACTTGTTGAAGAACTTAACAAAACACAGGGTTCAAACTACTGCTACCCAATATGCTTCCTATGTGACACAATATGAAAAACAAAGTACCACTTATGAAGGATTCCTGCCAAAAAGGTTGCGCCTGAATCTACGTAAGTCTTTAGAGCTAATTCCATTTACAGAAAAAAAAAAAAAAAATGGGTTATACAGTAACAAATTAAATGACACCACAAAAAAAGCAAACAAATAAACCCAAAATGTGAAACATATAGAACTGGCTCATTTCTTCAAGTTAATGGGCTGAAAAAAAACAAAAACAAAAAAGGAGAGAGAAAAGGAGAGGTAAGGGATTACGAAAAGATTTATGAGACAACAGCCAAATCTAACATGTGACCTGATGTAAATCCTAGTTCAAACAAACCAGATGTAAAAACAAAAACAAAACATTTTTTAAGCAATTGGAGAAATCTGAACATGACCTGGATATCTGATGCCACCAAAAATTATTGCTAATTTTGCCAAGTCATAAGACAATAACACTACAATTATGTAAGAAAGTGTCTATTTTTTTTTTAGAGGTGCATACTGCTGTGTATAGGTATCTGTGATGGTTAATTTCACATGCCAACTTGACTAAATCACAGCGTGCCCAGATATTTAGCTAAACATTATTTTGGAGTATGTCTTGGTGTCTCCAGATGAGACTGGTATTCGAATCAGTAGGCTCTGTAAAGAAGACTGCTCTCCCCAACGTAGGAGGGCAGCACCCAATTTGTTGAGAGCCTGAATAGAACAAAAGGTGAAGGGAGAATTCTCCTGTCTGCCTGACCGCATGAGCTGAGACACTGGTCTTCTCCTATCCTTGGACTGGAGCTTACTGGCTCCCCCAGTTCTCAGGCCTTTGGACTCAGATTGAACTACACACCACTGGCTTTCCCGAGTCTCCAGCTTGCTGACAGCAGATCATAGAACTTCTCAGGCTTCATAATCACATGAGCCAGTTCCTCATAAAAAGTCTCTTTATATAGAGAGAATGGCATATGACTTAGTCTGAAACTTGCTTCAAAAATAGCTAAAACACAAAGAATAAAAAGGGACAAATAAATAAATAAAATACGGAAAAGACTGATAATTGTTTAGTATGATGACAAGATACGTGAGAATTTGTATTTGTATACATTTGGAATTTTTGATAATGTTAAATTTTTTAAAAGTATTTTCTCCACTTGTTTCATAAACTATTATGATGATCATTGACAAAAAGTATATAAAAGTAGCTAAAACACATATCAGTGGCTAAAACACATATCAGTGTGTTTTAATGTCAGTGTGTTTTAATGTCAGTTTGAAAAAGGAATAAAGAAAAAAATTTAAGGAATCCACATTCTAAATTAGGAGATGGCCAACTATGGCCAGTCCACAGGCCAAATCCAGACAGCTGCCTGTTTTTGTGATAGTAACACAGCTACATCCATTTGTTTAAATATTGTTGATGGTTGCTTTCATGCTGCAGCAGCAGAGTAAGTGCAACAGAAACCACATGGTTCGTAAAGCAAAATTTATTTACTATCTGGCCCTTTAAAGAAAGTTTACTGACTCCTATTATAAATTCTAATTTTTACTATTATTTAAGAGAAAATTTAGCCTCAAAACATTTTCAGAGCCTTTCTTTTTCAAATTTACCAATGATTTTCCCTATCTGGCTTCTCACAAAGAAAAACCAAACCACCCACAAAATAGGGGCTGGTAGCCTCATAAGTTTTGCCCTAAAGTGAATAAATCATTTCATAGCTTCAAGGTAGCTACTTTTCTATTAAATCTGGAAGCCTATAATAAAAGTAAACAAACCAAAAAAGTAACAAGGTAAAAAAAGAAAGAAAACTTATAATTTCATATTACTATTACTATTTTACTTCAAGTTCCCTGAGTTTAATAAAAACAGCCAAAGGGAGGCAATATATTACATGTTTCAATGCATTCCAACCAAAGGATGTTTTTTATCTGGGGAGGGAAAGAGAAAGGAACACATACACATACAAGGCTGGAATTTCCTCCATGTCAATCCAGCGAAGAACACTGTAAACCCATGGGCCATTTTTTTCTAACTATAAACTGTATGTTTTGGATTAATAGTTTAAACACATTCTTTGGCAGCCTTCAACTTAACTTACATAACCTTCAGGTACACCCATGAGCTGATTACTAATTTAGGGCTTGAGGAAAGCAATGTTTCAGAAGGGAAAAGGGGACATGAATGAGCTTAATATGTAAGTATACTAGCTAAAGGGCATAATTAAAACTACATCACTCCTTTAAATCTACATAATTATGTCCCAAAGACATTCTCATTAGTATCTTTTATTTTGCCACTAAACCAGAAAGGACTTCATGTCTACATAGTTGGGAAATTCATACAAAATTTAAAAAGCTAAGGCCGGCTGTATGCATCAGCTCACGCCTGTAATCCCAGCACTTTGGGAGGCTGAGGAGGGTGGATCACCTGAGCAGGAGTTTGAGAACAGCTTGACCAATATGGCAAAACCCTGTCTCTACTAAAAATACAAAAATTAGCCAGGCATGGTGGCGTGTGCCTGTAATCCCAGATACTCGGGAGGCTGACACAAGAGAATTGCTTGGAGACAGGAGAATCGCTTGAACCCAGGAGGCAGAGGTTGCAGTGAGCCAAGATCGCATCACTGCACTCCAACCTGGGCGACAAAGCAAGAGTCTGTCTCCAAATAAATAAATAAAAAAGCTAAGGCATATACAAGTCAGATAAAGTGTTTGCAAAATTCAATGACTGAACTTCCCTTCTTAAAGTAAAATCTGCCATTAAGTAATATATAAATCCAGTCAACCATCACTGCTACCACAGTATCAGTAGGTAACCTTATGCCCCAAATTTCAGAGGGGAAAATAACCAGAAAGAATTAAACTATTTGTAATTTTAGAAGACAGAATGCTGCTTTTTCTGACACTAACTCAACTGGAAATCTCTACTAACCAGTGCTTCCTCTACTATGCAATGATAATTGATGTTCCTAATGATCAGCCTGAAGCATGTTCCAAATCCTGAAGTTCATTCTAAATGATTAAAAAGATTATGTTCAGTAGACTTTCAGTGGTGAGTACATTTCATTATATTCTCATTATTTTAAGATTAGTAACATACTTAGGATATATAGGGCAACTGTCCATCAAAAGGCTATTCCCAAAATCAGATATTCACAGAGGCTATACTGGAAAGCTCTCAATATTATGGTCAATTTACTATACATAGGGGAGAAAATCACCTCTCTCAAGACATGGTACATGAAATTCTATAGGGCATTAAGAGATTCTGTCCTAGGACTTGAAGAAATTTTAAATCCCCTTTTTGAAAAAAATTGGCCCAAACAGTGGCCCTTGTACTCTCTGCTTATCATGACACTGATCAAATCTTCTGAGACAGAAGCTGCAAGAGGAATTAGGAAGCTATTGCAATAATTAGATAAGAGATGGTGATGGTGTGGACCAATATTGTGGCAGTACAAACTGGATAATGATATACTTTCAAGGTTGAGCCAGAAGAATTTGCTGAGAGCATAGGTATGAGAGAAAAGAGTAAAAGACTATATACATCAAGGTTTTTAACCTGAGCAACTAAAACAATGAGATTGCCATTATCTGAGATTGGAAAGACGATAGGAGGAGTTGGTTTGGGGTAGAATGGTATACCAACAGCTTAGTTTTAAGCATTTTAAGTCTGAGATACCTCCTAAGTATTACGATGTTTGTATAATCTAGAACATAGATCATCTATAGATCATAACTAGGCACCTGGATATCTGGGTCTAGAGCTCAGGGAGGTGGTTAGGCTGAAAATATGCCCTTAGGAGTCATTGGCATATAGATCTATGTGAAGCCATAAAAAAGGATGAGATCACCTAAGGAGTGTAAACATAAAGAACTAAGATGTTTCCTGGAGTGCTAAACTATCTAAGAAGAATATAATACCCACATTCCTCATCTTATTGTGCCCCATTTCATTGTGCTTCATAGATAGTGCATTTTTTACATATTGAAGGTTTGTGGAACCCTGTATCGAGCATGTCTATCCATGCCATTTTTCCAACAGGATATGCTCACTTCATGTCTGTGTGTCACATTTTGGTAATTCTCTTAATTTTTCAAACTTTTTCATTATTATATCTCATTCTATATATTTTATTATTACGTCTGTTTTGGTGATTTGTGATTAGTGATCTTTGATGTTACTAACGGAATTGTTTTGGGGTGTCACAAACACACCCACCTAAGACAGCAAACTTAGTTGATAAATGTTGTGTGTGTTCTGACAGCTCCACCAACTGGTCATAACCCTGTCTCTCTCCCTCTCCTCAGGCCTCTCTATTCCCAGAAACACAAAAATATTAATAAGGCCAATTATATAAGGCCAATTAATAAGGACTCTGACCAAGTGAAAAAAAGACTCGCACATCTCTCACTTTAAGTAAAAAGTTAGAAATGATTAGGCTAGCGAGGAGGCCATGTGCAAAGCAAAGATGGGCTGACAGCTAGCCTCTTTGAGAAAGTTAAGGGAGATAGGCCGAAAGCTAAGCTTCTCGTGCCAAACAGCCAAGCTGTGAATGCAAAGAAAAAATTTTTCAAGGAAATCAAAAGTGATACTCCAGTGAACATGTGAATGATAAAAAAGCAATACAGGCTTAGTGCTGATGTGGAGAAAGATTGAGTAGTCTAGATGGAAGATTAAACCAGCCACAACATTCCCCTAAGTGAAGCCTAATCCAGAGGAAGGCTCTAACTCTCTTCAATTCTGTGAAGGCTGAGAGAGGTGAGGGAACTATAGAAGAAAAGTTTGAAGCAACTGGCTGGGCAGAGTGGCTCATGCCTGTAATCCTAGCACTTTGGGAGGCCGAGGAGGGCGAATTGCCTGAGCTCAGGAGTTCGAGACCAGCCTGGGCAACAACGGTGAAACCCCGTCTCTACTAAAATACAAAAAATCAGCCGGGCGTGGCGGCGTGCGCCTGTAGTCCCAGCTACGCAGGAGGCTGAGGCAGGAGAATCGCTTGCACCCAGGAGGCAGAGGTTCCAGTGAACCCAGATCATGCCACTGCACTCCAGCCTGGGCAACAGAGCAGGACTCCATCTCCACAAAAAAAAAAAAAAAAAAGTTTGATGCTAGCACAGATGGGTTTATGAGGTTTAAGGAAAGAAGCTATCTCCATGATATAAAAGTACAAGGTGAAGTGGCAAGTGCTAATGGAGAAGCTGCAGCAAGTTATCCAGAAGAACTAGCTAAGATGACAAAGGTGGCTATACTAAACAACAGATTTTCAATGTGGATAAAACAGCCTTATATTGGAAGAAGATGTCATCTAGGACTTTTATAGCTAGAAAGAAGAAGTCAATGCCTGGCTTCAAATTAGCCCCTAACTTTCTTGTTAGGGGCTATAGCAACTGGTGGCTTGAAGTAAAAGACAATTTAGCATTCTGAAAATCCTAGGGCCCTTACGAATTATGCTAAATCTACTCTGCCTGTGACCTCTAAATGGAAGAACAAAATGTGGGTAACAGCATATCTGTTTATAGCAGAGTTTACTGAACAGTTAAGTCCACTATTGAGACTTAGTACTCAGATAAAAGGATTCCTTACAAAATATTACTGCTTCATGACAATGCACCTAGTCACCCAAGTGCTTTGATGGAGATGTATGATGAGATTAATATTTTCATGCTTGTTAACACAACATCCATTCTGCTGCCCATGGATCAAGGAATAATATTGACTTTCAGGTCTTATTATTTTAAAAATATATTTAATTAGGATATCATTGCCATAGATTGTGATTCCTCTGATGAATCTAGGAAAAGTAAATGGAAAACCTGGAAAGAATTCACCATTCTAAATGTCATTAAGAATATTTGTGATTCTTGGGAAGAGATCAAAATATCAACAATAACAGAAGTTTGGAATAAGTTGATTTCCAACCTTCACGGATGACTTTGAGGGGTTCAAGACTTCAGGAAAGGAAGTCACTGCAGATGCAGTGGAAATATCAAGAGAACTAGAATTAGAAGTGGAGCCTAAAGATGAGCTGACTGCTGCAACATCATGATAAAACTTTTTAGTGGATAAAGAGTTGCTTCTCATGGATGAGCAAAGAAGGTGGTTTCTATTCCTGATGGAAACTATTCCTGGTGAAGATGCTGTGAACACTGTTGAAATGACAACAAAAGATTTAGATTATTACATAAACTTAACTTATAAACAGCATCAGTGTCGAGAGGATAGACTGCAATTCTGAAAGAAGTTCTGTTACAGGTAAAATGCTATCAAACAGCACTGCCTGCCACAAAGAAATCTTTTATGAAAGGAAAAGTCAATCAATGCAGCAAACTTCATGGCTGTCTTATTTTAAGAAATTCTAAGAGCCACTCCAATCTTCAGCAACTACCACCTTGATCAGTCAGCAGCCATCAACATCAAGGCAGACGCTCCACCAGCAAAAAGCTTACAACTCACCAAAGGCTCAAATGATCATTACCATTTTTAGTAACAAAAAATGTATTTTTAAATAAAGGTGTCTACATTGTTTTTCTAGATATAATGCTATTGCACACTTAATAGACTGCAGTGTAGTATACATATGAGTTTTATATGCACTGGGAAAGCAAATTGTGCGACTCCCTTTATTTAAATTTTATTGTGGTGGTCTGGAACAAAACCTGCAATATCTTCTAGGTATGCCAGTACCGCCTTAGCGATGTTAAATACCTACATCTATGTTGTCTAGGATCTATCCCATCAAGTATCCTACGTACTATTCTAAACCAATTCTTCAATTATTTTAAATCAGCAAGTAAATTTATCTTTGCTGAAAATGAGGAAAGATGGTTATTGTGAAATCGATCAGATGGAATCTTGACCTGAGTAGGCCCTTAGATACAATTTTGAGAAAGGCATAACTAGCTGCAGATAAGAAGTACAAGGTAAAGCCAAAAAAAGACTGCAAAAATTAACTAGAATAGGTAAACACTGAAGTCAGGGCAGTCAACAGTTCTGCTTGGATGATGACACAGTGCTGAGGGGTGACCCAAGTGATTTCTGCAATAATAACTTCCATGGATTCAACTTAGACACTTTAAGCATGCTACCAAAAATTCAAATATTCAAAAAATGTATGACAAACATAAAAAGTTTGAGAGGCACTGATCTTATATCTTTGTATCACCTCAAAGCCCAAAACTTTTTTTTTTTTTCTTTAAGACACAGGGTGTCACTCTACCTCCCAGGCTAGAGTGAAGTGGCATGCTCATGGCTCACTGTAACCTTGAACTCCTGGACTCAATCCCATCTCAGCCTCCCAAATAGCTGAGACTACAGATGTGTGTCACCACACCCAGCTAATTTTTTTATGTTTTTGGAGAGAGGGAGACTTGCTGTGTTGCCTAGGCTGGTCTTGAGCTCCTGGGCGCTAGTGATCTTCCCACCTTGGCCTCCCATAGCGCTGAGATTATAGGTGTGAGCCACTGTGCCCAGCCCCAAAATGTATCTCTTTAATGACTACCTAAAAGTTAGCATCTTGGCATTGATTAGAAAACTGAACCCTGAAAAGAGCTCAGCACCCTCAACCAACTTGCTTTGGACATCTGACATTTTAAAAGAAATACAAACACGTGTATCAAGGAACCGCCATATATATTTTCTAACTTCTATATATATATTAAGAAAGATAAAGATCAGAAGACAGCAATAAAACCTACCCGTAATTTCTCAGCATCCAGCAGGAATACTTTAACTGAAACTTAATAACATGCTCTCAGCTTTTACAAAGGTTCAGTGTAAGACTCTCCACTTGAGTAATGGTTCTATGTGTTTAGCCAAACCATGGTTTAAAAGGTCCTTTATTATGTTACCAACAACCTTTATATGAATACTTCATGGATCATAAAATATTCATGCATCCCAATTCTGTTCAGGGTTCAATTCAAATATCAATTTGTCCATGAAGCCCTCTCTGAGTCTCCTACATAGATATAATATCTTACTCTTGAGCTTGTCCTCCTACTATGCTTACTACTTTCTATGTCATATTAAATAAGAACTTAGGGGAGGGCATTTTATTGATCATTTGCTATGTATCAGACACTGTGCTAATAAGCACAATACTAAGGGTTATTATCATACGTAATCTTCATATCAATCCCATCATTATCCTTATTTGAAGGATGAGAAAACTAAGTCCAGAGAGGCTGACTTAACCAAAGTCACATGGCAAATAATTGGCAAATAGGTCTGGGCTCTGGTTTGATTCCAAAGTCTACATTCTCCCCGCCACACCACAGTGACTTCCAAAGCAAGAGAACTGCCCTCTCAGGAGACTAATGTCTATTTATTTATTAAGTTTTGTGAAATATTTCTAAATATCCAATACTTACTTGAATTTAAACCTAACAAAATGTGGTATCTGTCTCCAAAGAGGTTATTATTAATTACAGGGCAATTCAATAGTTATATTAAAATACAAGTTATAAAGTCTAGTATAGACTATGTTCCCTGAGGTCAAGAGTCATATCTTTTTCTTTTTTTTTTTTTTTTAACTTTTAAGTTTGGGGGATATGTGCAGGTTTGTTATATAGGTAAACTCGTATCATAGCAGTTTGGTGTATAGATATTTCATCACCCACATACTAAGCTTAGTATCTAATAGTTATTTTTTTCTGCTCCTCTTCTTCCTCCCACCCTCCACCCTCAAGGAAGCTCCAGTGTCTGTTGTTCCCTTCTCTATGCTCATGAGTTCTCATCATTTAACTCCCACTTACAAATGAGAACATGCAGCATTTGATTTTCTGTTCCTGCATTAGTTTGCTAAGGATAATGGCCTCCAGCTCCATCCATGTTCCTGCAAAAGACATGATCTTGTTCTTTTTTATGGCTGAAGAGTATTCCATGGTATATGTGTACATTGTCTTTACCCTATCTGTCACTGATGGGCACTTAGGGTGATTCCATGTCTTTGCTATTGTGAATAGTGCTGCAATGAACATTCGCATGCATATGTCTTTATGGTAGAATGATTTATATTCCTCTTATACTCGGTAATAGTACTGCTGGGTCGAATGGTAGTTCTGTATTTAGCTCTTTGAGGAATTGCCACACTGCTTTCCACAATGGTTGAACTAATTTACACTCCCACCAACAGTGTATGTGTTCCCTTTTCTCCACAACCTCACCAGCATCTATTATTTTTTGACTTTTTAATAATAGCCATTCTGACTGGTATGAGATGGTATCTCATTGTGGTTTTGATTTGCATTTCTCTAATGAGCAGTGATACTAAGCTTTTTCTCCTATGCTTGTTGGCCACCTGTATGTCTTCTTTAGAAAAGTATCTGTTCATGTCCTTAGCCTACTTTTTAATGGACTTTTTGTTTTTCTTTTAAATTTAAGTTCCTTATAGATGCTGGATATTAGACCTTTGTCAGATGCACAGTTGGCAAATATTTTCTCCCATTTGGTAGGTTGTCTATTTACTCTGTTGATAGTTTCTTTTGCTGTGCAGAAGCTCTTAAGTTTAATTAGATCCCATTTGCCAATATTTGCTTTTGTTGCAATTGCTTCTGGTATCTTTGTCATGAAATCTTTGTCCATTTCTAATGTCCAGGATGGTACTGTCTAGGTTGTCTTCCAGGGTTTGTAGCGTTTTGGGTTTAACATTTAAGTCTTTAATCCATCTTGAGTTGATTTTTTTATATGGTGTAAGGAAAGGGTCCAATTTCAATCTTCTACATATGGCTAGTCAGTTATCCCAGCACTACTTATTGAATAGGCAGTCCTTTCCCCATGGCTTTTGTCAGCTTTGTTGAAGATCAGATGGTTGTAGGTGTGCGGCCTTATTTCTGGGCTCTCTATTCTGTTCCATTGGTCTATGTCTGTTTTTGTACCAGTACCATGTTGTTTTGGTTACTGTAGCCCTGTAGTATAGTTTGAAGTCAGATAACATGATGCCTCCAGCTTTGTTCTTTTTGCTTAGGATTGCTTTGGCTACTCAGGCCTTTTTGTTTCCATATGAATTTTAAAATAGTTTTTCTAGTTCTGTGAAAAATGTCATTGGTAGTTGGATAGGAATAGCATTGAATCTATAAATTACTTTGGGCAGAATGGCCATTTTAATGATATTGATTTTTCCTATCTGTGAGTATGGGATGTTTTTCCATTTGTTTGTGTCATCTCTGATTTCTTTGAGCAGTATTGTCTAATTCTCATTGTAGAGCTCATTCCCCTCTCTTGTTAGCTGTATTCCTAAGTATGTTATTCTTATTATGGCAATTGTGAATGGTGACATTGTGTTCCTGATTACTGACAGTCTTTAAAACATTAGTATACAGAGTTTAATAAATATGAAAATAAAAGCTCTTCTTGTCCAAGAAAATTATATTTCTTTCCAAAAATGAGAATCATGGACTTTTTCTATCCCCCTTAGCTAAAGTTAGGGCTCAAATAGAATAATTAATTTAGCCAGGTGTTCAGCAATGTCTAGTTCTCTGTTCCTTTCAATATTTTGTTTTTATTTTTCATTTTTCTAAAGGAAGAAGCCAATGTCATACAGCTTATCTAGTGTTTGTGGTATGGCCTATCCAATGAACAGAAAAATCATGTGAATCCCGGAGCTTCTAGCTAGCAGTAAACTCACTGATCTTCAGGGTGTTTCTTTGCAAAATCCAGGTAATTATACCTACTTTTATATGGTGAATTTCTAAAGCTTAAATAAGAATATTTATACAAAGTAGGCCAGGCACGGTGGCTCACGCCTATAATCCCAGCACTTTGGGAGGCCGAGGCGGGTGGATCACTTGAGGTCAGGAGTTCCAGACAAGCCTGGCCAACATAATAAAACTCTGTCTCTACTAAAAATACAAAAATTAGCCAGACGTGGTGGTGCACAACTATAGTCCCAGGTACTTGGGAGGCTGAGGCAGGAGAATCGCTCGTACCTGGGAGGTGGAGCTTGCAGTGAGCCAAGGTCACGTCACTGCACTCCAGCCTGGGTGACAGAGCGAGACTCTGTCTCAAATAAATAAATAGATAGAATATTTACACAAAGTGCCAGACATACTGCAGGACTTAATAAAGGTTAGCATTCCCCACTCTAACAAATTATTTTAAATGGCTCAACCATGCCAAAGGATAGCAAGTTTACTTTAAATCAGCCATCTTCTCAAAAAGCCACTTAAAATATTAAATGTTTCTAAGAAAAATAACATTATTTTTTAGTCCATTTGTCTCTATCAACAAAATATTATATCCCCTTTTGATACACATTCTTTCCCTACAAATAAAGCAGACAATGTGCTCTTTTAGAACTTTGGTTTATCTTTGTAAAGAGAAAATAATACAAGGCATTCACTGTGGCACTCACAGTCTGCTTTCTCTAAGGACAAGCCCATCTATACTCAACAGTCAGAAAAGCAAATGATCTGGCTGGAATGGTTCCCTGAAAGAACGAAAACACATTCCTTAGCAATTATACTTTTTAAGTGAAAAGTCTGTCTTTATGACAACAGCAAGATTTAAATATGAAGGAAAAAACCATGAAGTAGCATATCCTTCAATTTTTCAAAGAGAAAACCAATGGCTTAACACACTTAGGTCCATTTTCGGCCAACGAATACATATTAAGAAAAGACTAGGTGCAGAGCATTCTTTCCTATGCAAGAGATGGGTGGGGAGAATATAAAAACTTTAAGATGGAATCCCTGCTATTTAGACACTTAAAATTTAGTGGAGATTGAAAGAGGTGTTAGTCACTGCTGGCTAAGGTGCTCAGAAAAGGATTAACACAGGGCTGGGCCTTCTGTGATAAACAGAAAGGATTCTGTAGCACTTATCAACAGAGGCTTAAACTAAATCTAGTTCATCCCCAGTGTACTAAAATTAATTCCAACTAGTTGCCCCTTAATTATTCAGAATTCTCTCTCCTATCAGACAGTATAATTTCTTCCTTTTCTCTAGGTAATAAATTTATACACAGTATAGGTAGATTAAAATTATCTTTTAAAAAATCACATAAAGCTTTAGGAATGATCTTGAATGTGAAAATCTAAGTCTAACAAAATATAGCTTTTAAAACAACATTTACATGTAAACAATATGTGCCATGTTATCCATAGAAAGGAGTCATCATTACTGTTTGGGATGACACATAATATAGTTGTAAACAGAGATTAAATGGTTTTACCAAGGCATTATTCAAATTGCATCCTTTATGTAAGAGGCCTCAAGGCACAATCAATAAGTTAATGATTAAAACACATAAAACTGTAGCAGATAATCATCATCATAAAATTGTGTTAAAATAATGTTTAAGTGTTGATTTGTCAGAAAGGACCTATTAATAAAGACAGATTTTTATGATACTATTCCTAGAAGGCCCATACATGGGATAGGGATGATTTTGGGAAATCATCTTGTCTCTAATTCCTTAGAGTAAGAATTTAGAAACTGTGGAAACATACTACTTGAACTCACATGTGGCCGAGGCAAAGCTTTGCAAGGAATAAGGAAGCAAAAAAGGAGGACAAAAAGTAGCCTTAAGTACTATGACACCCTTGAAACTCTAAAGACCACACTGCAGTGTTTCTGCAGTCGCAATATCACTAAAGAATAGGATACCAAACCTCAAAGCAAGTAATGGAGCCTCAAGGTTTACACAGTGAGTTACAGCAAGCATACCAGGAAACAAGAAGGGCAACGAAAGTGCATGCAATGTTGGCAAAAAAAAAGAGTCCACCTTTAAAAATAAGTCCACCTTTAAAGACAGAAAAAATTGGAAATTTCCTAGAAAAACAAAGACTTCATGATCTCTTCTTGAATTACCTTGAGATCATTCTCATTAGTGAATATTATATTCAAATATACTAATTAAAATGACTATGTCCTGGATTCATGTTTTTTTAAATATAGATTTTTCAAGAGTCAATTTTAAGTATTTTTAAAACTAAAGGTAGAAATAAAAGCATTATTGTGATAATACTCATATCCAAGAGAATTAATCTATATATGTATATTTTTCCTTTGTTGGTAAAGAGACATCAAATTATAATATAACCTAAAAACATCAACATAGAAAGCACACCTTATCTTCAAATTGGTTTAACAGTATTATTCTATCTAAATTACAAAGCGACTATATTTAAACAAACAAAAATCCCTTTAATCCACACATTTCCTGTGAAATGTCAAGCTTTTACCATTCTGACTTTATCCTTACATATGGATTTACTGACCAATATCACTTAACCACTATTTAAGCTAGTGACAATGGTATTGTTTCATATTTACTCATTCTGACAAACGTTTTGTTTTTGAGTACACTGTCTAAATCTAATAGAATAAAATACACTTTATTTGCAATTTTTAAATATTACAGTGGAGAAAATCTGAGATGAATGTTCATCACAGTGTTGTTTTGAAAGACTACGGAAAACAAGGGGTTTCTTCATACAAAAAAAAGTCTAAAAACTGCCAAAGGAAGGGGCAGAAAAGATAGGTGGAGAGAAACTATGTAGAAATATTTGTTTTTTTGAGGCTTACGTGAAAATTCAGAGGGTAAGGATGGCATACAGGAATGCAACTGGAGAGCTAAAAAAAGGTCTCAACCAATGCAAAGGAAAAGGAAATGAGAGGTTGAAATAAAAGGCCTTGAGGTCCAAAGATGTGGAGACAAACTAAAGCACATAGTCGGTAAAAAGATTAATTGTGCCCAAGACTCACACACTTTATTGTAGACATCATTCATTTCCCTCTGGAGTATCTTTCCAGTGGGGGATAAAAATATAGGAATTCTTTTGAGATTTTAGTAGAAATCCTTTTCCCCTCTCTAAGAACTTGACAAAATCACAAGATCCTTGAGCCTAGGCATGATTAAGACAGTGTTGCTTTACTCAATCCTAGTAGGTAGGCTATAGGGATCAAAGACTTGAGAGCAAGGAAATCTGCCTTATCAGTCCTAGAGTCACAGACAGAGCCTGGTACCCTGTTTTAAATGACAGCCCCTCCAAAATGAAGGGTCTGAAACCACCTTTCTCACTGAGAGCAGAGATGCAGTGAGCTTAGTGTAGGCCTCATGTAAGCCCAGGCCACCAAGCCAGGGCTTCTCACCTGACTTAAGCTACATTTGCCCAAGCCTCACCAATGGGAGTTGGCCTCAGCTTGTGCTGGTGCTCCACTGCCTCCCGCTGGCCTTCCCTGAACCCACTGACTTTTTAGCTAAATTTGGCTGCATTACAGCTCAAATCTCCACAGACTGAAATCATATCGAAAGGTTCTAACTAAGATCCAGTGTCTCTTAATTCTGAGTACACTTGGACAGTTCTCTTTGCCTCAAGTTTCTTCATTGTAAAATGGTGAACACTCAGACCTGCTACTCATATCTCACTAAGATATGACAAGAAAAATGCCAAGCGTAGAGTTCTTCTGTAAAACTTAAGTTGTGGCAAAACATCATGTTTTTGTTTAAGCCTTCCATGACTGCCCTATTTAAGACCACATCCAGGCACTAAACAGCATTCCCTATCTTCTTCATGAAAAAATTTCTTCATAGCAGTAATCACCAACTAATATATCAATAATTCACTTACTTGTTTACTGTCTCTCCTCAACCAGAATGGAAGCTCCAGAGATTTATTTTTTTTCTATATTGTTCACTGCTGCTATACCTCTAGTAGCTAGAAGACTGCCTGGGACATAGTAGACACTGAATGTTTGTTGAATGGATGAACAAAATACACTCTTTAAACAGTCCCCTAGGAAAAGGCAGGTTATGTCTGAGACAGTACAAAAGAAAATGACAAGCTTATTCTGGGATCAAAGTCGAAAAGCAATCTACTTCTTAGGGTGCCTAATCAATATCATCCTTACCATTCAAATTTTTTAAATCTGAGTTTTTGTGTCTCCTTCTCTGAACTTATTCTCAACTAAAAGGCTGACTTCACTTAACAGGTGACATTCTTATCAATACAGAACAGTAACCATCTAGATTTCCCCTTGAGTAAACATCCCTCTAGCCCTTTCCTGATTAGGATTCCTGCTTTTCTGATTGAGCTGCATACAACAACAACAATCGCACTATTAAAACACAACCATTCTCTGGGTCCCCACAACAGTTTAAACGTATATATTCTCTTACTATAAAGAGTAATGCGCACAGGCAGGTGCAAAATAACTGTTTGGTTATTTTTTAAATAAAATAAAATCCTACTTTATAAAGAAGTAAACAAACTGGAAAGATGGTTCAAAGTAATTTTTTTAAGTAAAAACAAAATAATAAATTCAACAAAGATTTACAGGCAAAAGATGGGTGACAAACACACAACAGGTTGTTAAAGAAAGCCAAGAATATACTTTCCCCCCACTTTAAGACCCTGAGATTCCTAATATTAATAAATCTTCCAAAGAAAAATCCTTCAGTATCAGAATTCTGACCCATTTTGGAGCTTATACATACCCAATTTGTCCAGAGACATGGCCAATTAAAACATACTCTTGATATCTTAAACTGGCATCTTTTTAAGAAGATACATATTTTATTGTCATTTTCCCCCCAAGAGTACCACATATATTAGCAACAAAAATTTGACCCACCTTTTAAAATGTTGAATAAAATGTCATTTTATTTTTTTAATCTCATTTTTATATATCAGCATAATCCATAAGGTATCACTGGCAAAATGACATTTATAAATGAATGACAGAGTTGAAGTCTTCTATTTTTTATCTTATTTCCATAATTTAAGAATTAAAAAGTATTTGGAGTATAACATCAAGAGCAATTAAATTTACTAAGGCTAATTTTTGCCAGAATAGTGTGAGGAGAAGGATAATAACACCTGTTTTATTCTAATGATAGACTTAATCCAATACATAATTTAATTTGAATTTTGACTAGCTAGCCTCTTGACAATTCATGAAAGCAAGCCCAACCTGTTCAAGTCAATGTTTAAATATTAATTCTTATATTGTATAATCTAGAATTGGTATTCCACATGCTATGGAAAGCATCAAGAGAAGAATTAAACCCTTAACATACACATATCTTTATTATACACCAAAATATTTATAAGAGAGAATACAGCAAATTTCACTGCAATAAAGCTTCAAAAATATGTTTTAGATGACTTGGTATTTGTTAAGGGTAGCTTTAAAATTGCTGCCCAAAAATAATAATGACAAAGATTAGACTATTTTTGCAAGAAACTTTTTTTTGAGGGGGGTTTAGCGGGGACACGGAGTTTCGCTCTTGTTGCCCAGGCTGGAGTGCAACGGCGAGATCTCAGCTCACCGCAACCTCTGCCTCCCAGGTTGAAGCAATTCTCCTGCCTCAGCCTCCCGAGTAGCCAGGATTACAGGTATATACCACCATACCTAGCTAATTTTGTCTTTTTAGTAGAGACAGGGTTTCTCCATGTTGGTCAGGCTGGTCTCAAACTCCCGACCACAGGTCATCTGCCCGCCTCGGCCTCCCAAAGTGCTGGGATTACAGGCATGAGCCACCGCACCTGGCTACAAGAAACTATTTTTTTCATTAAATTCAAATTACTTTCCTAGGATCTCACTAACACGAACATTCAAACAAAACAAACTTTTCTTTGAAAGAAAAACCAAAACATAGACAATTAGAAAACTAATATTTGTGTCTAGAAGTTAACAGGTTTACAAATATATTGAGAAAACACGTGAATGATATAGAATAACCCCTTTATCAACATTTTAAAATTATTCAATATTTCTTTAGTACATTATAGATTATATAGTATTTCACATATATACTTAATTCTTTGCAATATTTTAGCAGACATTACTATTGTCCTCAAGAACTGAAAAATCTCTATTGTTAATTGTGTTCTCTTAAGTTTACATAGTTATCATTATCAGTGTCAACCTAAACACTAAGTCTAGTCTTCCTTCTGAGAGTACTGGGGGAAGTTCAGGGTTTGGAATAAAATAGACCTGGGTCTAACCCAGGTTTGATCATGTACCACCTTTGCTGCCTGAGGAAAATGCATTAAACTCTCCATCGAAGGAAGATAATATTTACCTCATGGTGGTGGTGTGAGATTAAACAGAAAACATAGGAAGAATTTAAAGCAGCATGACTGCTTTGCTAACTCCTAAACCTGAATAAACTTTACCTTATGCCATCTCTGCTTTTGCTCTAAGGCCATAAGACACTGCTAGAGAAAGCAACATAATAGTGCTGACTTAGCCAGTTACAAATTTATAGCCTAGTACTGTTTTCTCATTAGTAAACTCAACATAAATAATACTTATCTCCTAAGATTGTTTTAAGGAGTCCATAAAATTGTGTATGTAGAATATTAGTTATAGTGCCTAGCATATGCTAGGAACTCAAACTGTAACCATTCTGTAGCTTAGCAGTCTTTTTTTTTTTTTATTAGTTAATGCCTTAGCACACTTATGGAAGGTGTTTATAGACTCTTCAACTTTCTTTAAGCCCTAAATACACCAAATCCTTCCGGTAAGCGATTCCCCTGCCTACTTTATTGGAAAGATGAGCAGTGGATGTGAGCTCCCACAGCTCTTCTTTCTACTTTTAAACACTCCTTTACCAATTCATAATTTTTCATATATCCATCAGGTGTGAGATAAACTAAACTCCTAATGCAATTCTTTCAGTCATTCAACAAATTTTACTGAGCATATACAATCTGTCAGTACCATCTCAAGTGCTGGGTATATCATGGTAAGAAAGAAACAAATTCTACACTCAGGGAACATCATATAGGAAACAGAGGTTCATATTATAATAATCACGTAATAAATAAATGTTTTAAATTCTCTTTCCATCTCCTCAGGCCTTGTTTCCTCAAGTAGTCTCAGCACATCCTCCATTTCCATGAGTTTTACTGCTCCTGCCCACCCCAACTTGAAAACCTTGCTTGGCACAGTCACCCTCTATACCTAGTATGCTCTATTTCTTTCCTTCCTGACTTCTTAAACTTTAGAAACACACACTATATTCCCATCGCCTCCATTTTCTTGTATGCTAAGACCAGGAAATCTGGTTCCTGTTCTGACTTTTTCTTAAAAACGACTTCTTAAAAACAATATCCATGCCTTTTTCAGTTCCGAAAGTACCAACTACCTCTTACTTTCTAAATTCTCCTCTTTCTTAGTGCCTAGAACCAAACTGTTGTTTCCTCTCTTCTACTCCAATTTTTCTGATAATTCTGTTTCCACTCTAGGTCCCTGCATCTCTGTTCCAAACTGTGGGTATTCCTCCAAGTTGGAAACAAAGAGGAACCAAATACATAATCCATTTCACCTCCACTCCAATCCCAGACGATTTAGTTTCCTGCCTATTACCTGTGTTAATGGAGGTTCTAAACTTTCTAAATAACTTAGGCTGACCACCTGAGTTAAATTTAATTCTTTCTTCATGCTGTCCTATAAACGGTCCTCAAAATATTTCTTGAATCCACACTTACCCCTTTGTTCTTATCACTATCACAAGACCTAACTTGGCTAACTATTTATCTCATTCCTAGTCTCTCTCCATTTCAATTCTTCACATTTTTCCATATTAATCTTCTGAAGATATAATTCTCTCCTGGTTTAAAATTCACTAACGGGTTTCTCCTGACTATAAGACAAAGTTCATTTACAGCAATCATAAGTCTGGCACTTATATCTTTCTCCTCTCTACTCATCTCGTACTACCTTCCCAAATTCCCCACTACAAATAAACAAGAATAGTATTTTTAAACATTTTTAAATAGCTAAATCCTCCTTTTAAGTGAAATCTTACACAGAACCCCAACACATAAAAGTAGATAAAGATACAATTACACTTGTTAAAAGGAGGCCAGAAACCAGACAACTTAATCTCTCCTGTCGATTTCTCTCCCTTTACTGTGAAACCCAAGAGCTCCCAAGAACAACCTCAAATCCATTCCATTATACCACAACCCTTGAACATTTCTTAAGACAAACTATCTTTGCTGAAATTCAGTCCCTATTTCCCTTCTTTGCCCTTAATCTTCTCCTCCATTCTAGGTTATATGAAACCCTTAATAAGCCAGCACAAATTGTATTCTACTTGTGAAAACTTTACTGATTATATCACACCAATCTAACCACTCTTTCCTACGAAAACCTAGAGTAAGAATAGTGGGCACTTAACTACACATCAGAATCTGTATTAAGCCCTTACTGAATCTTCCCTACATCAATGAAGTATAGATAGACAACAGTCAGCTAAAGACATATATACATATGTATATAATTATTGTCCACATTCTATAGATGAGGACACATGTCGGGTAACTTGCCTAGGGTCACACAACTTGTATATAATGGAACCAAATCTGAACTCAGTCACCTGCAAGCCTGTACTATCAGTTCTTTCCAACCTTTTTAATGTTACCGAACACATAAAATGATATATGTAAAGCATTCTAGGGCAAAATGAAAGAAGCTGCTCACAGTTGAAGGCAATTAGTCTTAATACCCCAGACCCAACCTAGCTTTCCCAAGGATTCATGGGATCAATATTGGAGTATATTAGAAATTCATTAGCAGTAGACCAGCTGAAAAACTCTGCTATACATATTCATTTCATATTTACTGGTACCTGGTATGTAGCAGGGGTTCAAATATGTGTGTGGGTTATTGACAGTTATGCTCAGATCACAAACAGAAGCAGACAGAAGAACAAACAAGAGCTGAAGAACTTACTAATAAATGCCTATACTTTGAACAAGGCAATAACCAGTTTAGATTTCCATAAGGTTGCTATGGTCTGAATATTTGTCTCCTCCAAAACCCACATTAAAACGTAATCCTCAATGTGGCAGTAATGAGAGGTCAGGCCTTTAAGAGGGGACTGGATCATGGGAGCTGTGCCTGTTGTGGACTGATCCATTCATGGATGAATTGATTAAAGGGTTAATAGATTAATGGGTTATCATAGGAGGGAAACCAGTGGCTTTATAAGAAGAGGAAGAGAGACCTGAGATAGCACACTAGCATGCTCAGCCCCTTTGCCATGTGATGCCCTATGCCACTTTGGCACTCCTCAGAGAGTCCCCACAAGTAAGGAGGCTCTCAACAGATGCAGCCCCATGACCTGGTACTTCTCAGTCATAACTAGAAGAAATCAATTTCTCTTCTTTATAAATTACCCACTTTCAGATATTCTGTGATAGGCACTAGAAAATGGACTATGACAGGGTAGTAGTTAAAACAGTGGTTCTGAATCTTTAGTGTGCATCAATTTCATCTGGATGATTTGTTAAACCACAAATTGTGGGCCCTGACCCCAGAACTTGATTCTGAGACTCCACATTTCTAACAAATTCCCAAATGATGCTGATGCTGAGATCTACTGGTCCCTGAAATAAAAAATCCTAACAATAAATGTTTCATATACTCACACCCCACCAGCGAAATATTTAATCCTTCAGTAGTCAATTTTTAACAACACAAGTTTGTTCTAAGTCATGATGCAAGCTAGATTCTGGAAGAAAAGATAAGCTTTTTAAACAGTGCTAAATGTTCCTTGACCCAATTATAACAACATATAATAGACCTTAAGCATGCTGTCATCAAGGACAGAAACCACAGCTACAGAAAATGTGCATTATCAATCTTGTACTTAATATCCAATAAAACCAGCTTAAAGCAATTCAGAATAACAACACTATAAGCAATCTGACTGACAGGACACATGCTTTGAATTTATTAGAAGAATTATCCAGTTCAATGTAATACTTAACAAAGCTAGTCGCCGAAGTGATTTAATATCCAAGTGCCAAGTAAAAGAACATTTTCATGGCATTCATACTTTAAACAGAGGTTTGTGCATGCTCTCACGTATAAGTGGGAGCTAAACATCGAGCACCCACAGACATAGAGATAGGACCAATAGACACGGAGGACTACTAGAGGCGGGAGGGAGGATGGACTGAAAAACTACCTATTGGGTACTATGCACACTACCTGGAAGATGACGTCACAGCACAAAATATACTCAGGTAACAAACCTTCACATGTACCCCCTATATCTAAAATAAAAGTTGAAATTTTAAAAATAAAAAAATAAATAAATAAAGGTTTGAGTTTATATCTTGCACCCAGGGTGATGCTTTTTTCAGGTAGACAGGCTTGTAAATTATAATTACAACTAAGAAAAACATGAAAAACTTTACTCTAATTAAATTTTATTTGTATAAAGCATAGGTGCATTTATTTCAGAAATATGGGAAATTATTTAAGGAATAAGATGTTCAAAACTTTAAATACTTCTTGTGAATCATTCCCAAATCCAAAAAATCTGATTCAGCAACCTAAGTGCAATTTTCAAATTTCTCCATCCTTCACTGACACGGATTAACTCAAAGAGCTTTATTTTAACATTTTAAATATATCAATATTCATATTCAACAATTTAAGAATAAAAATCCTACATTATGAAACCAATGTTTTTTGGAGTAAGGTATACTGTGAAAAGCAATTGGTTTGATATAAGATCATACAACAATGGAATGTTCTCTTGGAAATGGTTGATGTTTTAATACTAAAATCTCTATCCTCAAGTATAATATGCATCTAAATAAAACAGTATTCAAATATACTGAGAAGGTAAATTACAAAAAGTCTGGAAATGGAGAATTTTAAATCACAACAGTCAAAACCACAACAATCCCAAAAACAGGTAATAAAAAGCCTAAGTGAATGAGTAATAAATGGAAGACTTATAACTGTAAAATTATTTTATTAAAATAATTATAAAAATAAAGAAAATAATGGAAGAATTAACAATGTTTTGCCTACTTTCCCCTCATTCCTTGTTCATTGTGTATTCTTGCTCTTAGTTCTTTCTCAACTAATCCATGTCATTCACTTTCTCCAAATCTTAATTCAAGATTGGTCTCTAACATGATCCACTCTAATAACTTTCTTACTCCACATCACCTTATTAATACTTTCCTTTTTACCATCATGTTTCGGAACTGTTTTCCAATTCCTTCTTTCTCAATTAAACTGTAACCAAGTAGATTAAAGTTTTCAAATTTGCTTTAAAGCAAAATAGTTTCTTAAAAATCAATGTTGGCCTATATAATCAGAAATCCAAAGTTAGGCGAAATTAATTTGAACCAAGTGGAAACTTTACTCATACTATTTTTCGCTTTTCAGTAAACCTTCATAACATCCAACATTTATTACATTATTTTAGTAAATATTCAAAGTTGTGAAACTACACATATTTGACTAAATTCCAGGTACCAATTGACCCTATCCTGGCTGACAGGATCCTGGTTGGCAGCTACCTACCCAACAAGACCAGTTCCTACTGGCCTACTAATTCAATCTATCTTTAGTAATTAGGCTAAAAAATCTATGTCTCCAGACTCCCCTCTTGCCACAATTACACTGGTACAGTTCAGGTTCCTACCACCTACAGGATGGGCTACACTTTAAAGTCCTTTAAAATGTTGTCCCTTTAACATGAAATTCCCTTCTTTCTCTGTCTGTACATTTGTATTTATCTGGTTTTTCCAAATAAATCTCTTGGAAGACTCTCATAAATAAGGTCTTGGAGGGGCCAGGCGTGGTGGCTCACGCAAGTAATCCCAGCATTTTGGAAGGCCGAGGTGGGCAGATCACCTGAGGTCAGGAGTTCGAGACCAGCCTGATCAACATGAAGAAACCCCACCTCTACTGAAAATACAAAAAAAATTAGTGGGGCGTGGTGGCACATGCCTGTAATCCCAGCTACTTGGGAGGCTGAGGCAAGAGAATAGCTTGAACCCAGGAGGTGGAGGTTGTGGTGAGCTGAGATCACACCATTGCACTCCAGCCTGGGCAACAAGAGTGAAACTCCATCTCAAAAATAATTATAATAAATAAAATAAGGTCTTGGAAAGTCTTCATAAATACGGGCTGTTTATTTCAGTATCTTCAGAATGGTACATGTTCACGATAAACACACAATAAAAATCGGCTGAATGATCTATGCCAAGTAGATGGAATATGTACATATGTATGTATCTATGTATATACATATACACACAAATATATTTCTCTGTACTTTTTATAAGAATTGTAATATGATACTATGTTAAATATTTGTATATTTGTATATTCTACCAATCCATATTTTGATTTAGAAAAATACATGGATGACAACAAATTTGATTCTGGGAATCTATATTTCTAACAAATTCCCAAATGACACTGATGCTGAGATCTACTGCTCTTAGAAATAAAAAAGCAACTAAAATGACTTAAATTCTATAACTTGTTAGAAACAGCTCTATCTAAAAAGAATCAAAACAGATAAAGATTATTTTTTCTCATATCGAAAGCCAAACTTTAAAGATTTGGTAGAATTTACCATGTATTCAGCAAAATATAAATAAATAATATCTATGAACATGTATGAAAATTTATTTCTATGTAAATAATATGGAAATTTCCATGTATTAGTTTATTCGATAAACATTTATTGAGTGCCTGCTATGAGTCAGGCACTGTTCTAGGTGCCTGAACATGCAGCAGTCAACAAGAAAGACAAGATACCTGCTTTTATATAGTTTACATTCTAATTGTAGGATACAGAGAATAAATGAATAAATAAGCAATAAATATAAGGTAGCCATAAGCACCCAAAATTAAAAGAACATAATCTGGTAGCAAATAACCAATATCATTTATTGGAATATATATGCTAGTCAGAAAACAGTTTCAAAAGGAAAGAAAAATAACCCAAACTAGTAACTCTGAATAAGCATTTTATAGACAGATGGCTAATTTTTACATATATAGGACTGACTTAATACATCTGACAGAGCAAGCAGGAGCATTGCCATCTTGGACAAGCACTGTCATTCTAAAATTTACATTGATCAAAAACTGCCTAAATCCAAAGGGCATCAGCTTAATGGCTAAAGTCAGCATGACCATAAACCACAAATAACATCTGTGACCAGAAACACTCCAAACCCCTCTCTGACCAGAGACATGCCAGCCCCGAAATAACCTCCCCTCCAGCTGGAGAGATGTCAGCCCCAACATAATCTTCTCTCCGACCAGAGACATTCCAACCCCGCCATAAACTTCTCCCCCACACAGAAACATTCCAAGCTCTCTCACCAATAAATACTCTCAGTCTGTAAGAGACAGCATTACTGACCAAAATCGGCCAGAAGCCCCACTCAGGTTTATTCTCCAAAATAAACCTGTCTTTGACTGTTAAGCTGCTTTTTGTGTATCTTTCCTCCTCCTTTAACTCTTACAACATCAAATTCCTAATAAAAAAATAACAGTGAGCATCAGAACCTTAAGCTGCTTCCACAATCCATTATTACTACTCAAAAATGTTTATAACAGAAATTATGTGCATTATAACACAAAAACTGCTTAACCTTAATAAAAGGTATCTAGAGACACAATACTTTAATATTTATACTTTGGATGACAGTTACAAACACTAATACAGGTGTAAATTATTTTAGAATACAGATAACACATTCCCCTCCAACATTAAGTATAACATTAGTTTTAAAAGCAAAGTGTTAAAAAAAAAATGCCTGCAACAAGCACAAGTAAGTGAAGATGGGAGGAAGAGACAGATACTGATCAGGCAGTCAATTCAAGAACAGAGCTGCGTTAGAAGTTAGGGTAAAGAAATATTTGGTTCCAGGCAGTATATCTAGGAAAGGTAGTTGTAGCAGCAGAGTCAGAGCTCAAAATTGCTGGAGATATTATACCAGTCTCTGCTGACTCAAAAGTACTGGCTAAGTACCCAAAATATTTGCCCAGACTCACATAGCAATGTATCTCAAATAAGTCACAATGAGGACACAAATATTAAGAGAAAGAAATCAGACATTATGATCATTTGGGAAACAATAGTACAGAAAAATTCCAGTTGAAATTGACTGTTACATCATTTTTCTTACACTGTTAGGACATAAGCTGTCCAAACAGAAGTTGTTATTTCAAATCATTCGAGCCAGGTTCAACACCCAAGTCCTTTAATTAGCACTATAAAAAATGTTTAACGTCTTCTATAATCATCCTAAAAAATATCCTATAAGCAGTATTTTAAGCCAACAATTTTTTATACCTCTTATGAATATTTTTAATTGTATGTATCACTTAACAAATAGATACAATGGTTCATTTAGAGAATATTGTAATTTAGTATGCCTTAGTTTATTACGTCATTGAAAAAATATGTAAAAGACATAGTTGAGAAAAACATGAACATTTACAATACAGACTATGTAACAACAGAACACTAAATAGTCATAGAAAGTCAGAAATGTGTCTTATAATCCTTTAGTCAAAATAATATTTGCTGTAATCAATAAGCTAATAAAAATATAGACTACTATATATTATCTAGAAAACTAAAAAATTATTTATTTTCTTTTATAAGAATTTTTGAAAAAAGTTTGCATTGTAAAATAAAAATTCCATAATAAAAACATTTAAACATACAAGTTAAAAAAAAGACTACTGATGATATTGCTACACAGGCTATTCCAGATGTACATAAAAGAAGGCAGGTCAATGAACAAGTGTCCAAGCCAAAGACTTACTACTCAGGGTAAGTGTCCATATAGGCTGGTGCAGCTGGTTTTCACTCTCTACTTTCCTTTTTCTTCTCTCAGTTTACAGCATAAACCAAGCTAAAATGCTAGCTCAACTTCTCTCTTTTCACTTCAAAACAACCCAGCTCGCCAGCCGGGCGTGGTGGCAGTAGCTCACGCTTGTAATCCCAGCACTTTGGCAGGCCAAGGCGGGTGGATCACCTGAGGTCAGGAGTTCGAGACCAGCCTGAGCAACATGGCGAAACCCCATCTCTACTAGAAATACAAAATTAGCTGAGCATGGTGGTGCATGCCTGTAATCCCAGCTACTTGGGAGGCTGAGGCAGGAGAATCGCTTGAACCCTGGGAGGCAGAGGTTGCAGTGAGCTGAGACTGCGCCACCGCACTCCAGCCTGGGTGACAGAGCGAGACTCTGTCTCAAAAAAAAACAAACAAACAAACAAACAAAAAAACCAAAAAAAAAAAAAAAACCCAGCTCTTGACTGGGCCATGAGATGCCCAGACATTTGGTCAAACATCACAGTGGGTGTGTCTGAGGGGGTGTTTCTGGATATGATTAACATTTGAATTGGTAGTTAGAATAAGGCAGATTGCCCTACCTAATGTGAATAATTCTCATCCAATCAGTTGAAAGCCTGAACAGAACAAAAAGCCTGACCTCCTGTGAGTAAGAGGGAATTTCCTTCTGTCTGACTTCCTTAAACTGGGACTTCATTTTTTAAACTGAAACATTGACTCTTCCTGGGTCTCGAAGCTGTTGGCGTTTGAGCTGGAACTAAAGCTGACCCTTGAACAACGCAGAGATTATAGGCAACAACCTCCACCCCTCACCCCATACAGTTAAAAATCCATGTATAACTTTTTATTCCCCAAACACTTAACAACTAAAACCCTACTGTTGACCATAAGCCTTACCGATAACATAAACAGCTGATTAACACATATTTTGAATACTACATATATTCACTATATTATATATATTCACTGTAACCTCACAATAAAGTAAATTGGAGAAAAAAACATTAAGAAAGTCATAATAGGCCAGGCACAGTGGCTCACACCTGTAATCCCAGCACTTTGGGAGGCTGAGGCAGGCAGATCACCTGAGGTCAGGAGTTCAAGACCAGCCTAGCCAAAATGGTGAAACCCGTTTCAACTAAACATACAAAAAGAGAAAGAAAGTCATAAGAAAATACATTTACAGTACTGTACTACATTGATCGATACCATAAGTTTACATTATCTATTTACAAGATGAACCGTCTGTCTGAAATGGCAGTCAACCTTAGCTTGAGACCTCAATCTATATTACATATCAAGCAATTCAACTTTTTCTTGTAATATCATTACTTTTCTCTGGTTTGGGGAAGCATTTCCAGCATTACTAGTGACGCTTCCTATGAGCCCCATGGTGTTATTCAAGGTTTATGATATTGCACTGAACACGATGAAAAATACCCGAGAACTGTGAGAGATCACTTTACTGTAATATACAATTTACTGTGCAAACTGCTCATGCTGAGATGATTAGCATCACAGAGTGTTTTAAGCAGATACTTGCAACACTTATAGGCTCACCACAATAGCAACAGGGTGGGGCTATTAAATTACTATAGTAGTACAGAATGTGCTACAGTTAATTTTATGTAGGTTATAATACGGCATCCTTACATTTGTTTATATTTCTCTCTACTGGGAATAGCACCATGTATGGTCTGTACATTTGTGTGCATGTGTTTTGATAAATTTTAACTTTTTGCAATAGATTTCTGTATATCTCATGTTAGTAAATAAGACTAGTATATATTTTATACATTCATATATACTTAATTTTTTCTTACTTTTTTTTGATATTTCTAGGCTATGTGGTTCATCTGCAAGTTTTTTCAAATTGTTGCATATCTCCAAAAAATTTTCCAATATACTTATTGAAAAAAATCCACATATAAGTGGACCCATGCAGTTCACACCTGTGTATTTCAAGAATCAACTTGTACACTATCATTCTTCTGGTTTTCAGGCCTTTGGATTCAGACTAGAACTACAACATTGGCTCTCCTGGTCTTCAACTCGCCAACTGCGGATCTTGAGACTTGTCAAATTCCATAACCCCCATCTCTCTCTCTCTCTCGCTCTGTGTGTGTGTGTGAGAGAGTGTATGTGTATGTGCATGTGTGTGTAAGTGACAGAGAGACAGACACACACACAGTTCCGTTTCTCTGGAGAACCCTAATACATCTACCTACTTAAGTCATCAATTCCTAATAAAAAGATAAAAAACTGTTTTAAATTAATAATACATAATGATGTCAATGGCAGCGCAAAATTCTCACATCGCTTCAAGAGGGTCTAATGTAAAACCTTTCTGAACAGTCATTTCACAGCATGCATTAAAACTTTAAAATTGTGTGTAGTTTCCTTTTTTTTTTTTCTTGAGTTGGAGTCTCGCTCTGTCACTCAGGCTGGAGTACAGTGGTGCGATCTCAGCTCACTGCAACCTCCACCTCCCAGGTTCAAGTGATTTTCCTGACTCAGCCACCCAAGTACCTGGGATTATAGGCACCTGCCACCATGCCCAGTTAATTTTTGTAGTTTTAGTAGAGACGGTATTTCACCATGTTGGCCAGGCTGGTCTTGAACTCCTGACCTCAGGTGACCCACCTGCCTCGATCTCCCAAAGTGCTAGGATTATAGGTGTGAGCCAACCTGCCCAGCTGTGTGTAGTTTCTTATAATTTTATTTCCTGGTGAATGTGTGTGTGTGTATATATACACACACACACACACACACACACACACACACAGAATATAATCAAAACTATAATCAATTATCTATGTCCACAGGATATTAGCTATTTGACTCTGTTATTTGTATTAGTAACATATATAACAGAACCAAATTAGACACAACCAAATGTCCAACAATAGGAGAATGATTAAACAAATTACATCACTTTCAAAGGATATATTATGTAACTCATTAAGATATTTTCAAAGTTTGGTCAAAAATACGGAAAAATAATCATACTATAATGACAATTTTTAGAATGGTGAAAATCAGTGGTGTTTAGTTCTGTAGACTAGAGTAAAAGGCTACAATGTTGACAGTAATTATTTCAAATTGGAGGATAACAGGTGAATTTTTCTGTATTTTTCATATTTTCTATAATTAGAATAAATTACCTTTAAAACAAATATAAAAAACATTATCCAAAACTGCTCAAAGAAAATCCTATTAAATGACTTCATTAAGATTCTATGGATAATTGTTGATGAAGACAGTTTTTAAAACAAATCTGAAAAAACTGTAAGAGCTTTTTATAATATTATTTTTAAAAATCTGAGCTTTTTAATAAAGTATATAGCTACAGACATGAGCTGAATTGTGATCTCCTAAAAGTCATTTGTTGAACCCCTAACTCCAAATCCAACTGTAATTGGAGATAGGGCCTCTAAAGGGATAATTAAGGTTAAAAGAGATCAGATGAGTGGGGCCCTAATCCCGTAAGACTAGTGTATTTATAAGAAAAGGAAGAAACACCAGGGATGCACATGCACAGAGAAAAGGCCATGTGAGCACAAAGCAAGAAGAAGGCCACCAGTAAGCCAAGGAGACAGGCCTCAGGAGAAACCAAATCTGCCAATGCTTGGATCTTGGACTTCTAGCCTCCAGAAGTGTGAGGAAATAAACTTCTGTTTTTTAAGCCAACCAGTCTGTGGTATTTTATTTTGCCAATGCTTGCAAACTAACATAAAACATAATAAAGTACTATAAAATGTACCTGGTAAATATTCTTTCTTCTATAATTTACTTTTAGGAGGCAGCAAATCAAGAAATAAACAGTAAAAAATGTTATTCATACCACAGTGTCATGGCATAGAAGGGGCAAGAAATCATATTTCCAAATAAAATGTTATTAGCTGGCACTATTAAAGAGAAATAAGGCGTAGGATTGGGAATATAAGCACTGCGGATAGGGTTTTTAAAAAGTTGTTCAGGTTTATAGTAATTATTGTCCATCTAAAAATGTTCTATAGGCTGTGTATGATGACTCAGGCTCACAGCTGTAATCACAATCCTTCAGCACGCCAAGGCAGGAGAATGGCTTGAGCCCAAGAGTTTGAGACCACCCTGGGCAACATAGTGAGACTCCAGCTCTACAAAAAATTTAAAAAAGAAAAAATTAGCCAGGCATAATGGTGTCCACCTGTGGCCCTAGCTACTGGGAAGGATGAAGTGGGAGGATCACTTGAGCCCAAAGGTCAAGACTGCAGTGAGCCATGATTGCACCATTGCACTCCAGCCCAGCCTGGGCAACAGAGGAAGACCCTGTCTCGAAAAAAAAACCAAAAGTTCATAAAAGATTCTGCATAACATAATAGAAAATATTTTAAATTGTTTCATTTTATTTGTTCATGATATCTCCCAGTGCTCAAAACATTACGTGCATATGTATAGACACACATACATTCCTACAGATATACAACTCTGAAAGCAATTTCAGTCTTATAATTACCACTGGCAGTATACCTACAAAGAAAACAGTCCTTTTCCCAATCTTTTGTATTAGATTAATATGCAAGTTTCTTTTTATCTAAACTGAATTGTCAACACATTTATCCTTTTAGAATTTTCAACTACATTGCAGGGAGCATATTTAAAAAAAAAAAATAGACCGTTTCATTTTCAGACCAAATTAAAATATCAGGTACCACTCTGATATTTTTTTTCAAAATTACCTTGTCTGGATCCATCTTTCCTTTGATAAATTCTTGCTTCCAGAACTGCAATGCCTGTTCCAAAGTTAAACCAATGCCCTTCAGAAATAGGCCATACTGCATTCGGCCTCCATGACGAAGATGGTGATTTTCCCGCAAGGCTTTATGTAACTGACGCATGCAAGGTGGGAAGGATTTGGTAGAAAGCTACAAGAAAAAACAATAGAGTTTTAAGTTATGTGGAAGACTTATCAGGTCCCCTGTAATATTTGTTATGGTTGCTAATTCAATTTAATTGGAATAAAAAAACAAACACCATAAGAAAGTGCTACTTTATTACTGTGGTTACAGATGACTCTTATCTGTATAAGATGTTTCTTATTAACATTTTTTATTGGTTACAAGTTAATATAATATTTTAGATACTTTGGATTAAATAACATACTATTAAAATTTATTTTACCTGTTTTTTTAATTTAATTAAACTTTTTCTTTGAAGTTAACTATAGACTCCCATACATTTACAAGAAATAATACAAAGAGACAGCATATATCCAAATTCCCCCAAAGATAAAATCATGTACAACTACAGTAGATTATCACAAACAGGATACTGACATTGATACAATCCACTAGTCTTATTCAAGTTTCCTTAGTTGTACTCATGCACTTACTTCCGTATTAAATTTTATACAATTTTGTCACATGTAGGTTCATACATCCACCACCACAGTCAAGATGCAGAACAGTTCTGTCACCACAAGGATCTCTCATGATTTTATAACCACCCCCATCTATCTTTTGCACCCTGCTCCCCTCCCTCAGCTCCCTAATCTTTGGCAACCACTGATCTGGTTCTCCATCTCTATAATTCTGTCATTTCAAGAGTATAATAGAATCATATAATATGTATTGTTTTGAGACTGTCATTTTTTACTCAGTAGAATTCCCTCAAGATTCATCTAAGTTGTACATAAGCTCGTTTCTTTATTATTAACTAGTTTTTCATGGTATGAATGTATCATAATTTATTTATTCACTCATTGAAGAACACTTGGGTTGTTTCCAGTTTGGGCTATTTCAAATGAAGCTATTATGAGCATTCTTGAAGAGGTTTTTATATGAACATAAGATTTCATTTCCCTGAGATAAAAGTACAATTGCTGAATAGCAGATGAACTTTTAAGATAACTCAAATACAAAGCAGAACACAAAAATAAGAGAAACTGTTCTCATAAGGAAAATTCAAATAAATATGTTAAAGAAATCAAGTTAAAAGGAACAAAGTGTAGTTAGTGCCTTAGTGCCAAAAATGAAATATCATTGCCTACTTTAATTTTTCACTTACGGTTTCAATTGCATTCTCTATGACTTCCTTAAATATCCTCCCAAGACTTAAATTCTCACTCCCTCACATATGCCTTAGCAAGTTCACTTCATCTACAAGAAAGAGCAGGTCTCACTTTGCTTGACTTTGCTGCTCCCTCTAGTGACCATTCAGTTTCTCTTCATTCTTTTACAGTAACAACTTCTGAATTTTTCCATCCCCAGTCTAGTTCATTCAGACCTATATCCTCCCTTGGTAGAACTAACTAGAAAGCCTTTCAGCTTGTTTTCATGAGACCATTTTTGCTCCTTCATATTAATATCTGATTTTTTTTCTAAACATTGTTCTAATCCATACAATCAATATTCAGCATCCTTAGTATGAACATGCAAGGCTTCCTCAATATCTGGTAACTACTTTTCCTTTTTTTCTTCTTTATTTTTTTGAGATGGAATCTCACTCTGTTGCCCAGGCTGGAGTGCAGCAGTGCCATCTCGGCTCACTATAACCTCTGCCTCCCAGGTTCACGCAATTCTCCTGCTTCAGCCTCCTGAGTAGCAGGGATTACAGGTGCCTGCTAACATGCCCAGCTGATTTTGGTACTTGTAGTAGAGACAGGGTTTCACCATGTTGGCCAGGCTGGTCTCGAACTCCTGACCTCAGGTGATCCTCCCACCTTGGCCTCTCAAAGTGCTAGGATTACAGATGGCATGACCCACTGTGCCTGGCCAATAACTACTTTTCAATTATACGTAACAGAACAATTATTTATTAAGTGTTCTGGAAAATAAGCTAGGACCTAATTGTCCCCTTTAATTCAGTTAAGGAAAAAGACACATTCACTACTATGTAAGTTAAACACATGAAATAAATGATAAAATGAGGGCTCCAACAAGGGCAAAACTTGAGCACCACAGAAGCACTGTGACAGGGAGCCCGGGAAAGCCCAGTATATTATTACTACACCAAAATGAGTCCTCGGCTCCAGTCCACTGGATTATTCACTATCCCATGACCACGCAGTCATGCTCTGTAGCTTCTCATTTTTCTCACTCTGCTAGCCCTACCTGGTGCACCCTTCTCATGCACATGCCATGTAGCCAAAGCCAAGTCATCATTCAAGACCCAACTCAATTTCTATTTCTTTTGGCACATTCCTTGATTACTTTTTATTCATTCAATCAACAAATATTTATTTAACACTTACTATGTTTACAGCCCTGGGGAACCAGTAGTGAACACAGAAGTCAAAAACCCTGTCCTCAAAGAGCTTATATTTTAATAGGAGGAGACGGACAATGAATACATTAAAAAGATAACATCTGATGCCAAAGCACTGGAAATGAAATAGAGAAATGAAATCAAGTGTGATTAGGGAAGAGGTACTTCAATTTGGGTGGCCAGGGAAGTCTTTTTGAGGAGATGGCATTTCAAGTAAGACAAAGTAAGTTGGATTCTAGTGAAATGAAGATCCTGAGAAGGAATAAACATGGTGCTACAAGAGAGCGTAAGATCCATGTGACCAGAGCAAGTGAGTGAGCCGGAATGGAGCAGAAGATAAAACAGAAATGATGAGCACATATGGCTTCAGAGGCCATAACATGAGTTTGGATTTAAGTCTACATATGACGAAAACCCACTAGAGGGTTCTGACCAGAAGACTGATGTGATTCAATAAACAAAGAGAACTCTGGCTGTTATGTAGTGAAAAGACTATATGAGAGTAAGAATGGAAGCAGGCGGGATACTTAAGAGGTGTGGGCAATAGTCCAAATAATAAAAATTAAAAAGATAGTGTCTGGCTATATACAGATAGAAAAATGATCATGGAAAACAAGCAAACAGAAGAATCACAAGTCCAGGATAGGGGATAAATTATCAACTTGGATCTTGCAGAGGCCAAGAACAATAACAAGAATAGCGCCAGTACACAAGACAATTAGCTAGGTGTTCAAATCATCAACGAATACAGGTGTGGGGGGAGGGGGTGGAATAGCAACAAAGGAGGTATCAGATGATATAATAAGATCACAAGGGCTTTAAAGGAGCTGGAGCTGTAACAATGGAAGGCAGAGAAATGTGGACCAAGAAAGACACTCACCGCACACCTATATACGAACTCAGGGGGAAAGTTGTCTCTACTTGAAGAGGGCCACAGGGGAAACAGCGTTGAGAAAGCCAGATTTGTTGGAAGAAAAAACTAAAGAAAACAATTGGAGAAGAGTTGCAAATACCAAGGGATATGCAAATGACATGCTGTTGTGAAGATCAAACAATATAGATACAGAGTTAGGAGGCAGTCCAAAAAAAGATACATCTGTATTACTCACCACGGGGTCTCAGACACAGACCCATGACAGGATCATCATCATAGCACTTAACATTATATTGCTCATTTATTATTTATTATGTTGTCCCTCTCCCTCATGTAAGGTCCATGAAGGCAGGGACATTTTCTGTTTTCCTCACTTCTGTATCCACAGCACAATGGCTGCTACATAACTGATGGGCTCAATATATATCCATTAAATGAATTAATATTTCTATGAACTCCAACAGTATCCAACCAAATTCACATTTGCTTGTGATTGGGGAAACATAACATCTAGCTAGAACTAGGAACAGAATTAACCTCCAACCACTCACATTATATAAGCACAAATCACATGAGTGGAAGTGAGAAGGGGGACTGTTAGCGATAAGTGTTTAATAAAAAAATTAAAAGATGGGACAACTTTGAGAACAAATTTCAAATCAACAAATCAACTGTGTAAAGTAGGCAACCCTATTGTTATTTCTAGACATATTAACTGCAAGTGCTCTTTTATAATTTTTCAAATGGAAGATGAACTATTCATTCTGATCCAAACTCACAGTCTTTCTCTACTAGTCTTATTACAGTTCTTGTTTCCAAGCATTAAAATCCCTGTGTATTTTTAATTTATTGTGAATAATTTGGTAGTCGTCTAACCCAAGATTATTCATGGCTGGCTTATTTTCCCTTTGTGTATGGAGTGCAAATGCTGTTATGTATTAAAGAGAAATTCTACAAGTATGGCAAAGTATGCTACCCTATGGAACCACAAAGTCAAATGATGCTAAAATAAGCTATCTATTAATCTCGTAGCCTACACTAGATGATGAATTGTCCTCTCCCCCTGAAATTCATATATCAAGTCCTGACCTCTAGTAGCTCCAAATGTGACTATATTTAGAGAAGGGGCCTTTAAAGAAATCATTAAGATTAAAGGAGGCCATGGGGGTGGGGCCCTGGTCTCACGTACTCAGTGTCCTTACAAAAAGAAGAGACACCAGGGATGTATGCAAGCAGTGGGAAAACCACAGGAAAACACAAGGAGAAGGCAGCCATCTGTGAGACAAGAAAGGCCCTGGAAGAAATTAAACCTACTATCACTTTGATCTTGGATTTCAAGCCTCTAGACTGTGAGAAAATAAATTTCTGTTGTCATGACAGCCCTAACAAACTAATACACTTAGTGTTTTCCATTTCCCCTTTATTAAATGTATACAGTATTTAAATGTAAACACAAACTCCATTTAGCTATTTAAAAGAATTCCTGTTTGGAATAGTTGATTAAATTCTGTTTTCATAAAAGTACAGATAATTTTCTGATTAAATGATTTTCCTATGATTTTTTTAAAATCATATAAGTAGGACATGGGATTTTCTTTAAAATTAATCAGCAAGCAGTGAAATAATATTCTATCTCCTCACCCAAAAGTCTTTGATTTAAGAAAATCTATGTTCCCTCCCTTGATAAAGTTCTAAGTTTAAAAGAATGTGCTACTTACCGAATCAATCTGATCTAAAGAAATCTTCCCAACATTTCCCTGGGTACTGTAATCTTGGCCAGTGTAGGAATGACTTTAAAAAAAAAAAAAATATTAAAACAGATTCATAAAATACTTTTGATCCCTTCGAAGGAAATTTTTTAAATTCTGAAAATGATTAAAATAAGAAAGCATTTTACATATAAACCTTAGCAGAAACATAGCCAAGTGTTTTAAACGTATTTAATGAAATTAATTTAAGTAACTTACCCCAAAATAATACAAAAATACAGTAACAGTCTGAACCTCCTGACTCCTAGTCTAGAGCACCACTTCCATTTTTTTAGAAGCATAATCCAAGTTGTTGTTAAAGTTCAAACCTCTACCATTTATCCTTTATTAACAGAACAACAACATAGCAAAAAAGCAGCTGGAACTTAAATTGGGAATCATCACTTAAAAGTAGTAGGTGAGCAAGTTACTTAGTTACTCACTCTCTGTATGCCAGGTGCCTTATTGACTAATGGTGACAATAACGCCTGCTTTGCAGTGTTGATAGGAGGTTTGAATTGTAAGAATTTTTGTTAAAGAGCCTGACATAAAGCAATCACTGTTTATTAAAATAAATAATATCTGAATAGCATTTTACAGTGTACAAAGAGTCTTCAATAGCCTCTAGTTAGATCCTTGCAACCCCCTGAGAGAGCGTTTCTATATATCATTTGATGAATGGAGGCTTGGAGGAGTTAGAAACTTGTTAGGATCAGAAAGCAAGTCAGCAGTGCAGGACTCAAACCTTTTGAGTCCTAATTCCCCATTTTTTCACTGCACCATATAATCCTATTCCCTATAATAAATTTTCCTGCATGACTATCTTCAAATTAGGAAATATAACTTGGTATATACTACCTTCAGCCACCCACCTCAGTAATGTTTCACCTCCTTGACACAACACACTACTCATGCCCAACTCCATGAACACAGACTCAGGTGCATGCAGGTGTGACATAGCAAAAAACAGCTGCTAGACTACATAGAAATTCACAATCAAACCAAGGATTATACAAATACCACAACTAAAGGGAAATTCTGGAGTGAAGAGTCATTATGATCATAAAGAATTCCACCTGGGCAACAGAGTAAGACTCTGTCTCTACAAATAATAAAAATTAAAAAAAAAAAAAAAAAAAAAAAAACCTGGGCATGGTGGCATGGCTGTAGTCCTAGCTGCTCTGGAGGCTGAGGTAAGAGGATTGCTTGAGCCAGGGAGATCACGGCTATAGTGAGCCATGATCATGCCTGAGCATTCAAGCCTAGGCTATAGAGCGAGACTGTCTCAAAAAAACAAACAAACCAACAAAAAATCCGATACTACTTTCTATCTGCTCAGTTACAGATTCTTCCTGCTGAACCACATATACGCTCAAGATGCTCTGTAGACAGGCTGTTGTTTCCATAATCAATCAATTTTACTGATTAAACAATCGGTATGGATCATGAAGCAAAACCACAATATAGCTGGCTCACACCTGTCATCCCAGCACTTTGGGAGGCTGAGGCAGGCAGATGGCTTGAGCCCAGGAGTTCAAGACTAGCCTAAGCAACATGACAAAACCTTGTCTCTACAAAAAATACAAAAATTGGCCAGGCACGGTGGTGTGTGCCTGTAGTCCCAGCTACTCAGGAAGCTGAAGCAGTAGGATGGCTTGAGCCCAGGAGGTGTAGGACGCAGTGAGCTGAGATCGTGCTCCACCCTGGGTGACAGAGTGAGACCCTGTATCAAAAAAAAGGAAAAAAAAAAAAAGGTACAGATTTCCCCTCCCTGCAAGTCCTCCTTCTACAGGCTAAGAAGGACCTGAGAATTACTCTGAGAGCAGAATGAGTAGACTAATACTGAGGGAAACCAGAAGATGCCATCCCCAAAACATGAAGGATTATTGAGTGAAGGCAATTCAAGAAGAAGCAGATTCAGGAAAGCTCTCTGCCCTCCCTCTATCTGCCTAAAAGCAAAACACAGATTTACAAAGACAAAAGTCATCCTGCCCACCTTTTACCAGTGAGAACAAAGGTTAATCAGTGAAGATAACTTCAGATTCTTATTATGTGGAGATGATACCAGAGGAAACTATATGAACAAGCTTTACCAACTGGTCTTTATCTGCCATTTATTTGCCTTCTCACGAGTTGCTGCCACCAGAGACTCAAAGTGCTTTTCCTTTGCCATGTCACTTCTCTAGAAATTTATTGCTCTTAGTTGAATTTGCTATGTAAACTTGAATTGAAAACACCTTTTTTGAGAACTACTTACTTTCTGGATGTTTTCCATGCATATGTCTTCCATAGCACACACATGTGCTATGGTTTGAATATCTGTCCCTTCCAAAACTCATGTTTAAGTTTAATCCCTAATGTGGCAGTATTGAGAGGTGGGATTAATGGACAGAGGATTAATAGATTAACGAGTTGCCATGGGAGGGAAACATGTGGCTTTACAAAATAAGGAAGAGAGACTTGAGCTGGCATGTTAACACACTCAGCCCCCTTGCCATGTGATACCCTACACCAACCTCAAGACTCTTCAGAGAGTCCCTACCAGCAAGAAAGCTCTCACCAGGTGCACCCTCTGGACCTTGGACTTCCCATCCTCCATAACTGTAAGAAATAAATTTGTTTCCTTTATAAATTACCCAATTTCAGATATTCTGTTACAAGCACAGAAAACTGATACAAAATGTTAATAAACTTGTTTGTTTTTCTCCTATTAATCTGTCTTTTGTTACATGGGTCTTTCCAACCTATAGGGCTTGAAGAAACAATTCTTCTTCTTCCCCTATGAGACCATATCCTAAAACACATCTCCTCTTGTACTATTTTCCCTTGCCTTGTATTATCTTTCCCTTGAGTAACACCTTTCTGACAATGTGTTATTGGATTCTATGCATTCCATTAATTGCAGTAGCACAATGGCATATAAAACTCACGCAAAGTTAAATTGATAGCTGCCATTTAACTTCAATGTTTTAGACTTTAGTACACAGCATAACCAGATAATTGTTTCAGTGAAATCTCAGGAATAAAAATGTTATTTCTTTTTCCAACATGTCTTACAGTAGAGCAAAGAGGCAGCATGGGGCATTGGGAATGGCAGTAGGCTAGGAGTATGAAGACACGTTCTTGGTTTTTTTTTTTTTTTTTTGAGAGGGAGTCTCACTCTGTCGCCCAGGCTGGAGTGCAGTGGGGCGATCTCGGCTCACTGCAAGCTCCGCCTCCCGGATTCACGCCATTCTCCTGCCTCAGCCTCCCGAGTAGCTGGGAATACAGGCGCCCACAACCACGCCCGGCTAATTTTTGTATTTTTTAGTAGTGACGGGGTTTCACTGTGTTAGCCAGGATGGTGTCGACCTCCTGACCTCGTGATCCACCCGCCTCGGCCTCCCAAAATGCTGGGATTACAGGCGTGAGCCACTGCGCCCGGCTGGTTTTTGTTCTTTAAATACCAGTTCTGCAAACTGGGACAAGTCACTTAACCATTCTGATTTGCATCATCCTTATTTGTAAAATGGCACTAATAATGCCAGCCCTGCCTAATTAACAGAAATACTGGGGAAATCAAATGAAATAATGTATCCAAAGTGCTAATTAAAATCAGTAAAGCATACTCCAGCACAAAGAGCAATTGCAGTCTTGACCAGTAAGTACAGAAATAACAGGATTGTAAGAGAGACAACAGCATGATCCTGTAGAGGAGCCATCACCCAGCTGGGAAGTACTAGGCCATGCCATTGACCCTTATAAGTCTCAGCTTCTTAGTCTATCAGCTGAAGGTGGTGATCACAATGATGTAACAGGATTGTTCAGATCAAATAAACAAATATGAAAGGCCTCTATAAATGGTAAAAGGATATACGAACAGAATTATAGTTATTGAGTAAATGAAGCCAAATGATTACTATGCCACAAGGAAGTTGTTCTCAGCCCAGATTAATGCATACTATACTAAGTACAAAGAGAAGACATGTAAAGAGAACATATACATTTGCCTAAATGACAGTATAAAATGCTTGTTCTTCCACACCTCACTAGAATATACAAAAGGGCTAAATTTCAAGGAAAAAAAAAGAAAAAAAGCAAGAGAATGCTAGCAACGATGAATGCAAAGACTTTATTGGTATAAATGCCTACAGAGAGAATATAAGTAAACTTAAACTGTGTAGACATCAAATTTCTAAAAATATTTTTAGCCAGTCCTAGTGGCTCTATTCCCAGCACTTTCGGAAGCCAAGGCAGGAAGACCGCTTGAGCCCAGGAGTTAGAGATCAGCCTGGGCAACATACAGCAAGACATCATCGCTACAAAAAAAAAAAAAAATTAGCTGGGTGTGGTGGCACGCACCTGTAGTCTCAGCTACTCAGGAGGCTGAGGTGGGAGGATTGCTTGAGCCTAGCTAGGAGTTTGAGGTTGCAGTGATTTATGGTCACATCACTGCAGTCCAGCCTGGATGAGGGAGTGAGACCCTGTCTCAAAAATAAAAAATAAAAACTCTATAAAAAAGACATATACGTAATAGAAAGAAGGCCACCAGCCTAGTGTGGGCAAGTATGGAACCCATGGGGGTGGGGATGAATATGATAGAAATGAAGATGTTAAGTATCAGAATTAGGAATGGCATTTCTCCTCTACTCATCTATAATCAGAAAGGCTTACTTATGTCTGCATTAGAGGAGGTGATAATAAACATCTCAGCTACTTAACACCTATTTGAACTAGTTAAGGATAGCTGGGGGGCAGGGGGATTGTTAGATACAACACAAGAAAGGCAGATGGTGAGAAGCCTGTATCCCACGCTCTGCAGGCAGTGAAAAATCATGAAAAGATGTGAGGCAAGAACTGACATAATCCAGTTTACACTTGAAAAACAAAGCAGTGTGGGGAAATAATTAGAAAGGGGAGGGACTGGCAAATAACTGGAAGAATACCGTAGGCAATATTATATCCAGGCGAGGAAAGGTGAGAGCCTGAGTAAAGTAGTGGTAACGGATGGAGAAAGGAAGGCAATAGATGGGTTCAGGAAATTTTCTGGAAAAGAATGGATATGCTTTGATGAAGGAGGTAGAAAAGTGAAGAATAACAGATCAGTTTCTAGCCTAAGTGACTGAGACTGAGTGCTTCCAAGCCAAGAGTTCACTTTCCACAAGATAAAAACTATTTAGCCTAAACAATAAAACTGTAATTCAGGAATAAACTTACAAAGAAATTATGAAAATACAAGTTTTGATAATAAATTTTCTTCACTTATCCTTACAGTGTTCCCAGGTGAATGGTTTTTTCCTCATAATAATGAAACATTGACGGAAGCTCAAAAATCAAGGTAGAAGAAAAACAAATAATGCTGCCATAAAATAAAAAAACCCTTAAAAACAATTCACATTGGCTCATGAAACTGGCTTTTACTTGGAAGTGCCAAAAGATGGTTCTAAAGGAGAATCCTAACAGGTAGCCAGGGAAAGAGACGCACCCTTCTCCATTCAGAGCTCAGCGCCAGCTTTCTATCACGCTGCTGCCAAATAAATGAAGCTGCTATATTAATGAATTGTCAAAATATATTCTTATTTTCATGATTTGAAAATGATCGATTTTGAGGGAACATGTCTTAGTAATTATTATATTGGGAAAACACAGAAAGTCATTTTTAAATGCAAAAAACATTTCTAATTGCTTCAACATCTATAAACACATGCAAACCCAGCAGAAAACAGTTTTCTGTCCATTTAAAATACTCACAGCTTTATTTTGAGAGACATTTACTGTCACCAACATAGTTTTTTTTAACAAGGGATTCAGTAAGCATAAAAGCTTTCCTACTCCTAATATTTCATAAAAGAATAAAGTTAGATGTAACACAAATACCATTTTTTCAATATAGAAGACCGAAGAACATTTTAATGGGTCACAAAATTCAAATTATATCATTAACGACTATTTTGCCAAATATAAAGGGCAATGTTTGATTAATCAGAGAATCTTGAAAAATCTGAATTTGATTTCCTTAATTCTCAGTTTAGCCACTAATTTTCCACAAGCTTAAAAGGAAAAAGACAAGGCAAGCTATGCATCAATTTTTTTCATCCATAAATATGTGTGGTAATGGATAAGGAATTGCAGTGATTTACTTACACTCCCTATGCATAATTTATTTGCTAAAGTATCAGGTGAAAGGCATTAAGGGTGAAATATCAGTTTTCTTAAGTTATAGAAAAGTAGTGAAAACAATAAAGATGTGGTTCAGTGAATATTCAATTACATTAGAAATCTATCTGAAGACACTGGATTGTAAAAGGATATAGTGTATTTTTGCTAAAATGTAACAATTGCTGCACTGTAACAGCAAAATAAACACCTTCACTACCGAAACAGAACTATATAAATGCATAAAACCCAGAACAAACTACTTTTCTAATATCACTAGTTTGTCAGATTCTCTCCCTATAAGACACTTTTTTTCCACATCCCAGTTGTTGTCCTTATCTGGATGTAAAAGATTCTAATTATTAAAACAAACAAACAAAAAAAACACCACACACACACCCCTTCTGGAATCCCTGTACAACCCCCCTATCTCTCAGCATACACTTATTAAGCACCTTTGTGACCAAGGAAGGGTCCAAGCAGTGAAGGATCCAGACATAGTCCAGGGAGGATAATGTGATGAGTGCCACAACAATGCTCAAAACGATTGTTCCTCAAGCCCACAGAGAGGAGGTCTCTTCTAAATGAAGGGTGAGAGGAGAAGGTAGGCAATGTGGAGCATTAAAGATTTTTGAGCAATACAATGGCACTGAATAGAGAGAGTTATGCTTTAGAAACACAGACTACAGGATTCTAGAATGTTATTAGAATGTTGTTGAAATGTCTGACAACAGGTCTAGGTTGAATAGAGAAGCCTGCTGAGCCACAGGGGGAGGTGATCTTGGGGAACTGAAATAGAAGGCTGGGATGAAGGGAAGATGACAATCAGTAGGAATGAGCAACTAGGGAGTAAAGTGGAAGAATTAGAGATTGTGGTCAGAAAATAATTTAAGCTTGGAGGTTTAGAAGTAGGATGTGATAATCACAAAAAAAGTCAAAGGCCTGTTGTTCTAATATTTTTATCATTTGTAGTTTAACAATGTTGAATATATTAAAACATTCTGACATTTTGACCAGGTTCATAAAAGTATGTGATTAAAGTTTATTAAGGTTGTTGAAGGGGTTTTAAAGTAAGAATGTGATAAGGGCGTGGCATTTTGGAATAATAAAGTCTTTTTCTTGGGATCTGAAGGGTTATCACATAACAGATGGAGGGGCAGAAAAGAGAAGCAAAGCCAAGAAAATTTCTAAAAAGTAGTTTATAGATGAAGAGGTTAGGTTAGAGAAAAAACACAAGCAAAGGCAGGTGGGCAGGGGGTGGGGGAGAAATTCGGTAGGAAATTAGGTAGGTCCTGAGATAGGTCTTTAATCAAAGACCATTAAAATATAATTTTAAAAACCCCTTTAAGTCCTATTTCCTTTGTAATAATATAATGCTAAGTTTCTGTTTTCATGAAAATTTGAGGTTTTCTCTAGGTTTCTAAACACCTAAGTGTACATATAATAGTGTCTTCTAAGAAAACAGAATTTTGCAATTGTGTATAACAAACTCTGCCTACACAAAAGTAATCTGGTGTTTTTGTTTTGTTTTGAGGTGATGGTCTTAAATTATATATTCCGCTATAAGAGAATTCATGATACACAAAATATATAAAAGCATCCTTTTTTTTTTTTTTAAATTTGAGACGGAGTTTTGCTCTTATTGCCCAGGCTGGAGTGCAATGGTCCGATCTCAGCTCACTGCAACCTCTGCCTCCCCGGTTCAAGTGATTCTCCTGCCTCAGCCTCCTGAGTAGCTGGGATTACATGCACGTGCCACCATGCCTGGCTAATTTTGTATTTTTAGTAGAGATGGGATTTCTCCATGTTGGTCAGGTTGGTCTTGAACTCCTGATCTCAGGTGATCAGCCCGCCTCGGCCTCCCAAAGTGCTGGGATTACAGGCATGAGCCACCGTGCCCAGCCAAAAGCATCTTTTAATGGTTGCATTTGTTCCATAAATTTACATAAAACTTAATTAAAACACAGTTGCCCCTGAGGAACTTTTCCCTCTCATATTATCTTGCTCATTAAACATAAGAGGGCAGCATGGCTAGTTTTCCAATATAGCTTAAAATCACAGTAAACAGAAAATTATAAAGCTAACAGAATTTCAATAATTTATAGGCTGAAAAGAGAAAGGTTAAGACTTTCAAAACATACAAAACACATATTTATGCAACCAAATTTAAATGATCCCATTTTAAATCCAATTAAATCAATCTAATTTTGGAGAATGCAGGGGTTGGGGAATGACCAAGACAGCAAGGCATAATTAATCACATCCACACTAAACTAGAGTTTCCCCCCAAATACTATCTCACAAATGTCTAATGTACAGAGCAAAACTACCATGGATATATAAAAGGATAAATCTGAAACAGATACATCTGCACACATCTGATCTGTGAATTGTAGTGAAAGGCAGACCTACTCCTGGACTTTGTAGAAACAACAGAAATTTAAGTCCTGTTCAATGTACCACAAATATCAATACGAGCACTTAGGTACTCAACAGGGAATTGTTTTTGAGTGTTGAAACTCAGAGTTGAAAACAAAAAGCAGAAATTACATGAAAGTGGATTTATGGGTCTCATGGCAAGATTAGCTGGTTAAGAAAAATAATAATAATCTTTTCATGCTGTGGCACTGATTGTTAGCAGAAGATGGATCATCACACCTCAGCTCCAGGAGTGGTATTCACCAGCTCCACTACTGTGACATAAATGCCACAGGGCATTACTGACAAAATGGGAGGGCAAAAGTCAGCTTTTCATGGGTGATTACAACTCCAGTCATTTTCTCCTTTTCAGACTACTGATGAAAATTTGACAGAGTAAACAGGAAGTAGTGGAATAGTTGCAACACTTTAGGAATTGGCTGCAACTCCTCTTCATTTGTATAATTTCTCCAAGTCCAGTTTGCCCAAGGCAATCATGGAGGCATAAAAGAACCAGGCAATAAATAGAGAAGAGTGATTAAGAGGGTAAGTTTCAGAATTCAAGAGTCATGCAAAAGTTTGCATACTGTCACTATCTGTGTGATTTTGCAAAGATCTCTTAATTGCTTTCATCTTAATCACTGGTAAAACAGGGATTATAAAACAGATCACAAAAGTGCTGCTCTCAAAAAGTTGTTGTGAGGACAAATGAAATGTCTGTAGTGTTTATCACAGTATTTTTCACTTAAATTGTAATAAACATCATCATCGTCTTGGCCTAAATTTATTATTCTTAAACATTTTGGATTTTTTTTCTCTGTTCTTAACGTTCACCAATTTCTTCCTATGAATACTAGAAAAAATAATTTCCTTCCAACCTTCTTCATACTATCACATAAAATGCTTAACCTCAAAGTATTAATAGGAGAATTTAGATGTCCTTGAATAACCTGATATCTGGAAGATTTTGTGAGTCTACCATTATAGTCTATATTTACATTTTTAGGAAGTGTCCAAAGTAGAAATATTCAACTTAAACAGTAGAGATTTAAATGAAATCCATTTTTATAAAGCTTTACTGTTACAGTATCCATTAGCCAAATGTGACCATTGAGCACTTGAAACGTAGCTTAAACTAAATTGAGATGTTCAATAAGTACAAAGTACACACTGGATTTCAAAGACTTAGTACTTTAATTTTAATATTTCATTATAAAATATTTCATTCGTAATTTTTCATAGTGATTACATATTAAAATATTTTGAGCTGGGTGTGGCGGCACATATCTGTAGTCCCAGCTATTCAGGAAGCTAAGGAAGAAAGATCACTTGAGCCTAGGAGTTCAAGTAGCTGAGCCTGGGCAAAAGAGCAAGACCCCATCTCTTAAAAAAATAAATAAAAGATATTTTGAATAAGAGTAAATAAGGTATGTTATCAAAATTAATTTCATTGAGTAATTTAAAATTATATATAATTATATATGTGGCTTACATTTGTTGCTCTCATTATGATTCTACTGGATAGCATTATTGTATAGTGAGGACACAATGACATAAAACAATCAAATAGTTCTCTGGAGGACTAGGTATACCTATAGAATAGCCAGATGACTTGCCCTGACTTCTATTTGCTACACTAAGATCAATCTCTGCCAGTCATAAGCAAAATACAGGCTGCAATTAGGCCGACTAAAGGAAGTGCTTCAAGTTTACTGTAAATGTGCTTGTTTTTACACCATTTTACTTGGGAATCAAGTTTTTATATTTAAGTCATAGTTTGCCATTTATACTATTAGGGAAGCAATCTTGAATTCTGATTAGCTTGGTGGTAACCTGAATTGTTTCTCTGGGGACAAAGAAAGCTGTGACATGTTTATCTGCGAGGCTTTGGGGCTGCTTGGCCAACCTCAACCTCAATACCTAATTGCAACTGTCCATTCTTCTCTCATTTGTAAGAAGCCATAATAGACAGGATGCAAATGTGGCTTACAGCAAAATCCTAAGCCAGAGTGGAAAGAATTCCTCCCTCATCCTCAGGGGGTATTTCTCTGCCCTCCCTCCCCACCAGCAGACAGAGTTTCTCACGTTCATAAAACAATAAGATATAAAACATATTTCCATTCTTTGTCAAGCATTTCCCAGTATTCTTAAGCCTAAAGAGGTTAACACCATTTACTCCTTTCTATCTGGCAGATTATAATTTGTCATATTTTTCAAACTAGCATAAAATAAAAAAGCAGTGAAGAAAGCATCACAAATAATCAAAACTTATCTCTGCATCAAAGAAACATATTTATTTGGACCATTAAAAAGTAAGCTAATACATCTTTCAAAATGAACTGTAATCTCCTACATCATTCCATAAAAGTATACCAAGTTCCAATACAGCCTTTTCACATAAAGCCAGGTGTAATAATAGCACAAATGGAAAAACAATTTCAGGAAGAGGAAATAAATGTTTCTGTACATTACCCATATATCTATTTTTTTGCAATCACAATTTTACCCACTTTGGGTGTTAAAAAAAAAAAAACCCTATCCACATAAACTAGGCCACTCAGACATTTAGAAAGCACAGTCCCTGCACTTTGGATTTGTTGGGTGGGTAGGAAATCAAAGGAACCAAAGCTACAATATATCATTTCCTGCAGTGAAGGATATCACAGGAAAATTCAGTCAACAGCTGTCACCACTGAAATTGAAATGAGTTTGGGTTTTTTTCTCCAGCTAAATCCCTAGTAAATGATATCCAACTTGTATTAGCCCAGGTGATTTTCCCTGCAGTTATTCCAAATGAGAACACAATCAATAAAATTCTGTTTTAAATTGGTTGAATGTAGATTATTTTTCCACAAGCATAAATTTTATTCAACTTTATTTTTAAAAAAGTCTCCGCAGAAAACTACCATCAGACAACATGCAGTATAATGATCTATTTTTATTTATAACTGGGAGAAATTGTATGATTCCAAGAGGCTAAAATATCCATAAAAATCAGGACCATATGGGTTTCCATATCAGGTAGGAACTATAAATGGTACAACTGCTACTTTATTTTATGTTTCCCTCATCTTCCCCATGTGGCCCATATTTTCCTATTTATTCCAAGTTATAACCAAAATCCAATGAACTCCAAGATAAGTGAAAGTTGCATCTCATTTTTCTATAAAAATATCTGTACATTTGTCAAAAGACATTGAACTATACCCTTTAAATGGGTGGATTTTATGTGTATAAATTGTACCTCAATAAAATTGACTTTAAAAGTAAAATACACACATACACCCCTGTAATATATATTCAAACTACAGCTTTACATTGGTATTTTCACCATATAACTTTAAGACCCCCAACAAACATATCTATTTTCATGAGTAAAAGTTTTATGTTCCTTTACTCTCTATATTCTTAGCATATATTCTAGTAATATAATGAACCCTAATACAGATGGTTTTGGTTTTGGGTTGGGTCCAGGATAGTCAAATGACTACAATAAAAAAAGGATTCATAATAGGCTAGTCATGAAAAAGTGAGAGGTCGAGGGAATAAAGTTCCAACATCCAGCAAAATTAATATGTTAAAATGATGGAAAATGTCTTCCCATTCCTCCACAAATAATTTACACAATGTGGAATGCTACTGAGATGAGCCATTACACATTTATGGCATTCTAGGATTATCCCCTCACATTTGTTCCCCAATAACTGCCACAATGTTTTGGGAGCTTTGGTGGGGGGTGCTGGAACAGTTAATGAGGATTATTATTAAAAGTCACAGTCCAACAGTCACATTACATCCTTTCCTCATATGCCACTTCAGTCTCACATAGCCATTGACAATGCCTCATAATGTTTAAGGGTTTCATTTCATAGATCAAAAGAGCAAGGTATGTAACAGTCTTGTTTCTGGTTTTGTTTTTGAATACAAGTGGTCAACATTTGAATAAGTTGTTCCAGGAAGTCAGGGACCCCAAACAGAGGGACCCGCTGAAGCCATGGCAGAAGAACGTGGATTGTGAAGATTTCATGGATATTTATTAGTTCCCCAAATTAATACTTTTATAATTTCTTATGCCTGTCTTTACCGCAATCTCTAAGCATAAATTGTTAAGATTTCATGGACACTTATCACTTCCCCAATCAATACCCTTGTGATTTCCTATACCTGTCTTTACTTCAATTTCTTAATCCTGTCAGCTGAGGAAGATGTCACCTCAGGACCCTGTAATAATTGCATTAACTGCACAAATTGTACAGCATGTGTGTTTGAGCAATATGAAATCTGGGCACCTTGAAAAAAGAACAAGATAACAGCAATTGTTCTGTGAATAAGAGAGAGAACCTTAAACTCTGATCGCCGGTGAGCCGGGAGGAACAGAGCCATATTTCTCTTCTTTCAAAAGCAAATGGGAGAAATATTGCTGAATTCCTTTTCTTAGCAAGGAACATCCCTGAGAAAGAGAATGCGCGCCTGGGGGTAGGCCTATGAACAGCCCCCCTGGGCGTAGCCATCTTTTATGGTCAAGACTGCAGGGGTGAAATAGACCCGTCTCCCATAGCGCTCCCAGGCTTACTAGGAAGAGGAAATTCCCGCCTAATAAATTTTGGTCAGACCTGTTGATCTCAAAAACCCTGTCTCCTGATAACATGTTATCAATGACAATGGTGCCCGAAACTTGATTAGCAATTTTAATTTCGCCTCGGTCCTGAGGTCCTGTGATCTCGCCCTGCCTCCACTTGCCTTGTGATATTCTATTACCTTGTAAACTACTTGATGTCTGTGACCCACACCTATTCACACACTCCCTCCCCTTTTGAAAATCCCTAATAAAAACTTACTGGTTTTTGCGGCTTGTGGGGCATCACGGAACCTACCGACATGTGATGTCTCCCCCGGACACCCAGCTTTAAAATTTCTCTCTTTTGTACTCTGTCCCTTTATTTCTCAAGCTGGCCGACGCTTAAGAAAAATAGAAAAGAACCTACGTGAATATTGGGGCAGGTTCCCCGATAATAAGTCATTGGTAAGAAAAAGAGGGAGCACTTCTGAGATCACATAGAGGAATAGAAAGTACTCTCTGTCCTCCATGATTAGTTCCTGATTGCATAAAGAAGAGTCCTATGTCCCAAAACAAAAGATAAAAACAGCAGTACATTTCTACAAAGATAAAAAGCATTTCTTTATCATAGTTATCCTTGGGAAATAACAGAAAATCCATCAGCTTTTTGTCCAAATTACCATCTCATTCAGTCTCAATATTTAGCAGCTTGGAAAACGGAATTAAAGGTAAAATTTTTTAACCTGAAAGTTTCTATAATTCATTCATCCATTCATTCATTTATTCATTCATTCAAGTGTTTACTGAGGTCCTATTATGCCATTCTTATAAGTAATGGGGAGATAGTGGTAAACAAGATGGCCAAATTCCTTCATCTCATGGAGCTCATACCCTAGGCAAAAAAAATACTGAACAAGCAAACAATTTAAAACAATCATTCCAACTAGTGATGTTGCTAAGAAGAAAACATAACATAGTGAGAAAATATTACAAAGCACTTGTGAGGGTGACTTTACATTGGATGATTCAGGACACACCTCAATAAGACCTGAGAGGATGCACCACTATATTTTTTTGTTTGTTTCCACCACTGTACACATTTGATGACTGTTCCTGGTAGATTGTATGTACGCAGTAAGTCAAGAACCAAGCTACTGCTACTAAAAGTGGGCATTTAAAATTCATCTTGTATTATCCTTTCTAGCACTACTTTCCAAATAGTAATTAGAAATAATTGAGAGTGCATTAAACTTTTGGTGAGTCTTGGTAGTCTGCCTTTCCTCAGCCCAATTTATTGAATTTTGTTTTGTGTTTACTCTGAGTAAATAAAGGTTAACTGGTTCTGGAATGCCAGGGGGTGCTCTTAGGTTAACTAAACATTTAGACACACAAGACTATGCCATAGGCCCCTTGTGGCATCAGTTTACTTGGAAAGATCCAGGACAGGAATCACAGCTTGCTAGCTGGGCAGCTTCAAGTATTCCTCTTCCATGGAATCCTTACTACAGTCCTGCACAGGTGGACAGCTCATTCAGGTACACAGGCAAAATCCCCACCAGTAGATGTGAGAGCTGCCCTGACTTAGGAGCCTCGTGACCCTCAGTGGCCACAATTGCTTATAACAGCTCCATACGTATAGCTTTTCCAGGGCTACCTCAGATTTGAAACTCTAAGCCCCACTACTATGATTTTTTAAAAATATGTAATTATTTAAATATATTTCAAATACAATATGGAACTACACTATCAAATACAGATACCATTAACTAAAATTGGTTACTGAAATTAAAATTTTAATTAATTAAAATTAAATCAAATTTAAAATTCAGTTCTTTAGTAGCACTAGCCATGTTTCAAATGCTCAATAGCTGTAAGTGGCTATTGGCTACTGGATTAAACAGTACAGGTATAGAACACTTCCATCATCACACAAAGTTCCATTACATAGCATTCAACAAGTTACTTTTTGTTGCTAATATATCACAAATACTGCCACAATGCTTTCTCAGGCCTTTTAAGAATATTATTTCCCATAACATCATTATTATTTTGTACTGTTAGTGTTTCATGACTAACACAGTGTAAAATCACTAATTTTCTTTGTAACTTAACCAGAGAGCGACCAATGTTTTAAAGAAACCCAATGAGTGAAGAATAGGAAAGTTAACAACTGCAGATATTAAAACGACTAAAAAAGCATAAGAAATCATAAATTTTACTTTCCAGCGGTATCTTGGTTCTTGACTTACTGCATACATACAAGGCTCCCAGTATCCTGTATCCACAATCCAGAAATTCCTGAGAAACTTTGGAGTCAGAGGACTAAGGGAAATCTACAATGTCTGGTTGGAGATAAGCTACAAGACCACTGTGACAAGCAAAGTTTCATTATTTCCAAGACGCTACGTGCTCTCATATAATCACATACCTCCACTATGCCAAGAGTCATCATGATTTATTATAATTACTTTAGTTAAAATTCTCTTTTTACTGATAACTATTCAGTCCTGCAAAGGCAGAAATAAATGTATCCCTAGAACCTAACACCATGTGAGGCAACCATTAAGAGTTCCTTTAATATGTGTTCAATAAACAATAAATAAAATAAACTCTTAGAATGCTAAAAGGTGTGTGAGCATGTATTACTGAACAGCTCTCACACAAAGTACCTCAGTACATCTCAGTCACTATATGTAACCTCATTACAAAGTCTACTATTTACAGCAGTGTTTGTTTGCCTTGTTCTAGGTAGCTGGTTGATAAGACAGGAAAGATTTTTCTATCTTCCTTCAATATCAGTAACTTTTTATATTTCTGTTAAGAACTCATTTCTTATACCTTTTTTCAACTTTAAGATATATTAAACTAGCAAAGTAAATTAACTACAAAACTCCAGGAAATGTTAGTATTCTACATAAATTAAGAATGGTGACTTACGTAAAATTGATGAAAAGTGATACAAAAAGCTGTTTTCACTCCATACTCCCACCTCAAAAGAAAACCTTCACTATAAGAGGCTGAATCAGTGGCCCTCCAAATATGCTCAAATTCCTGGATCCTCCGAATGTGTTAGGTTACATGGTAAAATGGGTTCTGCAGATGTAATTAAGGTTAAGGATCTTAGATGAAAAGATTATCCTGGATATCCCTGTAGTCTGATCTAATCGCATGGGCCTTTAAAAGCAGAAAACTTTCTCAGGTTGGAGGCAGTGTGACACAGCAGCACAAGTTAGAGAGATCTGAAGCATGGGAAGGCTCTGAGATGGGACCCACAGGCAAGAATTTCAGAGGCTTCTAGGAAATCATGGAAAGCATGAGAAGGAATGTGGGCAGCCTCTAGGAGGAAAGACCAGGCTTTAACTGACAGCCAGCATAAAAACAGGATCTCCAACAATTTAAATAACCTTGGAAGTAAATTCTTCCCCAGAGCCTCCAGTAAGGAATATAAGCCTTGCTGTCACCTTGATTATAGCCTGGCAAGACTCATGTCCAATTTCTAACCTACAGACTGTGAGATAATAAATGGGCATTGTTTTAATCCACTAAATATGTGGCATTTGTTAAGGCTGGAATAGAAAACTAATACACTGGTCACTTTTTATTTTCTTTATATAAAAATGCTAGTGTCATTGCTAAATATCAGGGAATATATATACAATGTACTTACACACACAGACACATGACACGAGTGATTTTTAAATATTCTAAAGGAGTGTTTGAAAAAATGGCTATAAAGGCTCTAACCTACACACGCTAATAAGCTTTAACATTTGGCCTCCTCAATTCCACCTTTTTCAAGTCACTCGTTCACTTGTTAAGAAATCTGCCACTTTCTCGCTTGGGCAAGATGGCATTTTTAGACTAATGAACTTCCCTGTATTTTCAAAGCTATACACCACCTAGGCTGCTGCTGTTCTTTGTTCTTATCTCCATCTGATCTGCTGGAAAACATCTATGCTGCAATTCCTTCTACATAAAGTTACTACAGTATTTCTTCTCAGTTACTTTGCCTGAACACACAGAAACTGTTCACATTCTATAATTTTTCGCCGCAGGTTTATTCAACCCCAAAAGCTATACATATCTGATAAAATGGCAATGGCTAAGTAAAAGTAGATATATCTATTCTTGATTATTATGCAGATACTTAAAATTAGAGTCAGGAAAATCAATTATCTACTTTATTACTTAGTTATAACATATTAAGTGAAAATTTTAAAAGTTAAACACTTTATAATTACATTAAAGTATGCATCAAGTTCACAAAAGAAGCTTAGTGGTGGTTGCATTAGGGAGGGAGATGATTTTATATATTGTGACTATATATTTTACCAAAAACATTAAATGACATTAAATTTGTAACATAATCCACATGCAGATACTGCTTCTTATAAGACTTCCCATCACTCTCTTCACTATCTACTTAACTTGCAGCAACTATTCCAGTGCAGCCTTGGGTATGTGTGTGGGTGGGGAGAAGGGGGGCTGTTTATAAATTTTGGTCCTCTTTCCCCTTAAAAATATAAGCATCTTGAGTGAAGGGACCACATCTATTATTCTTTTGTACATAATCAGTACCAATTATAGTGCCCTTAACACAACGGGCTGATTCTAACAAAATGCTGACTATTCATTCACAAGTATACCTCTAAGAAGGCATTAACATTTTCCATACAGAAGTGAAAAAATTGTAATTCAAAGGTGACAACGGAAAACAATATATTCTAATTTATTAATATCTTACACAGCACCTGGAAAACCTTCACTATAATCACTGAACTTTTTAAAAGCTTGTGCTGCTGCATGTAGAAAACGAAATAAATGTTCAAGGTACTGCCAGAGACTGGAAACAGGTGATGAGAAAGAGCTAACAAACAACTGAAGCATGTGGACCAGGCTAATGAGGCTTTCATTTCAGCCCTCAACTGATGAAGCCCCTATCTACTAAATCATTTTCTGGCATTTATTTTCATATTTACCACAATAGACACATGAATGCCCACACAATTTCCTGATTTCAAAATGAGAACTAATTCAAAAAGAAAACAATGATAGCTGTACCACTTTGGATAGTAAGAAAAGCTTTCTTACAGAGATTACATGTCTGATAAAAAATGTGTGAAAGCATACTCTTTACAAAAATAAGTAGAAATGTGTGCATATTAAACAAATGTACTACCTTCAGAAAAGGAATTTTACAAAAGTAGCAATAATACCAACTGAAGGAAGATGCTTTTATTACTTTAAATGATTTTAAAATAAAGGTTTGTATAAACATCTGCTTGCAAAATCAGTATGCACTAAAAGTTAATCCATAAGATGCAGTCCAAGTACTTACTATCAGTAATACTTGTCTTAGCTTGCTTTATCTTTGTTTGATTTCTAATTCATTCTTGGGCTGAAATATGCTCAGAAAATTGTGGTGTGACAAATACACATTTTAAAAATGAGTTATTCTTTAATGACAAAATATTAAATAATAGCTTTTTTTTTTTTTTTTTTTGAGACAGAATCTTGCTCTGTTGCCCAGCCTGGAGTGCAGTGGCACAATCCTGGCTCACTACAACCTCTGCCTCCTAGGTTCAAGTGATTCTCCTGCCTCAGCCTCCTGAGCAGCTGGGATTACAGGTGCGCGCCACCACAGTGGGCTAATTTTTGTATTTTTAGTAGAGACAGGCTGGTCCCGAACTCCTGGCCCCAAGTGATCTGCCTGCCTCAGCCTCCCAAAGTGCTGGGATTACAGGTGTGAGCCACCGTGTCCAGCCAATAATAGCAACTATTACAGTGACTTATAATATGCTGTCCCCCAATGCACTTCATATCTTGAAGTGAAGGGATAAAGGAGGAAGATACATACACTGTAGGCGTTATTTTTAAGGGGGAAAAATTCTCAATCATACAACTAAAAGTTATCACATGTATAATATGGGCTGCAAGTTTTCCTCTCTAGTTGCACCTATTTATACTTCATATTTATAAGTGAGATAATAACTAAAAATAAACACCTTTATCATACACACTTGCTAGCCTAATACCATTTTTATAAATATTATCCCATGGTACCATCATTAGGATAGCAAAGATACTTATTTACAATAAACTTCTACATTCATGGGAACATATTCCAAGACCTTTATGTATCTCCAAACTACCAAATCAGTGAACGATATAATTCACCCTAGAAAATGCAGTGATATATATCCATGAGAATGACAGTAAAGCCACAATGAGATGCAGGCTCCTTAGATTACATATCTAATCATATGCAATTTGGTGAAAGCAGAAATAATTATTTATACAAATTCTCTCTGAACTTTATATTATTGTAAGTCTAAGTAAGTTTATTTCTTCCAATAGAAAAGTTCGTGGTATCAATTTTGAAAAATGGTATAGTCTTATGAAATAATTAATTCATCTCTTTTGAGGAGAGGGAAAGGCAGTATTTTTCACTAGAAAAATCAGGTTTTCTTGGCTGGTGCACAGTGAGCACGGTGGCTCACACCTGTAATCCCAACACTTTGGGAGGCCGAGGCAGGCAGAACACCTGAGGTCTGGAGTTAGAGACCAGTCTGGCCAACATGATGAAACCCCATCCCTACTAAAAATTAAAAATTAGCTGGGTGTGGTGGCACATGCCTGTAGTCCCAGCTACTCAGGAAGCTGAGGCAGAACAATCACTTGAACCCAGGTGGAGGAGGTTGCAGTGAACCGAGATCATGCCATTGCACTCCAGCCTGGGCGACAGAGTGAGACTCTGTCTCAAAAAAAAAAAGAAAAAGAAAAATTAGGTTTTCTTGATGAGAACATCATGAGGCTCCATCACCAACCTGTAAAATAGGGATTATAATAAATAACCATCTACCATCCACACTGGATTGTTCTGAGTATGCACCAAAAAGCTAGGTTGGAAAGTACTTTTTAAACTCCAGTCAGTTTGACTTCCTGGCCTATCCCCTTCTACCCCTGCTAAAACATTGCCCCTTCAATTATTCCCTCTTACTCCCATACTACTCATTTCTGCCTTAACCTGTAAATATGCTCATCTTACCAATCTTAAGGAAAAAATAAAACACTTCTTCAGCCATGAAGCTCACAGATGCAGTCCTTTTTCCTTACATGTCCTCCGAATTAAGCTCTACCAAGAGTAGCCTACTCCCTATATCTCCACAGCCTCATTTCTTATTTATTCCTCAAATCCTAAGACTTTGACTTGTATCCATACCATTAGCACCCATCATACCACTATCCTTTTTTGTTCAAGGCTCCTCCCTGGTATTTTTACTGGTTTCTCATATCCCAACTCCCGCACTGCCCATCACAAGTCATTTAAACACTGACATTCTGTGGGTTCGATTCAGAACCCTTCACCCTTTTCTTGTCTCTCTATACTCTCTTCCTGAGTGATCTCAACCATTCCCTTTATTTTAACCAAGACCTGCACAGTGATGATTAGCAAATGTCTCCCTGATGTAAACCTCACTCTTCAACTGTGGGTCTGTATTCAACTGCTTACTAAACATCCCCCACATATGTCCCCACAGGTATCTCAAGCTTAAAATATCTGAAACTACTGAAATTACCATCTAAGCAATCATATTCATTCCCTAATTGCCTTGTCTTCCTTTCTTTATTCTCCTTCTTAGTTAATGACAATTTTATCCCTCAAGTGAGATTACAGTTCAGTCCATTGAGCCTGAGAAAGCTGACTAACAATAAAACAACCATTCAGCCTGAGAAAGTTGACTAAGAATAAAACAACAACAAAAAAAGAATAAATTTCAGTCCAATCTGAGCTCCCACTGTGAGCCACTGTGTTAGAATGCACGGAAACCAAAACAATTAAATTATGGCCCGATTACTTAAGGAGATAATTCCACGAGGGAGACAGTTCAATTAACAAAATTATGTACATTGTATTTAATTCTGATAGAAAATGTTACAAATTTTATAACTTGTTCAAGTGCCTATCTCTCAAATGAAATCAAACCCAACTCCCTGAAAACAGAGATTGTGTGTTTTCTTTTAATTCTAAGCACATAACGGGCACTAAGTAATTAATGAGTGAATTGACGATACTAGTGAATTAAAAACACAGTTGTACTGCCATAAGATATTGAAGCACGATGTTTTTCTGTACTTGAGAATTGGATTCAACTAAAACAGTTTGGACACATCACTTCTGCAGTCTCAAAATAATATATATTGTTAAGCAATATTCTAGATTATTTGATTGGTAGTGTTACCTTAATTCTCTCTGAGTCTCTAAATCCTGTAAAATGATTTGAGAATTTCTCTGTATTGCTACTTCAATTTTTACAGGTATTTGTATTATCTCCCAAATTAGTTTTATTGACAAATTTAATTAAAATGCTACTCATCATTCCTCTTTCCTCATTAGAGGCAATAAATAAAATTAGACCTAATAATGATCTCGGTATCAACCTCCTAATGTCCATCCGCCTCTAGGTAACATTTAAATTACACGGTTCATACAAATCAATTTTTTTCTAACAAAATTATTATTAGAATCTCTCAAACCAAATAATATTATTTCCTGTTTAGAACTAAGCAAAAGGAAGATAAAATAAAAACATTACATTTAGACATGCAAAAGCAACAATTCAATATTCTTGGTATCATAAGGTTACTTTGTAGAACAGGAAGTGTCAAACTATGCACATCAGCTGCCACCCGACATATAGATGTCTCTGACATGGTAATAAAATGAGAAACCGTTTTGTTTAATAATAATAAAAAAGCAACAGCAGTGGGTGCACATTACATGTAGCATCTAGTCCTGGTTGCCTAGCAACCAGTCATGAGTGAAATCCACAGAGAATAAAAGCCCTTAAATGAATGTAGTTTGTGCAGCTTTCAAGGACTCGAAGAGATGTGTCAGTAGTTAGTCTAAATTCTAGCTCGCAATTACCATACTCAGATGGAGGAAGGAGAATCCATCATTATCTCTCAGAATCAACTGTGAGATTAACTAGAAGCTAGATTCTACCGTTTAGGTTTTTACCTTTTGAACCAGTGGTTTTCTAGGAAAAAAATTTTAACAGTATGATTTATAAATTCTAAAAACTTTATGCAGAAAAAAACAACAAAATTTCACTAATATAACTTGCATTCATTCATTCAACAAAACATAATACCTATCATACACCAAATACTGTCTCCGCTATTGAAAATACAAATATGAACATCACTTTACAAGCTTTCAAGCATACTAAAATGGAGAAATCAAACAGTAAACAAATAATAACAATATCACAAATTCTGTAATACAGAGGAAGGCATGGGATATTATGAAAATATCTATAAAAGACTTCCAATTCAGACTACAGAGGTGAACTAATTAATGGTCAGGGAAAACTTATCAGAAGAGGAAACGTTTGAGATGAGTTTTAAAAGACAAGCAAAAGTTGTTATAAAAGTGAAGCATGAGGAGAATATAAATAGATTTGCATATTTATATACATCTACAATATACTTTAAATATATATTTCTAAAATATATATTATATATATTTAAAATATTTTAAAATTATATTAAATACATTTAAAATATCTTAAAATTATACTAAATACATGTAAAATGTTTTAAAATTATATATATTATATATCTATCAATTTACATAAATAGAAGTGGCAAAAGGAAAAATATTTGTAAGGCTGTAGAGGTGAGTGAGCAAAAGGCATGTTGTGTTAAAGGAACTTTATGGCATTTGGTGAAATTAGGATCTCAGTGTTAAAACAGGAGTCCAAAGAGACAGACAGCCCAGGCCTCTTCCAGAAGGACCTCTTATGCCAGGCTAAGAAGTTCGGACTTCCTCCAGAATGAAACTGGAGAGGCAGAGATGGGTCTTAAGCCAATGAATAATATAAACACATATGGCAATGATGTGAAATATATTAGAAAGGGCAAAGCAAACAGACAAAATGCTATGATAGCAAGAGATATACTCGAGAGATAAAATTGCCAACAGAGTTGAATGTGGCAGGTGGGCATTAAGCAAGAGACTCAAAAATAATTTCTGAGATTCTTAACTCACTAACACAGAGCTCTAGTAAATTTAACAATCATATATAAATGTTGTTATACATAAAAATGTATGCTATTCAGTCCCTGCTGAAATATCAGACTTGATCAACTCCCCCTTCTTCCTAACCCAACAAAACAACTATACAAAGGTTAAAAAGCTGTCTGGGAAGGAACAGTTACTGGAGAGCAGGAAGAAAAGGCAAGGAAAGCAGAGAGGGGAGGAAGAAAGAAAGGAAAAATAAAGAAATACTAAGAAAAAGAAAACTAAACCTACAACTTTCTGGTGAAAGTAAAAATCTATCCACACTTCTGAAAGAGAAGTTTAAAAAGAATTTTTCAAAACCATAAAGGAAAACACTATTGGTGCTTGACTACATAAAACCTGAAAATGTAGGTATCTTGACTAATACAATTTTAGAATTTTAGAAAAAAAGTATGTAACAAATACAACAAAGAGTCACTATCCTTTAAAGTATGTAAAAGCAAATAAGATCAGGAGATGCTATCAATAAGTGAGCAAAGAATACAGGTAGTTTTAATCCCACCTCAAAAATAAGGAAAATGAATTATTATTACCAACAAAATGCACAGGATCACAATAGTATCTCTAACCTATTAGCAACTGTTTTGACTGCCCTATCTTGTTCAGAGTATAGCTACATGGCAGTCTTATACAAATATGAGTGTATAGGTAGAATAAGATTTTGAAAAAGAAATATACATATACACTTAAATCTTTAAAATGGTTCACACCCTTTGACAAAGTAATTCCAATTCTGAAAACCTACCCTAAGAAAATGATCTAAAATACAAATAAAGGTTAACATATAGCATTATTTTATAGTAGGAATAAAAAACTGGAAGTGGTCTAAAGCTTCCCAAAGGGAGATAAATATGCTATAGTACAGATACACAAGAAAATATAATGTAGTCACTAACAATAATGTTTTTAGAAAGATTTTAATACTAAGGGAAAAAATATTACAATATTTATAAAAATGGAAAAAATAGTCACAAACTATAATTTCAACACTAAGTAAAAAACAACAACGACAACAACAACAGAAACATAGAAAGGGCAGGGTGCGGTGGCTTATGCCTGTAATCCCAGCACTTTGGGAGGCTGAGGCAGGTGGATCACCTGAGGTCAGGAGTTCGAGACCAGTCTGGCCAATATGGCGAAACCCTGTCTCTACTAAAAATACAAAAATTAAACAGGCGAGGTGCCCCACACCTGTAATCCTAGCTACTCGGGAAGCCGAGGCACAAGAATTGCTTGGATCTGGGAGGCGGAGGTTGCAGTGAGCGGAGATCGCACCACTGCACTCTAGCCTGGGCAACAGAGCAAGAGTCCATCTCAAAAAATAAAAAATTAAAATTAAAATTAAAAAACATAGAAAGGATAAATATTATTTCTGAGTAGTAATGATAGGTTTTTCCTTTTCCTTTCCTGTATTTTCTAACTTTATTTTTTAAATAATGAGACTATATTATTTTCGTATTTAGAAACAAACTCCATCCAACTCATCTATCCTCAATAAAAGTATGCCTTAACCTTGTATTTACATAAATAGCTCATTCATTTGAGATCTTTCTGTAAAGTTAGTTATCTCTACTCATTTAACTTAAACTTATCAAGCAGTTCAGCACACTGTTGTTGAATTAAAAGAGCTTTCTACAGTGCCCTAAAGTCAAGGGTAACAAGTACATGGTATTAAGAACTTCAATTTGAATAATGGAATGAAAGCAAGAAAAAAAAATAAGGTTTTAGTAATTGAAGGGGTTTCATCACTTTAATATACTTTATTCACTTTACTGCACTTGGATTTATAAGCATAACAAGGCTGTGCCTTTATATTACCTGAGGTGGTTGAGCAGAGGCTGAAGTCTTTCATCAGACTGCACAGCAGGCAAGGACCTGGCTGTTAACTAAAAGCAGGGAAGAAAATTAGTAAAAACAGCAAAGGCCGAACACCGAACATATCTGAATACTAAATGTAAAACGAGCTGAAGGGCAGATAGGGAGGCAATACTTAAAAATATAAGGTTCTATTTCTCTTTTTTCAAATCAAGAAATTATATAAAAACCTGACACATTACGTGATCAAAGCTAGCTACATGGTTCTAAGGACACAGGGTATGTCACTAAGTTTAAAAGTAAAGAAAAAGGTGAGCAAAACAGAGAGTAAAAGGGAGTGTCCTGGGTTCATGAAAAAGCATTCACTTGCAAGACTATTATCTTTGTAAATAAAAATGGAAAAACTTCTAAATGTAAAATTGTGTAACAACCAATCCTGTAGCACTGAGTCCTAAGATGATGAATAAATTAGGAAGATAAATTCTGATTTATAGCTAAGCCACTGTGAAACTGGTTACATACAGAAGTGTATGTACTTCATTCTGTCAGCCACATGACTATAAGGAACCAAGGATATCTTTTAAGTATATAGAAGCAACTCAAAGTATTTAATATTGAAATATGACCTCAAATTGAGCTAGGAAATAAGAAGTCAGAGCCAATACTGTGTACCAACTTGACAGCATATCATCAAAATGTGAATTTCTGATCTATTTTATTACAACAATATTAATTATATATCTATGTATCTCTATTTTCTTCTCTGTTAAGAGAATGCCTTTTTATAAGAATTTGACACAAGGAAATTAAAGACATTCATTCAAAGTAATCAGATAGCTTGAGGTAAACTTAATAAAACATCACAACAAAAATAAAAGATAAATCTCTTCAGGATTCAATTATGATCAAAATGGTTCTCATATTTTACTAATCAATCGTTTAACAATTCACAAAAAAGAACCGTAAGACAAGCAACAAACTGAAAGATATCCTTTGGGTTTATATAGTGTATCCTCTCTTTAATTTTTTTATACATTAATTACAATTTTCTAAAAATGGAAAACAGACATTTAATTCATCAAATCTAATTTTTATATTATGCAAATAAAACTATCATCTAAAAATATCTTTTATATTTTTGCAAAAAAGTTGACCAAAGTGCCATATTCTGATAATAATTTTGTACAAGAGTCAACACGTCGACAGTTACTAATTTAAAATACAATAAAGTGAGACAATTAATCTGCTGCAATTTTAGCACAATCAACAGACTTTCAGTATCCCTGAAAAATACTAAGTACTAAGTATTAAAATACTAAGTACTAAGTATTAAAAAAAATACTAAGTAACATATATGTAACATATAAGATGTTATCAAGGTTATCAAATTCTATAAACAAAACACTTTAATACTTTAATCTGTTCATGTCAAATACTCTATCTGTTAATGTCAAATCCTGTTACAAAATGCCATTTTCTTTGTTCAAGAGATTTCATGTCTCAGAACCAAAGCTGTGTTCTAAAATGATTTAAATGATTTATCTAGACATTTCAAAAGTCAGTTCTCTGCAAAACAGAGTAGACAGAGTGGGCTTTTTCAGTCACTTCTGTCAATCTATATAGTATGCTTTCTAATAGAGGCAAACAAAAAACACCTCAGTAACAGCAAAATATTCTGGACATCTGTTAAGTCCATATAGGAAAGATTTTCAAATCTACCCCTTCATCTTAATTTCAGTCTTCATTTCCTTTTCCCTAAACTATTAATACATCTCCACTGTTGTTTCTGCTGCCATTCTTGCCCCTTCCCTAATTTATACCAAGGTCAGAATAAAATTTTCAAAATGAAAGTTAACCACACCCCTAATTAAAATCATCTAGTAATTCCCTCTGGCTCCCAGGGTAAAGTTATTACATCAGTCTTTCATCAGACATTTTCTTAAAATTTTCCTTTTAGGCGGCATTACTGAAACAATAGGCACAGAATGATTGACTATACAGCTTCTGCCAATTCCACAAAACACAATGATAGCACATCAGGTAGAAATTTTCCATAGCTCCAGTTTTCTGGAACACATGTGCTCGATGATTTGAGTTCTCCCATCCTCCCCTTCCCACCTCCAACTTACTTTCAAGATTGAATCTCTGGCAAGAATGATTCCTAAACCAGGGAGAGGACAATGCTCTGAGTAAAATTATTTCAAGGAAGATTTTTGAGTTTTCCAAAGGTTTGCTTTTCAACTTTTAAAACAATTAGCATTTACAAAAAGAGCATGCATCTCTTCACGTTAAGGATATGAAGTAATAAAGCTATTCCAAAGCTCTTTAAAGTGGCAAACCCATCTGCTAACCTTTTGCTGAGAGAATGCAAACTTCATTTTAGGAACTGTTGGCTCCATTTCTTTTGAAATTTTTCTCTGAGCTAACGTAGTTACTACTTACATCCACCGGACTGTGAGTGGTAACTGCAACCCTAGCACTTGCAACACAACAGATGTTTAGTTTAGCAAGTATGTAATTTCTTTAATTGATAAAAATGAAAGTATATGTCTATGTTTCATAAAGCTTTTCAAATTCCTGCTTTGAGCAAAACTAAATATAAATCAAAACTAAACTAAGTAACAATTATCAAGCCTTCCAAGAAAGCAATACACTGTCACAATGACATTTTTAGCATTTCCTCTACAACTAGAAAGCTATATCTATCCAGGTTAAATCGACTTTGGCTTCCAACTATGTTTTAATTTTTTTTCTTTTTATAGAAAACATAACAATGTACCGGACACACAAATCACCAAGAATGAAAGAGAAGAAACATCTATCACAGTTTCCATCTGCAAAGCCTAAACGAGTTGTCTAAGTTAGGGCTATTTCATGGGAACCATCATAGAATTTGGCATAACTTACAGCTTATTTCTCCTTATTGTTGAAAGGTTAGGGGTGAGTTAAGATACCCTTTCATTATTAAACTATATTAGCACACTGAATTAACCAATACAGTTTCCACTGTTTTTAGACAAGTATAACAGATCACTAACTCTTATATAAATCTCATTTTAAAAATTAGTATTACTGGGTAAATTTTGCCCTTTGACATCTATTTGGCTACAAAAATAATGCATTTTACCAACTAATAATCCTCCATTAAATGCCAATAAATCAGGTGGTTACTCTAGACTTCACCACTACACAATATATCCATGTAACAAAACTACACTTGTACCCTTGTAAATTATAAAAATAAAGAAAAATGCCAATAAATGTCAAATACATTCAAAGTACAAGAGACAAAAGAGAGTCTGGAGGTGCCTGGTCCAACTTTGTCATTTTATGCATGAGGAAAGCAGGTTCCTCAGGCCATAAGCAACTAGTTGCTGGCATGGCCAGAAGCCTTCACCTAATCTCAGAGCGCTTCTGTCTCCTTTGAGTCCCTCACCCCTCAAAACAGGACAGCACTCTTCAAGATTCACTTTACCTCACAGATTTTTAGTCTTCAAGATTCCCAAATTTTTTCATGGAAAATTTCTTCACATCATTTGGGATTTGGCTCAAATATCACCTCCTCACAGAGGCCTTCCCTAACCTTTGGTAAAGGGTAACTGATGCTTTACCAAGGGTTTAGAATTTTATTTCTCAAGATATACTATAACACGCACCACCAAAAGATTGACCACAACATAGTTCCTTCTTTTTTTTTTAAGGCAGAGCCTTGCTTTGTCACCCAGGCTGGAGTGCAGTGGTGTGATCTCAGCCCACTGCAACCTCCAACCTCCGCCTCCCACATGCAAGCAAGTCTCCTGCCTCAGCCTCCTGAGTAGCTAGGATTACAGGTGTGTGCCACCATGCCCAACTAATTTTTGTATTTTTAATAGAGATGGGGTTTCACCATGTTGTCCAGGCTGGTCTCGAACTCCTGACCTCAAGTGATCCACACGCGTCGGCCTCCCAAAGTGCTGGGATTGTACACGTGAGCCACTGCACCCAGCCATAGTTCTTTCCTTCTAATCTATGTCTCTCTGATTTTTGGTGGAGGGGGCTGGGTCACTAAATGATTGTTAGCAATGAAGCAGAAATACTGACTAAATCTATACTTTCCCAACAAAGGTTTGGTAAAGCAGTAGGTATTCCCTAACCCTTCGTAAAGCAGCAGCGTATTCTAGCTATTACTCAGGTACCTCACAACATTTATCACTATCTGAAATTATCTGATTAATTTTCTTACTGTGTCTTTCTCTCATTACAAGAATATAAGCTCTGTCAGGGCAGGAACCTCTTCTATCTTGTCATCACTTTCCCCCAACTGCTTAGAACAGCACATGGTATGGCATGCAGTATGTACTCACTAAGTTTTGTAGCGTGAATGTAAGGTTTGGGTAAACCCTCTGAAATATTTCCAACAGAGGCATAAGTTTAGAAAAGTCTGCCCTAGACACTCACTGATCCTTTTGGTCTTGTATTTCCAATTGTTTTCATTAGTAAATATGTCCTATCAAGTAGAGGAGTCACACGCGTTTCTCTTTTCATTTCCAGCTAAATGGAATATCCAAGCCCTTCTGTTAAAATGAGGGCAAGTGCACTACCCTGCAATGTAGTTGAAACTGTGACCTCCTGGTTCAAAAGAAACAAGTAGCCCAAAACCAGCAGTCCAAAACTCAAATTATGGATTGTCAACTGAAAAATGATGAGGTTCATAAATCTGTAAAGAGAAGCTTTATTTCTCATAAAGGGTTGCAGCCTGCCGGATGGCCATTCTGATAGACTAGGAAGTGTAGCCTCTGCCCAGAAGCCAGAAACAGACACTTCGAGGGAGGAGCAAAGGAAATAGGAATTTATGCTGAACAGGGTAGCCAAATACACATATTTAATAAGCTATAGGAGGAGTCATGAATATTTATGAGAGGAGAAGCATGCACACACGCAATTAAGGTTCACGTCCCTTCATGAGTCACGTGTAAAAAAATGGCGGCATTAGCATGATCCAAAGGTGGAGGTTTCCGGCATCGGATGGTGAAGCAGAGAATATGAAAACCCTCACTGCGCATCCTCCATAGACTGGCATGAACCACTCTGTAGTTAGTAGTCTCTTGTCAGGAGGGAATGTTGGTAAACTGTTGTGTGGAAACTGCCTGCAAAGGTAAGGGTGAGCATCAGGTGGTTGGCTGATATCAGGGATGGAATGAGTCTTTCCTGAGGGCTCATTTCTGTTTAGCCTAATGGCAGTTAGCAAGGGTTGGGGCATAATGAGGCATGTCCAACCTCCCATTCCATCATGGCTGGGAACTCAAATTCCAAGGTTTCTCTAGGGTTCCCTTGGCTGGGGGGCTTAAAATTTTACTTTTATTTCTTAAAATATACTATAACAGTCACTACCAAAAGAGTGACCATGACATAGTTCCTTCCTTCTATGTCTCTGGTTTTTGGTGGAGGGGGTTGGGTCACCAATTGATTGTTAGAAATAAAGCAGAAATATTGGCTGAATATATATTTTCCCAACATTATTAAAAATTTCAAACACACAAAGTTCAAAGTCGTTTACAGTGATCAGCCATTTAAAAGAACAAAAAAACCTAACCAGCCAAGACTGAGACTGCTTCAAAAATTTATATAAACTAAGGAACAGACAGTGTAAATATGACTCTATTCAAATAAGACTCAGACCAATGTAAAGAAATAGGCTTTGTTATTTAAATCACAATGCTAAAATAAAAGTGTGTGTTTAAACACCTTTCAAGATATTATTGCTAAATAAATAACTTGTAGCTCCTGGTAGGTTAGTTATTCTGAAAGAGAGTCCAAAATATTTGTCTCAAAACACCCCACCTAAAAAGAACATAAAGTTTTAAAAACACTGAAATCCGGCCAGGCACGGTGGCTCATGCCTGTATTCCCAGAACTTTGGGAGGCCGAGGCGAGTGGATCACCTGAGGTCAGGAGTTTGAGACCAGCCTGGATAACATGGTGAAACCCCGTCTCTACTAAAAATACAAAAACTAGCTCGGCGTGGTGGCGGGCGCCTGTAATCCCAGCTAAACAGGAGGCTGAGGCAGGATAATCGCTTGAACCCGGGAGGCAGAGGTTGTAGTGAGCAGAGATCACACCACTGCAGTCCAGCCTGGCTGACAAGAGCAAAACTCTGTCTCCAAAAAAAAAAAAAAAAAAAAAACTGAAATCCAATAGTAATTATAAGGTAAATCTACTCAAATATAGAAAAATCTGGATATAAAGCATGCTTGTCATATCTTTTCAAAAGTAAAGCAAACAGAAAATATTTTTTCTTTTTAGACTTCCCTCTTAAATTAGATCTGTTTAATATAGCTAAAAATAAACTTGGTCAGGATGGAAAAGGTAATTGTTAGAATTACATTCTCTATTCAATAACACTTTTTAACAAGTGGGGTAGGAAGTAATTTTGGTTGCACCTAGGAAAAGCAAGAGGAAAGGAGACCAGGGACAGTGAAAGCTTTGGTTTTATCAGAGATATTCTCATCTTTTCCTTGGATTCAATCCAAGAAAGTTCTGAAGCAAATACAACCCTCTAAATTTATGCCAAGGAAGAAGTAAAGCTCTGGAGACTGAATCACTTAACATGTTTGCAATTCTGTTTCTTAGATTTTAGCTTATCTCTCTTTTCATTGTATTGGTTCTGTAAATAACTAGGAGACACCAAACCTCCCTGCTTCCAATCACTGACCTTTGTTACAGATTAACTGGCCTTCTTTATTGTCCTTACCTAACTCAGACCAGATGGCACCCAAGACATGGGTGCCATGACAGTTACATCTTCAATGTGGAATGTTAAATATCTTTCCAGAAAGAAAAAGACCGCCTTAACTAATCAAATCATTGTAAGTATGCATTAAGCCTAACATAGAAAGATGTTGAAATTGTGTTAAACTTCCCTACGTTTTGTCTATATAAGCGATCCTAAGCTTTTACACTTTGGAACACTGCCTTCCACTCTTCGGAGTCTGTGTTTCCCGTGTGGCTAGTCCAAACTTTTTGCTTAAGTAAACCTTCTTTCAACTAGACTCTGACCCTTTTGATTATTTTAGGTTGACAATATGTTAACACTGGTTAATTCCTAGAGGTAAATACACGAATGTTCTACTATTTTGCATACACTTGTGTTTGCGATAGTTCAAGAGAGGAAGAGAGTGAAAACTGACTTATTTTCTAGCAGGGTGAGGAACGGCTTGGAGGAGGGCAAACTAAAGTAGAGGCAAAGAGGTCAAAAGGGTGGCACATGCAGTGATCTAGGGATCCAAGATGAAGAGCCAAATTATGGCAGAGGCAGTAGTGACAGAAAGGAAGACATGTACATAAGAAATATGTAAAGGTATGCTCCACAGAACTGACCATCAGAGAAGGGGAAGATGGAGAGGACGTGCAGGTAGGTAGATAGTTCTAGCAGCTGCAAGATAGTGGCTACAGAAGAGGAAGGTGGGAAATGAACGAAAATTGTAAGTTTCATTTTAGGCATGCTGAATTTGAGGTGCTTTCAACTAACTAAGAAGTAACTAAATATATATGGATGTAGAGACCAGGAGAGATTTACATTTAGATTTAAGTGTTATCAGCAAATACATAGCAGATAAAGCCATGAACTGGCTAAACCTTCCCATATTATATGCATGAAACAGGGATGTCCAACTGTCATTAACTAGCAGCTCATTAGAGCACTATGTTGAAGGTTCATTCTGTAGAGAAGAAAAAGTATTATCTTTCTTTCCCATCACTAGGTTCATGACTGAGAGTCCTATAACAAAAGACAAATTAACAACAGTAAAGCATAGAAATTTAAGTTTTTATGTGATATGGGAGCCTTCAGAAATGAAGACCCAAAGAAACAGGGAAACGTGTGTTTTTTATGGACAGTTGTGCAGAAGTACGACTGAAGGACCAAAGGGTATAGTCTAATGGTAATTAACTGGGGGGAACTTAGCAAGTCCTGTTTGTTCAGAATCTTCTCTTTGTCCCTGTGTCTTCAGAGATAAGACAGGTTTAGGAAGGGCACATCTCTAATGAAGGTTTTATTACCCACCTCAGGAGGAGCTCGGCTAGGGTTTATGGCCTGCTTCAGAAGAGAAGGAGCCAGGAGAAGGTGAGAATGACCTCCTTGTTTCTGTTGTTCCCTCAAATGCCAAGAAGCATGTCCTAAATGCCATCAGTTACAAGCCACATCCAGGAAACAGTACAGATTGAAATGTCTGCTCTGGATAAGGAATGGGAGATTAGAGATATCTGTCAGGCATGTGCCATTCTTAGCTGGAACAAGAAATTTTGCCGATAGACTTGAAGTTGTGTAACATTGATTTTAAGCAATTATAGATTAGTTAGACAGTAGCTCCTATAACTCTTGTTGTACACCTAGAATAAATGAATTTCACTTTGTGAAAAAATGTTCCTCTGCCTCCAGCTATGAAGCTGGCTGTTGCTCTTAAAACCCCCTAAAGGATATTCTGCTGTTAGCCAATTGCTATTTTGAAGTAGAATTGTTTGAAAGGATTGAAAAGGGCCTGTAGGAAGAACATATTTTTCATGATTTTCTTTTTCAAATGATGAGCACGAAGGGAGGGAACAAGAATACACAAGGAGGTAAATACGTAAGCAAATATGGTAAATGGTTCTTAAAGAGTCAACAGACATTTTAAAAGCAAAGGTGGCCCAATCTGTTGAAAATGAAGAACAAGAGGGTGGCTTCATTTTAAAATAATAAATCCCTTCTCTGAACTGTTCACCCAGCACTGGCGAAATTAAAACACATAAAAATGACAGGAAAACAATGCTCACTTGGAAAATATTGCTCAATTTTGTTCTCTGGTGTTTTTACCCTCTACCACTCACTTCAGCTTCCTTACAAAAACTCAAGAGGAATGACAATATCAAGAAATCCAAGATAGGTAATCAGTACAATTTAGGTACCTTCTTTTCATTTAATATTGCCTATTCAAAGAACCAGAATAGTACTCTCTTACAGTGGTATTAGGGCAGTGGCATTTATTATTTACAAATGACAAAGAGATAAATATTATTTATTATGTAAAATGACAAAGAACAAAATTTATGTTTATTTTAATGGAAAATAAATAGCGAATATTTTTCAAAATGTCTTTGCATTCTCCTCATTTCATACAAGATTTGAGATGGCTCCTACTGCTTTTTATAACTCCTAAGAGTGCCAACTCAAAATCTAGAATGCCAACGCTTTTCTAGTAAATTAAAGATGCATAGGTTATGCTTATATATGTATTCTAAGAGATAAACAATTTATAGATCAGGAAAATTTTTTAAAAAATCAAAAGGCAACAATTTATTTAAACAGACCTCACAGCAACAAAAAGATATAGCTTTAGAGAGAACAGGTTGTTCAACAGAACTATCACTTTTATTACTGGGACCAAGGCAGATGTCAAACAAAATTAACTTTTACAAGCAGCTGCTCTTTTAACTTCATTGATTTTAACAACAGAAAATCCTGTGTCTTTTGAACTACATTTTCTTATAATAGCAACGGATCCCAATTACAAACCCCAAACTGTGAGATTCCACGTTACATTTCCCCTTGCTCCTGGAACTAAATTTGTTCTCCAGTTTCATGTTCTCCCTTGGCAGGCTGAGATGCTGTTCATCACTAATCATAACAGTCTAGTGTTCAAATGCCCACAGCACTTTTTGGTTTCCACAGGGCTCTCACACACATTATTTCAGCTGATCTTCACAACAGAGGTGGTTTCATCACAACAATGCTTTGATACACGGAAATTTCTCTATCAGCTGGCTGCAAACATGATTTTCAATATGTAAGCTCTAAAAAGCAACCAACGACCTTGTCAAGCAAAACGCATAGATTCCATTTGAGCTCTAAACATGCCCAAGTAGTTTAATTTCCAAAGAATATTAAACAGTGCAGAGTTAACAAGATATTTCCGGTTCAGGGGTCTGGATGATATGAAGAACTGAGGAAGCAAACCTGGGAATAGTGCAAGCAGACATCCCAGTGCTGATTTTTGATCATGAAACCTATGGTGTGAAAAGAAGCTTGTTATTCAAAGGCTAACCTAAGCACCTTACTGATGCTCTACATCATTTAGAAATGTAAAACAATCGCTTGAGCAAGGGAAAAAAAGGTATTAAGAGATATGCAGTGATAAATGTACATGGATCACTGACTTTTCTCCCTTAGAGTAAAACACCCATAAAATCATTTTACTTTCAGAATACCCTGATAATTTGGGTTCAAAATTCTTAAGCTATTATAGCAAGCAGTTTCACAATTAACATTTCTCATAAGCAAAAGAAAGATCTGGCAAGTAGAATTCAATGTATTTTATTTTTTGCACTGGTACTGGACAGCTTGAACTGTCAACCTTTTGTTTAGCCTCTTCAGGAATTGCTCTTATGGAATAAGAATGCAGCATGCAGTTGGCATTCCTCATGTTTTACTATGTGCAGGAATTCTACATAAACTCCAATCCTCGCAATGTCACTAACAGGGATATTATCTCTGAGGCTCCTCAAGGCCTCTCAAACTGTTCAGCCAAAGGTACCTGGAACATTCAAGGAGGGTGAACAACAGGTGACCTTTATGCCCTAACCATCAACTTCCTTTAATGTCATATAGTTATCTTAAAAATGTATACAAAATTTACATTTGACTCTAGAACATGTTCTTGCTTTTACTATAAATATGTTTAATTATTTTACCACTGAGTAACACAGTGCCATTGTTATCCTATGGTTTTATCTACCCTAGTATATTTAGCCCCATACATTTGGCCATTTTATTACTTTAGAAAACATATTACTACATTTTCACTCCTTACAGCCCACGTGAGGTAAGTCTTTGGTAGTACAATTGAGGCTGGGAGTTGGCTGAGACAATTCTGGATCTTTTCACTGTGTCATTTCATGTGACTACCACTGTTCAGAGAGACAGAGATGACATTTTTTTCAGCCAAAAATCGTTTTATGCAAAGACTCTAAAAACCATTTAAATTCCTAGATTTTTCATTCACTTAATAAATTTGTGAGGCAATAACTGAAGTTCTAAAATTCCTTATTATTATTGTATTTTCATTCATCATTTTTGTCTCCTAAACATCTATACCATATTTACCTAAACATATGTTTGACAATTTCTTATGAATGTAAGAAAATAAACACTTATCTAGGTTTTCCAGAACCAAAACTGTTCCTTTACTGTTTATTGTAAGCATGAATCTTGCGCAAAATCTTATTATGTGGAAGTTTCTCATAGAAATTCCAAATTCCTAAATATGCACATAAATTCTACTATGTACAATGGAGTTACCAACCGTATCTACAGGCTTCTAGTAAATGTTTAAAAGATGGCCCAGACTGAATAGTGGGTTTCATAGTGCATGTTGTTTATCTTCTGTCAGCAGTATAGGCCATGATTCCTTTAACTTCCTGCTGGGCCTATTTCCAGACATATAACCTGCCCATTACACTGGCAATCTTACCATTTTACCTAAATATTACTAAACAGTGTACCACTTTTTGCAAACATTAAAGATAATCTATTCTGCACTACACTTAAATACATTCTTTATTAAGTAATCTAAAATCAATGTCAAAGATCCACAATTATATTAATTACCAAAGTGAAGAGACACAGAAAAGACATGTATATGTAAATATACACTATCATTTTCTGCAGGAACTCTTTTTCCCCCAGTTTGGACTTTCATTAACATTTGGGAATGGCTATAAAACAATTGAGAGTGGGCTGGGCGCAGTGGCTCAAGTCTGTAATCCCAGCACTTAGGGAGGCCCAAGCAAGAGGACTGCTTCAGCTCAGGAGTTTGAGACCAGCCTGGGAATATAGCAAAACTTCATCTCCACTAAAAATAAAAAAAAAATCAGCCGAGTGTGGTGGCACCGTGCCTGTAATCCCAGCTACTCAAGAGGCTGAGGTAGAAGGATTGCTTAAGCTCAGGAGATCGAGGCTGCAGTTAGCTATGACTGTACCACTACACTCCAGCCTAGGTGACAAAGCAAGACCCTGTCTCAAAAACAAAAACAAAACGAAACAACAAGGCAATGGGGAGTGGAGTGTAGGAGGTGGACAAGATTATTGCTAATGCCTCAGTGACAGTAATCTGTTGTGTAACAAAACATAGTCCTTGGAAATGCACTTGAAGAAGTGAAGGGCAAGTAATCAACAAGAATACATAGAGATTTCCATTTGCCCAACAGCTGAACCTCAAACCACTGATCCAAATGTATAATTCAAGGATGGTAGCCCCAGATGGCTAACAACATACCTCTAATGTTTATGTTAACAGATGCTGCAGAAAGTATTCATTTGCTTAGTACTTCAGCTACTTTTCCTTGCCTCTGTGACTTAATTTTCTCTGCTCTCTTAGAGCACAATGATGTCTTCCTTGATAGACATCTTGCCTTTGTAGATGTTGAAATGTTTTTAAATATAGAACAGCCCAGTGTGCCTCTACTTCTCACTCACAGTTTATTCATCTAACTGAAATAATCAGATATTGCACTATTTTTGGACTCATTCGGTTTAGTTTAAATTTAAGCTATTTTCTTTATTCATAAACTAATACTACAATTTTTCTTTAAAAATAAATGAGACTATTACATAATTTTGTTGCTCTACTAAAGGATTTCTATTTTTAAGCCCTTCTAAAAGGAGCTTCTTAAACTATGTGACTAACTTCAATTACACATAAACATGTTTTGCCTATTAAAACTAGAGCCTTGTGATTAATTACAAAACTTTGCTAATTATATTTAAAACAAAACAGAACAAGAAAAGTAAATAATTTCCATTGCTAACACACAAAAATCAATAGAAACCACTGATTATGAAATGAAAATAGAAAAGTATAATGTCTTCACTGTGATAAGCACATTTATGTCAATTGGAATTTTCACCTCAGCCTTCTGATCCAACATTACATAGGATGCATTTCACAAATGTTTAATTCATCACAAATTTAGAGACAAAACTCATTTAATATTATTGAGGATGTTGGAAGGAAAATGAAATAGACATATTTTGAAATGTTGTAACAAACACATCAAGGGTTGTTCCAAATCCTTTTTCCATCTCCTTTTTATTTTCCTTACAAAATTAGGAATCATCACAAGTAGCCACCTAGATCACTGATGTCTTCTCATTTCTAAATTCATAGAAGTTTCAAATGACACAGAATTCCTTTAACAACACAGAAGCCCCTGAATTTAATGTATTAATACCAGTAAAAATATAAATCAGTTCCCTGTTAATTTAGGTCACCTGGTAAATCAAATTACATGCAAAATTCCATTCTTACGAAAAGTAGATATTTGTCTTATTCTTTGTTTCCTTTAGGTTACTACATTTTTCTATCTCCTTTTAGATTAGAGACAATAATTAGATTCTACAGTAAAGAAAAGATGCTGGTCTAAAAGTGAAAAAACCCTTACCTGCTTGCATAAGTTTTTAAAAAAAACAATGTAGCTAGTATAACAACTGCCTATTTTTCTGACTGCCCAAAATGATGAGCTGCCACTTTCGTGATGGAATGGACCCTAGCTAATACCATACTGCAAGCAGGAAGGGTGTAGATTCTAGACCACTGTGACATACTATTATCTGTACCTGCCCTATCCTACTCAAAGTACCAAGGCATAAAATCAAGAGTCGGGGTAAAGTAAGCATGTATGGGGATACACTTCCTAAGAGTAATCATTTTAATATATCATATTTGTAAAATGCTCTTTGATATCAGAACAGCTGGCTGAGACTTTTAAGTGACCTTGACATACAGTTGACTGACTGCTTTCCAATAACATTATTTCATACTTTCTGGCACAATCACACTAATAGTGTTTGATGGATAACCAGACAAGCAAAGGACAAGTCTGAGCAATTGCCATCCTTTATACTTGACGTCTTCATCTTTCATTACATATCCTAGGAAAAGGGAAAGGGAACAAAAACCCATAGGCAATGTTAGTTCCAAGAGGTCTCAATACACACAGGAAGCCCCAAATAGTATTATTTTGAAGCAGCCACAATCTTTAAATAAAAATGCACTTTGTTGCAATTAAAGAACCACCAACAGTTATAAAACTAGGAGTAGGGAAAGATTTTCATCTTGCATGTCTTACTTAAATTTTGTTTTCTTTAGTAAAATGTTTTGAATGAACGGTCACAAGATCCTCTGGACAAAGCACAGAGCACCAAATGTAAATCTTGATTTTCCTGTTCTGCTATTTGTGCCTGATTTATTTCCCCCTCAGTTTATTTTAATCAAATGCAAATTAATGCCAGCATGAACTAAAATCTGTCCTACTAAGATGCTTCAACAGTGCTCTCATGTGAACTATCAAAGAGTTCACATAATTTTAAAGTCAACTACCAAAAAACACATGTATTTGCCATAAGTTGCCACTGATTTTTTTAATTACATTAACATTACCTAAAGTACAGTAAATATTTTTGGTTAAAGACATATAGTAAACATATGGGCAACAAAGGACTTAAGGAAACAGGACATTTACAACAGTAGGCTGTGACTTTTCACCAACATTCTAGCTGCAGGTCAAGACAGATGATTTTTTGGCCCCTATGCAAGGCAAGAATGAAGATGCTACTCACTAATAGGGGCAAGAATAAATCTGGAAGAAAAACTAAGAGAGATTCAGTTTTGTCCATGTTAAGTCTGAACTGCCTGTTAAGCATCCAGGCAGAACTATCTGGACTTAAGAAAATAAAGCTGTAGAAATCAATCGATCAATCTCAGAACTTTTTGTAGATTTATGTGCTTTCACGTAATTTCTATCCTTAAAACTAGCGCAAACATATAATGTATTGGTGTATTAATGCTCTTTTATTACAAGCTATAATAGATACAAGTATCACTTGCTACAGAACTATCCAGTTCTACAAATTCTTAATAAAATGGAAGTCTTAAAGGCAGTTCTTAAGTTGCTCAACAATTCTCAGAATATTGAACAATTATTTGCTTTAAAGATGTGCTGACAATACAGTAGCTACTAGCCACATGTGGCTACTGAGTTCTTGAAATGTGGCTACTCCAAATTGAGATATGCCATAAAATATACACAAAATTTCAAAGACTTAGCATAGAGAAAAGAATGTAAAATATTTCAATAATTTTGTATGCTAATTATATATCAAAATGACAATATTTGCAATATATTGGGTTAAATCAAATAAATTAAAGTTAACTTCATCCTTTTTTTTTTTTTTAGAGAGAGTTCTCTGTCTGTCACCCAGGCTGGAGTGCAGTGGCACAATCTGGGCTCAATGCAGCCTCCGCCTCCTGGGTTCAAGCAATTCTCCTGCCTCAGCCTCCTGAGTAGCTGGGATTACAGGTACCCACCACCATGCCCTGCTAATTTTTGTATTTTTAGTAGAGATAGGGTTTCACCATGTTGGCCAGGCTGGTCTCAAACTCCTGACCTCAGGTGATCTGCCTGCCTCAGCCTCCCAAAGTGCTGGGATTACAGGTGTGAGCTCAGAAAATTTTAAATTACATATGTGGTTCACATTTCTATTGGACAGACTTCTGTCCGGTACACAAGCAATAATAACATGATATTTAAATGAATTAAAATCTAGGAGCACGAGGACATGTTGAAAGGAGTTAGCCATCTTGCTTTAGGCAGACAGTAAGGGAAGGGTCCCCGGACCACCTCTGACACGCCCCACAAGTGTTTACACCAGATGTTTTGTGCAGGTAAGGGAACTTACACAGGCGGCTTGCCTAAACATGCTCGCAGTAGAAAATTCCATTCCTTAACACATGCGCAGTAGGGGAAATAAATCCATATGGAGCGGCTCAAACTAAGGGGCCACACGCACGCTGGAAGGACTGGGTGGAGCTGCCAAGAATTGGCATCTTATACAAATAAGGAACCCAGCCTCATCAGCTTTTAAATAAAAGCCCTGGTATTCAACTGTGAGGGGACATCCAGCAACCTGCGTTCAGGACCCCTCTCTTTGCTGAGAGCTTTCCTTTTGCTTAATAAATTCTACTCCACTCAATCTCTGGTGCCTGTGAGCCTAAATGTTCTTGGTGGTGAGACAAGAACCTGAAACTAGCTGAGCTAAAGGAGCAAAAATCCTGCATCAGTGTGATTAAAAATCATTTATGTTATATGTTATTGTTAGAAAATCATCTATTTCATTGTATCTACGTCTGCAAAAGCACGTTTCTAAAAAATACATACTGCAATATGAGATCAAAGAAAACAGCATGTACACACTCCCAAAAGTAAAAAGAGATGTATCTCTTTAACGAAAATGCTAGTAACTTCTCCCAAATAGTTATACAAAATTACAAGGTTATGTATCATGACCTGCCACCCTGTATCTTTTTCAATCAGGAAGGTTATATAGAAAATATATCCCTTATTATGTTGAGAAATACTTTATCAAATGCAATATGAATTCATAAAATTTTGCAAGTTTCGAATTATACATTATATAGGTGATTTCCCTCGCCTCAAATATGCAGAGTAACTGAGAACATAGGGGCTGAAAAGATAATCTGGTCTGACTCATGTTCCATATGGATAATCTATGCTGTCATTCTAAAATATTTTAGATTTCTTTGGTTTTGATATTCCTAAATTTCACTACACTACAGTTTACCAGGATATGGGTTTTTCTTGTCTTTCTTTCATGATACTCTTTTAGCCCTTTGAATTTGAAGTCTTTGTTCTTTCTTAATTCTGAACAATTTACCATCATTATTTATTTGAATATTTTTCTCTCCTTTGAATTCTTTTCTTCCTTCTGGGAATTCTATTATTTAAATGCTAGCAATATTATCTCTCTCCCTCCATGTTTCTTAGCTTTCTTCAATATTTTCTGTCTCTGCTGGGCCAGGTGCATTGACTCACACCTGTAATCCCAATACTCTGGGAGGCCCAGGTGAAAGGATCGCTTGAGCCCAGGAGTTTGAGACCAACCTGAGCAACATAGTGAGATGTCTCTTCAAAAATAAAACATATATATTTTCTATCTCTGCTTTTCCTTCTGCCTTCAGAGGTCCTCAACATGATATTCAAGTTCAACAATCCACTTTTATCTATATCCATCCTATTTATCTGATTAAGCTCTTTACTTCAGGTCCTATATTTGTCAATCTAATATTCCTACTCTGTTCTTTTTATGACTTCTTGTTTGTTAATACTGCTACTATTGTCCTTTATCGCTAAATACATTTATTATGTTTATTTTTAATTATTGATCCCTCGGTTTGATAATTCTGCTTCATGAAGTCTATACTATTCCTTTTGTTATCGCCTCATATTTTCAATAGTGGCTGTACTCTCCATATACTTATTTTGGCTTCTGGGATCATATTCAACACAAGCTATAAGCTACTAGGTCTAGAAACATACATGAAAAAAATGGCCAAAACACAAGTCCTAGTACTGTCCCTCTTGGTGAATTTGAGAAGGATGGAGGGGATAAGCCACTGGCAACAAAAATCTCTCTTGATCACTCCAGTTTGCTGCCTACCACCAGGAAACTCCTTTAAAATGTAAATCCTTTAAAGGGTAACTCTTTTAAAGGGATTAGCCTTTAAAGTCCCAGAAAGCAGCAGCACTGGAAGAAGGCAATCTCAGTAGGGTATAATCTGCACACTCCAGGAGGAGTGAGTGCCCTGGGGCAGCTGGTTGGCTTGTACCTGTTTTCATCAGCTCCTCACCCCATCAGCCTTTAGTGCTGCCCTGAAATAACCCAACTAACACCAATTTCTGTGGCAAGGGGCAGGCAATCATTGTCTCAAAGCAATTGGAGAAAGTCACATCAAACCTCAAACTTCAAAGACAAAAAAAGAAAAAAAACTTAAAACAATTTTGCTTCTGACTGATGCCTCAGGACACCCTGTGCCCTACACAAAACCATATACACAGGCATACCAATTTGCAACAGCCTCAGTCACCCCTATAATTTTTCATAGTTATTTTAGGTATTTCTTCAGATCTCTGCTTTCCTCTTACTTCTGTAGTTTCTCCATGGTTAGTTTTGGCAGAAGGAGCCAACAGCCTATATTAACTCTCCATCTTGACGGAATCCCAAATAAGTTAACAAAGGAACGGCTCCCTGTGCTACAGTGTAGGAAACTGGTAAATTATTAGAAAATAGAATTACCTGTAAGGATTAGTTCATGACACTGAGTATAAATAATCTAACCTTTTTTTTTTTTTTTTTTTTTTGGAGACGGGGTCTCACTCTGTCACCCAGGCTGGAGTGCAGTGGCACGATCTCGGCTCACTGCAAGCTCCACCTCCCGGGTTCACACCATTCTCCTGCCTCAACCTCCTGAGTAGCTGAGACTACAGGTGCCCGCCACCACGCCCAGCTAGTTTTTTGTGTTTTTAGTAAAGACAGGGTTTCACCGTGTTAGCCAGGATGGTCTCGATCTCCTGACCTCATGATCTGCCTGCCTTGGTGCTGGGATTACAGGCGTAAGCCACTGCACCCGGCCTAAATAATCTAACACTTTTAAAACACCACACATAGTCTTAAAAATGCAAACAAATCTCAAATCCATTTGCCAGACTAATAACCAATAATTAAGAATAATTCTTAAAACAGAGAACTCTGTTATACTCCTAAGCATGAGATGTTTCAGTTACAGCTTAAGGACCCTTGGGAAGCCCACTCAAATGCAGCCTGTGGCCCCTTGCACAGCCACGTAAGGATGTGCCTGGGCCTACAACATTTCCTTATAAAGAGATAAAGAGTTCTCACAAGCTGTGCTGCGCATATCTCTTAGGGACTATCTTTCCCTATTCTGGGCTGGAGGTTTATTTCTTTGTTCTGTTTAAGCATGTGCATCATATAGTACCTGGCCAACCTCACTGCTATATCTGGCAAGGACAGAACAGGGTTGTTCATCTGTAGCACGAGGGGACAAGGGCACACCAACAACCTCCCTGCCTTGGCTGCAGGGTGAGACCTGCTGGACATGGGGACCAACTCACTACTGAAGCTGACTTTGCCACCTCTTCTCTATGTGAGTAAAGTATTGTTCCATCCACAGCCTGTGTGAGTCATATATCTCTTCAGGAATCCAACAGTTGCAAACCATGTGGTGGGCTGACATCCTGGGACTGCTGCTCCTGACAGTAGGTGTTGTTATGCTCCTTGCTGTCCTCCACACAGTGGGACTCCTCCCCTGAAGGTGGTAACAGGTCTCACTTGCTCGGTAAGTATAAAAACAGTCTCAGAATCATTTCTCAGTAAAATTCCAAGTGACTACTTAATCTACATTCTACTTTTGATCTAATTACAGTTTCTACTGCCAAAAAGGCCCAGCTTTGAAACCCTAGTGTACAGACTAAGGTTTTCCCAAGAACACTGGTCCTGGAGCAGACTACTTTGCAGATTAAAGATGAGGCGGGCAGGCTGTTGCTAAGGCAATAATCCTGGGAAATGTGGTTTACTGGGATTCCAACCAATACCACCAGAAAACTTATTGGCCATTCATTCTAGTGGGGTTCTCCTTTTCCAATCTCTTTCAATATAAAATCAATATTATGCATGCTCTGATTGTAGTCAGAGATTACATACTAGGGATTTTAATATAAATAAAACTGAAAGGGGAATTCAGAAGTCAGATGGAAAGAACATAGTAACAAATGATGTAAGCCTGAGTTGAAGGTCAGACACTCCTGAGTTCAAATCCTAGCCCTTACTAGCTATATGACCTTTAATTCATTCCTTAGTGCCTCAATTTCCTCATCTGTAAATGAGGGTACTAGTCCCAATTTTACACAGCTACTGTAAACTAAACTTTACTGTATTAACTAAAATTAATAAATGAAGAGAACATATAAACAGGCCTTCAACTATATATTCAACAAATATGCATTATATAAAACAATGGACTATGTGCTGAAAGCTAGTGGCTGCTGCTAGTAACAAACACTACTAAAACTCCCAACATCACCACTACTATCACCTCTCCTATTTCAAATTAATTGACTGAGCTTCACTCAGAATTAACATGCTTACCCTAGAGACAATTACTTTAAGAGTACATTTACAGAATTCTCAAATTATTTCAATCCCCAATGTGTTCAATTTGCTTCTTTAAAAAAAATCAAATTATTTATTGCCATATGGTTTTTAGTAAAATGTTTCCTCTACAAGTTAAATGTGTTTGTTTCTAATTATTTCTAAATGTAGTGCTTGTAGTACCATAAAAATAATTTTAGGATCCAAATTTCATTGATCAGGCCAGGGGCAGTGGCTCATGCCTGTAATCCCAGCACTTTGGGACGCCAAGATGGGAGGATCACTTGAGGCAAGGAGCTTGAGACCAGCCTGGGCAACAATGTTGGTAAAACCCCATCTCCACTAAAAATACAAAAATTAGCCAGGCATGGTGGCATGCACCTGTAGTCCCAGCTACTCAGGAGCCTGAGGCAGGAGAATAGCTTGAACCTGGGAGACACAGGTTGCAGTGAGCCAAGATCACACCACTGCACTCCAGCCTGGGCGACACGGAAGTTTCCATCTTCTTGTCCCATCTTTAACAACACGAATATGTCATAGAAGATGGTAAACTTGAAGACACTGATTCAAAATCGAGTGCTTATTCCAATTAAATTTAATATTAAACAAGCTTATTAGACGTCATTTTTGTTGTAACTTTCTAGGGGAATTGTTAGGACTTGACTAGTGATCTTTTAAACTGTTTTCCTGATGTAACAATGACTATAAAAATTCAAGGGCTCCATAAAAGTCACCAAAAATAAACATTAAATGCTTTTGCCATTCCTCACACAATTTTCTCAATTGCTTTATTTTCTGAATATGAAAAAACAAATCCTTATGCTTCACACTAGAAGAAACCAAATGTACACTCTATGTAAGGGGAAAAAGGATTAAGGCTTTTATATAAATAACCAACCACAGAAATATTTATTGAGTGTCTACTCAATTTTCATCCATTTTCCCCAGACATCCATCTCACCAAGCCAAGTTGTTACACAATAATTCCTATGTCAATGCTAGTTATCTAGCTGTTTTCCAAGGTCTCATTTCTGATGCCTAGGTTTATCATTTAATGTGAAATATGACTGGCTGAGCTATAAAGATAATACAACTGTTGGGGGAGTTGAACATGCCATATATGCTGGACACATCAGGAATGTGTTCACTGTGCTCAGCATCCTCATGAAGTTCAATCCGCCCATCTAGAGCCTCTGCTCAGGCAAGGCCTCACTTTCCCTAAAGACGGATCTGTGACTAAGAACATAAGGCTTCAGATTATCTGCTTTCCGTGGTCTTCCTGCCTCCAGCCCATTCTTTACTTTGTCATGGCAGGGAACTTGCCAAAATACAAATGTGTTCCACTATTTCCTTGAATAAGTCTCTTAACCCATTCATGCCGTAGGCTGCAAATTGTTTTGTGAAAAATCAGACCTTGGCAATGACCATGAGCAGGATATAAATAACCCCCACAAGCTTAGCGTTCCAATAATGGAACACTAGGCATAAATGGGTTAAATGACTCCTTACTACACAAGCTTAGCATTCCAATAATGGAACACTAGGCATAAATGGGTTAAATGACTCCTTACTACCCTCCATATACAGTCCCAACTCTTTAGCCTGTTCTCCCTCTTTCAGCCTCCTCTTCTGTCCCATTCCTCACCTGACACTTCTTCCCTTTAGGCTATACTCTCCAGACATTCTGAATGACAGCTCCTCCACTGGTCCAGCACTTCCACACCTTTAATCTTTGGAATTCCAATTCTCCTTCCACAAACACCCAATACCTCTCTCTGCCAAACACCTATTTAACTTTTCCATCTCTTAAGAACCGTCCAAGAAATTTCTCCTATCTTAACCTTATAGCTGATGACTCCCTTCTTGGCATCCCTGCAACACACACTCCTATGCCGCTTTGCACAAATCTGTTTGCTTGTCATGCTCACTCTCTTGGACTGTTAAGCTCCTTTAAGGGGGAAGCCAGGGCTTGTTTAACTGTGACCCTGCAAAATACAGCATGGAGTTTTCATTCAATAAGTGTCTTTGTAAAATGAATTAATTAACCTTTGTATGTAAGGAAAATGTCCTACACATGGTACACACTCGTTAAATGCCAACCAGTTAAGTGGATAGATTCTCTAGCCATTGATAATGATATGTGGACTACTACAGATGCTCAGATTTCCTATAACCTAAGAACTCCTAACATACAGATATACATTTTTTTTTCCGTAGCTTCTACTCTGTCTTAGAGACCTAAAATTAAAAGGACAAGAAAATGCAGCACTGCATTTATCAGCCCTTTGCGTAAACCAATACTTGCTCAGGTCTAATGCTAATAGTTACAAACATACATCTAACTCTGATCTAATTCACATGACCTATCTCTACCCCTTGATATTAGGCAGAACTCTTACACGGACAAAGAATAGAAACCAAATTCTAACTACCCAAAGAGGGGGAAACAGCAGTGTCAAAAGGATTCCAGGCTGCAGCAGCTCACAGGATCTAAGGAAGAGTTAAGGTAAACAGGGCAAGGGCAGGGCCTCATAGAATAAAGCTAGGTACTCTGCCTAGCTCAATTTGGGTTAAGTTCAATTTGGGTCAAGCTGCCCTAGACCACGGTGGCCAGAAGGATGTGAAAGTATGATTTCCCAGTCTGTCACATGTTCATAGAATCTCAATCTCTACCATGGATATTCATCCCTCTACTTATCATCCCACCTAACTAACCCATATTCAAATATCTCCTAAATAATGGCTCCATCATAACTTGTCCTTACAACTTAATTAGGCAAGCCTGCATCCATTCAACAGTACTTATTTGAGTACTTTGACTAGATTACTCCCTGACAGTCACTATTCTAGATGCTAAGGACAGAGACATGAACAAATACAAAATTGACTGTCAGATATAATTAACTGCTATAATGAAAACAATCTGGTAAGGGAGTGGGGAGTAATAAGGGAAGGTAGGGACCAAAAGGCTATTTTAGACAGGAAAAATTTATCTGAGAAGGAGACATTTGAGGAAACAGACCTGAATAAAGGGCAAAGAACTAGGGAGAAAACACCGAAGGATGAAGAAAAAGCAAATGTAAAGGGCCTAAAGCACCTGTATTTGGAGAGTCACAGAAAAACCAGAAAGGAATGGTCCATAGTGAAGGAAAAACCAAGTTTAAGGCCCTGAAACAACAACAAAATGGTACGGCTAAAAAAGAACAAAGAAATCCTAGTTTTAAAAAATGAAATTAGGCAGACACACAGGGACCAGAGCATGCTTTTGGATCACAGTTAGGAGTTGGGATTTTTTTAAATTCTGAGTGTGACAAGAAACCACATGAGTTTCTTCTCAGTCCAAGCAAACTGAGTTCAGTTGAAACTTAAGTCTATGCGTTCTTATTCTGTACTCTGGAAGAAAAAAGAAAGCGACGACAACAGCTAACAACAGCATAATCCCTACAACAATCCCTATCTCTGTTACTTACTCTTTCAACATCTGTGTGAATACTATCCTGCATCAGGCTTTAGAATCTGTTATAAAAAGACTTTATGCAATCATCCAAGTGAAAAGCATGGTTTTAATGTCCCATGTGCTAAAGCTTTTAGGTCTATAAAGCTCAAGCCAGGTTGAAACACTATTTGTGAATAAGCAGAATAAAGTAAATAAATTTTAGCTATAAATAGTAACCAAAATCCCATAGAAATAAATACATGAAATAGCATGTGGTATTATTAAATCAATGAATAAAAGGAAGTAAAGCCTAGTACTATTTTAATGGCATGAGAAGTATTTAATATCGTAATCATTTTAGGACCAAACTCAGGCCACTTTATTTACCTTTTTTACTGTTTCTACATAACAATTAAATTGTCTTCTCATGGTTTTGTTTAGTTTAGACCAGTACTGGCTTACATTTCATTGCAAGTTATGTAACCTTACATTTCAAAGAAAATAAATATTTCACTTTACAACAAAGGTATTTTTGTTATTTGAAATACCAGGTCTTAGTGATTGATGATCAACACTAACAACCACTCCCTCTCCTAATCAAAAACCCTATATGCAATACAACAAATGGCCTCTTCATTCACTATTCCCATTCTCTTCCTGCTGCATGTGTCTTTTCCTTCTTTTGATCCCCAGGCCTGCAGAACTTCATAATCTACACTGAATTAACAGTCATTATTAGCAATTGCCTTGCCCAGTGACCGTTTCATCTACTCCTCATTACTGAAAAATACTAGCTTCTGGGTTATCCAAGACTCATAAAGTTTGGTTTGGGTGGGGTTTTTTAATAAACTATATATCTTATATGACTAGTATGTTTTCATGTTCACCATAATATTTTTAAAGATACGTTCCTTCTGGCAAGATATATGGGTAGATATGTATGTGTCCCTTTTGTAACAACCACTGGTAGGACTATAAGACATATTGTTTATGCTGTTGGCATTCCTTTCTTGCTGCTGCTGCTGTTTGAACATTTTAATGAAAGATTGTATTGTGCTCCTATCTTGAGGCTTTAATCAAAGCCATAGTTTTGGAAATAAATAATCTAGAATCATCCAAAATGTCTTATAAAAAAAAATCATCCGGGCGCAGTGGCTCACGCCTGTAATCCCAGCACTTTGGGAGGCCGAGGCTGGTAGATCACCTGAGGTCAGGAATTCGAGACCAGCCTGGCCAACATGATGAATCCCCATCTCTACTAAAAATACAAAAATCAGCCGGGCGTGGTGTCGCACCTGTAATCCCAGCTACTCTGGAGACTGAGGCACGAGAATAGATTGAACCCAGGAGGCGGAGCCTGCTGTGGCAGAGATGGCACCACTGCACTCCAGCCTGGGTGACAAAGCAAGATTCCATCTTAACAAAAAAAAAATCTACTTTCCTAAGAGGATCGAGGAGACCATCTGATGCTGGTCCTCAGCCTCTCTCCTCAAAAAAATCTTTGTGTTTGGCAGACTTTTTCCTTCCCTCTTGAGTCTATAAAATAGGTATTTAATCTCCTTGACAAAGCTGATACTTTCTCCTGTCTCTTGATGCTATCCCTAATGTGCCCCTCACATCTTCTTTCTCTTATCAAGCATCTTTGCTCTGTAGCTTTGAGATAATTTGCTCTCACATGCATCTTCAATCTTTCACGGTACTACTGGTTCCTCTTTTCTCTTTATATAAACGTTTCTCCTGTGTTTAAAAAAAGAAAAAATCCCTAAATGTATTGTTCACATATACACACCTTAATACCTTAAGATTTGGCCTTTGCATATACCAATGAACTGAAACTGCCCTCAGCACCTTTCTTCTGTGCTTATATTCCTCAGTCTTCTATAGGATGTCGCTGTGCTGACCACCAATGTCTATTAAATTGGTCCCCCCCCCACCAGGTTTTCTTCTGAATCTCTGATTTATAGATTTCTTTTGCTTACTAGTGCTCTTCCCCAAGAAAAATACAAATTATCATCCCTCTACATTTGATTTTCAAATAATTCTAGCCATAACCTTTCTAAGCTACAGACTCAGATTTATAACTTCTTTCTGAACAACTCAATTTAAATAACCTATCTGCACTCAAAATGACCATACTGCAAACCAAACTCATTTTGGTTTGCATTTTCCCCTAAATTACAATTTTAAAAAATCCAAATTATTTTTGTCAACAGTATCCTGACCCTTTGGTCACCAGGCATCAATACCCAAATTTTCATCTTACTTTTTCTTTCCATAATCCTTCCCATCCCAGCCATGCAGACTTACCCATCATTCTTTCTGTTCTCACACTGGCCACCCGCGAAGCCTTCTGAAGTTCCCAACTAGACTAGTTCAACAGCTTCTAACCTAACCTCCTTATCTCTTATTTCTCTCCTCGTGTAAACCAGGAAAAAATCATCCCGAATCATGTCTGTTTCTAACACAAAAAGTCTGTGATAGAAAAAGAGAGTTCAACATCATTAGCCATTAGGAAAAGGCAAATCAAGACCATAATGAGATACTACTAGACACCTATCAGAATAGCAAAAATAAAACAGTGATGACACCAAATGCCAGTAAGAATACAAAACCAGAGTCACTCTTACATTGCTGGTGGGAATGTGAAATAGTATAGTCACTCTGGATCATTTGGCAGTTTCTTTAAAAATGAAATATGCAATTAACATATGACCCAACATTTATACTCTTGGGCGTTTGTCACAAGGAAATGAAAAAAAAAAAAAAAAACCCAAAAACCTATGTTCGCACAAAAACCTGTACACAAATGTTGACAGCAGCTTTATTTATAATAGCCAAAAACTAGAAATAATTCAATGCCCTTCAACAGATAAATAGTTAAACAAACTAATACTACCCAGTGATTTAAAAAGAAGCAAACTATTGATATATGCAACAACTTGGATGGATCTCCAGGGCATTATCCTGAACAACAACAAAACAGCCAATCTTAAAATGTACATACTGTATGAGTATATATATATATAACATTTCTGGAGTGACAAAATGTATGGAAAACAGATCAGTGGTTGTCAGGGATTAAGGATGGGGTGCTATGACTATAAGAGGGTAGAATGAGGAAAATCTTTGTAATGATTAAATAGTTCTGTATCTTTCTTGCAGGGATGGCTACACAAATTTACACATGATAAGACAGCATAGAACTATACACACACATATTGTACCAGTGTAGACTTCTTGGTTTTGATATTATAATATAGTTAATGTAAGATGTAACCACTCAGGCAAACTGAGTGAAGGATATGTGAGAAGGACCTCTCTGTACTACAATTGCAACTTTCTATGAACCTATGATTATTTCAAAATTTTTTAAAAAGTTAAAGGTTATATAATTCCACTATTCTTGAAATAAGAAAATAAAAGAAATGGGCCGGGCGCGGTGGCTCACGCCTGTCATCTCAGCACTTCGGGAAGCTGAGCCAGGCAGATAACAAGGTCAGGAAATCCAGACCGTCCTGGCAACATGGTGAAACCCTGTCTATACTAAAAATACAAATATTAGCTGGGCGTGGTGACATGCGTCTGTAGTACTAGCTACTCGGGAGGCTGAGAAAGGAGAATTGCTTGAACCTGGGAGGCGGAGGTTGCAGTGAGCGGAGATCGCGCCATTGCACTCCAGCCTTGCGACAGAGTGAGACTCCATCTCAAAAAGGAAAAAGAAAAGAAAATCAGAGAAATGGAGAATAAGTTAGTGTCTGACAAGCATAGGAGGTGGGGAGGTGGAGAAAGTGAGTATAGATAAAGGGAAGTTTTGTAGTGATGGTTACATGAATCCATAAGTATGATAAAATTCCATACTCACATACACAAGCACACACAAGTGCATGTGAAACTGATGAAGACTAAATCGCTCTGTGTACTAACATTAATTTCCTAGCTTTTTTTATTATACCTAAAGTTATGCAAGATGTTTTCATTGGGGGGAACTGGGTGAAGGATACACTGGACTCCTCTATACATTTCTTTTTCAACTTCCTGTGTACGTAAAACTGTTTCAAGATAAAAAGCTTACAAATAATAAAAAGGAAGAAGAAAAACTAAATTTAAAGTCATAGTTTTCCACTGCTTACTAAATTAAATACAAATGTACTCAGACTTCAAGCTCCTCACACTGTTCCATACTCTTCGCCTCTCCTTACTTCCAAGTGAATCTTTGCCATACTGCAAACACGTCATGCATTTATTATCCAACTCTCAGCCCACAAGATTCTACCTTCAGCATCTGCCTAACTACCTCTTTATACTCCATCCCCATCTCTTGATAAATCTTCCTCATTTCTCAGGTGCATTTCAAATTACCTTCTTTGCTTTCTTCATCCAGACATTCTCTCTCCTTTCCTCTGAACACTACTTACTCTGTAATGTAAATTATCGTATTCTACCTGATACTATAGTTACTTGCTTTAGCTTCCCTTCAGACTTCATCTTGCCTACCACGCGGCTGGTGACCTTGCAATATATATTAGCTGGATTTGCAAAAGGCAAAGTAGTGTACAGATAAACAAACAACAACCAAAAAACCACAACACATACACACTCTTAAAAATGTTGCCAGGTCTTTATCCACTATTTCCTCAGCCATCTGAGCTCCATAATGAGGACAGTGGTGCACTTGAATGTTCTTTAAAGGCCACATGTGTATGGCACAATATATACAGCTGTGAAAGAGAGAGCAAACCTTTTCCCTCTGTAATACAGTAATAAGAACATCAAATTGCACTTAAAAATGTAGCTTTTAAAAATCTGCAAAGAACAGCTGGAAACTATCGCCTACTCAGACAAAAAAAAATTAGTTCTCTCTCTACTCAGTTAAGACCTGAAAAACAAGATGAATCATAAAAGAGCTATGAATAAAAGCAGTGTATATGTAACTTTTCCTATTCCTGTTATTCTTGAAAGAATTGTTTTAAATTTTGATGCTTGATGCTTTTTTTTAGTAGTCTACAACACATTAACCAAGTAATTATGGCCAATCAACCAATTTCAAATGGATTACTATATAAGAAAGTCAGTTAATGCTCAGAATTATCAACCAACACACAAATCAGTTCTGATTATCTGTTCTTAATTTATGGGGTTTCTTTGCGTTTTTAGTGACTCAAAATTATATGGAATGACTGTAATAAATCCTTTTTTCTTTTTTTAGATGGAGTTTTGTTCTTGTTGCCTAGGCTGGAGTGCAATGACACAATCTCGGCTCACAGCAACCTCCATCTCCCAGGTTCAAGCAATTCTCCTGCCTCAGCCTCCCAAGTAGCTGGGATTACAGGCATGCGCCACCACACCCGGCTAATTTTGTATTTTTAATAGAGACGGGGTTTCTCCATGTTGGTCAGGCTGATCTCGAACTCCCGACCTCAGGTGATCCGCCCACCTCAGCCTCCCAAAGTGCTGGGATTACAGGCGTGAGCCACTGCACCCAGCCGGATGTAATAAATCTTTAACCAAGAGTATCATTTAATCGATTCGCTTTCATCTTTAAGACAAGAACAGAATCCTGGAAAAAATGGTAACTACTTTACAGATGAGGAAACTTAGGCTCAGAGATGTTAAAGAGCTTGTCTAAGGGAACACAGTAAGCTGGCAGGTCAAGACTCAAACTCATGTCTGTCTAATTCAAAGTCAATATAAATTCTAGTGCATGGGCCAAACTAAAATCACTTGCAAATTTCCAACTAAGAAGAAGGTACTTTCATACAAAGTCAAGATTAAATAATTTTAGTAGAGTATGTTAATTTCTAAAAAACTCATATGTGTTTTTGTATGTATCAAAAAATGTACATGCAGCCAGGCACTCTGACTCTTGCCTGCAGTCCCAGCTACTCAGGAGGCAGAGGCAGGAGGAAGACTTGAGCCCAGGAGTTCGAGGCTGCAATGAGCTATGATCATGCCACCATGCCCCAGCACCCCAGTCTGGATGAGAGAACAAGACTCTCTCTCAAAAAAAAAAAAAAAAAACACACAACAACAACAACAACTAATGAAATATACAGTCTAAGTGGCAACGTACCTCTTTCTTACTTGTTCAACTTCTTACAAAAAATATACAGTATTTCATGTTTGAGAAAAGGAATATAGAGTAATTTTTTTAAAAGGCAGTATAGCAGGTCAAGAACACAGATAAGGGGATTAGTCAAGTTTAAGTGATCATTAACAAATTGCTTTACCTTTCTGTGCCTTAGTTTCTTCATTTGTAAAGTGAGAAATCTCTACACCTCATAGTATTACGGGTATTAAACATACACGTTATCAGACTTACAGAAAACAATCAACATTAGCTATTACTATTGTTGTTTCATTTATTTTTATTTATATTTTAGTGCAGTGCATGATTGTGCAATATCACTGACATAGATGATCCGTTATGAACAGGGAATACTATGCTATAAAAGATGCAAACAGCTTACAACACAAATAGGGGTTATAATACTTTTTAAAAATATTGCTTATAATCACAAAGACAAACTTTGCTTTATCCTTCACAGAGGTTATCATCTGGTTTTAAACAAACATGTCTTTCCTTACTAGGGTCTCCAATACTCTCACTACTATAACCTCCTGTCTACCAGTCTACCCTTAAATAAAGCATCTATAGTCTTCAACTAAAATATCAATTTAACTAAAATATCTATTACGAGTAGTGTTGTTAACAGGAGTATTATTTAGCTAAGACATATGTGAATATGAAAAAATTATGTGTGGACAAGGCATAAAAACAAATGCTCACTTAAATATTTTAAGCAACAAATGTTATACAAATGGAAAGCATGCTGGTTTCTTGTGAAAAGTGGTAGAAAGGCTATCTTCTATGGATTTTAATTTTGCTGAATAATATTGTATGACATTTGATGTTATTAATTCTAAAAATACCTTTATACTACTTTTAAATGAATACATATGCCCCAAACTATAACTATTAAGTAGTATTTGTAAGCAATATATAACTTATCATCTTCAAAAACTAGGAATTAAATTTCATAAAACTAGGCCAGGCACAGTAGTAGCTCATGCCTATAATCCCAGAACTTTAGGAGGCTGAGGTGGGAGGACTGCTTGAGCCCAGGAGTTCAAGACCAGCCTGGGCAACATAGGAGACTCTGTTTCTATAAAACAAAAATTAAAAATCAGCTGGGCATGGTGGCAAGCACCTGGGGTCCCAGCTATTCAGGAGGCTGCAGTGGGAGGATCGATGAAGCCCAAGAGGTTGAAGCTGGAGTGAACTGTGGTCATGCTACTGCAATCCAGCCTTGGTGACAGAGTGAGGCCCAATAAATAAATCTCTTAAAATCCAACTCATTCATAAAATTCATGAGCAAAATCTGTTTTTGGTTTCTTACAGTTTATTATAAAGTTTTAAATCACATAATGAGGCTGGGCATGGTGGCTCATGCCTGTAATCCCAGCTACTTGGGAGGCTGAGGCAGGAGAATCACCTGAACCCGGAAGGCGGAGGTTGCAGTGAACCGAGATCACACCATTGCACTCCAGCCTGGGCAACAAGAGTGAACTCCATCTCAAAAATAAATAAATAAATAAATATAAAAATAATCACATCATGAAATTACTTATACTACACAATATTATAACCAATGAGTCAGGGTGGCCTACAGAATTTTTAGCAAAGAGTACTATAAGTATACATCTGAAAATTCATCTTTCACAGCTGATTATGCTACAATGCAAATACAATGATGGTTACATTGTTAATACTTTTTACATGGTATAATATTATATAACATTAATATAGGAAAGAATGACATGGTACCTAAAATATCTAACTGAAGCAGATGAATGGTATCTCAAAATATCCTAAAGTGAATTTCTCTTGTGGAACTGTAGTTCACTCAAGTAGCTGCAACTGGGTATTTATGTAAAGCTTATCAGGGTCTGCAGAAGCTACGAAGTGTCCCATCCATTCAATCTGCCATTAACTTAAATTCCAGCTGAATTAAACAGGACGATATCACTGTGCAATTTTGGTAGCTGAATATATTTTACCAATTCTAAATTCTGGACAACTGGGTACTGACACTAAAATTTTTAAGTCCATTATGACCCATGACCTTTAAGATTCCAATAAAACTTTACTATTTATTAGTTTTAAACTACAATAATTCCAATAATGACTCATGTTTAATATTTAAGTTCATGAGGGGGTAGAGGGATGGGAATAAACCTGTGGAATAGAGTGTATCTAGGACACCCAAAGCGACAACAGAGAGGTAAGGTAATGATTTTTTTTTAAAAAACACAAAACCACAACAACACTGACCTAGGAGTCAGGAAAACTGGTAGCCACAAATCACAAACAGAAACAATTCTCTCCTTCCTCTGAACCTGACTCTGCCCATGACACACTTAGGGCACAGACACAGATTTCTTCATATTTCAACATCCCTAGAGGATCCTAAGTTCTTTAAGGAAACATGCCATGTCTTTTATGTTTGTATATATCATAAAACCTAACATAGTGTTTTGCACATGTTAGGCACTCAATAAAAATGTGATAAATGTGCAAAAGAATGAATGGTTCCATTTTACCCATAGTCTAGCTATGCAACTTTGGAAAATCCTTGACATGCTCTGGGCCTATTATGTCCTGTATTAGCGAGGGGCAGGACATTGGCTGTGGCAGTCAAAACAATGCTGGGAGTTTGAGAAGTGTAATGCACAAGCTAGAAAACAGTCATTATTCTGGTGTATGCACACAATGAAATATCATTCAGCAGTAAAAAAGAATGGAGTACTGACATACGCTACAAAATGGATGAACCTTAAAAACATGCTACCTGAGAGAAACCAGTCACAACAGACCACATATGATTCCATTTATATGAAATGTCCAAAATATGCAAATCTATGGAGTGGGAAAGTAGATTAGTGTTTGTCTAGATCTGGGAGGATGGGTAGATTGGGGATGAAAGCTAATAGTTACAGGATTTATTTTGGGGGTGATGAAAATGTTTTGAAATTGAAGTGATAGTTGCACAACTCTGTGAATACATAAAAACCATTGAATTATACACTTTAAATGAGTAATTGTATGATATGTGAGTTATACTTTGAAGCTGATTACAAAACAGTTGTAGGAGGAGGAAGGGAGGAGGCTAAAAGAAAATACAGTCACCAATCAAACCGTATTTATATCTGTGAGGGGAAACATATTAATTGTTCTCCATAGGCCCTTCTGGCTCTCCCTTTGTGACGGAGCCTCAAAGCATGGCTGCATTCCTCAGTGCCTAGTCCACTGCATGCAAATAAACAATGCCCAGAGCAGCCGATTGCCTAATGCTCAATGTTGGGAAGAAAGAAACAAAGAATCTAAAGCAAATCAAGTCAATATGCTCCCCTGGAAAAAAAGAGTATGCTACCAGGAGTTCCATGCTAGTGTCAGCATTGAAGTGCACAGAGGTAGGAGAAAAGGCTGAACAGCATGGGTTAAAAGCTTGGCTCCGGTGTCTGGCAAACCTGGGCTCTCTCACACACTAGCCTCCACTTTCTTCTCACCTATTAAATAGGGATCATAAACTGTGTATACCTCTTTAATCACCTCTTAAAGGCCCTCACCTCTTAATAGTCTCACACTGGCAACACCTGGATTTGGGAGCGGCCACATTTAAACAGCAGCAGCAGCAGCAGCAGCAGCAGCAGTAGTATTCTCCCTGCTTAACTTCTTGCAACATCATTTAGGAGTACCCACCACAAGTAGAGTATTATTTCCAAATATATTCAAATTTAAAATGGCAGGTATACACCTACTATGTACACATAAAAATGAAAAAATTTTTAAATGTTTTTAAAGATAGCAGAGTAGGCTGGGCGCGGTGGCTCACGCCTGTAATCCCAGCACTTTGGGAGGCTGAGGCGGGCAGATCATGAGGTCAGGAGATAGAGACCATCCTGGCTAACAAGGTGAAACCCTGTCTCTACTAAAAAAACAAAAAATTAGCCGGGCGTGGTGGCAGGTGCCTGTAGTCTCAGCTACTCAGAGGCTGAGGCAGGAGAATGGCATGAACCCGGGAGGCGGAGCTTGCAGTGAGGCGAGATGGCGCCACTGCACTCCATCCTGGGTGACAGAGCGAGACTCCGTCTCAAAAAAAAAAAAGGCAGAATCGCAGAAAAAGTAGATAGCAAACCCAGACATTTTTCAAATGGACAAACTGATGCTTTGGAAGATTAGTCTATATTTAATCATGCTTCCTTTCCTTAAAAAATGGATGGATAATATCTACAAATTCCTCAAGCATGTGAAATCTAAACAAAAATGAAGTTTAATGAGTAATTTGCACAAGAAAAGATGTAATGAAAAACACTATCATCCTAATTTCAAAACTTTTCTAAGTCGAAATGTGATTTTAAATATTCACAGAGAAAAAAAAAAAAACAGTAGAGCCCCACTGAAAAGCAGGTCTCTGGCAAAGTTATTCAAGTTTAGCAAAGAGACCTTAGACTTAGACTAGATATTCTTCAGATAGGGCGCAGGGGTGGTGGAAGGTAAAGTTACAAAACTTAAGAGGGTTGCCAGGGAAATATTTGTCCCCCAAATATAGAATGAAACTATCACAGAAGCTCAGGAAAAAAATAATGCAACCCAGTTTTGTTCGTTTGTTTTGCTTGGTCACATTATCTACTTCTGGAAGGAATAAGAAGCCGAAAACAAAGGGAAGGGGAAATCTAACTTTTCAAGTAAAAAGCCACTATGAAGGACTGAATAGACTTGTGTTTTCAGTCTTGACTGTATATTAGATTCAACAAGGGGCCCTTTACAAACATCCATGCCTAGTACTTAATTCTTCTGGGGTGAAAACAGAGCACTTTTTTAAAAAAAGTTTTCCAGGTGAATCTAAAGAACAGCTGGGGTTAAGAACCACTGAGCTAGCTGGAAAGTGTGTACATCAGATACAATACAAAGTCTGGCATGGTGCTATAAGGATGATAAACATCTGGTGCATAAATACTTTTTGATTAATGCTTTGAATCATGTTGTGTGCCACCTCCCCATCACAAGACCAGAATCTCTTCCAGTTATCTCATCACCCTACAATGTTAAACAGCTTCAGCAAAGCCCATTTAAAGCCAACTGAGAAGTTCTTGCTGCATCAAGTACCCTTGATGAGATTCTAAAAGACAGGATTCACTAGTTAGCATAAGACCTAATGTAAGCAATTCTTCTTCAAAGGGAGAATTTAGGTTTACTGAAGCAGAAGACTAAGAGCCTTTAATACAAAGCTGTAATTAATGGGTATTATAAATCATAGCAGTACATCTCTGATTTCAGGTTTGTGGGATGCACCACATGCAACACACAGTAATTCAACAAAAAGTGGCCTCCTGCATATAATTGCCTTTCCTAGAGAAAACCAATTTGATCCCAAAGAGGTTGGAAAGGAATGCAGATAATTACACATACTTACAATACAATTGCTTCCTGCTCTCCAAAGCAAACTTTTAAAAGAATGTTTTTATTGTAAGCAAAATAATTTTTCTTCAGCTGTCCCTTTTTATATTCAATCTAATAGACCAGTAAGGCCAACTTTCACAATGGCCTATTATATATTTAATTAGTTATTCTGAGATATGAACATTCCAAGATTTCATGCTGATTAAATTCCTCTATTCTCTGAATGGAATAATATATTAGGTAAAATTGCCCCATACAAAAATACAAATCAAGAAAAATTTAAAGATACAAGTATCAAGTGTAGCCAGCTAGGAATCCATCAAGTGATAACTGAAGTGCTCCACACCACACCTTCACTTACACAGGAAGGACCAATCCTAGGCAGAACTTCACTTTACACAGAAAGGCCCTCTTTAGGGGACTCAGTTTTCCTGTTTTGACAAAGTGCATAGTTTCTTTTTTCTTTTTTTTTTTTTTTTTTTTTTTGAGACACGCAATCTCAGTTCACTGCAACTTCCGCCTACCGGGTTCAAGCGATTCTCCTGCCTCACCCTCCCGAGTAGCTGGGATTACAGGAGCCCACCACCACGCCCAGCTAATTTTTGTATTTTTAGTAGAGACAGGGTTTCACTGTGTTGGCCAGGCTGATCTTGAACTCCTGACCTCAGGTGATCCGCCTACCTTGGCCTCCCAAAGTGCTGGGATTACAAACGTGAGCCACCGCGCCCAGCCAAAGTGCATAGTTTAAGGTATATCCTTGAGGTCTCTCCCTCTACCCTACATCAAAAATCATCTAAATAGCAGCTGACTTCTGAATAACTCCAAGTTAATGAAGGCCCTGTTTCTAGTTTTAAAATATTACCTGGTCAGCAACAACAGTTCTCCAAAAAAAACCACGTATCTCAAAACAAGGGCTCCACAATAAATGTTACCAAAAGCTGCTTTATAATACCTTGCATCTTTTAAAAGTTTAGCTTAAGTTTTCTTTTTCCTCCTATCTTGAATGAAATACGTAAAATTCAACTTTTCATGTATTTAATAAACTGTTATTGTTACACAAATAAATTCTCTTTCCAAAGCATATACTTAATTTTTTTCAGAGGAAAACAAGGTGATTTGATGATTCACTTAATTCCGTTTAACTTCATGACTCTTTACAAATAAAAAGATGCAAATCATTCATTGTTCAGCCATTCACCTCCAGGAACTGTGAAGCATTAAACGCCACTTGATCTGCCCTATACTGCTGTGATTTCACCTTCAATATAAACAGACCATGTAGCTAACAGCAGTGACTACCACCAATGTTAGCAGAACACTGGATATGGAGTCAATCCATTTCTTTCTTCCTTCCTCACCATCTTTCTAACCTTCCTCTCCTCTGCCTCCGCTACTCTCTACCCCCTACTCTCCTTTAACTGCTCTTTTATTACTAATTTTTCTGCCTTTGAACCCATTCTCCCTCCATCCTTTTATCACCATTTATTTTTCTCTACATTCTCTCTCCTCAATCTCCTCTTCCTTTTCACCGCAACACCTTCTTCACCAACCACCCCTTTGTATTGTTCTTGCCTTATTAACTCCCTCCCCTTGGCTCTCCTGCTCTTTCTGCCTTAGCCATCTCTCTCCTCTATTTGTTTAGTGCCTTGTGCTAGTATCTCTTCCACATGCCCATACCACAGCTCACAGTCTTTGTACCTTTTCCAAACCAGATGGTCCCTGGAGAAAGGCAAGATCTAAAATTCCAAGGGACTCAGAAAATTAGACTTTGGATGGAAAAAAAAAAAATAAGTATCCCTCATATCTAACATTATAAATCTGTGTCACAAGGAGCCAACTCAGCTACTGCTATAATTATAATTTCCCACCAATGCTCTTTCAAAAATGGAGCAGAGATGAATGAGATTTTAATACTGTAATTGTGCCTTAGAATCTACTATTCGGACTCATTCTAGCTTCCTCTTATTTAACCTCTGAAGTGTATATGTAGAGAGGGCAGTCGGCAGGGAGGGACAACTAAAGTGCCAAACGCTGAGAAGAAAGCATGGTTTTCATGCAAATCTAGAATTCAGGCACTATTTGAACCACAAAAATGAAAACACAAGATACAGGCTGTAACTAAAACTAGCTATAACTGGAATCTAGTAAGCTTTTAAAGGACAATGTGTTTTAATTCTACCAAATTAGAATATCTACCAACAAAAGGCTACATACAATTATTTAATACTTTTGATATAAAAATCTCAACGTCATTTAAAGATTAAGACAATTTTGGGATTTGGGGTTTCTCAAAGTCATTCTGAAACATGACAGTTCTCTCTACACATTATTCTACCTAAGCAGCAATGCTCTAGTCTTAAGCTTTGGGAGAAGCTAAGACTGCCTAAAGATTACTCTTTGCCAAAAAAAGAGAGGAAGAGGGAGAGAGGGTGAGAGGGGGAGGGAGGAGACTAGAGGGGGAGAGGGGGAGACTAGAGGGGGAGAGGGGGAGAGGCCCCTCTTACTTAAAGCAGAACACTAAAAACCCAAGCCAACTAATTTGTGGTGGAATTTAAATGAAGAGCCAGCTGCAGAGCACAGCACCAAGGAGAAAAGAAGGTCGCAAGGAGGAGCGGCTGCAAGTACAACAAGGTTATCCAGAGTGAGGAAATAATTGTTTTCAAATATTTGTAAGATGTGATTGAAGAGATTAGGGGAAAATTTAAATTGTTCTGATAAAATGCCACAATGCTCAAATACTAATCTACTTACATTATTGTTTTAGGAAGCAGAATTCATTCAACACCATTTGTCCAAAGATAATCCATGTTTCTTAAGGTGAACTTAAGTTAAAATGGAAAGGCTGCTTTAACAGGTCAGGGTAACTCAATCAACTGCACTTTTAGCCTCCAAAGTACTAGAAATTGGAGATAAAGCTCTAAATGAGTAGTTTTTTAAGAGAGCAAAGTTTACAGAGATGAGACTGCAGAAAAGAAGTATGTTCAAATGTGGGCAGCAGCAGTTTATAATTCTGTGTGGTGGAGATCTTTTAAATATTTAGAATAGCATGCTTGGTTCTTAATAACATTACATCTCTATTAATAAATATGAGATAAAACAGAAATTAAAATATAAATGCAAGTAATACTGTGTTTTAAATATGTAGCTACATGTATGAGAAAACTGATGATCCCTTCTGTTAAAATATTGAAAGTATATACTACTTAACATAACTTCAAATTTACTGCATAAGACCTTGACTCTCATTGCTTATTCTGAATCAAGGGCGAAAACTTCTAGTATTTTCATATCTTGCATACAAAATAGCTTGTTTCTCCAAAAATCAATAAGTCAAATATTTGACTGATCTGTATGCTCTGATTAGAGAATTCACATCGTAAGGTCACAGTGTTCTACCTGCTTCTTCAAGTTTTCCACATTAACAATCAATATCAAGGGTTCAATTTTCCGAGATTTAAATGTCACTATCTGTTCTCATTGTAATGGTTACAAAACCATAAACGTGATTCACTAGTGTTTTTATACTGAGGGTGGTAAGAATTTGCCTGCTGTGAAAATACCAACAGTTCACCTTGCATGACATTTTCCCATTTGAAAGTATCTGCTTTCACAGACTGAAAGCTAATGTGCCAGGAGGCACTGTGCTTCTCAGCAACATAAAGAGAGTTCCAGAGGGAAACTCAGGCTCAGGATGGCCCTTCACTTGGGATGAGAAGTGAGTTAAACAGGCTCTTCATACAGAATATCAATTATCAGCAATATATGTATGCCAAGATAATCACAACGGTGATGATAAGGAAATCACTGCCTGACACCAGCCACTACATCCTAACATGAGAAGCTCTCTTCATAACCATCTCTCCCTCAGGGAGAATAGAATCTCTGTTTCAGGGCCTACAAACAAAAACTGCAACAAGCCTGGAGTCAAGGCCTAAGGTCTTCAATGAAATAAATCAACCTGAAAGAAACTAGAGAGCAAATGACTTGGGCATTTAATAAAAATAACATTAGCCTTGGCCCTGAACATACATGAAGAAATGGTTCTATAAATCCCCTCCTAAAAGGAAACCCATGATTATACTATATCCCACACATAGTTATTCAATAAGTATGGGCTGTATATATTAGTCAGGGTTCTAAGTTGTCAGTGACATACACCAACTAATAAATTTAATCAGACAAAATATTTGCTAAAAATAGTAAGTACTTAGAACAGAGGCCCCAAACCCCTGGGCCATATTATGAGGCCAACATCATCCTGATACCAAAACCTGGCAGAGACACAACAAAAAAAGAAAATTTCAGGCCAATATCCCTGATGAACATTGATGCAAAAATCTTCAATAAAATACTGGCAAACCGAATCCAGCAGCACATCATAAACCTTATCCAGCACAATAAACTTGGCTTCATCCCTCAGATGCAAGGCTGGTTCAACATACACAAATCAGTAAACGTAATCCATCACATAAACAGAACCAAAGACAAAAACCACATGGTTATCTCAATAGATGCAGGAAAGGCTTTCGATAACATTCAACACTTCTTCATACTAAAAACTCTCAATAAACTAGGTATTGATGGAACATATCACAAAATAATAAGAGCTATTTATGACAAACCCATAGCCAATATCATACAGAATGGACAAAAACTGGAAGCATTCCTTTTGGAAATCAGCACAAGACAAGGATGCCTTCTCTCACCATTCCTATTCAACATAGTATTGGAAGTTTTGGCTAGGGAAATCAGGCAAGAGAAAGAAATAAAGGGTATTCAAATAGTAAGAGAGGTAGTCAAATTGTCTCTGTTTGCAGATGACATAATTGTATATTTAGAAAACCCCATCATCATCTCAGCCCAAAATCTCCTTAAGCTGATGAGCAACTTCAGCAAAGTCTCAGGATACAAAATCAATGTGCAAAAATCACAAGCATTCCTATATACCAATAACAGACAAACAGCCAAATCATGAGTGAACTTCCATTTACAACTGCTACAAAGAGAATTAAATACCTAGGAATACAACTTCCAAGGGAATGTGAAGGACCTCTTGAAGGAGAACTACAAACCACTGCTCAAGGAACTCAAGGAGGACACAAACAAATGGAAAAACATTCCATGCTCATGAATACAAAGAATCAATATCATGAAAATGGCCATGCTGTCCAAAGTAATTTATATATTCAATGCTATCCTCATCAAGCTACCATTTACGTTCTTCACAGAATTACAAAAAAACTACTTTAAATTTCACATGGAACCAAAAAGGAGCCTGTATAGCCAAGACAATCCTAAGCAAAAAGAACAAAGCTGGAGGCATCATGCTACCTGACTTCAAACTATACTATAAGGCTACAGTAACCAAAACAGCATGGTATTGGTACCAAAACAGATATATAGACCAATGGAACAAAACAGAGGCCTCACAAATAACACCACACATCTACAAACATCTTAGCTTTGACAAACCTGACAAAAACAAGCAATGGGGAAAGGATTCCCTATTTAAAAAATAGTGTTGAAAAAACTAGCCAGCCATATGCAGAAAACTGAAACTGGACCCCTTCCTTACACCTTTCACAAAAATTAACTCAAGATGGATTAAAGACTTAAACATAAGACCTAAAACCGTAAAACCCTAGAAGAAAACCTAAGCAATACCATTCAGGCCATAGGCATGAAGGGCAAAGACTTCATGACTGAAACAAAAGCAATGGCAACAAAAGCCAAAACTAACAAATGGGATCTTTTTTTCTTTTTTCTTTTTTCTTTTTTTTTTTTGAGATGGAGTTTGCACTCTTGTTGCCCAGGCTGGAGTGCAATGGCACAATCTTGGCTCACTGCAACCTCCACTTCCCAGGTTCAAGCGATTCTCCTAGTAGCTGGGATTATACGCATGTGCCACCATGCCTGGCTTATTTTGTATTTTAGGTAGAGACAGCGTTCCTCCATTTGGTCAGTCTGGTCTCTTAACTCCCGACCTGAGGCGATCAGCCTGCCTCGGCCTGCCAAAGTGCTGGGATTACAGGTGTGAGCCACCGCGCCCAGCCAACAAATGGGATCTAATTAAACTAAAGAGCTTCTGCACAGCAAAAGAAACTATCATCAGAGTGAACAGGCAACCTACAGAATGGGAGAAAATGCTTGCAATCCATCCATCTGACAAACAGCTAATATCCAGAATCCACAAAGAACTTAAACAAATTTACAAGAAAAAAACAATCCCATCAAAAAGTGGGCGAAGGATATGAACAGACACTTCTCAAAAGAAGGCATTTATGTGGCCAACATACATATGAAAAAAGCTCATCATCACTGGTCATTAGAGAAATGCAAATCAAAACCACAATGGGAGACCATCTCACACCAGTTAGAATGACAATCCTTAAAAAGTCAGGAAACAACAGATGCTGGAGAGGATGTGGAGAAATAGGAATGCTTTTACACTGTTGGTAGGAGTGTAAATTAGTTCAACCATTGTGGAAGACAGTGTGGTGATTCCTTATGGATCTAGAACCAGAAATACCATTTGACCCAGCAATCCCATCACTGGGTATATACCCAAAGGATTATAAATCATTCTACTATAAAGACACATGCACATGTATGTTTATTGCAGCACTGTTCACAATAGCAAAGACTCGGAACCAACCCAAATTTCCATCAATGATAGACTTGATAAAGAAAATGTGGCACATATACACCATGGAATACTATGCAGCCATAGAAAAGGATGAGTTCATGTCCTTTGCAGGGACATGGATGAAGCTGGAAACCATCATCCTCAATAAACTAACACAGGAACAGAAAACCAAACACCACATGTTCTCACTCATAAGTGGGAACTGAACAATGAGAACACACGGACACAGGGAGGGGAACATCACACACTGGGGCCTGTCAGGGGGTGGGGAGCTGGGGGAGGGATAGCATTAGAAGAAATACCTAATGTAGATGACAGGTTGATGGGTGCAGCAAACCACCATGACATGTGTATACCTATGTAACAAACCTGCACGTTCTGCACATGTATCCCAGAACTTAAAGTATAATAATAAAAAAAAAAAAGAATCATTATCAAGAAAAAAAAAATGATAGAAAGCACTAATGTACATTACAATAAATATGCCGGACTCTGTCCTAAGAGTTTTACTTTAAATAACTCACCTAATCCTCAAAAGAAGCCTATGAGGTACATGCTATTATTTCCCCTTCTTACATTTGAGGGACCTGAGGCACACAGAGGTTAACTAACCACCTCAAGCAAGGTTACAAGACTGGTAAGTGGCAGAGCTGAGATAAAAGCTGGGATATGAACCTAGTCAGTCTAGCACGAGAGTCCATGCTTTATACTGTGTTTTGGACAGCCAGATCTGGGACAACGTCCAAAATCATGCCTTAAAACAGGTTCCGTGATCACAGAAACCACAACCCTAGAGTCTGTATCACTAACTCTGGGCCCTGGATGCTACCTCTAAATTGGCTGACAGTCCTGTCTGGAAACCCAGTATAGCTGCTGCTCTTGCCTAACTTCAGCAGAATGGATTCTCTCCCTGGTAACTTCTTTGTGTCACTAGCTTCTGATTCAGAAACTGGGGCAAATGCATCATATGTGCATACCCTAGCTACAAGAAAAGCTGAGAAAGCAAGTGTCTGACATTTTCAGCTTAATAGAAGGGAGGCTCTATCTTCATGGAAGAGAGAAGGGATTTCCACACATAGGAATTTCCCAGGAAATTAGATGCTGGGTAGCATCTAATAAGTGACAAGATATCCATTACACTCTTACTGTAGTGGTGGACCTACATGAAGTTACATTGTGTTACAATGATCAGAGTAGCAAATGTTACAGCAAGCTCCTGACTTTTTCCTATAATAATCCCAACTATAAAGACATAGTTGCCAAGGATGTGAATACTAGGGACCTAGAATTCCTGAGTTAATATGCCATTTATTAAATTTCTGAGTCTCAACTTCCTTATCTGAAAAAGAGGGATAGTAATAGTACCTACCTTAAAGTATACTGTTAAGATTAAATGTAATAACACATGAAGTACTCTGAACAGTAACTACTCAAAAAGTGGTGGTAATGGTGATTTTGGAAACGATGATGATGATGGAGAGGAGGAGAATAGTGCCTGGCACACAGGAAGTACATAATAAATATCTGCTGTTATTGTGGTGGTTGTTATCATTATTATAATTTATTCCAAGTCAAGAGGCTTTGGTAGCTTTGGCTTATTTATTCATTCAACCCATCTACACTGAGTACCTATTAGGTTCCAGTCACTGAGTTAGGCACCAGAAATACAAAAGGCAGGCCGGGCATGGTGGCTTACGCCTGTAATCTCAACACATTGGGGGGTCGAGGTGGGCAGATCATGAGATCAGGAGTTCAAGACAGCCTAGCCAACATGGTGAAACCCTATCTCTACTGAAAACATAAAAATTAGCCAGGTGTGGTGGCACGTGCCTGTAATTCCAGCTACTTGGGAGGCTGAGGAAGGAGAATCACTTGAACCTGGGAGACGGAGGTTGGAGTGAGCTGAGATCACACCATTGCCCTCCAGCCTGGGCGACAGAGCAAGACTCCGTCTCAGGGGGGAAAAGAAAAGGAAAGAAAGAAATACAAAAGACAGCAAAGCATGTGATCTGCATTCTCAGAGCTTACAGAATATCGGGGAAGGAACGGACTAATCAAGTAACCACACAAACAAACGTGACATTATTACATGGCACTGAGAGTGTGCATAATAAGGACAAGTGACCAAGTCAGGCATATCAGGGGAATGGCCCTTTTGAGGGAAGACCCAGAGAGTGAGTAGGAGTTAGCTAACTGAGAGAGGTGCCACAGCAAACAGCATTCGACTGAGGGAGGTGCAAAGAGCATTCCTGGCAAAGAGAGTAGCAAGGATAAAGAAGATCTTATGTCAGGAGGAAGCACTCAGCATTCCAGGAACTAAAAGAAGGCCAGCACAACTGGAGAGGAAGAGGCAGGGACTCAATCATAAAAAGACTTTCAAACCACACAAGGAATGCTGATTCAAGACCAGTGAGTAGGCCACATTTCTTTAAACAGCCAGTTAACCCACCCCGGGATGATACCACCACCATCTGAAGATGGGAACTTCTGTGTGAGGAATATAGCTTGCGTGGGTTTGAGATACTGTTAGAAACAACCAGAGATATTATCTAGCCAATCTCCTTTATTTTCTTGGTTTTGTTTTGTTTTTAGAGATGGGGGCTCGCTCTGTCACCCAGGCTGGGGTGCAGTAGTATAATCACAGCTCACTGCAGCCTTGATCTCCTAAGCTCAAGTGATCCTCCCAGCTCAGCCACCTGAGTAGCTAGGACAACAGCTGCATGCCACCACACCTGGCTAAAATTTTTTATATTTTGTAGAGACGGGGGTCTCACCATGTTGCCCAAGCTGGTATCAAACTCCTCGCCTCAAGCGATCCTCCTGCCTTGGCCTCCCAAAGCACTAGAATTATAGGCATGAGCCACCATGCCCAGCCTCTCCTCATTTTCTAGTTGTGGATATCACATGCTGGTAGTCACCAACAAAACCAGAACTAGAACTCAGTTCTAGATTTCCGAGCCAGTGCTTTTCCCACCACCCCTCTGCCACTTAGAAGATCCCATTTATTTAATCTGCCCAAAAGCCAAAACTGTCTTAACACCCTGGAACAGCTAGCTCACTTCTCACTGTTGAACACAAGGCTGCTCTGATATAAACAATACTAACATGTGACATAATGAACCAGAAACTAAAGAGTAGCACGTAGCAGGGGATGTCCGACTACATTTGTTTAACAGCTCTCAGCTTCTCTACGAAGCAGTTAAATCTTGATTAACTGGAAGCTTCCTTTTTTTGTATTTGTTAAAGACTCTACTTTCAAGAGGAATCAGATAATAACTGAAGAACTAACATCAGAGTTTTGTTAAAAATAATAGAGGGAATAAAAACTTCTACAGCAACTGGGTGACTCTTGCACATTAGCCATATCATAAAAAGAAGACACGGTCGAGACAGCAGCTCCAGGCAAGAGGGGTTTCTCTTAAGCAACAAAGGAAATACTCCCTACAACAGAGCTCTTCTACTATGGCAGCCTAAGACTAAGGTTACAGCCAGATCACAAAGAACCAAACTAAGAAAACAAACCCCTACATATCCCCTGACCAAATCCAATAACACGGTTAGGCCAGACATGTGAAAGGATTCTTTATAGTTCTGACAACTGGTAACAAAGAGGCTAATTAATCCATTTATCTAATGTCCATGAAGGTCTTTGGACTTCTGTGAAATAGGATAAAACACTAGTACACAATTACAACATTAATTCAAAAGTTTACCATAAACCTAAAGTATAATAATAATAATAAAAGAAAAAAAAAAAGTTTCAGAACAATAGTTTTGCAAATCCAAAACCATATTCAAATGCATAAAACTGAAAATGCTAACAAATTATTCTGAAAGTCCACAAATTATCTTTTCTCCATTTCCTCGATTTTTGTAGAGATAGGATTTCTAATACCTTATTTTTTTATACCTCCTTAGGTTTTATTTTAATCTTTTACCACATTCTCCTATGATTTTTTTTGCCAAAATGGTTACAAACAATCTATGTTTATCCAGCTTCCTGCACTCATTTTGACTTACTTGAGCATGGAAAATGGAAGTCTCATCTTCGTCACCATCATAAAGACAACCAACATGCATTGGACAGATACATGTGTCAGTCATCTTTTAACCTAATATCTCATTTAATCCTTTTGCCTGTATGTTACTACCCTTGGGTTGCAGAAAAAGAAATGTTTGGAGTGCTTAAATAATAAAGGTGAAGGTATCTAACTCCACATAGTCTGGTCCCAGAGCCAGGGCTTTTAACCACTGCTCTAGAGCTGTCTTTCATGTTAGACCAACATTTTAAATCCATAATGTTTTAATTTCTCAGTGATCATTTCTTATTTTCTAGCTACTAGGTATATTCTTTGATTACTATTATTTATATGCTCTTCCAGAACTAGCTAATTCAATTCTGGGAAGAAGTATCTGAAGTACACCAGCATCTGAGGTACAGCAACATTTATATATAAAAACCCTTTCTGGAGTTTCAAGATGAAACATAGATTTCCTATTACCTTATTAAAGATACATACATTGAAAATTAAACAAAGTTGATCATGACTTGCAAAAAAACAACAGCCCATCTTTATTTCTAATATTTCTCCTGTTCTAAACTTGCATTGAATTTACTATCGAATCAAGCTGCACAGTGTATGGAGGGCTCTGCTATGCCTTCAGACACTCAGGAAACACTGAAAATGCACTTACACATCTGCCAGAAACTCCTGTTGCCAGAACTTGTCAGAGCGAGAATGATTTAGTACTAATTGCAGTGCCCTTGACAGTCCTGAACTACAAGGTTTATCCATCTCAGTAAGACGGAGCAGGTGAAGGAGCATGTGAGAGCAGATGTAGGAAGCAGCACAATCTTCTCTGACAGCTAAACAACAAGACAGCCAGTAACAATGCTCACCTTTCCACTATGTCAGCAAAGCCACTTACTTACCAAGGGTTTATGGAATAGGTTTGCTGGCTGCCCAGACAACTGCCCATTTCTTCCCCACGAGTTATCTTCAAAACAGTATCTCTGCATGAGCTTTCTCTTTCCTTATCCCTCCTCTCATCTCCACGTTGCTTAACTAAACCCTGACTTTTCCTGTTTCATGGATCGTATCATCCTTAAATATAGACTTTCATCTGTCTTGAGATGAGATGAGGGACTTCTAGTTTCCTTGATTCTAATCCTCCTGTGACAAGGTACATCTTTCTTATCTGTGTCATTACTCAATAAAGAGCTGACAAGAGATTCACTCAATATTATGAGCCATTCAGTTAAGTTGGAACATTGCTCAGGTAAAATTTAGAATAAGAAGTCATCAGGCTTCATAAAATTGATCTTACCCCAATAAAATTTGGTTAAGAGTCCTTCTCCATTTGTCATAGAGAAAATCCAAAAGCAAGGAAAACACAGCTTAGAAGTAGTCTTATAAAATTAATGATATTACTTTTGCAGTAAATCAAATCCATAGAGATTTTAGAAGTTATAACTAGTGGTCAACCTGAAAGTTCAATTGAAAAGCTTTTTTTTAAATCAGGATGACAGCCATAAGCCAGGCCTATCAAAAGACTTAAATTAGTAAACTCTTAAAAGACATTCTTTAAAATGGCAGTCATTTAAAATCCAGTAGATATCATATTTAACTGGCTAAAGACAGAACTTACGAGCATTACAGAATAATATCCTTTTGATGGTTTTCGGAAGTACTGCCTTCTGTGGAATTGCAGAGATTCTTCAATTCTCTAAGGAGAAGCTTACTGAGACTCAGGCATATTCCTAAAATCCTAGTAAAGCTTTCCAAAAGCTCACCAAAAACTATCACTAAATTAAGCACTCCATCAAGTTAAACATGTTCCTAACTTTTCTGTTGGTGGCAACTGGCCAACAGTAGAACATTTTTTTCTAATTCAGTACACTCTCTAACAAGCCACTTGTAGCTCTAATTATAAGTAAAATGTTCTACTTTTCTTTCAAATTTGAAAAAAAAAAAAAATAGACCCCTGGTCTGTATGGAGACTGCAACAAAAACCATTCACACTGGCTTATATGCTCCTGCCCCCACCATACAACATCAAATGTACTGAAAAAGCATGGAGAACAAGGCTGCCACAACCTTTAATGCTTCATCACTAGGTAAAGCATGACTTCAATGTTTCATGACCAGGAGAGGTCTCTGTGCCCCTCACACCCTCTTCTGCTGCAGGCAGTACCTTTTCACCTAGGGGTGCTTAACTTTATGTGTCAGCTTGGCTACATGATGGTGCCTAGTTAGTTGGTCAAATACTAATCGAGGTGGCACTGTGAAGGTTTTGTAGAGATGATTAACAATTTACAATCAGCTGACTTTAAGTAAAGGGAAAGCACCCTGGATAACATAGCTGGCTCTCATCCCATCAGCTGAAGGCCTTAAAAGCAAAAACATGTTTTTGAAGAAGAAGGAATTCTGCCTCTATATTGTAATATAGAAATCCTGCCCAAGTTTCCTGCATGGAGGCCTTCCCTATGAATTTCAGACTCAAGATTACAACTTCAACTCTTACCTGAGTTTCCGGGCAGCCCTACAGACTTCAGCCCTCCCATTTCATAAGCCAGGTATGTTGTAGTGAGGTCTAGTTAGCTCAGTTTAAAAACCTAGTTTATCACTGTACAGGAACCTACCATTTGTGAAAAAGATCAGTTATAAGAGCATCTTAGATTCTCTTCAAAAAGAAATTCTTAAATTTGGGCTAAAAATGTCCACCTAAGAAGATCGTTTTATTCAATTCCTAATCTCACAGCTGATTCCTTTCTATGAAATTTTTAACAAGTAATCATGCACTTGAATAACTCTCCCAACAGGGACAGCAAGGTGGAAAGTAAAGGAAAGGCAAATGACATTTATTGAATTCTTCTCATGTGTTGAGTGCTACCCTAAGCATTTTACAAAAGTCATCCACTTTAATCCTCACATCATAACTGTGAAACAGGCATGATTAACATCATTTTACAGATAAAGAAACCCAGCCTCAGAGAACTTAAACTGATGCAAAATCACAAAACAAGCAGACTCAATACTCAGCCCAGGTGGTCTTACTCCAAAACTCATTGTGTTAAGTCAGCTCTTGCTGATAATAACAATCCCAAAATCTCAGTGACTTACCACACCAAATCGTTATTTTTTTGTTCATACTAAACAAAAGTTAAGGTCTGAGTAAAGCTCTGCTCAACGCTGCAGGTCCTCTTCACAGGGTCTTCTCATTCTGGGATGCAAGCTAAAGGAGGAAGTTACCAGATGTCACCTGGCTAAGAGTATAAATACATAATTCCTCCCATATAATTTTTTTATGAAGACAAAGTGTGTATTCTGGGTGGGAAACAAAAATGAAGTGAATGCCTAGTAGCTAGGGGGCTAACTATAAGAGTCACTAGTGTTTTCATCAAATAATCGTAGTTTTGTTTCTGTTTGTTTGTTCGTCTTTTTTGAGACAGAGTTTCACTCTTATTGCCCAGACTGGAGTGCAATGGCGCAACCTCGGCTCACTGCAACTTCTGCCTCCCTGGTTCAAGGAATTCGCCTTCCTCAGCCTCCAGAGTAGCTGGGATTACAGGTGCCCACCACCATGGCTAATTTTTTGTATTTTTAGTAGAGACAGGGTTTCACCACATTGGCCAGGCGGGTCTCGAACTCCTGACCTCAGGTGATCTGCCCACCTTGGCCTCCCAAAATGCTGGGATTACAGGCGTGAGTCACCACACCCACTTTATAATCACAGTTCTTTTCCAGGGCATATGGAAGAATTATACTTCCTTATCTCATTAATGTCCTCTGTAGCCAGATAACTTGCTTTGATCAACGAAATATAAGCCAAGGTGATACGTAACTTTTGATTGAAAGCTGTACACATGCATGATGTTTTTTTCCTGCAATGCTTCAAATTACAACTGCAATCTAAATCCTGAATGAAGACAATATGGAACAGAGCCCCCAGTCAACCCATGATGCACATGTAGCATGAATAAGAAATAATAACGTGGGTCATTTCTATTATTTCAACGTAAGTTAGCTTATTTTGACCGATACACAAGTCAAACAGATTCTCTCAGCAATGTGAACTAAGAAAATGAAAGAACTGTGTAACGAGCAAAGGAAGATAAATGCCAAGGCTGAATGAATCTAAGACACTTTATGATATGCCAAAACCTAAATATGAGTAAGCAGAAGCTATGAGACAGAAAAAGAAACAGGCAAAGTAAGAAAATGAACAAGGAAGATGGCCGAATAGGAACAGATCCAGTCTACAGCTCCCAGCGTGAGCAATGCAGAAGATGGGTGATTTCTGCATTTCCAACTGAGGTACCGGGTTCATCTCACTGGGGAGTGTCGGAAAGTGGGTGCAAGACAGTGGGTGCAGCACACCATGCATGAGCCGAGGCAGGGCCAGGCATTGCCTCACCCGGGAAGTGCAAGGGGTCAGGGAATTCCCTTTCCTAGTCAAAGAAAGGGGTGACAGACAGCACCTGGAAAACTGGTTCACTCCCACCCCAATACTGCACTTTTACAACAGCCATAGCAAACGGCACACCAGGAGATTATATCCCGCACCTGGCTTGGAGGGTCCTACGCCCACGGAGCCTCACCCATTGCTAGCACAGCAGTCTGAGATCAAACTGCAAAGGAGCAGCGAGCCTGGGGGAGGAGTGCCCGCCATTGCCTAGGCTTGAGTAGGTAAACAAAGCGGCCAGGAAGCTCCAACTGGGTGGAGCCCGCCACAGCTCAAGGAGGCCTGCCTGCCTCTGCAGACTCCACCTATGGGGGCAGGGCATTGCCAAACAAAAGGCAGCAGAATCCTCTGCAGACTTAAATGTCCCTATCTGACAGCTTTGAAGAGAGTAGTGGTTCTCCCAGCACACAGCTGGAGATCTGAGAACAGACAGACTGCCTCCTCAACTGGGTCCCTGACCCCTGAGTAGCCTAACTGGGAGGCACCCCCTAGTAGGGGCACACTGACACCTCACACAGCCGGCTACTCCTCTGAGACAAAACTTCCTGAGGAACGATCAGGCAGCAACATTTGCTGCTCACCAATGTCTCCTGTTCTTCAGCTTCCGCTGCTGATACCCAGGCAAACAGGGTCTGGAGTGGACCTCCAGTAAACTCCAACAGACCTGCAGCTGAGGGTCCTGACTGTTAGAAGGAAAACTAACAAACAGAAAGAACATCCACACCAAAACCCCATCCGTACGTCACCATCATCAAAGGCCAAAGGTAGATAAAACCACAAACGTGGGGAAAAAACAGAGCAGAAAAACTGGAAACTCTAAAAATCAGAGTGCCTCTCCTCCTCCAAAGGAACGCAGCTCCTCACCAGCAATGGAAAAAAGCTGGATGGACAATGACTGTGACAAGTTGAGAGAGGAAGGCTTCAGACAATCGAACTACTCTGAGCTGAAGGAGGAAGTTCGAACCCATGGCAAAGAAGTTTAAAACCTTGAAAAAAAAAAACTAGACGAATGGCTAACTAGAATAACCAATGCTTAAAGGACGTGATGGAGGTGAAAACCAAGGCACGAGAACTACGTGACGAATGCACAAGCCTCAGTAGCCGATTCGATCAACTGGAAGAAAGGGTATCAGTGATGGAAGATCAAATGAATGAAATGAAGCGAGAAGAGAAGTTTACAGAAAAAAGAATAAAAAGAAACGAACAAAGCCTCCAAGAAATATGGGACGATGTGAAAAGACCAAATCTACGTCTGATTGGTGTACCTGAAAGTGACGGGGAGAATGGAACCAAGTTGGAAAACACTCTGCAGGATATTATCCAGGAGAACTTCCCCAATCTAGAAAGGAAGGCCAACATTCAAATTCAGGAAACACAGAGAACACCACAAAGATACTCCTTGAGAAGAGCAACTCCAAGACACATAATTGTCAGATTCACCAAAGTTGCAATGAAGGAAAAAATGTTAAGGGCAGCCAGAGAGAAAGGTCGGGTTACCCACAAAGGGAAGCCCATCAGACTAAAAGCGCATCTCTCGGCAGAAACGCCACAAGCCAGAAGAGAGTGGGGGCCAATATTCAACATTCTTAAAGAAAAGAATTTTCAACCCAGAATTTCATATCCAGCCAAACTAAGCTTCATAAGTGAAGGAGAAATAAAATCCTTTACAGACAAGCAAATGCTGAGAGATTTTGTCACCACCAGGCCTGCCCTAAAAGAGCTCCTGAAGGAAGCACTAAACATGGAAAGGAACAACCGGTACCAGCACTGCAAAACATGCCAAATTGTAAAGACCATCCAGGCTAGGAAGAAACTGCATCAACTAAAGAGCAAAATAACCAGCTAACATCATAATGGCAGGATCAAATTCACACATAACAATATTAACCTGAAATGTAAATGGGCTAAATGCTCCAATTAAAAGACACAGACTGACAAATTGGATAAAGAGTCAAGACCCATCAGTGTGCTGTATTCAGGAAACCCATCTCACGTGCAGAGACACATATAGGCTCAAAATAAAGGGATGGAGGAAGATCTACCAAGCAAATGGAAAAGAAAAAAAGGCAGGGGTTGCAATCCTAGTCTCTGATAAAACAGACTTTAAACCAACAAAGATCAAAAGAGACAAAGAAGGCCATTACATAACGGTAAAGGGATCAATTCAACAAGAAGAGCTAACTATCCTAAATATATATGCACCCAATACAGGAGCACCCAGATTCATAAAGCAAGTCCTTAGAGACCTACAAAGAGACTCAGACTACCACACAATAATAATGGGAGACTTTAACACCCCACTGTCAACGTTAGATAGATCAACGAGACAGAAACTTAACAAAGATATCCAGGAATTGAACTCAGCTCTGCACTAAGTGGACCTAATAGACAACTACAGAACTCTCCACCCCAAATCAACAGAATATACATTCTGCTCAGCACCACACCTCACTTATTCCAAAATGGACCACACAGTTGGAAGCAAAGCACTCCTCAGGAAATGTAAAAGAACAGAAATTATAACAAACTGTCTCTCAGACCACAGTGCAATCAAACTAGAACTCAGGATTAAGAAACTCACTCAAAACTGCTCAACTACATGGAAACTGAACAACCTGCTCCTGAAGGACTACTGGGTACATAATGAAATGAAGGCAGAAATAAAGACATTCTTTGAAACCAACAAGAACAAAGACACAACATACCAGAATCTCTGGGCCACATTCAAAGCAGTGTGTAGAGGGAAATTTATAGCACTAAATGCCCACAAGAGAAAGCAGGAAAGATCTAAAATTGACACCCTAACATCATAATTAAAAGAACTAGAGAAGCAAGAGCAAACACATTCAAAAGCTAACAAAAGGCAAGAAATAACTAAGATCAGAGCAGAACTGAAGGAAATAGAGACACAAAAACCCCTTCAAAAAATCAATGAATCCACGAGCTGGTTTTTTGAAAAGATCAACAAAATTGATAGACCACTAGCAAAACTAATAAAGAAGAAAAGAGAGAAGAATCAAATAGATGCAATAAAAAATGATAAAGGGGATATCACCACCGATCCCACAGAAATACAAACTACCATCAGAGAATACTATAAACACCTCTAAGCAAATAAACTAGAAAATCTAGAAGAAATGGATAAATTCCTTGACACATACACTCTCCCAAGACTAAACCAGGAAGAAGTTGAATCTCTGAATAGACCAATAACAGGCTCTAAAATTGAGGCAATAATTAATAGCTTACCAACCAAAAAAAGTCCAGGACCAGGTGGATTCACAGCCGAATCCTACCAGAGGTACAAGGAGGAACTGGTACCATTCCTTCTGAAACTATTCCAATCAATAGAAAAAGAGGGAATCCTCCCTAACTCATTTTATGAGGCCAGCATCATCCTGATACCAAAGCCTGGCAGAGACACAACAAAAAAAGAGAATTTTAGACCAACATCCCTGATGAACATCGATGCAAAAATCCTCAATAAAATACTGGCAAACCAAATCCAGCAGCACATCAAAAAGCTTATCCACCATGATCTAGTGGGCTTCATCCCTGGGATGCAAGGCTGGTTCAACACACGAAAATCAATAAACGTAATCCAGCATATAAACAGAACCAAAGACAAAAACCACATGATTATCTCAAAAGATGCAGAAAAGGCCTTTGACAAAATTCAACAACCCTTCATGCTAAAATCTCTCAATAAATTAGGTATTGATGGGACGTATCTCAAAATCATAAGAGCTATCTATGACAAACCCACAGTAAATATCATACTGAATGGGCAAAAACTGGAAGCATTCCCTTTGAAAACTGGCACAAGACAGGGATGCCCTCTCTCACCACTCCTATTCAACATAGTGTTGGAAGTTCTGGCCAGGGCAATCAGGCAGGAGAAGGAAATGAAGGGTATTCAATTAGGAAAAGAGGAAGTCAAATTGTCCCTGTTTGCAGATGACATGATTGTATATTTAGAAAACCCCATTGTCTCAGCCCAAAATCTCCTTAAGCTGATAGGCAACTTCAGCAAAGTCTCAGAATACAAAATCAACATGCAAAAATCACAAGCATTCTTATACACCAATAACAGACAAACAGAGAGCCAAATCATGAGTGAACTCCCATTCACAATTGCTTCAAAGAGAATAAAATACCTAGGAATCCAACTTACAAGGGATGTGAAGGACCTCTTCAAGGAGAACTACAAACCACTACTCAATGAAATAAAAGAAGATACAAACAAATGGAAGAACATTCCATGCTCACGGGTAGGAAGAATCAATATTGTGAAAATGGCCATACTGCCCAAGGTAATTTATAGATTCGATGCCATCCCCATCAAGCTACCAATGACTTTCTTCACAGAATTGGAAAAAACTACCTTAAAGTTCATATGGAACCAAAGGAGAGCCCGCATTGCAAAGTCAATCCTAAGCCAAAAGAACAAAGCTGGAGGCATCACGCTGCCTGACTTCAAACTATACTACAAGGCTACAGTAACCAAAACAACATGGTGTTGGTATCAAAACAGAGATATAGACCAATGGAACAGAACAGAGCCCTCAGAAATAATGCTGCATATCTACAACCATCTGATCTTTGACAAACCTGACAAAAACAAGAAATGGGGAAAGGATTCCCTATTTAATAAATGGTGCTGGGAAAACTGGCTAGCCATATGCAGAAAGCTGAAACTGCATCCCTTCCTTACACCTTATACAAAAATTAATTCAAGATGAATTAAAGACTTAAATGTTAGATCTAAAACCATAAAAACCCTAGAAGAAAACCTAGGCAATACCATTCAGGACATGGGCATGGGCAAGGACTTCATGTCTAAAACACCAAAAGCAATGGCAACAAAAGCCAAAATTCACAAATGGGATCTAATTAAACTAAAGAGCTTCTGCACAGCAAAAGAAACTACCATCAGAGTGAACAGGCAACCTACAGAATGGGAGAAAATTTTTGCAATCTACCCATCTGACAAAGGACTAATATCCAGAATCTACAATGAACTCAAACAAATTTACAAGAAAAAAACAACCCCATCAACAAGTGGGCAAAGGATATGAACAGACACTTCTCAAAAGAAGACATTTATGCAGCCAACAGACACATGAAAAAATGCTCATCATCACTGGACATCAGAGAAATGCAAATCAAAACCACAATGAGATACCATCTCACACCAGTTAGAATGGCGATCATTAAAAAGTCAGGAGACAACAGGTGCTGGAGAGGATGTGGAGAAATAGGAACACTTTTACACTGTTGGTGGGACTGTAAACTAGTTCAACCATTGTGGAAGTCAGTGTGGCGATTCCTCAGGGATCTAGAACTAGAAATACCATTTGACCCAGCCATCCCATTACTGGGTATATACCCAAAGGATTATAAATCATGCTGCTATAAAGACACATGCACACATATGTTTATTGTGGCACTATTCACAATAGCAAAGACTTGGAACCAACACAAATGTCCATCAATGATAGACTTGATAAAGAAAATGTGGCACATATATACCAGGGAATACTATGCAGCCATAAAAAATGATGAGTTCACGTCCTTTGTAGGGACATGGATGAAGCTGGAAACCATCATTCTCAGCAAACTATCTCAAGGACAAAAAACCAAACACCGCATGTTCTCACTCATAGGTAGGAACTGAACAATGAAAACACTTGTACACAGGAAGGGGAACATCACACACCAGGGCCTGTTGTGGGTTTGGGGGAGGGGGGAAGGATAGCATTTGGAGATATACCTAATGTTAAATGACGAGTTACTGGGTTCAGCACACCAACATGGCACATGTATACATATGTAACTAACCTGCACGTAGTGCACATGTACCCTAAAACTTAAAGTATAATAAAAAAAAAAAAAGAAAGGAAATGAACAAGCCAGTATGTAGTTAGAAAAAAGCAGACACACATACACACAAAACAGATACATCAAAAGAGATCACATGGCCTATGGATAAATTCATGAGAGTTTTCATACTCTAGCATTGCCTTCACTGCTACAGCTTTCTGTACCTATTAAGAATCTTTACAATTCTTTCCTTTTCTTTAAATGCTGGAATGAGCCTTAAATGAAAAAAGTGGGACAAAATGAGACCTGTGAAATGTTCTAAGTCAATTCTTTAGAAAAATTCTACGGTGAATCCAATTATCGAATAAAGATTCACTTCCTAACATAAGTACTACAATGTTACTATATCAGGCTAGATGCAGTGGCTCACACCTGTATTCCCAGCACTTTGAGAGGCTGAGGTGGTAGATCACTTGAGGTCAGGGTTTCAAGACCAGCCTGGCCAACACAGTGAAATCTCATCTCTACTAAAAAGTACAAAAATTAGCCAAGCATGGTGGTGGGCACCTGTAATCCCAGCTACTCAGGAGGCTGAGGCAGGAGAATTGCTTGAACCCAGGAGGAGGAGGCTGCTGTGAGCCGAGGTCACACCACTGCATTCCAGCCTGGGCAACAGAGTGAGACTCTGTCTCAAAAAAAAAAAAAAAAAAAAAAAAAAAAAAAACAATAATTAAAAAAATAATAAAATAAACAAAATTTTACTATATCAAATTTAGTTAAGGTAACATTCATGCATCATCAAAAACATTAAATATACATAAACTCATTAAATAGCTCCTACTAAATATCATCAAGGTAAATTTCAGGAAAATAGAGAAATAAGGCAAGGATAAGAAAAAATTTCCCAGAATCAAGAGGCTAAAACAGAAGAGGAAGAGAATCTTACCTTCCTAAAAAGTTTTCTTACTTGTAAAGCTAAGGAAAGAAACAATTCTTTTATAAACATATGCAGATTTTGTAATGAACTGAGTGAAGTATAAAGTACAGTATACTAAAGTATAGTATATGCAAGCCTTAAGTACCTACTACAATACTGGACTCAGAACTAGAATTCAATGAATATTTGACTGATTGATCATATAAATCATTAGGGAAAGCACGTGCTTTATAAATCACTTACTGCATGCATTCATGCTTCATATCGCAAACAAAAAGCTACCAATGATGGCTAGCTTGGCTAACAGGCCAGATGTAGTAATTCTAAATCTAAAACCCAAATAGATATTAACACGTTAAATCAGCCATATGACAGGGGAAACTGAGAAGCTCAAGAGCATACTGAACTTAATATTTGTTTAAACACATGCCAAACCTTTTAGATAGAAATAGGAAATACTTAACTGGAAAACTATTATGGTTAGCACTATGTTGGCATTATGCTAAGATTCTTCAGAGGCAAGAATCAAAGAGCACTCAAAAAGTCCTTTATAAACTATGGTACAGTAGTGAAGCAATGAATTCTTTAGTAAATTCAAATGGTAATTTGGCCAGTGGATATCAAACTACACAAAATTAGTTTCCAACAGGTTTCTGAGTATTAGACACCAAAAAGAACTATTAACTATTAAGCTGCAGTGGTCATTTCAACTGCATTTTTACAAATCTATAAAGTTGCTAGCTTTATGAGTGTTATGTTATAAAATCTGTATATGTTACTATTAATTTACTATTACTTAAATCTTGTTTTGGTATTGAATTCATCTGGGATGACAGATAATAAAGTAACAAAATTTATATTTAGTTGGTTTTTTTAAAGATTGTATAAATTTTCACCTTTAAGTGACAGGCTCTCTAGAATAACAAGTAATGTGACAGGCAAAAGTAAATGAAACAAAACTGAGTTACCTTTCTCATTAATCTTGCTCCTTTGTGTAGTCAGTCTAGGTTGAGAGTGACACAGTCTGAATTTTACTATTCAAGCAGTAAATGAATCTGTCTTCTCCACAATGGTAGTTCCACCACAACAGTGATACATATCCTCATTTTAATTAACCTAATGGTCTATTCACCGATCATACTTGGAGGTCTATTTCATTACCCTAAATTAACATTTTCTTTCCATTAAAGTTACAGATAATAAAAAAGACATTGCTTTCATGTGTAGTTTACAACACATTTAATCTATAGTACTCCTTTGCTTAGTGATTACAAGCACTTAAATGCTTGAAAAGCACTTAGAGCTACTAGCGGTAAAATGATTTATTTATTCATACACAGGGAAGGCCATTAATAAGAAGAATAAAAATGTAATATTTCAAGAATAAAAATACCTATTCATTAGCTCAATGAAAGCAACTCTAAGAAAGGTGTTGATTGATCTCATTTTAAAAGGTATGATGAGTCTCCTCAAAGTAAATGGGATGTATTTACATAAAATAATTGAATAATCCTGACACATTTTGCCATTTTATTCTCCTTACAAGGAGAAGATTTAGTTTCTCAAGTTTGGAGTCAGGCATAAGAACAATAATGAAGTAATTTTAATTGTTCAAGAGAACTGTTTAAAGACTTTTCCTAGCAAATATTTGCCAATTTAATGAGAAATTGTTTTATCATAATTCTTTGATTCAAATTCTGCACCTAGGGCTAAACAGTCATCTCTTAGAAATTTACATGTATAGCAACCCATTATTTTTTACTTTCCAAATTAATCCCTGATCAAAATGAAACATAAACCTCAATTTGATTTAAAGATTGTTTTAAAAAAAATTTCACACAATCCCAAGCTTATATTCTCACAAATGTTGTTAGACAAAGTGCTGTAAGCTAAAAATCCTAAGCTCCCCATCTGTCTGAATAGACTCCCCCTTGGACAAGAGGACCCCAGAGAAACCTAAAAAACTGAGTTCTTGGCCATGATGAGAAGGGAGGTCAGACACACCTCCTTACATCCCCGTCCTTTGAGGTTTAGGCACAACTGACCAGCATTAATGTTAAAACAGAGATCATAAGACTGACAAAACAGACTCTTTGTGGCAATAAGATACCAAATTATGAACAGGACCTAATGTCACACCAGACAAGGGCTAAGTTATGCACCCCATAAGTCATGCTGACTGAGTGTAATGGTTAACAACTTCTTTATCTTAAACATTCCTTTCTGCCAACTCCAAATTTTTAGACAAAGCTTTACTCTTTAACTGATTGCAAATTTAAAAATCTCTGAACCCACCTATGACCTGTAAGTCCCTGCTTCAAGATATCCCACCTTTTGGGCCAAACCAATGTATAACCTCCATGTATCAATTTATGAATTTGCTTATTAACTCCTGTCTCCCTAAAATGTAAAAACTCAAACTATAATCTGACTGCCCTGGGTGCACTTTCTTAGGACCTCTTGAGACTGTGCTTCCCTGGGCCATGGTCACTCATATTGGCTCCGAATAAAGCTCTTTAAAATGTATTACAGAGTTTGGTTATTCCATTAACAATGCATTCCTTTGAACTGCCTCCCCCTGCCAATCCTACTCTCACCCTCGAAAACTATGTTGATGCCTCAAAAAACCTACAAACTTTAAAGGAATATTCCATTTTCATTACATTACTGTGAAATCCTTGCTGATTTGAAAATTAAAATATCTTATAAAAATGGTTGCATTTTTAATTAATCCATTTTGATTAAAATCACTTGTCAGGAACATGCCTTAATAACATTTTTCTGGAAAATGTTCTATATAACATTGTCTTAATAAATAGAGATCAGCACTGGAGAAAGTGCATGCTACACATTTGAAGGCAATATTTTTATATTCTTTCAAATTTACTTTCAAAAACTGAGTGATGATTTGGTTATTTCATTTTCCAGAAGTAAATAAAGCAAATACTCATAAACGCTCCAAAATGAACTACCCTCAAATTTACTCTTGGAAGCCTGGGAATATTTTTCTCTCTATTAGGATAATACCAAAAACAAAAGGTTATGCATTCCAAATACAGAATTTTCCTTCAATTAATTATCAAAGCATATATACATGTTTTTGTGGTTTTGGTCGTTTTAATGAGAAAGTAGAAGGTTTTCCTAATATCTCTAACATTTCTTCAATTTGGAATGAATCATGTGAAAGATAACTTCTTTCTATACTTAAAGAAACTATTGCTGACAAGCTTGATTTTAATAGTTCCACAAATACCATATTCCCAGTATACAACTTTACTCTGCCTCACTTCTACAGCCTTCTATTACAGTATCTTACCCTAGTCAAGTTTATTTCTATGCTCCTAATAGGTTCTGCTTCAATTAAATCAATGTGATCATTATCTCTCACGTTTATTTCATTCATCACACCTTCCTACCATGCTCATTCTCTCAGGAATGTCTGCCTTCCTTTTCCTCTCCAACTACCCATATTCGGCTCGTCTTCAGGAATAGCTTAATACCCATCTCTTAGCTTTGCACCAGAAGGATCTGATCTCTGAATCTCTAATAACTTTAATAATAATTGCCACAGAGGTGTTACTTTGTTCAATTGTTTCATATGTGTGTACTTCTGTAATCATCTCCTTGAGAACAATGGGGACAAGGTTTAGCATCTCATACTAAATCCAGAACCAATATCTCCATAAATCTGCACTCATACATCTAAAAATAGTATATGTCAGTCTCCAAAGCTTAATAAAGGTAAATAGGTCCAGACCTACAGCAAAACCAAAGCCACTCTCAATTTTCACATATCACATACTTCAATACATTACAGAATTTGGCAGAAAGAAGATTTTAAGCAATTGCCTGGTGGCACTGCCACTAGCCTGGGCCAAGTCAAAAGCTCTTCCCTGACCAGCATCTCATGAAAGTGCTATGAGGCTTCAGTTGAGGTGGGCCTCAAGAGTTGTCAGTGCAAGGCTCCAGGGCCTGGACTTTCTTGCTCCCAAGACTTACCAAAAGTAAATGTATCCAGATCTGGACCAACATCTCCTTCCAGCCCAACTTCTACCTTCCCTTCCATCATGGAACAGTAGGTGCAGCCTGCACAAGCGGATGGTGGACTGGAAGGTACATCAAGGTAATGCATGGGAGATGGAGATGGCCAGCTGACTCGCAACTCACCTTGAGGGAGGAGTTATTAGGTCCCATTCCCAATCCTTACACAGGGACCTCCATTCCTGTGTTGAAATTTAAAGTTTAAGGGCTCCTTAAACAACAGCCCGGAACCTAATCCCCACTAATAACTGAATGGATATTTCTAGTGCTTCTCACCTATCCACTTTGTTTTCTGTGTATCTAGGAAAGCAGCCCCGGGCGTGGTGGCAGGTGCCTGTAATCTCAGCTACTCGGGAGGCTGAGGCAAGAGAACTGCTTGAACCCGGAAGGCAGAGGTTGCAGTGAGCCGTGATGGTGCCACTACACTCCAGCCTGGGTGACAGAGCAAGACTCTGTCTCAAAAAAAAAAAAATAGAAGTGGCGTGTGCCAGGCCTATGACCATGCTATCAGTGAATTCTGCCAGTTATCAGAGCACATTCATTTCCTTTCTTATTTAAGCTATTCTGAGGAAAGTTTTCTACTACTTCTAAAAAAAAAAAAAAAAAAAAAAAAAAAAGGTACTCATCATCCTGAGGTAGGAAAAGGCTTAAGACACTAGATTTGAGAACAGAAAGGACGGTTCTATACTCAAGGGCCAGAATGCTAAAGTTTTACAAGAGGTCTTTTCAGAAACAATGCTATCTAGCTGTCTAGAACTGCAAACTCCTCCCAACCAATCCCCTGGCTCTGAGGAAGTATTTACTCCTCAGAGTGAATTACCAAGAAATGGCTTTGTGTGTCTGTGTATTCTGAAGAAGCTGTAACTACAGAACTAGAAAGACCATGGCTGAGCCTCACTCCACCCTCAGAAATAAATGCTGAACCAGCAATGGCAGCATATACATACATTACTGTGGTGTGTCAGGCTGCTGGGACAGCAATGTTCTTCCCTCTAGTGGACAAAGACTACATTGAGCTGCAGGAAGCACAACCCCTTTGGTAATCAGATTTTCATATTTCTCTTCTGTGAAAATAGTAACCAGGACCAATTCTAAGAATGAGTAACTACCTAGAGATTCTCAGGCTACTATAAGGAGAGGAGTCTGAAAAATAAAAGAAATTATCATGAAAATGTGGCAGGCAGAGCCAAGGGTAATCTATGTGAATTAATAAAGAAGTATAGCCTGCTCTTCCCTTTTCATCTTGCTTTCCCTTTTGTCTCCGGTATGCAGGAATCAGCATAGTGACTGAGGTAGCCAAGGACACAGGGCAGTGAGAAAGGGTTGGGGGTGTGCACAGGCCCAGGGCAACAGGTGCAGTGGCAGAGGAACAAAGATGGCCTAGAGGTGATAAACAATGAAGATAGCAGTGTAATTGGGAGGTCTACATACAGAAAATTATTTTTGATTGTGCAAATAAAATATATTGAGGATAATGGGTGCCATGTTACTGCCAAAGGAGGTATTTACAAACAACTCCAAGATGCAAGGTTAGAACTGAAGATATCAGTAGGCACCCATGATTTTGTTACGTACTCATATACACACACACACACACCCCTCTCCTAACTCTGTCCCCTGATAGGGTCTCAGTTTCTTCAACTATGAAAATGAAGAGATACCCTAGAATCATTCTGAATCCCTTCCACTTCTAACAATCCATGATTATACGAGAATGTTGGCAAACAAAGATACCCGCCTTTCTGCAATCTGCCTGAACCTACCAAAAGTAATACTTCAGAAAGACATATATCATGACAGAAATTAGTCAACAGGAAAAGCAGAATTATCAATTATATCTATCACACAACACAAAGTAGCATGTTATAAATGTTCACTCTCTAGATGTTGTTACTGCTTAAGAAATTGTCACTTCAGCAAATAATTTTTCTTAATGCTAGAAAGATACAACATGAGCATTACTCTGCTTTAAAAAAGGAGCAAGGAGACTATCATTAACAAAAATCTGCCACCCCAAATTATTTCATTTCCACTTTACACCAAAGGAGATGAAATTTTAAATATTTAAAAACCAGAATACATACTGTGCAGAGAGGAGCCAAGCAAAAGCAATTAGAATTGTGAAATATTAATTTTAGCTTTTCCTTCTTATAACCTTGGTAAATATATGAGTCAAAATGTTAACCTTTCTGCTAAAACACACAAAATGCCCTTGTAAAATAAACATGTATCTATGAACTCTTCTGCTTTTTCACAACTTTGCCATTCCTACAAGTAACAAAACAAATTTAACATAGACATTATAATACCATAATTTTTTTTTTTTTTTTGAGACGGAGTCTCGCCCTGTCGCCCAGGCTGGAATGCAGTGGTCCGATCTCGGCTCACTGCAACCTCTGCCTCCCAGGTTCAAGCGAGTCTCCTGCCCTAGCCTCCCAAGTAGCTGGGATTACAGGTGTGCGCCACTACACACAGCTAATTTTTATATTTTTAGTAGAGACAGGGTTTCAGTATGTTGGTCAGGCTGGTCTCGAACTCTTGACCTAGTGATCCGCCCGCCTCGGCCTTCCAAAGTGATGGGATTACAGGCATGAGCTACCGCGCCCGGCCTATAATACCATAATTTTTATTCTACTCGAATGATTCTTTTAGGAAATACATAAGACTATGCAGGATTATATCTAGCCACCAACAAATATACTTTGAGAAGTGTCTGAATCACCCAAATTTTTAAATATATAAATAATTTTGGCCAATAAAAATTGGCCAAATACAGAGCCCAGAAATAAACCTGCACAAGTGCAGCCAACTAATTTAAGACAAAGGTGCCAAAAATATACAATGGGAAAAGGACGGTCTATTCAACAAACGGTGCTGGAAAAACTGGATTTCCACATGCAGAAGAATGAACTTGGACCCTTATCTCACACCGTATATAAAAATCAACTCAAAATGAATTAAAGACTTAAACATAAGACCAGAAACTCTAAAACCACTAGAAGACAACATATGGGAAAAACTACATGACACTGATCTAGGCAATCTTTTTTTTTTAATTTGACCCCAAAAGCACAGGCAACAAATGCAAAATAGACAACTGGGATTATATCAAACTAAAAAGCTTCTACACAGCCAAGGAAACAATTAACAATATGCAGAGACAACCTATGAATTGGGAGAAAATATTTCCAAGTGTTACGCCTGATAAGGGTTTAACATCCAAAATGCATTAAGAAGCTCAAACAACTCAATAGCAAGAAAACAAACCAAAAAAAATCCAGTTTAAAAATGGGCAAGGGACCAGAATAGACATTTGTCAAGAGCAGACACGCGAATAGCCAAAAGACACATTTTTTAAAAAATGTTCAACTTCACTAATTATTAGGAAAATGAAAAATCAAAACCAAAATGAGATACCATCTCACACCTGCCAAAATGGCTTTTATCAAAAAGATGAAAGATTAAGTGGTGGCAAGGACATGGAGTAAAAGGGAACCCTTGTAAACTGTTGGCAGGAATGTAAACTAATACAGCAAATATGGAAAACGTTATGAGGATTCCTCAAAAAACTAAAAATAGAATTACCACAAAATCCAGCAATCCTACTTCTGGGTACTTACCCAAAAGATTTGAAATCAGTAGGCTGAGGAGGTATCTGCACTCCCATGTCCACTGAAGCACTATTCACAATAGCTAAATTATGGAATCAACCTAAGTATCTATCAACAGATGAAAGGATAAAGAAAATATGGTATGTATACACAATAGAGTACTATTCAGCCTTACAAAAAGAAGGATGTTCTGTCATCTGCAACAATATGGATGGAATTAGAGAACATTATGATAAGTGAAAAAAGTCATCTGTTCTCACATGGGGAATCTAAAATAATCCAACTCAGAAGCAGAGAATAGAAGGTAGTTACAGAGGCTGGGGGAGTGGGAGTTATAAGGAGATGATGGTCAAAGGGTACAAAATCTCAGTTAAGAGAAATTTTTTTTTCTTTGAGTCCTCTTGCACAGCATGATGAATATAGTTAATAACAGGGTATTGCACATTTCAAAACTTGCTAAGAGTAAATTCCAATGAGGTGACAGACATATTAACTAGCTTGATTTCATTATTCCACGTTGTATTCATAAATTATAACATAACTTTGTGACCCATAACTTTGTATAATTATCAACTGCCGATTTACAATAAAAATTCCATTTAAATTAACTTTTAATGGCACCACCAAGTAAAATTACTACAACAATGACAGAACCAAAAAAATACCACCAGGATTAAATTAGGTGACAAAAGGGGGATTGGTGCTGCAGCAAGTTTGCCTCCCTGGAGAAAAAAAATGCTTCCTGACCATGATTCTCTAGTCCTTTGGGCCCTTATCCATCTGCTGTTTTGCATAATTATTTACATTTTTAGCATCTTCATCTCAGTCCCCTTCTTCTTGTAAATTCCTATAGCACATATTCCCATTAATTATTCATTGAATACTTTGTATATCCTTCCCTGTGCCATGAGCTGTGTCTCACAAATGAACCAAAATAGAAAATGACTCAATAAGTCATCTGCTACCGTGTTAACTAACTAGATAGATCACAGTTCTACTAAGAGTTCATCCCACTCAGTTGTGGGACAAACAGAGGCCCTAAGACATGAATTCAATCAAGTTAACCTTTTCCACTTAGGTGGAAAAGCACCTAATTACAGACCAGGAGAAAAAGGAAGAAGTTGTTTATTATAGAAATAATATGAAATGTATTTAGTTTTTTACATGAAACATTACCAAAGTAAAACTTTCTTGCCGAATCCATCCTTTTTCCTAATACGTTCCTCTTCATTTTCTTGTTTCTCGTTAGTAAAGGAAAACATTATGTCCTATTTTTTTTTCTTTTCCTGCTTATATCAGAAAATATTTCCAAAACTTAGAAATATAAAAAACAACTGGGTACATCTTTTTAATATTATATGGGGAGGTAAAAGGCACTCCAAGCAAAAGTACTCAATGCACCACACGGTTTACCTTTGATTAAAGTCTCAGACTTACTGAATTGCCTGTTAACTTGCAGATTTCCAACTAATTGAGATGCAAATAATTTCTGTCTGGTGGAATAGATATCTACAAAGAATGATGGCTGAGTTGGGCATTAACCAATTTTCCTTCTAATCCAGAAACATTTATTTGACAAACTGCTTGTGTATGCCTAACTTTTCAAATGTTCTTTGAGGCAGTCATAACATCTTACTGATTTCTTCATTAATTTCCCGACTTAAGTGATTTTGCCTTTTTGAAAATACTATATAACACTTGTAAAAGCAGAAACCATGTCTGTACAGAATGGTAGGTGTATTTATGTGACCACTGTTCCTTAACTGCTTAGTTCAAAAAAATATTGATGAAAACCAAAACCATTTACATACTATCACATGCTATTGCCTCCCTTAGAAAAAAAACATTATTTTCAGTACGAAAAAGCAGAAAAAAAATAAAAAATTTTAATGTACTGGCTCATTTCCTCCCACTGAATTTATTACAATTTCCCTGGTAAGCTCGAAAAAGCCAGGGGGGAAAAAAGGTCTGGACCATTAAGTCTGGCAGAATGAACAAGTCATAGACAAGAGAGCTACAGCTCTGGCAGCTAGCAAGGGGGTTATCTTCTTGATTGGGCTTCTCTTTAAATTATGCTTGACAATGAAAGAATGCACAGAGTTGTGAACAACCTATACACATTCATACATTGATGAGCAATGGGACCTATCTAGCTACAATCAGCACATCGTCACTGACTCTTATTAAATGACAAACAATGCATTTGACTTCAGCAAGCAATAAATAGTAACCTATAATTCAATAGCTTTCACAGTTGCTAAGTCAGAGATGCAGACATTCATGGTGGCTCAATGAGAGGATCTGATTCTGTTTATGCCAAATCAGCATAATTTCTGTTCTGCTATACTTATTTTGCACCAGGGCATTGTTTGAATTTTGCTGTTTAAATGGCAAACATAAAGGTCTTACTTGAAGATTTGTCTGTAGGAATTTCTATAGGGAAAAGATTTAGACAGAGACTGCTTCACAGAGAACAAACAAGACTCCTGGGAAGCAATTTAATTTGGTCAACAGACAGTTACTATAAAACCTTGTTAGCTGATGGAATGGTTCACAGTGCTGCCAGTCAAAAGTCAAAGGTATTCCCTCAATGTCAAAAGATTTCATGAAGACTGGGTTAGTCAGAATACTGGAGAGCTTGAAACCCAAAGAAAACTCTTGAGTCATGGGCACAGAGGAATATATGTATACGCTTGAAAGTTAATCAGCTATCTACAAACAACCACAATTACTTTCTCAAAAGAGGAAATTAAAAAGGAATATGATCCTAAACCAAGTACTAACTTCTAATTCTTTTTAGTATATTTCTCTCTTGCTCTCAACAAATAATCAAGACTGTTTACAGGATTCTTGGTTGAAAATGTGGATGTGTGCTGGAGCCCAGGAACTCAAGGTTACAGTGAGCTATGATCACACTATAGCACTGCAGCCTAAGCGACAGAGCAAGACTCTGTCTTGAAAAGAAATAAAAAATAAAAATAAATAAACAGAAAATGTGGATTTAAAATGTCTTCCTGTTGGCAAGTAACACTGCTGTCTGGGGGAAAAAAGGAAAAGAAAAAAAAGGTCCTCCTAAAAATAAAATAGAATACAATTTGAGCTAGAAAAGGTAATGAACAGCTTATTTGCCAGAATGTAAATGGTGGTTACTTCTACATGATGGGATTCTCAATAGCTTTAATTTTCTTATTGGTACTTTTCTGTATCTTCTGAAATTTCCAAAAAGAACATATATTACTCTAGTCGATGGAAAAAAGCAAACAAATATTTATTTATATGCACATACATGTAATTTAAAATATTTTTAAATGAGCAGTAACCACTCCAAAGTCTTCCACTTTAAATTAATTCAGGAAGTAAGCCTGAATTTTGAATTAATAATCTAATTATTAGCCTTATTAAAATGCTTCAAAAAATTCTGGATGTCAATTCCAGTGTTTTTGATGCATGAAAATTAAAATTTGGGCATGTGCTTTAAACATATTTTACATAATCTGAAATAACATATTTTACCTAAATTTAACACTAGAAAAGAACACCTCGGCCAGGCACAGTGGCTCAGGCCTGTAATACCAGCACTTCGGGAGGCCAAGAAGGGTGGATTGCTTGAGGTCAGGAGTTTGAGACCAGGCTGACCAACATGGCAAAACCCCATCTCTACTAAAATACAAAAAGTAGTTGGGCGTGGTGACGGGTGCCTGTAATCTCAGCTACTCGGGAGGCTGAGGCAGGAGAATTGCTAGAACCCAGAAGGCAAAAGTTGCAGTGAGCCGTGATGGTGCCACTACACTCCAGCCTGGGTGACAGAGAAAGACTCTGTCTCAAAAAAAAAAAAACAAAACAAAAAAAAAAACAGGGTACCTCTACTCAAACCTCATGGCAGTCCAACCCTCTCAACACAGAGCAAAGGTAGTAAAATAATTCAAACTACTGGCCAGAATACAGAGAACTCTCAGAAACAGAAAGGTTCTCCAAGGTTAGATTCAATTAAATAAAAAAGGTAAAATGCATATTTAAGTTTTCCTATACAATACTGCCAATTCCACTAAAAAGACAAAATATCTAAAGTCTTCAACCACAAACCCAAAGCCAAAGTGACCATGACTAAAAATGTTTTTAAATAATAAAGAGTTTGATCTAAACAATGTAATAAATCCAAGTTGTGACTGCTGAACTCAAAAACCCAATAGTGACTAAGTGATTTCTATCCTAAGATGCAACATTTCCTTAAAAAGCTCAAACACTAGGACAGGCATGGTGGCCCACGCTGTAATCCCAACACTTTGGGAGGCCGAGGTGGGCGGATCACTTGAGGTCAGGAGTTCCGGACCAGCCTGGCCAACATGGCAGCTACTCGGGAGGCTGAGGCAGAAGAATCGATTGCTAGAACCCCAGAGGCAGAGGTTACAGTGAGCCGAGATCACACTACTGCACTCCAGCCTGGGCACGAGAGAGACTCCATTTCCCAAAAAAAAAAAAAGCCAAAAACTAGATGCACAATTCATAAACTTGGGGAATAAACCTAGAGAAACAGGGAACACCCTACCCCTGGAGATAGTATGGTTTTCTGCTCACATAAATGAACATTGTCTTATGGAGTCTATTTAGACTCCATAAAATTCTCCAAGTTTCAGAAATTGATCTTTTTAAACTAAGTCTTTCCAAGAGTATTTAAATGTATTCCATTTCCCTTAATGCTTGAGGTAATATAACTTCTTATGTACCAATATTCAGATTTGAGATGACTTCTAAAATACCTTAATTTTAAAGTGTAATCACATTCATCAAAGCTGGTCATTTCAGAAGCCATCAGCTCTTTATTGAAGTTGTAAGAGCCAGTAAAGTGCTTCCTATATATTATTTTTAGCAACAATTTTCCATCTTTTCATTTCCTTTCATAACAGTCCCTCAGATTCAAGAGTATGTAAACCCAGCCACAAACAGTAACAATTCCTTGAAGTATGTTTTGTTTTAAAGTAGCAGAATTTGTAAAGCTGAACATTGTTGCAGAGAAAACTCATCACAGATACAATACTAAAAAGTGAATTTTATATTCATGAAGTTTTAAAAAAAATCTAAAAGAACAAATTATATATTTGAGAAAAATATCTAATGTATTCTTAGTCGATTCTTTTAAACAAAAGACTATACAGAAAATGTTTCAAAGTTGAAAACTGATTTTTTAAACCATAATTTTAAAATGTTGTTGGCAAAAATTTAACTTCCTCTTTCAGTGACCAATAATAATAACCATGTAAATACAGAGTAGGATTCAGGGAAAGAATGTACTTTAAAATCTTTCCTGTCCAGGCAGGGTGGCTCATGCCTGTAATTCTAGCATTTGGGGAAGCTAAGGCAGGCAGATCACTTGAATTCAAAACCAGCCTGGGCAACATGGTGAAACTCCATCCCTACCAAATATACAAAAATTAGCCAGGTGTGGTGCTACCTGCCTTTAGTCCTAGCTACTCAAGATGCTAGGTAGGAGGAACGCTTGAGCCCAGGAATTCGAGGCTGCAGTGAGCCAAGATCGCACCTTTGCACTCCAGCCTGAATGGCAGAGTAAGACCCTGTCTTTAAAAAGAAAAAAAAAAAAAAAAAAAAAGAATCCTTTCCAAGGATCTTTGTTAGTTGTTAATGTACAGATAATCTCTCAATCACTTTATCTCATAAAATTCTATACTGAAAATGAAATCTAGGTCTTACTCCCTCCTCAAAAAAACTTTTTGCTCCTGTGTCACTCTATGATTTTACCTCTGTCACCTCAGTTCTGTGCTAAGTAAAGAGTAGGAAAGAAAGTTTGAGCAGGAGCACACAGAGAGCCCACCAGGTGAAAACAAAGTAATGGAAGATGACAAAGAATGAGTGAATAAAGGTAGGGAGAAATAATGATAGTCTCTAAGCAAAATAAAAAGGAATACCTAGGGACAGGATTTGGATCTGTGTCCCTATCAAATCTCATGCCAAACTGTAATCCCCATTGTTGGAGGTGGGACCTGGTGAGAGATCACTGGGTCATGCAAGTGGATTTCTCATGAATGATTTACCACAATGCCCTTGGCGCTGCTCTTGTAATAGTGACTGAGTTTTCGTGAGATCTAGTTGTTTAAGTGCTCAGTGCCTGCCCCTCTCCTTGCTCCTGCTCCTGCCATGTAAGACACCTACTCCTGTTTTGCCTTCTGCCATGAGTAAAAGCTCCCTGATGCCTCCCCAGAAGCAGACATTGCCATGCTTCCTGTACAGCCTGTGGAACCATGAGCCAATTAAACCTCTTTTCTTTATAAATTACCCAGTCTCGAGTATTTCCTTATAGCAATGCAAGAATGGACTAATACACCAAGTTTTTATATAAGGTATGTAATTATGTTCTATTAACACTGCAGTGACAAGAAAGAGAGAATCTTAAGTAGTAAGCACTTTGTTCCAATTTCAAAACCAAACAACAAAATAATATTTATTAAGTGTGTACATACCCACGAGACTCCCAGGGCATATGCAATTTAATTAAATAAAAGAAAATAATCTATAGAGAAAATGTCCATTTTGGGGAAAATAAATCTGTTTATCACAACAACAAAAAAGGGTTAAATCTTTACATGAAATGCACCAACTAGAAATATACTTCTTTACAGATCCTTGGCATATCAACATTCCAGCCTAATGCACAACTTTTAAACCCTTAAGAGCTAGGTAAGCAGCATTCAATCTAAGTTAAGTCAGTCTGTATTTCACTCATGAAAACTCCCCAGTGTTCAGGACTACCAATGGGAGTCCAATTCATTTTTGCTTATAAGGTTTGTGACTCTAAAATAGTTGAAAATCACATTTTCTGAAGACAAATGATCAAACATTTAAATAGGAATTTCTCTCTCTCATGATTAATGGCATCTGCAGTTCACAAAATGTGACAACTGACAAATCACATTATGTTCTGAAAGAGACTTACCGACTTTATGAGGATTTATAAGATATGGTGTGGTTTATTCATACCTTTACTCACTCAAATCCTCTTCATCTAAAATCAAGCTGTCCCAATGGTTTTTAAAAATTACAACCCAGTCAATACCACTGTTGGCAAACTACGCAAAATCCCTAAAATCTAATATTAGCCTCCTCATTCTAAAACACAAGAGGAGGGAATGAATCCAAGGAAGAGATAAACAGGAAAAGAGAAGATGGTAACAGAACAAAAAGAGGAGATGGGAGAAGAAATTATTTAAAACTTGCAAGCTGAATGTAGAACTAATTTTATCAACGAAAAGGGGATGGCATAATTTTCCTAGACTCTGAATGTAATTTGGCAAATGCTGACAAGGTAAATCAAGCATCAGCTGTAGAGAATTCCAAATTTAAAAATGATCAGTCACTACACTGGAAAAACATAATATACCCCATCGGTGCATTAAAAGAATAAACACCCTTTAAAATGCCCAAACCACCTGTGCACACTGGAATGAGCTCAGCTCTTTCCCGTATTATCAGTACTTACTGAATAAAATCTGTTTGTACCACTTTAACAAATGTCTGGTTATGTTTATCTTTGACAATAGATGGCCTCAATGTGGCAATAAATAAGAAGGTACCCATGAGATGAAGACTGGGGGCACAGTTCAGCCAGGCAAGTTACACCAGCTCATCATGTACTAGCAGAAAGAGAACTGAGGCTCAATAAATTCTTCAGTCCCTTCAACAGGATCTTAGGAGCAGAAGCCCATATTTCAGAAGTCCATGCTTTAATGATGTTTCTTCTTTTAAGTATTTGTTTCTCCTCAGTTTCAAAAGTTCCTTTGGAATGATCAGGCTGTTGCCTGATCACTGTAAGCACAGTTTTGGCTGGGGGTTAAAAGGGGAAGGAATAATCCAGGTGAAAAAAGAGTCTCAGGGAGAGAACAGCAAAAAGGACAGGACTGGTCATACAGTTCAGACATCCTGTCCTTCCCGAATGTTATTCCTTCAGAGTCCCTACTAAACCTCACCAAATTCTGTGGTGCTCACAGAAATCCATTTTTGGTCAAGTTTTCATCTCCTCCACAGTCCAGCCTCTTACCAAAAGCAATGAAAAAGTCAGAAAATTCAATGGTTTGCATTTCAAATAATTTTATTTCCTGTACCTGGTTCTCAGATTTCAGTGTGCCTATGAATCACCTAGGGTCCATCCCCAGAGACTTTTTATTCAGACAATCAGAGTACAGGGCCCAGGCACGGCGCCTCGTGCCTATAATCCCAGCACTTTGGGAGGCTGAGGTGGGTGGATCACTTGAGGCTAGGAGTTCAAGACCAGCCTGGGCAACATGGCAAGACCCCATATCTACAAAAAAAAAATTACAAAAATCAGCTGAGTATGGTGGCATGTGCCTGTAGTCCCAGCTACTCGGAGGCTGGGGTAGGAGGATCACTTGAGCCCAGGAGGCAGAGGTTGCAGTGAGCCAAGATTGTGCCATCCAGCCTGGGGGACAGAGCAAGGCACTGTCTCAAGAAAAAAAAAGAAAAGAAAAGGAAAAAAAAAAAAGAGAGAGAGAGAGAGACCCAGGAATCTGATATATTAAAAAATACACTACACTTTCAGAAACCCAAGCTGGTAGAGGAAGGCAGAAGGCAGTCAAGAGAAAGAAAAAAAATAAATCAAGAGATTAAAAGAAACATGTGCTTCAATTAACTTTTACTCAATAATTAAAATTGATTTTACTATATGGGTAACTTCCACGTTACTGCAAAAACGTAACTTCCTTGATTGGTTTTCAATTCTGATACCTCATGAATGGCATCACTTGTCAATTATTGGCATTACAGAAAAAAAACTGGGGCTCTTCAGGGCAAATTCTTGTGATTTTTTTTTAAGGCTTTATTCAATTACATGGCTTTCAACAAAAGCTGCCACTTTGTGACTGGAGGAGTTTCAATAAAGCATTATAAAAGCAAACCATACTGATAACATGGTTATCAGTATAACCATGCAAGGTACTGTTCTAAGAGCTTTACATGTGTTAACCCAACCACCCTATGAAGTAGATCTTGTACATTTTACATATGAAAAACCCAGGAAGTCTGGGCATGGTGGCTCACACCTGTAATCCCAACACTTTAGGAGGCCAAGGCGGGTAGATCCCCTGAGGTCAGGAGTTCAAGACCCAGCCTGACCAACATGGAGAAACCCTGTCTCTACTAAAAATACAAAATTAGTTGGGCATGGTGGCGCACGCTTGTAATCCCAGCTACCCGGGAGGCTGAGGCAGGAGAATCGCTTGAACCTGGGAGGCAGAGGTTGCTGTGAGCTGAGATCGTGCCACTGCACTCCAGCCTGGGCAACAAGAGCAAAATTCTGTCTCAAAAAAAAAAAAAAAAAAAAAAAACAGGGAACAGAGAAGTTGCTTGTCCTACACAACTATTAAATGCAGAAAGCAGGATTCAAACCCAAGTCTTTCTAGATATGCCACATAATGGCCTCATTCAAGCTTTAGGAAATTTGAATGACTTTTATATCATAAAACAAATGAAATAAGTTGCTACACACTGTAAACCAAACAAAATAAAATATGTAGAGAAATGGTTTTAAATGTCTGTTTTGAGTGTCTTGAATAATTTAACTGCTAACTTCTGTAAAGACACTAGTTTTTCACCTTTATTCAACCATTGAAACTTCTGGCCAGCTCTTTAAGGTTATAATGTAACTGCAGTTAAAGTCAAGTTTGTTTAGTAATTTCTGCTTCATACTCAAGGGAACAAATTGCTCCCCTAAGGATTCCAAAAGTGGACAAAATATGTGCTCTGCTTCCTTTCAGTAAGAGCAATAGTTTGATTTTTTTAAAAGTGTTCTAGTCTTTCAACACTATTTAAAATAGAACAAAGGTTTACATACATTTTTTTCATGCCATCATTTAGCGCTGGGGTTGGCAATGTGATAGTAAATGTTTTAGCTGTGAAGGCCACAGGATCTCTGTCACAACTATTTAACACTGCCACTGAAACCATACACAATACATAATGAATAGGCATGACTGTGTTCCAATAAAATTTTATTTACAAAATAAGCAGCTGGCTATATTTGGCTTGAATGGCTTTAGTGCGTCAACTCCTGATTTAGCAGGTACCTGCAACTACTAATGGTAGAATTTAGAAAAAGCTGTATTACTTGTATTGTGAACTAAAAGTCCTAACTACTTCTAGTAAATGTTCCTGTTTAGATTATAATATGGAGTTAGACTAGCCTTTGGGCATTCTGCTAATACAGCTGAACTACAGCAAAATTTATTTTCAAATCAAAGAAATAAATATTTGACTGCCTGCTATGTAGATGACAAAGGACTACTCAGTTCTTCAATGTTCTACAGGAATTTTTTTAAAAGCTTAACATCCTGTGAGGTATATAAGGTCTTAAAAAGAAAAAATCTGAACATATGATCATGTAAACCTGTGAATTATAGAAATTCTTCTCAAAACTATTTTTAACTGTCATATTCTTAACAGTAAAATGGAAAATACAAAAATTTTATTTTAATGCCGTAATAATACTAAGGACTTTTTTAAAGTGCAAACACTTCACTTGCTAATTGGCTATAATCAAGGCAAACAGATTTTCTTTTTGTACATTTTCTAAGAAGCTATTAAGTGTCCACTCTTTTTGGGTTTAATAGTGCCCGTCACAGAACAAGTAGAACTGAACTCTTGCCTCCCAGATTTCTCATTCAATGCCCTTTAGTCTTTTTCACAGAAAAATATGAATACAATTCTTAGTATTTCCACATACATATCCTAAGTTTTGAAATTTCCTCCTTTGCCATTTTCAGTAGAATCTAAACAAATTCCTTTCATGAAAGCAATTACATAACTTACCCCCCACCCCCCCAAAAAATGGAAGGTTTTCTCACTTTACTTCCAACTTCATTTAGTCCAATTGTTGGCAAATTTATAATCTTACTTCCTCCTCTGTCACAAACAAAAAGAAACCTCAAATGCCAGTATTTCATTCATCTCATTTGTAAAAAGGCTAAATTGGTCATAACATATTACTTGGCTTAGAATACACCCATATTAACGAAGAAAATTAATGTTTTTAATATCCTAAAACACCTACATTAGACCCAAATGCTGCAGTGATCTAAGAAGACTGCTTCAGTCTCACTCCCTTTCAGCCACAATTACCCATGCAATTTTATTAAGTCCAAAATATATACAGAAATAAAACATACACAGGAATCTTATAAGAATGAAACAATGTTATCTTCATTAGTGAAGGAAGAGAGATAAGGTAAACACAGTGAAGTTATCAAAACTAGATCTAGGCCACAATATCAGCATACATTTAGCAGCTTTTCTATGAAAGTATCATTAGGTGCATGACGACTTACAATCCCTAGGTTTATCTCTCAAAAATGAACTGCTCAAACAAAACAAACGACTTTTTTTTTTTTAAAAAAAAGGCAGGGTCTTGCTCTGTCGACCAGGCTGGCATGCAGTGACACTATCATTGCTCACTGTAGCCTCGAATCCTGGGCTAAGGCAATCCTCTTACCTCAGCCCCCCAAGTAGCTTGGTACACCTCCAGGCTTGGCTAATTGTTTAATTTTTTGTAGGAGAGATGGAGGTCTCACTTTATTGCCCAGGCTGGTCTCAAACTCCTGGGATCAAGTGATCCTCCCACCCTGGCCTCCCCAAGTGTTGGGATTACAGGTGTGAGCCACTGTGTCCAGACTCCAAATTTTCTTTAAAAGCATGTCAGGGCACTGAAATCAGAACTGAGGTAGTTCACAGTTGTTATCTAAATTGGGGACAGATAGTTAGGTTATGTGACCACCTGAGAAATGGCAATGCTTCTCTGAGTGTGCTTTCCATCGTGCTACATATAACAGAAACCTAAGAATAGTACAAATCTGTATTTGGACACATTTAAAAAAAGAGGCAATAAAACAGATGAGAAGAAATGTCAAACCCAAAGAAAAAAGAAAAGGGACACAACAAAGATTGTGTGCGTGTGTGTACACATGTTCACTCTTAAACTTTCCCTAAAATTATATAACCTAAAATCCACAGTTATGAATGCTATATGAAAAAGCAATCTGATATGAAAGGATAATAGATCTTCAAAAACATGCAAAAGCTTTTCTGTTTTGATGTTCTACCATCAGTCCCATTAAAACTAGGATAAGATTATTTGAAGTAAATGCCTGAAGTCAACAGAGGATACACTTAAAAATTATCCAAAGAATCTACAAAACCTACATTAAGAGATTTATTTTCTTGGTCTTTTAGCCTCATTTGCTTCTATCAACAGTAGCTTTTGAAGATTTAAGAAACTCCTGCCCGGGCACAGTGACTCACACCTGTAATCCCAGCACTTTGGGAGGCCAAGGTGGGCAGATTACCTGAGGTCAGGAGTTCGAGACCAGCCTGGCCAACATAGTGAAACCTCATCTCTATTAAAAACACAAAAATATAAAAATAGCTGGTCGTGGTGGTGGGCACCTGTAGTCCCAGCTACTCGGGAGGCTGAGGCAGGAGAATCATTTGAACCTGGGAGGTAGAGGTTGTAGTAAGCTGTGATTGCGCCATTGCACTCCAGCGTGGGCAACAGAGGGAGACTCCATCTCAAAAAAAAAAAAAAGAAACACACACACACACAAAGAAACTCCTATACAAAGCTAACATTTCATACAAAATTACTTTCGTTTTCCATATCTTATTTATAGACAGCCTTTAATCCAATGTCTTCTGGATTCTGGTTTCTTACTAGCTACCTAATGCTATGAGCAAGTATGTAAAGGGGTAGCAATTAGTTCACCTATTCCCTTCAGAATAACATTCATATATTTTAACAGTCTCTAGCAAGATACATATCTCACTCAAGCACTGATTTTTCTTAACACGACACAAAAAGCATAACCCCAAGGACAGACCCCAATTTCAGAACTAAATTCAAAGGGCTATTTGATTGTGACTGAACTAACAATTCACAGTCCCTAAAGTACCCCACCTCTCTGCTAATGCCAAATGACCTTTATTCCCCATCGCCAATTTCAACTTCCTAGCCTTGACTCTAGGTTGGCAATGTTCTACATCTGAACTAAAATAAGAAACAGTTACTCAACTAGTGAGAATATAGGGATTGGAAAATAAGCAAATGAAAAGATGTTCAACAGCATTAGCCACTGGGGAATTGCAAATTAAAGCCGTGATGAGATACCAACATTATTAGATATGCCTATTAAAATGGCCAGGATTAAGCCACTCAAGTTTATGGAATTTTTGTTACAGCAGCCTAACCAGAATAAGACAGCTGCCTTCTCACTACAACCTCACAGGGTCTTTCCTCTGTTCTCACAGCCCTCCTGTCTCTGTCTCCCAATTTCCTTTATGGGACAACAATCAGATTGTATTAGGGCCAATCAGATTGTATTAGGGCCCACCCTAAAAGCCTCGTTTTAATTTAATTGTCTCTTTAAAGGCCCTATCTCCAAATGTTGTCACATTCCGAAGTACAGGAAGTTAGGGCTTCAACATATAAATGTTGGGGGGGACACAATTCAGCCCATAAGACTGATAAAGACTCCTTTATCGAACTTGAGTCAGGCTCCTCTGGGTCCTCTTTCTGACTGGGCCTTGACCTTGGGTTCTGTCCTTGGTCCACTTAGTCCAATGTCAGCAAGAATCCTGCTAATAAGTCAGTTTACTGAAAATCCCCCATTCTCAATAATTTATCACCCTGGCCTGTCTTCTGCCTGTCTTCAGCAAGAATCCTGTTGAGTTGGTGTAGCAAGAGTCCCTCCAGCCTTGATGTTTTCTCTTAGTAATTTTCCACCCACTGACTCCCACCCTGCTCCTTGGCTGTAAATATCCATTTGTCCTTGTTATATTTTGAGTTGAGCCCAATCTCCCTCCCGTAGGGCAAAACCTCAATGGAATAGTGAATTAGGTCTGGTCTTACTGTCTTTAACAAGAGTTTAAATAAATTTTTTCTTTAACAACAGTATGATTCCATTTATGTAACATTCTCAATATGGCAAAATTATAGTGATAAAGAACAGATTATGGTTGCCAAGGTTGCAGAGATGGTATAAAGGAGTAGCATGAAAAAGTTTCTCTTGGATGATGAAAAAGTTCTATACCCTGATTGTGGTGGTGATTACAAGTATCAATACATGTGGTAAAAGTTCATAGCATACATACACACATACAAATAATGCATGTTAAAACTGGTGAAATATGAATAAGGTCTGTAGTTTAGTTAACACTAATACTATGGTTATATAAGATATTATTAAGGAAAGCTGAATGGGAGGTACAATTGAAACTCTCTACTATTTTTGTAAATGTGAGTCTAAAATCATTTCCAAATAAAAAGCTTTTAAATATCTCTTTATAGCTCATAGAATCTCTAGGGAAGCCTAGAGAACCATATTTAGAGGTTATGCAACAAACACAATGCCCTCCCTTCATAACTCACCATCAAAAGAAACAATTATATTATCAGGTTGTCCCCTACCCCAAACACTCATGTCCCACACCACAGTACTTGTAGGCATGCTGCCAACGGTTTGAGAAAACTTGAATAGGGAGCCCTACTGAAAAATATTTGTGAAACAAGGTTTTAGGCAAAGATTATCAATAGTTTTATTACTTCTTTCTTCAAGTATATTTACATGAGGATTTGAATAATCTACCTTGAATATATAGTCTTGGATCTTAACAGCAATTTCACACTAATGTCTGTTTGTTAGTTTTAATCTCCTTTGATTTATTTTTGGAAACAATGAAGTAAGATGGTGAGGGAAAAAGCAAACAACTTTACAACCTGATATTGATTCATAATCAATTTACTGCAGAGTTGCCTCAAAAATGATTACACTTCAGCAATTAGACAATGACAGGTTTAACACATTTCTTGTATGTATAAATTTAAAAAACAAAAAACACTTTCCAGGGTAAAAATAAACCTTGGGTATTTAAATTAAAAAATGTCAATTCTAAATGTTTAAAATTAAGCCTGCCATAATTCTACTGTAATTTTTTTTTTAAGTCAGTTTTTAACCTAGCTTCTCTCCTGTCTAAATGTAGCCACAGGATTCCTAGCGTCCCCTTAGGAAATAATCACCATGTGAGTTTTCCATGCAAATTTAAATTAATTTGAAACAGCTTGAAACTTGCACTTAATCCTTCAAGTTGCATTTATAAGAATAAGGTTCAAATTTATAGTATTCTTATTTCAAGGAAAAACAGCATTACAATATACAAACTATACATAAAGGATTCAAGAATTCTGACTTCTGATCTCACCAATTTTCTGCCATCTCAGAAAGTATTCCTGACAGGTCCCTTAATTCATCATCCTTAACATATTCATACAGTTTAATCTCATTTATAAATAAACAACAATCCCCCCCAAAAAAATTATCACTATAATACAAATGACATTGATAAAAATTTGCTATGTGATGCTGTTAAGAATTGAATAACCAGGCTGGGCATGGTGGCTCACACCTGTAATCCCAGCACTTTGGGAGGCTGAGGTAGGTGGATTGCTTGAGGTCAGGAGTTCGAGACCAGCCTGGCCAACATGGTGAAACTCCGTCCTCACTAAAATACAAAAATTTGCTGGGCTTGGTGGCACACGCCTGGAATCCCAGCTACTAGGGAGGCTGAGGCAAAAGAATAGCTTGAACCCAGGAGACGGAGGTTGAAGTGAGCTGAGATCGGGCCACTGCACTCCAGCCTGAGTGACAGAGCAACACCAAGTCTCATAGAAAAAACAATTGAATAACCTAGTTAAAATACAATTCCAAAGAAGCTTTTTGGTTTAAATTACAATTTGGCTAATAGTTTTTAACAAATCCATTCCCAAAATCTCATTAAATATTTATGAAATCTGGAAAATAAGAAAACCTGTAACATGAAAACTAAGACTGAAAAAATACAGGATGAATTAAAACAAACTGCTTTATAGTTTTTGCCAATTTCTGCCAGGGTGATAAAGAAGTTCATTCCATTTTCTAGATAATTCAGTTCTAAAAAAGAAGAGGAGAAATTTCAGTTGGCAGCCATTTTCACACAAGCCGAAAATATAGCTGGACAACATTTTCAATCACATTCTACTAGCTTACTCTAGATCACAAACACAATGCAGAAATTTCCTGCTTTTTAATGTATTAATTATATGAAATAGGATTCTATCATAGCTTTGGCTTAACAAAGACCTGGCTATTTATTTCAATAATCTTTCCCTATCAAAATTTCGGAAAATTTTACACATTTCTACTTTAGCCAAGGATAAACCTCAGGTAGAAGAACAAAATCAAAACTATATCAAAATGTATTTATCTAATCACCTGTTGAGAAACATTTCGTTTGATTCTAATTTGTGGCTATTATGAATAAAGCTGCTATGAATAATCATGAACAAGTCTTATGTACACCCCTCAACGGCGATGCATGAGAATACAACTTGGTCCCCAACACCTGGTTTTACCAGTTTTTAAATTTTAGCCATTCGAGTGGGTGTACTGCTGTATCTCACTGTGGCTTTAATTTGCATTTCCTCGATGACTAAGAATACTGAGCATCCTTTTTCACACACTTAAGGGCATTAGTATATCTGCCTTTGTAAAATGTCTGTTCAAATCTTTTCCTCACTTTGGGATTCTTGAACACTTGAATACTGATCCTAAATAAAAAGAAATAAAACAGAACAAATAATGAAACGTACAGAAATCTGGCTGAGCAAAAGAAATCAGACACAAAAAAGTACATACTATGTAAGTCTGCTTACATAAAACTCTAAAATAGGCAAAACTAATCTATAATATTCAAAATCACTCAGTGGTTGCTTGGGAGAGACAGTTTGAGAAGAATGATTACAAAAAGCACAAGGTTATATTTGGGAAGGTGGGAATGTTCTTTATCTCGTTTGGCATAATACTTACATGATGAGTGTATACTTTTGCCAAATATTAGAGACCTGTGTATTTAAAATCTGTGCAGATTATATGTAAAGTATATATGAGTAGACACTACATGAGTTACTTTCCATCTTCAATTATCATATTTGAATTAAAATATTTCTTTATGTGAAAAGAAATGCTGAGTTATTAGCTGTCCACATATACTTAACTTTTAAAACAGAAATTGATAATGCTTCTGAAGTCTACATTCAGGGTCTCTTCTGGGCATAAACAGGCCTATATTTGAGTAAAAGACCCTGAAATTCTGAGTTTCCATCTATTTTTACCATACTTCAACCGACCACTAAGAAAAAAATGAATTAACAAAAAGGTACACTATATCTGAGAGGTGTGATTACTGTTGTCTCCACCACCCTCTGTCCCTCAGATCTCTGGCCTCCTATAAGTACCTTCTAATTCTATTCCTAGAATGACTCTCATCATTACTCAGACTATTAATAATTTCTGGCTTCTGAGGATTATTACTATAGTCTCTAAAACGGCCATTAAAATTATGTTGACCAAATGTTTCCTATGCTTGGTGGAGATTTCTAATCTTTGAGTAACATTTCAAATATCTAATGTTGTTATAAATTAGACCATACTATGAATAATTTAAAATAATTCCATTGGCAGGGTGTGGTGGCTCACGCCTGTAATCCCAGCACTTTAGGAGGCCAAGGCGGGCAGATCACAAGGTCAAGAGATCGAGACCATCCTGGCCAACATGGTGAAACCCCATCTCTACTAAAAATACAAAAATTAGCTGGGCGTGATGTGTGCCTGTAGTCCCAGTTACTTGGGAGGCTGAACCCAGGAGGTGGAGGTTGCAGTGAGCCAAGATTGCGCCACTGCACTCCAGCCTGGGCGACAGAGTGAGACTCCGTCTCAATAATAATAATAATAATAATAATTCCATTAAAAAATGTGTTTAGCATCTAAATCAAATAAATCCTAATTATTTGTTCAAAAAGGAAAGGAAATGAAAATATAATTTAAATACACATTGCATAATAAAAACTGGATAGACACAGAACATATTTTAAGTGAGAAAAACTTGCAAAGTCAAAGCTATTCCTAAGTATAATATTCCACAGTTATCTACTTAACCAAGATAAAATATATGTGTATACATGTTTATTTATTCATTTATTCATTCATTTGGTATTCCTCTATCCTACACTTAAGGGAACACTAGCAAGGTTTTTCTTATTTTAGTTGAACAGTATTTATTTGCATATATATAAAAGCTCTAAAGTGACAGTTATTAGTTCATTTAATAATTAATATATTTCAGTTGTCTCAAATTATGCAAATTACATTAAGACTAATATAACTTATTTGTAATGACTTTGCCGATCAAAAAATATTTCTAGCTTCAGGTGGAATAACTGATGTCAAAAATGCACATTCTAATCTCTTCCATTTAAATTATCCAACTCAATGTCTTTTTAATGTATTCTTCTTATATAAATATGATCCTCCTTAAATTACAGACCAGTATTGTGTTTTTAAGGCATTGCTTTGATTTAATGGTAATCTCCTTAATATAAGAGTTTCCCAAATTTGATAAAGTCTTTTTATGAAGCTGTTGCAAAGATCTCCATTCTTGATATGCTGTTTACCAATTACTAGACAAGTTTAAATACCTTTATTTTCGCACTTACTCATGTTATCTTGTGGAGTCAGGCACTTGCTCATATCTTTTCCATCTGTTCTTATATAATTAACTAAATATTTAAAATCTAGTTGCTTTTCTTTGCCCAGGCTCTGAATGTTGTTTAATCTCTCCCTGGATAAAATTTAAAAGAACTTTTCCCTAAATCCTGTACTTTGGCTAGAAATTTACTATCTTTATGTTAATAAAGTACATTGCTTCAAGTACTGTAAGATGTAGATGTGACAAAGAAGAACTGAACTCATCTTGATCTCTCAGTTAAGCTCCAGACAGCTAACAGTGAAAAAACAGAAAAAGAATCTCTACTTTCTCGGAGTGCCTGATGTTTAAATTAGGTCCCTGTTTTGTTTTTCTTACAATTTCCTGAAATAAATGTACTTTTTCACAATCCACGCTGGCTAAACTGTGCCCATCCTTACGTATCTACCCACCACTGGCATCACAGACAAAAACTTCTAGTCAGCCCAAAATTAAAAGCAAGAATGTCATTCCAAGAAATAGGGTACATGTGCTCACAGGTATGTACCCACTACACTCCTGTGCAGGCACACAAGAAGGAGCTTCAAACAGAGCCAAAAGATGCAATTCCACCGTTAGACCTGGCCCCTTAAAACTCCTGCACTGACTGGGCAATTCACTGCCTCAAGGGATCAGTTACTGAAACAAGGTACCCTTAATCACAGTAAGTACTACTCTAGGGGATATACCCACCAGGAAGCGCCGGATCCTTTAGTATTCAATTAGAGATGTTTACTAAGGCAACATGAAGCTTCCCTTGGCTTTGCACATACCAAGTTTAGTCGGCTACTTCACCATAAATTCCTCAAGAGGATTTAACAATGACCACGTCTTAGTCCCCGATCTTTAACATAAACCCTATTACCTAGCAACTACTAACATTTCACTAATTCTGCTGCTCCCAAGCTTCCTGACTTTGCCACAGCTCATCCACTGCACTCATGTCACTCCAACTGGCAAGGTCGCCATCCCTCCAATCCATTCAGAGCAACAGGGTCTAATGTAAAGTTTGTGTTGTCTTATATTTTGCACTGGGTTCTTCTAGATTTCTTTCATGTTAACCTTCAACTGCTTGACTCTGATTAATTTTATATATTGTCAACCACAGTACACTGGCCCCAAATGAAAATTATATATATATATATGCTTCTTTGAAAAATAATGGAAAATTAAAGGAACTATGTGAAAGCATGCAAATGTCTATGAAAACGTGTTCCTACATCTGGAACTTCTCTGATTAAAGAAAAAAACTACCATAAATTATTAGAAAAACACCAAGGTATAATACTAATGAAGAAATGAAAACAGACTTTCCGATATGCTACCAAGTCAACTCCAAAGTGAAAAAAAGCAAAGGCTACTAGGTTTTTGTTGTGTTATTATCATACCATACTAAGCTTGTGTGTACATATTACAAAAATCAGCCATTTGTGTTACAAGGAATTACTCTGCACTAACACTGAAAATATAATACCTGACAAACTCCTTATTCATCATTCTGAGACATTTAAACTTCAACTAAAGTCTTTTATCTCCATTATTTAAAATTTCAAGTAAATGGGGCATCTCAAAAATTCACCTGCAAAATACTACATTTTTTTCCATCCTTTCTTAGCTCTTGGTATCTGACCTGCTTGCCAATTTATTCTGAAAGGTCACAATGTAAGCAGAGTTCTGCTGCATGCGGGAAAAAAAACCTGTTTAGCATAAAACCCTATCATTTGTATACTAGCCATACCATGTGGAAAAAAAAGAATTCCATCAAAAAAATGTAAACAGTATTATTGCCACTGAAATTCTGATACATTTGTTTTAATAAAATTAGTCTAAAGGGATTTTTGGTCTATTAACTTGGTATCTAAGTAAAATTCTAAATTTCATTGATGTATCTTTACATTAAAGTTCTGTGATATGTAATAATACTCAGGTCATCATATTCCATTAATTAAAAGTTAATAGCAATTAATTTTAAAGCACTGCATAAAATAATGACAGAAAATATAAATCTTTAAGAAATATTTTCAGCTGGGCATGATGGCTCACGCCTGTAATCCCAGCACTTTGGGAGGCCAAGGCGGGAGGATCACCTGAGGTCAGGAGTTCAAGACCAGCCCGGACAACATGGTGAAACTCTGTCTCTACAAAAATACAAAAAGTGGGTGCCTGTAATCCCAGCTACTTGGGAGGCTGAGGTGGGAGAATTACTTGATCCGGGAGGCAGAGGTTGCAGTGAGCTGAGATCACACCATTGCATTCCAGCCTGGGCGACTGAGACAGACTCCATCTCAAAAAAAAAAAAAAAAGAAAAGAAAAGAAATACTTTCGAATTTAATGTCTTCTATTTGACTACATAAATTAATGCAAAAAAAGAGTTCTGTAAATTTAAACTGTATGTTTGATGAAATGTCATAGCTCAAATTATAATGCAAGATATATTTTTAAGACTGGTACAGTCAAGATCCAGTCTTGTAGTGTAGATAATAAACTTATAAATTAAGACTGGCATCTTTGGATCTTTCATCTTGTTCTAGTATCTTACATCTATTCTAGATGATTATTTTGAAGCCAGAATTCAAGGAGCACAGACTTTCATTTTCAGCAGATAAATTCTATCAGAATATCAAATATAAAGAGACTGCTCTTCGAATGGAGAAAATAAAAGCATACAAAGACAGTACTTCAAAATACAGAAAAATGAAAATCTTGAGTGGCAGAGACTCTAACCACCAATAGTCAAGCTTCTCATTTGGCAACATAAGAGGAAGTGGGAAGGAAAGCTGAAATAAAAGGAAAGACAGCATGCAAATAGCTATCATTAAATAGTCTGGCAAAAATGTAAAGCAAGGTCAAACTGTTAACAATGATCATTGTAATACTTACAAAAGAAAACTTCTCACATTCACAATAAAAACACAGATGTCACAAACATTTAAAATTCTCTAACATTTGCTTACAGCTTACATAATAATGCTTAATGAACACTAAAACTGTAAAGCAAAATATTTTCCCAAGTTTTGCATACTAGAGAGCTGTTGCTTCATTAAAACAAAGGAATTTGATATGTCAGTGCCATTACTCAAATAGACAAACTTAACAACTAGCCTGATAAAAATCTGTTAAGGAAAAAGATAGGGGTTGTGTCTCTGGTTTCAAACTTTATTTTGCGATTCGGGCTCCAAATATGTCTAATAAAATTTGACTCAAATTTCATTTAATCTCTTTTGTTCCAGATATTACTTTAGTCCTTTATTCACCACTGTAAGGTTTTGTTCTATTTTCTATGACTTTCTTGAAAATCACTAAATACAATGGACTCTTCTCAGTCTTCATACTCCTGACTATCTGCTCCTTGGAACTCTAACATCTTTGAGCTTCTCTGAGTGCTCTTCCATCCTTCTAGAAGATTCCTTTTCGATTTCTTCACTGTCTCCTTTCACCATCTGCCCTGTAATTGTGAAAAGCCTCTCCTTTCTCCCCATTTCAAGCTGCTACCCTTAGTACTCTAATCCAATTTCAATGCAACCTTGAATAACTGTCACTACTGTGCCCGATCTCTTTTCTGAATGCTAGAATTGCATTTCCAATTACATGCCAGATATCTCCACAAGTGAATATTTCTATGGCATCTCAAACTAAACATGTCCAAAACTAAAATCATTGTTCCATACCCTCCAGCATCCAAACAGACCTACTATCAACATAGTTATTTTCCTTCCTCCTCCAATTCACCCCAAAATAAAATCTGATACCAAGTCCCCATGGATTTTGGATCAATTCTTAGCCATCCTGGCAGATATCAAAAAGCCTCTGTCTTCATTTTGCTGCCTTATCTTCTAATCAACCCAGGACCAGCTAAGATAGTTAGTTGAACACGGAAGCTGACTAGCAGAAAATAAGTTTATTAAAAGGCTACTAGGAAGCTCACAGAATTGTTGGGAAGATGAAAAAATATTCTTTTTTTTTTGAGATGGAGTCTCCCTCTGTCGCCCAGGCAGAGTGCAATAGTACAATCTCAGCTGACTGCAACCTCCGCCTTCTGGGTTCAAGGGATTCTCCTGCCTCAGCTTCCTGAGTAGCTGGGATTACAGGTGCACGCCACCACACCCAGCTAATTTTTGTATTTTTAGTAGAGACAGGGTTTCACCATGTTGGTCACATTGGTCTCGAACTCCTGACCTCGTGATCTGCCCGCCTTGGCCTCCCAAAGTGCTGGAATTACAGGCGCAAGCCACTGTGCCTGGCCAAAAAACTATTCTTAAAGTTAAGCTTCCAGTCTCAAAAGAGGAACTAATTAGTTCTAAAACAGGACTAATTATTAATAGAAAATGGCCATCACTGCTGTTTAGCATCCCATAGAGTACTAAAGAAAACCACTCCCACTGTGGGAAATCAATCTAGCAACCACCAAAAAGATACTGCTGCCACCAAAGGCAGAAAGTCTCTGCTCACATCCACCACTGCCAAAGGCAGAAAGTCTCTGCTCACATCTACCACTGCCACCACCAAACACGAAAGCTCTGTGAAGATTCTGTTTCCTCAGTTCCAAATCAAAGTCCTGTTCTGTTTCCTCAGTTCCAAATCACAGTCCCGTGAGAGGTGAGTCTAATCAACGAAGTATAAGTCATATGCTTATGATCTGGTTACAAAAGAGAATGAGAATTTGAGTTCTGTCTTCTATATTGGTGGGAGTGACACTTACATTAGCAAGACGTTTTATTTATTTAAAAAAATTCCCAAATATAAGACTTTATTCAAAAACTGAGGGTTAAATATGAATGCAACCACTACTACATACTACCCCTCCTTCCTGCCCTCATCTCCAATCCTATAATAAATTCATACAAAATCATACCAGAGTTTGGTAAATATATATTAACAGAATTGCTGGAACTGGACCCAGTCTCTAGCTCAGAGTATGTGGCTGGAGCCCAAATTCCCTGCCTGCATGATGCCAGCCACTATGCCCTAGGAAACCACACCTTGTTCCTAAGACCAGTAAATACTCCCTCCCTTTGTCATAGCTGGTTCCTCCTCCACACAGTACAGACCACCAAAAACCTCCTCAATGCCATTACAGGCTTTATAAATTGGAAATAACAAGAAACTTTTGTCACCGTATCACATACACCAAAGTGAACCCTATTGGACACTAAAACCAACCTAGAATAAGCCTAAGTTCAACATACCCTTTGAATACTAGGATATGGATGGCAACTCCCCATAGTCTAACCACCCCATTCTCCAGAACCAGTCATTCCCCATCAATGGCCACCAAGATCCTAGGGCACATCTCTCACACTCGTCCCTTCCTCCTATCCTCACTGTCACCATTCCAGTCTGGGTCTTCATAACTTCTTACATGAATATTGCAAGAGCATCCTAACAAATTCTTCTACACCAAAGTTCCTCTTGTACCATCACCACTACAATCACACATGCATATAAAATTCACATCAAATACTTAATTATCTGAACAACTCAATAAAGTAAAAGTAAATACAGAAAGCACTATGGAAAATGTACCCCAAAATAATTAAATCTCAGCATTCTAAAGCACATTCCTAGAAGAAAGGAGACCTACAATTTGTCCATCAGCCTCACCCCTTTTACACAATGAAATGTGAGTAGCAATACAAAAGATAATCAGGTTTGGCAAGCAAATAATTAATCTAGTTTCTGACTGGCATGACAAAAGTAAAACATGAAAACTATTTCCTAAGTCCCTCTATACAGACTGTGGACTGAGGAGGCAATCATGAAATAGTTAATGAATTAATAAGAATATAAAAATATAGGAAACAGGCCGGGCGCAGTGGTTCATGATTGTAATCTCAGCACTTTGGGAGGCCGAGGCAGGTGGATCACGAGGTCAAGAGATCAAGACCATCCTGGCCAACAAGGTGAAACCCCATCTCTACTAAAAATATCAAAAAAAAATTAGCTGGGCGTGGTGGCACGCACCTATAGTCCCAGCTACTCGGAAGGCTGAGGCAGGAGAATCGCTTGAACCCGGGAGGCAGAGGTTGCAGTGAGCCGAGATTATGCCACTGCACTCCAGCC